>NC_140430.1:1213333-2426666 GCF_965140295.1 Lepidochelys olivacea
AAACCCGCGAGGGGAACTCCTCTCAGCAGTGCGAACCCGTGTTCCAAAACCATAACCCTTAAAAACTAACAAATGAATTCATCTGGGGTCTGGTCATTTCCCTGCTGGGTTCTGAGCCCCAAGAATAACGTTTTCAAGATTTTCTTTGCAGCCACGCAGGCGAGAAACCTTCTCTCTTTAGGAATGAGAGCTCAGACACTCACCTAATCCCCTGACTCCGGGAAGTGGGGCCTGAAGGAAAACAGGCAATATTGCCAGGCGCACAGTGAAAGGCCACGGTTGGCAATGCTGTCCTCTAACCTGGAGCAGAGCATGCTGGGCAGCGAGAGATGCCAGGGAATTAATTAGTGTGATCTTTAGCGTCTCGGAGCCAGGCGTGCCCTGGGAGACAGCTGCGTCGGGATCTGCCTTAGGGTGCACGGCTCCTTTCCAAGTTTGTGGAATCTTTCTCCATCTGGGATTTTTATCCTTAATGTCCCCCTCCTCCCCACTGCGTTTCTTTGTCACTGGTGGCTGAGATCAGTCCTGTGGGGACAGTCTTGGCAGCCTGACTGGCTAAAATGGAGCGTCCCATTCCCGGGGGAGCCACTGGGACCAGTATTTGTAGGGGCTGGGGCTCTGTGGACTGCTCTCTGCTCCAGTCCAGGACCATCTCCTACTGGAGGAGGGAATGACCCTGATCGCTCGCTCCCTGGATGGGCCCGAGGGCCCTCCGCCAGCCCCACTGCCTAACAGCAGGCCCCCTGGGCTGTGCACATGAGGTGTCAACAAGAGGCTGGGCAGGGGCTGGGGACGTGTGGGGCTCTACCTAGGCCTGGTTAGTGCACTCAGGGGAGGGAAGGGGTGCCTGTGAGCTAAGAGAGCGTTCTCATCACCCCTGTGTGAAGGACCAAGGCTTTGTGTCAATTATTGCTCTTTACGTGTCTTATCATAGCACCCGGGAGCCTCAGGCCTGGGCCAGGGCCCTATTGTGCAAGGCGCTGTACAAACCCAGAAAAAAAGGCCCCACTTCCAATCTCCGCTTCGGCCAAGAGACAGATAGGGATGTCCACGGAAACAAGGAGACAAACTGACAGTCACACTAGCCTGCAGCCTCATGATCCCCAGTTGGCTGGTGGCCCCTAACCATTGGCAGGTTTTTTCTGGCTTCCGGGTTGAGGACAGTTGTGAGGAGAGACTGAAGGAGGAGGAGTGAGTGGTGCAGATGTTTATGGGGAGCACAGAGGGGAGGTCCACCCAGGCCCATAGAATGGGCTGTCACTGACTGCAATGCGGATCAGATCTGGCCTCTGGCACGCCCAAGCAGAAGGGCATGTTGGATGGACGCTTCCCAGCCCCATTTGCTAGTGGCCTCCATCTTGCTGCCCTTGCACGAGCTGTAAGAACACCCAGGGATGTACAAAAGCGTCTGGCCTCCCCACATCCACCCCTTTATGTTGCAAGGGGAATAACTGGCCCATAGAACAAATGTTAATGAATCTACCAAAGGCCCGCACCAAACAACCGGAGCATTGAGATGGCCTGGGATAAACAGCCGGCCTCTCGCCATCCTGGAGACAATGGCGGGTCTGTTTCGTATTGACCGTTCATTTCCCAAACGACAATAGTCAAAGGGGATGTGACGTTGCCACCACGGTGGAATCCCAGTGTGTGTTTTCCAGGCCTGAATGCCGGGCGTTCTTGACTGCGTGGGTTTCGGAAAACCTTGTTCACCGGGAACACAAGAGCCCCCTTGCTGGTGGTTTGCGGCCTGTCAAAGTTCCCATTGCATCTGGGCCATGGCCCCTCCTGGGCCGGCGCCTTGTTCCACGACCCGCTCCCACCAGCTGGGCGTTCTGCTCCATGCCGCGCGCCCCAGCGCCAAGCTGTGCCCCAGCCCAGGGCGGGAAGACCATGATCCCGTGCTCTGCCTGATGGCAAACAGGGTTGCAGTCTTAGCCCCATGGTCTGCTGGGCTCCCTCCTGCTCTGACTGTCCCTGGGCCAATGCTGAAGTTGCTGTTAGGTGAGGCGAGCTCTCCGACCTTCCGCTAGCCCAGCGCGCAATCCCCTGACCCCTGGCAAGGCAGCTGGACTGTGAAGGGCCGTGGGCTCAGCCCACCCGTGCCCTGGGAGCAGATGGGCTTTGAGGCAGAGAGAAGGAGGCTGCTTAGGGCAGGAGCTCAGGGTCAGAAGGACACGTGGGGGGGGATGCTCTCCTGCCATAGAGCCAGATGGGGTTGGGGGAGCTGCTGTAGGCCCAGTGAGGGGCTGGGGGAAAGGATGCCAGATGGGTGGGAGTGGTGCAGGGAGCCCTCTGTGCTTGCTCCAGGGTCCCTGGCTGGAGTCCAGAGTAGAGGGAGGCCCGGGCTCTCCCTCTAGGGCTCCAAGAAAGGTGGGAGGCCCCTGGTGCAAGGGGCCGCAGCAGGAAGTAGCTGGACGAGAGCTGGTTTTGCCAATTGTGACGAAGCGGGACTGTTCTTAATGTTTCCTCTGAATACTGTAGGGGTGCCTCAGTTTCCCCTAGGCATTTCTTAAGTCTCTAGGTGGTGGGATAAGGGGGTGTAATTGTTGCAGAGCAAAGGGCCAGTGTACATAAATGGCAACACTCTGTCTCCTGGCAACTGATGGCCTGGGCCCTTCCCCCCTGTAAGGTGAGAGCTAAAGGGCTGGAGAACAAAGGAATCAGGTGACCTCCTGGCCCGGGACAGGGACAAAGCCCAGAGGAGGAGGGGCTGGAGGGGGAGGGAGTTTGGGGCTGGCTGGGGACGAGGAGTGAAGTGCAGATGGGGTTGTCTGGCTCCCTGCCCCCCAAAATGGACCGTGCTGAGGGGTTCTGTTCTCTGCACCTACAAGCTCTGTGTTAGACCATGTTCCTGTCGTCTAATAAAACTTCTGTTTTACTGGCTGGCTAAGAGTCACGTCTGACTGCGGAGTTGGGGGGCAGGACACTCTGGCTTCCCCAGGAGCCTGCCTGGGTGGACTGTCTGTGGGAAGCACATGGAGGGGCAGAGGAGGCTGAATGCTCCGAGGTCAGACCCAGGAAGGGGGAAGCTGTGTGAGCTGTGTGTCCTGCAGACAGGCTGCTCCCAGAGAGGAGACTTCCCCAGAGTCCTGCCTGGCCTTGTAGGGAGCAGTTCCAGAGCATTGTCCAGGGACTCATGACACCAATGTCTTGCTCACTCCGAAAGGGAGGGGTGAGGTGCTCTGATGCTGGCAGAGCGCCTGGCGAGAGTGGAGGTCAAAGACCCTGAAGAGGGAAACTGAGGCACAGAGCACCAGGTCCCGAGGCAATTGTGTTGCAGCATCTCCTCCTCCTCCGGCATGTTGTCTAATGCCTGGATTGTGAGCTCTGCGCGGTGGGGCCTGGCGACTTGGCTGAACAGCACCCAATACAACAGGGCCCGGGCCCTGGCCGGGGGCGCCAAGGCGCTTCTGTGACAAATAAACTCTGCAGGTGCCTTCACCGCAGCAAGGCCCTGCTCATTATCACCCGCTCCATCAGCTCGGCCCTCTGGCGGGAAGTATCTGGCTGCAGCAGGGAGTATCTGACCTGAGTTTGAACTGAGGCCCAGAGAGAAGGGAGGAGACCTGCCTTGCCCGAGGACATGCCTTTTCCCCTCTTTTTAGGCCTGCAGAGCATCCCCCTGTTAGTCCCTGGGGACTAGCCCCCTCGCTGGGTGTCGGAGCCGGGGTAGAGCCCAGGGAAAGCAGGTGCAGAACCCTGGGCTGGAACCCTGGTGGGAAGGGAGCCCCTGACACAGAGACAGCCCTGACGGACGGACGCAGCCTGCGGGGCAACTGGCAGCCTACCCCTCCGGCACTCGGCGGGCTAGATGCTCAGCGAGCGTAGCTGGCGTAGCCATTGCAGCAGGGCTGATTTGCAGCTGCTGGGGGTCTGGCCCCACTGACTCCAGGGGAGCTCCGGCTGATTGACGCCAGCGTGGGGGTGGCCCTACGTTCCGCAGCAACATCGGCTCCGTGGCAAGCTTCCATCTAGGTTCTCGGTCGCTGCTGGATGTGGGTCTCTGGGACTGGCACCTCGAACGCATCTCATGCTGCTGCGTTCCCCGCTTCCTGCCCCGCAGCCATCCTCGGTCCTCAACGGTCCCATTCCCCATCCTGCCTTGTGCCTCCTCTGGGCTCTGACCAGCCTCCGCTGGGCCAGGCCCTGCTTCTGCCGGTCCTCCCGGGCTGACCCCCTGCTGCTCTGGCCTGTTGGGAATGTTCTCTGCCCTGGGGAGAGGGTGCCTTCCTCCTGGTGCAGGGCCCTGGCCTGGCCCGGGGGCCAGAAACTGCTCTTGCTTCCCCTGGCTGGGCGTGCGTTGCTTCTGGACTTCCCAGCATCCGCCAGGTGGGGCTAGGGCATGGCGCTCGTGCTGGGCCATGTGCGCTGAAAGGCCGGGGAGCAACAAATCGCCAGCCGCCGGTGCCGTCCCAGGAGCATGAGTTCTTGGGGCCCAACGCAGAAACCCCCCCTGAGGTGGTTCTCGCTGGCTGCCGCACGCCCCCTGTCCCAGGGCAGCAGGGAGCGTCCTTGCTGCTCAGCAAACCCTGTTATTTTCTAGATTGTCGCCTCCAGCCTGGCGCTCGCAGGAGGGGCCAGGGCATCGCCCGTCTCCTTGCCCCAGACGCCTGCTTGTTCAGCCTTCGGGCTCGCGACTGGGAGAAGCTATTTTGACATGAATGCAACTCTCAGACTGCTGAGCACTTCGGTTTCGGGCCGTGCAGTGGGGAGGGGAGAATCTTGGCTCCTAATAACCAGAGACGGGCTGGGAACAAAGATGAACAGAAGGGATTGGAAGGGGCGGGATAGAATAACAGCGAAGAACAGCCTGTGCCTTCTGTTTTCTACACGCACAGCCCCGTCCACAGGCCTTACAGTACATGCAGCTGCATGGAAATATGCACATGCCAACACAGGAGTGCAGAGCTCCTCTACACACGTTGCATGCTAGCATGCGCGCATTCTTCGCATACGTGTCTGCAAAGAGAGATCCGCACCCGCAGCGAAACACGTATAACGCCTGGTGTCGCTAAATATCCAGGCCCTGCTGTACACACTGGCCTGTGCACGTCTTGTCGGTGGGCAGCATCGAGCCTGGGCTCTCTGAAGCTGGGCCCTCTGCGGGGCGGGGGCAGGGGGGAGAGACAGGCAATAGTGGGGTACAGCCCTGGGGATCATGAAACAGAGAGGCTGGGGGTGCTCATGGGTCAGTGGCCCAGGGCTGGAGCTGGGGAGTCGAGGGAGGACCTGTGTGGCAAGACCAAGCAGTGGTGAGGGAAGGAAGTGTATAGCTGTGGGGAGGGCCAGGGGCCTGTGATGGGGGTGTCCCCCACACAGGCCTGAAGGGGTTAACGTGGGCATGAGAGGCCAGCTAAGGTACCTGGCAGCACCTGGGAGAGAGAGAAAGCCAGGCCTGATGGAGCCCAGCTGGGGTGGGGGCAGGGGGTGACCGTAAAGCCAGGAAGTTTGCAGCAGAAAGAGGATGTTGGCAGCCAGGCTCTGGGGCTAGACGAGGTAGGAAGCAGCCCAGAGCAACAGGAGCAGACCCTGGCTGCCTGCTAAGGTTCCTGCTAAGATGGGTGGGCCGGAGGGCCAAAGCCTCTGTGACGAAGTGGGCCTGTTCTTAATGTTTCCTCCGAATATTGTGGGGGTGCCTCAGTTTCCCCTATGCAGTTCTTAAGTATCTAGGGGGTGGGGTAAGGGTGTATGATCATTGCAAAGCCCTAGAGGGCAGGTGTGTGCAGGGGTCTGGACACAGAGAATGGCCAACACCCTGTTTCCTGGCAACTGATGGCCTGGGCCCTTCCCCCCCTGCAAGGTGAGAGCTGAAGGGTTGGAGAACAAAGGAATCAGGTGACCTCCTGGCCCGGGAAAGGAACAAAGCCCAGAGGAGGAGGGGCTGGAGGGAGTTTCAGTTTGGGGCTGGCTGGGACATGGAGTGAAGTGCAGACGTGGTTGTCTGGCTCACTGCCCCCCAAAATGGACCCAGCTGAGGGGTCCCGTTCTCTGCACCTGCAAGCTCTGTTTTAGACCATGTTCCTGTCGTCTAATAAACCTTCTGTTTTACTGGCTGGCTGAGAGTCACGTCTGACTGCGAAGTTGGGGTGCAGGACCCTCTGGCTTCCCCAGGAGCCCCGCCTGAGCGGACTCGCTGGGGGGAAGCACACGGAGGGGCAGAGGATGCTGAATGCTCCGAGGTCAGACCCAGGAAGGTGGAAGCTGTGTGAGCTGTGTGTCCTGAAGACAGGCTGCTCACAGAAAGGCGACTACCCCAGAGTCCTGACTGGCTTCATGGGGAGCAGTTCCAGAGCATCGCCCAGGGACTCCGTGACAGCCTCAAACTGCCCTGCTAGCCTGAGGGAGACGGCTGGCATGCGAGGGGGAACTGAGGCACGGATAACGTGATGCCAGGCTGGCTAAGTGACCCCGTTACAGGCTGGGCTGTCCGCTGCTTGGAGCTGGCGTTGCACCTGAACGGAGTGGGTGTAAAAATGCCACCAAACTGGAATCCTCCCATCGCTCCCATCCGCTGTGGTGATGTCCACGCCCCTCATGCGCGCCAAGTGAGCGGGCAGATCCACCGCTCCCCCGCAGAGCAAGACACGCACCTGCGAGAGGAAGGGTGGGTGGGCGGCGGGTTCAAGTCCTGGTTCTATCACCATCTCCTTGGGTGACCTTGGGCAAGTCACCTGGGCCTAAGCGTTGTGAAGGATGCAGCCCCCACAATGGAGGCCAGGTGGGCCGGGCTCTTCCACAGACCTAGCCCCCTTGCAGATGCCGATCCTCCCTCGACTCCCCAGCTCCTTGCAGATGAGAGAACCTGGATTTGTGCAGGAAATGGCCCAACTTGATTGTCATGCACATTGTGTGGAGAGTGGTCACTTTGGATGGGCTATCACCAGCAGGAGAGTGAGTTTGTGTGGGGGGGGGCGGAGGGTGAGAGAACCTGGATTTGTGCTGGAAATGGCCCACCTGATGATCACTTTAGATAAGCTATTACCAGCAGGACAGTGGGGTGGGAGGGGGTATTGTTTCATATTCTCTGTGTATAAATAAAGTCTGCGGCAGTTTCCACGGCATGCATCTGATGAAGTGAGCTGTAGCTCACAAAAGCTCACGCTCAAATAAATTGGTTAGTCTCTAAGGTGCCACAAGTACTCCTTTTCTTTTTGCGAATACAGACTAACACGGCTGCTCCTCTGAAACTTGCAGATGCCGAGTGTTAGAAAACCTTGCGGGGGGGAGCCCTGGCCCTGGTCCTCCAGCTGTCAAGGGAATCTCGCTAGTGACTGCAGTGGAGTTAAGATTTCCCCTCCGTGCTTCCCCTCCGTGCCCCGTTGGCACACCTGGGGTAAAGAAACACCCTTTCTCTGTCGTGCCTGTGCAGAGGGGGGGTTCTTTGGGCGGCGCCCCCATCGCTACCCTCCTCCTGACAAATAACTGGGGCTGCCTCTTCCTGAAGCTCACGGAGCTGCTGCTTTGTTGCCACGGCTTGTTGCCGTTGGTAGGAAGCCAAGCCCGGCGAGCTGGCAACACTCTCAAGGCAAAGGAGCACATGGAAATTCTGCCTGCCTGTTTCCAGCGAGCCCCAGGTACCAGCAGCTCCTGTTCCCGGGTGTACTTCAAAGAGCCCGCTTAGCTTGAGCCCTTATCAACACCCAGGCCTGGCCGGGGCATGACCAGAACCTGGCACTTCTTGGGCTATGACAGGGCCGGAGAGTCTCAGCTCTTGCCTTTCTAATTCCAGGCAAACCAACAGCCTGGGAAGCCGCTGCCCCCAAAGGCGACGTCTGGGGGGCATTTCACCAAGGGAACTCAGAGCATTTCACGAGCACTGACACTAACCCTTCACGTGCTCCCCCTGGAAGAGGGTGGGGCTCAGTTATTAACCCTTTTCTACAGATAGAGACGGTGAGGCACAGAAGTGAAGGGACTGGGCAGCTGAGGCAGGAACCCAGGTGTCCTGATTAGGTGCCTAAACAAATGAGTGTTCGTACACTTTGTACAGTGCCCTGGCCCCTCCAGCCCGCTGCCGTCTGCTAACCAGGGCTTTGCTTTACGCAGGAAGGCGACAGAAACGGTTTGTTAAAAGCCCCACTCTGGGTCCCTGGGGATGCTGCTTCCTCGGGATCCTTCACCCGGCATCCACGTGCGACCCGGTTCCCAGAGGCTCCCTGGTAACTAACAATTGCTCCCCCCTGGGGGTATGTGTGGAGCTAAATCCACTGGCACTAAATCCCGTCCCAGCCTCTCTACATCACAAGGTCTGCAACAGCTGCGGTGCTCAGATTTCTGCAGCCATCTTGAAATGCTCTGAGCTGGACAGACCAGCCTCTTCCAACCTCATTTGCACTTGCTCACTTTCCTGGGTGAGCTGCTTGTCACTCACTGGCCACTCACTAATTAGGGCTGCATGGCGATTGCTGGGAGCGGCTCTGCCAGGGCCCTGCACCTTGTGCAGCCCCTCACCCCTGGGCAAAGGGTGCGAATTGCTGCCAAAGCCGGAGGGGAGCGCTCTGCGGTACGGGGCTGTGACCTGAGCGAGGGGCAGCTCTGCACCTCCCCAGAGGTAGTGACTCAAGGTGCTCTGCCCACAGAGGAAACAAGCATCCAAAGGCCCGGGGGGGGGTGGGGGGGGCTGCAGGTGCGGGAGACCTGGGTTCTCTTTCTGACGCTGAGCGGCTGGCTGACCTCAGACGGGTCACTTAGGGTCAGACTTTTAAAGGTTTTTAGGCACCGACCCCCACTGAAATCAGCATTTCCATCCTTCCTTTAAACTAGGGATGTCAGCCCTTCCTGCCCGGTGGCCCCAGGAGCGCCTGCATTCTGGGTCTGTCCAGCACCTTGCGCCCTGGGTCCTACAATAATTCATGGGGACCTACAGCAAGGAGCCCCTGCTCCTGGTGGAGGCTCTCGGTGCTGCTGCGATACTGTCTCCCAGGCAGGGGGACCTCTCTGGAGTCCCGCAGCTGGCGGGGGGGGGGTGCTGGGCAGATGCCCCGAGACACGATGGGGTTCAAGGGCAGCAGCGATCGGTGCTGACTAAGCGGGAGTGACTGGATGCCAGAGCCACCGGTGAACTGTAGGGGGCGCTCAGGAGAAGGCGCGTGGGAAGCGGCGACGTTCCCACGAGCTCACGCCCGGCCTCCTTTGCCTATTTCAGGGAGAAGCGCTAAATAGCCACAGGCCGGAGCCAGGGGCCAGAGGAGTGTGAATTCAATTACCCTCCAACAGCCATGCTCCAGGCTGCGGCTGGCACTGCCCTGGAGCCAGCACGTTCCAAGCAGGGCTACTCAGCAATGCCCTGGTTGCTGCTGACGATATATTTAGCCTTGACCTGGCTATAAATTAATTTGTATATCAAAACTTTAACAAATAAAGCAGCTGCAGGGCAGAGCGAGGGAGAGGAGTCAGGGAGCCCGCTGCTCCTGGCGTAAGAGGGGGACGAGTGTCCTTTTCCTGTACATGCTGTGCTGGAACAAAGACCTGCTCCCACCCGGAGCCAGAAAGGCTGGCAATACAGGGCTATGCATGGAGATCTGCTCAATCTCACATAAATCAGGAGCTGCTTGGATCCTCTTGCACCAAAAAAGCACAGGCCTCAAGCTTAAGGAGAATCCCTATGTGCTGGTAGCAGTATAGGCCTTATGACACACAGCAGGGTAGCCTAACTCCATCCAGCAGACAGTGGTAGCCAGTTCATTGCACTGTTACCTCCGAAATGGGCTCTACATGGGGAACAGACACAGTAGTGAATTGCTCACTTGCAATAGACGCCCACGAGCAGCCCACGCAGTGACCTAGAGCAGGGAGACAGTCCACCTTATCCAGCGCTCGATTTGTACCGAAAGAGGTTCCGGGGCTCAGCCCTGGCCTGGTCATGCCATTCGGCTCGCTGAGGGGTACCAGAGCGGCCCTGCAGGAGCTCGCTGGTGGCCCCCGGGGAATGACAGAGCTTGAATCTTGCTGACCTCACCCTGCAGTAAAAATAGCCCCATGCTGGCGAGACACTGCTCAAGGAGAGCCAGGTCCAGGTTTGAAATAGACCAGAGCGGCCTGGTGTGAAGGGAAGCTGCGGGGTCGCAGGGGCCAAAACTGGCTTCCTTAGGCGAGTTCAAAATAGGGGGTGCCGGGAAATGTTTTCTGCATTTAACGAAAATCATGTCTGTCCCCACACATACCCTGCGTCTGTCTGTCTGTCCCAGTGTCTGTCTGTCTAGCCTCTGTGTCCATCTGTCTGTCCCCACACATACCCTGCGTCTGTCTGTCTGTCTGTCCCCGACTCCCCACACATACCCTGTGTCCATATGTCTGTCTGTCCCTGACCCCTGCAACAGGGTCAGGGCCAGATTCTGATCTCAGCTCCCTGGGGCTGAATCCGGAGTCACCCCTGATCACGACAGGGTCAGGACCAGATTCTGATCTCAGCTATACCCAGAGCAATCCAGGTGTCTGTACAGAATAATTGCACTGAATCCAGTGCAGCTGGGAGCAGGCTCTCTCCTGCAGCCTGATCTCCTGCAACCGCCCCGCTCTTGCAAAACCCATTGCAGGGCTGCTGGCTGCAATGTGCCGGGCTGGGTGGGCAGGGCAGTGTCTATCACCATGCTGCGTTTGCAAGGCCTCACGTCCAAGCCTGGCAGCATTGGCCAGTGGCCTCTGGCCCTCTGGCCCCCCCAGTCCCTGGCCCCAAGGCAGCAAAGAGATTCGGCCCCACTGATGTCCAGGGGTTTAAGTACCGATTGGGCTAGAGGGGAACTGAGGGGGTCACAACATTGGGGCCCCAGTACAGGCCGTGGGGTGGGGTCTCAGCACTGTGCAAGGCCGGCTGCTCACTGCGGGCTATCGGCCCTCGCCCCTCTGTTTCTCCAGGATTCGATTTGTAGGGGAGGGAGCCTGGGAAATTGGCCCTTGTTACCCCCACGTGATCTGAAATACCAGCTCTCCGTGTACGTGTCTGCACACCAGCGCTCACTGGCGTCGTGCTTCCTCCATCCACGCTCTGCGTTGCAACGGGCTATTCACCACGGGCTGTCCCCAGTCGGCCATGGCTTGTGACTCCTCACCCTGTGCTCCCAAGGGCCTGACCCTGCACCTGCAGCTCACGGCCATTGAAGCAGGGCTGGGCCCTTGGCTTGCAGCCCAGGGTCAGTGGTAGCCAGGGACTGGCTGCGCCTCAAGTGTCCGGACAGAGGCAGGTCATGTTTAACTGATGCAATCAACAGTTTGGTATTTTGGTCCGTGCTCCTGACACTATAATCAATCACTGCTGCCCTGGGGACCAGGGCTCCAGGCTGTGGCAGGCATGCGTGAGGCCAGGACAGCTGTAGCCCGGGTTGGTACCTTTGGAAAAAGCTTTCAGAAGTAAATCTGAGCCGCTCTTATCCAGCCCTGCTGCAACCCGCTGAACGTCTCAATGCTGCATGAGAGACGTTTTCCTCCGCTCTGCGGCTTGGTAGCTGTATTGCATCTCCTGAGAGCAGGGCTGCGCCTTGCAGAACTGCGGCCACAGGAGGACAGGCACAGGGTAACGATGCGCCTGGACAGAGCCCCGCTGGGCAAGGTGCTGCCCAGACCATGCTGAGAGCTGCTGGGCCCCATGGAGCTCGCAAGCCACAGGACTGGAGAAAAAGACTCAGACCCATTTTACAAACCCAGGGCACACAGGGAGTCTGTGGTAGAGGTGGGAAGTGAACTGAGACCTCCAGGGCTTTTGCCCACAAGTGAAAAAGCTGCCAGACCTTCTCCAGCGTGTGTGACTGTCGCCCCCCAGTGGTGGCCGCCCAGGGAGGGTGGGAGCTCTGGCACTGGGTGGTGCTAGACAAGGATCAGGGCCTGTTGTGCTCGAGACTGTGCCAATCAGTAACACAAACAGGAAGCTTGGGATGTCGGTAATGGGCTATGCCCGGGGAGCTGGCATCAGGGGATCTGCGTTCCAGGCCCAGCTCTGACAACGTCTCATTCTGTGACCTTAGCCGACTCTTTTAAAGTTGCCATGTGCCTCGGTATCCCCGTCTGTGAAATGGGGCTAATACTGATCCACTTCAGGGGGAATAACCCGCTACCCACTTGTGACGGGGGCGTGCAAGGTGGGAGGCTGTGAAACTGTTCAGTATTTTTGTCGTGGCAGGGAGGGTGGTGGAAAAATAGCAAATAGGGGGGTCTGGAAAATTGCCCAAGGGAGATGGGTAGGTGAATGCACTAAAGCTGCTCCGGTAGTGATGGGGGCGAGCGAGTCCAGTTCTCTGCCTTCAGTGAGCCACCAGCAAAGCCTCCCTCGGGGCTAGCAGCCGGCACCTCGGCCCACTCACTGGCAGCTCCATGCTGGGGGGGCCTGTCCTGGACTTTCCTCCAGCCCAGCGCAGGGCCTGTCCCCTTCCCAGCCGGGGCATGCTCCCTGCGGCGATGGCACCCGAATTCCTTTGGCCTTGGCAGCGCCCCAGTGAAATCCATCCCCTGGCACACTTGTTAAACCCGGGCTCTCCTCACCCCAGGGCTATTTATACAGGCCAGCATTCTTCCTGGGGCTCTCAGTCCCTCCTGGCAGGCCCAACGTCGGCATTTCTAACGAAAAGAATCCAACAGCCCGGCTTCCAACGCCCATCCCTGCCTCTGCACCGCCCCAGGCCTGGGCAGCCACTGACATTGGCCCCCTCTGAAGGCCTGTGGCTGGGTGAGGGGGGGGGAACCAGGCCATAGGGCTGCACGGTCGTCCCAGCTACGAGATGAGCGCACACCCGGCCTCCCCATTGGACAACCCTCCCACCCCCAGTGTCTAAGTGCCGGGTGCTGATCTCATGGCGTTGAGCTCTTGTGCTTGCCAGGGGCTGGCGGAGCCGGATGCCTGGTCATTGTCAGCGTCTCTGCTCGGGGTGGAGGAAACGGCTCAGCCGTAGTGAACGCAAAGAGAGCCTGATGCTGGCCACAGCCAGACCCCATGGCTCTTCTAGGTCCCCAGCACACTGAGGCCCACTTTTCCATTGCCCTGCATCATGTGCCGTTATCTGGGCCTGTGCAAAGTGGCAGCAGCTCACACCCACCCTGCACTAGTGTAAATAATCCAAGGGGCACAGCAGGGCAACCGAGAATCAGACTCCGGGTCCCCTAACGCCTGGTGTGGACTGTGCCGCATTGGAAAGGCCAGCTGGCTACACTGCCCCTGCAGGGGCCCCATCTCCGATCCTACAGGCATCCCATCCTGTGGGCCCAGGCTGCTCTCTGACCCCTTGGGAGCTGTGTCCAAAGCTCGCTCATATATACTCCAGCCAAGTTCTTCCTCTCTGCAACAGCGCCCTCGGCAGCTTGCAGGAGATGCTCGTGCTCTAAGAACATAACTCTGCAAGCAACCACCCTTTGAAACTGGCTCCTTCCACTGAATGATCTTAACGCTCTTGAGAAATACCATCCAGTTATTGCTGGTCCTGTGGGGAAACTGAGGCACACAGCGTGGCAAATCGATTTGCCATAGGTCCTACAAGTCCCTGGGCAAGGCAGAAGGAGAATGCGGGGCTCCTGGCTCCAGTTCTCCCTGTGCTAATGAGTGGGCCCCACTCCCAGTCCTGGGCCTAGAACCCAGGAGGTCTGACTCCCAGGCTGCGGTTTATCCACAGGCTCAACCTTCCTCCTCAGTGTAAAAAATAAAAATAAAAAGTGACCCCAGTGTAAGGACGGGGTAGCAAGGGAGGAAGGGCGAGTCTGGGGCCAGCACCCAACCATGACGTCCCTTCCCCAGATCACACCCTCAGACAGAGCTTCACCGCGGGAGGGGAGGGCTCCCGTCGGAATGACCTCTCTGACGGGCAGCCCGGAGCTCAGCGCCAGGAATAGCCCGTTCAGGCACCACGTATAAACAGCCCAGCAGGACAGCGATAGCATACGCTCTGACCGGTGCTATTTGCCCAACAGAGCAAGTGAGAGATGACACCCAGTTTGAGGCGGACCGGGGAGAATATTTGACACGATACCAGGGCTGTCCCGGCTCAGACGCACAGCGCCTCTCTCCCCCTGCACTGTGCTAGGGGGAGAGAGAATGGACTCAGCAAAGGCCTGACCCCAGGCAAAGCTCCCACTGGTTTCAGTAGGACTCCTGCTTGAGTGAGGCCTGCACAATCCAGCCCCAGGTAGAAAGAAACTTGAGTCCCTCCTCCTCCTAAGGGCAGCTTTGTAAAAGCCTGGTTTGGATGCAAATGTAGGAGTTTGCACTGCAAGTAAGAAACTCTTCTGTAGTGTTTAAATCATGTGTAAGCCTGCTAGGGGTGCTCTCTGTGTTGTTGAAGCCCCAGAGCAGCAGCATGTGTGGGGTTGGGTGTGACAGGTTTAGTGAGCCTGGT
Source organism: Lepidochelys olivacea (assembly GCF_965140295.1). Lineage (NCBI taxonomy): Eukaryota > Metazoa > Chordata > Testudines > Cheloniidae > Lepidochelys > Lepidochelys olivacea. The sequence continues at coordinate 1,227,649 of NC_140430.1, forward strand.
TGCTTGGGATCGACTGTGGCAGTGGGCTTTCTTCACGGCGTTGTTTAAAGAGCAAAAGACAGAACATCTCCCTCTAAAAATTAAGCTACCTTGTATTTTTGCAAACAGTTTGTGCTTTATTTCCTTGGAGCGGGTGGTCGTCTGAGGCCCTGTATAAATAACGTTCAGGGTTGCTAATGCTGGCAATATTTGGTGTATTTCCTACAGCCCCAGGTCCTGGACTCATGGGATTCTCAGCTACGGTTGCCAAATTTCTAATTGCACAAAACCAAACACCCTAGACCCTCCCCTTCTCCGAGACCCCAACCCCTTCCCCAGGTTTGCAGGGAAAAAGCAGGGCATGTGACCCAGGTAGGGTTGCCAACCCTCCAGGATTGCCCCGGGGTCTCCAGGAATTCATGCATCCGATGACGTGAGCTGTAGCTCAGGAAAGCTCACGCTCAGATAAATTTGTTAGTCTCTGAGGTGCCACAAGTCCTCCTGTTCTTTTTGTGGCTACAGACTAACAGGGCTGCGACTCTGAAACCAGGAATGAAAGATTATGTCATGTGAGGAAACCTCCAGGAACACACAGCCCCAGTCCCCAGTGCAGATACCGGGAGCCAAAGGAGCAGAAACCCAGCATTGTTCTCAAAACCTCCTGCTCTCCAGGCCAAACTGGGGAATGTCTGAGTCTGACCCAGGCCTGTGAGGGCGGCTGCAGCGCCCCCCCCCCAGCACACGTAGGGCTGGGAGAGAAACCCACGTGGAGGGGCTGGGCTCTGCACACCTGTGCAGCTGCAGTAACGCCGCCCTGGGAGTCCGCCAAGCCAGGGGGAAGCCGAGAGCCAATGCTGCCTCCCGCCCGAGGAAGTGGGGCGCTCTTTGATTGGTCTTTCTTTCGGAACGAACCAAGTCAGCGTTGGAGAGGGGGGATTCTTTAACACGTTTGTTTTGTTTGGGGGGTTCGAAAACAAAAAAGAAACAAAAACAAATGCTGTATTCCCACTCTTTCAAGTGATTGTGCGTAGAAAAAGTGGGGACTTGGTGGGGATTCAGAGAAAGACCGATGGTTTGCCCCCCATCTCAGATGGTCTATTCCACGCTCCCCGTTCCCTGGGATGGGACGTTCCAAGGTCTCGCCTCCCCCCTGTGCGGGCGGCGATGGTTCATTCCGGGCGAAGGCGGGGCCGCGGCCAGCTTCGGAGGCAGGTGAGTCGGGGGGAGGCAGGTCCCCCCCCGCTCCCCCAACTGCCCCCCCGCTGCGGCCGGGCCCCCCCATCTGCTCCCCCCCCGGACCGGCCGCTCCCCTCCCCCCATCTCCCGCCCCCCCCCGCTCCGGCCGGGCCCCCCCCGTCTCCCCTCCCCCCCCGGACCGGCCGCTCCCCTCCCCCCATCTCCCGCCCCCCCCCGCTCCGGCCGGGCCCCCCCCGGACCGGCCGCTCCCCTCCCCCCATCTCCCGCCCCCCCCGCTCCGGCCGGGCCCCCCCCGGACCGGCCGCTCCCCTCCCCCCATCTCCCGCCCCCCTCGCTCCGGCCGGGCCCCCCCCGTCTCCCCTCCCCCCCCGGACCGGCCGCTCCCCTCCCCCCATCTCCCGCCCCCCCCGCTCCGGCCGGGCCCCCCCCGTCTCCCCTTCCCCCCCCGGACCGGCCGCTCCCCTCCCCCCATCTCCCGCCCCCCCCGCTCCGGCCGGGCCCCCCCCGTCTCCCCTCCCCCCCCGGACCGGCCGCTCCCCTCCCCCCATCTCCCGCCCCCCCCCCGCTCCGGCCGGGCCCCCCCCCGTCTCCCCTTCCCCCCCGGACCGGCCGCTCCCCTCCCCCCATCTCCCGCCCCCCCCCGCTCCGGCCGGGCCCCCCCCGGACCGGCCGCTCCCCTCCCCCCATCTCCCGCCCCCCCCCGCTCCGGCCGGGCCCCCCCCGTCTCCCCTCCCCCCCCCCGGACCGGCCGCTCCCCTCCCCCCATCCCCCGCTCCGGCCGGGCCCCCCCCGTCTCCCCTCCCCCCCCGGACCGTCCGCTCCCCTCCCCCCATCTCCCGCCCCCCCCGCTCCGGCCGGGCCCCCCCCGTCTCCCCTCCCCCCCCGGACCGGCCGCTCCCCTCCCCCCATCTCCCGCCCCCCCCCGCTCCGGCCGGGCCCCCCCCGTCTCCCCTTCCCCCCCGGACCGGCCGCTCCCCTCCCCCCATCTCCCGCGCCCCCCCCGTCTCCCCTCCCCCCCTGGACCGGCCGCTCCCCTCCCCCCGCTCCGGCCGGGCCCCCCCCGTCTCCCCTCCCCCCCCGGACCGGCCGCTCCCCTCCCCCCATCTCCCGCCCCCCCCCGCTCCGGCCGGGCCCCCCCCGTCTCCCCTCCCCCCCCCGGACCGGCCGCTCCCCTCCCCCCATCTCCCGCCCCCCCCCCCGCTCCAACCGGGCCCCCCCCGTCTCCCCTTCCCCCCCCGGACCGGCCGCTCCCCTCCCCCCGTCTCCCCTTCCCCCCCCCGCTCCGGCCGGGCCCCCCCGTCTCCCCTTCCCCCCCCTGGACCGGCCGGGCCCCCCAATCTCCTGCCCCCTCGGAGCCGGGGCCCTGTGAGCGGGATCCTGTGACATAGTCGCCTCCTGGGGGAAGCCAGGGCCCGGGCGCCTGGGTTTGCGGGGATCCCCCTCCTGAGCAGGAGTCGGCATCAGTGAGCTGCTCCGGCTGGTCTGCAGCGGGGGTGAGGGTCCCGTGGTGACACTGGGAGGAGATGGGGGGGTGTTTCCCACCGTGACATGGGAGCACCCCGAAGTGATCACACTGCCCATCTCAGCCCCGTCCGGCCGCCCCAGGATCTCTGAGCGCTGGGTAGACACCGCTGGACTCATCCTCCCGGTCTGTACGAGCCTGTCGTGGGGTGGGGAAACTGAGGCACGCACGGGCGAAGGGCCGTCTCCCCTGTGTCATAAGCCAGGGAGCAAACCTAGCAATATTCTGGTGTGGATCACTGACCTGAAGCAGAGGAGCGAGCCGGAGGGGGAGGGGGTTTCTTCGCCGTTTCCTGGCCCAGTTCTCTCTCCTCCTTCCCGGGTCAATACACTCTGGACCTGCTGTGCATTACAGCTGTACCTGAGACCTAGCCAGGGCCTAACTCGCCATTCCTGTCCACACCCATCCCAGCAGAGTCCACTGGACACCCGCGGGCCGCCCCGTCTGTCTAGCGCACCTTGCTTGGCTCTGCCCCAGCTAGTGGATCGCTCATCAGCTGTCACCGCTGCTGAAAAGGGGACGCAGTTTCCTATAACCCTGATGTAAAGACTCGTTCTCTTGCTAATGCAGACACGGGGTGCATTAAACAGGGTGTTTTTTCAAAAGGCTTCTGTCTGGCTCTGTGTGTCGTCGCCAGTCTGTGGACACCTCACGAGCTGGTTGTTAAAACCGACTTTCCTGGTACTAGCTGAGCCAGGTTAATGAAATCATCTTTCTGGGAGGGGCGGTAACACGGAATATTGTTTGGTCTGGAGTACCCAGGGCCTCTCAAATCTCCTCCCCCCATTTTATAAATAAGAGAAGGGTGTTTGTGTCACCTTAAATCAGAATCGCTAGAGGGCAGTCTCTGCTGTCATTACAGACAGACTTCTTTTACACGCATGGTTGTGAGCCTGATTGCTTTGGCTTTTCACAGCAGAACTAGCCTCCCAATCCCCAGGTCCCCCGGAAGTTTAACGTCAAGCTGACACATGGCTGTCTGCGGACACATCTCCGTAGATCTCCGCAAAGTTTTGCAAGACTTGGAAGATCCCCAGGTTGTTTCGGGTGGCACCCTGGGCATGTGAGACCAAAGGACGGGAACGGTTATTCGTTATCACGGTCCGTTGCCATTCGTTATCATGGTCCGTTGCCATTCATTTAGCCCCCTGAGCTGCGGGGTTATAATACTTTCTACAAAAAAGAAGTATTCCCCCATGGTAAAAATATTCTTTACGAGAATAACTGCAAAAATACGTGTTCAAGCAGCCATCCCGAGGCACTGTGTTGTAGTGGTTAAAGCAAGGGCTCAATTTATTTAGAGCTTTTCTCCTTTCTTGCTATGTGAGCCTGAGTACATCACATCCTTGTGCCTCAGTTACCCTCATCCCCATTTCCCATGTGGGGAAATTGCCTAGCACACAGTGGGGTTGGGAGGTTTAGTTCATGGTTGCGGAGCATGCCGAGATCCTCTGATGAAAGGTGTAAGTTCCAACGAAAGGGGAAAATGTAGTATTCCCTCTCTCAAGAGTCAGCCTGTGCCGTGTGCTGTCTGGCTGGGGGCAAGGAAGGGTGAGGGTTACCTGCACATTGCAGAGCAGTGAGCTGAGGAACAGGGAGGCCGGGCCTTGCCCCTGGCCACCATGCAAATCTGTGGCTGAGTCCGGAATGGAACTCAGATCACGTGATTGCTGGGGCCCTGCTTGCACCAACAATTGACACACCCTGCTTGTGAGCAAATGACTGCCCTGGCTGTTCTGCTCTGGTGACAGTCAGTGACATGGCTTTGCCTGGACATCTCGACAGAGCCCTGCCGTGCTGGGGCAGCACGCTGAGAACTGTTCCTGCCCAGAAGAGTTCGCTCTCTCCATATGGGCAGGAGAACAGGAGGGTTCTTCTCTCCATTTACAGCTGGGGAAGTGGGGCACGGGGAGGCAAAGTGACTTGGCCAAGGTCCCACAGTTGGTGGCAGAGCTGAGAACTTGATCCCAGATTTCCCAAGTCCCAGGCCGATGCCATAACCCCAGTCCCACCCTCCTCTCCGCTTCTGCGGTCTGTCCCACAGTCACAGCATGCTGGCTTGTTGCTTGGTTACAGGGAGAGTTCTGCTTTGCCTTCCCCAGCTGGAAACACCGTGCCCGCAGGCGCAGACTGCCATGAACTGTCGCGCTGAGGTGCTGGAGGTGTCGGTGGAAGGCCGTCAGATCGAGGAGGCCATGCTTGCCGTGCTCCACACCATCCTCCTCCACCGCAGCACCGGCAAGTTCCACTACAAGAAGGAGGGGACCTACTCCATCGGGACGGTGGGGACGCAGGACGTCGACTGCGACTTCATTGACTTCACCTACGCCAGGGTCTCCTCCGAGGAGCTGGACCGAGCGCTGAGAAAGGCCATTGGGGAATTCAAGGTAAAAAGCTTGGAGCCAGTCACCTTGGCTGACTTCTCAGAGGATGTGTGGACCAGAAATTCCAGCAGGGGTTGATGGGCTATGAAGCGGGCCCAGGGCATTGAAAGCAAGGTACTCCGCATAAGAGGTCTTGGCCTTAACCTCCCAGGATGCGTCTTCACTGCACGGTTAACCTAGGCTCTCCCCCAGGGTTTTACCCAGCCACCTGCCATCCACCCAGAAGAGCCTCTGCCACAGGTCTGGAAATGTTTTAAGCCTGGGCAAGCTGACCCAGCTGGGAGGGTGGGTGAGAGCCCTAGCTGGAACCTGCTTATCCTGCAGTAAGGATGCAGGCTGAATAGTCTGAGTGCTGATAGTCCTCCAGTGCCCTTCCCACATTTCCACCCCAAAGGACAGACAAGGTCTCCTTCACTTGGACTGGGAAGGAATCCTAGAGTCTCAGCACAAGGAATCCTGGGATATGTCCCCAGGCCCCCTGGGCGGGTGCAGAACCAGTGAGGACACAGAAACAGAAAAAGGGATTGCAGTGGGGCCACTCGCTCCTCGACTAGGCTAACTCTCAGGTGCCAATCACCCAGGTAAACTCAGTAATGAAAACACGTCCTCCGTGCATTGCATTCTTCCTCTGTAAATCAGCTAACCCCAGCAATGAGTGAGTGTGACAGGGTGTGGTGAGGCTAAGTGCTTGGAAATTCTCCAGGGAAAAGACACTTAAGTGCAAAGTCATCTGGGGTAGGAAAATACTGCATTGCAAGGGGCTGGGAATGAACCCAGCATCCTGCACTTTGGGGCTACACAGCCTCCTTCATAGAGAGCATCATAGGCATCATCAGAGTGGAAAGGAGAATTTTGTAGTTACATGTAAAGAGAGGCAATGGCTCTGTGGATGGAGGTCTGGATAAATTGACTCCTCCAAGCCATAGAGAGTTAATGGCAGGAGACCTGAGGCCCCGGCAGTTCAGCATCCTGTGGTCCTAGTACCATTTGGAGAGGCACATCTCTGCATGGTGCTAAGGCTCTCTCTGTGTGTCGCCTTGCCTGACACACTCAATGCTTACTGCGAATAATGCACCCAGCTCAAAGCTTGTGGTGTGTAATGCAACGGGGCCTAGATACTGTCCATCTCCTAATGCCTATTCAATGTGATCTGTACCCCAGCTAATTTAGAGGCTATATTGGGGATGGTCAGATTGTGACAGGGTTTCTGTGGAATTAAATCCAAGACATATGTTGTGGTGAATTTTAACGAGGGAGATTTAGGGAACAAATCATCCCTTGAGTTTTCTGCGTTATGAACCACAGTGTCCTAAATCCTGCTGAAAAGGTCATGGGAAGCGGTAATATCTGGGTTGTAGAGAGACTGGATGTCAACTCAAACCATCACTGTTCAAATACTTTATCATCTATAGAGTGTCCGGTATGACAGCCCCATCCTGGATTTCCAGATCTAGGAACTTACAATCCTCCTTAATAATCAAGGAAAGCGATGAAGGTTGCAAAGCACAAAATTTAAACTTCCCTTTATGTTTTCTGCTCCTGGACTGCCCCGGCTTAGCAATTCTGGAGTCATTGCCATAGGCAGCTGGCAGCTGGGACAAGCCGGGGGTTTGGGAATTCGCAAACTGCAGGGTGCCCATCCAACAAGGAGCTGTGTTCCTTTTCCCAGACGTGTCTAGTCCACGTGAGTGACTGCACCTCTCAAACCCCCTTTAAAAGTGTTTCCACGTTTTGTTTCTTGTGCCCTGATTGATTTGCCCTGGTTTTATGACGGACGTGCCACCAGCAGCCACTTGTTTCCAGTGCTTTGCTTGCTGTAATTTGCAGTGATGAGGTCAGTCATCAGCTTTGCAGTTCGATTTCATGTTTTATAAAATCACGTTAGCTCTGGACAAGGCTGCTAACGGTTAGACTGCTCAGCGTAATGACTTTATGTGGCTGGGCTTCCGAGAGAGAAATCTCAGATTGCTGAAAATGGACGGTATCTCCAGACCCTGAAGAGCAGCACTCCAATAAATGGGAACGGCTTCTGGACAGCAGCAGTTTCAGGTGCTGAGCTCTGTTCTGCCAGGCAAAGGAGTGGAGGGCGTGTGGCTCAGCCCGCAGCTCTGAACTGAATTTGACTAAGACAAAGAAGATATTTGGCTTATGTCCATGATCTGGGATCATGTCACCTGGTTTAATGGACCTTCACAGAAGGTTAGTTACTCTGTTTTACAGCTGGGGGATCTGAGGACCAGGAGAGGATGTGACCTGTCAAAGTCACATAATTAGCAATACAGCCAGGAATGAAATCCAGTGGTTCTGCTGCCCAGTCCCCTGCTCTAGCCAGGAAGTTCCCTTACTGGGGAAAGTTATGGACATTTTACCAGATACTTCCTTAGCTTTCTCCACCAGACAGTTCCAGGGGGTTTCATGTTTGTAAGATGTAGCGGCTGCTTTTGGCACTGCTGTGCTGGCCTCATGAGTTTTACCTGCTTTTATTGTCTGTGGAAGAGCCCTCCTGCTTTTCAGGATTGGCATCTTTTTGAGGTACTGTTATTCTGGGTTCTCCAGACCAAATGTACACCTGGCAGAATTGAGTCAAGTGGAGCTGCCGCGAGGGTGAAACTAGCTCTGGGTCTGAACTTCCTCCTCTGTGATGACAGGGAGGAATGGCCTAGGCCTAGTGGTCAGGAGCTGGCCTGCAACTTGGGAGACCTGGGCTCAGATCCCTGCTCTGCCACAGACCAGTGACCATGGGCAAGTCACTTAGCCTCGCTGTGCCTCAGTTTCCCATCTGGACTGTCCTGCCATAGATGGCTGTTGGGAGGCGGGTACATGAGGTGTTCAGACACAGGTGACGTGGCCAGCTGAGTAGCAGAAATAGCTAGAGCTGATATTTGCATATCACTGGTGTTTGCCAGGGCTCTGTCCATGGTAAGCGGGGTCCGTCACAGCTCAGGGCAACTGTAGCTGTATTTCCATTGCCTGTCTTGGATGGAGGCCCTTCTGAGCTGGGTATTTCCAGGCTGCCTTCACTGTATTATTCCCAGCAGAGAGACTGCCCACACCCGCTGGCTTTCTCTGTAGAGATGGTTAACGGTGTGACTGCTACAGGGTAAGGAAAAAGGCACTACAAAGAAATCACATTCTACACACACGCTGACAAGCTTACCAGACATCACCCCAACTCTCACATGGGCTCTGGCGGGGGCAGTCCTTCCACACCCCACCAAGGAGTTTCCTTTGTAGTCATGAGTTCACCACAGCTTCAGCTGAGAACGGGCCCCCTCTGCCCTTTGTACATTGCATCCTCCTCACCCCCCAGGTTTTTCCTAGGAAATCCACTTTACATGCATTGTCTCAAAGTCCTTAGAAGTTCCCAACATCTCCATTAACCAAGTCCCTAGGAAAGTTACACTCAACCCTACAACAACACACAAACCATTGCATTTTGAATACAGTGGGCCCCAATGGATTAAACCTAATTCCGTATGATTTAACTTAAACTGTATTGAATTATCTTAATTCCATAGGGGTTTGTCCAGGACAGAGCCGGGGACTGTCTGTCGTGCCTTGGCCAGATGGCCATTGCCCCAGTGTCCCTAAGCCCCTTGACCTTGGCTGTGCCTGGTGCTCTCTCCGCAGGACGCCCTCCGATACTCAGGCAGCGACGGCATTGGGCAGATCTCCCTGGAGTTCTACCAGAAGAAGAAGTCACGCTGGCCCTTCTCGGATGAGTGTATCCCCTGGGAGGTGTGGACCATCAAGGTCAACGTGGTGAACCTGGCCAACGAGCAGGAGCGGCAGATCTGCCGGGAGAAGGTGGGGGAGAAACTGTGCGAGAAGATTATCAACATTGTGGAGGTGATGAACAGGCACGAGTACCTGCCCAAAATGCCCACCCAGTCGGAGGTGGACAACGTCTTCGACACGGGCCTGAAGGACGTGCAACCCTACCTCTACAAGATCTCCTACCAGATCACCGACTCCCTCGGTTCCTCCGTCACCACCACCATGCGGCGGCTCATCAAAGACACGCTGGCACTGTAGGGCCTGGGGACAGGGGGCTTGCACCTTTCTGCTCCCTATCACACAGGATGACCCAGGGTGTCCTGGCAAGTAGAATCGTCTCAGAGCACGGTCCCAGTGGGTGGTTGCCTGGGCAGGCCTCTCTGCTTAGATCCCTCCCGTCCATCTGTACACTTCAGACGGAAGCTTTCTGCAGGCTGGACTTGGGCTGGCCCTTAATTGTGAATCTCCCTATGTGGGGGTCACCTGGGGCTGTGAACTGAAATGACAGCAAAACTGCTCCTTGTGCCACGTGGCCTATATTGCAGCTGGCCTGTCAGCTCCCCTCCCCCGGTCTCCCTTTCCTCCCTCAGATCCCTCCTGAAGCCCCAGTTCCCTTATGGACCCTCGTCCCTGCACTGCCTGGCACTGGGACTGCTGCTGCCTTGTTTCATCTGAGTGGGATTGTGAATTCCTGGACAGGGCCCCTCCTCTTTCTCTCCCGTCTGTTTGGAGAGGGGCTTTGCACAGGCTCGAGCAATAGAGCAGTAACCTCTGGTTGGTGGGCGAGTCAGGGATTGTATTTCTCTGCCTTTAACACTGTCTTGTTGTAACAGTGGGGAAAGAATTGCCCTCAGCAGAGCAGCTGTGACCCCCCACAGCCACGGTTAGAACAGCAGTCATAGGAGTCTCTGGGTGCCCATGAGGCAAGGCCCATCTCTGCCTCTCTCTCCGTCTGGGAAAGGGGGAGAATGCTGCTGGTGGTCGAAGAGCACACAGGGTAAGCAGATAGTCTTTGCTAAGCTTCATAAAGCCCCTTCCCGAAAATACAGGGGCGCAGCTGGGCACTTGCCCAGCCACTAAAACCCATATTCCCTAGTCAGTCACCTTAAACCAAGTCCACGTCTGACGTGTGGCCACTGTGGTGAGAGTGGCTGCTGTGGAGAGAGGCTGGGCTGGCCGGAGACGTGAGTGCTGCAAAAGAGTGGCAGTTGCTTCCTGTTCCTGCCGGCTCTGTCCCCGCACAACGCGCCGTCAGAGGGGCCAGTAGCTACGTCTACTTGGGCACACAGGAGCTAGTGCTTGTGTGTGTTGTCCAGTGACCTCACAGCACTGCCGTCACCTTGAAAATACCCCCTTCGTTCTTCCTGGCTGCTAAAAGAAAACTGAGCAGCCAGGAGCTCTGTGTAAAGCAGGGTGAGATCTCCAAACCCTGTCTCTTCAACACACTTACACCCCCGTCCCCACTTCCTCTCTCATGGAGACTGTAACAAACATGTGGGCGTCAGACACCCTGTGTTTAGAAACTGACCTGTCTGTGCTCTGTGGATCTCGTACTCTGGGCGTAATAAACACTGGCCTAGGCCTTCTCTTTCTTCCTTCTCTCGGATTGTCGAGAGTGTCTCCCCCCCGCTCAAGTAGTGTCACCTCAATCAGATCCAGGCTTTGCTGACTGCCCTGGTGTCATCCCACAGTAAAGCCTAGACCTTGGTGCGTGAGCGCTTCTGCTCCAGAGGCAGAGATGAGCGTGTGGGTTTCTCTGAGTCTACTGATAAACTGGTTTCACATCAGAGCTCTCTGTGTGCTCATGTGTTCTTACCAAGGGGCTGTGTGAGTCGTATGGGGCCTGGTGAAGTGAGAACAGTTGCCGGGTGAAGGGCAGAAGAATGGGGAAAACCCGATGCTGACGGGAGGGCTCAGGGCCACAGTCCCCTCCAGAACGCTCAGGTCCCATGACAGCCAGATTCTCCAAAGAGCCCTGGGCCCAATCCTTGAGAATTCTGGCCTGCGTGTGGGCCCCTTCCCTGGGCAAGATCATTCCTGACGGTGAAACAGGTTTCCCAAGTTCCTCTGCTTGACCAGCCGGGCCAACAGGATACGGTGCCTCTTGCAGCCGTAGCGCAGGTTGGGATCCAGCCTGGGCTGGTCATCCCCAGGTGGTAACCAGCCACGATGGCTCCTCAGCCTGCTCTCAGATGATTGTGGCAGGTCTCGGGTCAGCTCCTGGAGGATGTTTAAATCCCACTCCCACAGCCCTAGCAATGGGACTGAATGGACACAGAGTCTGGCAGTTGCTCATGTTTGGCTGCCTTAGGAGCCCCACCTGGGGCCTGGTTTTCAGGCTTGCTGAGCACCCACCAGGGAGGCCAATGGGAGCTGTGGGTGCTCAGCACCTGTGGGAGAAGTTGGACAAAAAGGTGAAATCTCCCTTATCTGTGGCTGCTGTTGAGAATTCTGACTTTAAATTCTTCTCTGCTGCCACAGCAGGGACGCAAGAGGTGGCTCTGGGCCAGTTCTGTGCCCAAGAGCTCTGGTCTCCAGAGGGGCCATGTAACCCGAGACCCCACGTTCAGACAGCCTGAGGGTTAGGGGGGATGCACAGTGTGCGCGAAAAGCAGCAGGTCTCCATGAGGGGGACCACTGACCTGTAGGTACGTACTTCTCCATGGCACAGGGTAAAGGGAGACCAAAGGGCAAGGAAGCTAATACCGCAGTAATGGCGGCTGGACTTCAGCGAGCCAGCAGTGGGCTAGTCAAACGCCACACGGGGTTGAGAAGCAATTTCTTAGCCTGGTAAGCAATTGCTTCTTCGAAAGCACCTGGTGCAGCTATTTTTGAGGGTTTGAAGTCACCTGCAGGTGGGTCACAAAGTCGCGGTGTGGAAGCAAGATCCGGGAGCCCAGCGCTGCTGAGGAGGAAGTGGGCCGAGCCCAGGACGTGGCACTTCGGGAATTTCAGCTCAGGATCTGCCCTTTAGGATCAACATGGAGGCTACTGCAGCCAGCAGCAGCGGCCCGAACAGAAAAATGCAGCCGTGTGGGGCCTGGCCACAGCAGCTGTTGGACGAGCCCAGCCCTGCTAGCTAATCCTTCGGGGTGGGAAGTGACGGGTACTTGGTCCAGCTGATGCTGCGGCAGGGAGAGGGATTTACTCTGTTGGGATTGGGTCAGGGTAGGAAGATTAACAAGCTGCCTGATGAAAAACGCTCCAGCTCCTTAATGACCGTGGGGCGCGGGGGGTGAGTCCAAGCTGCACAAGGGTGTCTCCAACTTGGCCAGCGCTGCTGAGAGCTGCAACCCTGGGGCACGTCACATCAGAGCCAAACTTAAATAAGGGCTGAAAAGTTTTCTCTTCCAACATTTCTGCTTGAAGCTCAGTGCTTGGCCAAGTTCCACGCACTCCGGTTCAGCCCCCTTTCGGCTACCTGTGTGCAAAAAGAAACAGCCATAATTGCTTCCTGGTAATGGGGAAAGGGACCCCCCCCCCCCCCCAAAGGAGTGAAACTTCCCATCTCTGGTCAGAGGGGGATGCATGGACCAGAACAGGACAACGGTTGGCGCAAAGGTGGCACTGGGGGTGTTGATCAGGCCCTGCTCCAGGATGCACCTGCGGAGTATTTACCTGGTTTGTTCGGATGGTGCCTGGCTGAGCAGGGGGCCCATTGGGGTAGGGGCGGTATAAACAGACTAGGAGCCTGTGTCATGATCTTGAGGAGCAGGAGGAGCTGCTGAGGGTGAAATCTGGGCCTCTTTGAAGGTGGGGAGCTTTGCTGTCGACTCATGGGAGCCAGGATTTCATCTCCTGCGGCTGCACCCCATGGGATGAACCCTCAGCTCTGGTGTCACCAAAGGACCAGCTCGAAGGCCCAGAGAGGAGCTGGCTCTCCAGCTCAGCCCAGATTCCCTGGGGTTTCCCCAGAAATGTGGGGGTTCACTGCCCCTGAGGTGCAGGGTGTCTGGTTCCCAGAAGGGGCACTGGGGGGCTGTTCCCACAGAGTGGAGGGGTTTCCCTGGGGATATGGGGGGAGCAGGGTCTCTGGTTCCCTGGAGGAGCATGGGGTGGGGGCTGTCTCCCCGGGGGGAGGGGTGTCCCGGGGATATGGGGGGAGCAGGGTCTCTGGTTCCCTGGAGGAGCATGGGGTGGGGGCTGTCTCCCCGGGGGGAGGGGTGTCCCGGGGATATGGGGGGAGCAGGGTCTCTGGTTCCCTGGAGGAGCATGGGGTGGGGGCTGTCTCCCCGGGGGGAGGGATTTCCCGGGGATATGGGGGGAGCAGGGTCTCTGGTTCCCTGGAGGAGCATGGGGGGGGCTGTCTCCCCGGGGGGAGGGGTGTCCCGGGGATATGGGGGGAGCAGGGTCTCTGGTTCCCTGGAGGAGCATGGGGTGGGGGCTGTCTCCCCGGGGGGAGGGGTGTCCCGGGGATATGGGGGGAGCAGGGTCTCTGGTTCCCTGGAGGAGCATGGGGGGGGGCTGTCTCCCCGGGGGGAGGGATTTCCCGGGGATATGGGGGGAGCAGGGTCTCTGGTTCCCTGGAGGAGCATGGGGTGGGGGCTGTCTCCCCGGGGGGAGGGGTTTCCCGGGGATATGGGGGGAGCAGGGTGTCTGGTTCCCTGGGGGGGCTGTCTCCCCGGGGGGAGGGGTGTCCCGGGGATATGGGGGGAGCAGGGTCTCTGGTTCCCTGGAGGAGCATGGGGGGGGGCTGTCTCCCCGGGGGGAGGGGTGTCCCGGGGATATGGGGGGAGCAGGGTCTCTGGTTCCCTGGAGGAGCATGGGGTGGGGGCTGTCTCCCCGGGGGGAGGGGTTTCCCGGGGATATGGGGGGAGCAGGGTGTCTGGTTCCCTGGGGGGGCTGTCTCCCCGGGGGGAGGGGTGTCCCGGGGATATGGGGGGAGCAGGGTCTCTGGTTCCCTGGAGGAGCATGGGGTGGGGGCTGTCTCCCCGGGGGGAGGGATTTCCCGGGGATATGGGGGGAGCAGGGTCTCTGGTTCCCTGGAGGAGCATGGGGTGGGGGCTGTCTCCCCGGGGGGAGGGGTGTCCCGGGGATATGGGGGGAGCAGGGTGTCTGGTTCCCTGGGGGGGCTGTCTCCCCGGGGGGAGGGGTTTCCCGGGGATATGGGGGGAGCAGGGTCTCTGGTTCCCTGGAGGAGCATGGGGGGGGCTGTCTCCCCGGGGGGAGGGGTGTCCCGGGGATATGGGGGGAGCAGGGTCTCTGGTTCCCTGGAGGAGCATGGGGTGGGGGCTGTCTCCCCGGGGGGAGGGGTTTCCCGGGGATATGGGGGGAGCAGGGTGTCTGGTTCCCTGGGGGGGCTGTCTCCCCGGGGGGAGGGGTGTCCCGGGGATATGGGGGGAGCAGGGTGTCTGGTTCCCTGGGGGGGCTGTCTCCCCGGGGGGAGGGGTGTCCCGGGGATATGGGGGGAGCAGGGTCTCTGGTTCCCTGGGGGGGCTGTCTCCCCGGGGGGAGGGATTTCCCGGGGATATGGGGGGAGCAGGGTCTCTGGTTCCCTGGGGGGGCTGTCTCCCCGGGGGGAGGGGTGTCCCGGGGATATGGGGGGAGCAGGGTCTCTGGTTCCCTGGAGGAGCATGGGGGGGGGCTGTCTCCCCGGGGGGAGGGATTTCCCGGGGATATGGGGGGAGCAGGGTCTCTGGTTCCCTGGAGGAGCATGGGGTGGGGGCTGTCTCCCCGGGGGGAGGGGTTTCCCGGGGATATGGGGGGAGCAGGGTGTCTGGTTCCCTGGGGGGGCTGTCTCCCCGGGGGGAGGGGTGTCCCGGGGATATGGGGGGAGCAGGGTCTCTGGTTCCCTGGAGGAGCATGGGGGGGGGCTGTCTCCCCGGGGGGAGGGGTGTCCCGGGGATATGGGGGGAGCAGGGTCTCTGGTTCCCTGGAGGAGCATGGGGTGGGGGCTGTCTCCCCGGGGGGAGGGGTTTCCCGGGGATATGGGGGGAGCAGGGTGTCTGGTTCCCTGGGGGGGCTGTCTCCCCGGGGGGAGGGGTGTCCCGGGGATATGGGGGGAGCAGGGTCTCTGGTTCCCTGGAGGAGCATGGGGTGGGGGCTGTCTCCCCGGGGGGAGGGATTTCCCGGGGATATGGGGGGAGCAGGGTCTCTGGTTCCCTGGAGGAGCATGGGGTGGGGGCTGTCTCCCCGGGGGGAGGGGTGTCCCGGGGATATGGGGGGAGCAGGGTGTCTGGTTCCCTGGGGGGGCTGTCTCCCCGGGGGGAGGGGTTTCCCGGGGATATGGGGGGAGCAGGGTCTCTGGTTCCCTGGAGGAGCATGGGGGGGGCTGTCTCCCCGGGGGGAGGGGTGTCCCGGGGATATGGGGGGAGCAGGGTCTCTGGTTCCCTGGAGGAGCATGGGGTGGGGGCTGTCTCCCCGGGGGGAGGGGTTTCCCGGGGATATGGGGGGAGCAGGGTGTCTGGTTCCCTGGGGGGGCTGTCTCCCCGGGGGGAGGGGTGTCCCGGGGATATGGGGGGAGCAGGGTGTCTGGTTCCCTGGGGGGGCTGTCTCCCCGGGGGGAGGGGTGTCCCGGGGATATGGGGGGAGCAGGGTGTCTGGTTCCCTGGGGGGGCTGTCTCCCCGGGGGGAGGGGTGTCCCGGGGATATGGGGGGAGCAGGGTGTCTGGTTCCCTGGAGGAGCATGGGGTGGGGGCTGTCTCCCCGGGGGGAGGGGTGTCCCGGGGATATGGGGGGAGCAGGGTGTCTGGTTCCCTGGGGGGGCTGTCTCCCCGGGGGGAGGGGTGTCCCGGGGATATGGGGGGAGCAGGGTCTCTGGTTCCCGCTGCAGGGAGATGCGTGGTTCCGAGCCATGGGGCTGGAGAAACAATCCTTTCCTGACATCACTTAAACCCTCCCCGCCCGTCACTGCCCTGCAGCCACAACCCTGCTGGGGCTGCGGGCAGCGCGGGAGCTCCTGGCCGGGAGGAGCAGACGGGGCAGCTGCGGGGATTTGCCCCGGGTCCGCGAGGCCTGGCTGCGGCGGGCACGGGGTGCGCTTTGCCAGAGCCCCCCCCCCCACACTCTGCGGGGCTCTCCCGGGCTGAGACATGAACAGCAGTGCCCCGAGCCCCAGCCGCGCCCCGCGGGCCGCCGCCCCGACGCTGGACGCGCTCCTGGGCGCCTGCTGCGCCGTGGGGAGCGGGGGCGCGGGGGCCGAGCCGCGGGGCCGCTCCATGGCGCAGGTCGCGGTGCTCTGCGTGCTCTGCCTCACCGTCCTCTTCGGCGTCTTCTTCCTGGGCTGCAACCTGCTGCTCAAGTCGGGGAGTCTGGTCAGCCCGGCGGGGAGGGAGCGGAGCCCCGCCAAGGAGCTGGAAGCCGGGCTGGGCACCTAGGGGACCCGCCCCGGCCCCCTTCCGCAGCCACCAGCGGAGCTGGAGCCTGGAGCCTCGGCGGCAGGTGCTGGGGGTGTCTGGACGGTACCGGGACACATTTGAGGGGAGGGCTGGAAATCAGGCCCCCCCTTTTCTCCTCTCCCTGCTCGGCCGGGCCCCCAGCCCTAGCAGGGGCGAGCGCCCTCGCCCGAAGCTGGCCCCTTCCCCTCCCTGGACGTCCGTCTGCGAAGCTCGCCGGGCGCTTTCCGAGCCGCACCCGGGAGGACAAACGAGCTCCCGGGGGCTCCAGGCAGCCCTCGCTGGGTGATGGTGTCACCGGGACCGTTCAACGCGCCGCGGACCGAACCGGCCCCTGCCCCGGGAGAGTCTTTTTGCCCCAGCCGCAGATCAAGACAAACCGCAGCCGGAGCCTGGAAACCCGCCGCGCCTGCCGAGGGCCGAGCTGCTGCCGGGGGCTGCACATCACGGCTCGTTCCTCGCCTAAAATGGACAGAGCCAGGTGGCTGCGGATCCCAGGCCGGCGGCTGCGGCCGTGGCTGGTGGGGAATTGAGTGTGAACGGTTTGGGCTCCAGGCCAGGGGTCCTTGTCCCTCCCTCCGCTGTTCCGTTCAAAATCGGTATTAAACTAAATGGAAACCAGCTTCAGTCCCGAATTCATTTCCCGTGGAGCCACCCGCGGCGAGACCGGCTCAGACCTGCCCCGACGAGCTCCGGGCGTGGGTTAGGCCAAGCTGCGGAGCGCGGCGGAGACAAGCCGGGGGGAAGGGGGCAGGTTTCCCCATCTGCCCCGGGGTAACCGCGGAGCGCGGCGGAGACAAGCCGGGGGGAAGGGGGCAGGTTTCCCCATACGCCCCGGGGTAACCGCGGAGCGCGGCGGAGACAAGCCGGGGGGAAGGGGACAGGTTTCCCCATATGCCCCGGGGTAACCGCGGAGCGAGGGGAGACAAGCCGGGGGGAAGGGGGCAGGTTTCCCCATCTGCCCCGGAGTAACCGCGGAGCGAGGGGAGACAAGCCGGGGGAAGGGGGCAGGTTTCCCCATCTGCCCCGGGGTAACCGCGGAGCGAGGGGAGACAAGCCCGGGGGAAGGGGGCAGGTTTCCCCATCTGCCCCGGGGTAACCGCGCAGCGAGGGGAGACAAGCCGGGGGGAAGGGGGCAGGTTTCCCCATATGCCCCGGGGTAACGGCGGAGCGAGGGGAGACAAGCCCGGGGGAAGGGGGCAGGTTTCCCCATATGCCCCGGGGTAACGGCGGAGCGCGGCGGAGACAAGCCGGGGGAAGGGGGCAGGTTTCCCCATCTGCCCCGGGGTAACCGCGCAGCGAGGGGAGACAAGCCGGGGGAAGGGGGCAGGTTTCCCCATCTGCCCCGGGGTAACCACGCAGCGAGGGGAGACAAGCCGGGGGGAAGGGGGCAGGTTTCCCCATCTGCCCCGGGGTAACCGCGCAGCGAGGGGGCTCCTGGGGACAGGCCAGCTGGGTCAGTTCACTCGCGTTTAGCGGTGGGTCCTAGCCCGTCTCGCCGCTGTGATTCTGGGGCCGCGTCCCTCCGCCGCGTGCGGGGTTCGGGTCCCAGAAGCGCCGAGAGAAGCTTCCAGTCTCCCTCTTTCCTTGTGAGCGCCGGGGGCTGTTTCTGTCCCGCGGCAAGAAGAGGCGGGCTGGCGGCCCCTTCGAGACTAAGCCGCGTATCTGAGCCCAAGCTTCCCCGGGCTGCACCCCGGGGCGCCGGCTGCTGTATCTCCCGCAGGCTTTTGCTCAGACCCACCGCTTAGTCTCGAAGGCGGCTCCTCTGACACCGGCATTCCTCCTCCTGTTCACCCTGGAACGCCAGTCCCCTGCCCCGGGACAGCCCAGAAGTGGAGCCGATGCCTCCGCGGGGGGGGAGTTGCCCTGAGCTCTGCATGTGGCGCCGGAGCGACACCAGATTGACACCACTTGAGGTTCTGACCCTCAAAGGTTGGGCCTCAGCTCGTGTCCCTCTCATCAGATCTGTCTGGCGCTGCACAGTGCGTCTCAGCCCCTGTGCGAGGTGCGGCCGGCCGGGCAGGTTGTAAAAGTCTCTGTGACCGGCTGGCGGGACAGGCACGAAGCAGGGAGCCTGCCCCAGGCTGGCCCTGGCTTGGCACTGGGATCGGACACCGTCTCCTGTGTGTGCCTAGCGGGGGGAGAGGCCTTTACAAATCCCCCCCTTCTCCCGCGCTCAGCGGGTCCCCTGGGAACTCGGGGTGGGAGACTTCGGCTGGAGGTTTCCCCAGACTTACGGTTTCGCCAAGAGTAAGAGCTGATTTGGGCATTAGAAGGTGCAATCAGAAAAAAGTCCAGACCAGTCATAAATATAGGTGCTTTCCAAGGGCCCTTTCACAAAGCTGGAAACAATTATGAGCCAAATCAGCTGGGAGGAAGAATTTTTAATCAGAAAAAAACTGAAAGATAATTGGGAATCATTTCAGAACACCTTACCGACTCCCCTAAAGCCACAATTGAGGAAGAAGGCTGTGCTGGTTAAAAAACCAGTGTGGTTCCCAGAGGGGAAGTGGAGGCATATATATATATATATATATCAAATGGAAGAAAGGGGAAGTTGTTAGTAATGATTAAAAATCACAAATTAGGAACTGTAGAAAATTTAAAAAATTGATAAGGGAAGCTAAAGGACAGAAGGCGAACTCTATGGCCAGCAGTGTTAAGGACAATAAGGAGTTTTAAAATAAATTAGGAACAAAAAGAATCCTGACAATGGGATTGGTTCATTACTAGATGGAAATGGTAAAATTATACATCTAGGAGCAAAGAACACAGGCCAGACTTGCTGGATGAGGGACTATCCTAGGAAGCAGAGACTCTGAAAAAGATAGGTTTCAGAGTAGCAGCTGTGTTAGTCTGTATTCGCAAAAAGAAAAGGAGGACTTGTGGCACCTTAGCGACTAACCAATTTATTTGAGCATGAGCTTTTGTGAGCTACAGCAGATGCATCTGATGAAGTGAGCTGTAGCTCACGAAAGCTTATGCTCAAATAAATTGGCTAGTCTCTAAGGTGCCGCAAGTCCTCCTGTTCTTTCTGAAAAAGATGTGGGGCTCATGGTGGATAATCCACTGAACATGAGCTCCCAGGGCAGCGCTGTGGCCAAACAAGTTAATGCCACCCTGGGAGGCCTAAACAGGGGACTCGCCAGTAGGAGCAGGGAAACGATTTTACCTCTGTATGGGGCACTGGTGAAACTGCTGCTGGAGTCCTGTGTCCAGTGCTGGTGCTCCCAGTTCAGGAAGGACGTCGACAAAGGGCTCAGAGAAGAGTCACAAGACTGATTCCAGGGTTTGAAAATGTGCTTTATAACGATGGACTCAAATAGCTGCGTCTGTTTCGCTTAACAAAGAGTTCAGAGGTGACTTGATCACAGTCTGTAAGTATTTGCCTGGGGAACAAATGTTTAATCAGGGGCTCTTCAGTCTAGCAGAGGAAGGTTGAACCCGATCCAGTGGCTGGAAGCGGAAACTAGACACATTCAGACTGGACATAAGGTGGACTTTTTTCACATTGAGAGTAATTTACCACTGATGTCATTTCCCAGGGCTCATGGCAGATTCTCCATCACTGACCATTTCAAAACCAGGATATGATTTTTTTTTTACAAGCTCTGCTCTAGGGATTATTGTGGGGCAGGTTTCGGGCTGTGCTATGCAGGAGGTCCGCCTGGATGATCACAATGGTCTCCTCTGGCGTGGAATCTGTGAATTAGCAGCTGGAAATTAAAGGATTCAGGATCCATTTTCACCTCCCCCACCCTCCAAGATGTTCGGGGGTCTCAAGGTGCTGCATAGATGTGGGGCAGCTCAGTGCCAATAGCCTTATGCTCCAGGAGGGGAACTAAGGCACAGAGCCATTACACAGCTTGGCCTAAAACTCTGAGCTAGTGTGAAAGGCAGGAGCCCTGACTCCCAGCCCTGCGCTCTGACTGCTACCCTACATTGTCATTGGCGGTTAGGATTTATCTGTGGCTGTGCTCCTAAGACGGATGGTCCCTGCCCCATGGACCTGGCGTTGTAAGGACAGACGAGTGGCGGAGGTCAGGAGAATAACAAGCAATGCAATCACCTCCCTGATTCCTCCAGAAAGCAGCTGATGCTTCAAGCAGGAGCTGGGAGCTAATCCCAGTACTTCTGATTTCAAAGGGTGCTTCCCCTCTCATTTCAAGGGATTAGTCTGGGGGGATGATCCCTGAGTGAAAAGTGACCGAGTTATGACTGGCTTCTGCCGGGAGCCAGAATGAAGCGCCATCCATAGGGAAGCCTGGATCTCCTTGTGCAGAAAGCCCAGAGCCATGAACCTATTTCTGGGCTGACCATGGTCATGTCACTTAATCCTCCTGCACATCTGCCTCATCCCTGTCTACAGAACAAAGCTGACAGCCCTGACCTGCCTGCCAGGGTGACTGTGAGGGTTGGGTTTGTGAACACGCCCGTGTGAAGGCTGGGCTGGGCTTGCCAGGACACTTGTTGAAATAGCCAGTGTATTAGTGTGTTACTTTCTACTTAGCAGAAATATCCTATCCTTAGTTATCCTACCTCTAAGAGGGCAGATAACTCGCTTTAATACCTCTCTCGGCTACAGCCAATAACAGCGCTGGAATCTGTAATGAGTTTTATAATACGCCTGGTCCTGGGTATTGCAAAGATGCTGGACAGGGCTTTCCTTTTATTGCGTACATAAGAAGCAAAGATAAAGAGGCCCCCTGCCCCGTCAATCCCCGAGGATATTTCTCTGGCTGTTAGCTCCTGGGTTTAGCAGATGCTTAAATCTCTGCCCGTTAAACATGGGGAACTCAACTGTGTCGATGTGACGCAGCGGGGAGGGGGGAGCGTTGAGCTGGGAATGTGGCAGGGGGGTTTCACTGGGGAGGGGAGACCTGAGAGCCTGTCACCCGAGCCGGGAGGGGGAGGGGGAGGTGACACCTCTGTCCAAGAATGTGAACAGAGGCTGCAGGAGGGAGCCTGCTGGGGGGGTTAGTTTCAGTTTGGTGCTGGGTGGGGGAACGCAGGGTACCGCAGGGAAGCCCCAGGGTCTAAGCTCCCTGCCCCCAAGAAGGACTTGACTGAGGGGTCCTGGGGGCACCCACAAGCTCTGGTTTAGACTGTGTTCCTGTTGCCCAATAAACCTCCCCATTTTACTGGCTGGCTGAGAATCCCAGGAAGAGGGGTGCAGGCCCCAGACTCCCCCACATTCGGTGACAGCCTTCCAGACAAACCCTGTCCTTTTTAAAGGCCTGATTCTGGCAGGGCAGGAGCCAAGTGCTTGTCACCAAGTGGGATTGGGCCCCAATGGCCGAGGCACTGTCCTGTTAGGGAAGATATGTGTCTAGTAGTTAAAGCAGCAAACTTGGGGCCAGGACTCCTGGGTTCTATTCCTCTCAGGTAGGGGAGAGGGGTCTAGTGGTTAGAGCAGCGGGGGCTGGGAGCCAGGACTCCTGGGTTCTATTTCTGGATCTGTGTGACCTTGGTAAGTGGCTTCCCCTCTGTCTCTCTGTTTACCATCCCTGTGCGCTCCCAGAGGTGCTGCAGGGGCTGACTCCTGGCTGTTTGCAGTGTGCGTTGAGAGTGTTATACCAACAAAATAAAAACCAGCAGGATCGTACTAATTGGGGAAAAGGCAAAATACCACATTTATTGTGAATACAGAACGAATCCGAGTAAGCAGTTAGTTATAGCGATAACATTCCATTCAATCTCATATTTATTCTCACATTCATTCACACACACGTTCTGCAAGGTTGTCATCATAGTTACCATGAGCATTAGAGTTGCTCATGCCAAGCCACTGGCCAGGTGGCCTGGACATGAGGAGGGAGCAGGGCCTCGTCAGATGCTCATCTGATGCTCCTGGAAGTTGGTTTGCAGAATCAGACCCCAAAGTTCTCACTTTCTAGAGTCCATTTTTATAGGAATTTCTTCCTAGGCCAGTGTGACGAAGTGGGACTGTTCTCAATGTTTCCTCCGAATATTGTGGGGGTGCCTCAGTTTCCCCTATGCAGTTCTTAAGTATCTAGGGGGTGGGGTAAGGGTGTATGATCACTGCAGAGCCCTAGAGGGCAGGTGTGTGCAGGGGTCTGGACACAGAGAATGGCCGACACCCTGTTTCCTGGCAACTGATGGCCTGGGCCCTTCCCCCCCCTGCAAGGTGAAAGCTGAAGGGTTGGAGAACAAAGGAATCAGGTGACCACCTGGCCCAGGAAAGGAACAAAGCCCAGAGGAGGAGGGGCTGGAGGGAGTTTCAGTTTGGGGCTGTCTGGGACATGGAGTGAAGGGCAGACGTGGTTGTCTGGCTCACTGCCCCCCAAAATGGACCCAGCTGAGGGGTCCTGTTCTCTGCACCTACAAGCTCTGTGTTAGACCATGTTCCTGTCGTCTAATAAACCTTCTGTTTTGCTGGCTGGTTGAGAGTCACGTCTGACTGCGAAGTTGGGGTGCAGGACCCTCTGGCTTCCCCAGGAGCCCTGCCTGAGTGGACTCGCTGGGGGAAGCGCACAGAGGGGCAGAGGATGCTGAATGCTCCGAGGTCAGACCCAGGGAGGTGGAAGCTGTGTGAGCTGTGTGTCCTGAAGACAGGCTGCTCACAGAAAGGCGACTGCCCCAGAGTCCTGACTGGCTTCATGGGGAGCAGTTCCAGAGCATCGCCCAGGGACTCCGTGACAGCCAGTCTATGGAATTGCTTCATCATGCTGTTGCTGAATCAATCAGCGGATGGCACATTCCTGACGGCTCCGTGCTGCCAGATGTTATCTTGTTCTTTGGGTCTCCCATCCTTGAGGCTGTTGGGTGGATTCCAGTCTGCCAATGGACACCGGATTCTTAGGCTGGCACCTCCCTGATCATTCAGTTATTATCCACACCAAGCATCCATCCACATACATCCTCTATCTCTATTTTAATCACAATTGTTAACAAAGCGAGATGAATACAACAAAAGGGCGGGGAGTCTCTGGGTGCTGTTTCTGTTGTTACAGAGTATTGCTTTGAGTCTCTCTCTCTGTGAATTGCTTTGAGAACAGACTCTGTCTTAGAATGTACTAACGCAGTTAACAGCTTGCAAGTTTCACACACAGAGGGAGAGAAACAGCACCAAAAACCAAGAGACCTCTGAATTAGTAATACCCTGGAATTTAAACTCTGGGGAATCAAACTCATTTGTGATTTTAATACAGAACTTCTTTAATATGATCCAACATAATCCTTGAAGGAGCAGAGCTGTGGGAGCGCCAGGGGTCGTCAAGCACAGCACCAGCTGCCGCTCATGGCTCCTGCTCTCTCTCCCTCCGCACTGGGATTGTGCTCTGTGGAGAAGGTACGTTCTGTGCTGGGCAATCAGCGGCCCCAGCCATTAGCAGGTGACCTTGACCACGGCCTGCCGTGTTTTCCCTTGCAGGGCGTCAGACAGGGCCCTGCCCAGCACTGAGAGCCACACACATCCCCGGCTCGGGCGTTAAGTGCCACAGAGCCGGGGTGGGACAGTCCTTTGGCCAGCGCAGACCAGATACTTCTGGGGCAAGTTGTGGGGTGGATTGTTCCAGCATGCAGCAGGGCGGGCTGTGTGCCAACAACCCAGGGGGCCTGAGCCGGTGGCCTGGCTGAGCTCAATGGAGCCATGCCAGTTTACACCAGCAGGGATCTGTCCGATACATTTTTCTCACCTTCTGCACCACACGGGCCAGAGCACCTCAGCCAGCAATTCCTGTGTCCAGCCTTTGCTGCTAAGCTGCTCACTCAGCTGGGGGCAGCCTGGGCTGTGCCCCAAAGGGAGACCGAAGAGCAGAGAGTATCATGTCCCTCTCCAGGCCATGCCCCAGCCGTACCCAGGCGGCACCGTCCCTACTAACCTGCCATGGAGCCAGCAGGGGTAAATCCTGCCCTGCCCTGTGGCTCCGCTCTGGCCATGATCCCTGGTCTGGGGAGGGATGCTGGGTCCCCTGGAGCCGTGGCCAGCAGCAGCGTGGAAGGGTCCTGGGGAGCTGAGCTCTGCCCGTGTGGGAAGGGGGGTGTGCAGCCTGGCCGCGCTGGTCACTCTCTGGGGGGCGCTGCTCAGACAAGGAATTAGAGGGACCTGACTGTGGGGGCTCACAGGGCTCTTGGGGAGCCCAGGGCAATACTGCTCCCCTTCTCCCCCACGCATCCCACCCCCACAGCTGCGGCTCCCCCTCGGGGCTAGTGGGGTTAGTTTGCTGATGGTTGTGAGCCGTTCTGAGGAGGAAGGAGCCATGGGTGAAGCGAGTTTGCTGGGTCTTAGCCCAGTTCTCACACTATGTTGCCCTCACACCTCGCTGCTGGTCTCGGCAGACAGGCCAGGACTCTCGGGCTCCCCTCTCCCAGTGTGGGGCGAGGGGAAAGCCTTCTGCTGCATTTGAGGGGACCAGGATTGGGCCCCCTAGTGACTGCTCAGCGTAGGGGGCCCAGCGATGGCCCCACGACCCAGCAGCCCTCGTGGCTGGGGATTTCCTCCCCCCATGCACAGCCAGCCCGGGAGCAGACACCCATTTCCTTGCCTGTTTTATCTGCTCCTTGTGTTAAATCCTGCGATGGCGGTGCGTTAGGGAGGGAACAACCCTTGCTGTAGCCGCGTCCTGACGGCGCAGGGAGAGCAGAGGGCCCTCCCTGGACGCAGGCTGGGGCCTAGGTGCAGCCGTCAGCTGTTCCTGGGCACCATGGTTCTGCTGCTGACCCCCCCATAACCTGGTAGGTGCACATGTGGGGGGGCCAGACCCCTGGCTGTGTCAGTCGGCTGTAGCTTCATTGGAGTCAATGGGGCCAGACCCCTGGCTGTGTCAGTCGGCTGTAGCTTCATTGGAGTCAATGGGGCCAGACCCCTGGCTGTGTCAGTCGGCTGTAGCTTCATTGGAGTCAATGGGGCCAGACCCCTGGCTGTGTCAGTCGGCTGTAGCATCATTGGAGTCAATGGGGCCAGATTCCTGGCTGTGTCAGTCGGCTGTCATTCCATGAACACCCACAGCACTGCACTGATTTACAGCAGCTGAGGATGCGAGCCTGGGCTGTTGGTTTCCACTCCCTGCACGGCTCCGGATGGGGCTGACTAAAGTCCAGTTGTAGGGTCTCAGCAGGCTCTGGCCCCATCTGCCTTGTTTGGTCATTCTGTAGCCACCTGCTCATAGCCCCTCGCATCCTGGTGGCTTCCACAGCCTCCTGGGGCCAGGGCCAGGGCTGTCCTTGGATGGAGGGACCTGCAGGGAGCAGCGGGAAATGAGCTGATGGATCATTAGGCCACACTCTCCTGTAGGGGGCGCTGTGCACCTGTCTCTCAGGTGACACCTAATCAGAATCAAAGCCAGGACAAGTCCCAAGGCAGGAGGTTGTGGGTGTCTTGGCCCAGCTCCGGCTCGAGCCCGTTACAGTCTGTTCCTGAGGCTCCGTCTGTGACGAAGCGGGACTGTTCTTAATGGTTCCTCTGAATAGTGTGGGGGTGCCTCAGTTTCCCCTAGGCAGTTCTTAAGTCTCTAGGGGGTGGGGTAAGGGTGTATGATCATTGCAGAGCCCTAGAGGGCAGGTGTGTGCAGGGGTCTGGACACAGAGAATGGCCGACACCCTGTTTCCTGGCAACTGATGGCCTGGCCCTTCCCCCTGCAAGGTGAGAGATAAAGAGTTGGAGAACAAAGGAATCTGGTGATCTCCTGGCCCGGGAAAGGGACAAAGCCCAGAGGAGGAGGGGCTCGAGAGAGTTTCAGTTTGTGGCTGGCTGGAGACATGGAGTGAAGGGCAGATGTGGTTGTCTGGCTCACTGCCCCCCAAAATGGACCCAGCTGAGGGGTCCTGTTCTCTGCACCTACAAGCTCTGTGTTAGACCATGTTCCTGTCGTCTAATAAACCTTCTGTTTTATTGGCTGGCTGAGAGTCCTGTCTGACTGCGGAGTTGGGGGGCAGGACCCTCTGGCTGCCCCAGGACCCTGCCTGGGCGGACTGGCTGTGGGAAGCGCATGGAGGGGCAGAGGATGCTGAATGCTCCGAGGTCAGACCCAGGAAGGTGGAAGCCGGGTGAGCTGTGTGTCCTGCAGACAGGCTGCTCCCAGAGAGGAGACTCCCCCAGAGTCCTGCCTGGCTTCATGGGGAGCAGTTCCCGAGCATCGCCCGGGGACTCCGTGACACTGTCCGCTTCCTGTCCCAAACTGCGCAGGGTGTTGCTCTGCAGGTGTTAACCAGCCGCCACACCTGCCCCAGAGCCACCGGCAGGCCCGGGCCGGCGGAGCAATCCTGGTGCAGTGCAGCGGGCACCATGCCACTGTGGGGTCATCGCTTTACTCCCGGCTGACTCTGATGAAAGGCAGGTCAGGATCAGGCCCAGTAGGTCTGATTTGGAAGTGTAGCTTCCTGCACTGGACGGTCACAGCCAGCTGGTCCCCTCACTGGGTTTGAAACCAGCAGCAAGAGGCCAGCACCGCAGGGGGAACCAAGGTCACAATCTGCCCCAGTCCCATTCCTAAATGCCTGATGGCGAAGTCTGAAAGCAGAGGCTGAGAGAGGCTCTAAATGTGATCACATGGAAAGGCAAGTGGTCCTGCTAGAAAATAATCCTCTGCCGTTTTAATGCCTGCCTGTCAAAACCCGTCTTAGGGGCTGTGACCCACAAAGCCAGTGCCAGGAAGGGGGCTGCGGAGAAGCTGGATTCTGATGCATGCAGGGAGCTTTCTCTGCATGTGCGTCAGGGCTCCTGGGCACTGCTCCCAGCTCTGAAACCCACCAGACACCGAGTGCGGGGCGGCCAGCCAGGCCGTGCATTTGCATTGGCTGGATCCAGCCCAGGTGAGGAGAGAAAGAGACAGATTCTGCTCTCAGCTCCCCTGGGGGAAATCCAGAGTCACCCCACTGCAGTGGGGTCAGGACCAGATTGTCTCAAGAGATGCCAGTGTAATGCTGTAGTAACTCACTGACTCCCAAGGACTCACCGTGGATCGATGCCATCGCTGCAGAGACAGACTCTGGCCCCCAGCTGAGCCCCACGGTTAGGCCTTTCCCAGAGGAGAAGGCGTTCGTGTGAGTGCGCCCCCTTCTGGCCACGCCCCTCCCACCAGGACTCTGTCCCAGCGACTCCAGCGGGCCAGTCATAGGAGCAGGAGCAGGCCTGACGTATTTCTTTGCACGCAGCGATGTGGCGATATTGGCCCCCTTGGCCTCAGTACCACGAAGTCACCAGACCTGATTTGTGCAAGGGGGCAGCGCCCAGGGTTAGAACTCGGTGCGGGGTGGGCTGTGCGGGACGCTCCAGCTCTGTGCCCTGAGGGAGCCGGGCAGCCCCGCTGGGTCACAGTGACCTGGATGCGTGTGAGTGCGCTGGAGGGCAGGGCCCTTCATTTCTGCACACACTGCGGTAATCCCCCCCGCCCCCGCAGCCTCCTCCCCGTATCCACACGTACCACAGGGACGAAGCCACCCCCACCCTGGCAGGCAGCATCTCTTAATGTTGATAAATGCAAAGTAACGCACCTTGGAAAACATAATCCCAACTACACCTACACAATGGGGTCTAAATTAGCTGTTACCACTCAAGAAAGAGATCGTGGAGTCACTGTGGATAGTTCTCTGAAAACATCCCCTCAATGTGCAGTGGCAGTCAAAAAAGCGATAGATAATAAGACAGAAAATTTCGTATTGCCTCTATATAAATCCATGGTACGCCCACATCTTGAATACTGCGTGCAAATGTTGTCGCCCCATCTCAAAGAAGATATACTGGAATTGGAAAAGGTTCAGAAAAGGGCAACAAAAATGATGAGGGGTATAGAACGGCTTCCGTATGAGGAGAGATTAATAAGAGTGGGACTTTTCAGCCTGGAAAAAAGACAGCTAAGGGGGTATATGATAGAGGTCTATAAAACCGTGAGTGGTATAGAGAAAGTAAATAAGGAAGTGTTATTTACTCCTTCTCATAATACAAGAACAAGGGGCCACCAAATGAAATTAATAGGTAGCAGGTTTTAAACAAAGTATTATTTATTATTATTTAAAAGAAAGTATTTTTTCACGCAATGCACTGTTAACTTCTGGAACTCCTTGCCAGAGGGTGTTGTGAAGGCCAATACTATAATGGGGTCAAAAGGGAGCTAGATGGATTCATGGAGGCTAGGTCCATCAATGGCTATTAGCCAGGATGGTGTCCCTAGCCTCTGTTTGCCAGAAGCTGGGATTGGATGACAGGGCATGGACCGCTTGATGATAATCTGTCTGTTTATTCCCTTTGGGGCACCTGGCATTGACCACTGTCGGTAGACAGGATACTGGGCTTGATGGACCTTTGGTCTGACCCAGTCTGGCAGCTCTTATGATCGTATGGGCCAGTTCCTCAGCTGGTGTGCCACCAGCATAGCTCCATGATGCTCGCCCTGGCTTGCTGTGGGAAGGTTGCAGTGTCTCTCTGTTCCCCACCACGCTGGGAGTGGCTACAAAGTGCTTGGCGAGCCTGTGAAGGGTGGGGCGGGATGCAAGCCGTGGTGCTGGTCTAGGGCACCTAGGGCTAGTGCCTGCCCCCCACGGAAGTCGGGAGGCTCAGTGGCCAGTCTGGTTGCGGGGAGTCACGGGGTCCCTGGGCGATGCTCGGGAACCGCTCCCCATGAAGCCAGGCAGGACTCTGGGGGAGTCTCCTCTCTGGGAGCAGCCTGTCTGCAGGACACACAGCTCACCCAGCTTCCACCTTCCTGGGTCTGACCTCGGAGCATTCAGCCTCCTCCGCCCCTCCGTGCGCTTCCCACTGCGAGTCCGCCCAGGTGGGGTCCTGGGGCAGCCAGAGGGTCCTGCACCCCAACTCCGCAGTCAGACGGGACTCTCAGTCAGCCAGTAAAACAGAAGGTTTATTAGACGACAGGAACGTGGTCTAACACAGAGCTTGTGGGTGCAGAGAACAGGACCCCTCAGCTGGGTCCATTTTGGGAGGCAGTGAGCCAGACAACCACGTCTGCCCTTCACTCCATGTCCCAGCCAGCCTCAAACTGACTCCCCCTCCAGCCCCTCCTCCTCTGGGCTTTGTCCCTTTCCCGGGCCAGGAGGTCACCGGATTCCTTTGTTCTCCAACCCTTTAGCTCTCACCTCGCAGGGGGGAAGGGCCCAGGCCATCAGTTGCCAGGAGACAGAGTGTCGCCATTTATGTACCCTGGCCCTGTGCTCTGCAACAATTACACCCCCTTATCCCACCACCTAGAGCCTTAAGAACTGCCTAGGGGAAACTGAGGCACCCCTCCAGTATTCAGAGGAAACATTAAGAAGAGTCCCGCTTCGTCACATGGGGATGGAGCACAAGGCCTCAGACCAGGTAATGGTGGGGAAGTTCTGCTAGCTCCATTTCCCAGATGGGGGAGTGGAGATGCAGACACTTGCCTAAGGTCAGGCAGCCACTTAGTGGCAGAGAAAGGAAGAGAACCCAGGAGTCCTGACTCCCAGACCTCTGCTCTAGCCCTACCAATGCTGTGAAGGCTTTTATGACAGTGAGCTGGCTGCCCCCTAATTTACACACCCACAGAGTGGGGAGAATCTGTCCATCCTCATATACCCCTGGCTGGCTCTCTCTCCTACCCCCCCCCCTCTCTCCTACACATCATCTATCTATCCATCCGTCCATCCCCACACATCCCCTCTCTCTGTCTGTCCCCTACACCCCCTATCTATCCATCCATCCATCCTCATACATCCCCTTTGTCTGTCTGTCCCCTACACCCCCTATCTATCCATCCATCCATCCCCATACACCTCATCTATCTATCTATCCATCCCCACACATCCCCTCTGTCTGTCCCCTACACCCCCTATCTATCCATCCATCCATCCTCATACATCCCCTCTGTCTGTCTGTCCCCTACACCCTCAATCTATCCATCCCCAGACACCCCCGATGTGACGAAGTGGGACTGTTCTTAATGTTTCCTCTGAATAGTGTGGGGGTGCCTCAGTTTCCCCTAGGCAGTTCTTAAGTCTCTATGGGGTGGGGTAAGGGTGTATGATCGTTGCAGAGCCCTAGAGGGCTGGTGTGTGCAGGGGTCTGGACACAGAGAATGGCCGACACCCTGTTTCCTGGCAACTGATGGCCTGGGCCCTTCCCCCCTGCAAGGTGAGAGCTAAAGGGTTGGAGAACAAAGGAATCAGGTGACCTCCTGGCCCAAGGGACAAAGCCCAGAGGAGCAGGGGCTGGAGGGAGTTTCAGTTTGGGGCTGGCTGGGACATGGAGTGAAGTGCAGACGGGGTTGTCTGGCTCACTGCCCCCCAAAATGGACCCAGCTAAGGGGTCCTGTTCTCTGCACCTACAAGCTCTGTGTTAGACCATGTTCCTGTCATCTAATAAACCTCTGTTTTACTGGCTGGTTGAGAGTCAAGTCTGACTGCAAAGTTGGGGTGCAGGACCCTCTGGCTTCCCCAGGACCCCGCCTGAGCGGACTCGCTGTGGGAAGCGCACGGAGGGGCGAGGAGGCTGAATGCTCTGAGGGCAGGCCCAGGAAGGTGGAAGCTGGGTGAGCTGTGTGTCCTGCAGACAGGCTGCTCACAGAAAGGCGACTGCCCCAGAGTCCTGCCTGGCTTCGTGGGGAGGAGTTCCCGAGCATTGCCCGGGGACCCCGTGACACCCTCTTTTTGTCTATCTTCACACAGGGACTACTCTGAATAGTTGCATTGAATCAGCTGTAGGATCGGGTCCTGAGCTGGCTATCTGGGGCCTTCACTGTTCTAGGGATTTGGGGCTGAGGAGGGTGGGCTTGGGGCTAGTCTCCTAAATGTGGTGGGAAGTACGCCGGGCCGTACGCTGGTCTCATTGCAGTGGAGGCTGAGGGGTAGGAATGGGAGGAGAATCGGGCGCTGGGTGTCTATTTTAGAACCTTAATTTGGGCCAGAGGAAGCGCTGAGGGGAGGTTTGGTCCCGGTGCCACCCAGAAGCTTTATAGTCCTGGGGGTGGATTCGTTCCCTTTTCTGTGACTTTCACAAGCGCGGCCCGTTCTGTGCCCACTGCACGGCGTGGGAGCCGAGCCTGCGCTTCATCAAGTGGCCCCTCATCGTGTGTCTTCGGTGCTCGGCAGCCGTGGGGCAGCAGGTTGGGTCAGAGGCACAGAGCTCCGGGGGGAGACGGGCTGGGGGGCACGGGCTGTGCCAAGTGGGCAGAGTCCGATGGGCATCGGATCCACAGGGGGCAGCTAAAGGGCCTGCAAGGGTGGATGGGAGCACTGGGGAAGGAGCTGAGGGGCAGGGAACGTCCAGGGCCAGCCTGCCCGGCCCCTGGCCCCCCCCAGGAACTGCTCCCCCCCCGCCCGGCCCGAGCCCCCCCCCCGGTCCCTGGCCCTGGCTCTGTCCAAAGAGGATTCAGGTGCCACCTTTGTTGCTGGCAGTTTGGGGCCTTAAATGCCCTGGGTTTCTCGGCTGCCCGCAGGGAGGGGGCGTGAAGGGCCCTGCAGCTCGGGGGGCTCTGAAAAGCCCCGGTGGCCCCAGGGCGGTGGAGGGGCCCGTGGAGTCCCAGCGCTGCGGGGCCAGGAGCCGGTGGGATCCAGCTGGCACAGGCCTGGGGGGCGCTGGAGACAGTGAGGCGCGCAGGAGGGAAGGATGGGAATCTGCCCAAGGACAGGCACCGCGGTGGTCAGGGCCACAACAGGGAACAGAACCCAGGAGTCCGGGCTCCCAACCCCGTCCCGCTCTAACCACCAGCCCCCGCTCCCCCCCCAGCTGGGCACAGAACCCAGGAGTCCGGGCTCCCAACCCCGCCCCACTCTAACCACCAGCCCCCGCTCCCCCCCCCCAGCAGGGCACAGAACCCAGGAGTCCGGGCTCCCAACCCCCCCCCCGCTCTAACCACCAGCCCCCGCTCCCCCCCCCAGCTGGGCACAGAACCCAGGAGTCCGGGCTCCCAACCCCCCCCCCCCCCGCTCTAACCACCAGCCCCCGCTCCCCCCCCCCAGCTGGGCACAGAACCCAGGAGTCCGGGCTCCCAGCCCCCCCCCCGCTCTAACCACCAGCCCCCGCTCCCCCCCCAGCTGGGCACAGAACCCAGGAGTCCGGGCCGGGGGCGCGCAGGCCGGCCCGGCAGCGAAGGGGTGCCGCCGTGGCCCCGCCCCCCGCCCGGCCCGCCAATGGCAGCGCCGCTTACTGCCGGGTGGGCGCGCGGGCCCAGCTGACAGCGGCTCCGGCATGGTAACGTCCCGCTTTGTGCCCCGGCCCCCCCGCCCCCCGGGAACGACCCCCCCGCCCGGCCCGAGCCCCCCCCGCGGGAACTGCCCCGCCCCCAGCACTGCCCCCCCCGCCCGGCCCGAGCCCCCCCCGCGGGAACTGCCCCGCCCCCAGCACTGCCCCCCCCCGGGAACTGCCCCGCCCCCAGCACTGCCCCCCCCGCGGGAACTGCCCCGCCCCCAGCACTGCCCCCCCCCCGGGAACTGCCCCGCCCCCAGCACTGCCCCCCCCGCGGGAACTGCCCCGCCCCCGGGAACTGCCCCCCCCCGCCCGGCCCGAGCCCCCCCCGCGGGAACTGCCCCGCCCCCAGCACTGCCCCCCCGCCCGGCCCGAGCCCCCCCCCGCGGGAACTGCCCCGCCCCCAGCACTGCCCCCCCCGCCCGGTCCGAGCCCCCCCCCGGGAACTGCCCCGCCCCCAGCACTGCCCCCCACGCCCGGCCCGAGCCCCCCCCCCCGCGGGAACTGCCCCGCCCCCAGCACTGCCCCCCCCGCCCGGCCCGAGCCCCCCCCCCCGCGGGAACTGCCCCGCCCCCAGCACTGCCCCCCCCGCCCGGCCCGAGCTCCCCCCCCCGCGGGAACTGCCCCGCCCCCAGCACTGCCCCCCCCGCGGGAACTGTCCCGCCCCCAGCACTGCCCCCCCCCGCGGGAATTGTCCCGCCCCGAGCCCTCCCCGCCCCCAGCACTGCCCCCCCGCCCGGCCCGAGCCCCCCCCGGGGGGAACTGCCCCGCCCCCAGCACTGCCCCCTCCCGCGGGAATTGTCCCGCCCCCAGCCCTCCCCGCCCCCACCACTGCCCCCCCCGCCTGGCCCGAGCCCCCCCCCCCGCGGGAACTGCCCCGCCCCCAGCACTGCCCCCCCCGCCCGGCCCGAGCCCCCCCCGGGGGGAACTGCCCCGCCCCCAGCACTGCCCCCCCGCCCGGCCCGAGCCCCCCCCGGGGGGAACTGCCCCGCCCCCAGCACTGCCCCCCCCGCGGGAATTGTCCCGCCCCGAGCCCTCCCTGCCCCCAGCACTGACCCCCACGCCCGGCCCCAGCCCCGGGAAATGCCCCCCCCACCTGAGCCCCCCCCCGGTACTGCCCCCCCCCGCATGGGCTCAGCTCCTCTCCAGCACAGCCACCCCCCCACGCACAGGCTGAGCCCTCCCGGGGCTGGCAGCTGGGGGGTGCCCCGGGACTGGGGCTTCTCCCTGCGCAGGAGCAGTGGGCCCCACACGCTGCCCCTGGGTCTGTGCCTGCCAGGCTGGGGGGCGGGGAGGTAAAAGGGGGGGCAGGGTTATCCCCCTGCCTTGATACAGACCCCCCCGCCCCCTCCACACACACGCCTCCAGGCCCCCTCCCCCACCCAGCCAGTGACCCCTGGCGGGGGCATATGTGCTGCAGGGGCTGGCAGCACGGGGCCGTGCCCGGCGCTGGGCAAAGGGCAGCCAATGTCCTCCAAATGAATCATGGACAGCCAGCCCCACCCGCCAGGCCCCGCCCCACCGGGCCTCAGCCTGCCCCGGGGTCCCCCGCCCCACCGGGCCTCAGCCTGCCCCGGGGTCCCCCGCCAGGCCCCATCCAGCAGCCCTCAGCCTGGCCCCAGGCTCCCCCACCCATGCCCAGAAGGAGCAGCCCACTCATCCGTGGGCCTCTCCAGTGGGGCAGCCCACAGCAGGTGGGTGAGCAGCCATTTGTGGCCAAGGGGAGAGGGGTCATGATATGACACCTGCCCAGTGAGAGCTGAGACACCCAACTCGTTACACACAGGGTCCGTCAGCACTGCTACTGGCCTGGATCATCCTCAGCCCAGGGAGCCGCGGACCGGGCTCTGCATTCTGCTGGGGAGCGCGGTGTTCTGAAAATAAAGATTGATCCGTCCCCATATGCACCCTCCATCCATCTATCCCATACACACCTTCTGTCCATCTATTCCATACGCAGCCTCTATCCATCCCCATACGCACCCTCTATCCAGCCATCTACCTATCCCCATACGCTTCTTCCCTCCATCCATCCAGCCATCCATCCCCATACACACTATCCATCTAACCCATACACACCCTGCATCCATCCATCCCCGTACACATACTCCATCAATCCATCTACTAATCCCCATACACACCCCCTGTCCATCCGTCCATCCATGCATCCCCATACACACTGTCTATTCCATATGCACCCTCTATCCATCCATCCCCATTTGCACCCTCTATGCATCTATCCCCATACACATTATCTACCCATCTATCACATATGCACCCTCCATCCATCCCCATAGGCACCCTCCATCCATCCCCTATGCAACCTTTATCCATCTATCCATCCCCATACTCATCTCCTGTCTGTCTATCCATCCATCCCCATACACAGCCTCTGTCAATCCATCTCAGGGAAGATGCAGCTTCTCTTTAGTCTGTGCTTCCCTGTCCTTTGCTTCACTTGTTTTCTGGTGTCTATTTTAGTTAAAATAAGATACGATTTAGTGTCTGCATGAGGACCCCCTATGTAAGATACTGCACAGCACTCCAGGCAGGGCTGGGCATGGAACCCAGGAGTCCTGACTCCCAGCCTCTCCTGCTCTCAGCACAAGACCATCCTTCCTTACCAGCTGTTTCCTGCATTTACTGTTCTCTCTTGCTGTTGACAGTCGGCTCAGGACTCCAGCAGCGGCCCTGCAGGGCAGCCGGCCCCGTATCCCGCTGCCCCCCCGATGATGCCTCCACCCTTTGTGAGTTACCTGTGCCTGGCGCCGCTTAGTCGCCAAACCAGCATGACCCACCCGTCCCAGAGCGCAGCGCAAAGGGGGAAGGAATGGCTGGCCTGGCCGGGTGGGATGACTGTGCAAAGTGCAGTACGCTGGCTGCGTGCGTGTGTGAGCGTGTGCACGTGTATGTGTACACATGTGCGCACGTGTGTGTGTTGGTGTGTGTGCGTGTGCACGACCACGTGGGTGGGGGTGGGGCGCATGCGGGTATGGGGGTGCACACGTGTGTGTGTTTGCGTGTGTGGGGGGGTGTGCACGACCACGTGGGTGGGGGTGGGGGCGGGGGCGCATGCGGGTATGGGGGTGCACGTGTGTGTGTGTGTGTGCGCGTGTGCACGAACACGTGGGTGGGGGTGGGGCGCATGAGGGTATGGGGGTGCACACGTGTGTGTGTTGGTGTGTGTGCGCGTGTGCGTGTGCACGAACACGTGGGTGGGGGTGGGGCGCATGCGGGTATGGGGTTGCACACGTGTGTGTGTTTGCGTGTGTGTGTGCGTGTGCACGAACACGTGGGTGGGGGTGGGGCGCATGCGGGTATGGGGGTGCACACGTGTGTGTGTTTGCGTGTGTGTGCGTGTGCATGAACATGTGGGTGGGGGTGGGGCGCATGCGGGTATGGGGGTGCACACGTGTGTGAGCGTGCGTGCGTGCGCACACTCGTTGCTCTGCGTTAGCTCAGACGGGGCAGCTCGTGCTGCCTTCGCGGGCGAGGGGAGCTGCCGGGGTGCGAAGCCCCCGTGCGGACGTGCTGCGGTGGTGACACGGAGGCACCCTGAGTGAGCTGTGCCAGTGGCTGCTGTGGGGGCCGCGCAGAGTGTGGGGGGGTCCCTGGCTGGCCAGGGCCAGTCCCTTCAGCAGGGGGCTGCCCTGGGGCCGGGCTGAGCAGCAACATGCAGCCTGTATCTCTTCTTGTTCCTAGATGCCTCCTCCTGGAATCCCCCCTCCTTTCCCCCCCCTGGGACTCCCTCCTATCGGGCAGAGACCGCCAGCGATGCCCCCCATGCCCCCCGGCATGATGCCGCCTCTGCTCCCCCCCATGGCAGGGCCCCCACCCATAGGACAGGTAAAGGCACTCCCTTCGTCTCTCTGTCTGAGCCCAGGGCCCCCCTGGAGCCTCCGCTCCAGGTGGAATGTCAGTGCAGGACCATGGCATCGCACACGTGGGACTCATCGTCTGGGAAGCAGGGGCCAGTTGGTTGCGGGGAGGGGGGATTGGGAGCCAGGACTCCTAGGTCTGGGAGGGAAATGGGGTCTGCTGGGGTAGAGCGGGGGAGGCTGGGAGCCAGGACTCCTGGGTTCTATCCCAGCACTGGTCTCATGGGCCTACGGCTGCAGGTCAGTCCCTCTCCCAGGCTGGGGGAAGTGGGGAAAGTGGCTGAGCAGTGTAACTCGGGGGAGGGGGCCGGGCTCTGGCGAGGGCTGGCTGGGCCAGGGGCTCTCTGCAGCCAAAAGTTTCCTGTTAAACCTCGATGATAAAGATGTTGGGAAAAGCCCCATGTGGATGTAGGTTCTGTGGCCCCATGTCCCTGTGGCCCTGATCCTGTGATCGGAGCCACGCTGCCAGTGTTCCATTGACACTGGTGGGGATCACAGGGTGGGGTTCTGAGCCAGAGGGTCCGGCCATTTCCCCAGCTCCATTGGCCCTGTGCCTGCCGGCTGATGTGCCAGGCTGCCATGCCACTTTTCTGTCCCCTAGATGCCACCCATGGTGCCTCCCATGATGCCAGGGATGCTGATGCCGGGGGTGCCAGCTGGTCCTGTTCCTGGAGTGGTGAGCATCCCTGGAACCTTCCCCTTTTCCAGCCAGCCATGCCCAGGCTCTCCAGACAGGCCCAGCGGCAGAGGCTGCCCAGGCTGACTTGAGGGTGGAACGTAGAGGGGTCTCAATGCCCGGGTCCTGCCCCTCTCCACGGGGGCCCCACTGCCAATACTTGTTTCCAGAAAAGAGCTCAGCATTAAAATGAAATGCCACCCTCGGGTGAGGGCGGGGGGGCCAGGACTCCTGGGTTCTTTTTCTAGTTCTGCTACTGACTTGCTCACTGCAGCATTGGATCACTCAGTGGCTGGCCTCATGACTCAGTTTCCCCGTCGCAGGCGGGGCTGGCTCTGAGCTCCCTGGGGTCGTTTGCAGAGGGATTCAGGGGGCCCTGGGTGGGGGAGTCTGGTGATGGGTTGGGTCCGAGCCGCAGCCCCCAGGCTCACGGCCCCATTTCTCTTTTGGCAGGCGGCTCCTGGGACAGACCCAATTGGCGGTGAGTCCCAGGGTCCATCGCAGGGGGGTGGTCCATGGGGGAGCTGATGGCCGGTCCATCCTAGCAGGGGAGGGGGGAGCTGTCTGGAGGCTCAGGGAGGAGGGTGAAATATTTCTGCATCCCAGGGGAGCACCTGGGAGTCATGCCCGATCCTGAGGGGGGCCTGATCCTGTGCATAATGCAGGGTGCCCAGCCCTGCTAGTCTCTCTTAGGGATCTGTAACCCCCACTCTGACAGCAGCACCTGACAGCCCCCCCACCCCCAACCATCCCAGTAACATACAGTTCTTGTTTTCCAGCTACTCCGGCCCAGCCAGCTCCTACGGTGAGTAGCCTCCCCCGCATCAATGCTCAGCCAAGCTGCCGTACAGGCTCCCCCCATCCCTAAGGAGCATTCATACCAGCCTCTTAACCCCCGTGAATAGCAGGGGGCTGCGGGTCGGGATTCAGGGGCACCGGCAGAGCTGGGGGGAGCTCAGGGCTGGGCTAGCAGGGGGCTGTGGTCAGGATTGAGGGGCACTCGCAGAGCTCCGGAGTTGATTCTTGTCACTCTTGTGCCCATTAGCTCCCGAATCCCATGGTGCCCCCCGTCCAGCAGAGCCTGATGGGCAGCGGCTCCCCCGCGCAGGATGTCCCCCGCAAGGTACTGTGTCCCGTCCCTTCCTGGTGGCTCTGGGGGGGTCGCTGGCCAGTGACACGGCCCTCGTGGCTGGGGTGTGTGTCAAAAGCGGCAGAAGCACCCTAACAGTGGGGGCCCTGGCCTCCTGCCCTCCTCCCCCCCGTTCCGGTGCCCCTGGTGTGTGTGCTCCCAGCCAGATCCCAGTTTAACCCCTGCGGGAGGAACTGGAGACAACAGCCAGGAAAAGCCAAACAAGCCCCGTCCATCTACCAAGGGCCTGATCCTGCCACCAGGGGGCGCCACACCCCACTGCGCGCCGCAGGTCGCGGCGTGTCGCCCCCCGCCCCTTGCTCCAGTGGGGTGAGTTACCCCAGCATTTCCACCACCCCGGAGCGTGGCTCGGCAGGCCCAATCCTGACCCGACTGGCGTCATCTGGAGTTTTGCTGCTGGTTGCGGTGGGAGCAGGATCAGGCCCAGTGCTGTACAGGGAGGAGGCCGGGGCAGGGGCCCTGGTGGGCTGCACGGCCCTGGGGGGCAGGGTCCCTGCTGAGCTGTGTGGCCTTGGGAGGGCAGCTGGGAGGAGGACTGGGGGTCGGGGCTGGTTGGACCTGACCCTGCTCTTGCTTGTGGTGCCCAGAAGCCCCCATGGAGTGAGCACAGGGCCCCTGATGGGCGCATTTACTACTACAACCACAACTCCAAGCAGTCCACCTGGGAGAAGCCAGACGCGCTGAAGTCCAAAGCAGAGGTGAGTTCCTTCAGAGCCCTTCACCCAGCCCTGAGATGCAGCCACCTCTGGGGTGGGGCGCAGCAGCTGAGTGACAGCTGCACAGCAGTGCTAGAGAGCAGCTGGAAATGTGCGTGTGTGGCCAGGAGTAGATTAGGGGGACAGAATATAACATGAGGATTTAGACCTCAGCTCTTGTGAGCCAGTGGCCTGCTCCCCTCCCCGGGCTGGCATAGAACCCAGGAGTCCTGCATCCATTAGAACCACTGGTCAGTTTCCTCCCCATAGCCCTCCATTGGCATCGGCCCTGTGGCTCAAGGTGCCCTGCTCTCTCCCTCCGCAGCTGCTGCTGTCCCAGTGTCCCTGGAGGGAGTACAAGTCGGACACGGGCAAGTCTTACTACTACAACTCCCAGAGCAAGGAGTCGCGCTGGACCAAGCCCCGGGACCTGGACGAGCTGGAGGGTAAAGGGGGTAGGAGCCCAGGGAGCTGGGGACCAGGGCAACCACACCCTTGGGAGCATAGGCAGACTCCCCCGTGCCCCAGGCTGATGCTCCTGTCTGGGCTGCAGGGTAATCCCCATGTGGGCCGGGCTGGGGGTGCAGCCAGTGCCCCCTGGGTCTCTGTGCCCCAGCCTGTGAGTGGTCCCAGACCCCCCAGTGATCATCCCTGCCATGAGGGCAGGCGTCTGCGCCTGGGCTTCCGGGCTCCAGCCCTCCCGCGCCTCCCCTGAGCTCTGCCCAGGAGTCCCATCTCACTAGACTCCTGCTCTGAGATCTTGGGGACCCGTTCAGAACAGGGGGTTGTTAGCCAGCAGGGCATAGCCCCCGTGTCCTGGGTGTGGCACGGGGAGGCAGAGGAGAAGCTGAAGTTGAGGCTGGCCAGTGCCAGGCTCCACCAGCTGGCTGCTGTGGATCTGCCATTCTCACTCTGCTCCTGTCTCTTGGTCCTGGGGGAGCCTGTGTCTCGGAGCCCAGCGCTTGGCCCAGCCTCCGGCACCTCTCAGGCACTCGCCCTGCTGAGCCGCCACGGCCCTGCCAAGCTTCTGGCATTAGGCTCAGCCC
Source organism: Lepidochelys olivacea (assembly GCF_965140295.1). Lineage (NCBI taxonomy): Eukaryota > Metazoa > Chordata > Testudines > Cheloniidae > Lepidochelys > Lepidochelys olivacea. Next base: position 1,267,404 of record NC_140430.1, read on the forward strand.
CTGGGGCTCCCGGTGCCTGGACAGATCCTGTGTCAAGGCAGGTTGGTTGCAACTAATCCTTAGCTGGCCAGTCGGACCAGCCACGTGCCCCAGACCTCAGGCCTGCTTTGTCCCGGGAGCAGCTTTAACTCTCTGCACCCGCCGGGCACAGAGGCAGAGCTCCTCACAGTGACACGTCCCCATGTTGGCCACCGGGCGCCACCCACCGGGCACCGAGTAACGGCCGGGCTCTTTGTTTCCCTCCTTGCAGCGCTCATCGAGGAGGAGGAGGCTGGGTGAGTGGCTGGCGTCTGCCCCTGGGGCTTGGACCCATTAGCTCTGACCCAGGGCGGTAAGAGCAGGGCGCCGGCACCCCCGGGGGCCAGAGGGGGCCAGGGCCCTCAGGAACGGGGACCCTTGGGGGCAAGAGCCCTCAGGAACACCCCCTAGGGGCCAGAGGAGCAGGGCCCTCAGGAACGGGGGCTGGGGGTGCACTCAGAAACGGGGCCCGCTAGGGCCAGAGAGGGGGGTACCCTCCAGAAGGCCATGGGTTTTGAGGGCAGGTACCTCCCTTGCTGGGGTGATGTGGGGAGGGCAGAGCAGAGACCACACCCCTGGCATGGAGCCTACAGGGGCCACCCTGCCCCTCATGGGTGTTGGGCCCCACTGAGCCATGAGCCCAGGGGACTGGCCCTCAGGACCCTGCGTGGGCCTCTGTGTCTCGCTAGACCCAGGCTCCGGCCTTCTCTGCTCTTCCAGGAAGCATCAGGAGACGCCGTCAGGCGCCTCTAGCCCCAGCCTGTCCTCAGCCGCCACCACGGACACGGAGGCCCCGGGTGGAGAGGAGCAGGAGACGTCTGTGCTGGGGAGTGTGGTCGAAGGCCCAGAGGAAGTGGCCCTGCAGCAGGAGGAAGTGACCAGCAGGTGACGGCGACCTAGGCTGGGGGGCTACAAGCAGGGACCCCCCCCACATATCGGGGGCGTTTGCTCTCCTCGGACACTGCGCACAGGAGCCAGTTGGCACCAGCAGGGCTGGTAACCATGTGCAGGCCCACCTGAGCGCCGGGCACGCCCAGCTCGCCGGGGATACCCTGGGCAGGAGCTGGGCCCCGTGGTGTCAGGCCCTGCTCCAGAGTGTGGAACGGAGACAACAGACGCAGGCTGGGAGAGATGATCCTGTCGGGGAGCGACGGGGCCCCCGGGCCTTCCCCCGGGATCCCCCCGTCGGGGAGCGACGGGGCCCCTGGCCCTTCCCCTGAGGGCAATTCTGCCCAGATCCACACCCCCCCACCAGGACCCTGTTTCTCTATCCTGACCTCATGCCCCATAGCCCTCCCTCCTCCACCCCCTGAGTGTTGCTGAGCCAAGCGGGATGCCCCCCTCCAGCCCTGCCTGTGCCCCTCTTCCACTCTGCCTGTGGCTCCCTGGTGTATGGCCCCCGGTGTTTCATGCCGTGACCCCAGTGTGTTTGTATCCCCGGCACAGTGGTGACCCCGGCCGGCGGGAGGAGGAGGACGGGGGGGCCAGGGAGAGGTGCGCCTGCAGCTGGAGCACTAAGGATGAGGCCAAGCTGGCCTTTAAGGAGCTGCTGAAGGACAAGGTACCAGAGCAGGGAGCCAGGGCGGGGGGCTGGCCAGGGCAGGGGGCCTGTTTGTGGGGGGCTGGGGCTGGACAGGGCCAGGGGCCTGTTTGTGGGGGGCTGGGGCTGGCCAGGAGGCTGGGGCTGGCCAGGGCCAGGGGCCTGTTTGCAGGGGGCGGGGGCTGGGGCTGGGGCTGGCCAGGGCCGGGGGCCTGTTTGCAGGGGCTGGGGCTGGCACGGTCCCAGCTGAGTCCCAGCGTTTGGTGTCAGGGCGTCCCCTCCAACACGTCGTGGGAGCTGGCCATGAAGATGATTGTGGACGATCCACGGTACAGGTAGGAACCAGCCCCGCCACCGGCACCTCCCCCCTTCCACGCTGGGTGCTTAGAGAAATGCAGTCCCCTGCAGGGAGTACCCGCCCCAGCCAGCGCTCCCACCCCGCTCCCCACAGCGCCCCCTGGGAGAGGCCGGGACTGTAGTACCCAGGAGCCCCCTCCCCAGCCAGCGCCCACTCGCCACAGCACCCCCGTTTCTGCCCTCGATGCTGGCCCCTCCACAGCAGCCAGTGAGGGCCTCTAACCCAGCCCAGCCCGTCCGGTGTGTGCCCAGTGCCCTGCCCAAGCTGAGCGAGAAGAAGCAGGCGTTCAATGCCTACAAGGCCCAGCGGGAGAAGGAGGAGAAGGAGGAGGCTCGGCTGAGGGCCAAGGAGGCCAAGGAGGAGCTGCAGCGTTTCCTGGAGCAGCACGAGCGGATGAGCTCCATTACCCGCTACAGGTGTGGGCGGGCGCCGGGGGGGAGAGGGGCCGGGCAGGGCGGCTGGGCGGCTGTGCGGGGAGAACGGCCTGTTGAGGGGGACCCCTGTGTTTATGGGACCTGGCCTTGGGATGCTGGATGGAGGATCCCAGAGCAGGTGGAAGGTTAGGGCAGCACGCACACAGACAGCTATTAATATTCACAATCCAACCAACCCCTGTGTGCCTCCCCTCGCCAAGCCAGGGAAAGAACCCAGGAGTCCTGGTTCCCAGCCCCCCTGCTCTAACCCACGAGACCCCACTCCCCTCGTGCTGCCGGGGAGAGAATCCAGGAGTCCTGGCGCCCCTTGCTTTAGCCACAGACCACCCTTCCCTGGCAGTTGACATGTGCGAGTCCGCTGTGGGCTGTTCTGCAGGGTCTGTGGCTAGCACGCGGGCAGGGAGGAAGGGAGTGGGGCTGAGAGCAGGTTCAGGGGTCCCCAGTTAGAAGGCATGGGGGAGGTGAGTGTCACTGGCTGGGGGGGCCCAGCAGGGCTGGGCTCTCGCCAGGGAAGCTGTTCCGGAGATGACTGAGGGAAGCAATCTTCGGGGTGGTGGGGAAGCCCTGGGGCATCTCCCCAGCCCAGAAGGGCAGTTTCAAAGCAGCTGGAGGAGCCCCTGCTAACGTCAGAAATCACCAACTGCGTCAGTCCTTCCAGGCGTCTCCGTCGCCTCTGCCCCTGAAGCCGCAGGAGCTGGGCCACGCCCTGTCCCGCTGGTTGCGCTCTGGCTCTGTCCCCATGGGGAGAAGCGTTTCACTGCGTGTCCTCACCGGGCCTGGGTGCGCAGTGAGAGCCAGGCCCAGTAACTACCCACCCTGGCCGTTCCCTTCCCAGGAAAGCTGAGCAGATGTTCGGGGAGCAGGAGGTTTGGGCTGTGGTCCCCGAGCGCGACCGCAAGGAGATCTACGATGACGTGCTCTTCTTCCTGGCCAAGAAGGAGAAGGTAACGGCGGGTCCCAGCTATGGCACAGAGCAGTGATGGGCCGATGTGACCCTGCCTGGCGTCAGCGCAGAGCACTCGGCTGTCACGCTCCAGAACGGTGACGGGCCGGTGTGACCCTGCCTGGCGTCGGCATGGAGCCCACGCTGTCCCAGGCTGGTGTCAAGGCCGGTGTGACCCTGCCTGGCGTCAGTGCAGAGCACTCGGCTGTCACGCTCCAGAACGGTGACAGGCCGGTGTGACCCTGCCCGGTGTCAGCACAGAGCACTCGGCTGTCACACTCCAGAACGGTGACGGGCCGGTGTGACCCTGCCTGGCGTCGGCATGGAGCCCACGCTGTCCCAGGCCGGTGTCAAGGCCGGTGTGACCCTGCCCGGTGTCAGCACAGAGCACTCGGCTGTCACACTCCAGAACGGTGACGGGCCGGTGTGACCCTGCCTGGCGTCGGCACAGAGCACTCGGCTGTCACACTCCAGAACGGTGACGGGCCGGTGTGACCCTGCCTGCCGTCGGCATGGAGCCCACGCTGTCCCAGGCCGGTGTCAAGGCCGGTGTGACCCTGCCTGGCGTCAGCGCAGAGCACTGGGCTGTCATGCTCCAGAACAGTGACAGGCCGGTGTGACCCTGCCTGGTGTCGGCATGGAGCCCACGCTGTCCCAGGCCGGTGTCAAGGCCGGTGTGACCCTGCCTGGCGTCAGTGCAGAGCACTCGGCTGTCACACTCCAGAACGGTGACGGGCCGGTGTGACCCTGCCTGGCGTCGGCACAGAGCACTCGGCTGTCACACTCCAGAACGGTGACGGGCCGGTGTGACCCTGCCTGCCGTCGGCATGGAGCCCACGCTGTCCCAGGCCGGTGTCAAGGCCGGTGTGACCCTGCCTGGCGTCAGCGCAGAGCACTGGGCTGTCATGCTCCAGAACAGTGACAGGCCGGTGTGACCCTGCCTGGTGTCGGCATGGAGCCCACGCTGTCCCAGGCCGGTGTCAAGGCCGGTGTGACCCTGCCTGGCGTCAGTGCAGAGCACTCGGCTGTCACACTCCAGAACGGTGACGGGCCGGTGTGACCCTGCCTGGCGTCGGCACAGAGCACTCGGCTGTCACACTCCAGAACGGTGACGGGCCGGTGTGACCCTGCCTGCCGTCGGCATGGAGCCCACGCTGTCCCAGGCCGGTGTCAAGGCCGGTGTGACCCTGCCTGGCGTCGGCACAGAGCACTCGGCTGTCACACTCCAGAACGGTGACGGGCCGGTGTGACCCTGCCTGGCGTCGGCACAGAGCACTCGGCTGTCACACTCCAGAACGGTGACAGGCCGGTGTGACCCTGCCCGGCGTCAGCACAGAGCACTCGGCTGTCACGCTCCAGAACGGTGACGGGCCGGTGTGACCCTGCCTGGCGTCGGCATGGAGCCCACGCTGTCCCAGGCCGGTGTCAGGGCCGGTGTGACCCTGCCTGGTGTCAGTGCAGAGCACTCGGCTGTCACGCTCCAGAACGGTGACAGGCCAGTGTGACCCTGCCTGGCGTCGGCATGGAGCCCAGGCTGTCCCAGGCCGGTGTCAAGGCCGGTGTGACCCTGCCTGGTGTCGGCACGGAGCCCACGCTGTCCCAGGCCGGTGACAGGCCGGTGTGACCCTGCCTGGCGTCGGCATGGAGCCCAGGCTGTCCCAGGCCGGTGTCAGGGCCGGTGTGACCCCTGCCTGGCGTCAGCACAGAGACCAGACTGTCCCATAACAGTGTCGGGGCCCATGTGACCCTGCCTGGCATTGGTGCTGCGCGCCCGGCCATCACGCTCCATCCTGATTAAAAACGAATGCTGAACAAAACCCATGTGGCACATACTGATTGGCGTCTAATCTGGCTTGCGACTCGATCCCCAGGCACCAGTGTAAACGGAATCCTCATCATCCCCCCACGAGCCAAGCCATTTGCAGTGGCTTTGTCAGCCATCTGACAAAGAGTGTATAAAATCTATACAGGAAACGTTCACAGCTGACGGCCGAGTGGGCGGAGAAGGACATAGTGATTCAACTGAGTAATTGGCTGCGTTGTAACCTGGGCATGTCCAGTGGTTTGGCACAGCCAAAGGTCACATCTCTAGGAGCCGGGAGGGAGGACAGGGCACTGCCTCCTGGCAAGCCGTGACTCCCAAAGGGACAGGGTCCGTGTGGGCAGCGGCTGAGCAGGAGCATGCTGTGGCTGAGAGGGCGAAGCGATGGGTGGATGTCTGAGCAAGAAGACGAAGGGAGATGGTGTCACCTCTCTATGCAGCACTGGTGAGACTGGATACTGTGTCTGCGCCTCCCAGCGAGGGCTGACAAGTGGGGAAGGGCTCAGAGAAGAGTCACAAGAAGAGATGTGGAAAACTTGCCTGACAGTGAGAGAGCCAAGACCCTCAGTCAGCTTAGTGTATCCCAGAGACGGCTAAGCAGCGACTTGCTCTCTGTAGGAACGTACCTGGGGAGCTGTCTGAGAGCTCTGGGCTCCTTCGAAGGCAGAACGAGACCCAGGGGCTGGGGCAGACTAGAAACAGGGAACAATTTTTTGACAGGCTGGGGGATTAACCATTGAACAACTCACCCAGGCGTGGGGGGTCACTCGGGAGTCTGTAAATGGGATGTTGTGGCTCAGCCCCTAGCTCTGGGCTGGATGAGGGGTCCTAGGGCGTGATTCTCTGGCCCGGCTTATGCAGCTGGCCAGCGTTTCTCAGTCTCTTCAGGTCAAGAACCCCTTATTCCACGTCAAAACGTTCCCCACCCCCTACATTTACTGTGGAGCTGCTGGCGCTCAGCCTGTGCGATGGATGGGGGGGGCGGGTCCTGCTTCGAAGGGGACAGCGCACTGGAGGGGGAGTGAGATTTCCTTTGCTTTCGGCTGTAATCGCATTTTCAGCACCTTGTGGCCCCCCAGGGCCGGCCTGCCGCGGGCCTGCATGATGACAGCAGTGCTGCTGGCTGACCCAGCCCAGCTCAGGGGGAGCGTCGCCCACTGGGGGAGGGGGCCATGGCCACCGGCGCTATTGGCTTGCACTGCTGTAGCTGCTGCTGCGGGGGAGGCCGGTGGGGCCGTTGTAGCGGGCGGGAGGCCGGCCGTGCGGGGCCCTTGCAGCGGGCGGGCGGGCGGGAGGGAGGCCGGCCGTGCGGGGCCCTTGCAGCGGGCGGGCGGGAGGGAGGCCGGCCGTGCGAGGCCCTTGCAGCGGGCGGGCGGGAGGCCGGCCGTGCGGGGCCCTTGCATCAGGAGGGAGGCCGGCCGTGCGGGGCCCTTGCAGCGGGCGGGCGGGAGGCCGTGCGGGGCCCTTGCAGCGGGCGGGAGGCCGTGCGGGGCCCTTGCAGCGGGCGGGCGGGCGGGAGTCCGTGCGGGGCCCTTGCAGCGGGCGAACGGGAGGCCGTGCGGGGCCCTTGCAGCGGCCGGGAGGGAGGCTGGCCAGCCATGCGGGGCCCTTGCAGCGGGCGAGAGGGAGGGAGGCCGGCCAGCCGTGCGGGGCCCTTGCAGCGGGCGGGCGGGAGGGAGGCCGGCCAGCCGTGCGGGGCCCTTGCAGCGGGCGGGAGGGAGGCTGGCCAGCCATGCGGGGCCCTTGCAGCGGGCGAGAGGGAGGGAGGCTGGCCAGCCATGCGGGGCCCTTGCAGCGGGCGGGCGGGAGGGAGGCCGGCCGGCCGTGCGGGGCCCTTGCAGCGGGAGGGAGGCCGGCCGTGCGGGGCCGTTGTAGCAGGCGGGAGGCCGGCCGTGCGGGGCCCTTGCAGCGGGCGGGAGGCCGGCCGTGCGGGGCCCTTGCAGCGGGCGGGCGGGCGGGAGGCCGGCCGTGCGGGGCCCTTGCAGCGGGCGGGCGGGCGGGAGGCCGGCCGTGCGGGGCCCTTGCAGCGGGCGGGCGGCAGGGAGGCCGGCCGTGCGGGGCCCTTGCAGCGGGAGGGAGGCTGGCCGTGCGGGGCCCTTGCAGCGGGCGGGAGGCCGGCCAAGCGGTGCCCTTGCAGCGGGCGGGCGGGAGGGAGGCCGGCCGTGCGGGGCCCTTGCAGCGGGCGGACGGGAGGCCGTGCGGGGCCCTTGCAGCGGGCGGGCGGGTGGGAGGGAGGCCAGCCATGTGAGGCCCTTGCAGCGGGCGGGCGGGAGGGAGGCCGGCCGTGCGGGGCCCTTGCATCAGGAGGGAGGCCGGCCGTGCGGGGCCCTTGCAGCGGGCGGACGGGAGGCCGTGCGGGGCCCTTGCAGCGGGCGGGCGGGTGGGCGGGAGGCCGTGCGGGGCCCTTGCAGCGGGCGGGCGGGCGGGAGTCCGTGCGGGGCCCTTGCAGTGGGCGAACGGGAGGCCGTGCGGGGCCCTTGCAGCGGCCGGGAGGGAGGCTGGCCAGCCATGCGGGGCCCTTGCAGCGGGCGAGTGGGAGGGAGGCCGGCCAGCCGTGCGGGGCCCTTGCAGCGGGCGGGTGGCCGGCCGTGCGGGGCCCTTGCAGCGGGAGGGAGGCCGGCTGTGCGGGGCCGTTGTAGCAGGCGGGAGGCCGGCCGTGCGGGGCCCTTGCAGCGGGCGGGAGGCCGGCCGTGCGGGGCCCTTGCAGCGGGCGGGCGGGCGGGCGGGAGGCCGGCCGTGCGGGGCCCTTGCAGCGGGCGGGCGGACGGGAGGCCGGCCGTGCGGGGCCCTTGCAGCGGGCGGGCGGGAGGCCGTGCGGGGCCCTTGCAGCGGGTGGGTGGGAGGGAGGCCGGCCGTGCGGGACCCTTGCAGCGGGCGGGCAGGCGGGAGGGAGGCCAGCCATGTGAGGCCCTTGCAGCGGGCGGGCGGGAGGGAGGCCGGCCGTGCGGGGCCCTTGCAGCGGGCGGACGGGAGGCCGTGCGGGGCCCTTGCAGCGGGCGGGCGGGCAGGCGGGAGGCCGTGCGGGGCCCTTGCAGCGGGCGGGCGGGCGGGAGGCCGGCCGTGCAGGGCCCTTGCAGCGGGCGGGAGGGAGGCCGGCCGGCCGTGCGGGGCCCTTGCAGCGGGCGGGCGGCAGGGAGGCCGGCCGTGCGGGGCCCTTGCAGCGGGCGGGCGGGAGGCCGGCCGTGCGAGGCCCTTGCAGCGGGCGGGCGGGAGGCCGTGCGGGGCCCTTGCAGCGGGCGGGCGGGAGGCCGTGCGGGGCCCTTGCAGCGGGCGGGAGGGAGGGAGGCCGGCCGTGCGAGGCCCTTGCAGCGGGCGGGCGGGAGGCCGTGCGGGGCCCTTGCAGCATGCGGGTGGGAGGCTGGCCGTGCGGGGCCCTTGCAGCGGGCGGGCGGGAGGGAGGCCGGCCGGCCGTGCGGGGCCCTTGCAGCGGGAGGGAGGCCGGCCGTGCGGGGCCGTTGTAGCAGGCGGGAGGCCGGCCGTGCGGGGCCCTTGCAGCGGGCGGGCGGGCGGGAGGCCGGCCGTGCGGGGCCCTTGCAGCGGGCGGGCGGGCGGGAGGCCGGCCGTGCGGGGCCCTTGCAGCGGGCGGGCGGCAGGGAGGCCGGCCGTGCGGGGCCCTTGCAGCGGGAGGGAGGCTGGCCGTGCGGGGCCCTTGCAGCGGGCGGGAGGCCGGCCAAGCGGTGCCCTTGCAGCGGGCGGGCGGGAGGGAGGCCGGCCGTGCGGGGCCCTTGCAGCGGGCGGACGGGAGGCCGTGCGGGGCCCTTGCAGCGGGCGGGCGGGTGGGAGGGAGGCCAGCCATGTGAGGCCCTTGCAGCGGGCGGGCGGGAGGGAGGCCGGCCGTGCGGGGCCCTTGCATCAGGAGGGAGGCCGGCCGTGCGGGGCCCTTGCAGCGGGCGGACGGGAGGCCGTGCGGGGCCCTTGCAGCTGGCGGGCGGGTGGGCGGGAGGCCGTGCGGGGCCCTTGCAGCGGGCGGGCGGGCGGGAGTCCGTGCGGGGCCCTTGCAGTGGGCGAACGGGAGGCCGTGCGGGGCCCTTGCAGCGGCCGGGAGGGAGGCTGGCCAGCCATGCGGGGCCCTTGCAGCGGGCGAGTGGGAGGGAGGCCGGCCAGCCGTGCGGGGCCCTTGCAGCGGGCGGGCGGGAGGGAGGCCGGCCAGCCGTGCGGGGCCCTTGCAGCGGGCGGGTGGCCGGCCGTGCGGGGCCCTTGCAGCGGGAGGGAGGCCGGCTGTGCGGGGCCGTTGTAGCAGGCGGGAGGCCGGCCGTGCGGGGCCCTTGCAGCGGGCGGGAGGCCGGCCGTGCGGGGCCCTTGCAGCGGGCGGGCGGGCGGGCGGGAGGCCGGCCGTGCGGGGCCCTTGCAGCGGGCGGGCGGACGGGAGGCCGGCCGTGCGGGGCCCTTGCAGCGGGCGGGCGGCAGGGAGGCCGGCCGTGCGGGGCCCTTGCAGCGGGAGGGAGGCTGGCCGTGCGGGGCCCTTGCAGCGGGCGGGAGGCCGGCCAAGCGGTGCCCTTGCAGCGGGCGGGCGGGCGGGAGGGAGGCCGGCCGTGCGGGGCCCTTGAAGCGGGTGGACGGGAGGCCGTGCGGGGCCCTTGCAGCGGGCGGGCGGGTGGGAGGGAGGCCAGCCATGTGAGTCCCTTGCAGCGGGCGGGAGGGAGGCCGGCCGTGCGGGGCCCTTGCATCAGGAGGGAGGCCGGCCGTGCGGGGCCCTTGCAGCGGGCGGGCGGGAGGCCGTGCGGGGCCCTTGCAGCGGGTGGGTGGGAGGGAGGCCGGCCGTGCGGGACCCTTGCAGCGGGCGGGCAGGCGGGAGGGAGGCCGGCCGTGCGGGGCCCTTGCAGCGGGCGGACGGGAGGCCGTGCGGGGCCCTTGCAGCGGGCGGGCGGGCAGGCGGGAGGCCGTGTGGGGCCCTTGCAGCGGGCGGGCGGGCGGGAGGCCGGCCGTGCGGGGCCCTTACAGCGGGCGGGAGGGAGGCCGGCCGGCCGTGCGGGGCCCTTGCAGCGGGCGGGCGGCAGGGAGGCCGGCCGTGCGGGGCCCTTGCAGCGGGCGGGCGGGAGGCCGGCCGTGCGAGGCCCTTGCAGCGGGCGGGAGGGAGGGAGGCCGGCCGTGCGAGGCCCTTGCAGCGGGCGGGCGGGAGGCCGTGCGGGGCCCTTGCAGCATGCGGGTGGGAGGCTGGCCGTGCGAGGCCCTTGCAGCGGGTGGGCGGGCGGGAGGCCGTGCGGGGCCCTTGCAGCGGGCGGGCGGGAGGCCGGCCGTGCGGGGCCCTTGCAGCGGGCGGGCGGGAGGCCGTGCGGGGCCCTTGCAGCGGGCGGGCGGGAGGCCGGCCGTGCGAGGCCCTTGCAGCGGGCGGGAGGGAGGGAGGCCGGCTGTGCGAGGCCCTTGCAGCGGGCGGGCGGGAGGCCGTGCGGGGCCCTTGCAGCGGGCGGGCGGGAGGCCGGCCGTGTGAGGCCCTTGCAGCGGGCGGGCGGGCGGGAGGCCGTGCGGGGCCCTTGCAGCGGGCGGGAGGGAGGGAGGCCGGCCATGCGGTGCCCTTGCAGCGGGCGGGAGGCCGGCCGTGCGGGGCCCTTGCAACAGAAGGGAGGCGGGCCGGGCTGGGCCCTTGCAGCGGGCGGGAGGCCGGCCTTGCGGGGCCCTTGCAGCGGGAGGGAGGCCGGCCGTGCGGGGCCCTTGCAGCGGGCGGGAGGCCGGCCGTGCGGGGCCCTTGCAGCGGGCAGGCGGGAGGCCGTGCGGGGCCGTTGTAGCAGGCGGGAGGGAGGCTGTGCGGGGCCCTTGCAGCGGGCAGGCGGGAGACCGTGCGGGGCCCTTGCAGCGGGCGGGCGGGCGGGAGGCCGTGCGGGGCCCTTGCAGCAGGCGGGCGGGCGGGAGGCCGTGCGGGGCCCTTGCAGCGGGCGGGCGGTAGGCTGGGCGGGGCCCTTGCAGCGGGCGGGCGGGCGGGAGGCCGGCCGTGCGGGGCCCTTGCAGCGGGCGGGCGGGAGGCCGTGCAGGGCCCTTGCAGCGGGCGGGCGGGAGGCCGTGCAGGGCCCTTGCAGCGGGCGGGTGGGAGGGAGGCCGTGCGGGGCCCTTGCAGCGGGTGGGTGGGAGGCCGTGCGGGGCCCTTGCAGGAGGCGGGCGGGCGGGAGGCCATGCGGGGCCCTTGCAGCGAGCGGGGCCCTTGCAGCGGGCGGGTGGGAGGCCGGGCGGGGCCCTTGCAACGGGCGGGCGGGAGGCCGGGCGGGGCCCTTGCAGCGGGCGGGCGGGAGGCCGGCCGTGCGGGGCCCTTGCAGCGGGCGGGCGGGAGGCCGTGCAGGGCCCTTGCAGCGGGCGGGTGGGAGGCCGTGCGGGGCCCTTGCAGCGGGTGGGTGGGAGGCCGTGCGGGGCCCTTGCAGGAGGCGGGCGGGCGGGCGGGAGGCCGTGCGGGGCCCTTGCAGCGGGCGGGCGGGAGGCCGGGCGGGGCCCTTGCAGCGGGCGGGGCCCTTGCAGCGGGTGGGCGGGAGGCCGGGCGGGGCCCTTGCAGCGGGCGGGCGGGGCCCTTGCAGCGGGCGGGCGGGAGGCCGGCCGGGCGGGGCCCTTGCAGCGGGCGGGCGGGAGGCCGCGTGTCCCAGGCTGGGTCCCTGCGACGGGGGCGTCTGACGCGGCCCGTCTCCTCCGCGCAGGAACACGCCAAGCAGCTGCGGAAGCGGAACATCCAGGCCCTGAAGAACATCCTGGACAGCATGAGCAACGTCAGCTTCCAGACCACCTGGTCCGAGGCCCAGCAGTACCTGATGGACAACCCCACCTTCGCCGAGGACCAGGACCTGCAGAGTGAGGGCAGCCCCATGCCTCCCCCACCCCAAGATAAATGGTACAGGCCAGCCACACCCTTTCTCCCAGGAAGGTGCCTTCTGGTTGCACTTATCTCTCTAGGCTCAGGGGCCCCTTTCAATAGATGTTTTCGAAGGACCCGTCCTGTCTCCCCAAGATGGTACATTCCAAGGGGATTGAGAGTCAAGACTTCTGGTCCCCATTGTCTAACCATTACACCATCTGCCCCCCTCTCAGCAACACTGATAGAACCCAGGAGTCCTGGTGCCCAGCCTCCTCCGCCCTTTGCTCTAACCCACCAGACCTCACTGCCCACCCAGAGCCTGGGTAGAACTCAGGTGTCCTGGGTCTCTCCTACTCTAACCCCCTGGACCCCCTCCCCTTCCAAAGCCAGCAGTATAACCCAGGAGTCCTGGTGCCCAGCCTTCCCGCTCTAACCCACCAGACTTCATTGCCCACCCAGAGCTGGGGTAGACCCCAGGAGTCTTGGCCACCAGAGCTGCCTGTTGTAACTCAGTGGGCCCCTCTCCCTCTTGGGCCAGGGGTAGAACCCAGGAATCCTGGCCCCAGCACCCCACCCTAACCCACTGGGTCCCCCTCCCCTTCCAGAGCCAGGGGTAGAACCAGAGGCCTTGCTCCCAGCCCCTGCTCTGTAACCATGGGACATCCCTCTAGACGAGGGACAAAGGGTTGTTATTGTATCCCACCAACTCCCCCTCCATGGTCCCATGCTAGCCCAGCTCCTTCCTGCCCTACCCGACCTAGTGCCATCTCTCCCCGCTCAACCCCCCTGCGCCTCTTGCAGACATGGACAAGGAGGATGCACTGATCTGCTTCGAGGAGCACATCCGCACGCTGGAGAAGGAGGAGGAGGAGGAAAAGGAGAAGACAAGGCTGCGTGAGAGACGCCAGCACCGCAAGAACAGAGAAGCCTTCCAGGTATCTGTGCCCTGAGGTCTGGAAGAGGTGGGGATGCCCTAGCGGTGGGTGAGGGCTCTGGGCCTGGGCTCAGCAGAGCAAGGCGGCCTGTAGGTGTAGCTGGAAGCTGCCTGCCACTTTGGGGGACATCAAGGACTCAGCAGAAGCACGGATGGCCTGGCAGGGGGACAGGGTGCTGGGCTGGGAGGAGGGTGTATCTGGAGAGAGCTCGGTGTCTGGTCACTATTAGCCGAACCCCTTCCATGTCCAGAGCAGGACAGGTCATTGCACATCAGCAGGGTTTAAAGAGCTCGGTGGTTGACCCCTGGTTACTGGAATGCCTCCTCCTGTTCCAGCAGTTCTGGTTTGGGCAGCGTCTCCCCTTCCCGTCCTCCTTCCCCGCCACCTGGCTCTGTCTGCGAGGGCCATGGGCTCAGGAGCCTGGACAGGAGAGCAGAATGCGACTGTTCTGTGCTGCAGGGAGCCAGGGCGCCTGGGTTCTGTTCCTGGCTCCACCCCAGGCTGGGTGGGTTGCTCAGGGCTCAGTGCTGAAGCTTGGAAGTCAGAGGGAGTTTGGGACTGTGGCTGCAGCTGGAGGCAGATCAGTCCCTTCCCCTTCCTGTGCCCGAGTGAACAACATTGACCCAGCTCCCGGGGCACTAAGGGAAGGTCTAAGGGGCCCTTAGAGCTTGTTCCCCAGGTGGCCGCCAGGGGGCGCCCTGCAGTGCGCAGAGCACCTGGCCGCCTGCGTGCGGGCAGCAGGGTCAGAGCAGGGGCCCAGGGAGGGGCTCCAGGAGCTTTGTAGCCCAGACCCGTCTACCCTTCAGGTCTGTACGTACAGCGTAGTACGACCTAGCTGCATGGCTCAGGGCAGTGGAAAATGCCTGCCCTGAGAGACTTAGTAAGGCCGACTGACCCCCTGGGGCAGGCAGTGCTAGGCCAGCTGGAGAACTCGTCCCTCGACCTAGTTACCGCCTCGCGAGGGGGCAGATTTACGATGGCGCCAGCCCCCTCTGCCCTGGCTGTGGCAAGTGTCTGCACGGCAGCACGACAGAGGCCCGGCTGCAGCGCTTGGAGCCCACCCAGCACCTCGCCCGAGGTCCCCAAGGCAGCCGGAGACAGAGCAGGACTAGAACCCAGGTCTCCTGAGTCCCAGCCTCCCTCTCTACTCCTGTCCTCGTTCGCCACATTCCTTCCGTGACCCAGCCCTGCTGCCCACAGATAACCATCCGCCAGGAACCCCCTGCCGCGGGCAGCTAAAATCCCCCTTCGGGCAGAGCGACCTTCTCTGCAGGAGAGCGTCTGGGAGGATCCAGCTGGTACCCCAGCCTGGGCGCCCTGGACTGGCCATCCAGGGAGTGCCCAGCAGGGGGCAGCAGCTACTTAAGACCCTTTCCTAAGGCAAAGCCACCCAGCTTGTCACCAGCTGATGCTGCGGTTGGCTCTGCGTTTGGGCCACGATCACGGGTGACGGCGTGGCTGGGCCGTGGCCCGGTGCTCGTTCTCTCTCCATGGCGGGGCAGACGGGCCATGGCCCGGTGCTCGTTCTCTCTCCATGGCGGGGCAGACGGGCCGTGGCCCGGTGCTCGTTCTCTCTCCATGGCCTGGCTCTCCACAGAGAGAACTGGAATTGGAAGAGGTTCCGAAAAGGGCAGCAAAAATGATTAGAGGTATGAATAGGGCTGCCATATGAGGAGAGATTAATAAGACTGCGACTTTTCAGCTTGGAAAAGAGACAACTAAGTGGGGATATGCTAGAGGTCTGTAAAACCATGACTAGCGGGGAGTAAAGTGGTATTTACTCCTACTCATTACACGAGAACTGGGGGTAACCATATGACATTAATAGGCAGCAGGTTTAAAACGAACCAAAGGAAGTATCTCTTCACAAAACGCAGTCAACAGGATTCTAAAAAGACCTAGATAAGTTCATGGAGGCTAGGTCCATCAATGGCTATTAGCCAGGCTGGGCAGGGATGGTGGCCTCCGTCTGCCAGAGCTGGGAATGGGCGACGGGGATGGATCACTTGGTGATTCCCTGTTCTGTTCATTCCCTCGGGGGCCCCTGGCACTGGCCGCTGTCTGCACACAGGAGACTGGGCTAGATGGACCTTGGGTCTGACCCACTCTGACAGTCCTGATGTTCTGTTTCACAGTGCAGAGGGGTCGTGTGATCCATGCCGCTCCCCCTGCTGTTTGGAGGGGCCACGGGGGGCGGGGCTCAGGTGTGCTCGGGGGAGGGGCTGATCTCCAAGTTCTCTCTCGCTCTATCGTAGAATAACAGGCTGCTTCTTGCCCAGGCCTTTCTGGATGAGCTGCATGACAAGGGGCAGCTGCACTCCATGTCCACCTGGATGGAGCTGTACCCGGCGCTCAGTGCCGACACCCGCTTTGCCAACATGCTGGGCCAGCCTGGTAAGGAGCGGTGTGGCCGCGGGGGGCGGGGGGCGAGGGACCATGGGGGAGAGCCGGAGCCTGGTCCGGAGCCCCGGGGGGCGCGTGTTAAAGGACCAGCCGTGACTGCAGCAGGAGCCCAAAAGAGGTGGAGCTCCTGCTCCCGGGTAGAGCCGGGGGGGCCCAGTGGGGTGGGTTCCTGGGGGATGGGTAGCGTTGCCCCTCCCCCCCATGACAGCCGGGAAAGCGCAGAGCAGAGAAGGGACTCGCCCGAGGGGCAGAGGCTGTGATGCCGAAGCAGAGCTGAGGGGTCTGAGCACCAGGCGTCCCTGGGTTCCAATCCCCGCCCGGCCGGGTCCCCTTCCTGCACGGCCCTGCTGGGGCTTAGTGAGCTGCCCGGGCCTCATTTGACAGTGTTCAGTGAGGCCACATCAAGTGCTTAGTGAGGGGACTGGAGAATAGACTAGCTGTAAGAGGGGGGGCTGGGAGCCAGGACTCCTGGGTTCTGTGCCCTGCTCTGGGAGGGGAGTCGTGTCTAGTGGTTAGAGCAGGGGCTGGGAACCAGGAGTCCTGGGTTCTGTTGCCCACTCGTGATGTGACTGCCCTGTGCAATGACCTGCCTGCTGAGGCGGGATGTTAATTAAGGAGCATAGTGTGCTGGGGGCTTCTCTGGAGCCCGGCAGCCCCCCATCCTGGTGCCATGCTGGGTGTCCTGGCAGGGCCTGTAATGCCGCCCCCTCTGCTCAGGCTCCACCCCCCTGGACTTGTTTAAATTCTACGTGGAGGATCTCAAGGCTCGTTTCCATGACGAGAAGAAGATCATCAAGGACATCTTAAAGGTGAGGGCATGCAGCTGCCTCTGCCCGTGGGGTGTGGGGTCCTGTCTGACCAGCTTCCCCAGCCCCTGATTGTCCTGCTGTGTGGAGGGGGCCTTGGACTGGCACGGCCCCTCTGCCCGGCCTCACGTGCCCAGCCTGCCAGGCTCCTGTCCTCTCTGCAGGTGCGTTACACCTTGCGGCTGAAGTGTGAAGCCAGTGCCCCCAGCCATAGGTTGGGGAGAGCTAACCCAGGCATCCGGGCCACAGTCCAGCTCTGCTCATTTCATCGTCTCTCTAAAACTCCCATGCTTTGCAGAGGATGTGGACCTGTTCTTTGCATCCTGTCCTAAACAGCTGCCATGCCCCACCCCAGAGATGGCTGCATTTCAGGGCTAGGGAGAAGCAAACTCTATGTACCACACTGTATGTGCAGGGGGACGGGGACTCCCCCTGTTCTGTTCTGGGCACAGCCCTGTTCTGGGCACAGCCACTGCTGGCCCTGGGGACAGGGATGGGACATGGGTGACCCCTGCCTCTGTCCTGGCAGGATCGCGGCTTCGGCGTGGAGGTGAACACGACCTTCGAGGACTTCGCCCACGTGATCAGCTTTGACAAGAGGGCGGCCACGCTGGACGCAGGCAACATCAAGCTCACCTTTAACAGCGTATGTGGGGCGGGGCAGGGCGGGGTGGGGCTGAGCTGGGCCTGGCCCCCACCCTGTGGCGTTAACCCCTTGGTTTCTGCCCCACAGCTGCTGGAGAAGGCTGAGGCGCGGGAGCGGGAGCGGGAGAAGGAAGAAGTGCGCAAGCTGCGCCGCCGGGAAGCAGCCTTCAAGAGCATGCTGAAGCAGGCGGCCCCGCCCCTGGAGCCCGGCTCCTCCTGGGACGAGGTATGGGGGGACCCGATCCCCTCCATCGCCTGGACCCCGGGCAACATCACTCGCCAGGCCAGCCCTTCACCCCAGCGTCGCCCCCTGGCTCCAGCCCCTCACCCCGGCCTCATTCGCCAGGCCGGCCCCTCACCCCGGCGTCATTCGCCAGGCCAGCCCCTCACCCCAGCGTCGCCCCCTGGCTCCAGCCCCTCACCCCGGCCTCATTCGCCAGGCCGGCCCCTCAGCCCGGCGTCATTCGCCAGGCCGGCCCCTCACCCCGGCGTCACTCCCTGGCTCTAGCCCCTCCTCACCCCGGCATCACCCCCCCAGGCAGAGCCCCTCACCCTGCTGTCACCCCCCCAGGCTGTCCTGCAGGGCAGTGCTGGTGTGAGCTGTCCCCATCTACTGTGCATGGCTCCTCCTCCCCCCCCAGTGGACACAGGGAGCTTCGTGCCAATTCTTTGGCTCCATGGCTGAGGTTAGAGATTGAAGGAGTCACCAAAGAGCCCGGTGACAGCCTGGAGCCCCCGCCATGCTGTGTGATCTGGCCCCCAGGGCAGGGGGTGGCCGTGCCTTGAGGCTGTGCCGTGGGCAGGGGGGTGGCCGTGCCATGCCGTGGGGCAGGGGTGGCCGTGCCGTGGGGCAGGGGGTGGCCGTGCCGTGTGCTTTGCCACAGGGGAGGGCCGGGCTGTCCCCCAGCTCCCTGTCTTGGCAGGTGCGGGAGCGCTTTGTCAGTGACCTGGCCTTCGAGCAGATCACGCTGGAGTCGGAGCGGATCCGGCTCTTCAGGGAGTTCCTCCAGGTGGTGGAGGTGAGGAGGGGGCAGGGCCTGGCCCCAGCTGGGTGCGAGGCCACAGGGCCATGCTCTGGCTGGCAAAAGGGTCCGGGGCCGTGTGGAGGAGGTGGGGCTGTGGCCCGGGACAGGGGGAGGGGCTCTGGGGCCCTGTGTGGAGGGGGTGGGGCTGTGCCCCAGGGGGCTCTGGGTCCCATGTGGAAGGGATGGCAGCTCTTGGGCTACCCGCTGTCTCCTTTCCACCTCGCTGTGCCCTGAGTGACCCCTGCCCCATGGGGCCATGCCGGGCGGGGCCTGTGGGGCTGGGAGCTGACAGGCTGTGGGTCTGTGCCCCACAGAACGAGTGCCAGCACTACCATGCCAAGGCCAAGAAACACACCAAGAGAGTCAGGAAGCACCATCGGAAGCGCTCGCAGTCGGTGAGACCTGGGGCCAGGACGGCGGGGCCGGGCAGCTGGAAGCAGGGCAAGGCCTGGGCTTGTGTGTGCTGGGGTCACCCAGAGCCAGCCCTGAGGGAGAGGGAGGGGTGCCAGGGCTGCAGCCCAGATATCCCCAGGGAGGAGCTGGGCCTGGAGCCCTGAGAGGTGCGGATGCCCATTGGTGCTGGTGGATGGGTGGGGGAGAGCAGGGGATTTAGGGCCTGGGGGGGCCCTGGGGCCCTGCTCAGAGGGGTTGGTTGGGGTGAGGGGGGCCAGCCTGGGTCATGTTAACCCCCCTCCCCTCCCCACCAGGGCTCAGAGTCGGAGCTGGAGCCCCATCACCAGCGGGCCCAGAAGAGGAAGAAGCGGAATCACTCGGAGTCCGGCTCGGAGCTCTCCTCCTCCCCTGACTCAGGTGGGAGCTGGGGCTGCCCTGGGCAGGGGGAGGGACTGGGCCCGTGCCCTGCCCCATGGCACCCGGGCACGGCTGGGCCCCGCGCTCTGGTGCCCCTTGGCCGCGCCTGCCTGACGCCCCCTCTGCCCACAGATCTCAGCTCCCGCAAGTCCAGAAAGCAGAAGAAGAAAAGCAAGAAGAAGAGGCACAAATCGGTGAGTGCAGCGCAGGCGGGGAGGGCGCTGGTGGAATCCCCATGCCCCCCACGGCCCAGCCAGTCTCCGCTTCGCCCCCCACCCTGAGCCCCTGCCCTGTGTTACAGAACAGCCCCCAGAGCGAGAGCGAGCGAGGGAAGGAGAAAGGCGGGAAGGGGAAGGAGCCGGAGGGGCGACGGCGCTCCCCCCAACGCAGCTTCAAGAGGGAGAAGGTAAGTGGGGGGCAGGGGAGGTGGAAGTGCTGGCTTTGGGGGCAGGGGACAGCATCAGATGACGTGTCGGGGTAAGAGGGTCTAGAGGCAGATGGGGGCCAGGATGGCGGCTGCAGGGCAGGTAGGGGTCAGGGACGCCGCCTGTGGGGCAGGTAGGGGTCAGGGACGCCGGCTGTGGGGCAGGTTGTGGGGCAGGCAGGGGGCAGGGACGCCAGCTGTGGGGCAGGTAGGGGGGCAGGGACGCCGGCTGTGGGGCAGGTTGTGGGGCAGGCAGGGACGGGACGCCGGCTGTGGGGCAGGCAGGGGGGCAGGGACGCCGGCTGTGGGGCAGGTTGTGGGGCAGGCAGGGATGGGACGCCGGCTGCGGGGCAGGCGGGGGGGCGGGGGGGCCGGCTGCGGGGCAGGCAGGCTGCCCCCTGATCTCTCCCCGCCCCCACGCAGAGCGTCTGGGACACGTCGGACAGCGAGCCGAGCGAGGGCGAGCTGGAGAAGCGGCGTCGGACGCTGCTGCAGCAGCTGGACAACGATCCGTAGCCAGGTCTGCGGGACTCGCTGTGCTGGGGCCCCTGGGGCCCCCGCCGCCCCCTGCCCAGCCTGGGCCGAGGCTCTGGACAGCTTGGGGCGGGCGAGGGGCTGCCGCTCTTCCCCAGGACTGGGGGCGTCTGAGAGAGCGGGGGGGGCCCCCGCTGCGCCCAGGACTCCTTCCCCCCGTCCCTGTGGATCCCTCCGCGCCCGAGGACCCGGCGCTGCCGTGACCCCCTCCGCTTGGCCAGCCCCTCGGCGCTCAGAGGACCGGCCCGGGACAGCTGCGCTTTGGAGGGCGGGGCCCTGGGCTGCAGAGGGTGAAGGCGGCTCGGAGCTGGCTCTCGCGCCTCGGCCGGGGTTCCATGGATGCCCCTGGCGCCAAGGATGGTGGGCGCCCGGGACTCCCACGGGGGCGCGTGCTGCTGTGTGGCCGGGACCCCTGGGCCGGCAGCCGGGTTCAGTGGTGTTGCTGGGGGGCGTAGCCCCTTTGGGCCGCTCGTACTCTGGGAATTAAAGGGTTTTTTAAATAATATTTATAAACGTGGCTTGGCCGCAGCCGTCTCCTGGTGCATTGTGCTTGGCCAGCCCGGCGTGGCCCAGCCCCTGAGGAGCTGACGGGGGTGGGCTCTGTCATGTGCCGGGGAACGGGCTGCAGCTCCCTGCCCTCGTGCCCCAGGGCCTCATCACAAGGTGCTGCACCCTCTCTGCTCTGTCAGCCCCTGGCACCAGCTTGCCCCATTGCGGAGCTCCCTGGGGTTGGGGGTTGACACGGAGCCTCCCCCAGCGGAGAGCAGCTGGCAGGCTCAGCCTGTCGGTGCTGGGGTTGGCATGCAGGTGCCCACAGGATCGCTGTGAGCCCAGAGCTGTAGGGGCTGCCTGCTGGGCCCCAGGCCGTCGGGAGCCCAAGGAGCTGGGAAATGAGGCCCACGCTGGGAGATCAAACCTCCTTGCAGGGAGCAGACACCCGAGAGGAGGCAGGAGGCAGGCTCCAGTGGGCTACAGCCCTGGGGCTTGTGCCAGCCCCCCGTGGGGCCCACACCGAGCGCAGAGGAGAGCACTTGGTACAGAAAACCCCAAACACGCCCTTTCTCTTGCCCCAAACAGAGAGGGCAGCTGGGCCACAGCAGCAATGGATGCCCTCCCAGCTAGCCTTGGCTGCCCCTGCGTGTGCACAAGGGCTTGGCTCGTGGGGTGAGTCACGGCTCGGTCTTGGGCCCCACCTGTGCACTGGGGGGACCAGCCTGCCCTGCCGCCCTCATGGCTGGTTTCGCCCATGAGTGTGGGGGAGCCGGGCCAGTCCTGGCGGCTGCAGCACCCGGCCTCCCAGCTGCACCCCCACACGGCGCGAGGGGAGGGTGGGGGTGCTGGGGAAGCTTCCCCAGCATCAATGCAGGCTGAGCGCATCTAGGTATAACCCGCATGGGCCCCAAGCCTGGGGCCGGGCTCAGCCCTGGTTGGCCAGGCCGGGCGGATCCGTGGTCTCTCCAGGCGTTAGGAATGGGGCACAGCGGGCTGCATAAACAGTCAGTATATTTCACATGTACAAAAAGTCACAGCTAGCTACAGAGCAACAACGGCGACGCTGTAAACAATGGGGCAGCCACGTGGGTGCCGTGGGGCGGGCAGCGGCCCCGCTGCAGCCACCGTCTGGGCCTTGGTCCCTTTCGTTCCAATAGTGTTCATGCAGCCCCAGGCGTCAGGGCAGGAGCTGAAGGCCCAGGGAGGGCGGGGGGTAAAGTGCTGGTCTGCTCTGAAAAATAACCGGGCCCAGCGTGGGAAGGGGCTGATTCCCCGGGCAGCTCCCGCAGGGGCTTCGGGACGGCCTCCCATACCCCTGGCGGCAGAGGAGAGCTAACACGCGGATTGGGTGCAATTCCAGGCCGGGCACGGCTGTGACAGCGTCTTTGGTTTAGTGGCTGCTGCAGCACGTGCTCCAAGGCCCACTACCATTGTTGCCAGCGTGTTTACACGCCCCCCCCCCCAAGCTGGAGCTGAATCTGGTTTGCCACTGCAGGGACATGTTCCCCTCCCAAAATCACTGACACCCCGAATGCTCAACTGACAGTGTTTGGTCAAGTGGCTGGACCGGGGCCCACTGGGGCATTTCACTGACGTGACCCACCAAAGTGCAAGGGGCCCTGCAGCCAGCCCTCCCCCCTGCACTGGCTGTGGGCCGGGGTGTGGCAGTTCCCCCCACGAGACTCTCCTGGGGGTGGGGGTGTCAGCGTTTGCCCAGGCCCAGCAGATCCCAGTGAGCTGGAGTGAAGGCCATGTGCAGGGCACGTCAGGGCCCACTGCGCTTAGTATTTGGTCTGGAGAACACCACTGTTCGTCAGGGCAGGCCCTGGCTGAGAGCGGGAGCAGGTCACGCCAGGCCCCATCCCACCTTTAGGACAGGCCTTGGGGCGTGGCAAGGAGGAGGCATCACGGCCGTCACCAGGGAGGCCGGCTTGGGGGAACCTCTGAGGCCACTGGAGGCTCAGGCCCTAGCTTGGATGGTGTTACGCCGGCAGTGGGGGTGAGGCTCATTCAGGCCCCAATTGCAGTGGAAGGTGGTACCCAACTCCCTGCAGGATCCTGGCCTCCACCCCAGCTGGGACACGTCTGCCCTTGGAGGACACGGCCAGCCGGGTTGGCCGGCTTTTGGGTTTAGGAAAGGCCCTGTGTCGCAGTGGTTCCTGGCCCCGGACACAGCACATGGCCCGTGTCAGCCGTACCCAGCCCTGGTGCCCTCCATGTGTTGCACAGGGCCAGCGATGGGAAATTGCCCCAGGGGAAGTGCAAGGGGCCCCGAGCCTGGTTCTGGTGTAGCCCCAGGTGAGGCTGGCGGTCAGGCCTTGGCTTTCCAGAGGGCGTTGTGCCTGGAGAAGGCCGGGGCAGCCATGCGGGGCCAGCTGCCGCCGACGCTGCCATGGGCTGGAGCGTTCCCGAGTGGCTGGGAACAAGGCAGGGAGGGGGCTGGCTGGTACCTGGGCCACAGCCTCCCTGCAGCGGCTGCGCTGGCTTGAGACCCGGTGGGGCTCGGTCTAGCCCTGCCCCCCCAGACTCGGGCCACAGGGGGGCCCACACCCAGGGTCACGGCCGCTGGAACCCGAGCGCCAGGGGTTGCTGCATCTGCCAGTGTCCTTCCAACGGTGCCAGTGCGGACGCCGGCCCCCACCGTGCCGAAGTGGAGCTTCCTTGCCCTCGCTAATACTGTCGTTCTAAGGCACTTCCCAAGGCCCAGAGCCAGCCTCGCCCAAGGTCCCTTTGGTCCTTCAGTGCGGAGTCGGGGCAGGGGGCGGGAGGGGCAGGACAGAGGCCCCTGGGGTCCAGGCTCCGGCTGGCGGCGTTGGCCCGTCTGAGCGGCTGGGAGTGAAGGTCTGGTCGGGGGAGAGAGCGGGCGTTAGGAGGGGGGAGTAGGGGCCATGGGCAGGCCAGGGCAACCATGCAGAAGCTGCTCCTGCGAGGCGCCCAGCTCTGGGGAGTGACACTGCAGCCACCCACCCCTTCCAGCCTGCAGCAGCGGCCCCTTGGGGCATGTTTGCTCCTGGCTGGTGAGACCAGTGGCCCCCCAGCAGAGGCCCCCACACCTGCTTTGCGTGCCTGGGGAAAACCAGCCCCCTGGCGCCCCTGGCTCACGTGCAGAGCCCCGGCTGGGCAGCTGCAAGCAGCACCCTGGGGTGGGGCACCGAGCCAGGCTGCAGCCAGGGACCTTTGCCCGGCAGCCCTGGCCAAGCGGGGGGGAGGTGTCCCTTACCCTCTGCCCTGGCTGGGGCGCTAGAGGCAGATCGTTCTTGCTGCTATGGGGGGGGGCAGAAACAAGGGGGCGTCAGAGCCAAGCCACTGGGAGGGAGGAGTCGTCCCCCCCCGCCTCCGCCTCCGGCACGGGCAGGACCATGCCTTGTTCCAGAGCGGGGATGCCCCGAAGGCCAGGGGAGGGAGAGGCCGTTTCCTGGGGGGCTGGCTTAGGGGTTTGGTCTCCTTGCTTTGGCATGTTAAGGGCTGCGATCCCATTTCACCCCCAACACAGAGCACGACTCCACCCCCGTCCCCGGAATGGCCTCGCCCAGGCTGCCAGGTGCTGAGACTCGGCAAACTCACTCCCCATGGAGGCAGTGCCAGGTGGGAGCAGACACTGAGCTGGATTCTGCAGCCCATCCCCCCGCCCCCAAACCCCGCCAGACCCCACAGCCAGCAATGGTATCCGCACCGTCCTCCTGGAGCACAGCCAGTCCCCACGGCACCGCCGACCCTGCTCCATGCACTGGGGCAACAAGCTGGCGCGTCACCGACCAGCAGAGACCGCTGCCTCGACCCTGCGCACCCCCCATGCAGGCACCAAGCCCCCTTGGGGGCGGATTTAGTAAACTATTCTACTGCGTTAGCATGGAGGGCACATGCTCTGGGAGGGGACGGCATGCAGCGCCAGGGTGGGTGCCCCTGAGCAGGGGGTGTGGTGGGTGAGGGGGGAGGATGCAGGATGGGGTGCTCTGGCCGGGGCCGGGACGTGGAGGTCCATGCAGCGCCAGGGTGGGTGCCCGTGAGCACAGGGGCATGGCAGTGGGAAGGGGACAGTGCATGGGGGACGGGGCGCTCCGTCCGGGGGCATGCACGGGGGGCATGGGGGCGATACCTTCGCAGGGCATTACAGCGCCCGGGGCTAACAGTTAGACTCATCGTGGTGGGACGGGTCGCAGAAGAACCTAGAGCCCCGTTTGGCGGATCGGGCCGTGAAGGGGACGCTCTTCAGCACTGCAGACGTTTGACAGAGACACATGTCAAAGCCCGCACGGCCGCACCCCACCCGCCCCCACGACCCCAGGGAGCTGCCAGCCGGGGCCGAGGCTCAGCAAGCCCCTGGCAGGGCCACCCTGGCTGGCGTTGAGCCGAGACGGCTTCTGCCCCAAGCCGGCTTCCAGCCAACCAGACAGATGCGGCGCCGGGAGGGGCACGACCCGGACCCAGGCGTCCTGAGTCCGGGCCCAGCGCCCCGTCCACTCGGCCACGCTGCCTCGGGGGCTCCCCCAGCCCCGGGGGGGAAGGAGCGGGGGGGCGGGCCCCTACCCGTGATGATGTCCTCGATGGTCCCGTCCTTGCCCTCGTAGACGGGCCGGTGCTCCTTGGCCTGCCGCCGGCGCAACTCCGCGATCAGCTCCTGCTCCTGCCACTTGTTCCGCTGCAACGAGCACTGGGTGGGGGCAGGGCTGGGGAGACCCCCCCCGGCCCCCCCAGGCAGACCCCGCCCGGCCCGTACTCCCCCCACCGCTCCCCCCCCGCCCGGCCTGTACCCACCCCCAGGGCAGATCCCGCCTGGCTTGTACCCCCTGCCCCCGGGGGCAGAGCCCGCCTGTAATCCCCCCACTGCTTCAGGCAGATCCCCCCCCATAACCTCCTCAGGCAGGGCAGATCCTGCCCCGCCCAATCCCCCCACCCTTCCAGGTATGCAGGGTGGGAGCAGTGCTGAGAAGGACAGAGCAGCGTCACCCGGGGGTGCACGTGTCCCGTCCCGGCATCCCCCCCTGGGAGAGAGCACGATTCACGGATTTCCCCCCACCCCCCCGCAGCTGTGACATCCCTTCCTGGGAGCGGCCTTTGGCTTTGTCCCTATGCCGCCGGGCTCGGCAACAGGTGAAATGCCGTAGGGATGGCGGGGGGAGCTCCGGGCCGCCCCCGCCGTACCAGCACCCCCCTCCCTACCTTCTCCAGCTTCTTGGCCTCCTGGGCCAGCATCTTCTCCCGCAACACCTCCTCCTGCTTCTTCCGCTGCTCGTTCTCCTGCTCCGCGTCCTGCCGGCACAACGGGGGCGGGGGGGTGTGAACGGCACCGACTGGGTCGGCGCGCCAGACCGCGGCCCGGCTGATGCCAGGTCCATCAGGGCAGGAGGGGAAGAGGTGGAGGGAGGGGTCAGCAGGGAAGGCAGGAATCGCTCAGCCGCAGCCCAGCGGGACAGGCGGGGCGGCAGCCCGGGATGGGCAGGGCGGGGGGGTCTTCGGGATGCCGCAGGGCAGGGCAGCCGCGCTGGGGTCCAGGAGCAGCAGGGGTGGCCGGGGAGGTGCCAAGATCCAAGCTGCCCGAGCGCTCACAGGAAGTGCCGGGACCGCGCCCCTAGCGGCTGGGCCAGCCGCTTCCCGTGCGGGACAATGGCAGGAAGGGGCCTGCCGCTGCGGGCTGAACCCAGCCCCAGGACACAGAGCGGGGGGGCCTCCTGCGGCGGGGGGCGGGCGCCAGCTCTGCAGGGGTTTGACGAAGTGGGGCTGTTCTTAATGTTTCCTCTGAATAGTGTGGGGGTGCCTCAGTTTCCCCTAGGCAGTTCTTAAGTCTCTAGGGGGTGGGATAAGGGTGTATGATCGTTGCAGAGCCCTAGAGGGCAGGTGTGTGCAGGGGTCTGGACACAGAGAATGGCCGACACCCTGTTTCCTGGCCACTGATGGCCTGGGCCCTTCCCCCCTGCAAGGTGAGAGCTAAAGGGTTGGAGAACAAAGGAATCCGGTGACCTCCTGGCCTGGGACAGGGACAAAGCCCAGAGGAGGAGGGGCTGGAGGGAGTTTCAGTTTGGGGCTGGCTGGGACATGGAGTGAAGGGCAGACGGGGTTGTCTGGCTCACTGCCCCCCAAAATGGACCCGGCTGAGGGGTCCTGTTCTCTGCACCTACAAGCTCTGTGTTAGACCATGTTCCTGTCGTCTAATAAACCTCTGTTTTACTGGCTGGCTGAGAGTCCCGTCTGACTGCGGAGTTGGGGTGCAGGACCCTCTGGCTGCCCCAGGACCCCGCCTGGGCGGACTCGCAGTGGGAAGCGCACGGAGGGGCAGAGGATGCTGAATGCTCCGAGGTCAGACCCAGGGAGGTGGAAGCTGCGTGTCCTGCAGACAGGCTGCTCCCCGAGAGGAGACTCCCCAGACTCCTGACTGGCTTCCTGGGGAGCAGTTCCCGAGCATCGCCCGGGGACGCCGTGACAGGGGGGCTCCTCTCACCTTGTAGGAGCGGATGAAGCGGACGAAGACGGGGAAGAACACGGAGGGGGGCATCGTCTTGGGGCTCTCGCCAAAGTAGCGCACGACCATGTTGTAGGCGTCCTGCCAAACAGGAGGCAGATGATGCTGGATCGTAGCAAACTCCCCGCGCCCCCCCCAGCCCCTCAGGTGCCTCCCTACGCAGCCAGATGGCGGGAATTTCAAATGCTGTGGCGTGCAAAATACTACCCGGCCCCATGCAGACAGGCACGCAGTTCCGGTGCACGGCGCGTGTGCACAGCGCACACCCGGCCACACCTGGGACGTGAGCGCACTACCGGTGCACGGCGCGTGTGCACGGCGCACACCCGGCCACACGCTGGACGTGAGCGCACTACCGGTGCACGGCGCGTGTGCACGGCGCACACCCGGCCACACGCTGGCACGCAGGTCTGCACCAAGAGATTTCTCAGCGCCTGGTTTTTAGTCACCGCAAGTCCCACAACTCAAGCGACAGGCCCAAGGCGCGAGATGCTGCTCGCCCAGGGCCCTACTTCAGCCTGGGGCCCTCAGCTCGCAGGGTGCTTGTGGGGCCAGAGGAGGCGGCGGAGGGGGAACCCCATGGCTGGGCTGCCCTGCTACAATCCCAGCCCTGCAAGGGAGAGGAGACTGGGACCCTGGCAGGATGCTCGGCCCTGCCGCGTTGGCTTGGTGCCCCCGCGCCCCGCCCCTCACCTCCGCCGTCCTGGCGTCCTTCTGCAGCTTCTCCAGCCGGCCCTCGCTGGCGCCCAGGAAGTTGCGCAGGACGCTGTTGTCGTGAATGGTGCACTCGCGCCGGATCAGGTCCATGCCGCGCCCCAGCTCCTTCACGTCCAGCAGCACGTTCTCCAGGGACACTGCGGGGAGGCGGGGGTCAGCTGGGGGAACCCCCGACGGGCGAGGCCCAGGCCAAGGGGCCATCCCCCCTCTCGGGTACATGCTGCTGACCCGGGCCGGGCGTCCAGCTAACGGGGGCCAGGGTCCGTAGCAGGGTGGGGTGCAGCTCCCCAGGTGGACGAAGGTCCCAGCTCTGACGGGGCCTCAGACAGGGCCGAGAAGAGCTCAGCGGCCGGGGGAAGGGAGCGATTTAGCCCTCGGGAAAGCCGCACGTCCCCCTGGATCGGGCCATGGCAGCTGCAGCCGCTGGAGCATTCCCAGGCCCGGTGGGGACGGCCAGGGCTGGGCCAGGCCGGCAGGAAGCGGGGCAAGCTGGAGAGAGCCAGGGGGGGCTGGCTCCAGGGACCAGGGACGGAGCCCCGAGGCTCCACAGCCATTGTGGGGGGCAGGGGCCGCATCTCTACCTGCTGCTGCCTTCTCCACGAAGTGCAGCTCCTGCCAGAAGGTGGCCAAGTCCGGGTACTTCTCCCGCACGGTCAGCGCGATGAAGTGCAGCAGCGTCAGCTTCCGGTCTGTCGACTTGGTGTCCAGCAGCTTCGGGGAGGGCGGCAGAGCGAGAGGGGGGTCAGGGCCGCGGCAGGGGGTGCACCAGGCCCCCGCGACGCGCGTGGAAGTAGCCGCACGAATGGGCACCTTGTGTACAAGGCGTGAGCGCGCGAGGGTGCGGGCACCCATCGGCGTGCCCCGGTGTGCGCGCGTGGGCACGGGTGTGCAAGCGGGTGTGCAAGGCCCGGCAGCCTCGAGGCACGGGCGGCCCGAAGGCTCCTTACCAGGTCCAGACTCTGCAGCTTGAAGCCGTAGACGCAGCCGCGCTTGCTGCTGTTCATGTAGTTGCCGAGGGCCAGGACGATCTGCAGAGGGACCCGCAGAGCAGGGTCATGGACACAAAACCAGCCGCCAGCCAGAGCCCGCAGGCAGCCCCGCACAGGCCCCCAACACAGCCCCGCGCCCCTTCCCACCCCCCGGCCTCCCGCCTCAAGCACCACCGCTGCCAACAGGACTCGGGTTCTCTTCCCAACATGCCAAGGGAGTCGCCCTCTGTGCCTCAGTCTCCCCATCTGTAAAATGGGGCTAAGCCCCCAGCTTCCTTCCCTCCCACCTAGTGCCAGCGGCTCCTAACCCGGCTCACTGCCCACATTCCAGCCCCAACACCTGCTTGGGGCTCCCACCAGCCACCCCCCAGACGAGGGGCAGCTGGGGGGCCGGGCAGTGTCAGGCTGCAGAGAGAGGCCTAAACCCCCAGGGACCCCCCTCCCCGGCAGCCATGCCTGTTTCCTGTTCTACCCACTGAGCAGCCCTGGGACAGCGCCAGGAACACCCCCCGCCCCCCCCGCCCCACAGAGCAGGGCCGGCCACGCGCCAGGAACACCCCCGAGCCCCCCCGCCCCCCCCGCCCCACAGAGCAGGGCCGGCCACGCGCCAGGAACACCCCCCGCCCCCCCCGCCCCACAGAGCAGGGCCGGCCAGGCGCCAGGAACACCCCCGAGCCCCCCCGCCCCCCCCGCCCCACAGAGCAGGGCCGGCCAGGCGCACCCTCACCTCCAGCACGTGCTTCAGCTTCTGAGACGCTTTGACGGAGGCCGAGGCAGCGATGACGGCGTTGAGTTGCTGGTGGCGGCAGGAGAGGGACCAAATCACCAAACGCCGTGTCCCCTACAGCCGAGCCGGCAACGTCCCCCCCCCGTCCCCCCCCCGCCCGGGGTGCATCCGTCCGTCCCCCCCCCTCGCCTGCCCAGGGTGCGTCCATCCGTCCCCCCTACAGCCGAGCCGGCAACGTCCCCCCCCCATCCGGGGTGCATCCGTCCGTCCCCCCCCTCGCCTGCCCAGGGTGCGTCCATCCGTCCCCCCTACAGCCGAGCCGGCAACGTC
The DNA here is from genome assembly GCF_965140295.1 of Lepidochelys olivacea. NCBI lineage: Eukaryota > Metazoa > Chordata > Testudines > Cheloniidae > Lepidochelys > Lepidochelys olivacea. Next base: position 1,296,582 of record NC_140430.1, read on the forward strand.
CCCCCCCCATCCGGGGTGCATCCGTCCGTCCCCCCCCTCGCCTGCCCAGAGTGCGTCCATCCGTCCCCCCTACAGCCGAGCCGGCAACGTCCCCCCCCCATGTCCCCCCCGCCCGGGGTGCATCCGTCCGTCCCCCCCTCGCCTGCCCAGGGTGCGTCCATCCGTCCCCCCTACAGCCGAGCCGGCAACGTCCCCCCCCCGTCGTCCCCCCCCGCCCGGGGTGCATCCGTCCGTCCCCCCCCCTCGCCCCCGCCTGGGGCGAGACAGGACAAGGGGATCTGTGTGGAGGGCGGGGAGGGTGAGATCTGTGCGGAGGGGGCTGGAAGGCCTCAGCCCAGCTCCACCCCCCGCCCCAGGTCTTTGGGGCCAGCTGGGGGGCGGGAGCACTTGCCCTTAGCGGCACCCCAGGGGGCTGGAGCTAGCAGAGGGTTAACTGGCCCCCAGGACCTGGCTGTCGCTCAGCCGAAGACGAAGGGGCGTCGCCGACGAGCCCAGCCCCTGGCCCTCCCACCCCTCGCCTTGGCGGGGCGAGGCCTCGGGCCCCACGGCCAGGTCCCCGGGCTCGGGGGCGGGGGCGGGGCGGGGGCCGTACCGGCGTCAGCATCTGCAGGCTCTCGTGGAAGTTGCCCAGGAAGGCCATGATGGCCATGCGCTGAGCCAGGCGCTCCACCTTGCTGAAGTGCAGCATGAACCGGTCCTCGTCCGCCAGCTCGTCCAGCGGCTTGCGCTCCTTCTCGTACTGCCGCAGCAGCTTCACCTCCGCCTCCGTCGGCAGCACCCGCGTCAGGCACTCCACGAAGTCCACCGGCAGCGTCTGCAGGTCAAACCTGCCGGCCCGGCGGGACCGTCACAGCGCGTGGGGGGCCGGCCCCCGCTGGGCCTCAGCCTGGGGCCGCGAGGCCGGCAGGGGAGCTGCCCTCCCGGAGCCGGCTGCGGGCGGCCATTCACCCTCCCAGTACCCGCTGCAACGCGGCCTGCTCGCCCCCGACGCCGGGGGTTCTGCCCCCCGTCTTCCCAGAGGCCAAGCTCCGGCTGGGGGCACAAAGCAGGGGCTCCCCCCGTCCCTCCCCGCCCCGCCCCGCCCGGGGGCACCTACGTGTGGATGGCCCTGCAGATCTCCTCGGCGCTGCGGCCCGCCTTGCGCAGCGTGATGGCCAGGTTCTTGGCCCGGTTGGCCTCCAGCAGCGTCACCTTGCTGGCCGCCTTGTGCGAGGCCTTGCTCTTGGCGCAGAGCAGCTCCACGGCGGGGCCCTGAGCTTTGGTTTTGAAGAGCTCCTCAAACTCATCCAGGTCCAGGTCCTGGCGGGGAGAGGAGAGCGCGTCACCCGGTGCCAGGAACCGGGAGCAGCACTGCGGCACTGGCCGCGCGAGCTGCCCGCTCGGCTGGGGGACCCCGCCCAGGAGCTCCCTGGGGGTCCCTGCAGAATGGGGGGCAGCACCCCAGCTAGGGACTGCCCGCCGCCATCCCCGGGGGACCCACAGATGGGACCCTCTGCTGCCATCCCCAGGGGCTCCACGGACGGGACCCCCACTAGGGACCGCCCACCGCCATCGCCAGGGGCCCCACGGACGGGACCCCCGCTAGGGACCGCCCACCGCCATCGCCGGGGGCCCCACGGACGGGACCCCCGCTAGAGACCGCCCGCCGCCATCCCCGGGGGCCCCACAGATGGGACCCCCTGCTGCCATCCCCAGGAGCTCCACGGACGGGACCCCCGCTAGGGACCGCCCGCCGCCATCGCCGGGGCCCCACGGACGGGACCCCCGCTAGGGACCGCCCGCCGCCATCCCCAGGGGCTCCACGGACGGGACCCCCGCTAGGGACCGCCCGCCGCCATCGCCGGGGGCCCCACGGACGGGACCCCCGCTAGGGACCGCCCGCCGCCATCGCCGGGGGCCCCACGGACGGGACCCCCGCTAGGGACCGCCCGCCGCCATCGCCGGGGGCCCCACGGACGGGACCCCCGCTAGGGACCGCCCGCCGCCATCGCCGGGGGCCCCACGGACGGGACCCCCGCTAGGGACCGCCCGCCGCCATCGCCGGGGGCCCCACGGACGGGACCCCCGCTAGGGACCGCCCGCCGCCATCGCCGGGGGCCCCACGGACGGGACCCCCGCTAGGGACCGCCCACCGCCATCGCCGGGGGCCCCACGGACGGGACCCCCGCTAGGGACCGCCCACCGCCATTGCCGGGGGCCCCACGGACGGGACCCCCCACCGCCATGGCCGGGGGCCCCACGGACAGGACCCCCACTAGGGACCGCCCACCGCCATCGCCGGGGGCCCCACGGACGGGACCCCCACTAGGGACCACCCACCGCCATCCCCGGGGGCCCCACGGACGGGACCCCCACTAGGGACCGCCCGCCACCATCGCCAGGGGCCCCACGGACGGGACCCCCACTAGAGACCGCCCACCACCATCGCCGGGGGCCCCACGGACGGGACCCCCACTAGAGACCGCCCACCGCCATCGCCGGGGGCCCAACGGACGGGACCCTCACTAGGGACCGCCCGCCGCCATCGCCGGGGGCCCCACGGACGGGACCCCCACTAGGGACCGCCCACCGCCATCGCCGGGGGCCCCACGGACGGGACCCCCACTAGGCTCCCTAGGAAGGACAGGAAGAAGGGGGGGACAGACCCCATTAGGAATCCCACATCGCACTGGGAATGAGCCAGCCCCAGCCCCCGCGCACCACTGCCCCCAGGCCGGCAGCTGCCCCCGCGCCGTGAGCTCCGCTCCCCCTCCCAGCGGGACGAGGCCCCCGGCCTGCCCCCACCTGCAGGACCCTCTCGTCGTCCAGCTCACTGAAGACGGTGCCATTGATCTGGTTGGGTTTCAGCGCCGTCCAGTTAAAGACGGGCAGGCGGAACTTGGTCTTGATGGGCTTCTTTATCCGGATGGCTGGGGACAAGGGGGCAGGGAGGGCGTGAAACCGCCTCGCTCGCCCCCAGGGAGCCCCCCAGCCTGGGCAGAGAGGGCCGGAGAGAGGGGCACGGCCCCGGGCGATGTCCCCAGCCGCCCCATGCAGCCAGCCACAGACCTGGGCTGGAAGGACCTGCCCACAATCGGCAAATCCCAGGACACCGGGGCCCCTTAGCCCCCCGCCCCAAGGGTCAGCGCCCCCGGGCCAAGCCGCTTCTCGTCGAGCTGGGCGCCCGCCGGCTGAACGGGGCAGCGGAGTCAGATGCAGGGGGCGCCTCAAGAGCAGGCAGCAGCAGGGGCAGCCCCAGGGGTCCTCGAGGTCCCTCTGCCCCGGGCGGGCACCCCAAGGCCCTCACCGGTTCCGAGGCTGCAAACCCAGCGGCTGGGCGAGGCGGCGGGAATTTGGAGGGAAATTTTCCCGCAACCATAGCCCAGGCCTTGGACATGAGGGGCAGTTCCAGGGAGACACCCCCCCCCCCCGCCTGCCCCACGGGAGACACCCCCACACCCCCTATGGGGGATTCTCCCCCCCGCCCCATGAGAGACACCCCCACACACCCTGCGGGGGATTCTCCCCTCCCCCCCCCCGCCTGCCCCACGGGAGACACCCCCACACACCCTACGGGGGATTCTCCCCCCCTGCCCCATGAGAGACACCCCCACACACCCTGTGGGGGATTCTCCCCTCCCCCCCCCCCGCCTGCCCCATGGGAGACACCCCCACACACCCTACGGGGGATTCTCCCCCCCTGCCCCATGAGAGACACCCCCACACACCCTGTGGGGGATTCTCCCCTCCCCCCCCCCCGCCTGCCCCATGGGAGACACCCCCTGTGAGGATGTGACACAGCAGGGAGGGGGGAGTGTTGACCTGGGAATGTGCCCTGGGGATGGGAGACCTGAGAGCCTGTCACCTGAGCCGGGAGAGGGAGGAGGGGGTGACACCTCTGCCAGGAATGTGGACGGAGACTGCAGCAGGGAACCTGCTGGGGGGGTTTTAGTTTCGGTTTGGGGCTGGGGAGAGGAACACAGGGAACCCCAGGGCTGGGGTCTAAGCTCCCTGCTCCCCCAGAAGGACTCAACTGAGGGGTCCTGGGGGTACCCACAAGCTCTGTTTTGGACTGTGTTCCTGTTGTCCAATAAACCTTCTGTTTTACTGGCTGGCTGAGAGTCTCAGTGAATCCCAGGAAGAGGGGTGCAGGGCCTGGACTCCCCCACACTCCGTGACACTCCCAAACACCCCATGGGGGATTCTCCCCCCCGGCCCATGAGAGACCCCCTCCCTGCCTGCACCATGGGAACCCCCCCCACAGAGGATCCTCCCACCTGCCCCACGGGACACCCCCCCCGCACTGGCCCCAGGGCCAGCACTCCTCGGGCGCCATCCCCCAACAGGGACGCTTCCTACCTGACAACCCCACGGTGAGGATGACGGAGGGCGAGGCCCCAGGCAGTGGGGGCGCAGGGGGGCACTTGTCTGTGGGGAGAGAGGGAGAGTCTGAGGCGCTGGCTCCTTGGGGGGACACCTGGCCCCAATCCCCAGGCACGGGCCGAGCTTACCTGGCAGTGGAGGGGCCGGCGGGGGCACAGGGGGCGGGGGAGGCGGGGGCGGGGGGGCTGCCTCCACAGGAGGCAAGACCGGGAGGCGGAGGTCGTAGTCGGGGATGTCCCCTTCGCCCTCCAGGGGCGGCAGCGGGTCACCCCCCGGCTCCCCGGGCTGGCGGGAGCCGCAGTGACGCCGGAAAGCCTCCTCCTTCTCCTTGACGATCCTGCGCAGCGTGTGCACCTGGTGAGTCGCGCTCTCGAAGGTCTCCTGTCCCGGCAGACGGGGGCAGTTAGGGCTGCGTCCCCCCCACGAGCCAGATCCCGGCCCCCACGTCCGGAGCGGGCCTGAGCCGCTGGCCCACGGGCTGCACCCAGCGGACGGAGCCCGGGGCCCAGCTCCCAGAGCTCGGCACGTGGCCGGGAACGCGGCCCTCGGCTACGGAAAGGGGCCGCGCCGAGGGATATTCCCGCAGAGCACGCTCAGTAGCAACCAGGCTCCTGCCAGCCCCCCAGGCAGGGAGACCCCCGGCTCCCCAGTCCACAGGTGGACAGGGGCATGCTGGGAACGGGGCAGGGACGGGAGCACCCTCGGCTCATGGCAGACGAAAGGCTCACGGCCCCATTGCTGAGCCGCTCAGCCGGGGGGCAGGCGGGTTCCCTGGCCCGATCCCTGCCCCACACCTTGACCAGCTCCAGCTCTTTCTCTCGCTGTAACAGCTGCTTCTCCAGTTCCGCCACGCGCATCACGTTCTCGTTCTCCAGGTCCAGCAGCTTCTCCGTCAACTGCCGAGAGAGCAGGAGGCCGCTGTTACCGGGGGCCCAGGGCGCCGTACACCCGGCTGCCGGCTCTGCAGCAGGTTTGGACGCAGCCCCCATCCCCAGCACAATCAGAAGCGAGGCCCCCTCTCCCTCTCCCGCCCCATGGCAGGAGAACTCCTGGGAATCTGCCCCCCCGCGCCCGGGACACTCCTGGGGGAAGTCTGATGTTCCCAGACCCCCAGGGAAGAACCTCTGCAGAATCCCCTCAAGGGTGAGGGCCAAGAGCACCTCACAGCCTAGCCCCGACCCCCGGTGCTGGTTCCAGCCAGACCCATCCGCCCAGGCAGTCCACAGATGCGAACGCCGCTCCGGTGGCTCGTGGGACTTGGAGCCCTCGGTGCAGCCAGCACCCTGCTGGGAGATGGCATGGAGGCCTGGTGGGGTGCAGAGCCCCGGGTGGGGCCGGACCCTGCATGGCCTGGTGGAGACCCAGCCCCTGGTGCAGACGGGCCGTGACGCCTACGTGGGATACGTGCTCCTCCAGCTCCTCCACTTTCTCCAGCGCCACGTTCTTGGTCTCCGCGTCCTCCAGCAGCCCCCCCACGTCGAAGACGTTGTCCAGGTAGGCCTGGATCTGCACCTGCAGCTTCTCGCTCTCCGTGTGCCGCGACTTCTGCAGGGGAGGGGAACCCAGCGTCAGGGCAGCAGAACACCGTCCGCCCACCCGCCTCCCCTTCCCAGGGGGCACCGGCCCCTCGTAGAGCACCCACTTCTCCCCAGTGGCATGGACCCCTGCCGCAGCTTTCCTCTCGCACCACCCCTGGTGCTGTCGCCCACGCCCATGTCCCAGAGAGGGAAACTGAGGCACGGTGAGGCTGGAGAGGGAGGGCGGCTGCCCTCCATGAGCCTGGGGGAGTCACTTCCCCTCTCTCCGGGCCTAAGGACCCTTCCTCTCCGCATTTGCCTGGAGATTAAACCTCCTGTCCCAGGGCTTAACCCATCCCTGACTACTGGGGGCAGGGGCAGGCCTGGGGCGCAGATCCCCCCCATCTCTGCCTATTGTGCCTCGCTCTAAAGCAGCCGGTGCTGGGCCCCAGAGGGGCTGATGCAGCCTGGCCACGTGTCCATCTCCTCCCCTGACACTGAGCTGCAGCCCCTGAGGTGACCGCGATGCACCTGATGGAGGAGAATCTGGGGTCTCGGTGCTCCCCGGCTCTACCTGCAGGAACTCCTCCAGGCCCAGCTTGGTGAATTCGTACTGCAGGTGCACCCGGAAATTCATGTCCTCAACCGAGTGCACCACGATGTTGATGAACTGCATGCAGGCCACCTGCAAGGGAGAGGGGGCGTCACCGCAGGGAACGCGGGGGCAAGATACCCACACCAGCCGGCCGGCCTTTGGTGAGGGGAGGTCACGGGGTCTGGGATCCAGGCACCAGCCGGCCGGCCTTTGGGGCAGGAGTCATGGGGCCGGGATCCAGGCACCAGCCGGCCGGCCTTTGGGGCAGGAGTCATGGGGCCGGGATCCAGGCCTGCCTGACATGGGCAGCTATTCTCCAGTGACTCGGCTGCCAGGCACTTCCTAGAGGCCCCCGGGAGGGCAGTGCTGGCCACGCTCTCCCCAGGTGGGGGCTGGACTGCTCACCATGAAATCGATGCTGCTGTCCTCGTTCCGGAAGTAGTCCATGAGCTTCTCAAAGCGGTGTGTCTCTTTGCAGACCTGCAAGGCGCCCACAGAGGGGTTAACGCCTGGCCCACCCTGATGGCATCCCCGCATGCGCACAGCTCTCCCTAGGCCCTTGTGCCCATCCCCCGGCATCGGGGCATGGTCTGCTCTTCTGTCTGATTAACCCTGGGATCCCTCCGTCCTGCAGCTCCCGGGGCAGCTGCTGTTTGCTGGAACGGGCTGGACAGAGCATCCCTGGGCGTCCCTAGAGATGGGGCTGCCCATCCCCGACAGCCAGGCTGGGTCACCCAGGCCAAGAGCTGGCCCCAGTCTCTGCCCCCACAATGCCCATCCCAGCCCCTGGAGCTGGTGGGGCGTGTGCGGGGAATGGCGCCCCCCTGTGGCAGGGCCGGGCTCACCTCTTTGAAGTTGTCGAAGGCAGCGAGAATGATTTCGTGACCTCCCCTCACCAGGCAGACAGCCGCCAGCAGCTCCAGCACCAGGGCCTTGGTCCTAGGGGACGACCAACGGGCTCAGTGACTCACCCACCAGGCACAAGCCCTGCCCTGCCAGGGCAGAGCCCAGCCACGATCCTGCTGGCCTGACAGCAGCAGAGTCTGTGCCGGGGACGCCTCTGTCTGCCTGGGCTGACCCTCGGGCTGGGGCCGGGGGACGGTCCCAAAGAGACCAGGCAAGTGCCAGGTTCCCCGCCACCCTGACCTGACAGGGGTCGGGGAGTCCAGTGTCTGCCAGCTGCTGTGGGCACCGTCCCCCGGGGCCTGGACTGAGACTCATCGAACTCATTCCATACTCTGGCCACCCAGCTGCTGCTAAGGGCCTGTCGCTACCAGCCGGGGCTGGATTGGAGCCCAGGAGCTTTCGGCTACGGTCTGTAATCCCCGCGCTCTCCCCCGGCCCAGCCCTGCACAGCTCCTCGCTGAGACAGGCCCAGGAAGGGGACCCAGCGGAGACCCAGGGAGGGGACCCCGATCTGCTGCCACTCTGCCTCACCTGGGGTTCTTGTTATGCAGGCTGAGCGCGATCTCATTGACGGCGTGGGGATGGGACATCACCAGGTTGAATCCGTACTGGGGAGGGAGGGAAAAGCAGAGAGCGGGGCGTTAGCAACAGCAGGGTGGCCAGGAACGGGGGTCAGGGGCAGGCAGGGTACACAGCCCCGGCACACAAACACAGCCCCTTTGCTTCCCAGCAGCTCGGGACAGGGTTTCATCCGGAGCAGCCCGTGGGCTCTCACCAGCCATCCGTGCCCACCCCGCTTGCTTGGAGATGTTGATTTTTTTCTCTCCTATAAAATTCCCCGAGTTCACATTTTTTGCACCAGGGGAAACTCAAATCCAGGTGCTACTTGCTTCCCAGTCCCAAATTCAGTAACAGCCAGGCCAGGCAGGAGAGGGTGCCGGAGTCTGGGAGGGCTACGCACCCGCCTGGGGGTCAGGAGGGGAGGTGACCCCATTGCCCCCCTGCAGGGATTCCTGCCCCTCCTCTTGGGGGCAGGTCCAGGGGCTCGACACAGCCCGAGGGCAGGGGCGGTAGCCATTGAGGTGGAAGCACCATGTCCCCCCATCGCCCCCGAGCCTGTGGCAAGCGTCAGGCGCCGGGTACCTGGTAGTTCATGATGGCCCGCAGGCACATGATGCAGACGTGGACGTCGTCCTTCTGGCTCACCAGCCGTGAGTTCTTCAATGCCTTCCTGCTGGGCAAGGTGCTGCAGCTGGCAGAGACAGGGCAGGCTGCGGTCAGCGAGCCCTGGCAGGGGCTGCCTTGCGACCTCCGAGCCGGATGCCGGGGCTGAAACCCGACCGAGCATCTCCGAACCACTGCCCTGCCTCCCCCAGCCCCGGAGCTGCACCTCGGGCCGGCCTCAGCCCTGCACACTTTGCACGCTCCTTTTGGCCCCAGCTGCGCCAACCCTACTGGTTCTAACCCCCAGCCAGGTGGGGCCCACGCGGCCAGCGAGCCTGAGCCCCACGGGCCACGCCGGGCAGGGAGGACTCTGTGTCCTTCCGCTCCCTCCCCAGATCCCGGCCACACCCACCCCGCCTTGCTGCCCGGCACGGCAGCCCCCGCTCAGACGCAGTCCCAGAGGAGCCAATCCTACCAGCCCGAGGGGACGGGCGCCTCACCCGTCCTGTCCCACGGCAGCCTCCTGCCGAGACCCAGGGAGCTCACCGTCTAGACAGGGGGCGGAGGGGAAACTGAGCCACAGAGCCGGGAAGGGACCAGCCCAAGTCATGCAGCAGGTCGGTGGCTGGGCTGGGAACAGAACCCAGGTGTCCTGTGTCCCAGCGCAATGTCCTGTCCACTAGGCCACACACTCGCCTGTCCCGTTCCCCCACCGCTGCCCCACAGGGACGCCCCCTGCCAACGGGCCCCAGTCCCTGAGTGGTACCAGGGCCATCTCCAGGCTCCGGGGGCAGCAGGGCCAAGGGAAGCTCCCGGAGCCCCATCGGAGGCGCCCAGCCCGCGGGGACGATGTGGGGTGCCACACGGAGCAGGCAGGGCAAGGCACACAGAGGGGGAGGGACAGGACAGCAGGAAGGGCACTTGCTGGCCACACAGGTAGTGCAGGGTCCGTGGAGGGGCAGGACACACTGGGGGGCCGCAGGGCAGATTGGGGGGCGGGGGTGAGCAGAGAGGTCTGCCGGTGCCAGAGGGGCTGGGAGCGAGGCAGAGACGTGCCGAGCAGGGGGGATCCCGCAAGAAATATGGATGCAGGTGCAGAGCAAGAGGGAGGTAGGTGGAAAAACGAAAGGGGGAGAAGAGGAAGAAACGTGCATGCCCACACGTGCAAACACCCAGATGCACACATCGACACATGTGAATGACGACCCAGGATGCACACTCCACTTACACACATCTACACACAAACACACACACACCCCATCTGTGCAACGTCCACACCCACGTGCGCGCACCCCCACCCACGTCCGCGCAGCTGAGCAGAGCGGAAAGGCACAGAGCATGGGGGCAGCCCAGGGGGTCGTGTCCTGCAGGCTGTGGGGCCTGGAGCCGGCGGGTACTTACCCAGCGAGAGGTGGGGCAGACACAGCCAGAGGACAGAGAGAGAGAGCACAGGCCAGAGAGACGGGCAGGCAGAGCGAGAGGGAGACGGGCCCTGGAAGCAGAGAGAGGAGGGTGCGTTACTGACCCCCCGGGGCAGGACACGGGGGCTGGCAGCAGAGAAGGGGACAGGCTGGCCCTGGGGAAGCAAGAAGGGAGCATATGTCTTGGAGGGTGGCGGGGGGGCACAGATGGTGCGTAGCGTAGAGCAGAGCAGGCAGATGCAGAGTGCGGGGGGAGCATGGACCCGGGGGGGGGGTCACGTGCAATAGGGCAGAGCAGAGGGGGGTGTATCAGGCAGGTGGGTACATTCCATGGGGAGGGGGGTATCATAGTGCAGAGTTGGGGGAGGGGGTGATATACCGCAGAGGGTATGTGTGTAGGTACCATAGGGCGGGGGGGGGGTACACGTACCAAAGGGCAGAGGTGGGGGTACACACCACAGGGCGGGGGAGGGGCGTATATGTACCATAGGGCAGGGGAGGGGTACATACTGTAGGGTGGGGGAGGGTTACACACCATAGGCTGGGGGAGGGGTGCATACTGTAGGGCAGGGGGGAGGGGCGTATACGTACCATAGGGCAGAGGTAGGGGTACATACTGTTGGATGGGGGAGGGTACATACCATAGGGCAGGGGAGGGGTGTGACGAAGAGGGACTGTTCTTAATGTTTCCTCTGAATGGTGTGGGGGTGCCTCAGTTTCCCCTAGGCAGTTCTTAAGTATCTAGGGGGTGGGGTAAGGGTGTATGATCACTGCAGAGCCCTAGAGGGCAGGTGTGGGCAGGGGTCTGGACACAGAGAATGGCCGACACCCTGTTTCCCAGACACTGATGGCCTGGGCCCTTCCCCCCTGCAAGGTGAGAGCTAAAGGGTTGGAGAACAAAGGAATCCAGTGACCTCCTGGCCCGGGAAAGGGACAAAGCCCAGAGGAGGAGGGACTGGAGGGGGAGACAGGTTGGGTCTGGCTGGGGACGAGGAGTGAAGGGCAGACGTGGTTGTCTGGCTCACTGCCCCCCAAAATGGACCCAGCTGAGGGGTCCTGTTCTCTGCACCTACAAGCTCTGTGTTAGACCATGTTCCTGTCGTCTAATAAACCTTCTGTTTTACTGGCTGGCTGAGAGTCCCGTCTGACTGCGGAGTTGGGGGGCAGGACCCTCTGGCTTCCCCAGGACCCCGCCTGGGCGGACTCGCTGGGGGAAGCGCGCCATGGGGCAGAGGATGCTGAATGCTCCGAGGTCAGACCCAGGAAGGTGGAGCCGGGTAAGCTGTGTGTCCTGCAGACAGGCTGCTCCCCGAGAGGAGACTCCCCCAGAGTCCTGCCTGGCTTCATGGGGAGCAGTTCCCGAGCATCGTCCAGGGACTCCGTAACAAGGGGTACATACCGCAGGCTGGGGGAGGGGTGCATACCGTAGGGCAGGAGGGAGGGGAGTATACGTACCATAGGGCAGAGGTGGGGGTACATACCGCAGGGAAGGGGAGGGGCTTTACATGTGCCATAGGGCAGAGGTGGGGGTACATACCGCCGGACGGGGGGAGGGGTACACACTATAGGCTGGGGAAGGGGTGCATACCGTAGGGCGGGGGGAGGGGCTTATATGTACCATAGGGTGAGGGAGGGGTGCATACCGCAGGGCAGGGGGGAGGGGCGTACACGTGCCATAGGGCAGAGGGGGGTACATACCGCATAGGGCGGGGGAGGGTACGTACCGTAGGGCGGACGGGCGCCCAGAGCGGGCGAGGCTGGTGGCGAAGGGGGCAGACAGGGTTATGGGGTGCTGCAGATCCTCGATGGATCTGCTCCAGGATTTCAGCTTTTCTAGCGCGCCGTCCTCACCGCTTTCCAGACCCTCACAATCAAACCTGGGCGGGAGAGGGACACACGCAGAGGCTTCATGGCAAGCGGCGGAGCAGGGACACCCAGGCTGGCCCGGCTGCCGAAGCTGGGGGTGCGGGAATGGGACTTGCGCGCGCTAGCGAGGGCTGCAAGCGCACTCTGACGCGTTAGCAGCAGGGCCGGCATAGCATCTCGAGCGCGCTCCTGCTCGCAGCAAGCGCCTCGGCACCAGGGCAGAAGTTCAGGTCTCCTCCAGGGGCTCCTGGTTTCAAACACCTTCCCCGGAGCAGCCAGCCACCCCCAAGGCTCGCAGCAGGCGGGTCTGTGTCAGGAGCCCGGCAAACATCACGGCCTTGTACGCCCGGTGCAGAGCTTGACACGGAAAGCCCGGCCGTTCGAACGCTCTTCTCCGCCCAGCGAGAGACCAGTTCAGCCACGGCCTGGCACATGTATGCAGGCAACTTACACCGGCAGGGTTTGCATGTGAAAATGACGGGGGAAATCACACGGCCAGGGCATGGAATGGCCAACAGTGGGAGGCAAGAGGGTCACAAGGACAATGGAGACTCTCCTCACCCCCGTATTAGCAACAAGTGGTGCTGGGTGCAGGACACTTTGGCCCTATTCCGCCTGCCCTTCGCCGCCGGAGCCAGGGCCCAGAGAAGGGAGAGTGGGCGCACCCACTCCCCTGCCTCGAACACACGCACAAGAGGACGTCTGAAAGGGGCAGCAGCAAAAAGATAAAAGGAAATGCTCTTTCACACCTGGCGCCGTTGGACTGTGGAACTCACCGCCACAGGAAGTCGTTAAGGGCAGGAGCGTATCAAGATTCAGTCTCCTGCTTTGGGGCCCTGGCCAATCTCTAACTCTTAGGGTCAGGATGACACCTCCATGGGGGGCAGATTAGCCCATTTCTGCTGGCCGCGGGGGTCTCACACCTTCCCCTGAAGCACGTGGGCCAGCTGGCCCTGGGCTCTGAGCCAGTCGGGGAATTGCCACGTTCCCAAGACGAGGGAGAATGGGGGCCAGCGGTCAGGCTAGCTGGGATCACGTGGCCTTTACTTGGGAACACGCTGCACCGTGTTGCAGACCAAGCCGGGCGGCACAGGCCGATAGCCGACGGGGTGCCTGCAAACCCGGATCTCACCTGCTCTGCCCGGGGGGGCGAGGAGTCACAGCTGCCCCCACTTACATCACAGCACACTGCGCGGCACTTACATCACGGCACACTGCGCGAAGGAGAGATACTCCACCAAGACGTCCAGGCCTTTGTTCTCGTCATTGAGAAACTCCCGAACCCACCTGCAGAGCGGAGCAGAGAGCGAGTCACCCCAGGGGTCCGCAAGCTGCAGCGGTGCCTAGCGCCCATGCTGGCCTCCTGCCTCGGGACGAATTTCAGCCACGGTCCGGAGCCCCCCACCAGGCGAGAAGTCAGCGGCACCGTGCCAGGCCAGGAGACCCTAGCTGGGAGGAGTCCTGGGCTGGAAAAGGGACAGGTCCTTGGGGCAGGGACCTTGGGGGCCACTGACAACACCCGGCACCGAGTGATCACACCCAACCCACACCCCAGAGCCAGGGGGAATCAACACCGTGACGCTACCGCGTTGCCAGGACAATAGAGGGTCCATTGACGTCAGCGGGTCTGCGTACGCTGTGGAGCGCGGAGAACAGAAATCAGGGTCTCGCGCCCCCTTTTCCTTCCCGCCCGGGGCACGGCGTGACCTGGCCACGCAGGCGCAGCCATCCCCCGGGCCCCGATTCTCCGCGGTACCTCGGTGACACGCCACCGACGCCAGCCATCACTCCCGATCTACCCCAGCCAGGGGCCCACACGCTGGCAGGGACCCTATGACTGGATTTAGGCCCCCGCCCGGTAGGATTTTCAGATGCAGCTGCGGGCAGCAGCAGGGGCCGAGGCCCCTGTGAAAAGCCGGCCCTTGGTTAGCTTTGTCCTGGGGCAGTTTCCGCTCATGGGCTGAGAGCCCGGCAGAGCCGAGGAATTCAGGGTTAAGCCGCCCTGGGCCCACCCTGTCACAGGCACCCGCTGCGGCCTGTAGATTGCAGCCCCTCCAGGCACCCCCAGCCGCCTGGCTCTTATCTGGCAGAGCCAGAGCTTGTGGCTCCACTCTGGGTTGCACTAGAAAGTGGCTTCCCCACCCCTGCGCCCCCAAAAAAGCTCGCAGGCCAATTTCTCCTCCCCTGGCTCAGGGGTTCCTGGGCCAGGAGCTGCATGCTGGGAGCCCTGCCCCGGCGCACACATCCTGGCCGTGCCCGCAATCTGCGTGCTCGTTACCTGATGGGGAGCACGGGCAGGGCTCTTTGGGCAGGGCACGGCCGGCACACGTGTTATTCAGCTGGGGGCACACGCTTGTGCATTGCTGGGGCGGGGCATGTTAGTCGGGTGAATCCACACGTGTTATTCGATCAGGGCACATGCCTGGGTGTTAGTCGGGGGGTGTGCACGTGTGTGTCACTGGGGGGCATGCAGGCACACGTGATTGGGGGGGTGCGCGCACACACGTGATTGGGGGGGTGCGCGCACACGCGTGATTGGGGGGGTGCGCGCACACGCGTGATTGGGGGGGTGCGCGCACACGCGTGACATTGGGGGCGGGGAGTGACGTTTTCCGAAGTGTGGTGCTGGGGGCGGTGGGATCTGGCCCAAGTCAGACCCCGGCACTGTCTTGGAGCCATTTCCCCTGTGGGGGAGGGGGCAGGCGAGCCCGCCCATTTCCTGCCTGTCTGCGCTCCAGCGCCCCGCCCCCGGCTCGTTTCCTGTCTGAGGCCACGGCTGCTATTTTAGGGCTCTCAGGGGGCTAAAGGGCACCTGGGCTGGCGAAGACGAACCCAGCCGCTGCTGCAGGCTGGGGAGGGGACCCCACGTGGACCTGAGTGGGCGCATGTCCTGGCAGTAGCACATGTCAGCTTGTGTGTGTGCGAGCGTGCACACGTGTCTGCGTGCGAAAGGCCATGTGTGTGCACGTTTGTGCACACGTGTGAGCGTGCCGAGGCAGGGAATGTCTGGACCGCCCTTCTGCATCAAACCTTCCTTCTGCCCCTGGCCTCAGCAGGCCCAGTGCTGGCCCCCGGGCAGGCAGCCTCCTCCGCACCCCCTGGGCCCCTCTCTTCCACCCCCATGGCGGGTCCTGCTCTCCACCTGCTGCCCATGGTGACCCAGGTTCACCTGTGTGGGGGACTCCAGCACCTCTGGTGAACCCAACCCCCTTGCTATATGGATGACACAGGAACTGAGGGGCCCAGAGCAGGGGCCCATCTAGCCTGGTATCCCAGCTCTGGCAGTGGCCAGCACCCGCTGCTTCCAAAGAAGGGGCAAGAAATACTGCAGCAGGGAGTCCTAGGGAGCGGAGAGACTGGACAACGTATGAATTGCCATCTCGTGGAAGGGCTGTGTGGAATCCAGCGGGGTTTCCATGGCTGATGGCATGAACCCTCCAGAGCGGACCACACAGGAGATCCAGGTTTCTCCAACCCCTCAACAGAAACTCCCCAAAGCAGAACAAAAACCCCAGGGTGCTGATGCCTTTAAAAGCCTGAGGCTGCATGGCTCAGGGGAGACTCACAGGGCCACAGAGGAAGAGACGGGGACACTGGGAGGGGGCTGGAGGGGGTTTAGCTGCAGAAGGACCAGCCTACGTCAAAGCGAGCTGACCTGGAGAAAGAGGCTCCACGGTTAAGAGAACAAGCCATCGCTGCTGCAGCAGCAGGACCCTGGCTGCCCCCAGAGGGCTATGACCCCAGATCAAAGAATGCTCCGGAGCGCTGGGGAAACTGAGGCAGGGAACTGCAGGCAGGATTTATTATTTTTGTTTCGATTTTTGTATTTCTCTTGCTGTTCAGTAATGAGCAATGGTGTCAGGATCGTGCGTGTTCTGTGTTATACCTCCCACGTGCCCTTGTAGCGTTAACTGTGGGCCCAGAGCACCGTGTGAAGGAGTGCTGGGAGAGGGTGTGTTCAAGCTGTGAGGGGGACGGGGCAGTTGGACTGCGGGGTCTGAGCTCTCTGGAGAGGGTGCTCGACAGAGGCCACGTGCCTTGGGACCCCGAGCCAGGGGCAGGGCCTAGGCTCAGTCTAGATTCCTGAGGCTTAAAGCCCATGGCCCAGCGCTTGGGGGTGGCCGGGGGGCTCAGCTGGACCTGGGACAGGGTGTTCAGAGGGATCCATGGCCTCACCCCCACGGTGACTGTCCCACCAGCACCCTGTGGCCCCTGTTTCCTGTCTCCCCCCACCCCGCCCAGCCAGGGAGCTGCTGACTCTGTGGCCCTCCCTCCCCAGTGCAGGATGTCAGCTCCGGCCTGAGCATCCGCTGGAAGGAGCGCCTGGCTGCGGCGAACCCGCAGGCCTGGCCAAGGACAGGAACAATCCCAGTTCCTGTGCCAGCTGGTATTTCCCCTCCAGCTGCAGCTGGGCCCGCACGGGTGGGGACGCGCCGTCCGCTGTGCAGACACGGCCCGGGGAACGCTCTGCATGGCCACAGCAGCGGGGGCAGCGTCAGACGGGGCGCGGTCGGGGGGGGGAAGACGCCTGACGGCAGCGTTGTACCCCGGCCCGCCCAGACCCAAGGGAAGCGAGGCCGCAGGGCCGGACGAGCCTGCGGGGTCACTGCCTGCACCCCTCCCTGCGGCACGTACATCAATGTGTTGGCCAAACCGAGCCTCAAAGAGCCAGGGGACAGGCTTATGACTATGGGGTCAGAGCACAGTGCTGGGAGCCCTGGGTTCGAATCCCAGCTCTGCCGTGGGCCGGCTGAAGGACCTTGGGCCAGTCTATTCCTCTCCCTGGGCCTGTTTCCCCATTCATCCTGACACTGAAAGCTTTTGGGAGCAGGGTCTGTCTCTTGCTGAGTGTGTGCACAGCACCAGGCAGCATGGGACCCTGACCTCTAACCCCACCAGCCCCGCTCCTCTTTGGGAGCTGGTTCTGGTCCCACAGACACGATGAGCCCGGATCTGTCCCAGCGCTCCCTGTGCTTCCCTGCACTCACCCCAGCCCTGGCACGAGCCAGCAAACCCCCTCACCATTGGCACACCAGGGCTGGGGAGCATCTGGCTTGGGCAGCCAGGCTCCATATTTATTCCTGTTCTTTGCTTCAGCCTCTGGTTGCCCCCTGCAGCCCCTTCCCTTCCTTTCACTCTTACTCTGTGCCGCATTCCCACCAGTGCATCCTACTTAACCCACCAGGATCCACAGCGCCCTGCTCGTCCCCTGTAACCACCCTCATCGAGTGCTTTTCACCCGGGAGATCGGAGCCATTGGCACAGGAAGGAGAAATAGAATTCTGCCCATTTTACAGAGGGGGGAACTGAGGCCCAGAGCAGGGCAGTGACCTATCCCTAACCATTACCCAAACCCTACCCTAGCCAGCCAGTGGCAGATACAGCAACCGACCCCAGGTCCCCTGGCTCCCAGCCCGGTGCTCTACCCCTCACGCCAGGCTGGCACTAGTCCCACCCCCTGCATCTGCCAACGAGCGCAGCAAATGGTTGCCCTCCCTCCGAGGGAAACTGACAGCACCGGCTTCCAGCACCAGGAGAAACGCTTATTGATTTGCTGAGCGGTTTGCCCCAGAGCTGCGTAGCAGCAGGTGGGCGTGGGGGACCGGGTTCTCGAGCCAGGCCTTGTCTACACGAGACGCAAGGCCTTGCAGATACACCCTGGGTTGGGAGCAACGCTCGAGCTTCCAAGCACAGATGGCAGCAGCTGGTCTCTACAGCCAAGAAGCCTCACCGCAGACGGGGCTTGGGCACAATCAGGGCCACCTGCGGGGAGACAAAAGGGGCGGTTGGCCCCAGGCCCCCCATTTGAGAGGGCCCCCAAACCGAGTGGCGTAGCAGGCGGGAGGGCAGCGCTGCCATCCCGTACGCCAGGGATCACATCTCGCCTGGCAGAGCGTGGGGCTGCCAGGCCAGAGAATCCCCCAGCAGGCCGCCTGGGGCATCCTGGCCATGGAGAAAAGGGTCTTGGCCGCTATGGAACGATGCCGGAGCTGTAACGAGGGGAGAGCCAGCCATGCAGAGCCTGAATCCGGAGCGTGAGGGACTTGGATGGAGCATGGAGCAGAGCCAAGCCTACTGCTCTGCTGGCTCCGGCCCCGGCCCCGGCCCCAGCCCGGCTGCTCGGTGGCACCTACCCGATGTGGTTGGTCCTCAAGGAGATCTCCAGCTCCCGCAACACTTTGGTCGATTCCTGCACCCTCCGTCTGAACTTCTGACAACAGAGTCCCCCTGTTAGGAACAGCAACCAGCTCCGGGCCCCGAGCCCAGCTCTCCCTCCGCCCCTGGCAGAAACCACCTCCCCGTCTTGACCAGACCCATCGGCAACAGAGCCAGCACCGTGGGCTCTCTGGGGCTGGCATGGCCTGTTCTGCATTTGCAATACAGCCTGCGACGAATAGCTAGAGATCAGACAGCTCCGTTTTACCAGGGGGGCCCAGTTAGTTACATGGGGATAGATTCTCCAGACTGTCCGGGCCAGATTTGCAGGGATTTACCACCCACAGACAGGGTCACATCCCCACCCCACCCAGCAGCCCCCATGGCAGGACTGGTGGAGGGGATGGGATGATGAGACTGCCAACAGGGGCACAGAGCCGATCTGTGACTGCTCGCAGCAACACCCCCAACGGCCAGTGACGGGACTCTAGCTGGGGCGGGCCCCGAGTCCGACAGAGAATTCTCTCCCAGGGGTCTGGCTGGTGGGTTTTGCCCACCTGCTTGGGGACTAACTAATCACCAGATTTGGGGCTGTGAAGTAATTTTCCTCGTGTCAGATTGGCAGAGACCCTGAGGGTTTTTCACCTTCCTCAGCTACGTGGGGCACAGGGCACTTGCAGGTTTAGACTAGTGTAAATGGTGGATTCTCTGTAACATGAAGTCTCTTAACTCAGCCAGAGGTTCTGGGTCTATTACAGGAACGGCTGGGTGAAGTGCTGTGGCCTGCGACATGTTGGAGCTCAGACTAGCTGATTACGATGCTCCCTTCTGGCCTCAGAGGCTACGAGATTTTTCCAAAGCACTCAGTGCCCAAGGTTTGAGAAGCTGGCCCCCTTTTTTGATCCCTAAATGCCGCATCGTCAACCCCAAGTGTCCGAGGGTCACAAGCCTGCCCCAATAATCATGTGACCAGCTTATCAATGTTAAGGTTTCTTTTAAAAACAACAAACCCCAGAGTTTTTCCTGTGATTTGCCTTTTGGTTCGTGTGTCTGAGCTTCTCTCTGCAACCCCAGCAGCTAGAAACTTCCTGTGTTTTAAATGAAAGCTGAGATTCCCCCAACTTCACAGGACCCCAGGAGCTGGAGCTTTGGGAAATCCAGGAGAGGCAGCAACACTCTCACTGGAAACTGAGCTCCTTGGAAATTCAGGACACAGGGTGGCATGAGCCAAAGATCTAATTCAGGACTCCCGGAGCGTTCCATCTCTCCATGTAATCGCAAGGTTTGGGTGGCTATTTCTGTAACCACAGACGGTTTGTTCTGGAGGAGGCGCTGCCCAGGGCGGGGGTCGCTCCGTGCTTGCCAGGCGCCCAGGGCGAGTCCAACGAGCACAGCTGCGGTCAGAGCTCAGCGTCGGCGCGACGTGCCCATGATGCCACAACAAGCTCGCACTCAGCCTGCACTGATGGGAAACCCTGGAGCTCTGAGAAACACCCCATGTGGCTGCTGAGCCAGAGCTGGGAGCCAGGACCCCAGAGCAGGCATCTCTTGCACAAGTGCTTCAGCACCCACGAAGCATCCCTGGGTTTGGATTTGTAACAGGAGAGTCTCTATGGCCACAGCTCACGGCCGCCGTGCGAGCCCCGCAGCTCACGGCCGCCGTGCGAGCCCTTACCTTCCTAGTCACGCCGGGGTCCAGGAAGGTCTGCAGTTTCTGGATGTAGGTATGGGGAGGGTTCTTCACCTGGAACCTCTCCTGGAGGGGAGGAAAGAGCCTGACTGCGGGTGTCAGAATGGAGAGGGAGTCGCGGGCATCACCGGTGGGGACGGAGCAAACCCTGCAAGGGGTGCGTGGGACTCTGACTCGCTGCTCCCATTAACCTCCCCCCGGAGAACCCCGACGGCTTCTGTGGCCAGCCCTGAGCACAGAGCAACTCCTGCGTCCGTGTGGACCCAGCCCCAGCGCTGTTCCCGGCCTTTCCCCTGCCCCCGGCCGGGCAGCCCCCACTGCTGCAGTCCCAGGTAAGCCCCCTGCCCCCAGCCTTCCGCCCACGCAGACCCCAGAGCTGGGGTTATGGCCCCGCTCCCGCCCCGGGTCCCGGCACCTGGTCGCAGATCAGGTCCCATTTCTTCTCGTTGTCGTACTGACGCAGGAGACGGGCTTTGTCAGGCGGGAGGTTCATGGAGCTCTGCGGAGAGGAGAGAGGAGAGTCGACCTGGGGGGCTGCTGGATCTGAGCCACGCGCTCCCGCCCCGTCGGCGGGACAGGCACGAGCCACATGCCCCGGCGCGGACGGCTAGGGCTGGCCCGTTCACTCCCGCAGGCCTGAGCGGGGACCAAGGCAGCCCCAGACACACTGCCGACTGGGAGGGATTAGCGGCAACGCGCGCTGGGCTGGTGCCAATGCCCCCCAAGCCCCTGGCCCGCCCCGGGCTGGCTCCTGCAAAGCCCATCTGGAAGGCACTTAAATGAAGCAGGGCCGGGTTGAGCACCTGGCCCTCTGGAGACGGGGGGCACCATGCCACTGCTGATCCAGAAGGCCGGAGGTCTTGATCCCCTGGGGCCACTGAAGGTCCCGGGCTGCTAAGTTGTGCTGCCGGCACAGATATCCGGGTCCTGCTCCGGCTACCCCGGTACCCTCAGACGGACCACATCCTCAGTGGGTGCAAATGAGCTCCGGGCCCCTGAGACGCTTGTGGGACTTCACCCATATCCTCCAGCAGAGGATCTGGCCCCGCCCCCTTCTTCTCCCGTCACGCACCCCACATCTTCGGGGCAGAGCCGGGGCGAGAGCCCTGCCCCCTAGCGTGGCCTGCTCTCTCTGGCTCTGGGGGGAAACGGGGGGACGTAGGTTCCCTTCCTCCCACCCCGCGAGGTCTCATCCGTTGTGGTCAGGGAGCAGAGGGGAAGCAGGTCAGGGCCCGGCTCCTCGCCCTGGGCGAGGGTTTTAACCTAGTGGGGGGGCAGCTCGGATTGCACAGCTGAGCTAAGACATGACTCAGCACACGCAGCTCCCCCGCGCCGGCGAGATGGGAGCACGACCCCACCAGGACCCGCCGACCCTCACGCTGCCCCTTGGGCCGCCCACGCCTGCCGCGGGGGTTCAGTGTCCTGCCCCCCTGCACACCGAGCTGCTCCAGCGGTGAGCAGAGGGCCGACTACCTGCCAGATCCCGCGGCCCAGAGCCTCTGGCTGCATCCCGGCCTCTTGGAAATTCAAGGCGGCTCCGGCCGCACAACGATCCTCTCGTTCCGGGGCGAGGCGCTCTGGCCTCAGTGTCTCCCAGCCACAGCGCTGGCAAGGCCACGAGGCCCATGGCATCCCTGGGCCACGCCCAACCGCCGTCCAACGGCTGTACCCTCAGAGGAGCCCGGCCTCCCCGGCGCCAGACAGCTTTACTCCTGGCTGTGACCTCGGGCCCTTCCCATCCTGCATCGGCCTTGCCTGCTGAGATGGTAGGCGGCCCGGGGCAGAGACTGGTTCTCGTGCTGCACCCGGGCAACGCGTGGCCCTGATCTCAGCTGGGCATCCCAGCACTGCTGGAACGGTTCATTTCAACATGAGCGACGCTCCTCTCCCACCTCTCCAGCCCCTTGCCCACGCCCCAGAGGTGGGGTTGGCACCAGGGCTGGGCATGCGTGGGAGTCCAGGTACATCGACACCCGAATCGTCAGTGGTGTCTTCACGCGTTGCTCACTGTCACAGCTGCGAGCACTAGTGCAAGCAGGGCACCTGCATTTGCTGCCGGGGTGTTCACACGCAAACACTCCTGCCCATGTGCCATTAGTCCCACCAGGCTCTCCCCATTCGCTAGGCACAGGCCTGGCACTGGCTGCCTGCACGCTGGAGCAGCTTCTGCTGGGAGCGCTCGGAGCTGAGCAGACACGTTCCATGTTGGTCCTCCTTCCTGTGACTGCTGTTGCACGAAATCTCGCCGTACCACAGACGCATTGCGTCCGGTCTACACCAGCTTCCTCTCTGCGCTAACCACAGCCCGGCTCCCGCCGGAGCACCGCTCTCAGCCACTTCCTGCGATGCTCTGCGCTGGAAGAGATGAGCCAAGCGGTGCGGGCACAGGAGGGGAGCCAGGGCTCCCACCACTTCCCAGCTCCAGCGAGGACTGCCAGCCGGAGGTACTGGGCTGCTCCACCCCCGCTCGCTTGCCCAGCACAGCAGACGGGGAGGTTTCAGCCCCTGAACTAGGCCCAGCAGCCTGGGAGGGCAAAGGCCCCAGGACCCAGCACTGGCCCCACCAGCGTCTGCCCTGGCCAGGTGCTCGGCACCCCACGCCGCGCTCAGCCTGACACCTGGCCATTGCTTGTGGGACCTGGCTGGGAACGCTCGGACAGTCAGTCCACAGCGTCTCCGGGACACGGCTGTTTGCCTGGCTGCCCTTCATCCTCAGCTCCCTCCACCTTCTGTTCCTTCGAGGCAGGAGACCCCAAGCCCCAGTCCCACGCAGGCCTGGAGGGCATGATGCTGGACGACGAGTGTCGGCGTCTAACCGAGGTCCTGGAAACCCTCCTTTGGGGGAGGCGGGGGGCGGGATGCCGGGAGCATTCAGGTCTCTTCCCTTCTTCATCCCCTTTACCTGGGCACCTGTTTCTTCCGATCCGCCAGGTGGTGACGGACCAATGCCTCAGGGCCTGGAACCCGCAGGACAGGGGCGAGGGGCAGCAGCTGTGTCCTGGAAGCAATGGGGTCAATGCTGGCTCTGGGGCCAAGCAGCTCTGTGGGTTTCCTATGGAGGGTCCCGATTTGGCCCCCTCTTGATCCAAGCCTGCAGGAAATGCCACCCCAAGGCCCGGCAATACGGAGTGTCATCGTGAGGCCTTTGGGGCCAGATCCTCCCCCGGGCAGCGGGCAGCCCCAGCCCTAGGAGGCAGTCGCTGGTGCCCCTTGTTCACGGCTGCCCTGGCCCGGCGCCACGCCCTCTGCACAGTGGAGAGAGAATTCTGCCTCCCCTCTGCTTTGTCCTCCCTCCGCGCCCTGGGTGTCTGGCTCGTTGCTGTGGCCTTAGAGCGCGCAGGGGGCCCAGGGGCCAGATTCTCTCTCCCTTCCACCGCCAGACACCCAGGAACCCAGAGGGGATTGGGCGCTGTCTCTCTAGGAACCGCGCTGAACGGCCACAGCGCTACGTAAAGGCCACCAGCCACCTTCCCGGCTGGCAGAAGACACTGCTGGGTCACTTCAGGCCACTGAAGAGCTGGTGCCGCTAGGGTTCAGATCAGGCCATCTTCCCAGCCCATCGACCCAGATACCACAGTGATGGCAGGGGGGTGAGAACTAGAACAGCACAGATCAGAACTCCACACCCCATCTTGGCCACAAAGCCCATCTGTGACAGTCCCTGAGACGGTCCAGATCCCTCCTATGAGCGACAGGCGTGACTCAATTTCCCCCCACTGACTGGGTCAGTTTCTCTCACTCCAGGGGTTTGACGGGAATTGTTTATCAGCCAGCCCCCACCTCTGCCAGGAAAGCTGCATGGGACAGCCTCACACCATTCCCATCAGGGCCTTTGCCATGTCACGGCTGGTCTTCCTCCTCGTAACTCCCACCTGCGAGCGCTGGCCGCCCCGCATGCCAGGCAATGCCAGGGCTCCATGCTCGCGCTCCGGCCGTACCCACGCCAAGGCTGAGCCAGGAGATTGCAGTGCCACATGGCAGGATTAAAAGAGGCAAAGAACAATGAACCCTCCTGCATCCCAGCATGAGCCACCCAGGCTGGGAACAGCTGCTGGTCGCCCCCTGAAATGCTCCCGTCTGGGGTTTCCTGCACCTGCCGCTGAGGTGGCTGGTGCTGGCGACCATCCCAGCCAGGAGCCCGGACCAGGCTGGATCCAGAGCTCCCCTGCCAAGCCTGTTCCGTCCCCGCCCGCCCGCATGACCAGCACAGAGGGACAGGACCAAGATCACACAAGGAGTCTGCGGCAGACCCAGCCTCCCAACTCCCAATCCACCGTTTTAACCCCTGGGCCATGTTCCCTCCCACCCTGTCCGGACAGCCGGGGGCGCAGGGCTTGGACGCAGGCCAGGGGAGTTTTGCCGCTGATTTCCACAGCTGCAAGATCACACCCCGAGCGCCCCGTGGACAGAGAAACATGAAAGGGAGGAGGAGAGTGCGGCAGACTCCTTCCTCCGGCCCCCCTCCAGGGCTTCTGCCCTTTTCACTGCCAGACAGCGGCAGCCCTGGGGGAGTTTTCCACACCGCCCCCCTGCATCGCCGCGTCACAGAAAAAAGAGGCAGCGCGGGGCGGAGGGGAAGCAGAAACCCAACTGAAAAATAACAGAGCTCATCTTGGCTTGTGTTCAGCTGCAGAGAGACAGCGTGCCGGCGGCGGAGACAGAACCCGCCTTGTGCAAAACTCCGCTGTCTGAGAGGTGAAAAGGGAACTTTAAAAACATCAGCTGACCCCCCCCCGGGGGCCTGGTTTGGGGGGGGCTTTATTTCTAGCCCAGAGGACAAAAGGTGGTTTTCCCAACCCCAGAGCTCACTGACTCATGGGTCGTCCCTTAACACAAAGGCACATTCCCTCCCCCGCATCCGTGCCCCTGCCCGCAGCCTTGCTCAGCCCAGAGGAGGAGCTGGGGGAGGCTGGGCGGCCGCAGGGGGGCATGGGGGAGGACACATGGCCAGATGAAACGGGACATTGTTCTGGCTCAAACAGCTCCCCCAAGCTCCCTTGCAAAGCAGCCAGAACTGGCTGTTTTCAGGGTGTCCCGGGAGAGAGGCCCCCCCACCCCCAAGGCAGCATGATGCTGTCTCTAGGCCCGATCCTGCCCGGCCCCAAACGTTGCCCCAGGAGACGCTGAGCGGCATTCAGGGTCACAGCCCAAGTGACAGGAGCTGATGACTGGGAGCAGGGGGCGGAGGCAGCATGACCCCACTAAGCCCAGCCCTCCCACCCCCACAGATTTTCGCCGGTCAGAGCAGCGGAGGGGGGCAAAGCTCAGCTGGACATGTGCCCGATGGGGCCTGACTCTCGCGATGGCCCCACTGCTCCTGGGCTGCGTGGGGTGTTCCTGAAAGCCCCAGCTCTAGGAGTCAGGTGATGGAGTCAGGAGTCAGTCCCCATTGAAGCCACGCTGTGAATTAAAACCAGTGGTTTGACTCAGATATTGTTTTGAGAGGGTGCTCTCCGGAGCTCCCTGAGTGTTTAGAAACCAACTGCAGTTAAACCAGCGTCACTTCCCTGGACACCCAGGCCTGGGGGCTAGTCCCTCCTGGGTGCGGAGAACGGCAGACAGCCGAGGCCCCTAACGGCCCTACCCAACCCCACGTTTGCTGGCGGCTTTACAATGGCCTGGTTTTTAAGCCCATCTTGTGGTTTCCCAGCTCAAGGCTGGGGAAGACCTGGACCTCCTGAGCCCCACCTGGGTGCCCCTGCCCCCCCGAGGCCCAGCACCTCCCGTATCACCCTTGCCGCTGGGCTTCGGTGCAGAGCCCCTGCCCCAGCATGGCAGCGGCTCCCCGGCAACGAGGCTGTTCCTAGTCAGAGCCCGTAGCAGGAGGCTGCTGGCCAGCGCTTAGCCCCAGGTGGTTCCTCTGCTGGGCACAGCCTGCCCCAGGCGATGCCAGGCCAAGGCCAGCCCTGGCTGTTCTCCCTGGTGAGGCTGCTCCAAGCCTCCACCAGTCCAAGCTCAATCCACGCTCTGGAGCTAAAATGATCCCCAGGCAGAGTTTAGGAGACCCCCTTCGGCCAATCCAGGCTTCCAGCCCCGCCTTGCCCCCCAGCAGGGGGCTGTAGGAAGGAGAAAGCCACTTATCACACTGCCCAGCCGGCTCCCACTTCCAGGCTCCTCAGGGCCTCCCCACCCCTCAGGCTTGGGCCTGGCAGCCGGAGCCAAGCTGCCTGGGATGGAGGCATGGTGGCTCCTGCCCCTCGGAGCACAGCTTTGCCCTAGGCCTGGACAGGAAACCGCAGGGAGGTCGGATCAAACACGGGTCTCGCTGCCCCAGGCCCCGCTAGCTGATCATTCCCACCTCCGGGGGCTGGGAGGGGACCCGGTCTGGCCAGCTTTCCAGCAGCGGCCAGCACCAGCTGCTTCGGACAGTGCAAGAAACATCGCAGGAGGCAGCTGGGGGCCAAGGGCCCCAGGAATGCCCCTGCTGACCCCCGCAGCTCGAGCCTGGCTTAGACGCTGAAGCACGACAGTTCACATCCCTTCCAAAACCCTTGCTGATTTTTAATCACCCTGGCTAGTCTCGTTAGCCAGAGAAACTCCTAATCCCTTTGTATAAACCCTGCTAAGACCCTGGTCTCCAACCGCGTCTTGTGGAGTGGAGTTCCACGGGCTAAGTGCACGCAGCGTTGGAGGGGAGGCACAGCAGAAGGATCTCACTGGTTTCCTGGCACAGCCAGTGCCAGGAAGATACTCGGGGGCTGGAAGGAGCACAGAGACTAGCAAAAACAATGATTTGTAAGTGCAGGACGAGACAGCTAAATATGTCCAGGTGATGGCTGCGTGGTCTGGGGGCTGGGGTTTTCCATGACAATAACTCTCTGCAAACATTAGATAAGCGTGCACTCCTAGGAGTGGGGTTACTTAGCGTGAACTGATGGGGTATGGACTGGGAAGAACAGGGGGATCAGTGGGAGTCCGGCCTCCCTATGAGCTGAGTTCAGACACTAAGGAGCTGAGGGCCTTGTCCGAGGATCCCAAATGACCTGCGGTTCCTTATATGAAATCAGCACTTTTGCGTCTCTTGAGCACATGGCCTGGGAGAAGCTTTCAGGGCTGCTGCCCAGCCGTGCTGCAGACAGAGCCACCATCCAGCAACACCACCAAAAGGCAGCAAATTCAGGACTGAGGAAACATCTTCCCACAGCACAGAGCTAGACTGCGGAACTCCCTGAGATAGGGTGTCACCGAGGCCGAGAGTTCGAAGCAGACCGGACGGACATCTCAATAAGAAGAACACGTGGAGTTCTAACGGTTAGCGCGAACATGGGGTACTCTTCAGCAGGGAGTTCCACAGGTTAGTTACCCTTTGCATAGAAAAGCTGTCCCTTCTGTCCTGTATGCATGTGCCACCGTCCAATAACGCCTGCTGGGATGGGGTAAATAGGGCTGACAAGAGCAGCCTGCAGCATTTTATAGGCCTCTCTCTCAAGTTGGCTCCAGATTCTTACTGCGAGGCTGCTGCAGAGCTCGGGACGGAACCCAGGCGTCCTGACTCACTCTCTTGTGCCCTAGCCACAGCTTTGCACGCCCCACTAGTGCAAACCCCCACAGCACAGGCCAGGGTCAAAGTCCTTCCTCAGGTCTGGACAATCCTGGAAACGCTTTGTCACCAGCCCACGCCCTCCTGCCGGACCTCTCCGCTACACGCCCAAGCAGCTGCTGGCCCAAGGGCAAGCATTCAACCCACAGCACTGCACTGAAACTGCGAAGAACCAGCCTGGCTAGGCCCAGCTCGGGTGCTCAGCTCCCGCCCTCCCTAGTTCCAGGTCAACTCCTATTTTTATAACAAGCCCAACCGCAAATGACAGCATCCGCGTTCTGCAAGCCTACAACTAAGGAGGCAGGAGAGTGTTTTCCAACCGCCAACCAGCCCTGCTCCTTCCCCTGGGCTGGGCTGACGCCAGGAGCTGGGCTTAGCTAGCTGTCAGGACCAGGAGTTAAATCCATCCCCCGGCCCCTTTGCTCTTCTTCCCTAAGTCACATCAAGAAGCCAAAACCTGCCTGCGTCCTGCTCGGGGGCTGTTTACTTCTCAGGGGAGCACAGGAAACAGCCAGCAGACTTCCCCGCAGCCAGCTTCAAAGCCCCAGAGCAGACGGAGGCACCTCTCTATTCTTTCCCCTTTGGCAATGGTCGCATCCCGGTGGATTTCACCTTAACACCATCTAGGCTGGCGGTTCCCCCTCCACTCTCTCACTCCTGAGAGCCGGGCCGAGGCCCGAGCGGGGAATCAGGGGCTCCATTTGGATCAGGGAGGCAGGGGCCCGGCCGTTTGCCCCCAGCTGGGACCGATCCCGGGACTACAGTGTGAAACACGGCTAACGAGTTGGCGAAGGGAGATGAGAGACAAACACACACTCCGTGAGAGGCAGGGATCCTCACCCCTCACCGCCTGTCCCGAGAGCCAGGCTAGGCACCTGGGCAGAGAAACCACTGGACTTGCTGTGGGACTCATGCCATCTCTTAGGGCTGCTTTAGGGACCTAAATACCTGCAACAACCCAGCCATTAGGGACGTGTGAAAGTCCCAGCCCCAAGCCAGTGTCCGGCCCACGGAGCCAGCACGGGGCTACTAGCCGTTAATCACTAACAGGAGCTGCAAGGGGCATGGCCCCTCGGAAAACCAGGTCCTAGGGTAAGGCACCTAAGTCACCTCCCCTGCAGCCCCCAGCATCTGGAAAGCACCAGCCTTAGCCCAAGTGGTGCCGCATCGAGTGGGGGCGCTTGGAGGGGCAAAGCAGCCAGGCGGGTCTGAGGAAGAAAAGCCCAATACTCGAATGCTGAGCGGTGCGAAACTTGGGATCTCCTGCCTCTGTGCTCCCAGGGAACGCCAGTACCACGGGGCATTTTGCCGCTTCTTTACCCTCTCCCACCGTCCCCCACGCCCCTGAAAAAAACCTCAATCCAAAAGCAGTTGGGTTCGGTTTTTCCCCAGGAGTGGAAGACGCGATTGGAAAGCAGAGCCAGAGACACAGGGCCAGATTCTGCCCCCGGGCTAGCGCCCAGAGCTCCTTGGAGTGACCCCGGATCCGCAGCGGCGTCCGCAAGAGCGGAATCAGCCCTGGGGGCCAGCACTGCAGGCAGTGAAGTTGCAGGTGAGAAGCCAGCCGAGCGGCTCTGTACTGAGCTCTCCCGCCGCGGTCACAGGTTATTTCGGATCCCAGCCTCCAAAATCCTATAGCTCCTTTCTCAAAGCTCCGGTCTGGGCTTTAAAGGACTCCAAGTCAGCACCAAGGTTTTGCTTCTTAAACCTCCAGGGTGCAAATCCAGTCGGGGGCACAAGTGTCCCCTGTGCCCGCCCTTGCCCGGGCGCCCCAAACCTAGCCCGGAGGGACCCAGGGATAATGCACCGAGTCTGAGTCTCCGGCAGCCGGGCCCTTGTGGGTGAGAACACTGCAAGGGCCCGGCTGCATCAGGGACTGGGGCAGCGATGCAGCAGGGCAGATGCTGCGCACTGTTCCAAGCAAGGCCAGCTCTGGTGGCCGTCGCCACGCGCCTGCGTTTTCCTGCTGCCGGGGTGCGGTTCCCTAATGCAGACAGGCCCCCAACAGCGACGTTGCCCACGGTGCGAGTTCACTCTCTCTCTGTGATTTGCACACTGCTGGGGAGGGGAACTGGCAGAGAGGTGGACCCAGAGCAACAGGTCTAAGGCTCACTTCTGCACGGAGGCTCTCCTATGCCTAGAGCCAGGAGGGATGGGGCCGCGCCAATGGGCCTCAAAATAGGAGCTTAATTTTGTGCCAGTTACAAACAAAGCCCGTCCCTTTCACGCCAGCCTTGTTCCCCACCGGGCCAAGCTGCAAACAGGAAAGCATTTGAGGATCAAAGTTAACTAAACTCATCAGCATTGAAGCCAAGCGAAGCCAACTCCCAGACTGCAGCCTGCCTGGAATGGATTCCCACTGATCCACAATGACCGTACAGCAGCTCCTCCGTTGCTACATTCCCTCGCTAATTACACACATTCCCCCCACAAGCCCAGGGAAGTGGGTGGCAGATCCAAGACGCTAATGACAGGACGCCAGATTGAGGGGGAGGGGCAGGGGAGAGAGCTGGGCTGGGAGGCCAGCAGGCAGCCGGCAGCGCATGATGGGACCCTGCCAAGCTCCAGCTAAGCCAGAGCAGAGCAGACAAAGGACTTGGATGGGAGCTTGAAAGTGGCACTTAGACGCTGTCTAATGGCTTGTGCAGCGTTGCTGTGAAACAGGTCCAGAGGTGGCTGCATTTCAGGGCTGGGCAAAGCCAGGCACTTCGTCCCTCGCAGGGGCTGAGTCGGGGGGCTGACGAGTTTACCAGGAATGGACTCTGAGGCATTTCAGCTACTGCCCCCCATCTCATTACTTGCAAAGCCCGCTGGCTCTGGAGCTCAGGGGCTAAGGTGGCAATCTAGACAGCTGCTTGCAGAAGCTCAGAACCCGTGTTTTAGCACGTTTCAGAGGGAAGTTTTGCCATCGGTAACAGCTGGATTACGTTAGTAACAATTCTGCTCTTAGGCTGCCCTTTCCTTTTCATCAAATGAACTCAAAGTGCTTTACAAAGGTGAGTACCATTACTCCCCATTATGCAGGTGGGGAAACTGAGGCACAGAGCAGGGAAGGGACTCACCCAAGGTCATACATTAAGGTTCAGAACCCCAGAATCCTGACTCCTAACCACCAGCCCAGTGGCAGTTTTAGTGCAAAGTGCTTTGCGAGACGGTTTATGGCAGGCGAAGGGCTGTATATGTGAATGACAACTGGGAACTGTTTAAGAACCTTTCGCTAGATGCCCAGAAAACCACAGAGCAAGAAAGAAGTTGCATTGATTATAAAACCAACCTGGCTTAGAGGGGAAGTGAAAGAAGCTATTAAAAAAAAAATCGACACAATACGTAACACATGGGAAAAGGAGGAGTTGATAGCAGTGAATATAAATTAGAAGCTAGGAATTATAGAAAATTGATAAGGGAAACAAAAGGACAGATGGAGAACTCTGAGGATGGCCGAGTTAAGGAGAATAAGGAGTACATTCGGAACAAAAGAAATCCTAACAATGGTCCAGGTTCATGACTGGATGGCAATGGTAGAACTGCCACTAATAACGCAGAAAAGGCAGACGAGGTCTACAAATCTCTCTCTTCTCTGACTGGGGAAAAAGCCAGAGGACATGGTCATATCCAGTGCTGCTGCTGCTGCTGACCACGACGACGCTCTTTCCATTCCCACAGTAACTCAGGATTATGTTAAACAGCAGCTACTAAAGCTAAATATTTTCAAAGCAGTAGAGCCAAAAAAACTTGCATCCAAGAATTTTAAAAGAGCTGGCCAAAAGCTCTCTGGATCATTAATGCTCATTTTCAATAACTCCTGGAACACTGGGGAAGTCCCAGAACACTGGAAGAAAGGTTTATTTTAACAGGGTAAATGGGATGACTTGGGTAATTATAAGCCCGTCTGCCTGACATCAATGCCAGGCAAAATAACGGAGTGGCTGATACGGAGCTGAGTTAATAAAGAATTAAAGGACGGTCACGTCATTAACGCCAGTCAACATGGGTGCCGATTCTTTTAAATGAGGCTACAAGTTTGGCTGACAAATGCAATAGTGTTGCTTTACTAAACTTTGATTTCTGGAAGACATTTGACTTGGCATCACATCACATCTTTATTAGAAAGCTAGAACAGAACAAACCCAACCCGGCAATCATGACCAGGATAAAAAGCTGGCTAACTGATCTATCTCTAAATGTCATTGTCAAAGGGGAACCAACCCCAAGGGGGTGAGTCTCTAGAGGGTCCCGCAGGGATCAGCTTTTGGCCCGCCGCTAGTTAACATTTTTATCAATGAGCTCAAAGAAACCATAAAATCCTCACAGATCAGATTTGCGGATGGCACAAAGACGGGAGGGGTGGTGAATAATGAAGAGGACGGGTCACCGAGACAGAGCCATCTGGTTTGCTTGGTAAACTGGGCACAAGCAAACAATGTACATTCCAATATGGCCAAACGTCAAGTCATCCACCCAGGACACAGAACAGCGGCCGAACATACGGGACGGGGACTCTATCCTGGCAGGAAGGGACTCTGAAATCGCCAAGGAAGGCAGGGGGAAAAATCAGCTGAACAGGAGGGGCTGGTCCTGCTTTGAGCAGGGGGCTGGACTTGATGACCTCCTGAAGCCTCTTCCAACCCGAATTTTCTATGATTCTGTGAGCTCCCAGTGGCCCGCCAAGGTGACCCTGGGGCATCTCAACAGGAGAATCTAGCACAGGTGTCAGGCAGGTTCGATTGCCTCTGCATTGGGCCTTGGTGCAACTCTCACACAACGTGGTGCCCACAGTTCAAGAAGGATGTTGATAAATCGGAGCCAGAGAAGAGCCATGAGAAGGAGGAAAGGGTCAGAAAACACGCTGAGAAAGGCAAGGAGCTCGGTCTTTCCCGAGGACCCAAGAGAAGGTTGCGGGGAGACGGGCAGAGTCTGTGAGGAGCGAGGAGGGGAAGAGAAATGCAATAAGAGGGCTGGTCTGTCCAGTAGACAAAGGAACAAGATCCAGGGGCTGGACATTGAAGCTGGATGGCAATAAGGTGCTAATTGTGAACCGGGAGGGTAAATAACCACGGGAACAATTTACCAAGGGTGTGGGGGAGTCTCCATCTCTGGCAACATTTAAATCCAGCTTGGCTGTTTCTCTGAGTCCAGACGATCTGCCCTGGGAATTAACCCAGGGCCATGCTCTGGCCTGTCCACACAGGTGGCCAGATGAGACAATCACAACGCTTCCTTCTGGCCTAACGACGTATAATCGTTGGGAGGCTCCAAGCAGGCAGCACGGAGCACGGGGTGCCTCGTGAGAGCTTGGCCTGGGTGGCAGGGTGTTGCTAGAGTGGGGCAAACAGCTGACACACAGGGGTTAGCCGAACCCCTGCCACCCCTCCAATTTCTGATTTCAGCTTACACCACTGTAAACCCTGAGCACCTCCACCGGAGTGAGCAGTCACGCTGAATTTACACCAGTCTCCCTGAGATCAGAAACTGGCCCCGACTCCACTGAAGTCAGGGGAGTCCCTCTGGATTTACCCCCCTGAGCTGCGAGCGTGCGGAGCAAAGAGCCCAGCCCGCAAGCGAAGACGGACCAGGTAATAAACTGCTGCAGCAGCTGATCTGAGCAGCTGCCCACGGCGAGCTGCGGGATCCACGCCGAGCTGCGGGATCCACGCCGAACCCAGTTCATGTCATTTCCAGCAGCAAGCTTTGGGCTCCAGTGGATGGCCACGCTCGGCTGCGACCCCGGCTCACCCCTCGCTGCACTGCAGCTGTGGGACAGACTGTCACCCAGGCAGGGAATTTACCCCTCAGGACACACAACTGACACATTCTCCCTCTTCAGAGCAGCCCTGGCTTCAGGATACTTTGCTCTCTCTGCCACAGGTAGGGCGTGGCCCTTTTAGGAGAGCTGGGCTCAGCCCCCCACCCCCATGATTAATCAGCGACCTCCCCGCTGGTGACATCCAAGGAGCTCCTGGAGCGGGAGAGACCTGGCCAGGCTACCTGCCGTGCTGGTGGCAAATGGTCTGGAGAGGCCAGGTGGCAAGGCCTGTTTTACCTGTCTTGGTCAACACTGAACTATGCTGGAAAAATTAATGCACCTCTGGGGGAAGTGATGGACACCTGGGGGGAGCAGCACAATTGCCCTGGCTGGGGAGCTGGCTGTATTTTAAAGAATCCTTATTGAGGTTACAGGGACAAACCATCCCGAAGTGTAGAAAGAATAGTAAATATGGCAGGCGACCAGCTTGGCTTATCAGTGAAATCCTTGCTGCTCTTAAATACAAAAAAGAAGCTTACAGGAAGTGGAAGATTGGACAAATGACCAGGGATGAGTATAAAAATATTGCTCGGGCTTGCAGGAGTGAAATCAGGAAGGCCAAGTCACACCTGGAGCTACAGCTAGCAAGAGATGTCAAGAGTAACCAGAAGGGTTTCTTCAGGTATGTTGGCAACAAGAAGAAAGTCAAGGAAAGTGTGGGCCCCCTACTGAATGAGGGAAACAACCGAGTGACAGAGGATGTGGAAAAAGCTAATGTACTCAATGCTTTTTTTGCCTCTGTCTTCACGAACAAGGTCAGCTCCCAGACTACTGCACTGGGCAGCACAGCATGGGGAGGAGGTGACCAGCCCTCTGTGGAGAAAGAAGTGGTTCGGGACTATTTAGAAAAGCTGGACATGCAGAAGTCCATGGGGCCAGATGTGCTGCATCTGAGAGTGCTGAAGGAATTGGCGGCTGTGATTGCAGAGCCATTGGCCATTATCTTTGAAAACTCATGGCGATCGGGGGAGGTCCCGGATGA
This sequence comes from Lepidochelys olivacea, assembly GCF_965140295.1. NCBI lineage: Eukaryota > Metazoa > Chordata > Testudines > Cheloniidae > Lepidochelys > Lepidochelys olivacea. The sequence goes on from NC_140430.1 coordinate 1,330,584, forward strand.
CTGGAAAAAGGCTAATGTAGTGCCAATCTTTAAAAAAGGGAAGAAGGAGGATCCTGGGAACTACAGGATTCTTTTAAATGAGGCTACTGATGAGGTTCAACAAGGACAAATGCAGAGTCCTGCACTTAGGATGGAAGAATCCCATGCACCGCTACAGACTAGGGACCGAATGGCTCGGCAGCAGTTCTGCAGAAAAGGACCTAGCGGTTACAGTGGACAAGAAGCTGGATATGAGTCAACAGCGTGCCCTTGTTGCCAAGAAGGCCAAAGGCACTTTGGGATGTATAAGTAGGGGCATTGCCAGCAGATCGAGGGACGTGATCGTTCCCCTCTATTCGACATTGGTGAGGCCTCATCTGGAGTACTGTGTCCAGTTTTGGGCCTCACACTACAAGAAGGATGTGGAAAAATTGGAAAGAGTCCAGCGGAGGGCAACAAAAATAATTAGTGGACTGGAACACATGACTTATGAGGAGAGGCTGAGGGAACTGGGATTGTTTAGTCTGTAGAAGAGAAGAATGAGGGGGGATTTGATAGCTGCTTTCAACTACCTGAGAGGGGGGTTCCAAAGAGGATGGCTCTAGACTGTTCTCAGTGGTAGCAGATGACAGAACAAGGAGTAATGGTCTCAAGTTGCAGTGGGGGAGGTTTAGGTTGGATATTAGGAAAAGCTTTTTCACTAGGAGGGTGGTGAAACACTGGAATGCGTTACCTAGGGAGGTGGTGGAATCTCCTTCCCTAGAAGTTTTTAAGGTCAGGCTTGACAAAGCCCTGGCTGGGATGATTTAGTCGGGGATCGGTCCTGCTTTGAGCAGGGGATTGGACTAGATGACCTCCTGAGGTCCCTTCCAACCCTGATATTCTATGAGTCTATGATTCTATAATTCTATGATCACTGGGGAAACTGAGGCAGTCTGATACTGGGTTTGGGGGAGATCATCCAACGCCCTGCTAGCGCCCTTCCAAATGGGTCCTTAGGCACCCCCAGCCCTGCTGTGCCAGAGGGACTGTCCCTATGTGGAAACGAAGGCACAAACTGGCTCGCCCAAGTTCCCTGGCAAGCACAGCTCGGTGAAATATGTTTCCTAAACAAAGTATTTTCCCTGGATGAAGTTTCTCCATTACCAGACGCTAATGCAACGTTCCTGAAACACCAGCCCTGAACCAACAAAGCTCCCATCGGAGCCCACAGGGGTGACACCACTTGTCTTTCTGTCCCTGGAAGCTGGCATTCCCGTCGGGGGTGGGGGGGCAGAGCTGTGCGCCTATCCCTGCTACTCCTGGCTTTGCCGGGAGTCTGGGACTGTCGTTTCCTCTCGACGTCAGCTTCCGGTTCGGAGAGATGGGAAGAATGGAAGCCTTGCTGCCAAAATAAAGTTTCTCCCAGATGGGCCCTTTCCAAGCGCTGATCTTCACAAAGGCCTCTCCCACCTGACAAGCACAGGGCAGACCCAGCCGCTGTGGGGAGACACGTTCCCTTTTCCTGCCCCATGTACGGCACGCAACGTGCCCCAGGGATTGAGGACAGACAGGCTGCAACATCATCTCGGAGCGATGGTGTCTCTGCTGGGTGGGAAACACGCCTGCCTGCCAAAGGCCAGGCCAGGGAAAGCTGGACTCTCCAACCAGACGTCCTGGCTGCTCCGAGCCCCAATTCTCAAACAAGAGACGGGGCAGCAGCTGGGCCCAGTGCATCAGATTCGCTTTCAAAGCAAGAGGCACAAATGTCAGCAAGTCTGGGCCCACACCGCAGGGTTTATTGAAGGAACTGTGTCTTACCATTAACAGAAACTGTCTTGGGGTATTTTTGGTTAATTGCAATAATATGTAAATTGGCACCACTCCTGGATTTACAACACATGGGAATCTGGCCCTTCGCTGAGATCAAAACATGCCAGCCCCCGCCCACGGCCTTTGCACCCCACACTCTGCTGCAGTTTCCTCTCTCGCATAGTGTCTGACCAGCTTGCAGCTGGTGACGGGGTTCGCTGCTGTGAGGCTGGGAAATTCCATTCTCCCATTTTACAGATGAGGAGCTGAGAACCAGGGAGTTGCAGCAAAGGAGTCTGGGTCTGAACTGGGAATTGCACCCTGGTCCTGAGCCCCCGTGCGGTGCCCAGACTCCCCCCCCCGTCCCCCACTACCAGTTATATTCGTGCATGAGACGGAGAGAGCACAAATGAACGTTACACGGATGGGAACCAACGCAGAGGTCTATTTGCACCGGCGGAGCGGAGTTAAAAGAAAAAAAATGTTTAAAAACAGCAAAAAAGTGACAAAAATCAATGAGATTTCTGTTCCTTGAGTTGTAATTATTAACGCCCCAGGGGAAGGGGGTTGTTTATAAAACAGGCTTTTTACCAGCACCCACCTTATATTAAAAAATCCCTCCCTTTCCAGTGACAACTGACAGGTCCACCGGCTGCCGCAGTTTGCCGCTGCTCTCCTTCCCGGTCCACTGACGCCTACAGACCGGCTCCCACCAGCACTGTGGGGTCTGGCACAGCCTGTCCCAGGAACTGCACAACCAGCCCCAGACGCACAGAACAGCCCCCCAGCTTGGCTCTGCACAAGACATGTCCCGGAATAGAGACAATGGCTTGAACCCCCCATCTCAGAGCCAGCCCTGCCTCTGTGGGGATGGGAGGAGATACCCATCAAGCATTGTAAGGTGCTCAGATACTGCAGTTGTGAGGGCAGAAAAGGCCCCTGATAGACTGAGCTCACTGGACTAGGAGAGTTTCCACCCGCAGAGAACCTGGCCCCAAAGGCCGTTACGTGCAGGCGGCACCGGGGCAGCCCCTGTGCGCCAGGGGGCGGGCATGGCTTTGCTTCCCCACAATGGGGCTGGCCTGCAGGGACCAGTGCTTCCAGGGGCCGAGGCAGCTAGACCCCCGGGGATGCAGGCAGGGGGGACGCCTGCCCAAGCCGCACCTGGCTCGCGGCTTGCCATGGACGTATTGGAAAGCCAAGGCCGGTCTGGGCCCAGGAGCCCGGAGGAAGCCCCTCCCAACTACAGCCCTCGCCACGTCTTTGTTACCCGCCCGGCCTATCGGGACCGGTCTCAGGGCACTGCCCTGTCCCACCAGCACGGAGCTGTGACCAGGCGGCTCCCGCCCAAGCACACCACACGGCTCGCCTGGGGCCGGCCAGCTGCCCACAGCCAGGCGAGCGCCAGGGACGTCAAAGGAGACAGCCCAATGGGCTCTGGGCACCCAAGTCCCTGGGGCCAAGGGGGAGCTGGACCCGGGCGCTACCCAGAACCCCTGGGGCGGCACTGCCTTGCCACGGGGAACGGTCACACGCAGCCGCTGGCCCAGCTTCCTGTAGCTCACAGGGCCCCTGCCAGTGGAGTTTCCGACGTGGTAGTTTCTGTGGTCGAAAAGCCCCAGCCCAAAACTCCGGGCAGCAAACTGGAAACTGGGGGCAGGAGCCGGCGAGCAGGGAACGCCTCGAGCGCCAGGCTCTGCCCTAGGAGCGCGCAGACGGCAAGGGGAAGGGAGTGGGGTTCTCCCAGTGGGAAAAGCCCCTGGCTACCCAGAAGAGAAACCAGCAACGCCTACCCCAGCAAGGCCCTAGCTTGTGAAGCAGGATGACTGCACCACCGTCAGCGAGAGCAGGACCTGGCCCTTCATTTCAAGGGAGCAGACGGCCTCCCAGGGGCGCAGGGCCAGGTGCTCGGGGCCGGCACCGCACACCCAGATGGTGACACACACCTCGCACCGGATTTCTCACGCTCCGGACAGAGCGCAGCGCCCCAGAGGTTCGGAAAGAGGCATTTCCTCCTGGCCATCGGCCTGCGACAGCCACTGCCCGCTTCTGTGCTCCCATGGGCGTCACCCGCTGTCTGCACCCACCTTCTGCGCCCCTGGCAGATGGCAAAGCACCCAGGAGAGAGCCAGGGCCCCATTCTCCCCCAGCAGCCACAGGCCTGGGCCAAGGTGTTTGGATCGGAGAAGCACCCCTCCTTCTGCACGCCCCGCGACCAAGGCCAGTCCCAGCCAGGGGCCGCGGGAGCCAGCGGAGCTGCCCTGGGAGCGCCAACCCCGCGGGGAGCCTGGGAGGGGCTGACGGCACCAAGCGCAGCTCAGGAGCAGACCCCAAATGCCTCCTCCAGCACATTAAAGACAAGCTAGGAGAGTAATGTGGGGGCACCAATATTCAGGTGTGGGGGGGATCCTGGACACCCCTCCCCCACCAACGCCCCGAGCGCCCCCCCACCGCAGGGCCCAGTTCCCCAACACACCGAGCCCCCCCCCACCGAAGGGCCCAGCCCCAACACCCCACCCCACGCTGTTTTCCCACCTTACGAATTGTAAACCCCGCTCAGCCTTGGCCTGCTGGCCCCAGCCCCCCCCCCAAGCCAGAAGCGCCCCCCCCCCGGAACTGCAAAGCTGACATCAGTTTCCCCAAATGCTCCACACACCCCCACAAATAACCCGGGTGAGTGTCTTTGACCCCCCTCAGTTGTTACTTGGTGCCACCCCCGTCTAAAGGGCGGGGGGGGGGGAGAGCTCAGCCTGGGCGCTCCCCGCTTTCCTGCCTCTCCCGCAAAACCGCGGCAAACAATACCCAGGCAGAGGCGGATCCCTGGGCGGAGGGTCCCGGGACACGTGGGAGGCGGACGGGGGGGGGGGGAACACAGCGAGGTGCAGGAGAAGTGATGGGGGGGTGACTCTGACGGGGGGGGGCTGGAGCGGGTCTCAAGGGCTCGAGCGGGAGGGAGACACTGGGGGGGGGCGTCTAGATCGGGAAGCAGGGACCGGAAGGGGGGATGGGGCTGTCGGGGGAGAGCTAGAGACGTGGGGGGAGGGCACCCGGTGGGGCAGGACGCTGTGACCCAGCTGGGGTAGTGAGAAGGGAGGGAAGAATTAGGGGCACCTGGGAGAAGAGGAGAACGGGGGGAGGGGGGTCCGAGGGTCCAGGATCGGGGGAGGGGCTTGGGGGCAGTAGATCTGGGGCGGAGGTCCGGGGGGAGGGGATCGGGGATAGGTCCGGGGGGGGGGCACAGGGACGGGGACCGGGACCGGGGGGGAGAGGTGGGAGGCAGGTCCGGGGGGGGGCACAGGGACGGGGACCGGGGGGGAGAGGTGGGAGGCGGGTCCGGGGGGGGGCACAGGGACGGGGAGGAGAGGTGGGAGGCGGTCCGGGGAGGGGGAACAGGGACGGGGACCGGGGGGGAGAGGTGGGAGGCGGGTTCGGGGGGGCAGGGGGGACCGGGGGGGTACAGGGACCAGGTCCGGGGGGAGAGGTGGGAGGCGGGTCGGGGGGGGCACAGGGACGGGGTCCGGGGGGAGAGGTGGGAGGCGGGTTCGGGGGGGCAATGGGACGGGGTCCGGGGGGAGAGGTGGGAGGCGGGTTCGGGGGGGGGGAAGGGGGGACCGGGGGGAGGAGTGGGAGGCGGGTCCGGGGGGGGTACAGGGACCGGGTCCGGGGGGAGAGGTGGGAGGTGGGTCGGGGGGGGCACAGGGACGGGGTCCGGGGGGAGAGGTGGGAGGCGGGTCCGGGGGAGCACAGGGACGGGGTCCGGCGGGAGAGGTGGGAGGCGGGTCCGGGGGAGCACAGGGACGGGGTCCGGCGGGAGAGGTGGGAGGCGGGTCCGGGGGAGCACAGGGACGGGGTCCGGCGGGAGAGGTGGGAGGCGGGTCCGGGGGAGCACAGGGACGGGGTCCGGCGGGAGAGGTGGGAGGCGGGTCCGGGGGAGCACAGGGACGGGGTCCGGCGGGAGAGGTGGGAGGCGGGTCCGGGGGAGCACAGGGACGGGGTCCGGGGGGAGAGGTGGGAGGCGGGTTCGGGGGGGCAATGGGACGGGGTCCGGGGGGAGGGATGGGAGGCGGGTTCGGGGGGGCAGGGGGGACCGGGGGGAGGCGGGTCCGGAGGGGGTACAGGGACCAGGTCCGGGGGGAGAGATGGGAGGCGGGTCCGGGGGGGGGCACAGGGACGGGGTCCGGGGGGTGCAATGGGGTCCGGGGGAGCACAGGGACGGGGTCCGGGGGGAGAGGTGGGAGGCGGGTCCGGGGGGGGCACAGGGACGGGGACCGGGGGGAGAGGTGGGAGGCGGGTCCGGGGGGGGGGAACAGGGACCAGGTCCGGGGGGAGGGGTGGGAGGCGGGTCCGGGGGGGGGGAACAGGGACCAGGTCCGGGGGGGGGGAACAGGGACCAGGTCCGGGGGGAGGGGTGGGAGGCGGGTCCGGGGGGTGCAATGGGGTCCGGGGGAGCACAGGGACGGGGTCCGGGGGGAGAGGTGGGAGGCGGGTTCGGGGGGGCAATGGGACGGGGTCCGGGGGGGAGGCGGGTCCGGGGGGTGCAATGGGGTCTGGGGGAGCACAGGGACGGGGACCAGGGGGAGAGGTGGGAGGCGGTCCGGGGAGGGGGAACAGGGACGGGGACCGGGGGGTCCCGAAGCCCGCTCTTACCAGCACCAGGGCGAACCTCTCCTCCAGCTCGCAGGGCTCCGGCATCGGCATCTTCCCCGGCTGCAGCAGCCCGGACCCCCCCAGGGGGGCTCCGCCCGGGCCCCGGGGCAGCGGCTCCCCGTCCGCGCTCTCCACGTTCCCCATCCCCGGCCCGGGCGGCGGGGGAGCCTCAGCCCTTCGCGTCCGGCGGCCGCGGCTGCCTCCCCGGCGCCGCCCCCGACCCCGCCCAGCGCCCCAGCAGCCACTCCGCGCCCGGCGCCGCCCCGGGCAGATGTGCCCGCGTCGCCCAGATGTGCTCTCCCCCCCTTGCCCCACCTCCTCCAGCTGTGCCCCCACTAGTCCCCTATTGCCCAGCTGTGCCCCCAAACCCCCAACCCAGACGTGCTGCCCCCTGTAACCCGCCCCACATCTCTCCACCGCTCAGCCCTGCCCCCCCGCCCCTTCCCAGAGGTGTCGTCTCCTCTAACCACCTACCCGGACGCGCTGGCCCCCCGGCCCCTCCTGGGCTGCCCCCCGGCCCCTCCTGGGCTGCCCCCCACCGCGTTCTGGCCCCAAGACCCTCCATAGGCGCGCCCCTAGATCTCACTCTCTGCCCAGATGGGGCGACCCCCTCCCCCATCAGGCTTCTCCCAGCCAGGGATCTCAAAGCGCTTTACAAGCAAACATCAGAGGAGTAGCCCGCCCCTTCTCCAGCCTAGGAAACTCGGGCCCCGGGAGCAGAAGCATGACTTGTCCCAAGGAACACAGCAGCCCGGGGTTACAGCCAGGAATAGAACCCAAGAGTCCTGACTCCCAGTCCGCCCCCTCCCCCCAACTACTGCTAGGCCTCAGGCCCCTCCGAGCTGGGACGAGAACCCAGGCGTCCGGCCCCTTTCACCCAGCCGCAGCCGGAGGATCCCCTCCGCTCCCGGGTGCCCGCTAGGAAGGGAGAGGCCTCCCCCTGCTGGAGCATGCAGGGAGAGACACACAGAACCGGGCGCAGAGTTGTCGGGACGGAGCAGGAGCCAGGCGGTCCCCATAACCTGGGGCTGGGGGGAGCTGCAGAGCACCGTGGGGAGGGGAGGGTCTCTGAACATCACAACAGCTATACTGGGACAGACCCAAGGTCCATCCAGCCCAGTGTCCTGTCTTCCAACAGCGGCCAGTGCCAGGGGCCCATGGGGGAATGAAAAGAACAGGGAATCACCAGGTGATCCATCCCCATAGCACATTCCCAGCTTCCAGCAAACAGAGGATAGGGACATCATCCCTGCCCATCCTAGCTAATAGCCATTGATGGACCTAGCCTCCATAAATTTATCTAGTTCTTTTTTGAACCCTGTTATAGTCTTGGCCTTCACAACATCCTCTGGCAAGGAGTTCCACAGGTTGAATGCGTGTTGTGTGAAAAAAATACTTCCTTTTCTTTGTTTTAAACCTGCTGCCTATTAATGTCATATGGTGACCCCTAGCTCTTGTGTTACAAGAAGGAGTAAATACCACTTACTTATTTATTTCAGAGGAGCAGCCGTGTTAGTCTGTATTCGCAAAAAGAAAAGGAGGACTTGTGGCACCTTAGAGACTAACCAATTTATTTGAGCATAAGCTTTCGTGAGCTACAGCTCACTTCATCTCACGAAAGCTCATGCTCAAATAAATTTGTTAGTCTCTAAGGTGCCACAAGTCCTCCTTTTCCTTATTTATGTTCTCCACACCAGTCATGATTTTATAGACCTCTATCATATCCCCCCTTAGTCGTCTCTTTTCCAAATTAAAAAGTCCCACTCTTATTAATCTCTTCTCATAGGGAAGCTGTTCCATGCCCCTCATCATTTGTTGCCCTTTTCCAATTCCAGTATATCTTTTTTGAGATGGGGTGACTACATCTGCACGCAGCATTCAAGATCTGGGAGTACTATGGCTCTGTGGATGAGGGGAAAGCAGTGGACGTGTTGTTCCGTGACTTTAGCAAAGCTTTTGACTCGATATCCCACAGTATTCTTGCCAGCAAGTTAAAGAAGTATGGGCTGGATGAATGGACTATAAGGTGGATAGAAAGTTGGCTAGATTGTCGGGCTCAACGGGCAGTGATTAATGGCTCCATGTCTAGTTGGCAGCCGGTATCAAGTGGAGTGCCCCAGGGGTCGGTCCTCAGGCCAGTTTTGTTCAATATCTTCATTAATGATCTGGAGGATGGTGTGGATTGCACCCTCAGCAAGTTTGTAGATGACACTAAACTGGGAGGAGAGGTAGATACGCTGGAGGGTAGGGATAGGATACAGAGGGACATAGACAAATTAGAGGATTGGGCCAAAAGAAATCTGATGAGGTTCAACAAGGACAAGTGCAGAGTCCTGCACTTAGGACGGAAGAATCCCATGCACCGCTACAGACTAGGGAACGAAGGGCTAGGCAGCAGTTCTGCAGAAAAGGATCTAGGGGTTACAGTGGACGAGAAGCTGGATATGAGTCAACAGTGTACCCTTGTTGCCAAGAAGGCCAATGGCATTTTGGGCTGTATAAGTAGGGGCATTGCCAGCAGATTGAGGGACGTGATCGTTCCCCTCTATTTGACATTGGTGAGGCCTCATCTGTTCTCAGTGGTAGCAGATGACAGAACGAGGAGTAATGGTCTCAAGTTGCAATGGGGAGGTTTAGGTTGGATATTAGGAAAAACTTTTTCACTAGGAGGGTGGTGAAGCACTGGAATGGGTTACCTAGGGAGGTGGTGGAATCTCCTTCCTTAGAAGTTTTTAAGGTCAGGCTTGACAAAGCCCTGGCTGGGATGATTTAGTTGGGGATTGGTCCTGCTTTGAGCAGTGGGTTGGACTAGATGACCTCCTGGGGTCCCTTCCCAACCCTGATATTCTATTTTCTATTTCTATTTTCTGCCTTATTATCTGTCCCTTTCTTAATGATCCCCAACATTCTGTTCGCTTTTCTGCCTGCCCCTGCCCATGGAGTGGATGTTTTCAGAGAACTATCCACGATGACTCCAAGATCTCGTTCTTGAGTGGGAACAGCTAATTTAGACCCCATCACTGTGTATGTGTAGTTGGAATGATGTTTTCCAGTGTACATCACTTTGCATTTAGCAACACAGAATTTTCTGCCATTCTGTGGCCCAGTCACCCAGTTCTGTGAGATCCCCTTGTAGCTCTTCACAGTCTGCCTGGGACTTAACTCTCTTGTAGTTTTGGATCATTTGCAAGTTTTGCCACCTCACTGTTTACCCCTTTTTCCAGCTCGTTTATGAATGTTAAATACTGGTCCCCGTACAGACCCCTGGGGGACCCCACTATTTACCTCTCTCCATTCTGAGAACTGACCCTTTTATTCCCACCCCTTGTTTCCTACCTTTTAACCAGTCAGGGATCCAGGAGAGGACCTTCCCTCTTATCCCAGGACAGCTCACTTCACTTAAGAGCCTTTGGTGAGGGACCTTGTCAAAGGCTTTCTGAAAGTCAAAGTACCCGATATCCACTGATCGCCTCTTGTCCACATTCCTGTTGTTAAGGAAAGCACCGGGCTGGGACTTGGAAACTCTGCATTCCAGCCATGGACCTTGGGCCTGGCCTTCCAGGGGGGGTTTTCCAGGCCATGAACCTCTCTGGGCCTCTGCTCCCACAGCTGTAAAATGGGATAATACCACTCCCCCCTTCCGGCTGTGAGCTCTTTGGGCAGGGCCTGCCTCTCGCTCTGTCTGGGCAGCGCTGGGGCCTCTAGGATCCACTGTAACCCAACAATCAGGAGTGGGGCTACCAAAGCAAGTGCTGCAAGCCACAGGCTCTTGTGCACGCTAGCCTGGGGCGAGTGCCCCAAATGTACCATGAGCCGGCTCGGAAATCTGCTCTGCAGCCCCCCCGGGCACCTGGGCCCGCTCCTCCAGGGTGCTGCAGGGTGCACCTGGCACTGCACCGTGTGTGCCATAGCTGGGGGGCAGCCGGCAATGCACTGGAACGGGGGGAGAGGGCAGCCAGCAATGCACTGGAACGGGGGGAGGGGGCAGCCAGCAATGCACTGGAACGGGGGGAGGGGGCAGCCAGCAATGCACTGGAACGGGGGGGGGGGGCAACAACTGGCCACGCACCAGATACACTGTACGGGGGGGGGGAGCAGCCAGCAATGCACTGGAACCCGGGGGGGGGCAGCCAGCAATGCTCCGGGATCACCGGACGGGGGGGGGGCGCTGAGTCCCCCCATAGGGGCCCCTCCCCCGCCAGGCGGCTCCAGAGCGAAGCCTGCAGCGCCCGCTCCAGCCTCTGGGGGCCCCTGAAGCGATGATTGGTCCCGGCGAAGGAGCCATGACGAAGGGCCGCGCGCCAATGACGCCTGTTTTGGTTCTCGAGGGGCCAATGGCGGCGGCTGGGGTGCGGCCGACAGCCAATGGGAAGCGGCGGCGACCGAACTTCCCAGCGTCGCCCAATGGGAGGCGGCGAGTTCCGGGAGGGGCACCCAATGAACTGCGCAGGAAGGCGGGACCCCGAGCGGGGCGAGCCAATCGGCGGCGGGGGGCGTGGCCTGGTGGGAGGAGGCAGCAGGAGATCGAGGCCGGGGACACGTACGGAGCGGAGCGCGGCGGTGACGGAGGCGGCAGGTGAGAGCGGCCCCCCCCGCGCTCTCCGGAGGGGGGGCCTGGATCCCGGATCCCTCCCCCCCGCGCTCTCCGGAGGGGGGGCCTGGATCCCCTCCCCCCACCAGCATGGCACGGCCCCGCCCCCCCATCGCTCTCTGGGGGGGGCCTGGATCCCGGATCCCTCCCCCCCGCGCTCTCCGGAAGGGGGGGCCTGGATCCCCTCCCCCCACCAGCATGGCACGGCCCCGCCCCCCCCTGCGCTCTCTGGGGGGGGGCTGGATCCCGGATCCCTCCCCCCCGCGCTCTCCGGAGGGGGGGCCTGGATCCCCTCCCCCCACCAGCCTGGCACGGCCCCTCCCCCCGCCCTGTTTCCGGTCTTGGGCTTGCTCCAGGCCGCGCGGGACTGAGGAATTCCCCCCTCCCCCCCCCCGGAGAACCCAGGCGTCCTGGCACCCGCCCCCTTCGCTGACGCTCCCCTGCCGGCCCCGGCCGGGAGGCACGTTCCGTGGGTCTCTGCATGCGATGCCCTGGACACGGCGCGTGGCCTCGGGGCGGGGGCAGAGACCCTGGCCCGGGGCAGCGCCTGGCTAGAGCCCCAGACGCCCCTCAGCGTGGGGTGGGGCCGCGGGGCCGCCGGGTGCACTCAAGGACGACAAGGCGCTGCCCGAAAAGCCAAGCGAGGGTTTGCGTGGGTCTGCGAGACTCGCCTCGGAGCTGGGGTTGGGCCAGGAGCCGGAAGTGCCGCCCTGCGCTGGGGGGTCAGGAACGGCTCCCGAACAACGTGATCGACGGACCAACCGGTCATAAGTCCCTGGGAGCAGGTGGGATTCACCCAAGAGAGGAAATGGCAGAACTACTAACTGGGCATGTAACCTAATGCTGAAATCAGCCTCTGGCCCAGGGGCCCGGAAGGTCGCTTCTGTAGCCTCCGTATTTTAAAAGGGCTCTTGAGGAGATCCTGGCAATCGCAGGCCGTTAAGCCTAACGTCTGTACCAGGTAATTCGGTAGAAGCCATAGTAACGAGCCATAGTAACGAGCAGAATTTTGTCAGACACGTAGTGTTATTTGAGGGAGTTGTCAAGCCTGTGGATAAGGGTGATCCAGTCAAAATAGCGTATTTGCATTTTCAGACTGACTTTGACAAGGCTCCTCACCCATAGACTTTTAAGGAAATTAAGTAGCCATGGGATGCGAGGGAAGGTCCTCTCATGGGTCAGTAACTGCTTGAAAGATAAGAAACAAACAGTAAGAATAAATGGTCATTTTTCACACTGGAGAGATGTGAACAGTCCCCCAAGGATCTGCCCTGGGACCTGTGCTGTTCAACATATTCATTAATGATCTGGAAAAGGGGGTGATCGGTGAAGTGGCAAAGTTTGTGGACAATACAAAATTATTCGAGATAGTTAAGTCCAAAGTACACTGTGAGGAGTCACAGAGAGAGCTCACAAGACTGGGCAACAAAACAGCAGATGAAATTCAACATTGAAAGTGCAAAGTAATGCACATTGGAAAACAATAATCCCATAGATACATATACAGTGATGGGGTCTAAACTGAGCTGTTGCCACCCACGAACAAGATCTTGGAGTCACTGTGGATAATTCTCCGTAAACTGCGGCTCAAGTCAAAAAGGTGAACAGTTTGTTAGCAACTATTAGGAAAGAGAGAGAAGAAATAAGACAAATATCATAATGCCACTGTGTAACTCCACAGTGCACCCATGCCTTGAACACTGTCCAGTTCTGGTTGTCCAGTCTCAGACAGTATCTAGTGGAACTGGAAAAGGCTCCGAGAAGGGCAGCAAAGATGATCCAGGGTGTGGAACGGCTTCCATCCTAGGAGAGACTAAAAAGATTAGAGCTGTTTAGCTTAAAGAAGAGCCCACAATGAGGGGACGTGATCTATAAAATCACAGGTGCTGTTATTTACCCTTCCCACAGTTCAAAAGTCAGGGGTGACCCGATTAAATTAATAGGCAGCAGGCTTAATACAAAGAAAAGGAAGCATAACTAACCTGTGGAACTCATTGCCAGGGGATGTTGTGATGGCCAGAAGTATAACTGAGTTAAAAAAAACTGCATAAATTCATGGAGGATGGATCCATCAATGGCCATTAGCCAAGAGGGTCAGGGACACAACCCCATGCTTGGGGCAGCCCGAAACCTCAGACGACTAGAAGTCAACTGTGGAAGACTGGAGTGGATCACTCCACCATTGCCCTGTTCTGTTCTCCTGCCCTGAAGCTCTGGAGACAGGGGAGTGGGCTAGATGGACCATTGGTCTGACCCAGTCTGGCAGCTCTCATGTTCACCTCAACTTTGGCTCCTGTTTGGTTAGTTAACAAGGGAGATGCAAACCAATAGAACCAATGGGGAGCAGATCCCCCTCTTTGAAAGCGTATTTAACCCCCCTCCCAAAGCATTACTGTCTGAAAGGGGCTCTCAGGATCAGCTGGGATTGAGGCAGTAGAGAGCTGGGTCTAGGCTCCCAGGCCCCTGGAAAGCTGTCTTTTTAAACCATGCCTGTTGTTGCTACCTGGAGGGGTGCAGTTGGGCGGGCTAGATTCTGGCGATTAGTGGGGAGCAGTTTATCTCATTACTAGCCCTGCGCCCACTCAGAGGTTAAAGGCCATTCCCCAACTCTGATACAGAGAACAGCTCGGGGAAGGAAGCAGAGGAGTCCGACAGGTGGGTGTAGGGTTAGGAGACATGGCTCCTGGGGCTGCGAAAGCTTCTGTGGATCCTGAGCCAGGGGAGCAGCAAGGGCGGGACCCAGACATGCCCTGCGATGGGCCAGGTGTTGAGGTCCGGCCAGCTGTTGCAGCACAGAATGTAAATCCTCCGTAGCCCGCGGGCACCGAACACTGGAAGAACTGCAGTCGGGCTGACGTCCCAGGCAGTGGGAAGGCTGAGGAGGGAGAGATGGGGGTGCTCTCCAGGAAGGGGAGTGTAAAAGGAAAAGATGTGGGCCAGCCCCCTTTGTGGCTGTGTGGAGAACCAGTGCTGTGACTGCCGAGGAGTACTGGGGCCTTGGCTCGCTGCCCCCTGCAGGATTTCGGGCAGGGCCTGGCTAGCTTGTTCGGGCAGGCCGGCTACCGCAGGAGGCAGACTGATGTGCCTGGGGAATGGGAGTGAGCTGACCGAGCAGGGCTGCGATGTCACAGAGGAGGCTGCGATGTCACAGGGGTGGCTATGCCAGCAGTTCTTCCCTGCCGCCCGGCGGGAGGGTGTGTGCCTTGCCCAGCGCAGTCAGGGCCAGCCTGGCGTTTCTCCCCGTCCCCAGCGTCGGGGCAGCGCAGGCAGATCTCCGGGCCGGGGTCCAGGCGGGCGGTAGAGCTCGGCGGTGGCTGCAGCTCTCCTGGGAGCAGGTGCTGCAAGGGCAGGACTCGGTGGGTAAAGGTTGCCGGGGTGGCCGGGTTGGTTATTTATTGATGAGCCTGGGTTCAGCTCCCTCCAAGGCAGGCTGGTTACTGACCTCGCCCTGGGGGTCCTGGTGACGGAGGGGGCGGGTGGTGTCCCCACTAGCGATCGATTGGACACCGTGTCCTACAGTAAACGTCCTTCAGAACGTCGCCTGAGTGTGAATTCAGATATCGCCATTGCAATCGAGTGCTCCCCGGGCCAGCGGTGTGGGAGCAGCTGGAGTCAGGCGCCATTCCTGTGCTCGGCCGCTCCCTGCTCGGCTGGGCGAGGAGTTTCCTGTTGCTTCTTTCTCTTTCGCTTTCCCAGTTCCTGGGCCCAAAGGCAGGGATCACGGCTGCCCTCGCTGGCTCTGGTGCTCTGCAATCCCGGGTCCCTCTGCCCCAGTGGGGCCAGGGGGCTCAGGCTGACAAAACCCCAGCCGAGCGGGCCAGTGCTGCAATATACTGCCCATGCCCGTGGGGAGAAGTGGGCGGGTGAGATCCACCCGCCATCTCAGCCTGCCAGACACGCACCAGGTGCCGACCTAGTTTGGAACCTTGCACTGACTCACGGCAGCTGGGGCGTAAACGCTGTGTCCTACCCTAATTCTAGCTTGGGAGCCGAGTCCTGAGCCCTGACCATCCACATTCCACTGTTGCTGCGAGACATCAGAGTTGCAGCATCACTCCAGAGGTGGCTGCATTCTAGGCCACGGGAGAAGCGATTCCTCTGGCTGTGTGCATGCACGTAGGGCCGATGGGTTTCAGTAATGTTATCCTGCTGGAAAGTGGGGGGCTGAGGGGATCACCCCGCTTTCTGGCAAGTAGGAGCGACAGTCCTGGGGACCAGCCCCAGCAAAGGATCAGGCATCCTCTGGGTTCCTCTCGGAAGAGAGGTGGCCAGACCTAGATCCTTGTCCTGGTGACACTGGCTCCTGCTCCATGTGTTACTCAGGGCAGTCGCCTCGTTAAACATGCTGCAAGCCAATCCCACGTCCTGGGGCACTTGCCCCCCAACCCCTCCCACCCCCGCTGAGACGGGCCACTTGAGCCAGTTGCTGGACCGGCTTCTGCACAGTGGGTTCCTGGAGTAAACCCCAGCCGGCCCAGCAGGAAAGACCTGCTCTCACTGGGATTTGACTCCCTAATGGACAGGAGGCTTGTGGCAGCCTCCAGCACCAGGCAAATGTGGAAGGGAGCCAGCTAGGGCCAGGGAGCAAGGAGCCTCCCTGCCCGGGTGGCTGAACACAGTGCTGCAGCCTGTCTGGGACCAGCCCTGCCTGGGATGTCATTAGGGGCACTAATGGAAGCTTTGAACAAAGGCACTTTCCAGCCGCTCTCGCCTGCCAAGTGGAAATCCGTGGGGAGCTGGGCTCGCAGGGAGCCTGTGACTAGCCCTGCAACAGCCTGCAATAATTGCACCATCTAGACTATGGGCCCAGAGCCCCGGGTGGGGGGAGGAGACGGCAGACGCTTCAGAGAGGTTTGCACAACAGCTGCACAGCTCCTCGCCCAGCTATCCTCCGGAGCCAAGCCGAGAGAGCAGGGTGGGCGAGGGGGAGCTAGCCTGGAGTGAAGCGAAGCCGCGTTTCTCTGTGGTTGGGGGAGGAGATTCCTTGCCAGGCAGCTCCCCGGTGAGTCAGAAATCTCTCTTCCCAGCTGGCATTGTGGGGCTGGGGCCATGAAAGGACCTGACCCGTCCAGGAGCTCAGAGCCAGGTTGTGTCGCTTGCTCTGTCCTGGCCTGCGATGACGGATGGCTGCAGACGTGGCACGGTCTGGTCCCCCTGGAGAGTGCTGGGCATGCCATTGGCACTCAGTCTTAGCACAGCGGTGCCCGCTCGGGGGGCCCAACGTTCCCTCCCGAGAACGGTTCTTTTCCTTATTCAGTGCACAACAAGCCGCCTAGTTGCTCCCAAGTCACTTCCTGCCGGTGGGTCGATGGGGTGGGTGTCCCCTGCCAGCTGGGGCAGAGTGGGATGCTCAGACCCCCAAGCTGGGGGGAATCTCCAGGCGGGTCTCTCTGGAATGACCTCAGGGAGCTAGTCAGCCGGCCTGGGCTGAGTGCAGAGAGCTGCCATGGCCCACACTGACGTGCGTCCCTTGCCCTGTCTCTTCCAGCCGGTGCAGTTCCCCGAAGCGAAGGGTGCATCCCACCCACCTGCCAGCGCCATGGACGTGTTCAACCGGAACATTGACTTCAACGCGCTCTTCAAGTTTTCCCACATGTGAGTGTGGGGTTCCCTCCACCGGGCCCTGGTCCGCATAGGCAAAGAATACATGGGCTGGAGTGGGGTCTGGTGGTTGGGGTCTGGGAGCCAGGGTTCCTGGGTTCTGGTCCTGGCTCTGCCACGGAACCGCTTTGCCTCAGATTCCCCATCCCGGGGCGTGGATGCCGTGCTTTGGGATCCTCAGCTGTGGTACTAGGACAGCGTTTCTGCTCCAGCCGGCACCAGTGGCGGTTCCTTCTCTGGCTCGGCCGTCAGTTGAGTGCGCCCAGGCGGGGAGCCGTGGGCCGGCCCTGGGGAGCAGCTCTGAGACCTGGTGGTCGCTGACTCGCTCCTTTCTACCGCACAGCTCTGCCTCCACCCAGCAGCACCTGAAGAGGGTCTATGCCAGCTTTGCTCTCTGCATGTTTGTGGCAGCAACCGGAGCCTACATCAATGTGGTGACCCATCTGCTCCGGGTAAGGGCTGTGCTCGGGGGCTATGTCAGTCCCCCGCGCTGGGACTGGATGGGCTTACGGGGGGGCATCTCCTTCCCCCGGACTGAGTGCTGGCAAACGGGCACTGTGGGTACCCGTGCAAGGTCCTAACGCCTTCGCTGCAGCATCCAGTGCCAGGAGCAGCCATTGACCGGGGAGTACTGCAGACCCCGGTCTAATGCCCAGCACGTGAGGGCAATGCCCCGCCACCCCCTGCATCTTCTCCCACCCCCGGGCTGTGTCGGTGGGTAGAGCAGCCCCGGGCTGGTATAAGAATGGGGGTGTCCCGTGTTGTGGCCTGATCTTCTGGGAGCATCTGCAGCCCCCTCTCTTTCCATGCGCTCCCTGTGATGGGCCTGGCTGGTGCTGCATCTGCCCTCAACCCCCACACCAGGCCCAACTTCTCGTGGTCCGTCTGTCCAACAGTTCAACCTACTCTCGGGCCTGGGCTCCCTGGGACTGCTGATCTGGCTGATGGCCACGCCCCACAGCAGGGAGACGGAGCAGAAGAGGCTGGGGATACTGGCTGGCTTTGCCTTCCTGACTGGTATGTGTGCGGGATGCCTGCCCCTAAACCTCCTGGGCAAAGGGGCCTGGTCTGCAAGGCTCCCTTCTCCTCTTTCCGGCCCCTCCCCTGGGGAGCCTGGGCCCATAGCACTTACCGTCCTGGCCCTCGGGCCCTGTTGCTCACTGAACTGCCCCTTGTTCTAGGGCACAGGGCCTCTTCCTCCAGCCCGCTGGGCCCATGGAGGAGGGGAAGTCACGTAGACAGTTGGTGGCAGACCCAGGTATCCAGGCGTGGGGTTCCCTGCACTAAGCCCTGCGCCCTTCTCACCTGCCTCAGGGAAGAAGCTCTGAGCCCAAGGTGGCCTCTGGCTGCCGATGATGGGGGGAGGACAGGGGCAGGGCTGCTGTTACTGACGTGTGTCACTTTGTCCTTGCAGGAGCCAACCTGGGTCCTCTCCTGGAAATGTGCATCACCATCAACCCTAGGTGGGCACTGTGCGGTGTGGCTGGGCTGGGCTGGGTGCCCATGTCCGTCACAGCTCTTCTCACCTGTTCTCCTTTCCTGCAGCATCATCCCCACGGCCTTCCTGGGCACCGCTGTGATCTTCAGCTGCTTCTCCCTGAGCGCCCTCTACGCCAGGCGTCGCAGCTTCCTGTACCTGGGGGGTAAGAACCGGCCCCCCGCACCCCAGCTTCCCCCACCCGGCCAGGGGGGCTCACGCCTCTGTCTCTCTCGCAGGGTTCCTGCTCTCTGGCCTCTTCCTGATGCTGCTCTTCTCTTTGATCAACGTCTTCGTGGGGTCCACTTGGCTGTTCACGGTGAGGCCCGTCCCCACGTGTTAGGGTCCTGCCGGGTCCCCCCCCACCACGATCAGTAACGGCAGCCATCAACACTGGGGCCAGGCGGGTGCCTCGGGGCCTGGCTGTGGGAGCTGCAGCCAGAGCGGGTCCCGGAGGCAGGCCTGACCCTGCCTGGGCCGCGTGGCGACGGAACCTGTCCAGAGCCATGCCTGGGCGCAGCTGTTGCTGACTGGGCAGACAGGGCCCGATCCTGGGAAAGCAGGTTCAGTGGGGGCTCAAAGGTGGGTGGGCCCCTTGCAGGATCGGGCTCTTGTCACTCCCACTGCTGGGCCGTGTTTTCAGCCTGCTTTGCCTGGCACTCATCACGAGGCTGGAGCTGGTTTGGGCAACTCGTGCCAGCTGTGGGGCTGCCTAATAGAAATACACGCAGCAGCGTTGCCTCCTGCCCCTGCCTTATCCCCGAAGCAAGCGAGACCTGGGTCCTCCCAGCCAGACGCAGGGCTGCTGGGTGCTGGCTGGGGTCATGGCTCGGGTTCACCCAGAGCCCGAATCCCCTCTTAACTGGGGGGCAGTGTCAGAGGGAGAGTAACTGGGGCAGGAACGGCAGCCCCTGCTGCTCACGGGGAACTGCACTGAGCAGACACGGGGTGGCAGGGGAACATCCCAAAGGTCTCAGGGGCTTGTCCCTGACTCTCCCTCCTCCACACCAGGCTAACCTGTACCTCGGGCTGATGGTCATGTGCGGGTTCGTCCTCTTCGACACACAGCTCATCATCGAGAAGGCGGAGAGTGGGGACAAGGATTACATCTGGTGAGTGGGGACACGGATTACAGCTGGTGAGTGGGGGGCAGCGTGGTGGAGAGCCCAGCGCCAGGCTGAGCCCCCTTGACTATCTCTGCCTCTCTCCCGTAGGCACTGTGTGGATCTCTTCCTGGATTTCATCAACGTTTTTCGGGAGCTCATGATCCTGCTGGGGATGAACGAGGTGAGTCCCTGCCCAGCTCCAGGCCCTGGCTGCCGACAAGCCTGAACACTCGGGGCGGGCCCTGCGGCAAGGCCCCCTGGACGCTGGCCAAGTTCAGCCCAGCACATGGGCCAGGAACTGACTGGGCCCGGGACTCGGCAGGGGGCAGTAGCCAGCACCCACCAGGCCTGCTGTGCAGGGCCAAGCTCCTGGCCCCCTCCCTGCAGGAGCCCATGGAGACGAGTTCGGGCGGAGTCGTGCAGGGCTTGGCAAGGGCAGAGGAGTCTGGGGCCCGTGTGATGGGCCCCAGGTGGGCGCGTTCCCCGGGAGCCCAGGCTGCTTTGCCCCTGTGGAAGGGGCTGTCGAATGTTCGAGCCACCCGCAGGCCAGCTGGGCGCCGGGCTGGGCCACTGACACGTCCTCTCCTCTTGCAGAACAAGAAGAAGAAGGAGAAGTGAAGCGACGCCAGGTGCCGGTTGGGTGGAGCCCCCATCCCCCCCATCTCCTGCCCCCCAACACATTAAAGGGGCTGTGCTCTGCCAGCCACAGGCAGCCAGTCGCTTTCCTATTTTGTGGGTTGTTTTCTCTTGTTTGAGCTTATTTTGATTAGAAACCAGCTGATTAGCAGCTCCTCCTCCTGGAGTTTGGTTTCCTCTTCCTGCCCGCAGCTTGCTCCTGGGGAGACCTGGGCCAGCCACATGCAGGCATCCCTTCCCCCGCAGCTCCTGCCCCCACGCACCCCCCCGCCCCAGCTCCATCTGGCTGAATCTTTCCAGGGGTTGGGTCCTTCAAAGGCTTCTCTCCCCTCGTAGCGAGAGTGGGGCCAGGAGCCTGGCCGTACAGAGCTCTGCCTAGAGCCGCCATGGCGGGGAGTTCTTAGTCTCCTACCCCCAGATCCTAAGAGCCCAGACACCTCCATCTTACAGCAGCCCTGCCCACCCTGGCCTTTCATTCAGCTGCAGCCAGAGTGTCTGGCCGGGTTCGCAGTGCACCCCTCTTCCCAGGAGCTGCACGCCCGGCATTGTCCAGAGCCACTGTGGACTCGGCTCCTAGAACTGCTTTGGTTCCAGCTCCGGGGGATGGGGGGGCTTTGCACTGGCCCTGGCCCAGCAGAGAGATTAGTCACCTCCCCCACGTGGGACCAGCCATGCAGCAGGCCGAGGGGCTCCCCAGCTAGGCTCCGTCAGTAACAGGACCTGCTCCGCGCCCCTCTCTGCAATGGGCAGTCTCCCCGCATCCCGTCCCGAGGCTGTGGCGGCGTCCCCCAGCCAGGCACCCTCTCCCCTAGCAGGTACCCCAGACGTTTTTCTGAAGCTCCAGGTTTCTCCCTGGCTGATGGGCCCTTTTCCCCTCCCCTGAGGCCAAACTCCACCTCTGCTTGCTCGGGATAAAGGAGTCGCGCGCTCTCGCTCCCTCTAGAACCAGTGCCAAGAATCACAGTGTAAGAACTAATCTACTTTTAAAGAGACATCTAACAGGTTTTAATACCATAACGAGTGTAATTATCTTTCTCTTCTGTTTCATCAGTTGACAGCCCTGGCTGCGTTATATAACTCATACTGTGAAGACAAAGGTGTTTTGATTCAGAAATATGAAATCTCCATAGTCTTACTTTGTACAAAAAAATAAATAAAAATCCTCAAACTTTAACCTTTACAGCCAAGCTGTCTGCTCCTTTGTGGGGGGTCAAGTCACCCAAAGATCTAAGGGTCTCAACAGGACAGAGCGAGCTGATCAGCCGCACGTTACAGGTGGGGGAGGCTGCGCAGCGCTGGGAACTGGACCCATCACGTTCCAGAGCACAAGGCCAGCCTGCCTCAGAGTAGCCAGG
The DNA here is from genome assembly GCF_965140295.1 of Lepidochelys olivacea. Classification (NCBI taxonomy): domain Eukaryota; kingdom Metazoa; phylum Chordata; order Testudines; family Cheloniidae; genus Lepidochelys; species Lepidochelys olivacea. Next base: position 1,351,767 of record NC_140430.1, read on the forward strand.
GGAATATTTAGGGCAGGGAAAGATGCAGAAGTGACAGCCCCAGAAAGGCCCCCGTGCTGTGGAGAACTCCTGCCCCCACTGCGGGGTCTCAGCACAGCCTGGGGGAGGCTGCACGGGGGCAGTTCAGTCTCAGGAATAACGGCTGGGACGTGGCCATTGGGTGATGAGGGAGTGCAGGGGGCTTGTTCTGCAGAGGGGGCTGCACGTGCTGTGTGCCCCGCTGCAACGAGGGACTGGGAACCCAGTCGCCCTTCCACAGTGGGGGGCCCAGGGCCAGCTCCAACACCCCCTCCCCCACATCTCTATGTTCTCTGGGCCTGGTCTCTACAGCCAGCTGTGGGTCAGGCGTGGGGATGATCCCAAGGCAGACAGGTGTCTGGAGGCCTGTCAGTCTCTCTTCCCCTTCCCGCTGGGAAAGCAAACGTGCTCTGCACCACAGGACTGGGCCGGGCTGGCCCCCCAGCACCAGCAGAGTCAGGTGAAGTGAGGGGCAGCAGCAGGAGCTGGCTGGCGGGTGTGGTCCGGAGTATGGCATTCGGGCTGGCGCAGGCTGTCGTGCAGCGGCTGGTGCCAGGTGAACAGGACTGGTACCCTGCGGAGCACGTGTGGGCGAGAAGGGCAGGGGAGACAGAATTCAGCAGCCACCCTGGCCTAGCTACCACCTACAGCCCATGGCCCTGCTCACCCAGGATGGGGCTGTGGCCCTGGGCGCCCCTAAAATTACCTGTCCTGATAGTCTCCATGCCCATGGCATGCTGCTGTGACTCCAACCGCCCAGAAGCATTTCAGCAGGGCTGAGAAGACTTAACTCCATATATGCTGCATTTACAGGTAGGGACAGTTAAACTGGAGCCTGGCGCTTGCTTTTTACACCTCCCGCCCCCAAGAGCCCTTTGCCCAACAAAGCGCTTTAGACAATTTATTAACCCTCTAGGCGGCTTGCAGCCAGGGCCAGGGTGCAGTACAGTCAGGACTCGGGGTGGGGAGGGGAAATGGCATTGGGGTCTGGCTCAGCCAGGCCCAAGCCCAGAGCTCCAGGCTTCCCTTCTCCCTCATCATGGCAGGGGTCTGCATTTGGTGCAAGACCCCCCCTGCTGCGCCCTGGGGGGGGGCTGGCCATGGGCACAGATCCCTTGCAGTCACGGGCCAGGCGGGCTCCCCGCACGTACCTTACGGTGCCCGCGCTCCTCACAGGTCTTGCAGGCAGGTTGGAAACTGGCTGTGCAGCGAACGACGAACCGGGGTTGGGACCTGGCTGCCTCGGGCTGGTGGCATCGCCTCTGGGAGGGAACCCTGCTGGGGCAACGGTGATGGGGGGGGGGGGGGGGACGGGGACTTAGTACACAGGCTCCCCCCACTCCAGGAAGAACGGGGGCCAGAAAATGCCTCCCTCACTGCTAACCCTGCCTAGCGAGCACCCTGTCCCCTCAACACAGGCTGGGAACTGCCCGAGGGGCTGCTGGGGGCGGGCATGGGGCAGCCCCTCCCTCGGGGAAGCATGTCCTCCCCATCACGGCCCACAGCCCGGCCTGGCTGCCGGAGGGGAGCCAGCCCCGAGTGGGGGCCCCCATCCTGCTCCACCACCTCTGGGGAGACCCCCCCACACCACACGGGGGGAGGGGGGCTCTTCAGAGCTGCCCCTGAGAGACAGACTCCAGACGGGAAATGGGGCATCTCCAGTTGACTGGGGGGAGAGGCCACAAGGGCGCATCAGGATTTGGGGGCGGGGGGGCATCAGAAATTCCCCCCCTCCCCAGGGTGGGAGGGGCCCTGGGAGGGGAGTGATGCAACTGCCCTGCAACCAGCGCCGCTGGCCCGCGGCTGGCCACAAGGGGGCACCGCAGGTTGGTGCCTGGAGCCACAGTGATGCTGGGGGGGGCCACTGGGCCCCTCACCCCCCCCAACCCCTTGCCCAGCACCCCATCGCCACAGCCCTAGTGCGGGGGTGGCTGAGCTGGGGGGGGCGCTGTCTGTCCGTCCGTCCAGCCCCACGGCCCCCCTGAGCCAGCAGCTCCCTGGGATATAACATAACAGCCCCCCCCGGCCCCCCCGGTCCCAGTCTTCACCCGGGACGCCAGTGACTGCCGGGGAGGGTGTGCCGCTGTGGGGCAGAGGGCAGACGCAGGGTGTAGGGCAAAGGCTGCTCAGGGCCTAGCGCAGGGGGGCCCGGTCTATGCCTGGTGCCACGCGAATACAGAGCCTGGCCGGGGTGCAGGCACGAGCCCCCCCTCCCGATCCAACCCCCCCCTCCCCGCTCTGCCTCAGCGGGGGAGCCGAGCCCCACAAGGACGGACTGGGCTCATGGCTCTGGGCACCGGCCCACGCACACGCTAGTGAGCTGCAGTGACGGCCAGCCCCGTCCCCCTCGTCTGCATGGCGGGCTGCCCCCCCAGATCCCGCACTGCCCCCCCACCCCTGCCTGGCCCCCAAACCCCACGAGTACCTGCTGCTGCTGCAAACCCCACACCCAGCCTGCACCCCCCCCCGGCAGAGGCCGGGCGCTGTCCCGCCAGGCTGGGACATCACGACGGGGACCAGATCTTGCGAGGCAGCGGAGGGGCCCCATCTCCCTCCCGACACCCCGAGAGCTGCCTGCGGCCGGGTCGGCCCCACTCGAGGCTGCCAGGGAGCCAAGCAGCAAGGGGCCTGGCCAGCGTGAGGCAGGGCAACCTGGAGGGTCACCATGACAACTAGAGATTGCAGGACACCCTCTATAATCGCGCCCCTCAGAAGCCCATTGATTCGGGAAAAGACACCAGTGTTCTGCCCTCCCACTGCTACCAGCCCATGTCCTGCCCCTGCCCCCCGCATGCCAGCCCTGCCCTGCACCCTGCCCGCCAGCCCTGCCCCATGCCCCTCTGCATGCCAGCCCTGCCCTGCACCCTGCCCGCCAGCCCTGCCCCATGCCCCTCTGCATGCCAGCCCTGCCCTGTGCCCCTGCCCTCTGCATGCCAGCCCTGCCCTGCACCCCTGCCCCGCACCCCTGCCCCCCGCATGCCAGCCCTGCCCTGCACCCCTGCCTGCCAGCTCTGCCCCATGCCCCTCTGCATACCAGCCCTGCCCTGTGCCCCTGTCCTCTGCATGCCTGTCCTGCCCTGCACTCCTGCCCTGCACCCCTGCCCCGCACCTCTGCCCCCCGCATGCCAGCCCTGCCCTGCACCCCTGCCTGCCAGCTCTGCCCCATGCCCCTCTGCACTCCTGCCCCGCACCCTTGCCCCACACATGCCAGCCCTGCCCTGCACTCCTGCCCTGCACCCCTGCCCCGCACCCCTGCCCCCCACATGCCAGCCTTGCCCTGCACTCCTGCCCACCTGCCCTGCCCCATGCCCCTCTGCATGCCAGCCCTGCCCTGTGCCCCTGCCCTGCACTCCTGCCCCACACCCCTGCCCCCCGCATGCCAGCCCTGCCCTGCACCCCTGCCTGCCAGCTCTGCCCCATGCTCCTCTGCATGCCAGCCCTGCCCTGTGCCCCTGCCCTCTGCATGCCAGCCCTGCCCTGCACTCCTGCCCTGCACCCCTGCCCCACACCCTTGCCCCCCACCCCTGCCCCGCACCCCTGCCCCCCGCATGCCAGCCCTGCCCTGCACCCCTGCCTGCCAGCTCTGCCCAATGCCCCTCTGCACTCCTGCCCCGCACCCTTGCCCCCCGCATGCCAGTCCTGCCCTGCACCCCTGCCTGCCAGCTCTGCCACATGCCCCTCTGCATGCCAGCCCTGCCCTGTGCCCCTGCCCTCTGCATGCCTGCCCTGCCCACACCGGCTCCATCCTTCACCCAACTCAGCGGTGTCCGCTCACGCCTGCTCTCCCCTTTCACACTCAACCGTCATCACAGCCTGGCTGGCATCTGACCTGGCTCCACTGCCAGCCGCTGCACCCCGCTCAGAGGTGGCTGCCTTTCAGTGCTGGGTGCGCAGTGCCCCCGTACAGCTGTCGATCAGTTTGCTCTGGGCTGGCGACGGATCCTCTCCCTTCGAGGCGTCTCTTTCCTGTGCTCTGGTACCATGGCTGGAATCGCTGACGCGGCAGCATCCCTTCGACGTCTGCGTGGCAGGGACTGGGATTCCCAGGAGGGGGGCCCAAAGCCCCCTTTCCAGCCTGCCCTGCGCGTGGGGGGCAGCCCCCGGTGGCCAGTCAGCGTCCGTGGCACCCACCCACGGTTCTGAAGAGGAAGGACCCAGCCTGACTCCCAACAGCCCCATGGGTGCTAGGTCTGGAGCGGGCAGAGGGGACCCGTTAGAGTCACACCGAGTCCATCGCGCCCCACGTGCACCGACGACAAACCCGCCCCCAGCAGGCTCCTCTGCCATTCGGGCCTGGGCTGGCTGCACCCTTCGAGGTGCCGGGTTGAGTGCAGGCCTGGGGGTCTGGAGGGACTGACCCCCCCCCCCGTGTCCCTGGGCCACTCCGGGGCTTGTGAAACCCGGGAGGGCACGTGGCTGTGGAGACCGCATGTGGGCACCGTGCCCTGGGCACCGACTCCTGCCCGGCGGCTCCGTTCCTGACCCCGCAGCTGCTGGCGGGTGGGTAGGGCGGGGATGGGAAACCATGCATTAATCCAGGCCAGCTCTTAACCTTTTATTGGCTGTTTGAAGGGAGACCAAGGCAGACAATAAACAGCTGGATTCACAATAACTTATATAAATAAAACAAAGTGGGAGGGTGGCGTCATTGAATAAAAAAACCCAACTGGAAGGCGAGAACGGGAAGTGGGGCTGGGGGGGTCTGTACATGGCAATAGCACCATGGAGAGAGCCAGGCGAGGGGCACGCGGCCAGGGGAGGCAGCGGGACCAGGAGCCAAGGGCAACCCTGACCTACACACAAAAGACAAGGGGCGGGAGCACCCGGCCTGGCCCCACGGCAGCTCCAGGACCCAGCCCCCCAGCACCAGTGGAGAAAGGAGTGGCCCCGCCGGGGAGTAGGCAGGGCTGGGCTAAGAGCACTGGCTAGTAGGTGGGGGGGGGGAACCACTGCGAGGAGCCCCCTGCACCCCTGCCTGGTGCTGAGGCGACAGAGGGGTCGGGGAGCACAACCAGGGGAGCTGCTGAGAGAGGGGGACACGGTTCCACTTCGTGACTCCAGCAACTCGGGACAGGTAAAAACCCCTGCGATCCAGCCACTCACAGCCCGCTTTACAGCTGGGGAGCGGGGGGCAGGGGGTTGCAGGGGCTTAGGACTCCTGGTTTCTACAGCATCAACTCACTCTGCTCAGCTGCGCCCACCTTCCCTCCAGCACAGGCCCATAGCTGGTGCATCAGAGGAAAGCAAACCTCCCCCTCCCCCATAGCGAGCCTGAGGAACTCTCTGCCACAAGAGATTGCGGTGTGGCGCAAAGTAGGCGTGAAAAGGGGACTGGACATTCAATGCAGCTAAGAACAAGAGACCACCCAGCTACCTGAGAGGGGGTCTGTACCCCCTGCTGTACAGACTGGTCAGGCCCTAGCCAACAGGAGAGACCCCTCCCTGCCCCACTGGCAACGTACTCCAGAATCGCCCACCGCAGAGCATCTTACACCTTCCTCGGCAGCGGCTGGTTCCGGGGCCTGGTGAAGACTGTACTAGAGAGGCCCCGGTCCAATCCAGACAGGCGATCCCCATGCGCCCCAGGGAACCCACTCCTGACCCGCGTGGGGAGGGGGTTTGGAGGTGGGGACAGCGGCACGGGAGCCTGGCTCCATGCAGACGTCCCTGGAGCCGAGATGACAGCGCAGACCGGCCCTGCGACGCCAGGCCTGCACCAGCCTCTGGGGATAAGCCTGGGGCAGGCAGCAGGCGGCGCCAGGCCCCTCCCAGCAGCCCAATGGCTGGGGGCTGCGTCCAGGGCGAGGTGGCTGCTCCAGCCTGCTTGGAAAGGGGTCCGGGGTGGAAGATGTGGTGGTGGCCCTTGTTGAGGGGGAGGAGGACTTGGTTTGAGACAGTGGCAGGATTCTGCGGCTCCCGGTGCCAGCAATGGGCTCTGAAGGGCCCTGAGGGGTCGGGGGAAGCACAGGGGGGCCCCCAGGCAGCACCTTCCTGCTCCAGCACCAGATGATCCCGCCCCCACGAAGGGGAGCTCCAGGGGCACCCTGAGATCAGCCCCCCTTTAACCTTGGCTCCCACAGGAGGAAAGGCTGTCGTACAGAGAGTCACTGAGCGACTCCGAGTTCTCCAGGCCCGCCTGGCCCTGCCCCGTGTCCCTGGACCTCAGCTCCGTGCTGCCTTCCTCGCCCACGTCAGAGGCACTGGGCGTCCGGCTGGCGCTGAACCCCTGTGAGGAGGGGGGCGGCAGGCGGGGCACGTCCGAGGAGGCTCTTTTCCTCTCGGCGGTGCTGTGTGCGGAGCTCTGCAGGGACAGACACGGGCGTGAGAGCGGGGCGGGGGGATCCGTGCGGCAGGGGTCTGAGCCCTGTGCGTGGGGGGGGCGGGGGGGCGAGCTGAAATCGGCGAGGGGATCCCTGAACTGTCACTTTCCTGATCAGTGCCCACCCCCAGGCAGACGCCGCTCAGGGATGGGGAGCAGAACACGCGGCCGGCTGGGGGGTCCCTGCGTGTCGGCATGGCCCCCCTGCATCCCAAGAGCAGCCGGGTCTCAGCGCCACCAGCCCCCCGTGTGGCGATGTTTCGGGCAGCAGGGACCAGAGTGTCCCTGGGGCTAGGCCGTGGATCCAACGGGCAGGACCGCGCTGCCCACGCAGACCAACCCTTGGGCTATTGGCAGCTCGCTCCCAGGGCCCCACCCCAGCCCCGGGGGGGCTCCTTACCCCGGCCAGCCCATGCAGCCCCTCCAAGTCCCGGGCTGTGCACAGGAAGGGGTCTGCGGAGCCGCTGCAAGCCTTGGAGTTGGGGAAGGTCCAGTTCTTGGTCGGCTGGACTCGCCGCGCTCGGCCGGTTTCCATGCAGGGGTCTGGCACCAGGAGGAAGGCGGTGGGGAATTAGCAGACAGCTCCCTGGAGGGCGACCCCCCATTCCCCACGGGGTCAAGCTGGGATGCAACCCAGCCCCAGGCGAAGGGCTCAGTGGCTGCAAACGTGGGCAGCAGGGACTGGGGTGAGGGTTGGGGTCGCTGCAGTCCTGTCCTAGCACCCACCTTCCAGTGCCCCGGCCCCTGGCGGGCAGCTCAGCTCAGCACAGGGCGGGGTGGGGGATTAAGCCCTCTGGTAGAGGGGGAAAATGGACAGGGTCCGGCCCAGGAGGCGCGGGAGACACACGGACAGGGAGGTTACCTGCCCCGCCGCCTGGCACAAAGCCCAGCCCCCCAAGGACTCCGCCATGGCCAAGATGGGGGGTGCTCCCCACCTTCTCGCTGGGCCCAGCGTAAGCCCCCTCCCCGCCCCAGCAGCTCGCCTGGGTACAGACCTTGGGGGCAGACTCTGTGGCCGCGGAGGCTCGGGGGCGGCTCGGCGCTGGCCAGCACACCGTGGAAGGCAGGCATGCTTTGGTGCTTGCCAGGCACCAGAACGTCCTCCACGCTGGGCACCTCCCTCTCCAGCGTGCGGGCCTTGCGGGGGACTCTGGTGCCGCCAGGGGGCCGCCCCGGGTCCAGGCTGGGCAGCGGGTCCAGGCTGGGTTTCAGCTTGGGGAGGTTTTTACTAGGAGCCCCACTGCAGTAGTCGGGGGGAGGGAAGGTGCCGATGCCACTGTCCAGGGTCCGTGTCAGGGAGCCACACGCTGCGAGCAACAAGGCCAGGGTGGAGTCAGCGGGCCGGCCTAGCCCAGATGGGCCTCCTGGAGCCCCTCCCCGCAGCCCATCTCAGAGCACTTCACCCCCCACGGAACACGTGGCAAATTACCCAAGGTCACCCCCCATGTCCCAGGCTGAGTCCCGTCTCTAGCCCCACCCACCCTCCACTCCAAGCCCCACCCACCACCAGCAGGCCACACCCCCACAGAAAACATGGCAAGTTACCCAAGGTGGTGCTGGGTGTCCCTGGCTGAGTTCTGCCCCTAGCCCTAACCCTCCACTACCACACACCCTCCTGCCCCCCAAACCTCCACCGCCCCCATGCCACGCCCCCTCCTGGTTCCAAGCTCCGCCCACCACTGGCACACCAAACCCCGACCCAGGGCTGGGAACGTCACCCAGGAGTCCAGACCCCCAAACTCCCAATCACCAGACCCCCTGCCTCCCGAACCACCCACTCGGCCACAGTCTGCACCGATGATAAGCCAGGCCCAACCCAGGGTTTGTGCCACTGAGCCTCCTGTGGGGCCACCTGTGAAGTGCTGGGAGTTCACGGACTCGGCCAGGCTGTCGTCCGATGGGATTTCCTCCCGGAGCTTCGAGTCTGGGCTCTTCAAAGGAAAGGAGATGAGAGAGACGGATAAACACGGCGCCAGGGGTTACCTTCCCCTCTCCCTGGCACAGAGCCCGGCCATAGCCAGGTCTGGGGGCGCTCCCCACCTTCTTGGGGGTCTCCTCGCAGCTCCGCAGATCACCGATGATGCCGTTCCGTGGGGGCCGGAAGAGCCTGGGGTCTTTGATGTCGTGCGAGACCCTCTGGAAATCCCGGAGGTCCCTCTTCTGCTCCAGCCGGTTCTCATAGGCTTCCTTCCCGTCCACCCTGCAGAGATGAGGGTGTGAGCTGCCGGGGAGCTGACAGGACAGACAGATGGACCCCCAGAGCCAGTGGGGCAGAGCCCCTCCCTACGGGCTGGACACAGCTCTCCCTGGTCTGGGCTCAGGACGACTGCCCCGGATGAAAACCCCTCCCCTCCCTCAGTCTCAGCACATCTGAGCTTGCGGCATGATCCCCATTCACAGAGGCACAGAAAGGCCTCAGGGAGTCTCTGCCAAGGCTGGGAATCCCCCCTCCCCCAGCCCTAACCCAACATTCCCCACTCCCCTCCTAGAGATGGGAACAGGACCCAGGAACGACCCCCACTCTCCCCTGCTCTAACCACTGCACCCCCACTCCCCTCCCAGAGCCAGGGACAGAACCCAGGAGTCCTGGTCCCCAGCCCACTGCCTGGGCACACAAACTTCTGTTTCCACGCCTGCTGGCATCTCCCTCTCCCCCTGCCCCTACCTCGCAGAGCCCCCCACCGTACCTGTTCAGCAGCTGCTGCATGAAGTTTTCGGCCGTCACCTCCTGGTACATGACCTGGAGCTCGTTCTGCGTCTGCTCCATGAGGATGCCGCAGGCGTGGGGCCGGCCCTTCTCCAGCGCCAGCCCGTTGATGTAGGCCTTCTCCGCCTCCAGCGCCTTGCGCAGGTCCTCCGCCTTCTCCATCAGCTTGGAGATGTTGAGGCTCTCTGCCTCCAGCTTGCCGGCCGCCACCTTCCTCTCGCCACCCCCGCCCCACTGCTTCCGCTCCCCCTTGGCTGGGAGCCCCTCGGGCCGCCGGCTCAGGGCGGGCAGCTTGCTCCGGCGCAGCCCAAACCAGCTGGCGATGCCGCTGGAGTTCTTCGGCTTCCCCTCGCCCGCCAGCCCTTTGTCCTGGCCCCGCCGGCGCAGCACATTCTCCTCGATGCCCTTCATCACCTTCTCCTCGATGGCCGAGTGCAGCCCAGGGCTGACCGCGGGCAGAGCTCGGCCAGGCAGGGGCGGAGCCTTGGCACAGTCGGGGGGCTTGCGGCCCACGCCAGGTGGCGGTGTGGGGGGCGGCTTGGGGCCACCGGGCTTTGGCTCTTCGGCAGGCGGGCGGGGAGCCCCAGCCTTGGCCGATGCCTTGGTGGGCGATTTGGAGGGCAGCTTGGTGGGGCTCCCATGGGGGCTCTTGGTGCCCTTGGCGGGGGGCACCGGAGGGGCTTTGGGGGAGTTCCTGGGGCCCAGGGGGGTCCCCGCTGGGCACAGCACCCCCGGCTGGCGGGCTTTGGCAGCGTAGTGCTTCGAGGAACAGGTCTCAGCCTCCAGCCGGGAGCCCACCGAGCCAGAGGAGTAGCACCGCCCGGCGGGCTCCCCGCCATGGCACTGCTCCTGGAGTTTGAGGCTGCCGCCCGTGCCGTGCCTCATCTCCAGCGCCTCCTCGCAGGGCCGGCCTGGTGCCCTGGCCTTCCCGGGGCAGCCGTTTTTCTCTGGGCCCGGCGCCTCCTTCCGCTCCCCGGCCTTGGCACCCTTCAGCTTCCCCAGCGCCGACAGACGCTCCTTAAAGGGCAGGTGTCCCAGCTCCGGCTGCTTCTTCCCAGTGCTGTTCCCAGGCCTCTTGGGCCCGGCGGCGCCCCCGGCATTCCTGCGGGCAGGCGGCGGGGACTCAGAGCCCTGCTCCCGGCCCTCCTTGGCAGGGGCGTAGGGGCACAGCTCAGGCGGGCAGTGGGGGACGTCTGGCCTGGCGCCTCGCAATGGGGTGAAGCGGGAGCCCTTGGGCCGCTCCAGCAGGGAGGCCAGGCCGCCCACCGACAGCTCCGAGACATTCTCGTAGTCATGGGCCTTCGGGGAGCCATGGCTGAAGGGCTCCGGGGAGTGCACGGCGGCCTCAGCCGTCCCGGGGGCCAGGCGCCTGCCAGCCTTGGGGGAGGCCTGACCGCTGGCCCCAGGGGGCAGGGGGCAGGCAGGCGCCGCGGGCCCCTCGGGGGAGGCCCTGCGGCTGAGCACGGGCGAGGGGCACGCCTCGTAGTTGTTGCTGCGGCAGGGGATCTTGGAGCTGCGGGTGAGCTGGGGGCTCAGGCGCAGAGGGTTGGGGCCCTGGGGCTTCTCCCCGGGCGTGGGCATCTTCAGGAACTTCAGCATCTTGGAGGGCGAGGGCAGGGGAAGTGCCCCACCACCCGGTGACGGGGGGCCCGGCTGCAGCTTGGGCTTGCCCTGAGCCGAGACCTGGGCAAAGCCCTTGGCACTCTTCTCGGGGGGCTCGTCTCCGGAGAGGCAGATGCTGATGTAGGCCTGGTGCCCCAGGGCCGGCTCCGGGAAGGGCCCCAGGTCCTGGCTGCCGGCGGCTGTGCCGACAGCTGGCTTGTCTGCGCTGCCCTGGGCCAGGCCCGACGCCGGCTTCATGGGCTCGTACTTGCCCAAGACCGAGAGGCTGGTGAGCATGTCCCGGCTCAGGGCCTTGCCCAGTGCTCCCGGCTTGGGGCCCAGCGCCCCCGGCTTGGGGCCCAGCGCCCCCGGGGACCCCTCCAGCTGGTAGGCAGCGGCTGGCTCCCCGTTGAGCGGGCAGCCCCCGGTCAGGAAGTGCTGAAGGTAGCACTCCGTCTCCTCCAGCAGCAGGCCTAGGTCCAGCTTCGTTTCGGCCAGGGTGCTCAGCGGGGCCTCACCCGGGGGGCCCTTCTCCACGGGGCCCAGCTCCCCCAGCTCCCCCAGCTCGTCGGAGGAGGAGGAGGAGCTGCCCTCGCTCTTCTGCCGGCAGCACAGCGGGGGGAGCAGCTGGGGGCGCCCCCCCTCGGCCTCCAGGCCCCCCCCCTCCTCACTCTTCCACTTCAGCGCCTCCTCCAGGCCATGCTGTGCTCGCAGCAGGCAGGACGGCCACAGCTCGTGGGCGGTGGCCAGGGGCTCGGCCGGGGGGCCTTCCCCATTCACCGGTGACTCCGGCTGGCTCCGGCTGTCTGCTGGGACCGGCTGGAATTTGGGGGAGCCGGGCTCGGGAGGGGAGTGGCTGGGGTCCCTCCAGGGAGCCAGCTGGCAGGGGGGGGGGCACAGCAGGGGCTCCGTCTCCTCCAGCTTCCGCAGCACCTCCAGGATCTGGGCTTTCTTCTTGAAGAACGGAGACAGCGCCTCCATGGACTGGAAGCTGGGGCTGCCGGTCCGCAGCCCTCCGTACCCCACCTGGGGAGAGGGGCCGGAGAGGCCGTGAGACGCCCAGAGCCTGGCTCCCAGCTACGCCAAGGACTCCCCGATAATCCAGACCCCCAGCCCGGACAGCGGCGCGGCCAGAGCACGTGGCACCGTGGCCATTCGCTGCTTCCCGGGGCAAACGGGCAGGCCCAGGCCTAGAACATGGGGTTCTGGGGCCCCCCTCGGTCCCAAGGCTCAGCCAGATGGTGGGGTTGCTAGTGGGAGCCCAGGTTGTTGGGGGTGGGAAGCCCCTTTGATCAGGGGGCCAGCTTGCCCTCCCGCAGGCTGGGCTGTTGGGGAAGGGGGACGGCCAGCCAGGGAGGGAGCTTGATCCTCACAGGGGTGACCCACATAGGCCAGCCCCCCTTCCCCACTTGGCAGGGGGCAGCCTGGGCACTGCTGGGTTAGGAGCATGGCAGGTACCGTGGCAATGCTGCCGGGGGAGGGGGCGATATGCCCAGCTCCCTCCCCTGTTAATGGGACCACCCCTCCCCACATCCTCAGCAGCCCCCGCTCCGAGACCCTTCCCCGAGGGAGTCAGAGCCCGATGCAGTGGGGGCGCCCAGCCCCGGTTCTGCTCTCAGGGCGTGGGGGGCAGCAGGGGAGAGCCCCTGCACCTGTGGCTGGGGGCTGGGCATTGGGGACCCAAAGACAGACCCCTGTCCCTGATCCGGAGGAGCTGCCACTGAGCATCCCAAAGCGCTGCCCTGGGAAGCCGCCGTCTCTGCATCTTCCCGGGGCCATGGGCGGGCAGGAGACCCCCCGCCATTTCTGCTAACGCCAGGGCACAAGGGGCCTGACCGAGCTGTCAGAAGCTGGGCTTGAGCAGCCCCCAATCCGACGGGCCCCCCACAGCCCGGCCCCAGCTCAGCAGCCCAGCCAGGATCACCTCCTCCCTCAGTGCACAGGTGAGGAAATCGAGGCCCTGAGGGGGGCGTGACCCGCCTGAGATCCCCAGCGTTATCTGTGGCAAAGTCTGGCACAGGAGTCCTGGCTCCGAGGGCCCTGCTGGGCTTGGGCCCAGCTCCTGGGAAACAAAAGGGGGGGGCTCGGCTGCTCCTGCAGGGGGCTCTAGGTCTGGGGCCCCACTTGCCCTGCCCAGGCAGTGCCCGTCCTGCCACTAACCCAAGCTCATGGCTGGAGCCCGTTCCCCTGGCAGCCCTCCCTGCAGCTCCCCACTGATCTCAGTGACCTGCAACGGAACCCACGTCCCTGCCCGGGGGGCTCGGGCCCGGCGAGGACAGCAGCTGCCCCCCAGTGCCCCTCTCCCTGGTCTATGGGCTGAGAGCAGCCGGGAGCTTGGCTGGACGGGGAGCCAAGGGGGCGCGGGACATACCTCCCTCGGCAGGGCGCAGCGTCCCAGGGGCAGCGAGGGGGCCAGCTTCTCCACCGAGCCCAACTGGAGACTGGCCGGGGGGCTGCACAGCACAGGCACTGGGTGCAGGGCCAGCTGGGAATGAAAGCAAGGCAGTGAGGGGCGGAGACGCCGCAGGGGAAGGAGAAGGGCAGGAGTCGGGGACCCCAGACCTAAGGGGTGGGGTACGAGGCTGGACCTGGCGGCGGGGAGGGAGGGGGGCAGACGAGGCTGGATCGGGGTGGGGAGAGGAGGCGAGGGGGCTGAGGCTGGACCGGGTGGTGGTGTGGGGAGGGGGGCGGACGAGGCTGGACCGGGTGGCGGGGGGGAGGCAAGGGAGCTGAGGCTGGACCGGGTGGCGGGGGGGAGGTGAGGGGGCTGAGGCTGGACCGGGTGGCGGGGGGGAGGTGAGGGGGCTGAGGCTGGACCGGGTGGCAGGGAGGGATGAGGGTGGACAAGGCTGGACCGGGTGGCAGGGAAGGAGGGGGGCGAGACTGGACCAGTTGGTGGGGAGGGATGAGGGTGGACAAGGCTGGACCGGGCAGCAGGGAAGGAGGGGGGCGAGACTGGACCAGTTGGTGGGGAGGGAGGGGGTCGTATGAGGCTGGACCAGGTGGCAGGGAGGGAGGGGGTCAGATGAGGCTGGACCGGGTGGGGGGGGAGGTGGGGCGAGACTGGACTGGATGGCAGGGAAGGAGGGGGGCAAGGCTGGACCAGTTGGCAGGGAGGGATGAGGGTGGACAAGGCTGGACTGGGTGGCAGGGAAGGAGGGGGGCGAGACTGGACCAGTTGGTGGGGAGGGATGGGGGTGGACGAGGCTGGACTGGGTGGCAGGGAAGGAGGGGGGCGAGACTGGACCAGTTGGTGGGGAGGGATGGGGGTGGATGAGGCTGGACTGGATGGCAGGGAAGGAGGGGGGCAAGGCTGGACTGGGCGGCAGGGAAGGAGGGGGGCGAGACTGGACCAGTTGGTGGGGAGGGATGGGGGTGGACGAGGCTGGACTGGGTGGCAGGGAAGGAGGGGGGCGAGACTGGACCAGTTGGTGGGGAGGGATGGGGGTGGACGAGGCTGGACTGGGTGGCAGGGAAGGAGGGGGGCGAGACTGGACCAGTTGGTGGGGAGGGATGGGGGTGGACGAGGCTGGACTGGATGGCAGGGAAGGAGGGGGGCAAGGCTGGACTGGGTGGCAGGGAAGGAGGGGGGCGAGACTGGACCAGTTGATGGGGAGGGATGAGGGTGGACAAGGCTGGACTGGGCGGCAGGGAAGGAGGGGGGCGAGACTGGACCAGTTGGTGGGGAGGGATGAGGGTGGACAAGGCTGGACTGGGCGGCAGGGAAGGATGGGGGCGAGACTGGACCAGTTGGTGGGGAGGGATGGGGGTGGACGAGGCTGGACCGGGTGGCAGGGAAGGAGGGGGGCGAGACTGGACCAGTTGGTGGGGAGGGATGGGGGTGGACGAGGCTGGACCGGGTGGCGGAAGGGGGGGGCTGAGGCTGGACCTGGGGCAGCGAGCCGGTCGTCAGCTGCAGCTTTTGCTGGAAGAGGTCGCTCAGGGTCTGGTTCTGCCGCTCCAGGTCAAAGACCCTCTTCTTCAGCTTGAGGCACTCCTGGCGCAGGTCCTGCCGGCCCCGGGGCAAAGCAGAGCATCTGAGCCAGCGCCCCCAGGGGGTGGGGCTCAGGCCTGCGGCTCCCCTCCCCACTCAGTGCAGCCCCCACCCACACAGCCAGGCAGGGGGCTGCCAGGGTCCCCCAGAGCCGCCCTCTAGCCCTCTCCCTCTGCCCACGTGACCCTGCGATGCTGGCCCTGGGTCCCAGCCCTGCCACGGCAAAGGGCCTGGGCTCACAACCCACCCCAGGGCTCGGCCACATGCCAGGCGGGGCTGGCTCAAGGATCCCAGGGCATGCCAGCGGCTCCCAAGTCACCAGTCCCCACCCGCAGCCCCGTGTCACCCACACGCCACAGAGCGGGCAACGGGCGGGGAGGCCTCCAGTGCCAGCTAGGCTGCATCCCCGCACTTGAAGTGTGGACTCCGGGCTTCCAGTCCCAGCTCTGGAGGGGAGTGCTGTGCTGTGCAGTGGTTGGGTTGGGGGGGGGAGGGTCAGGACTCCTGGGTTCTGTCCTCGCTGCTGTTCATCGTGCTAGGGAAGCGTCAGCCTGTACAACACACAAGGCCACGCAGCGGGCAGAGCGCTGGGCCCCTGGACAAGGGCACCACACCCATCGCCCACTGCTGCTCAGGTCCCACCCGGGGGGGGAGAAGGTTGGCTGTGCTGCCCCGGGGGGGCTCTGATCCCCAGGCAGGGGGGCCCCGGTACTCACTCACCTTCTGGTTGAGCAGAGCCTGGACCACGTGGTTGGCAACCTGGAAAGCAAAGCAGTCACATGACAGGAGGTGGGGGGCAGGAGCAGCAAATGATTCTCCCACCCCCAGACACTGCCCCGGGTCCCCGAGCAGCCCAGTGCGGGGGGCTCCAAGGCAGGCAAGTTACCTCGTCCAGGCAGCGCTCGTAGGTCTCCCTCTGGTTCTCGTTGGCCTGAGCCAGGGCCGAGTTCTCCGCCTGGCGCAGAGAAGGAAAGAGCAGCAGGTCAGGGGCCCAGCTCCTCCGCCCACCCGAAACTCCATGCGGGGGAAACTCCACCCCAGAGCTGGGCGCCAGGACTCCTGGGTTCTGTGCCCTGCTCTGGGCGGGGAGTGCGGTCTGGTGGGTTAGAGCAGGGGGGGCTGGGAGCCAGGACTCCTGGGTCTTTTCCTCTGCCACAGATTCACTGTATGACGTTGGGCAAGTCCCTGGCCCCTCTCTGCCCCAGCTCACTCTGCTGTGGGGCTCTGGGAGCGCCTGGGAAGCTGCCTTGGACCACGGCTGTGAGTGGAAGGGGGGCGCTGTCCTTGGAACAAACCCCTGAGCAACACGGATTCAGAGCCTGCAGGAGGGAGCCCCTGACTGTTCCCGTTTGCTGCCCCCCTGGTGGCCACACGGCTCGCACTGACCCAGCCTTCACAGCCGGGGCACCCCTCCCCAGTGCTGGGGAGCAGGGCGCTGCTGGGGTGGGCACCCCCAGACGCCATGCAGGGCTCCTGGGGGGGCAGCGACCCAGGGATCATGCCTGGCCCCAGAGACACAGCCCGGTGGGGCTCCGCACCTCCAGCTCCCGCAGTCTCTGCAGCAGCTCCTGGCTCGTTCCCGGCTCACTGCCGCCCTCTTCTGGCTTCATGTCTCCCCGGCCGGCCACAGCTTCCGACATGGAGCCCTGCACCACAAAGCGAGAGGCCAGTGAGTGTCGGGCTAGGCACCCCCCAGGGGTGTGGCCCCTTCGGGGGAACGGCAGGGCAGCCCCCTCACTGCCGGCTCCTCCTCTCAGCACCCAGGATGGGCCTGCTCAGTGCAGCCTACTGCAGGCACCTGCACCAGGCTCGCCTCTGGGACCAACCCCAGCCGACTCCCCTGAACAGCATCTGGCCCAGGCCAGAAGGGAGTCTGGGCTGCGGCAGCCTGGAGGATTCTCTCCAGAACACGGGGCCTCCTGCAAAGGATGATAAACGAATGCACAGGCGGACAAGGAGGGTGCATACACACACACGTGCAAAGGAGGGAGTGCACAGGTGTGCATGTGCAAAAGAGTGTATGTACACATGCACCTGCAAAGGAGGGTGTGTACACACACGTGTGCAAAGGAGGGGGGAGTTCTCTCTCTTCTTACCTCGTTCCAGGGGCCCGACCCCAGACCCAGCAGCACCTTCCAGCCTTCCCTTGTCACCTCTGCCTGCTCGCCTGCAAGGGGATAAAACCCAGCAATCAGACTGGTCCCTCAACTCTGCCTCTCCAGAACCCCACACCGAGACGGGCGACGGGGCCGGACCAAAGAGCCTGGAACTCAGGGAGGGGCAGCTGTGGGGAAACCCCCCCAGGCTCCCCAAATCCCAAGGTGGGAGAGAACACCAGCCCTGGGCAGGCTGCAAGGGAAGAAACTCTGACACAGTAACGTCCTTGCAGATCCAACTGGACCTTGAAGGGCCTCTGGAGCCAGGACCCATTAGCCGATGCCCTCTCCACCCCAGAGTGGGCTGCTGCTCAGCACCCTTGACCAAGAGGCTCCCGTAGCCTCCTGCAGCTAGGGTCCACCTATCCCCTCCCCACGGGAAATGTATCTGGGCTGCCTGGAAACAAGGCCAGCTCCCCCCCCCAGTTCCTGAGCTGGACAGAACCCCAGGAAACGATCACTCAGGGAAAAGTGAGGTGCTGGGGGAGACCCCACCACTGGGGGAGGCGCTCGCACCTTTACCCCAATCAAACGGCCTTTCCCCCTGGCCGGCCTGAAAACAGCCCCCTGGCCAAGGGACCAGACCCACCGTCCGCATCCTCCTCCAGCCCCAGGACCTGACACCGCACAGAGCCAGGCCCCCAAATGCCCCTCCAAGAGCAGGCAGCAGAAGGCACCTGAGTAGCATTTACCCTTCCCCCTGCCGCCCAACCCCGTCCTCTGCACCCTGCCAGGGGCAGCGCCTCCCCGAGCCACTTTAAGGGTCCTTGCCCACACAGAGCTGGGAGCGAACCCTCCTCAGAGAGCCTTCCGTGCTAGTCACAGAGGCAGGGTGATCTAGCCATGGGGGGAACAGGAGCCAGGATACCTGGGTTCCATTCCCAACACTGCCAGACACGCCTGTGTAAGTCACGTCACTGTGCCTCAGTTTCCCCATGTGTACAGTGTGTCTAATAACAGCTGCCTGCCTCCCACTGCAGCCTCGTTCCCAGGAGGTTGCGAGGCCTGGTTCAGGGACTGGAGGATCTCAAAGGAAAGGCTCCAGAGCAGGGCTAGCTCTTGGAGGGACAGGTCCTGCTTGTCGTGCAGAGCCCCTCTCTGTTCCCCTGCCCCACCCTCTCCTAAAGGCCCCTGGAGTTGCCCCAGTTTCATTGGCTGACCCATCTCGCACACACACGGCCCGTCACCGCTCTCCAGGCTCTGAGGACAGGCCTGTGCCAAGAGCGGCATGGTCGCATCTCGGCTTCGGTGCCAGTTTGCCCAGCGGGCTCTGGGCCCAGCCCAGTTAGAGCCTCCCCGGGACAAGGGCTGCCTGGGGCTGACTCCCCCATCCCGGAGCGGGCAGGGAAGTGGCCAGGTGGCACCGATGGCTCGGGGTGAGAGCAAAGCAGCAGGGGCTTGGAACGGGAATTCAATCTTGCTACGAATCCAGCCCCCCAGCGGAGGGGTCCGGCCACAGAACCAGGCCGGGGGCCCCCATGCGAGGGGCCCCCGTGTAAGGCAGAATCATTGGCTTCAAGCGTCAGCAAAGATGTTCCCCTGGGGGGTGACATCCCCCCCACATCTAGACACAGCCGTAATGTCCCTTCCACCCAGACCCCCCACGGCACGGCGCCCCTCCTCCCAGGGACCCTAGCAAACCCCCCAAAGCTAGCTGCCCCCAACCCCGTCACCCCCACAGCCGGCCTCGGCAGGGCACAACATGTAAACACAGGTTCCCCCACCCACGGAGCTTACAACAGTGGGCGCCACAAACCAGACATCCCCAAACCTCACCCCAACACACACCACCAGCAGCCCCCCCATCTTCCCCAAACCTCACCCTGATACACACACCCCGGCAGCCCCCCAGACACCCCAACTCCCCCAAACCTCACCCCAACACACACCACCAGCAGCCCCCCATCTTCCCCAAACCTCACCCTGATACACACACCCCGGCAGCCCCCCAGACACCCCAACTCCCCCAAACCTCACCCCGACACACACACCCCGGCAGCCTCCCCAAAACCTCCCCCAACACACACACCCCGGGAGCCCCCCAGACACCCCAACTCCCCCAAACCTCACCCCAACACACACCACCAGCAGCCCCCCATCTTCCCCAAACCTCACCCTGATACACACACCCCGGGAGCTCCCCCATCTCCCTCAAACCTCCCCCCAACACCTGAAACTTACCCCGACCACACACACCCCCAGCAGCCCCCCATCTTCCCCAAACCTCACCCCAACCCAGAGACCCCGACAGTCCCCCCAGACACCCCATTTCCCCCAAACCACACCCCGGCAGGCCCCCCATCTTCCCCAAACCTCCCCGCGACACACACACCCCGGCACCCCCCACCCTCGGTCCCCCGGCCCCGCCGCCCCCCACGCACCCAGGCCCGGACGGGCTGTGGGTCGGCCCCCGGCGGCCGCTGCTCCGTGCGGGGCCCCGCAGCGCGGCGGGGCCGGCTCCCCAGCATCCTCCCCCGGCCGCGACCCCGGCTGCTCCCGCTGCGGCGGCTCCCGGGCCGGCCCCGCTATTGTTGGGGAAGAGGCGGCTCCAGCCTCGGCTGCTCCCCCGGGCCTGCGGCTCCGCCTTCCCCGCCGCTACCGGGGAGGAGCCCGGCCCCCGCCCGCCCCGAGCCTGGGGAGGGGACCCCCAAGCCTGGGCCGGAAGGAGAACTGGGGCTCTCGAGCATGGGGGGAAGGGGAACCCCCAAACTGGGGCCCTCGAGCATGGGGGGAAGGGGAACCCGCAAACTGGGGCCCTCCAGCATGGGGAAAGGGGAACCCCCAAACTGGAACGCCCCCCACGAGCATGGGGAAAGGGGACCCCTCCAACTAGGACCAGGGGAGGGTGGGAAGAGCCTCCCAAACAAGCTCCCCCAGCCCAGCATCCTTGGACCATCAGGAAGCTGGACACACACCTGCCCCCAACCAACTCCTCACACCAGGGAGGAAGGGGGACCCCCACAAACCAGGACCTGCCTCCAGCACATGGGGGAGGGGACCCTCACAAACTGCCCCCACCACCCAACCCCCACAGATCATGGCAGGGAGGGACCTCCCCAAGGGCCCCCTCTCGGATCATCAGAGAAAGGGGGACCCTCACAAACTGCCCCCTAGGGCCAAGTGCTCTCAGATGGGGAGGCAGAGGACAGGAGCTACCCCCCTGGCCGGGGCACACTCCAGAGCCTTCTCCCCACCTCCCCAGGGGCTGTGTGGGCCCAAAGGAGGCCGATACTTCCCACCAGGTCGAGTGATTGCAGGTGCCCAGCTCGTGACCCCTCAGAGGGGCCTGATGTCCTGCCAGGGCTGAGGCCCCCCAGGCCCCTGCACGGGGGCTGGGCCGGGCCAGCAGAGCCCCAGGCCCAGCACGAGCGGAAGCTGATGGGACAATGGAAACCTGCCAGGCCCTGGCATGCCACGAGGAGCCGGAGAGCAGCTCTGAGCGGTGCTACCACGGGGCTGCGGGAGGAGGGAGTCCGGGGCAGCGCTGGGGCAGGGCCCCGGCTGGAGGAAAGAATGAAGCCCTGGAGCAGATCTCTGCCCCGGACCAACACGGTCCCCCCACAGCTTCCTCAGCGGGTGCTGTGCCCTGCCTCGCTAGCTGAAGCGCCCTGGCCGGGCCCAGCGTGGGGACAAAGAGCCCCGCGGCTAGGCCTGATGCCCAGCCCGGCTTTTACGGGACAGTCCCACGTGCCCAGGCCTTTTCAGCACTGAGCTGGTGTCCGGGGCACAGAGAGGAAGAGCAGCCCCTGTGTGGGTGTGGGATAGCGGCCACAGGGCAGCACAGCTGCCCCCTCAGGGCGCCAGCCCGTGGCTGGGATGCCCTCAGCTTGGCCTGGCCAAATGTCTTGTGCGGCTCCAGAGACAAGACTGCAGCAGAATCTCCGCCCTGGCATCGCGCCCTGGGCCCTGACAGGTGCCAGCTGCATGTGGATCTGGGACTCCCACAGCTCCGGCCTGCCCCGGAGCTGGGCGCAGGACACCATGTCCTGGGGCAGGGGATTTGGATTCGGTTAATCCGGCTGGTTTTGCGGTAGGACAGGTTTGCATGACTGCACGTCACAGGAGATGGTCCAGGTGCCCCACTCCCCACTTCTGCCTCAGGGCAGAACTTGGATGTGGGTCCTGACACGTCAGGCCACTGCCCTGCCACTAGTCAGCCCCGTGCCCGTGCAGCAGGACTGGTAGCATCTCGCAGTGCCCAACTTACTGACCCTCCGAGCCAGCCGCATGACATCGTCTTCAGAAGTTCGAGAGCTGGGCACACCTGCCGGGACTCGGGGCTTCAGCCCCACTCCTACTGAAGCACCTCCCACGGGGCTGAAACCCTGAGACCCCCCTCCACACAGGGCAGAAGCCCCTAGCCCCACCACCCTGCCGCAGGGCAGAAACCTGGAGCTCCCCTGCCCATCTGGTGGGTGGAGAATGAGGGGGGCTCTGCGAGCCGCACTTTAACTGTAAGAGCCACGTGCAGCTCGCCAGCCACGGTTTGGCCGCCCCTGCCACAGTGCCTAGAGCCAGGTGGGTCCGTTGCGCTGGGCATGCCATAGCCACAGGGTGAGTGAGAGGCCCTGCACCCAGGAGTTTACACTCTCAGGCCTGTCTGCATTAAGGACATTGGCAGTGGGGCAGCTGCAGTCCGGTGAACTAGGGGCATGCACAGCCCTTGGCCAATGGGTAGTGGTACCGGTAACCCACGGAGCAGCATGCCTCACGTGCCCTCAGTCCGCAGGAGATGCGGGTCTGTTACAGCCCTGCTCATGGACACGGGCTCCTGAGCTTACACACACAGACTGACGCATGTTGCTGGAGATGTCCCATGTCAGCCATCACCGCGCGACTCACTCCCTGGCCAGCCAGCAGCAGATGGCAGCTTCCAGGCCTGAGACTGACGGAGACCAAGGCAGCAGCTTTACAGCCTTTGCCTGGGAGCTTTGCCCAGGTGGGAGGGCATCGCGGTGCTGGTCAGAAGGAACCAAGGCAGGAGGACGGATGGGAAAGGCTCGGTCACGCCGCTGAAGGGCAAGGAGAGAAGCATCCCAGCGCCAGGCCCGGGAGCTGCCTCCCTGGAGACGGAAGCGAGGACAGAATCTGACTCAGACCCCAGATTTCAGGATGACTCGCAGTGTTAGATGTGGACACCAGAAACCCTTCAGCGTCTTCTCCCGTGTCCACCCAGCTCCGGCCTGCGCGGCTTGGAACCAGGCAGGAATGAAAGACACCGGCTTCGACTTAACAGTAGTCCCTTGTCTCTTGGAACACGAAACCCGTGCACCTGGGCTGACATGTCTGCGTGTGCCCACGCCGAGCTAACAGGACAGCTCACCGGGGGACGGAGGGAGCGGCACACTGAACCCTGGATTTAACATTTTTTCGCAAGGAGGTTCAAGGAAAGCCGAGAAGGGATCATTGCTACAGCCGGTAACTTCCCCCCAAAGCGCAGGAGTGAAATGGACTCCAAGGCCGATCGAAACGGGCTCCATGCTCCAGGCTGGGCGAAATGCAGAGCATGAACAGAGCACACAGATGGGGACAAGAAACCTGGCTTCCCCCTTCCCTGGTTGTGCTCTAGGCTCAGTGTCGTTAGAAACAAAGGGAAACAACGTGGTTTGTTCTCAGCAGAGGTGTCCCTTTAACAGAGCAGTCTCCAGGGGTCCCATGCAAACAGCCCCGGTCCAGTTTGCAGTGCGATTCAGTCACTCCTGGCACTGATGTAAATGGCTGGGCAGGGTGCAGGAGACCCAGGCCCCTCCTGGGCCGCGGCCCCCCGCTTAGGTACCTGCAGTCAGTGCAGAGCCACGAGAACGCTCTAGCCGGGGTTTATTGTAAGGTCTGCATCACCGCTTTAAGATGAGGATATTCCTACCCCCCACGGCAGGCCAGATTCCCGCATCGGGAAGAGAAAGAGCCAGGCTCCTGGTGAGCGAGGGCCTGATTCGGGGCCCCCGCAGCACCCCCAGCTCTCCCATACCCAGAAAGTGGCTCCAGCGAGCGGCTGGGGTGTGCCTCTTGGCCAGCCTCAGCCACTCACATGGGACGAGGAGAGTGAGCCGCAGAAGGAGTCGGTGGCTCATTGGACCCAGGCGAGCTCACGGTTTTGTGTACAATTATAGCCTTTTCTCCTCTGCAGCGCGCTCACCCCATGATCTCACAGACATCACAAACCTCCCCGAGCCCCCCAGAGAAGTGGGGAAACCGAGGCACCGAGCAGCACGGTGATGTACAGCACTGGGGCTGTTGCAGCAGGGGCGTGACCTGTACCGGGGCAGGAGGGTGTCGCACCAACCCCCGCAGCCCCTGGCTGCCTCCCCTCCGTCCCTGTCCCGGCACCAGCACACAGACACATCCAACAACAGCTGCCAGGCTAGAAGGGGTGAGAGTTCCCTGCTGGCACCTCCTGCCCCAGGTCCCTCTGCCCACAGCTCCCTTGCCAGCCTTTGGCTCTGAGACCCTGGATCCTGGAAGGGGTAGGATGGCCCCTCCCTTGGGGCTAACCACTGGGAAGGCCTCGCGCCCCTGCCGCGCTCTGGGGATTCCTGCCGGCCGCCAACGCCTGCTTGGCCTGTGACCCGAAGCTGCTTCCTCCACCCATCAGGTGGCCCACAGGATGTGGTGGACACTGTGACGAAGCGGGACTGTTCTTGATGTTTCCTCTGAACACTGTAGGGGTGCCTCAGTTTCCCCTAGGCATTTCCTAAGTCTCTAGGTGGTGGGATAAGGGGGTGTAATTGTTGCAGAGCACAGGGCCAGGGTACATAAATGGTGACACCCTGTTTCCTGGCAACTGATGGCCTGGGCCCTTCCCCCCTGCAAGGTGAGAGCTAAAGGGTTGGAGAACAAAGGAATCAGGTGACCTCCTGGCCCAGGAAAGGGACAAAGCGGGGTGGGGTGGGGGCGCTGGAGGGAGTTTCAGTTTGGGGCTGGCTGGGACATGGAGTGAAGGGCAGATGGGGTTGTCTGGCTCACTGCTCCCAAAATGGACCCAGCTGAGGGGTCCTGTTCTCTGCACCTACAAGCTCTGTGTTAGACCATGTTCCTGTCATCTAATAAACCTTCTGTGTTACTGGCTGGCTGAGAGTCCCGTCTGACTGCGGAGTTGGGGGGCAGGACCCTCTGGCTGCCCCAGGACCCCGCCTGGGCGGACTCGCTGGGGGAAGCGCACGGAGGGGCAGAGGATGCTGAATGCAATGAGGTCAGACCCAGGAAGGTGGAGCCGGGTGAGCTGTGTGTCCTGCAGACAGGCTGCTCCCAGAGAGGTGACTTTCCCAGAGTCCTGCCTGGCTTTGTAGGGAGCAGCTCCAGAGCATCGCCCAGGGACGCCGTGACAGACACCAGCCATGGATGTGCTCCAGCCACGAGCAGGGAGGCCTGGCAAATCCCCAGGGGCCGATAACAGGCTGATCTATCAGCAGCAGGCCTGAGGAAGAGGAGGCTGCACAGAGACAAGGCGGAACTGCAGCCCAAGAGCCGAGATTCCCATCACAGCTCAAAGGAGATTGGCCCCCCCCCAGTGCATCTGACCTCCCACCAATCGCCATGCCACTTCATTTCTGTCTAGACTGGGGGCCATCATCCCAGGGCTCAGAGCGGTGAAGTGACTTGTCCCTTATTAAGTCAGCAGAACCCAGGCGCCCTGTCCTGTCCCTGAAGCCCCCCGCCTTCATCCTATGGCAATAGCCAGAATCCCAAAGTGCGGCCACACCCGGGGTGCGAGCGGAGGGGAGCCCGGGTCTGCTCCGACACGTCCCATTATACAAGACGTTTTCACAGGGACAGAGGTTTTACAAACAGGAATTTGGTCTGTCTACAGGCCACGCACGGCTCACACAGTGATGTTACATTTCTCGCACATTCACATGACGGCTTCTCATGCACACTCACTGGGATTTTCACCCCCATCACACTCACCCTCAGGCACAGTTGTGACCCAGGACACGTGCGCTCCTCCTCACGCTGGCCACCCGCAACTTGCCTTGGAGAAAGGGGGACTGCAGAGGCTCAGCATCCCCCAGGGATCAGGCTTGGGTACAGAAACGATGCAGGGATTGTGTCACCCACCAGTGAAATGCAGCCACCTCTGGGCCAGAACACAGCAGCCATTTACCAGGACAGGAAATGAAGAAGAATCATGCAGCTGATTGTGAAGCAAACTGAACTGCCCAAGAGGGAATCTGAACAAGAAACAGTGACTCCTCTTACCAGTCCAAGAGCGCCACAGGACCGTCACCAGCGCTGAGCACCCAGGACCTCGACCGGACGCCTCCCTGGAGCGCGGAAGCTGCAGAACGCTGGTGTCCAACGAGGCTCCACGCAGAAGTGCCCTGGGCAGGAGTGGATGTTGCCCTGCCCGCCCTGGATGTGCCGAGGGCAGAACAGTTCTGGGGGAGGTTTCTCTGCTCTACACCTCACCACGTCTGGAAGGGGACAAGGAGTGCAGAGATCAAACTGCTGGAGGCTGCACCAGGATGGGAGATGAACCAAAAGCAAACCCTGCCGCCCCCTTCCCCGAGCGGAGCCAGGACCAGACACAAGAAGAGCAGCAAAAATAGTCCAGGCGTCGGGGCCGGGGAAGTTGAGGGTTATTTATAGCTGGCTCGCTGCAGCGCGGACACGCGGCCAAACTGGGGACAGTGCAGGTGGGAGCTGGCTGCTCCACGAAATACCCCTCCACCCCCCAGGGGCTCGATCCCAACATGGGGAGAGCCTCTCCCAATGCTGTGCCCCTCACCAGGACACACCGTCCCGGAGGGCAGGGGGAGCACATCTGGAAAGGGGGGGCCTGGGCCTTCCTTCACCCCAGGAGGGCAGGGGGTTGGGGAGTGACCCCGTGGCCAACGTGGCAGGTGGGTGCTCCAGAGGGAGCCTCAGGCTTGGCTGGGGCTGGACCTGGTTCAGGTCTCCACAGAGCAGATCTGAGGAGAGGGATCCAGGGACCCCTCCCAGAGGGGTTTTTTTCTGCCACAAGGGCAGAACTGGGCCACACTCCCCCTGCCCCACAGCCCCCTCCTTGCTGCCCAGAAATGCCCAGGGGAAGGGGCAGTTTGCCATTACAGACCCTTACCCAGCTCTCCCCACTCTCTACCCTGGTGCTTTTAGCTGCCCTGTTTCCTTGGACGTCCAGTGCTGAAATCACGCTGGGCACTGGGAGCCAGGACTCCTGGGTTCTATTCCGGACCCTGTCACTGATTCCCTGTGTGACCGTGGCCATGTCACGCTCCCACAATGTGCCTCGGTTTCCCTGTCTATATAACTGGTGCGACACCCCGCCCCCCAGCACAAGTCACTCCTACACGCTGCTGGGGAGGAGAGCAGCCCAGAGGGACCCAGGCTGGCAAGGCCCACTGGGAGGTGTATGGCAGGGGCAGGGCTCCTGGGGATGGACGATGCAGCTGCCTGCATCTTAAATAGAGAGATGCAGCCTGCAGAGACTACCCTTCCCAGCATGCAGTGCACTGAGTGACCAATCCCGTGTGTGTTGCGTGTGAGCGGGTCAGGACAGACCCCCGTATCTGGGACCTGCCAGGCATGGCCCTGGGGCCCCTCAGAGAGCCTGACTGCGCTCCCAGGCCCTGCTCCGCTCCGGGTTACGTGGGTGGAGCTCCACAGAGCTCAGTGACATCCCTGCTGGAGCCCAGCGCCCCTGGCCACCCGGGGGTGGGGGTCCCGGAGCAAGAGGGGACGGTGCCTGGCTTGAGCTCCCTGATCCCTCCAGCCCCCTCCCCCAGCCCCAGGAAACAGGGGCGGAAAGCTGGTCCTGGAGGGGAAGTGAGGTGCTGTCTGGAGGGGAAGGCCCAGCCAAGCTCTTGCCTGCCCCCCGCGCACAGAACAATGCCAGCCCCAGGGGCCCCGACCGGAGAATGGAGGGCAGGGGAGGGTCTGAGTGATCCTGCCAGATGGGCGACGCAGGCCCACCCCAGAGCCCCTCACTCCTCACGAGCGCTCGGGGGCTGCGAGGTGGGAACCGCTTCCAGCCCCAGCCGCCTTCCAGGCGCGAGGCCGGTCGGACTGCGGACGCCAGGGCGGGTGAGCAACAGCAGGGCCGAGGAGTCTCCGGGAGCCTTTCCGGCCGCTCAAAGGGATCAGCAGAGCCCAGGCTGCCCCCAGCTTTGCGGGGGGCAGGCAGGGAGGGGCCGTGGGGCCAGAGGCAGAGACCTGGGCACGCCGGGTCAGGGCTTCTCTAGGGCTATGCAACTGCACTGTGGCAACCCCCTAGTGCAGTCAATGTGGGGAGGGGGTCCAGGGGTTAGAGCAGGGGCTGGGAGCCAGGACTCCTGGGTTCCATTTCCGGCTCCGTCGCTGACTCGGCACACGACCTTGAGCTCATATAGTTGCCCTGTTGAGCCTCAGCTTCCCCGTCTGTGTAAGGGGCTCAGCACCTGAGCTGCGCCCTAGGGAGCCGTGCAGCTGTTTCCAAAGCACCCCCTTTCGCTGGCCTCACTCGCCAGGATGCTGCAGGCCCCCAGGCTTCCTAGATCCCAAGGCCAGAAGGGAGCACTGTGATTGACCAGCCCCCCCGGCCCCGTGCAGGGCACAGGCCAGACCTGTCCTAGAGCAGATCCTGAAGAAAAACATCCAACATGGATTTAAAAGTCGCCCATGAGGGGGAATCCACCGCGACCCCTGGTGAATCATCCCAGTGGTTAATTGCCCTCAATGTCAGACATTCACACCTTATTTCCAGTGTGTCTCGCTTCGACTTCCAGCCACTGGTTCGGGTTCAACCTTCCTCTGCTCGACTGAGGAGCCCCTGATCAAATCTTTGCTCCCCGGTCCCCCCTGTGAAGCATGATACATTGATCTAGTGCGGCCAGCCACATTCCTAATCCTTCCACTGTTCCCGAAGCTCTTCTCTGAACCCTCACCGGTGTCTCCACACCCGTCTCGAACGGTGAGTCGCAGCAGTGTCGCACTCTTCCAGCAATATTCCTACAGGGGGCGCTGCCCAGCCCCACCCCAGAGGCGACCCCAGCCTGGCTGCCTTTGCTCCTGCAGGGTGAGAGCTGGGGGGCTGCGGGGAGCCGCACCCATTTCCCAAAGGAGAACGCGCCCCTCCCGGGGAAGGACGAGTGGCTGGCAATGCCACAGGGTGGCTTCCAGCCCCACGGCTCCTCCACAGTCACCCAGCCAGGGGCTGGGCAGAGCCAGCTCAGCTTCTGACAGATCTCAGAGCCCGGGCGAGGTCAGGGCTTTTCGCACTGACGCCCGGGACTTGGTAGAAGGGGGATGGGGACGAAACCTGACAACACGAGCCCCGGTGTCCACTCCGCTCCCAGAGACAGAACCTGGCTCCCAGGCCCCGCGCTGCACCCGCCAGTCCCCACCTCACTTCTCCCTTTGACACACTGCAGTGGCCCTCGCCCCCCGTGAATACAGGTTCAGCACGTGAGATGAGCCCGGCTCTGGGGGCACCAGGGGCTGGACCCGCATTTGACAAGCGAGCATTTCACGAGGGCTCCCTGGGGCCCCGCCAGTCGCTGGAGAGGACACGGCCTGGGGCAGGCCTGGTTGTGATGGTGGCTCAGAGTGCTGGGCCCTGGGCAGCGCTGTCCCGGGGCCAGTCACAGGCTGCTGTGTGGACACACCTTGGTCCCCCTCTTTGGGAGCCTGCTGGCACGGGGCCCTGGGCTGGGAGATTAGGCTTTGCCCCAGCTGACACGTTGCAGTCCCATCCTCGTGTTAGCAGGCCTGGCTGCAGGCCTGTTGCTGCTACGACCCAGGGCTGCTGCCCCACGGATCCACCCATCTTGGTACCCTGGGAGTGCCCGACGTGGGCTGAGCAAAAGGGCCAGGGTTCACCTGCAGGAGACAGAGCAGAGATTTGCCTCTGTGGAGCCAGCAGCTCCAAACTCCTTCACCACAGGGCTGGGGCTCGGGGTCGTAGCAAGGTGGGAGTAGGGGGACTGGCTCCCTGCTCCCCACATCCTGGGGGAGGACCCAGAGGCTCATGCTCCACAGTGCACACCACGGCCTGCACTCTGCTCCGGGTGCAATGAGCCCCAGTCGCCTGGCTGCTGGGGCTTGTCTGAAGAGCTGGCAGGGAACAGCCTGGGGGCAAGCCCTGCTAATGGTCCAGCCCCAGGATGCCAGGGCACTATAGAGCCCCACTGACGGGCTGGCTTGGCCCCTGGTGCGAGGCCCACAGCAGGAGCAACAGCTGAGCCCCCAAAACACCCTATTCCCTCCGCCCAAAGTGGGCGGTGAGGCCTCGTCAGGGCAGGATGAGGGGAAGGGGCGGCAAGTGCCAACCTGCAGCCGCAGCGGGGCAGGGAGCCAGCTCCCTCCAGCGAATTCCACACAGCCGCGCTCTGAGAGCTAAGGCGGCAGGGAGGGGGGCAGGGAGGGTACACAGAAACCACCACCACATGCCCCAAAACACGACACTGACACCCTGCAGCCCAGAGACACCCCCAGAGCCGCAGAGCGCTTGGCCTCAGTGACACACGGAAGACCCAAACCACCCAACACGGGCACAACCGCAAGACAGCCCTGGGGCCTGTACTAAGCTGATCGCCCTGGCTAGGCTGCTCAGGGCCGTGAAAACTGAGGGCTAGGTCGACAGCCCCAGGCTCATGGCTCTCTCAGAGGCGGATTCACTGTGATCCACAGAACAACTCCCGGCGCTGCAGGGGCAACCTCAGCACCGTACCATGCCCAAGGCCCGAGGCTCAAACCCAACCCGCCCAATAGCCACACGGCTCTGAGAACCGACAGGCGACACAGCCCCTGAACTAAACCGGCCAAAAACTCGCTCTTTGCTGAGCCGGCTTCCGGCCCTTCTCCCCAGAGCCCCGTTACTGACCGAACGCCCCGTCAGGCTGGTACTGCAGCCTCTGCTGCTCGCCACACCCTCCCCGTTCCCACAGCTAGTTAACTGGGCTAGTCCGAGGAGCCCCCCACAATCAGAGAGAGCCCCCCGCTCCTGCCAGCCCTCCCCAGCCCTGGATTCAGAGTAGCCAAGGAAATGAGCTTGGCACCCGATGATTTTAGCACGGACTGAAACGATCGAGGGAGCAGCTCTGATCCAGTGAACGTCGAATTCCTTCGTCGCTGGCTTTCCCTGCCCACCCCCCATAGCCGCTGGGAGTTGTTCTCCCACAGTGACCTGGGCTTGTTCCAGTCAGGTTTAACTGGGTCCCTGCTCTGCGCTGAAGCCTTGGCTAAGGACACAGGTCCGGTGTTAGAGCACAGGGCCAGCTTCGCCCTCTCAGGCAGGCAGCCTGCCCCATCTCGCCCCGTGCAGGAAGCTCACGTTGGCGTGTAGCCAGGTGCCGTGCGAGCCTGATTCAGCAACACGATGACAACGCTGGCTGGCCCCAGCCATGCGGCGAGGCCAAACCGGTCAGGTCCCCGGGCGAGGAGATTTTAAACACCGGCGACTGCTCTCTTTCCAAAGGAGAACAGGCTCCCGGGAGGAAGTGTAAAACAAGCAATGGCCAGAGCTTGCTCTGGAGCCGAGATCCTGAGCTGACCTCTCAGTGAGAAGTCAGAGGATGACACAAGGAAACAGGTCCGTTACTTTAACTCTCTGTCACCTGGGCCACGACACGCCCATTAGGCAAAGGCAGAAGGTGGGGTCTGCCAAGGTTGCCCTGCACACAGCTCCCTAGACCCTGGCAGGGTGCAGCAGCCACTAAACCAGCTCGCTTGGTTTTAAAGAACGATCCAATGTCCTGGCAAGTTTCCGGGACTCGCAGCAGAGCCGTCTCTGGGCTGCACAGAGAGAGAAGTGAAGCGTAGCTGGATCTGACAGGCGGAGGCCTGGGTGGGTGCACGTGGGTCACCCAGGGGCTGGAAGCACAGAGTGACCCACAACACCCACTGAAGGCAGCTGCTCCGTGCTCCTCGGAGTCGGGCTTGGGGCATCTCTGGTCGAAAGTTCAAGCACCAAAGTGAGTGGCCCGGTCTCGAAAGCATTGGCCAAAATCTCTGGAGAGAAGGTTCAATGGAGTTCACAAAAGACAGGCGGGGTCAGAGAGAGGGTTAACGCCCTGCCCCAGCTTGAGTCTGGGCAGGGGACACCACCTGGCGATGGCTGAATTCAGAGCTGGTGTGAGCAGCCACAGGGCTCAATCCACGCTGGTACAGCAGTTTAACAATAACCCTCTGCTCAGCTCTCACCCTGAGGCACAGGCAGACTCAGAACCCCGTCAGGCAGGTCAGTATCATCCCAGTTTTACGGATAGGGAAACTGAGGCAGAGAGCAAGGCAGGGACCTACCAAGCTCACCCAGTGACAGAGCCAGGAACAGAACCCAGGAGTCCTGACTCCGGCTCCGGGGCTGTACCCTCCACCCTACCTGTCCTCCTATCTATCGCGGCGGGGTCTCTGGCAGCGGAGAGGGTTGCTCTAGGGGGGGTTACGTAACCCTGCAGCGCAGGGGTGGCCTCTGTCCCTGGCACAAACAGGGTGGCCTGACTGGCCCAGGCTGCTGGCTGCCAGCAGGGCTCCGGACAGCGGTCAGACCACATGCTCCAGAGTCCGGGCGGGGTAAGGCTGAGCCCCCGCACTGCAGGCCAACCTGGCATCCTCACCCCCCCAAACCCAGCCTCCGAAGGGCCCCAATCCCGACCCAGGGGCCCGGCAGGCAGCTTGAGACGGAGGAGCAGGAGGAGCTGGGAAGGGGGCTCCGAGCTACGACCCCCGAGGAATTCCTCCTCTCTGCAGGACTAGGGAGCCGCAGCCCCAGGGGACACGCGCCAGGCCCCCCCAGTCCCCAGGGCCACTGCTGCGGGCAATGGCCGCGCTGCGCAAAGGGGGCCCCGGTCCCCGAGGGTCTGTCCGAGGCGGGGGGGGGGCGCAGAGCTTCCGCCCCAGCCCGGAACACGCAGACGCAGCTTAAAGTTGTATTTTTAACCCCCCCAGGCCCCCAGCGCACGCGGCCGGACAACTTCGCTGGAGACTTCAGGGCGCAGCGCGCCCGCTGCACGGAGCGGCTCCGGATTTGCACCGGGAGGTGCGGGGCGGGGGGGGGATCCGGTCCGCAGCCGCCCCCCCCGCGCACGGCTGCCCCGGGTACGCGAGCCCGGAGCTCGCTGCAGGACTCACCCAGCGGCACGGCCGGGGGCGCACGGCCGGGCCCGAGGCCGCGCTCCGAAGACGGGCTCAGCCCGGACTCCTGCCTGCGGAGGCCACTCCGGGTGGAAGGCGACGTGATGTCACTGCTGGGGGGGCCCCCCCCGCCTGACCCGCCGCAGCCAATCGGCGCCGGGTCCAGCCGCGCTCCCCGCCAGATGTTTCCCATTTGGGAGCCCGCGGCAGCCCGGGCTGCGCTGGTTCGAAACCCGGGGCAGGAGGCTGGGGGTCCGGCCCCAAAGGGGCACAGACGGCCATGGGGGTTCCAAGGCAGCGGCTGCGCCCTGGGGCCAGGGGCCTTTGCTAAGCGCTCCAGGGCCTCAGCCGCTGATCCCCGGGGGCAGCGGAGCCCAGACCGCTGGCCCCGTCTAGCCTGCCTGGGAGGGGGGTCACACAGCACAGGGTGCAGCCAGCGCCCAGCCGAGGGGCAGAGGGGACCCTTTGGGGGCAGGTTGCTTCCACTCTGCTCCGGGGGGGGGCTATTCGGAGACTATTCGGAGGTGGTTCGCCTGTGCCAAGGTGGGCCACATCCCCTCTGCTACACCACCCGGGGGCCTGCCGGCACCCCCCATTCAGCCGCCAGCTCCCGGGCACCTCCCACAGCCAGGCAGGGCCCCGTCGCCCCAGTGCCCCATCCACCCACAGCATCCCAGCCCCATGCATCCCCTCCGCCACCCGGCTTCATTCCAGCCCGTGGCACCAGCACGCTGACCCCCGGGGCTCCTCTCCCTGTCCCCTGTTAACCCCCCTCCCACCCACAGCCCTGTAGTGAACTTTTCTGTCTGTTCCGTGCCCACTGGAGGTGTCTTAATGGCTCCCAGCTCTGGCTCCAGCATGCGCAGACCAAACCAGGCTGCTTCATGCCGCTCTGATCTCTGACATCTGTGTCAGATTTACCCCTCTGAGGCCCATAAGCGGAGCCAGTCACCTCCCTGCCCCATCACAATGCCAGCACTGTTCACCGACGAGCCCAGCAAAGGAAACTGGCTCTGGTGCTGCCAAGTAGCTGCAAGGCCCCTAGACAAAGACTCCGTCTCAGGGGCCTGCTGGCAGCGCCAGGAGACGTCTCACCTTTGCCAGGCGCAGCAGGAAGACGTGGCCAGGATGCTGGCAGGTACAATGCACGTCCCCTCCTGTAACCAGCTGGTAAGTTTCCCTTCTCTGCCACCTCCTGTCCCAAAGAGCCCAACGTGCCCGTGTGTTGGCAGATTTCATACCGCTGGCCTTTCCCCCTCCAGCTCACCAAGCCTCTGGTGCAGAGGAGCTGGCAACCAGGCAGGTGACCAGGCAGCAGGCCACCAGGTGGGGCAAACACACATCGAGACTTCTGTGGGTCATCTGCAAGATGCACCCATCACCCCCATGCTACGTGGCCCAGACGAAAGCCCCTGTTTTGAGGGTTCAGTAGGCCAGAGGGGAGATGGTCCCAGGTGCAGAGGCCCTGTGGGCAGAAGGCCCTGGGGTTAGGGGCTAGTGCACGGCCTGCTAAAGGAACTAGGGGCACCTGGGTTTCACAAGCTAAGGAGAGTCAGCTCAGGAGCGGGACAGCTCTGAGCAACGCTTGGTGCTGGAGCTCGCTCGGGATGGGCCCCTCAGAACCAGCGCTGAGCCCATTGCTCCAGCCTGGGAGAAGGTGCGGCAAGCCTGCCATCATTCATGAGACAGAACTACAGTCCCAACCAAACTGGGCTGTTCAAGAGGTGCTAGGTCCAGAATCTGGCCAAATTTTCACTTGGGCAGCTACATTCTGCCTCACCCTTACCCCACGAGGTGCTACTTCCCTTCCCCTTCTATGCTTCTCTAATGTTGCCATGTGCTGTTGAACAGCTGCCATGTTCCATCCTTTAGTGCTTGGCAGACAGGTGAGACCCTGGATCTGTGCAGTCAGGTCTTTACATGCATGGAGCTCTGCTGAAATCAAGGTGGTGGTGAGGGCTGTGGAAACAGTCTGGGAACAGCCTTCTCTAGCTCACACGGTGCTGGGAGGCAGAACTAGCCATGACTTGTGAAGCTCATGTGACAGGTTGGCTGGAGCCTCCACCAGGAGCGAGAAGGCCGAGGTGCCCTTCAGCAAGCCGGCAGCTCAGGCTGCTCTTCGCTGGAGGGGGGCTCCGCTCCACCCCACCCCCAGCTCTCCAGACTGCTAATAATGGGCCAGGAGAGAAGCCTCTGGGCAACCATACATCAAGGGCATGGCCAGTTCACTCCACTCACCCTGCAAGTGCCTCCCCATGGACGCTCCTGACCCGGCTCCTTCCTCCGGCAGCTCAGGCACCCTCCCTTCCACAGCCTGCTCCCCAACCATGCCCAGCTCCTCCTAGAATCCATGCTCCCTCCAGCTGTGCAACGGGCAGGTTGTCTGGGGTCCATCCCTTGCTCCAGGAGTGGCCTCTAGCAGCTTGGCAGAGGGGGAGAGTCAGGACCCCTGGGTTCCGCCAAAATCCTTCACAAAGCAGATGGGCTTCAGGGCAGCAGCCCCTAAATAGGGCAGATGGGCACCAAGAAAGGGCAACATGTCTGGCCAGCAGCCCCCTGCTCCCTCCACACCCATCCTACCCACAGGCGCCTGCCCTCCCAGCGCACGCTGCTTCTGGGGAGTCCCTGGAAATGCTGCAGGAGTTGCAGTTGGTGGAGTCGACGAGCAACATGGAACGTTGTTACGGCTATGGGCTGCCCTGCCTCGCTGGCCCTTTGCCAGCATGGGGGGGTGGGAAAACTCCCTGGGGGCCCGAATAGGCACTGCACAGCATCCCCACCCCACGGAGACCGACAGCTCCTTAGGGCAGGGACCACGTTGTGTTCTGGGTGTAGAGTGCCTAGCCCAACAGGGGCCTGGGCTCTGACGGGGGCTGCTGGGACCTAATAAATACCCTAAGCCCGGTCCATTGGCAAGGCCAGGAGCAGTAATGTCAGCTGTGAGCAAATGAATTCTCCTGAGCACAGTGGAAATCAGAGAACAGCATCCACAGAATGATTACAACAGATGGATGCTACTGAATCTGCTTTGTACCGCTCCTCAGGGCGAGGTACCTCTGGTCAGTGAGCACAGCAGAGGGAGGGGGAGAAGAGGGAAAGGAAAACGTTCAAGGGGATGCACAAGTGTTGCTGCGTTTAAATGCCTGAGCCCATGGAAACCCAAGCTCCCTTTGCACATCTCGCCCAAGGGCAAGCAAGCACCCAGCCTTTCGAAACAAGACAGCAGGCTGCCGCGCTCACCGAAAGAACAGACAGCACATGTGCTGCCAAGCAGACCCTACCCCCGGGACTGTTCGCAAGATCCAGGCCTGAGACTCGGGGTTGCCATGCAGCATCCTTGCTGTTCTGTACAGGGCTCACTCACCAGGGGATTTGGCTGCCCTCACTGGCAGGACCAGGGCTCCGTCTTGCACACGGGCTCCACTGAGAGAACTGGGAGTCGGCACTATGGCTATGCCGTTTGCAGGAAGGGGCAGCCTTAGTTGCTAATGTGCAAAACCCAGCCATGCATGGCAGGGAGCCAGGCTCTAGCCCAGCAGGACGTACACAGGACTTGCAGGGGGCTTTGGGACTGCTAGAAGCAACAATTCAATAAACACAAATCAAATCAAAGCCTGGAACGGGTTGAACCTCACCATTCCTCTAACTGAGGAGTTGCTTCTGTGGTTAAATTACACAAACAACTCCAGCCCTGGCTCCCAGGCCAAGGCCTCGTGCGCAGAGCTAGGAAGCCCTAAAAATAGGGGATTTGTAATGGGAAAGTCTGGCAGCCCCTGCCCCATAGCAGGGCTACGCAGGCGCCGCTCTCACCAAACCACAGAGCAACAGCAGATCTTTTGGGGTTTCACATTGTAAGACTGAGTGAAACATGACCGTGTGTATTTTTACTGGACATGGAAAGACTCAGGAGGTTTGCAGCCACATGGTTTTCATTCCACAAACTCCCCAGAGGCCTACGTCCCACGGTTCCGACACAGAGGATGCTGTGCCCTTGCAGTCTCTCTCCTTTGGCTGCTCTCAAGTTACACAGGGGCCAAGATGACGTAAAGTTGTATTTCCTCCAGGCAGAGGGCGTTTCCTTCAGTTATGATCCCCGCTCTTTTCCTCCCCCCTGAAGATCTTTTGTGCATGCAGAGTATTTACGAACAATGAAACTGCTCCCAGACTAGCGACAGTATCCCAGGTCCGCAGGAACATCTGCTCTTAGCGCTCATGCTCTGCTTTACGTATGCAGCCCCAGAGAATGGGGGAGTTTCCCTTTTTCTTCAACACTCGCCACCCGAATTTAAATGAAGCCCCTAATTCCAGACAGCGTTACAAGCCATTTTACCTTTCTCCTTTCACAGGAGAATCTCGCTGCACTTTGTGGCAGCAGAGGCAGGAGGCGACAACCCCCCAGAACATGGACAGTCATTTTCTTCTGATTTCTTTATTGTCTGTTTTTTGTTGGGGGGGGGATGGAAATTTCTCTGTTCTGATTACAAATTGGAAACTTTGTACAGCACATTTATATACTGTTATTTTACACACGATTAGCACCCTACGGGCTCATCCATCAGTTAAAGCTAGAGTGAGGAGTCAAATTTCAGGCGTACAATGCCAGAGGAATGACAGCCGTTGCACACTAGAATGAACTGGGTACAGTTAGGACAGAATCTTGCTTTAGTACACGGTGCTACAGTCTGAACAAGCCAAGCCTCTGCCTAGCGCATGCATCCCTGACAGGCTGACTACAGAATGTTCAGTCCCCACCTGGGAAAACTCTTTCAGTTTGGCTCATTTACCCCTCTCCATGGATACATCACAACTTCACTAACTGAGCGTGCGTCCCACGAGCCGCCTACCCTTTCTACGTCTCTTCTACCCTGACTGGGAATGACACACAGTCTCACTAGCCAGCTGTGCTTTTGGCAGGCTTCACCAAAAGGAACCAGAACTGAAAGAGCGGGAGGGACTGGCAGGAAAGCAACCAACTGGAACCTGTCACATGAGCTTCTGGCCAGACATTTCACCATTCCCTGGTTTCACTCATTTGGCCGCAATTCTCGGGTGGAAAGGTGAAGTGTTGGGTTACCATACTCCGCCAACCACATGTATTTCATGCTCAGGTCCCTTTCAGGGCGGACAAGACTTTCATCAAGAAAAAGGATTCCAATCCGAGATCTTATCAGCTGATGGAGGCTGGTTCCGGATTCCCATTGGCTGCTGCCAGTGTTCCATGTGACCGGGTGGAGGCTGCAGCTTCTGCCAGCTTCCTGTCTTCCTCTGGTCCAGGCCCGCCCACCCCAGTCTGCAGGCGACTCTGTTAAAGACAGAAAATCCACAGTCACAAGCCCAGCACCTGACCGAGTTAGGTCCTGGCTCGCGGTTCCAAGCGGAAGGATTTCACGCATATGCACACGAGTAGCATTCAGCACAGAAGCCACAAGGCGCTGCAGCCAGGACAGCTGCTGGCCAGAGTAGGGTGGGAGCTCCAGAGCGATTCCAGTCCAGCCCTCCCCCCTCCTGGTGGAGACCTCCATTTGCAGACTGTTACTTCCAACTGAATTGGCCGATCCCCGCAAGAGGCTCTGGAACAGCCAGCAGACCATGGGAAGGCATTCCTCTGGGCGCCTGCTTGAAACCAACGGCTACAGCAAACCGATGGCCTTGATTCAGGGCCTGCTGCTGGGGCATTTCAGACCTGCCAGCTTGAATCCCAAGCTTAGGCCCTAGTGCCCCAGGCTGGTAAGAGCTAGGAGCAGCTTGCTCAGCTCCTGGAAGAAGGGGAAGGTCGCTGCTTTCCAGAGACCCCTTTCAGCTGTGGAAGCAGCAGCATCCAGCCCTCTCCAGCAATCGGAGGGAAGGGAAAAGGGCTCCCAGCGGCCACCTCCAGAGAAAAGGCCAACCTCATAGCAATCTCCTGGGTGAGCCGCACCAGCGAGGGAGAGGGTGTTCGATGCCTGGGAGGAGCAAGGTAGTAACGAGAGAGACAGCGATGGAGTAAACGTTCCTTTGGAATCACACCGGAGAGACAGGACTTTCTGCAACAGCTCAGGCCACTGGCCGGGTACCCGGCCTTCAGTGCAGACCACACCTCAATACCTCAGACAGAGATGTAACCTGTCTGCCCCCACTCCACACACACACAAATAGTGCACCAGCTCAGCTGTGTAGTGAGGCATATAGGGGAAAGGTTCCTTCCTGACCCTTGCAGGCAATCAGCTAATGCCCGGAAACATGCGATCATCCACACCAGGGCGTGATATGGCTGGGCAGAGTGGGGCCATGGCTGGCTTTCCACGGGAGAGCAGCCGCATGGAGCTTTCGCCAATACAGAGCTGACCTGGTAGCTCGTAAAAAGGGAGCAACTCCCCCTTCGTCCAACTCCTTACAGAGTTCTGGAGGGGAAATACTACCCAGATTGGGAGCTTTCCTGCTACTGCTTCATGGCTGGAAGCCCCAGGCGCATCCCCGGCTCTACCTGGGCAGGTGGCTCTGCATGAGACTCCATAGTTGGCAAGGTGGCTTGGCCAGAAGAGCTCCCTCTGTCCAGCTGGGTGGCCTGGGTCGGGATGCCTGGCTGAGGAGGTTCTTCACGGGCCAGTATGTCTACAGCAGCCTCAGCAATATCTTTGATCGCCTGATCTTCCAGGGCCCCGGAGGAGTCAAAGAGCAGAGGGGAAGGGGGACACTGCATGCTATCTCCCACCACATCTAAGTCCTGCAAGAGAAAACACCCGCCAGCAGGCTTCAAGGGGCTGAGTGGACTACAGAGGTGAGATTTGGGCCCCTTCTCCACATTACCCACTTACATCAAAGGGCAAAGACCATGGGCCTGAGTTTAGAAGTGCTGGGCACCCAGAGCTCTGCTGCAGGGGCTCACCAAGTCTGAAAGTCCTGGGAGACTCCAAAGGGGGCAGAGCCCAGGCAGTCCCTGCTACCATCTGGAGTAGGTCCTAAGTCCACCAGGCTGCTAGAAAACACAGCTTCACATGGAGGGCAGGGGAAGCAGGGACAATCCTATTCCAGCTCCTCAGGATCTTCCTCCCTACTTGGCCATGTTATTAGAGGCCTTTAAGGGTGGAAGGTGGTGACTGTTGGCCTTGAAGACCAAATCCTCTGACCCCAGGGCAGGCAAAGACAGTGGCAGGGCAAGCTTCCCCCCAATGCCCACATGGTTCAGCCCTGTTCTAAGCACGAGGGAGGAAGTCAGCAGTGGGCACTGGGACACCAGGAATTCTAGACTTGCTGTCAGATTAGTTTCTCTCTTCCTCCAAACCATGCCAGCGCGAAGAAAAACCGGCCGGTCTGGGGCTTCCCTTCTTTGATAACCAAGGATTTGGAATTCTGGGTACAGCACTCTGAGCCACTAAAGAAATCTGCCTCTCCCTAGCAGCATTACAATCTGGGATGGACTTCCACTGAAGACAAGTCTGAGGACGCAGAGACCTGTAGCCCTGCATGACCTACCATTG
Source organism: Lepidochelys olivacea (assembly GCF_965140295.1). Lineage (NCBI taxonomy): Eukaryota > Metazoa > Chordata > Testudines > Cheloniidae > Lepidochelys > Lepidochelys olivacea. The sequence continues at coordinate 1,391,065 of NC_140430.1, forward strand.
TCCCACAAACGGGATGACCAAGAAGGGACAACAACCCAACTAAGGGGTGGGGGCAATAGGTCTGGGTGAGGATCTAATTTCAATCTCTCAGGCGCCTCACAGGCTCCACACAAATGATCACACTCCAGCAGAGCCCTCTCTGGGGACCCGGACAAACTATCTACCCACTCCTCTGTTTTATTCCTCCACTCTGCCATGCTCACAAATACATTGCCGCTGTGCCTCCTGATGATAATGTTGACACGGGAGGCCAGGACTGGTCGGAGGCTATTGTTAGGGGAGGGTATTTGTTTTGGCTTTGGAGGGTGGAATGTTGGTGACTGCAGAGGAGCGCGTTAACAGGATAACGTTACACTAGATAAAATGCAGAGGCTCTGCATATCTGGATGCTGACAAAACTCTGAGTCCTCTCAAGAAGGACCGTGGAAAGGTTCCCTCCGGGATCCCTCTAACCGAATGAATCCCAGGACGAGAGGCCCTAGGACTCTGATCACTTGTGTGCTTCTAGCAAGGCAGACCCATGCTTATCTCAATAGCATGGAGAATCACACATGCTACTAGGGCTGTTCCAAAGCAGGCCACTTTTTTCCAGCCAACAGCCAGGCCCAGCTTAGAGTACGGCCAGAAGCAGAGATAAGGCTCCTGAATTCCTGTCTGAACAGCCATTAACGTCCTGCACAGGCCAAGAGAACAGCTCCAGCTCCAACACGTTTCTGGCCTGACAAAATTCTTCCCCCAAAGACTGTTCTTGCACGCAGCAGCATGCCATTTCTGCCATGTGAACATTCAAACCCCAGGGCAAAGAAAACGGAGGCCCTGACCCAATGCACACGGCAGTCAATGGAAAGGCTTCATTGACTTTAATGGGCGTCAGCTCATGCCTTTATGGCAGCCACAGCTGATCTAGGTTCCTAACAAGCAGCTTCAGCGCTCAAGGGCTTTCGAGTCACTGGACCGGGGCCACATGGCTATATTAATACCATGGCTTCTAGGGCCCCTACGGCTAAAGGAGGCTCTCTCAGCATTCCTGTCCGGCTATTTTTAAGTTGGTACCAAAGGTCTGTTTTGGGATGAAGTGTGTGGAGAGTTTGGTAATATCTAATTTATAAAGCAAGAAATGTCTCCTTCAGAAGATAGTTCAGAGCACCTGCAATGGCTTTGTTTAAATACATTTCATTAGGATTTTTCAACATGGAGGCTTAACCCGCATGCAGGACATCCCAGTAATCCAGGGATTAAAACCCTTGTGCATCCTTTATGGGATAGATGCAAAAAGCCGCTTTTAAAAAAAGCCCCTAAATATGGATTTAAATAGACTAGCAGTTGCAAAGGAGCAATCAGGTTAAAACCCCACCAAAACAAACATTTCCCAAACCCTCTGAATTCTCACACCTCATACGAGATGGTTCTTTCTTCAATGACTAGAAACAAAAACACAGAATTGATTGAGGTACTGGCAAAGGGCAAGTGCAGGGTGACCAAATGTCCCAACAGTATCGTGACCGTCCTGATACTGGGGGCTTTGTCTTATACAGGCACCAAGGGCACCCCTCCAGTCCCAATTTTTCATACTTGCTATCTGGTCACCCTAGGCAAGTGGCAGGAGATGCTTAAACTCTAGACTCAGCTCACCCCACTGTGCCTGCTTATAACGTAAGAACGGCCATACTGGGTCAGACCCAAGATCCATCTAGTCCAGTATCCTGTCTGCCGACGGTCCCCGAGGGAATGAACAGAACAGGGAATCAAGTGATCCATCCCGTCGCCCATTCCCAGCTTCTGGCAAACGGAGGCTAGGGACACCATCCCTGCCCAGCCTGGCTAATAGCCATTGATGGACCTAGCCTCCATGAACTTATCTCGTTCTTTTCTGAACCCTGTTACAGTTTTGCCTTCACAACATCCTCTGGTAAAGAGTTCCACAGGCTGACTGTGTGTTGTGTGAAAAAATACTTCCTCTGGTTTGTTTTAAACCTGCTGCCTGTTAATTTCATTTGGTGACCTCTAGTTCTTGTGTTATGAGGAGGAGTAAATAACACTTCCTTATTTACTTTCTCCACACGTGTCATGGTTTTATAGACCTCTATCACATAGAATCATAGATCATAGAATCATAGAATATCAGGGTTGGAAGGGACCCCAGAAGGTCATCTAGTCCAACCCCCTGCTCAAAGCAGGACCAATTCCCAGTTAAATCATCCCAGCCAGGGCTTTGTCAAGCCTGACCTTAAAAACCTCTAAGGAAGGAGATTCTACCACCTCCCTAGGTAATGCATTCCAGTGTTTCACCACCCTCTTAGTGAAAAAGTTTTTCCTAATACCCAATCTAAACCTCCCCCACTGCAACTTGACATCTCCCTAGTCGTCTCTTTTCCAAGCTGAAAAGTCCCAGTCTTTCCTCATACGGAAGCCGTTCCATACCTCTCATCACTTTTGTTGCCCTTTTCTGAACCTTATCCAGTTTCAGTATAACAGGTCTCTGTGTATATAATGTCTTCTGCAGTTTCCACAGTATGCATCCGATGAAGTGAGCTGTAGCTCATGAAAGCTCATGCTCAAATAAATTGGTTAGTCTCTACGGTGCCACAAGTCCTCCTTTTCTTTTTGCGAATACAGACTAACACGGCTGTTACTCTGAAAACAGCTCAGATGAGCAGGCAAACCTGTACCACCACAGGTACCATGACACCTAGGCACTGTATTCCGAGTCCCTCAAAACCAGAGATCCTGCTTGTTGTGTGTGGAGGTTAAAGATCCCAGAGTTCTTTTCCTAAGGGTAGGGGGTCTGCCTTAGCTACCCGTACACCCCAATGTCACGCAGAGCACTGCGGGCTCTCTACCCTAGGGATGGCTGCTTCTCAGTGATACCTGGTTGTGTGGTTTGTAAAGGCATTGGGATCTGTTGCTTTATATCCCCACCCCTCCCCCACATAATATTTTAACATGGCTTTAGCCTGCGTAATGATGACAGCAATGCTCTTCCTCCGTTCACTGGAGGACACCATGCCTGCACACCGCACTACTGCGCATCAAGTGGCTGCTCCAACTTACGTCGCTGAACTCCAGGGGTAAGCTCTCGGAGGGCTGGAGCTCAGCAGTGCTCAAGTACAGATCCATGGGGGCAGCGTCCAGCTCCTCGGGAACGGACAGCACCTGCTCAGGTACGTACATCTGGGGTGGTAGCTGGAGATGAAGCGGGCAGCAGGGACACTCAGAGAGGCTTACAGGAACCGGCTTGTCGCAGGACACTTCCTCCGACCCTTGGCACAGCTTAAACAATGTCTGATTGGTATCCTGACAAATATCTGAGAAGATGCAGTCAAGGGGAATGTAGAGAGCCTGGCAGAGAAACCAGCTACCGAAAGGTGTCTTGTCCTGGGACACAAAGCAGAGGCCGAAGCATAGACTCAAGAGACCAGGGATCTAGTCCCCAGTTGCTCAGTGACCTTGGTCAATTGCGTGTGCCCCAGTTGTAAAATGGGGATAATACTGACACCTTGGTAGGAGGAAGAGGGGGTTACAAGACTTAGCTGAATGCTTGTAAAGCACTCCCACCCAGACCCTCAGATGGGCAGCATTACGAATGCAATGTAATGGGCCACTGCAAATAAATCATAAGTATCTGCACAAACCTTCACATCTACCATGCAGCAGGGAGCTCCGTGTTTATATCAGTGTGCACACAGCTTTTTCCAAACCTAGGAATTTAGTTCCGGATTTTCATCCCTTCCGTACCTAAAAGTGCCTAGAGGAAAAACTATTCCTGCCAATAGCATAAATGGGATTTCCTGCCTTTAATCACAAACAGACCATAGCTCCAATGGCATCCTACTTCTAAGGCTGTCCAGCAGCAGACAGTAGCTGGGGACTGCCACTCGCTCACTATCAAAACTAGAACAAGAACAATCCCCTGCTGAATATGACAAACTGACTTCCTGTTTGAAGACCACTTAAAGGAACCCTGCCAAATGTAAAATCACACCCCATCGGTAACCTGTGGCCTTTTACTGTTACAGTAATCTCGGAAGTTCTGTGTAAATGAAAAATTAGAGCAATTTCTCCCCCAGTTTGTTCACTTTGTGAATGACAGCACTCCAACCCAAATGACTAGTGACTTGGGTACTTAACTTAAAGCACTTTAAATGGATTTTCAGAGACTGGGCACTCAGCACTCTTGGACAAATCGGGCTTGTTTAAGGTGTCTCAAGTCAGACTCACCCACAAAGTCAAGTCACGCAAAAAATAACTCGTTACTAAGTCTTTGTGCATAGTTACTTTCACAGTTTCCCTTTTTATGCAAGGCATCAAAGGAGAGAAAAACACTGAAAATACAGTGATTGTAAAACCACAAACTGGCAGGGAACTCCAACACAGATGAAGGACCTGAAAGAGCTTTTAGCTCATTTTTTTAAGTTGATCAGATTTCAAGATGACCATTTCCTCTTAAATCCTCCACACACGCACACCGAGGAATCTCTTAATACGCAGACAGGATTCCCAGTCAGACTTAAAGAAGCTAGTAATTCAAACTAAAGGAACCAGTACTAAGCCTACACCAGAGGAGCCTAGGTTTATCAGATGCTCAAGGGCAGATGCCATCTGAAAAGAGGCTCTGTATAAACAGCAGGGTGGGGCTCCGGATTTTAATCTCTCTTTGTGACTCCAGATCAAGTGCTTAGTTTACAGATCAAAACATGATTTATCAAACTCACCAACCCCACTTGGAACAGGAGAATCCAGATGGGTTCTGTCTGTTTCACACATCATTACCAACAATCTAGTTCCCTGAAAACCAAACAGAGCCAAGGAGTCTATCAACAATGCACAAAGCAGAACAGATTACACATGGTTCTCCTATAACTCTATCAGCTCAGCAGGGCTGACCAAAGTAAAATCTTGTTTGTGTCAGTAAATAGCAGACACGAATCAGACATAAGAGAAGACATTTTTTATACAGTCCTTTCATTGCCTGCACCGCTCTAAGCTAGCCAGCTGCAAATGTCTCTTGGGTTAAGCCATTTTAAGAGCATTTATTCTGGAGAAACAATGGCCATTTCCTGCCACACACACCTGTTCCCTTTGTGTAACCAGACTCAGATCTGCTGACTTTAGTAACAAAACAAAGTTCATAATTTCCTCTGCTGCCAGCCCCACTCAGCCAACATGACTCTGGGAGAGGGAGCTGGAGTTTACTCTGACTCACATCAGCAACAACTGCTAAAACTAAGCTCTGAATGCAGCACCGAATTCCACCTCTAGTTACCTCAGTGTAAGCTCCTACAGCCAATGGGGGCTGCACAGGTGTAACCAGGGGCAGAATGTGGCTTGTTACTGCGGGGATCTAGAAGCTGGAAAGAACCCAGTGGGAACCTGCAGGGCTGGCCCACTGTTTTATCTGTAAGCCAAGCAGACTCGCTCTGAAGTCACTGACAAACATGCCACAGAGACAGTATGAGACTCACTGTTCAGTGTGGATGTGCACTAAATAAATAGCACCCCCCCGCGGGGAATCCAAGTAAGACAAGGCAGATCTAGGGACCCATGACAATTCCCAGGGGAGCTAAGATTTATTCTTAACTCACAAAAGGCTCCACCCAATACTTCCTCGTTCTAGATGTTTATCAGCATCCACAGCCAGGATTCTTCAAGGATTACATTATGAGTTAAAGAACAATTTACTTCTATCTTAGTTTAACACAGCTGGAAATTAGCCTGTGGCTGTCCTGTAAGCTTCCATGGTTCGCTTGTTGCTTCCAACTGAATTGGCTGTTCCCTTCTGAGACTCTGGAACAGCCAACAGACCACGGGAAGGCATTCCTCTGGGCTCCTGCTTGAAACCAACAGCTACAGCAAACCGATGGCCTTGATTCAGGGCCAACAGAAACGAGGATCAAAACAGCTGTCACCCCAGTACACCTCACGCTGCAGGAGCGGAGTCACATGTGCAGCTCACTACAGACGGGAGGACAGAAGGATACGAGTGAGGCAGTGTCTGGTCATGGGGAGAGACTGACTGGAGCATCGAACGTCATCAACAAAGGCCAAGCACCGCTGGCTGGAACGAGTGGTGTGTGCCTGTAGAGGAGCCCAAGAGAAGGGATCAGAGCCACACAGGACTGCCCACCTGCTGACTGGAGAGAGACTTGCCACTTGGCAGGACTCTCACATTCAGCTATTAGAGCGACGGTCCGCCATGGGGATGTCAGCTTTTTGTGACTTTATTGTCAGAGAGTGTTCAGCTTCTGAAGCAGCCCACATTTTCAGGGCAGATACTGAACTTTCTTGCCTTAGCACATGGATTCTTAGCCATTCCCAGTTTGCTATTTTTGGCGGGGGGAGGGAGGTGTCATCATGGAAGGGCTGAACCCCCTGCCTAGGGGAGTTTAAAATCAGTCCCATCCTCTAATTTCATTCAGACATTTAGGTAGCTTCCCCCCGCCCATACAGAAACAACTGCATCAGTCAATTTCAATTTGGCTTCTCCTGCACAACACAAGGTGGCTACATTTGGGCTCCCAAGGAATATTTAGCTCTCTCTGCTCCAACAAAAAAAGAACTTCCATTTAATGACAAGTGATGAAAACCTATTCCTACTCATATCAGCCTCTCGCCCACCCCCCTTTCTTTAAAGGGAAACATTCTCCAGATCTACATTTTGGGCCTACACTATAACTGCTCCTGTCCCTTTAATAAAAGCAGGCCCAACGGAACTCCATATTCACTGGCTGAGGTTTCATATGCCATGCATCTGCCAGGGGTGAGTATTTATGGCTGATGTACATATCCCCAAAGACAGGGCTTTACAATGGAAACTCTGGCAGGGCTGGACCTACACGGAACTTGCTGGAGTGATCCCCATGAGGAGGGGAGGGAGAAGAGACCTGGGAGCCAAGCGAGTCTGGAACTCCAACAGGCCTGAGATCAGACCTCCCTGTGTCTACAGCATGAAGTACCTGCTGGGCCACACCCTCGGTCGCCAGCATCCGACGCTCCTTCAGCTGGCGGTGCAGCAGGGCCTCCACGCCGTAACGCTGCCGATAGCGTCGGAGACACTTCAGTTGCTTCAGGTTCTCACGCTCCTTGGCCAGAAGCCCCTCTGGGCCTGTCAGAAGGCTGCTTCCTGGAGACACAGACCACAGGGAATCAGCATCATACAACACTGCCCAGACTGCTGCAGCGCCCTAGTCCGATTAAACGAAACTCCTCTGTTTACAGAGGACTCCACTGTCCGCTACTAAGCAAGACTGGGGATGGATTTCCTATGCAGGGAGCCAGCCCATTTAGCTGGCTATGGAAGGCCTCCAACTGCCAACTCCTTGCTGAGAGAGGTATTGAACAGCTCCACATTCTGGTGGTGTTGAGCTCTGCAGTTAGAGCAGGGACTAAGCCTTTTGGTAAGGTCTGAACAGCACAGTGCAGCCTCCAGCAAGCTCATCCCACTTACCCCAAGGGGCAAAGAAGGAATCTTTAAGTAAACTGGTTAGTCTGTAAGCATTCTTAAAGGACTCCTCCCTTTTTGAAACTCTTGATGGGTCAAACCTGTATTTGGACTATAATATATGAATTCCTGCAATTAGAATTGCAATTTGACTTGGCTTACAGATTATTCCAAAGCTGACTACATGGTCTATTTTAAAAGTTTATTAATGTGCAAATGTTGTGACGTGAATGTTCATAACTTTGCATTTACCTGACTGTTCATCATGGACTTTTTCACCAAGTTACCGATTTATAAAATATTTTATAAAACACTGCTGCACAGAATAGCCTATTATTTTTGTCAGAGAAGGGGCTGCATACTGTATTTTTGCAGGATACGTTACCCACAGAGATGAGGACAGTGAAGGCATTCTTCGTGTGGCTCTGCAGCACAGCCAGCTACAGGACGCAACCTTTCACTAGCTGAACTATAAAAACAACTGCCTCCAAAGATCATCTTCTAGACCGCAGGAAATCGGCAAGAGGCAAGTGCCTCTCCTGCCATCCTTGGGATGACCCACTGCCACCCCTGCTTCTCCCCACTCCATTTTCTTTTTGAAAACGATAAGCACATAAGTTTTATCAGTTTACATTTTGTATTTATGGTTTTTACAAGTATAACCGTGTACGCATGTGAAGTTAAACAAAGTCTGGAAGAAGAAATCCATCAGGGAAAGCGAAGGCCATGGGATGGACTTAGGGGTGGGTGCGCCACAGAGCATGCCATCTGCCTGGAATGTAAAAAGCAGGGATGGAGACAGACAGAGGGCCTAGAGAGTGGAGCTGGTCAGGGAAATAACTGCATCTCATACATTTAGCACATTATCTGCCCAATGGAGAGAGCTTCAACTGTCGCTTCGTCCTCTTCATCCCTGTGCTCAGAGCATCTGAGCGTCTAGGCTCCTGCCGATTCATAGGGAAAGGTTTTCTAAGCCAGACTGAGGAAGCTGCAGCACTGGCCAAAGCCCTCTGTGCCAATCATGGCCCCTCTGCCAGTCCTCAGCACCCACGCTGAGGCTAGGTCTACATGAGGGACTTTTGCGGTATAGCAATGTCAGTTTGGGGCATGATTTTTTACGGCATTTCTATACCAGCAAAAACCTCAGTGCAGACACAGTTATATCAGCATCAAGAGCTTTGGCTGGCGTAGCTTATTTTGCCTACTAAATGGGTATAATATAAGCTGCATGTACACGAGGAGTGTTTGCCGGTACAGCAATGCCAGCAAATCTTTTCTAGTGTAGACAAGGACTTACACACCCTAACATTTTGTTTATTAAAAAAGAAAACAAGAAATCCCATACAGAAAATAATTTTTCTCTCAGAATTCAGGTTTTGCAGGCTTGTTTCCTCACAACACTGCAAATGTTAAAGAGCAATAAATCGGGCAACCTTCATACTCACCATGAGACCAATCTTCAAACACTTGGCCAACCACAAACAAATACCATCACCCTCAGGCAAATTGAAGAACTGAAATCACCCCTAAGAAACATAAAGGTCTGTGTGTGGCTTATACATGCCCTGTGGCCACAGGAATACAAAGCTGTGGCTTCCTAGACCAGTACTTGCCTAAGGCTTCATGCTCCCCCTTACGGCTGTGCAAGTATCGACGCTTCTTCTCTTTCAGGAGGTGCTGGAGTCGTTTGAACTGGTCTATGTACAATGACTGCAAACGGATCAGCTTCTCACGCATGATCAGCGCCACCTCCTCAGCTGTGTACACGCCAGCATGTCTGTTAACAGAACCCAAATTCAATAGGTCACAAGTAAGTGAGGGACAGTAAGCCATGAGCTTTATGGACATTCGCCAATCGCCTTGAGATACCACCAGATAAGAGGTAGCCTAGAGCAGCACACCTGGCAGGGAGAAGCTATCTAACCAATAAGTGAGACCTGCAAGCCAGCCAGTGCATACAAATCTAAAGGCAGCGAGTGGAGGTGGTTACATTCTAGAGATATACAAGACTGACCTGGTCACACTGGAGCAATGCAGGATTTTCTTCTGCATCCTACACAATACTGAACATCACACTGGCTTCACATATTTCAAAAGAGGCCAGACTAGAACAGACCAATAATGGCCCATCTAACCCAGTACTCACTCTTCGATGAGGGCTAACAGCAGATACTTCACACAAAAAAAAGGCGACAGCTTCTTTTCATCCATACCTCAGAGGAAGAGTTTCTTCCTGACCCTATCTGGAGATCAGCATGTGGTGTAACTCACGAGAAACAACATTTGCAATTTTTAGCTGTAGCATTACTGAAGATGCTGTTTATTTTCCTAGAATTGTCTTTTAACAAGGATCTAAATTATTCTTACTATCCTGCGGCAGCAAGCTCCCCATTCTACACAACTGACAGGCATTCACAACATGTCTTACTTCAGAGGGTCCTCCTGATCACTGTCGATGCTTTCAGCTTCACTATCAGGGTCCCCTCGCCACGTCTGATCCACTGTCACGGGTTCTTGTTCTCCATCGCTCCAGCTGTCCTCGTCTGAAAGGAAAGAAGCCCATTACAGAGGCAGGCCACTCAGCCCCACTTCCAGGCTGCTGTCACTCAAGCACAGCACAGCCAAGAATCTGCCAGGAGTCCGGCAGCAGGAGGGGAGACAACCAAGCTCTTCAAGAGACAAACAGGTCACATCACAGATGTCCCAACCCCCAAAAAGCATAGGTAAGCTCCAGGGTTTGAACAGGAAAGTCACCAATTAGATCTGGGCTGTCAAAATACACAGTTCTCATGGTTTCAGAGTAACAGCCGTGTTAGTCTGTATTCGCAAAAAGAAAAGGAGGACTTGCGGCACCTTAGAGACTAACCAATTTATTTGAGCATAAGCTTTCGTGAGCTACAGCTCACTTCATCGGATGCATGGAATTCTTATCTCCCCTACCAAGAAACCTGAAAATTGCCGGCTTGCTCCTTGCTGAGCTGATCCCGCAGGACAGAAGCTGCACCGCCTGTAGCTAGGTTGTGTCCATTTACTAGGGAAGTGGTTCTCAACCAGGGGTATGCAGAGGTCTTCCAGGGGGTACATCAACTCATCTAGATATTTGCCTAGTTTTACAACAGGCTACATAAAAAGCACTAAGGAAGTCAGTACAAACTACAATTTCATACAGCCAATGACTTGTTTATACTGCTCTGTATACCATACACTGAAATGTAAGCACAATATTTATATTCCAATTGATTTATTTTATAAACATTTTATTTTGTATGGTAAAAATTAGAACATAAGCAATTGTTCAGTAACAGTGTGACACTTTTTGTATTTTAATGTCATAGAATATCCGGGTTGGAAGGGACCTCAGGAGGTCATCTAGTCCAACCCCCTGCTCAAAGCAGGACCAATCCCCAACTAAATCATCCCAGCCAGGGCTTTTGTCTGAGTTTGTAAGCAAGTCATTTTTAAGTGAGGTGAAACCCGGGGGTACGCAAGACAAATCAGACTCCTGCAAGGGATACAGTACTCTGGAAAGGTTGAGAACCACTGTACTAGGGCACAGAACCTGCAAGCTGGAGAAGTAAGGGGATTCATCTCATAGGATAATAGGAGGAGCACTTCAACAGATGTTTATTAATTAAATTTCACTACTTCACTCTGATGTATTGCCCCATGTTTTACAGGAGGGGAAAACCTAAGTTCAGAAAGGTGAAGCGACTCAACTTTGGTCACACAGGAGATCATGGATCCAGGTCCAGTGATCAGATCACTAAGCAAAGTCTCTCTCTTGTAGGATATCATGTTTTTACCACAGATTCCTTGGGATTGTTCCCTTTCCAGGATTAAATTGCGTGACTTTATTGCTGGTTCCTCTCGTATTTTAGCTCCAGAGAAGGAGGCTTCCCCAAAATTATTTTTTCTTGTGCATTTCATTCAAAGCTCTCACCTAGAATTCGACTAGCTTCACTGCGGCTGCTCTCTGCAGTCTGGGAGCCCAGCTCCATCTTTGCATAAGAGCTCAGCTGGCAAAGAAGAGTCTCACCCATGGGTCCGGGGTTGGATTTCTTCATCTGGGCTTGATGTGCCAGCGTGTTCCTGCGGGCATGTTCAGCACAGAACGACACACTGAGGGGACAAAACAAAATGCTGTCTGGCTTAGGGAATTCATAGCTTCCAACCAGCAAGGCAAATAGAGTGAGACGTGTTCAGTGACACTTGGCTTGGAAAAGGAGGAGTCTTCACTCCACTCCTCTGACACCAATGATAAATTCAAGCAACTCTGACCGTCATTTGTATAGTTCCTATACTACCAAAGGACCCCATGTGATTTACAAATCACATGCACAACCACTGAAATGCAGTTACCTCTGGCATAGAGGTGGCAGCCACGTGGCCCAGCAGTGACATGAGGGAAGGGATTTTTGGGAGAAGGATATGGGGGCAAGCCCTCACTCTTTCAAAAAACTGACACAGGATTTTTAATGTCCATGCAGAGAGGCCCACATGCATAGGACTGATCATCTTTATCTCCCAAGGACCCACTCCAAGATCCGGGAACACAAATCTCTGTGAGGGTGTAGATAGTTCAGCGCTGGTGCTATGCCCACTGAAGAGAAAGTTTTGTTGCAGTGACGCCAGCACCAGGAAACAAACACATCAATAAACACTACAAGTTCTCCAGCACCTTTCACCCAAGGATCTCAAATCACTTGATAAGCATCAATTAACTCTTAATCCCTCTGCCAGACAGATTACTGTTCTCACTTTGCAGACAGCTAAAGGGAGACTCAGAAAGGCAAAGTGACTTCCTCAAGGTCACACAGTGAGAAAGCAGTCTAACTAGGAATAAAACTCAGAGCTCCTAGCACTGTGCCTTAGCCACTGGACAGATCCTTCACATGACAAGATACTCCCTCCAGGTCACTTTAATTCTACTAGTTTGAGAGAGAGGTAACATGATGTGGCGGGTACCTACCCATCCTTCTTCTCAGCTTTGGGAGCAGCATTTGGACACCTCTTCCCATTCTTAGTGGAGACATAGCTGCATTGTTTGAAGGGAGCATTCCTGTCTTCAAGGATGTGCTTAATGCAGAACTCTTGCCCTTCCAGCCGAGGCTGGGAACACTGACGGTGAGCGAAGGCACATGATAAGGGTTCCTGGGGCCTTGGCACAGGGGTAAGACGCCCCCGACTTGACGGCAAGACATGGATCCGAATTCTGTTCATACCAAAACTTGCAACAGATACACACAGCTAATTGTTAGAGCTGGAGCAACCTCCAGACGCTAGTATAACTGAGCAGCCCCTGCTACCATCACCAAAGGGAAATAGGACCAAATTATTTGTCAGTGTTTCAGTAGAAGCCCCTGTACTCTGCAGAGGGTGTCATGGCACAAAACGAGACAGCCCAGCAGCACAAGAGAGAGCGGCATGAGGGAATTCTTCCCACAGCCTTGGTTTAATTTGCTCTTTATTGGGAGGTTTGAGCTTCATGGCATCCCGGGTCACTTTGCAGCTCACTTCCCCTGCATGCCCGTTGAGGACGGAGAAGCCGGCGGGACCCAACGCAAACCCTTTGCCATTTGGGTGCAGGGGCGTTTTGTGCATGACTAAGGGCCTCCTCTTACGGGTCGGGGAAACACGTGGAAGAAGGTCGGTTCTCCAGCCACCCCCCCTCTAGGGGGCTCTCCCAACCCCTGCCCCAGAGAACCAGCCCCCCTCCCCATACTCTGCTGTGGGCTCAGGGCCCCACTCAGAGCCAGGGGCTTGGCGCTGGGCCCCTGCCCCCGAGAGCTTCCCACCCCACGAGGGGAGGGCTATGGGGAGAGGACTGCAAAACACCCACTGGGGGAGGGAGACCCCAGCCTGAGGCTCCCCCCGCCCCCCACGGGCTGACCCCCAGGCTGACCCCCGCAGGGTGACGCCCTCCCCCACCCCCAGCGGGCTGACCCCCTCCCCCCACGGGCTGACCCCCAGGCTCTCCTCGCCCCTCCCCGCGGGCTGATCCCTAGGCGCTCCCCTCCCCCCACGGGCTGACCCCCAGGCTCTCCTCGCCCCCCCCCCACGGGCTGACCCCCAGGCTCTCCCCTCCCCCCACGGGCTGACCCCCAGGCTCTCCTCGCCCCTCCCCGCGGGCTGACCCCCAGGCTCTCCTCGCCCCCCCCCCACGGGCTGACCCCCAGGCTCTCCTCGCCCCTCCCCACGGGCTGACCCCCAGGCTCTCCTCGCCCCCCCCCACGGGCTGACCCCCAGGCTCTCCTCGCCCCTCCCCGCGGGCTGACCCCTAGGCGCTCCCCTCCCCCCACGGGCTGACCCCCAGGCTCTCCTCGCCCCCCCCCACGGGCTGACCCCCAAGCAGTTCCCCCCGCCCCCTCACCGGATAACCCCACCCCCACGGCGCCGCCATTTTGCCTGCGGGGGGTGCCCGCGCCGTCCCCCCAACAAGGAAGCGCCGCCGCCATCTTACCTCGCCCGCGCCCAGAACGGCCCAACGCCCGCTCCCGCCGCGCCATTGGCCCAGCCGCCGCCAATCCCGAAACGGGAAGCAGGAGGCCCCCCACGGCCATTGGAGGAGAGACCCATCAGTCAGGGAGCCGGAGCCAGCCCCTTGGAGGGAGGGCAACAGGCGGAGGGGGAGAGGGGGCAGGGGGAGGGTATGGCGGGAGGGAGGAGAGGGGGCTGGGCTGGGCTGGGCTGGCAGGGGAGAGGAGGGTGTGTATGGGGTGGGGCTGGTCGGGGGGTATGGCTATGGGGTGAGGGGAGGGGGACAGGGGGAGGATATGGCTATGGGAGGACAGGGGGCTGGGCTGGCGGGGGGAAGGAGGGTGTGTATGGGGTGGGGCTGGTCGGGGGAGTATGGCTATGGGGTGAGGGGAGGGGGACAGGGGGCTGGGCTGGCGGGGGGGAGGAGGGTGTGTATGGGGTGGGGCTGGTCGGGGGGTATGGCTATGGGGAGGGAGGAGAGGGAGCTGGGCTGGCGGGGGGAGGAGGGTGTGTATGGGGTGGGGCTGGTCGGGGGGTATGGCTATGGGGTGAGGGGAGGGGGACAGGGGGAGGATATGGCTATGGGAGGACAGGGGGCTGGGCTGGCGGGGGGAAGGAGGGTGTGTATGGGGTGGGGCTGGTCGGGGGAGTATGGCTATGGGGTGAGGGGAGGGGGACAGGGGGCTGGGCTGGCGGGGGGGAGGAGGGTGTGTATGGGGTGGGGCTGGTCAGGGGGTATGGCTATGGGGTGAGGGGAGGAGGACAGGGGGAGGATATGGCTATGGGAGCACAGGGGGCTGGGCTGGTGGGGGGAAGGAATAGAATCATAGAATATCAGGGTCCCCAGGAGGTCATCTAGTCCAACCCCCTGCTCAAAGCAGGACCAATTCCCAGTTAAATCATCCCAGCCAGGGCTTTGTCAAGCCTGACCTTAAAAACCTCTAAGGAAGGAGATTCCACCACCTCCCTAGGTAACGCATTCCAGTGTTTCACCACCCTCTTAGTGAAAAAGTTTTTCCTAATATCCAACCTAAACCTCCCCCACTGCAACTTGAGACCATTACTCCTCGTTCTGTCATCTGCCACCCCTGAGAACAGTCTAGAGCCATCCTCTTTGGAACCCCCTTTCAGGTAGTTGAAAGCAGCTATCAAATCCCCCCTCATTCTTCTCTTCTGCAGGCTAAACAATCCCAGTTCCCTCAGCCTCTCCTCATAACTCATGTGTTCCAGTCCCCTAATCATTTTTGTTGCCCTTCGCTGGACTCTCTCCAATTTATCCACATCCTTCTTGTAGTGTGGGGCCCAAAACTGGACCCAGTACTCCAGATGAGGCCTCACCAATGTCGAATAGAGGGGGACGATCACGTCCCTCGATCTGCTTGCTATGCCCCTACTTATAGGAGGGTGTGTATGGGGTGGGGCTGGTCGGGGGGGTATGGCTATGGGGAGGGAGGAGAGGGAGCTGGGCTGGCGGGGGGAGGAGGGTATGTATGGGGTGGGGCTGGTCGGGGGGGTATGGCTATGGGGTGAGGGGAGGGGGACAGGGGGAGGATATGGCTATGGGAGGACAGGGGGCTGGGCTGGTGGGGGGAAGGAGGGTATGTATGGGGTGGGGCTGGTCGGGGGGTATGGCTATGGGGAGGGAGGAGAGGGAGCTGGGCTGGCAGGGGGGAGGAGGGTGTGTATGGGGTGGGGCTGGTCGGGGGGTATGGCTATGGGGAGGGAGGAGAGGGAGCTGGGCTGGCGGGGGAGAGGAGGGTGTGTATGGGGTGGGGCTGGTCGGGGGGTATGGCTATGGGGAGGGAGGAGAGGGAGCTGGGCTGGCAGGGGAGAGGAGGGTATGTATGGGGTGGGGCTGGTCGGGGGGTATGGCTATGGGGAGGGAGGAGAGGGAGCTGGGCTGGCGGGGGAAGGAGGGTGTGTATGGGGTGGGGCTGGTCGGGGGGTATGGCTATGGGGTGAGGGGAGGGGGACAGGGGGAGGATATGGCTATGGGAGGACAGGGGGCTGGGCTGGTGGGGGGAAGGAGGGTGTGTATGGGGTGGGGCTGGTCGGGGGGTATGGCTATGGGGAGGGAGGAGAGGGAGCTGGGCTGGCAGGGGTAGGAGGGTATGTATGGGGTGGGGCTGGTCGGGGGGTATGGCTATGGGGAGGGAGGAGAGGGAGCTGGGCTGGCAGGGGTAGGAGGGTATGTATGGGGTGGGGCTGGTCGGGGGGTATGGCTATGGGGAGGGAGGACGGGGCTGGGCTGGCAGGGGAGAGGAGGGTATATATGGGGTGGGGCTGGTCGGGGGGTATGGCTATGGGGAGGGAGGAGAGGGGGCTGGGCTGGCAGGGGGAGGAGGGTATGTATGGGGTGGGGCTGGTCGGGGGGTATGGCTATGGGGAGGGAGGAGAGGGAGCTGGGCTGGCGGGGGGGAGGAGGGTGTGTATGGGGTGGGGCTGGTCGGGGGGTATGGCTATGGGGAGGGAGGAGAGGGAGCTGGGCTGGCGGGGGAGAGGAGGGTGTGTATGGGGTGGGGCTGGTCGGGGGGTATGGCTATGGGGAGGGAGGAGAGGGGGCTGGGCTGGCGGGGGAGAGGAGGGTGTGTATGGGGTGGGGCTGGTCGGGGGGTATGGCTATGGGGAGGGAGGAGAGGGAGCTGGGCTGGCGGGGGGGAGGAGGGTGTGTATGGGGTGGGGCTGGTCGGGGGGTATGGCTATGGGGAGGGAGGAGAGGGAGCTGGGCTGGCGGGGGAGAGGAGGGTGTGTATGGGGTGGGGCTGGTCGGGGGGTATGGCTATGGGGAGGGAGGAGAGGGAGCTGGGCTGGCGGGGGAGAGGAGGGTGTGTATGGGGTGGGGCTGGTCGGGGGGTATGGCTATGGGGAGGGAGGAGAGGGAGCTGGGCTGGCGGGGGGGAGGAGGGTGTGTATGGGGTGGGGCTGGTCGGGGGGTATGGCTATGGGGAGGGAGGAGAGGGAGCTGGGCTGGCGGGGGAGAGGAGGGTGTGTATGGGGTGGGGCTGGTTGGGGGGTATGGCTATGGGGAGGGAGGAGAGGGAGCTGGGCTGGCAGGGGGAGGAGAGTATGTATGGGGTGGGGCTGGTCGGGGGGTATGGCTATGGGGAGGGAGGACAGGGGGCTGGGCTGGCAGGGGAGAGGAGGGTATGTATGGGGTCGGGCTGGTCGGGGGGTATGGCTATGGGGAGGGAGGAGAGGGAGCTGGGCTGGCAGGGGGAGGAGGGTATGTATGGGGTGGGGCTGGTCGCGGGGTATGGCTATGGGGAGGGAGGAGAGGGAGCTGGGCTGGCGGGGGGAGGAGGGTATGTATGGGGTGGGGCTGGTCGGGGGTATGGCTATGGGGAGGGAGGAGAGGGAGCTGGGCTGGCGGGGGGGAGGAGGGTGTGTATGGGGTGGGGCTGGTCGGGGGGTATGGCTATGGGGAGGGAGGAGAGGGAGCTGGGCTGGCGGGGGGGAGGAGGGTGTGTATGGGGTGGGGCTGGTCGGGGGGTATGGCTATGGGGAGGGAGGAGAGGGAGCTGGGCTGGCGGGGGGGGAGGAGGGTGTGTATGGGGTGGGGCTGGTCGGGGGGTATGGCTATGGGGAGGGAGGAGAGGGAGCTGGGCTGGCGGGGGAGAGGAGGGTGTGTATGGGGTGGGGCTGGTCGGGGGATATGGCTATGGGGAGGGAGGAGAGGGAGCTGGGCTGGCAGGGGAGAGGAGGGTATGTATGGGGTGGGGCTGGTCGGGGGATATGGCTATGGGGAGGGAGGAGAGGGAGCTGGGCTGGCGGGGGAGAGGAGGGTGTGTATGGGGTGGGGCTGGTCGGGGGATATGGCTATGGGGAGGGAGGAGAGGGAGCTGGGCTGGCGGGGGAGAGGAGGGTGTGTATGGGGTGGGGCTGGTCGGGGGGGTATGGCTATGGGGAGGGAGGAGAGGGAGCTGGGCTGGCAGGGGAGAGGAGGGTGTGTATGGGGTGGGGCTGGTCAGGGGATATGGCTATGGGGAGGGAGGAGAGGGAGCTGGGCTGGCAGGGGAGAGGAGGGTGTGTATGGGGTGGGGCTGGTCAGGGGATATGGCTATGGGGAGGGAGGAGAGGGAGCTGGGCTGGCAGGGGAGAGGAGGGTGCATTTTTAAGCAGAACAATCCTATGTCACTGCCAGTCCCTAAAAACGCCCAGAAGAGGTGGGGTGGTGGTGAAGCAGCCCAGCCCCAAGGCCGGGGCTGTACCAGAGCCCTCCAGGAGGGCATGCCAGGGAGAGGAAGAGAAGAGGAGGCCCACAGCCCCGTGGTCAGGACTTGGCCGAGCCAGGGTCAATTCTTAGCTGGGGGCAGGTCAGCGTCTCTGGGCCTCAGTTCCCTTTCTCCCCAGCCTCCAGAGGTGGGAGGACAATCAGCTGGTGCAGTGACAGGGCTTTTGACTCCTTCCTTGTAGGGACCCTTCCAGGCACAAAGGGTAAGTCTGTCTGCCAAGCCCCTTCCCTTTTTCAGGGCGCTAGGGTTGAGTCACAGCCACCCCTTCTCACTAGGCAGAGGCTGCCCGTGCCTGCAGCCAGAGTGCACCAGGCCCTGCCCTGAGGCCAGGGTGCGCGTCTGTACAGCATGGCCTCAGACAGCAGGATCGAGTGCAGAAACAAGTGGCGAATCTCCAGCTGGCTCCTCCTGGGCTCCAGGGTCTCTTCCATCCCCCATTAAAAAGGAGGTTACTAGCCTCCACTTGGCACTGAAGAACCTGGACACCCAAGGCCAAAGAACCAGTACCATGGACCCAGCTAGCCCTCGCAAAAGGGGGGCAGGGGGGAAAATTTCAGAACCAGGACAGGTTAGCTTTGTGGATTAAGACCAGCACATCCTTTCACAGAGGTACTAAGATGCTATCAGGAAAGCAGCGACTTCACAGCCAAGCTAGGCAGGTTTCAGAGCAACCATCTTTACTTCGTATCATGCGGCTATGAATAGCATGCCTAGCTAGACAAAATACCCTGTCTTGGACCATTATCAGAGGACAGAACAAGGAGTAATGGTCTCAAGTTGCAATGGGGAGGTTTAGGTTGGATATTAGGAAAAACTTTGTCACAAGAAGGGTGGTGAAGCACTGGAATGGGTCACCTAGGGAGGTGGTGGAATCTCCTTCATTTGAGGTTTTTCAGGTCAGGCTTCACAAAGCCCTGGATGGGATGATTTAGTTGGGGATTGGTCCAGCTTTGAGCAGGGGTTGGACTAGATGACCTCCTGAGGTCCCTTCCAACCCTGATAGTCTATGATTCAGAGTCACTGGGAGGGAAGCAAATTCCAGCTGTCCACCGCACAAGCTAGGGTTGAGCCATTCCTCCTAGACTATAAATTCACTGTCAAGCTTGGCACACTGGAGTTCCTTTTCTTGGCTAGATATCCAGCCTTCACTGTTCAGAGCTTTCATTGCCATGAATTATGCACAGCAAGAGGCGAGGAGCACACTAGTGCCATTAGTGGCAGTTGGGGACTTCCTCTTTTTCTATACACAGAACAGATGAGATTGGGTAGGGTTTTGCCTCTTGTAGTTTACTCACCATCTTTTTCTCCAGGAGTCTTAACACATGACACTTCCCCAGCCAGCCAGCATGGCCAACCCCTCACTACCTCAGCCTTCAAGGTGGGAGGCTGACACTCCACTCCCCACTTTCAGTATGGGAAACGGAGGAATAGCAACAAAGTCTGGGGCAGACTCAGGAATAAAACCTAGGTCTCCCCCTTCTAAAGTCTGCACCTTAACCTCAGGCTGAGCCTATTTTCCCTTTGTAATTATCAGTTAAAAAAAAACCAAGCAGCAGCTGAATTCATTGACTCCTTTGCCTTTAACTTTTATTGATGTGGATAAATACAGAGAGAAACATACTTGACAGCAAGATCGCCAACACCTGTAGCCCCATTAGTTATCCAGCTTCCTGCTGGTTTGTGCACAGGAAGCTCTTCACATTTTGTATGGGGGGCGGGGGGGAGAGAAACAATGCAGTAGGTATCAGGAGACAGGCAACAGCAGCAGGGGAAGGGAAA
The DNA here is from genome assembly GCF_965140295.1 of Lepidochelys olivacea. Taxonomy (NCBI): domain Eukaryota; kingdom Metazoa; phylum Chordata; order Testudines; family Cheloniidae; genus Lepidochelys; species Lepidochelys olivacea. The sequence continues at coordinate 1,410,991 of NC_140430.1, forward strand.
AACCCAAATTGGTCAGTTTGCAACCACAAGGCAGACCCTGAGTGAGAGATTGAGAGATCAGAAAACGCATTGATTGGGCTCTTTGGCTTAATGTGGGTTTAAAAAAAAAAAATTGAATCCAATCAGAGTTTCATATAATCACAGAAAGGAGAAAGCTTAGGAATGGTGCAGTTTATCACCCCCCAGCCCTCACTCTGTACAGACCGCCAGTAGTCAAAGGTGTTGTGAAGCACCAGTACTTTGAATGCTGTCAAGCGTTCCTTTCGCATCCCAATAGCGGGGTGGCAGTGAAGGCTCAAGCCAGTTGTGCCCCTCCCAGACAGCCAGCATAGCCATGTCTGGAAGGGAAATGAGTTTACAATGGAATTGTAGCAAACTTGTCTCTCTTTTTAAAAAATGTCCAAAGTTTAAATATTTGTAACACTTCAGAATAGGATTAAATTGCCCTTTCTCTCTCCCCCCTGCAGTCATCCTTCCCTCCCATCACTTCCCCAAACAAAGGAATGAAGAATTTTAGACCATACACCTCCTCAGAGGGGAAAAGCATGTTGGACTGCGACCAGGGTGCAGGGCTGCTATCTTCACAATCCATGTTTGCTTAGTGTCTATGTGAAAGAGAGCAGAGTCATGACTGCAGGAGGTTATCTGTGCTGTGGAAAGTTTGGGCAGAGCTTCCTTCCCTCACTGCAGAGGTTTCACAGACCCTATATTTTACTCCCCGCCTTCTCAAGAAATATGGGGACAAATTGAATGTGGAAGAAAAGATTGGAACATCCATGGAAAGTGTCTGCTAATTTCAGCAGCACTGTACATTGCACATCCGGTGACAGTGGCAGAGTAGCCTCCTTTGCACAGATATGGCAGAAGCCAGATTACTTACCCAGAGGAGAGGCAATGCAGGAAAAGCAACCATCAAGTACTTAAGGTGGAGCAACCTCCACCCCACCTCCAACATCCAGTGACTTACACCCATGCCATTCTTTCCACTGCCAGGAGGAAAGTCAGCTCATACCAAAGCACAGAATGCCAAATGAGTTTCAGTCAGGGTCATCTACTTCCATTTCCTGATCCACTAATGCCCACTCTTCCCATCACACCCAAGCTGGGCCCATAGCATATGGGAAGTCAGATTCTCTGCTCTATTACATGAGCACACCAAGCATTCTGGATAAAACCTAGAGGCAATTTTAGATGGTAAAGCAGACACTGAATTCATGCATTTAAGAGTGCCTGCAACACAAGTGATTTCTCTACTCAGTGCATTGTGCTCTTTTTCCATATGGGATGTGAGATGCATTTTGGACAGGGATACCAGAAGAAAGTTCCCCCATGATTCAAGCCAAACTCTTATTATATCTTAAAAAGGAAACCCCTGATAAATCATTTACCTTTTTATACTTTCTCTTATGAAATTTTTTTTTTTAAAATCACACAGGGAAAGAAACCTAGAGAACAAAGATTTTTCTTCCCCCAGAATTTGTCCCCCACAATCTTAACCCAAGCCCCATCCTTTAAAATAGGATCCACCACACGGGAAAAATACCCACAAGGCCTGTGCCCCATACATACCACAAACTATGCAAGATTCGCAAGCTCACACCTGTTGTGAAGGAGATAATTTAAACAGTTGGGTTTTCCCCCCTCCATTTTTTTAAGACAGCTTGAAGTTTTACACAATCCACCAAACCAGGATTCTAGCTTCCTGGGTGATCTCTGTGGGCACTGGTGGGCACTGAGCACTCTTGAAAGACTGGCCTTTCCATTGAGGGGTCCAAATGGGAACGGAATTCCAGAAGCCTGGTCATCAGCTGTACTTGTTTATGGCAGCGGGCTAAGGGCAGTGCATAAACCCCAGGGTTAGCTTTGCAGCTGGAAGTTTAAGAAATGTAGCCATTTAAAAAAAACCCAAACATTTTCCAGAAACTGACAAGACACCCCCCAGAGAAACCCCAGTCTGTTGAACCCTATGAAGGGTCTGCTCCATCCAACCCCTGCAGAGGAGGCTGCATCTGAATCAGTAAGCTAAAAATCCCTAAAAGCGAAAGGGCAGAGCTAGAAAGTGCCTATGTCCGTGATTAAAAGAAAGCCTCATTAATGGCTTGGTTAAAGAGACAGCTAGTGTGCCACAAAAGCTGCAGGTTAAGCAAAGACCAAATCCCTGCTGGGAGTCTCAGCGTTACATATGTAAAAAGGGAATAAAAGTTTTGTACGCAAAACCAGACGACAGCCCTGCACTGAGAGAGTCTTCCTGGCCGGGGACAGTGCAGTTCCAGGTTAAACAGAAAGTTAAAAAAAGACAGGCAGAGTTCAATGCAGGGGACATTGAGTTTCCCAAAAGCATGTGAAGACAGTTTACTGGAAATCTGGAAAATTATAACCTGTGCCACAAGAGAAAACCTCCAGCTTCTTGGGGAGATGAGTAAATGAAACAAAAATGCTTGCCCAAAACTAGCTAGGGCTCCCCTGCTTCCCTAGAAGCTCTGGGTCCACATTCTGGGAGAGAGCAGCAGCAAAGCAGCCACAGGGGTCCCTCAGCGAGCTACCCCTAGTGGTGCCCTCCGGTCCAGGCCACACAGATGCAGGATGGACTTTTCTAGACAGCAGAAAGTCAACTGCTCTAACAATGCTAACTGGAGACACAGGTAGGTTGATCCTAGAGTCCCCCCCTCAGCTCATCTGTATCTTGGTGCTTTTGCGTTACATCAGCCAGATGCACTGGGTCAGACTCTCCTCTGGGTAAAACTTGTGTCAGTCTGGATTGACTTCAGCAATTTCCCCCAGACTGACACCAGAGTAAGTGCAGAATCCAGCCCAAGCTTTACAGAGGACTTGTGGATTTTGAGAGCATGCCATTAAAAACCCGGACTGTGACCTGTCCCCAGCAGCTGCCTCAGATCCTAGGAGATGTCTGCGCTGCATCTTTGGCGCACATACTCTGCAACAGAACTAGTGTTAGCCAGTGGGTGAGGGGTTAAATGGTCAGATTCCAAGAGACTTGGGCAAATGCAAGGAGGATTCTGCATTAGGCAGAAATGACTAGATCTCTTTCCAGCCACTGCCACCTGTGGGGGGCTCCCAATTACAGCCCCCAGAACTCAAGCCAGCTCCAAGCACGTGACCGCTTGTCTTTATGGGCAACTGAACGGGCAGAAATACACAGGCAGCAACTCTGGCCCCAGCTGGCTCGGGGAAATACAGAGATTCCCAACCCCCACAGGAATGTCAGCCCAAGTGGGGGTCCCAGCCCCTTTTGCAGTGAAAACTCAAGTCACACACTGGCCTGACTGGTCCTTTCACATTCAACCTCAGCCCCCTACAAAGGACTATTTCAAAACAGTTCACTTTTTTGCAGTATTTTTTTCTTTGTAACAAATATGAAGAATCTCATTCCATAATGTGACTGAAATACACTTTGAAGCACCCCCAATCACAATTCTGTTTCACCACCCTCCTGGGCACAGCACCTTCCCCCATCCCCAATCTCACCTCCGCTATCATGCTTCCCCCCCACCGGAGACTGGAGCGAGATCCCGGATGGCACCTTGCTGCTGCTCTAGGCGGCAGACCCATCCGCATTTCAGCGGCCCCTTTGTGCAACAGCCAGCCAGACTCCCATCACTCTGACCCTGTAACCCCCCTCATTACTGGCACATGGCAGACTGAGTCAGTCACAGCAGTGGGGACTTTTCAATGGAACCAGCACAATCTGGTAGGGAACTGCCCTTGCCTCCCAGTGATACTGAGGTGCACAGGGATCCTCCCCTCCAGAGGAAGGAGGGACAGAGCCAATACCAACTGGTGGGTAAAGCCCTTTGCAAGGGGGAGGAGGTGGTCAGCACCAACCTTATTTCACAAAGGAGGAAACTGAAGTGACTCAGCCCAGGTAATGCCCCAAGCTGGAATTGCCTGGCTCCATCACCACCAGACCATGCTGCTTCCATTCATGGCCCTCTTCTTACAGGTCAGCTCCTGACCACCTTCTCTACACCACTCAGTGCTCAAACGAGCCGAGGACAAGCCATGCAAGCCCTTCACACAAGCTCCCTCCCCCAGCCCCTGCAGCAGTGCTAGGGCACTTTACATCACCTGCCAGCTTCACAAAATTAAAGTGAACAAAATACTATGAACAGATATAACTTACTGTTTAAATTATTTTAAAAATGTCTTTAAGAGATTCTGCGACACGTTTTAGGTACCCCCACATCCCCGCCCCCACTGCAACGCCCAGAGGGGCCTCTGTTCCCAGAGGGGGCAGGCCCCTGCAGCCCAGTGGGATTCTGATGGGGAGAGTGAGGAGAAGGAAGGACATTTCTTATCCTTTCACAGCTTGGAGGACTCCGCACTCTAAGACCAATAAAAATAATAAAATAATAATAATAATAATAAAATAGTTTTGTGAGGCAGTGGGGTCAGACCACCCTGCCCCTCCCCTGAAGGGGGTGGCCCAGATTCCAGGCATGTCTATACAAACTCAGTAGTAAAAAGGACTTTACTTGGGCAGAGGCGGGAGGGGGGGAGGGGGTTCTGAGGGCAGTGGGGGTGGTCGGGGCTTGTCCGTGTTGGCAGCTCTGGAGCTCCCAGCGGCCCTTGGATTCAAGTACTCGCCATACGAGTGGGCAAAGTCGAAAGCTGGGGGCTGGGTGGGCTGCATACCCTGGGCGCTCAGCAGCGAGTGCAGCATGTTGACTGTATCCTGGTAGTCAATGGCCTGGTTTGTGTTGTGCCCATTAGCACCGGTGGGGCCTTTGTCCGATTTCCCATGGGTCCCCCTGGCTTTGCCGGCCTGGGGGAAGGGGACGCCAGCTGTATCCAAGCTGTGCCCAGGAAGCTGGGTAGCCCCGGGGAGGTGGGCAAAAGAAAACTGCATGCCAGCAGCTTTGGAGCTCTTACTGATTTTTGGCTGGTGCTCATGTGCAGCAGCAGACGCCTCTTCCAGGAGAGGCCTTTTCCGAGAGGACCCAGACAAGCTGAAGCTTTTATGGGCCAGGCTGCCCTGCTGGCTGCTGTGTTTAGAGTCTCCTGGTCGCTTGCCCCCGGCGCCGCTGGCCCCAGCTGCAGGCTGCACATGCAAGTGTTTGTGCGAGTGATGATTGTGATGGTGGTGGTTGGACAAGTGGGCCTTGTGTTTCTCCTTGTGCTCCCGGCTCTTCCCGCTGCTCTCGTCTGAGGAGCTGTGCCGATCTGAGGCAGTCGGCACCTTGATGCGCATTTTGATCTCCTCTGGTTTCGAGGAGAGTTGTCTGTCCCCTCCTCCCCCTGCCACAGGAATCCTCAGCTTCAGGGCGGAGGCCTTGTCGCTCTTCTCCAGAGGAGGGCGCTCTGCGCTTTCGGAGCTGCCGGTGGGAATCTTCAGGACTGGGGAGGGGTTGTTCTCCTGCTGGACTTCCCTCTCCCTCTGCTGCTGGACCAGGAGATTCTGTGCAGCATAGGCATACTGAGACCGCACATTGGCCTCCATGTTCTCCAGCTGCCGCTTCTGTGCAGCCAGCTCTTCAGCATGCTTGGCGCGGTACTCTTTCAGCGACACCTTTGCTGAGGGCGCGCTCTTGCTGCTCTGCTTCTGGTAAGCAGCGCCATCCTGCTCAGTGGCTGCTGAGCTTTCGTTAGTCCTGTGAACCTGGCCAGCCTCTAGCTTGTGTGGAGGATGGTGGGACATCCAGTGCTCTGACTGAAACATATCCATACTGCTCAGATCAGTGGGAGAGTCCTCTCCATCTGGGAGGGGAGGCCCGGCTCCTGCAGTCGAGGAAGTTGACATACTCATTAAGCCTGCAATGTTCATGTCAGAATTGTTCCTGGAGATCATGCTGAGAATAGTTTGCTCCGAGAGGCACTCATCTTCTCCTTGGTCGTCTGCTTTGGATTTCTTGGCTGCTTGGGAGGCCTAAAATAAAGCAGCAAGAAAGGACATTTGTACCTCAGTGGCTTTGTCACTGACACAGGCCCTGTTACCCACTCAGGGAGAAAAAGGGAGAACTGCCACTGTGCAGAGTAAGTAGCAAAACTAAGGTGCTCATGATCACGCAGCTTCCCTCATATTGGGGCTATCACACTAAATGGTCCTGCAACAAGTTGTACATCTCTCACCTGCTTCAGCACCAGCCTGGGGGAGAATTCTTTTTGCAAAACACATTTTTGCCCCAGAAGAGACCACATGTTTACAAATACAGACAGCAGCAGAGAGCAGCATGCCCTGGGGTGAGAGGCCCTAGGCAACTAGCACTTGGCTGCGGGTTAGGGCTTTGGACAGTTCACACCTCTATTGTTTAAAGGCAGGGCAAATTTAAGGTGGTTGATGCCAATTCTTAAAAAGGGCTCCAGAGGGGACCCCGGCAATGACAAAAACCGGTGAGCCTGACCTCAGCGCCGGGCAAACTGGTTGAAACTATAGAAAAGAACAAAATTGTCAGACATATAAATTAACATAATTTGTTGAAGAGTCAACATGGTTTTTGTCAAGGGAAATCATGCCTCACCAATCTCCTAGAATTCTTTGAGGGGGTCAACAAGCATGTTGACAAAGGGGATCCAGTGGATACAGTGTACTTAGATTTTCAGAAAGCCTTTGACAAAGTCCCTCACCGAAGATTATTAAGTAAAGTAAGCAGTCATGGGATAAGGAAGGAAGGTTTCTCAGGGATCGGTAACCGGTTAAAAGACAGGATACAAAGGGTAGGAATAAATGGTCAGTTTTCAGAATGGAGAGAGGTAAATAGTGGTGTCCCCCAAGGATCTGTACTGGGCCCAGTCCTATTTAAACATATTCATAAACAATCCGGAAAAAGGAGTAGACAGTGAGATGACAAAATTTGCAGATGACAAAACTACTCAAAATAGTTAAGTCCCAGGCAGATTGCGAAGAGCTACAAAAGGATCTCACAAAGCTGGGTGACTGGGCAACAAAATGGCAGATGAAATTCAATCAGAAAAATCGATCAGTTGATAAATTCAAAGTAATGCACATTGGAAAACAATCTCAACTATACATATAAAATGATGGGATCTAAATTAACTGTTACCACTCAAGAAAGATCTTTGAGTCATTGTGGATAGTTCTCTGAAAACATCCACTCAATGTGCAGCAGCAGTCAAAAAACATCTAATAGAATGTTGGGAATCATTAAGAAAGGGATAGAAAATAAGACAGAAATTATAATATTGTCCCTATATAAATCCACGGAACACCCACATCTTGAATACTGCGTGCAGATGTGGTCGACCCATCTCAAAAAAGATATACTGGAATTGGGAAAGGTTCAGAAGAGGACAACAAAAATGATTACAGGTATGAATAGGGCTGTCATATGAGGAGAGATTAATAAGACTGCTGCTTTTCAGCTGGGAAAAGATGGCTAAGGGGGGATATGATAGAGGTTTATAAAATCATGACAGGTGTGGAGAAAGTAAATAAGGAAGTGTTATTTACTACTACTTATAACAGAAGAACTAGGGGTCACCAAATGAAATTAATAGGCAGCAGATTTAAAACAAATAAAAGGAAGTATTTCTTCACACAATGCACATTCAACCTGTGGAACTCCTTGCCAGAGGATGTTGTGAAGGCCAAGACCATAACAGGGTTCAAAAAAGAACTAGATAAATTCATGCAGGATAGGTTGGGCAGGGATGGTGTCTCTAGCCTCTGTTTGCCAGAAGCTGGGAATGGGAGACGGGGATGGGTCACTTGATGATTCCCTGTTCTGTTCATTCCCTCTGGGGCCCCTTGGCATCGGAAGACAGGATACTGGGCTAAACGGACCTTTGGTCTGACCCAGTATGGCCATTCTTATGTTTGTGTAGCCCTCATGGCTTCAAACATACAGGTTTAAAGCAAAGCTTAGAGGCCACAGAAAGTGGCACCCAGCCCTCTCCTCTCGCCCATGGACGGGGAGGTGTTACACACCTCCTGAAGGAGTGGGTTTGTCAAGCCCTGGCTAGGAAAACAGCGAGCTCATCAATGAGTTTATTCAAGACGAATGAAAACAGAAATGTACGGTCTGTTAAACCTTAATATTGAAGTGCCCCTCCTTCCCCTGAGCACTGTCAGTACTACAGACAGCCCAGCCCAGAGGCCAGACAGGAGACTCAGAGCCAGAGCAGTGGACAGCAGCCCAAGAGAGGAAATTCTTACCCGCCAGTTGCGGATGCGTTTGAGCCGGTTGGGAGTTTTCTCAAGAATCTGCAGGAATTCATGAGTCAGCTCTGCAAAGGGGACACACAAAACACAGACAAGAGGGTCAGAGGGAGGACGCAGAGCAGCCACAAGCCAGCAGCCCGCTGCTCACTGATGGGTGGAGCTATTCATGATGAGATAGAGCTATTTCAGGAAGGGAAATACAGTGAAGTAGTAGCACTGACTAGTTAAGCTCATCCCACTCCATGACTTCTACTGTCTCTATTGCACCAAAGAAGCTGCCACACTGAAAACCCTGGCAAGATCAGAAGCCCTTGAAGTCCATGAATTGGTCAGTGGCTGTGTCTGAATGGCAGACCCAGGAATAGATGCCAAGATAATAAGAGTGCCTTTCTGGGGGGGACCTTGCTCCAAAACTTACCGTCTAAGAGCTCCAGAGTTACAGTGCCATCAACGTATTCCCACCAGTGCTTCCCGTCCGTGGAGACTGGGATCTCCCAGTTGGACCACTTACAAGCCAGGTGGATACAGACGCAGGCCACAACGGGAGGGGTGTACTGCAGGCTGAAGGTGGTCAGGTGCAGGCTGACGTCACCAGCAGGGAGAGAGAAACAGAAAGCCATGAACTCCCAGGCCTGAACCTCAGCACACACAATCCCCCGCTGAACAGACACTGCGGAAGAGGTGGGCATGGTGGGAATGTTCCTGAAGGGAAAAGGACAATTCCTCCCCCAAGACATCCCTTGTTGTCAAGGCGTCTCTATGCACTGCCAAGTCACTTGTTACTTCCCTGTGCTGCTCAAACCAATTCATTTTCAGGCTTCTCCACAAGCTCCTCCCAACTCTGGGCTCTGGGGCCCATTGCCTATTGCAGGTGAAAAAAAGTTAAGTTATGCTGGACTTCAGCCCAAGTCCCCTGAGGCCCAACATCAGAACCCGAGAGAAGCAGTGGGCAGCTGGGTTCTTGGCTTGGAAGTGGGCTCTGCTCAACCTAAGGAGAGATTCAGACAGCTCCATTTCTTCTGCTGAAGCAAATTCACATGGCTGGAAAATGCCGATTCCCAACCCAAGCAAAACTCCTGCGAAGTTAACGTGATCGGTAATGACACATGCACCATCATGAGAGACCCAACAACCAACAGTTCAAACAATAAAGCCCACAGACTTCCACTCCTGCCTCCCTCTCTCAAACCTTGGCTTCCTCAAACCACACAGCTTCTGAATGTCAATGGAGCTGGGGGATTAACAACTGCCAACTCAGAGAGACACTGCAGCACTGGACTGGGCCTCAACCCCCCTGCACACATCCCCCCCGACATGGCAAACAAAGCCTCAAATCCACTTCATAGAACAATTTGGAGGTGCCAGTTACATCTTCACAGTTAAGGTTGATCTCCATTTCACAGGGGTTCAACCTGTGCTTTGTATGAAAAATACATTGTATTTGCCCCAACTTTACAGCACCCACTCAAAATACAAGATTAGTTTCCTGAGAATTCCCTAGATTAATCTAATGGTTGTTAAAATATATTAAAAGCTGAGTCCTGTAGGAGATTTAGTATATGTTGGTCGTCTTCGTTCTGAATGATCTTCTCAGAATGGACTCTCCAAACCTTTGTTTTACTTAAAAATAAATCTAGAGCATGGCCTACTTTTGTACAAATTTCAGTTGTAAAGTAAGCGATGTCGTTAACCATCACTGCAATTCACGGTTATGATTGTTGTATCAGCCCCAAGCAGGTCCAGGTAACTTAAATGAGGTCATTGTGACAGATAACTCCACCAGTTACGCCTCTACTTCCACAGCCAAGTGCCATGGCCTAAATCCACTGGTTGATGCCTCAAAGATCTACAAGGGAGCCTGGTCTCCTGTCAAGAGTTTCCCCTGGTCTATTACTTGGCCCAGCTGTCACTGTTGCTTTGGGCATCAAGAAAACAGTGTCTAGGAAACTTGGAAAGCATCGACACTGGGCCTCATGGACAGGGGACCCATGCCCCACTCCTTTCACAGAAACTGGGCTCACTAAACACAAGCCTCTAAACCTCTGGTCACTCAACAAACAGACCTAGAAGTGGCAATTCTTCAACAAAAAAAAACTTCAAAACCAAACTCCAACGTGAAGCTGCAGAACTGGAATTAATTTGCAAACTGGATACCATCAGATTAGGCCTGAACAGAGACTGGGAGTGGTTGGGTCATTACAAAACCTAAACTTAATTTCCCCAATACTAATTTCTCCCTACTGTTACTCACACCTTCTTGTCAACTGCCTGTAATAGGCCACTCTCTTACCACTTCAAAAGAGAATTTTCCTCCCTTGGTATCCTGCTGTTAATTGATTTACCTCGTTAGACTGACCTCTAACTTGGTAAAGGAACCCCCCATCCTTTCATGTATTTATACCTGCTCCTGTATTTTCACTCCATGCATCCGATTAAGTGGATTTTAGCCCACAAAAGCTTACGCCCAAATAAATTTGTTAGTCTCTAAGGTGCCACAAGGAATCCTCATTGTTTTTGCTGATACAGACTAACATGACTACCCTCTGAAACCTGAATTAAGTCAATTGCCAATTAAGAGCCAGATCTGCCAGTATATTAGGGTTGCTATGTGCTGCTCTGGTGATGCAAAGCCACTGTAATCAGTTTAATTAGCCAGTGGGTTCTAGCTGCTTTGCACTGTTCTGGTGTGCCAGTGAACCTGCCCTTAAGAGTTACCATTTTACAGAATGATTTATGGTTGATAGTACATATCCTCAAATCACTAGAACTACCATACTGTAGCATCTCCTTTGTGTTTATTGTTCAGTAAGTTCATGTCTGAAATGTGTCATTTAAAAAAGTTCCCAGATCAGGATTAAAAACCAGTTCAGCAGAGATCCTTGGAGCAGAGGTGGAAGAGAATTACTTCCATTTAATAGAATGGCAGGACAGAGGGGGACTTGCCCAAGGTGTGTGTGCGTCACACAATCAATCAGTGGCACAGCAGGGAATGGAAGCAGCTTTTCCAACTGCGGCCTTATCTCCACTAGAAACGGACTATTGGCATAGCCAGACCACAAGTCACCCTAATGGAGATGCAGCTTATACAGTTCCCCAAATAAGCTATGCCAGCAAAACTATGTCACTTAGAGGTATGGTTCCCGCCCCCCACACTCCTAACCAACAGAGCTATGCGGGCAAGACTTAAGTATACCAAGCCTAAGCCCAAGTTCACCTGCTGAACCAGTCCTTTCTGATGCAGACACCTGCATACCCAAGGGCATGTCTCTGCCTTTTACGTTTTCCACGATATTGCCCTGCTTTTCTCCAACATCTCAACATCCCCTCCAGAATGAAACCTAGGTGTCTCCAATACACATGGTTGAAGTTAAACAACCTTTCACTGAACCTGATTCCATGCGTTTGCATGAAGTAATGGCTCCAAGAATTTCCATTTTTTATGAGCTTCCAGTTTGGGCCTCTTATTGGTACTTGGAGTTAATTTTTCAATCCTTATTTGAAAATCTGAAGTCACCTCAAGATCTTTTAAGAGAAAGAAGCCAAACTGCCTTAGTTCTTTTCTAAGTCCCTCTCTTCAGGAATAAATGTCTAGCATTAGACCACTGCATAGCACTCTGCCAAATCTCTCACTGCTTCCTCACATTCCCCCATCTATCTGCATCCACCTGCTGTCTTGTCAATTGCAAGGCTCTCTGGGGCAGGAGGCACCATTTGGTTCTGTTTGGACAGTGCCTAGCGCCATGAATTCCTAGTCCATGACAGGGCTCCCAGGCACTTCAGTAATGCGAATGAGCACTTCCTTCAAATACTCTTTAAAATCCATTTCTTCTTCTAACTACCCAAACAGAAGTGTGCACTGTCCAGGAGCTGTCCCCTTATCCGCTGTAGATTGCTCCATGGGACAGGGACCCTTTCTTCTGTTGTATAGCACTAAGCAATACCCCCCCACACGCCCCAAACTCACTAGATAATACTCCAGAATGTCCAAATGGCATTTCCCCCCACCCCCCGATAAAACCCTCTGCTAAAAACATAGGAATCAATTCAAAAGTAACAACCTGTTGGTCGCCATGAAGTAGGAAGTTTGTGCCAAATCCTTGCTGGCTGGAAAGGGAAAGGAAAAAACAAGAGTTAGCTTGAACACTTTGGCAGAGACTTCCACAGTACTAGTCTGTTAGAAGTACAGGCTTCTACAGGGAGTGGCCGCAGCAAGCACAGAACTGGATATGAAAGATCCTGCTGGTCTGATTTGTTTCAGTTCTGCCCCATAGCAACACAAAACCTGCATTTAACAAAACCACTGTGTTGTGCTTTACAGCAACTCAAAATTATACCCGTTCCCGCACCCATTTGCCACTGCAGCATCTTTACTTCAATGTTAGATTGAATGACACACACACTCTGTGTAGTGTCTGGGTAATTCACTGTTAATGAATGCTACCACCTCCTGCTTATACAGCCCTTTCAACCAAAACATCCCACATGATTTCAACTCTGAGCTCTCTAGAGGAACCATGTCACCTAGCTCGGTAATACAGCCACCTCTGTGATGGAAGGTGGCAAGCGTTCAACAGCACACTTTAGGTCTCTTACCTCGCACTAGCTGCGTGCACTTCACCACGTGTGTATGGGGGTGATCAATAGTGATCTCGAACCCTGAAAGAATGGCAGAGACATGTGACCATTAGGTAACAAACACAGCATCCTCACGGTTTTAAATATCGCACATGCCTCCTGCTCCTGGAGAGGCAACTCAGCTTCCCCTCTGCACTAAAAGCTCACACTTTCTGCTCAGAGGCAAGCAGGAATAAAACAGAAGGATCAAGCTGTCCAGTCACAAATCCTGAAGGTCACTGGTTTCCAAGCAGCTAAATTGCTTACTGCTGAAGAGACTTCACTGGAAGCAAAACACCTATTACGGATTTTAAGTAGGACAAAGCCTCTTGCAGCAGCTGGAAGGAAGGAAGAAAGAAAACTAGCATCTGCTCAAAGGAATTTGTGCCACCCAAAGCACCATAAGGAAGCAGGTGTCTTCTATTTGAGGGAGCCTGTAGCATGAATGTCAGATGAAGTGAAATCCTTGCTTCAGTTTTCCATTTAGTTTTGTAAGTTGTTTTTAAAAATGACAGCCCACGTGCTGAGCATCCGCTTCTGTCCATTTACTTCTCTCACCAGCATAGTCATGGCAGAACTGGGATTCTAGAAGAGGCAACTGGGAGGACTGAGCACAGGACAAGGAGCCAGGAAGTCTACATGTCAAATGCTGACTCCAGAGCTACCCTGCTGTGTAACTGGGCAAGCCACTTAACATCTGTGAAGTCTTGGCCTTCACAACATCCTCTGTAAAGGAGTTCCACAGGCTGACTGTGCGTTGTGTGAAAAAATACTTCCTTTTGTTTGTTTTAAATCTGCTGCCTGTTAATTTCATTTGGTGACCCCTAGTTCTTGTGTTATGAGAAGGAGTAAATAACACTTCCCTATTTACTTTCTCCACACCAGCCATGATTTTATAGACCTCTATCGTATGCCCCCTTAGTCGTCTCCTGACTTAGTCGTTTCCTGAATGAATCAGGAAAGATTGTTTTTTAAAAATAAAACAAAACAAAAAAATAGAAGATTCGCTTGGCTTTTTCTTAATCAACAGAAGCCTCCACCACTCAGGTGTCTAGTAGAGCCATAGGAAATGCCAAATCCTAGACGTAAAGGGCTACATTAAAAAAAAACCTCCAAAGAAAACTAATGCTAGAAGCAACCTGATCAAAACATGAACATTCATTCTAGGCTCCCTTCGCTACCCCAGAGCGGATTAATCCAGTGGCTGGGATAGGAGACAGAGTACCACACTGTTACAATTTATAACACTTGTACCCAGAGCAACTGGCATCCAAGCAGAACAAAACCTGCTGGGGATAGAAACGAGTCAAACTCTGCATGTTTAAGCTGTTATCAACTCAAAATAAAGTAAGTGAACCCTGAAAACACGTGTATGAGAAGAAAGTGGTGGTGTGAAAAAAGGTGGTTGCCTGGACTCTTGCTCTCCCATTGGCCAGCTGTGCATATGCCCTCCAGCTGTGGAGAAGACTGGGGGGTTAGACTCTCCGCTCTGCGGAACCCTCCTGGGTCTGGGATTTGAGTGGAAGCCCGTCCGCTTTGAAAAACTTACCCAGGGTCTGCAGTATAATGCTCTCTAGAATGACCAGGTCTTGAGCTTGCTGCAGGTAAGCCTGGGGTTGAGAGGACAGGCAGGTTACTCACGATGAGGCACGCTGTATAAAGCCTGCACATTTCTAACTCTCTCTCTCAGGGAGGCCAAAAAAAATAAAAAATAAAAATCAAGGGGGAATCTTTATCCCACTCAGTACTAGAGGAAACTGGCACAGATTCCCTCCCAAAAGAGAGAAAGCAGAGTGCTGGATGGATACATTCCCCTGCTAGTGTTCATTTGACATGGGTTGCTGCTGCTGCTGCTATATGCTTTAGTCTCTCTCTCTCCATAAGAGAGTTTTAAACACAAAGGGACATGTCAACGTGAACAGTGTGGGTTAAAATTTAACCTTTTAATCAAATTTTTTCCTACAAGCTTTGGATCCTGGATAAAGCTTCCCCCTTTCAGCAGGGTTGGCCACTCAGTTCCAGTTATGAAGGGCTGTCATGAGAGATGGGGAAAATGGAAACATTTTTAACAATCCCACCATTAGGTGGGTGGAGAGAGGATTGAACTGCACACACCATTTTCTGCTTTGCTACAAGTGCTATTTAACTCTGACAGATATGTCCACTCCCTACTCAGAAGCCTCTAATACAGACACAATTACGTGGCACATCCGATTCTTTCGTTCACACCGGCATAGCGGAGGGAAACAGGAGAGATCACAGAGCAGAAGAGACAAGTCATCTGCTTTGACGAAGCCTGAAAATTGTGCTGTACAATAGTGGTTGATTTGAAAGCTACATTCTGCAATGTAACCACTCATTTACAGAACAGATGGTTATATACTGGAGTTAATGAGATGCTTTAGCCCCACAAGTTACTTATATTACCAGAATTCTACATTTCAGGATGCAGTACCCTTTGAGGATGTTCTCATCCCTCCCTCTCGAGCATGGAAATCATTCTGCTGGTGTCTGGCCACTTACCTCACTTCTAGTGTCTGGAGGGGTGTCCTGAGGATGCAGGCATGCATGCGCTACCTTGATTACATGCTCCAGCTTACGAGGCTGTTCCTCCACCTTGGCTGCCAAGAACAGGGCTGCTGGTGCCACAGACTTCATGGAGAGAGAAAAACAAAAAACAAAAATGGTCTCCTCGTTCAAATAGTCACAAGCCTACAGTGTTAGCGTCCAGATGGGGTCTGCGCAATCTTAGAGCTCCGAAACCATTGTATTTACTGATTTCCTCCAGGCCTCAGATACAGAGATAAGGTGGAGATGCAGATTTGAGGAAATGCTCTTCTGGTATCCCATTAAGATGTCTGTAGTAGGAAAATGTTATGCCCTCCCGCCCCCCCCCCCTTTTTTTTTTTTTTTTTTTTTAAAAAGTCCCTAAACGTTCAGGATTAAAGCTACAAAAAGTCAATTTCTAAGGCTGACTAGAGAGAACATTCACATAACAAGAAAGATCTTTTAAAGGTCCAAAGAACATTCGCTGTGACAAAAGTATAACTACTGTCAATTCCATTACAGCTTTTGCCCAAAGAGATCAGCTGAAGCTCACAACCTCCCCTCCCCGGTAGATCAGGGTTACTTCTATTTTACAGCTGAGCCAAGGAAGGCAGAAAGAAGTGATGCACTCAAGGCCGCACAGCAGGGAGAAAGAGAGCCCAGATCTCTCGACTCCCACTCTTGTGCCCTGGCCACAGCTCCCCCGAGACGCTGGCGGGGAAATGCCGCTAACGAACATCGCACCAGGGTTTCCGGGCCGGGGAAGGCGAGAGTCCGAGCGATACCTACGTTGCGATGAAACTGGGTGAAGGACTGAACCATGTAGAACCGGTGCATGTACACGATGGCGGTGTTGATGGTCAGCTGAGAGCTGAAGGCGTAAGGTTAGGGAAAAGCCGCCTGGAAGGGGCGCCTGCCCCCGCTTCGCCTTGCTGAAGGCCCTGAGCCGGCAGCCGCGCGGCCCGCCCCGGGGCCGGGCTCGCAGCCGCCCCCCGTGCCCGGCGGCTCTGCGGGGTAGGTTTCCACACACGCGGCCTCACCCGTGCGAGCTGCCCCCGCCTGGGCACCGGGAGGGGGGGAGGGGGGCTGGATTATAGCGACCGGGGAGGGGCCCATATGTACCGGGCATCAAGGGACCCCTGGGAACCGCCGCAGGGAACCCCGCGTGGGACCGGGAAGCGCCTCGCCCCGCGCAGTGCCCGCCCCGGCGCCCGCCCGCCGGCCGGCCGGCCGCGCTACGCGAGCCCCAGGCTTCGCGGCCTAGCCCGCCCGGCGCGGATACACGTTGAGGCGCTGGCCCATGTCCTGGAGCAGGTTGGCCGCCTGCTGCCGGTAGGAGAGCTCCTTGTCCGGGTCGAGCCCGGCGCGCCGGGACGGGCTGCGCTCCAGCTGCTCCCGGCTGAAGTACCAGCGCCGCCCCGCGCCGCCGCCGCCGCCGGCCCCTGCGCTCGCCGAGGCCTCCATGGCGATCCGCGGGGGGCGCGCACGCCGCGCCGGGCGCGCACGCACGCACGCGCCGACGTCGCGGGCGCGCGGGCGCATGCGCCCCTGAGCGCGGCCGGGGCCCCGCGGCGCTCCGAGCCAGCGCTGGAGGCCCGAGGGGGGCCGCACTGCGCATGCGGCCGGCACGTGCCCCCCCCCCCCCTTCAGGAGGACGAGCCGAGGCCGGCTTGGGCGCAGGCGGCTGCTAGGCCCATGCTTCGGCCCGCACTGCGCATGCGTACGATCTTGGGGCGCTGAGGGAGCAGAACTGGGCATGCGCGGGAGCCTGGAGCTGAGGGAAGCACGTAGCTGGGTGGGGAGAGGAGGCTGGGTGGACTCTGACCCTTCCGGCCAGCCTGACCCCCGGCCCCGTGACCCCACCAATGACCCCTATAACCTCCCCCGTGACCCCACCCCCATGACCCCTGTAACTCCCCCGTGACCCTCATGACCTGTGACCCCACCAATGACCCCATAACCTCACCTGTGACCCCACCCCCATGACCCATGACCCCAATAACCCCACCTGTGAGTCTCATGACCTGTGACCCCACCAATGACCCCTAAAACCTCACCTGTGACCCCACCCCCATGACCCCAGCCCCATGACCCCTGTAACTCCCCCGTGAGTCTCATGACCTGTGACCCCACCAATGACCCCATAACCTCACCTGTGACCCCAGCCCCATGACCCCAATAACCCTACCTGTGACCCCCACCCCCCACAACCCTGTAACCCCACTTGTGACCCCACCCCCAGAACCCCTATAACCCACCTGTGACCCCAGTCCCCCATGACCCCAGGCCACCCCATGGACAATCACAGCTGGCTTTAGCCCAGCCTGTCTGATTCCCACCAGCCCAGAACCCAGCTTCCACCCCTTACTCATATACCAGTGGCTGGCTCTCCATCCACAGTAAACCCTCATGGGTGAGCTGCCCCTCTCCTCAATGCACAGCAGTGTTCAGAGAAGCAAACAAGATAAAAGGGGTCCTAAGGAATGGGGCAGAAAATAACATAGCACCCTCCACCTGGGGGGCCCTTGCCTGGGATGTGGTGTTTCTCCTATATCTTTTTCTGACAGGAGGCAATGTAGGGGATTCAGAGAGAGGCAATGCGGATGATTACAGACCTGGAGAAAACTCATACAGAAAGGGGTTGAAAGGTCTGGGACTAAGTGAAGAGAGAAGAGACATGACGGAAAGTTTTAAAGTACACATTGGAGAAGGAACTTGGGTGTGCCATCTCCTATTACAGGGGAAGGGTGACAACCAAGGACATTTAAATCTGATGAGACATCGCTTTCTACAAAGCACAAGTAGTAGTACTCACTGCCACAGAATATAACTGAGGACAAAAGCTTAGCAGGGTGACTTAAAAGGAGCAGCCATTTATATGGCCAATGGGAATATGCACAGCCACGAGAGTTTCTGTCTATTTTACAAGAGACAGAAATGCCCCTGCTTATGGGGATGAACCCTCCACTCCGTGACAGGGGGAGGACGGCACTTTCCTTAGGGGAGGGTTATTCTACAACTCCTCACTTCAAGGTTTCTTGCCCTTCTGCCCCTGAAACCTGCCCCTGTTGGAGACAGGATGCTGGATTAGATGGACCACAACATGCTGAGCTATGCAATTCCTATGTTACCCATGTTAGTTTACAACAGAGGTCCAGCACAAAATAACAGGGGACAAGGAAGACTGCTGGGAAAGTTGGATTCTTCCTTGTATCATAAGATTCCTCTAGCATTCCCTTCTACTATTAAATGTTGGTATGATGGTTGTGCCCCAAAACCTTAGTGGGGGACAGGGCCCCCATTGTGCTGTGCACTGTATGAACATATAAAAGAGACAATCTGCACCCTGAAGTTCTTATAATCTAGACACCAAACATCTCCAAGTGCCTGAGAAATGCCACAGATAGCAGGATACCAGACGCTTTGGCCCACACGCACGCACACCCTGCAACACCAAAATACGTAAAAGAATAAAAGGACACAAATCAGATGTCAAGAATTATAACATTCATAAACCAGTCAGAGAACACTTCAATCTCTCTGGTCATTCGATTACAGACCTAAAAGTCGCAATATTACAACAAAAAGACTTCAAAAACAGACTCCAACGAGAGACTGCTGAATTGGAGTTAATTTGCAAACTGGATACCATTAACTTAGGCTTGAATAGAGACTGGGAGTGGATGGGTCATTACACAAAGTAAAACTATTTCCCCATGTTTATTCCCCCCCCCCCCAACTGTTCCTCAGACGCTCTTGTCAACTGCTGGAAATGGCCCACCTTGATTATCACTACAAAAGGTTTCCTCCACTCCTCCTGCTGGTGTAAGCTCATCTTAAGTGATCACTCTTCTTACAGTGTGTATGGTAAGACCCATTGTTTCCTGTTCTCTGTGTATATAAATCTCCACACTGTATTTTCCACTGCATGCATCCGATGAAGTGAGCTGTAGCTCACGAAAGCTTATGCTCAAATAAATTGGTTAGCCTCTAAGGTGCCACAAGTCCTCCTGTTCTTTTTGCGAATACAGACTAACACAGCTGCTACTCTGAAACCAAAATACAGACACCCCTGGAGTGGGCGGGCAGCACCAGAGAGAGAGGGAATTAATTTGTGACCAAGGACTCCAGACTCTTATTTCTAAAGATCAGTGTTGCTGACTGGCCCATCCCAGAGATAATCTATCCTCAGCAGGCTGAAGGACAAAGTGACCCTATGCCTATAGAACTAAGGCCGCTGCAAGGTCCCTGAGAACTGTTTCATGGCTCCTAATGACACAGCTTTTTCATAGAACTGGATGGGCACCAGGTTATTTTCCTTGGAGCCATCAGGCAGCCGTCAGATTGGAATGACTCCTAGTCCTTCTCAATCCGCATTGGATTAAAAGCAACGGGCTAGAGGTGGCTCCGAATCCTATTTTCTGCCCCTGAGCTAAGCGGCTGGAGCGCAGGTATAATCATGTTGCCAGGACTTCCCCATTAGACAAACACCATGTGAGCAAAACTCCCTGAGCTGGAGAGGGTTTTGGAGGGGCCAGCCCTCTCCCATTTAACCCCTTCCTGGAGTTTGGTCTCAGTTACCCCAGAATTAATACCCCAAAACGATACAAAACCAACCCAGCCAGCAGGCTGTTGTCACGTGTCACGGAGTCCCCGGGGGATGCTCTGGAACTGCTCCCTACAAAGCCAGGCAGGACTCTGGGGAAGTCTCCTTTCTGTGAGCAGCCTGTCTGCAGGACACACAGCTCATGCAGCTTCCACCTTCCTCGGAGCATTCAGCATCCTCTGCCCCTCCGTGCACTTCCCCCAGCGAGTCTGCCCAGGTGGGGTCCTGGGGAAGCCAGAGGGTCCTGCCCCCCGACTCCGCAGTCAGACGGGACTCTCAGCCAGCCAGTAACACAGAAGGTTTATTAGACGACAGGAACATGGTCTAACACAGAGCTTGTAGGTGCAGAGAACGGGACCTGTCAGCCGGGTCCATTTTGGGGGGCAGTGAGCCAGACAACCACGTCTGCCCTTCACTCCTCGTTCCCAGCCAGCCCCAAACTGAAACTCTCTCCAGCCCCTCCTCCTCTGGGCTTTGTCCCTTTCCCGGGCCAGGAGGTCACCAGATCCCTTTGTTCTCCAACCCTTTAGCTCTCACCTTGCAGGGGGGAAGGGCCCAGGCCATCAGTTGCCAGGAGACAGAGTGTCACCATTTATGTACCCTGGCCCTGTGCTCTGCAACAATTACACCCCTGCCTTATCCCACCACCTAGAGACTTAGGAAATGCCTAGGGGAAACCGAGGCACCCCTACAGTATTCAGAGGAAACATTAAGAACAGTCCCGCTTCGTCACATCATGACCCTCTCCCATTACAGCCTCACAAACCCACATTCCACGTGGGCGGGGGGAGAGTCGCCAGCCGGCTGCCGGGGCATCTCTATGGCAACAGAATCAACTGTTGCTTGAAGGCAGAGCCTGCCAGCGGCTGGAGGGCTGCAGCCGCAAAGTGCCTTTGGTGACCGAACAGGGAGGAAGTGGGCGGTTTCGGACATGGCTTTCTTCGGGCTGACATTCCTGGGGTACCAGGAGCCCTTTTGGGAGAGAAGGCTAGAGTTAGAAAAGCCTGACGCAACAGGTAAGACGAGAGCCCAGGTGTTACAGTGATGGGTGCATTCGAAACAGACACGGCTCGTTGCTGGGCCAAGCGCCTTGGAGAGTAGACTGTGGCTCTTTGTGGGGGCAACAAACGTGAGGCTTTTCCTTGGGCGATGTTTGAAAACCTCTGACCCCTGGTCCCCAGGAGGGGTGTCCCAGTGGAGCGGGAGGGGTACAATGTTCTGCTTCTGGCATGTGTCAGTTACTAAAAACCTTTCTCCAGTCACCCCATGGGGTGGTATTTGGATTAACCTACAATACAACCCCCCTAAACCACATCACTCGACAGCATTCCAGCCGTCCCTCCATCTCCCAGTCCCTCTGCATCCCAGGCTCATGGGTGAGGGCCGGAGAGTCTCTTCCAGCCCCTTTAAGTTGCCTCTGGCCTCATGTTCCAAGCACTATCTTGCCAGATGAGGGCTGGACAGGTCTCCCTGCAGGAATCACTGTCCTCGCTGGCTTTTTGAGCCTGCAGAAGGGCTGGGTTCAAACCCCCTCAGGGCAGCAGTGACTGAATCTCATCCACTGCTGATGGCCAGCTAACAGCCCGGGTGTGAAACGAGGTTAACGGGTCTGAGTCCAGTTCTTGGAGGACAGGTGTCTACCTCAAAGCCCCCCCCCACCCCCCCACTAGGCTCTGGTGCCATCTTCTGGGCTTGGTTTTAAGTTTCCTTCTTGTCCTTCCACTCAGAGCCAAAGCCGCTCAAAGGGGGATTGTTTCATGCAAAGCTCCCGCCGATCGGCCCGGGGCATTTTGACGGCACAGTGCACCAGGGGAGCTACAAGCGCTATCAAGAGGCCGTGAAGAAGAATCAGCTCCAGAGATGTAAGTGAACAGTGGGGTCTAGGCATGACAAAAGAGGGAACATGGAGTCTGGACACCTGGGTTCTAGGCTGGCCTCTGCCACAGCCTCCCTGAGTGACCTTGGGCAAGTCCCTTCCCCATGTTACACGTTGGGAGAACGAAACTAACCCCCACCCCCCATGCCGGCAGGAGACGCGGTTCGGTTCATTGGCCTTTGCAAAGCACTTGGAGCTGTGAGAGATCCTATTGGGGTCCGGGAAGTGGGCGGGTCCCGTGGATCCCCCCCAGCCTAAGAGGGGGATCCATGGGACCTGGACACCAAATAAATCCGGGGACAAATAATGAAATAACAGGGACAGGTGGAGCTGTGAGAGATGCCGGGCAAGGGGGTTTTCATCCCCAGCTACTGCTGGGAAGGAGTGGTGTTCTGCTGTGCTCAGGGCAGGGTGCCTCAGCTGCCCCCTCCCCTAGCAAGCAACAGCGACCCCAGGAAGCTGGTTGCCCTCCCTAACAGCCTGGACTCTCCCGTCTGTCTGATTATAGCCCCCAACCAAATCTTCAGGGTCCCAGTGACCTGTGCAGAGGACAGCGGCTGGTGGCTGCCCAGGGATCCCACGGTCCGCGCAGAGGAGGTCACCCCCTGGATGACGGTGCCACGGCACCCCCGGATAAGGAGCCCCATGACCAGGTGAGATCGTAGTGCCGGCGGCAGAGGGGACGGACATGGGGAAGGGGAGGTGCAGGGGGAGGGGGTAGCCCCTCGCCCTGCCATCCCAGTGTCTGACCCAGGCTCGTGGCACAGCACCCACCCCCAGTTCGCTTAGTGAGGCCCCTCTCCCAGATGGTAATAGCCCCAGGATCAGAGGGCGCTCAGCACCTGGCAGGAGCAGAGTTCACCTGTGGCAGGGCAATGAGTGAGAGCAGCCTCGCCTCCGGCCAGTCGGACACAGCGGGTGAGGGGAGCCAGCCAGTTACGAAGGTAGGAGAGCAGCCATCGCAGGCCAGAGCAGGAGCCCAGCCAGCGCCGGACTCCAGCTCCGCCAGGGGCCCGATCACCCTGTGGGGCGAGCGTAGGAGGGTCCCCGCAGCTCCACCAGGCCGAGGCAGGGGGTTGATGGGGCATTTGTCACATGTCACTCAGTTGAAGACTCAGGTTTGGGTCACTTCTGGATCCTCAGGCCCCAGCTTCGCAGGGGTCAGCTGGGGAGCAGGGCACCCTCCGAGAGCCCAACTTAAACAAACAAAGCCCCGAACAACTCCAGACGCAGGCAACTGAAAACTCCACAGCCAGCAAGAGGCCCCTGAAATCCCGCCCCTCCCCCAGCACCCACAAGCCGCTTTGGTCTCCGACACCCCTGGTTCGGAGACATCACCTGCCGCCTCAGACCCCCCCACGCTTTGCAGATGCCCGAAAAGCAACCCTGGACCCAGCGGAGCAGCAAGCAGGTTCGAGTCTCCCCGGCACTGCTCCTTACACAGCCCATCGCCCCCGTGCAAAGCGGGCGGGAGTCACCACAGGGGCATCTCGCACCACTTGGCGCTGGGGCCAAGGCCTGGGCAGGCCGGTGGAGCCTTGAGCGCAGCACCCAACTTACCAGAGCCCTGGGTCCAAGGGCACGCTGGGTCGTAACCCGCACCCAGCACATGCGAGCCGTGCCCATGGCGGCTGGTCCTGGCACGGGTCCCTGCCCGTTTTGTCCTGCCAGGCACGAGCCTGGCCCAGCCAGCAGCCACTGGGGGGCAGCAGGGCACCATCGGCTCCGCTCCCGGCCCGGTATCCCAGAGACAAGGACCCTGCGCCGAAGCGGCCAAAGTTCAAGGCTGGCACGGGGCGGCTCCAGGTGCTGCCCCCCACAGGCCCCCCGCAGCCAGGAGCTCCCTCGCCGCTCCCACGCGCCGTACAAAGGGACCCAAATCAACTGGCGGGTGGGGGGCAAGGCCGGGCGCTGGGTCCCCCCCGAGTCCCTTGCAGCCACATTCCCAACAGCAGTTCCCCGGGGGGCTGGATACACGGGGCTCTAGAGGGTGCTCTGGAAATGGGGCCCAAGCTCAGCCCCCCAACAAAGGAGGCCCTGAATCAGCGGCTGCCAGCCAGACAGGGTGGCCCCCCATCCTGAGCCCCTACTGCTCCCTCTCCCTTCCCCTCCCTCCTTCACAGGTTCTGGGCGCCAGGACAGAGCTCCGATGGGGGGAGGGTTTCTCCCCAGGTCCTGGCCACAAATGCAGAGCCCCGCCTGATGCCGCAGCCCCGCCTGACTGCAGGGTCCTCAAAGCAGGTGCTGCAGCACGGCACTGTGCAGGCCCCACAGAGAGGGAACCCCCCTCCCTGCCCTGGGGGCTCCTGCAGTGCCCACGGCCCCGGGGTGCACCCCTCCTGTCGCAGCCCGAGCAGCCCAGCGCTGCCTCCTCATGCACGGGAGCTACCTGGGCCGGGGCGGGCATCTGACGGCTCCTTTCCCTGCCCTAGGTTCGTGGACAGCATGGGCCTGAGCAACCCCCATTTCAGCCTGTTCTGAGCGCCCCAGTGGGCCCCACTGCCAGGCACATCTGGCCTTCCATGGACATGGAGCGGCACCGGGGCAATAAAGCAATCGAGCTGATTGGGGCCAGGACGGTGATTTCATGGGGAGGAGCTAGGCGCTGGGGCCTCCCTTTCGGCCTGGGCAAGGGGTAGAAGGACTACGGCGGGGGAGGGAGTGGGGCTGGTGGGTTAATTCTTATGGCACAGAGGGGGCAAGGAGACTGAGGCCTGCTACAGAACCCAGCCCCAGGTGCCAGGGCCAGACCATGTTCTTCCCAGCGCTCCTGCGGTTTGCCCTGTTTGGCACACGCAAGGCCTGTGGGGACAGGACTCCTGGGTTCCATTCCTAGTGCTACCCCCAGCTTGGGTAATGTCGGTGCACTGTGTCCCCCCACCCTGTGCGCCAGCTGTGGGTGAGAGCTCCGCTTCTCGGGCACGAGGGAGCTTCCCAGCACAGGGCCTGCCATGGCTGCGTGGGAGCCAGAGCACGCTCTTGGCTGGTACTAGACTGGGATGAACGCCCTGGGAACCTCCCCAGCCTCTGTGCCAGGCGCGTTCTCTACCATAAACACAGAGCAGTATGGACGTACAAACAAAACCCTTCCAAAACCAGCCCCTGCCCCGCCTGCAGGCACAATCCCCTGCGGCCCCGGCGGAGAACGGAAGAGAATGGTCCACACAGGACAGGTGGTGGGCACAGCCGCTGGTGCCCAAGTAGCAGGAGCCCATGTACCAGGGTGAGAACGTGTATGGGCTAGATAGGCAGAGGTGTTCCAGGGGGCCCTCTCCATCCCATCCCCAAGGCCTCGCCAGGCTCCCTTGCACAGGGGCAACCCCCCCAGCACACGGGTGTGCACAAGAGTAGGCCGTAAGGGTGGGGGAGCGTGCTGGAGGGATGGGTAGCAGCCAAGTCCAAGAGCAGGTGAGCTGTGCCCAGCCCCTTCAGCGAGCAGCACAGCCCCCGTGCCCCTTCGGTGCTCTGCCAGCACCAGTCATGCTGGCCTCAGCAGCCCTCTGCCCACCCGTCCTCCCCCCTGAAACCAGGAGACAAAGGGCCGGGCTGGTGACAGGCGGAGCTGCGTGAGTGCGGGCTGATCTCCCCCCAGCACGGCCGTGTGCTTCCCTTCGCACCTGGCTCGGCCCGGCCCCTCCTGCAGCTACTAACCTGGGGCGCCCGCTCTTCCCAGGGGTCACTGACAGCACGAGGCCAAGGGGGGACGAGGCCTGACCCCCTCAGTGCTCATCTCTGCTTGTCACCAGCATCCTCAACACACCGAATAAACCAGCCCGCCTCTCCCCAAAGAGCTGGTAAAGCTACAGGCCCCGGGGCCGAGCACAGCCACTTCCCTGCCAGCCGGGCTCCCCCCGCAGCCCCAGCCTAGCAGTGCCCTGGCGTCTGATCCTACCGTGCTGGCTGTTCGGGCGAGGCAGGGTGCGGCTGCCTGTCGCCTTTGCACCCAGCAGCAGCAGGAGCCAAGGGGTGCCAGTGGGGGGGGGGGGAGACCCCATCCAGCAAGGTTCTGGCAGGGCAACATAGCAGATTGAGAGCCCCCCACCCACCTCCGAGTCCCCTCACCCCCCACTACTGTCCCTGAGCCCTGTGGCAAGAGCTCTCAGAGACAGAGAGCCATGCTCACAGCCGTTCCCGAGGGTGCTAAACGCTCCCAGCTCCCCCCATGTGCTCAACGCCCCTGGAAACCCGGCTCAGAGCCAGCAGTGCACCCCCAGTAGTGAGAACCCATCCCAATGCCCTATGCTCCAACCCTGCCATGGGGGCCCCTTCCGGCCCAGCCAGGCCAGGGTCTGTGGAATTGTCCCATTTCACCACCACACAGAGCCACCCCAGCCAAGCGCCCACCAGGCCCTCAAAGTAACCCTGTCAAAGTGCACAAATTCAAAGGCTCCATGGCCCCCGCCTCCCCGTGCTCTGTGCTTGCCCACTGCCCACAGACACAGCAGCCCCTGGGGACGGGACACGGCCAGGACACAGCAGTTGTTATAGAAAGTGAGTTTTATATATAATTTATATGTACACACAAGAAAAAAGTACCTTTAATCTGCATTGCCAAATAAGTGCCACGTCCCCCCTCCCCTGACACAGCAACAGCGCCTCCCACAGCGGGGGCTTCAGTCCAAAGCTGCCACGCCCCCCCCACCCCTCCGGCAGGGGCAGCCCAGGGAGGAGCAGAGACCCCGCGGCTTTGGGCCCGGACCAAGGTCGCCTGGCTCCGACGTCAGATTAAAACTCCCCAGACACAGTCACAGAAATAAAAACACCCCAAAACTGCTAAAAAAAATCAAACCCAGAAATCACTTCTTTTTTGCATTTAAAACAGTTCCAGCCCCGAGGGAGCCAGGCGGTTCCCACCCCGGCATGGAGAGATCCCACTACTCCAGGCTTGGCCTGGGCAGGCCCAACGCCGGGGAGAGGGGCCTTCCAACTCCGGGGAGACCTGGCTGCCCCTGGGTCAAAGGGCATGCTGGCAGCATGACAACCTTGAGTCAGAGCCTCCGGGACAGACCCGCCCAGAGCCAGCGGAAAGGGGCCCAGGGGTGCATGAAGGGGGTTCCCCCCCACAGACTGCAAGAGGGGGCATGACCTGTGAGTCCATGAAAGCCTTATGCCCCCCCCTTTGTGGTGGGCAGGACTGATCAGCTGTCCCTGGGTGACTTTTCCTGCCCCCACGGGAGCAGCGTTGTTGGGGAGGGAAGGGGCAGAGCAGTGGCAGGGGAAGCATTGCCCTGACCTCACCCCCCACCCCATAGTTACCAATCCCTTGCCCCCAGGCTGCAGCTGAGCCCAGCCCCACACTGGGGCACGTTCGGCCTTGAGCCCAAGCAGGGGTTTTGCTGCCTCAGGAACGAGCTGATTAAAACTCCCAGAGGCCCCGGCCTTTCCATGGAAAAAGATGCATGGGGGGGGAAGGGGGCTGAAAATGCCCAGTTATTTAATAACCCCCCCAGCCTGGGGCCTGGACCCACCCTCCTGCCCCATACCTGCGAGCACCAGGCACTCAGCCCACCGCTCTGGAGCTGCTCAGTAAGGCTCTTGGGTGGGGGGGAAGGGGACTGAAGTCATTATGCAGGAAGCCTCCCAGCCGGGTCAGCAGGCACCCACCGGCTCAGCTCCGTGGAGTCAGGGACCCAGGAGTGCCATGGCCAGGCAAATTCTGAGCCTCCACGTTTTATTTTCAAGTTTTATCTAGGGGGGAGACACCCCCCCTCTCCCACCTGCATCTGGAGCCACAGGGTAGGGGGCAGTACCTCACCTGGGGAATTCCTGTCCCCTGGGGACCAGGCTGTAAACTGACCCTCCCTGGGGGCATAGGCCAAGTGTGGCGGAAACCAGTGACCCTAGGGATCTGGGGGAAGTGTTTGTTCAGATAAGGCTAAGGGGGAAATTTCCCAGCTGCAGCTGCCCCCCATGCTCAGGGTGGGGGGGATCTGGCTCACCAGCCAGCTGCAGTCTCTTTAAATAACAACAGGTCCTACTGCCTAGGAGCCCATGGAGGGAGGGGAGCAATGTAGGGAGGTTAGGGAGCACAGGGGCAAGCCCAAGGGGGGGCAGGGAGGAGTGGCAGGGGAACAGAACCGGAGCCAGGACGGGCTGCGTGGCACTTGGGAATTTGGCACATGGGCAGCTTGGCCCGCGGAGGAGGCTGAGGGGGTACCAATGCTTTGGTGGGAAGGGGTCCCAGCTGGAGAAGAGACCTCCCAACTTTGAGACCTGGCAGGAGACACTGAAGGAGGCCCTGGTCCCAAGCCAGATGAAAGCGCTGACCCAGGCAGGAGCAGGCAGCCAGAGGAACCCACAGGCATATACCCCCACACCAGCCTCCCCAGCACAGCAGGGAGGGGATGCCCAAGGGAGGGGGCTCAGCTCCTGCCCCCAGCCCCGCCGCAGCCCCATGGACCCAGAGACACGTCCTCTTTGGTGTCACCAACCTCTGGGAGTCAATCCCTGCCCACCCCCACCATGCACCTACAGGCCCCCACCCCTTGAGAGCTACTCAAACACCCCCCCCCACACACACACGCACATTTAGCCCCTTCTCCCCAGGAGACATTTGCCTCCCCCCCAGCAACAGGAGACAATTTTGGCAAATAAGAACCATCCAGTGCCACCCCCACCGGCTTTTCCCCCTGGCACGGGTCTCGGAACTGGTGAAAGTCACAGCGAGCGGGTGGGGGTGAAGAGGAGAGAGTCTTCAAATATAAATCTATTAAAAACCCTCCCCCTCAACCCAGTCTGCCCCCAGCACCACCAGCAGGGGATGATCCCCTCCACCCCAAACACAGCAAGCAGCCCCCAAGGCATCTCCCGGCACAGGCAGGCAAGTGCTCAGACAACAGCAGGGTCCCCTGCCCAGCCAACAGGCGCCCCCCCCCCAGCCCTCTTCTTTGGTCGACTGTGGGCGGGGGCAGGTTTGTCTTCCCCAGGGTCATTGTCAGTCACTGGAAAGGAAGAGAGGGGCCCGGGGCCAGCCCCAGCATGGAGCGCCCTGGGCAGCCCCCCCAACATGCTGGCTCTGGAGCTCAATAAATAAATAAAAAGTCTGCTGTAAAAATATTTCTTCAATGCCCCCGGGGGGGGCCCTCCAACGCCCCGCCCTGCCACACAGGCCTGGTGGTGCAGACCTCCCCAGCTGGCTCGGGGCGGCAGCCCTTTCCCTCTTCGGTTTGGTGTTGAAATTTGGAGCCATTTACAAGACCCCACAAATGAAATGGACCCAAGGCCAGGGGGGCATCCAGGCTGGGTTGGTTCCCAATAGCTCGGCTCAGCCTGGCCCAGGTCTGACCTGCGTCAGCCCTGTCCAGCCCCTCTGGCACGCTGGGTCCTTCTCGCCAAAGGCCGCGGCTGGCGCTAACTGTGGGGAGGGCCGGCGTTCAGAAAGTAGGTGGTCATCTCCCCTTTGCCCTTGACCTTGACCAGCCCCCGGCACTCCAGTTGGTAGCCCTTGGCCGCCAGCACCTGGTACAGGTCAGTTGTCACCTGCGGGAGGAGGAGGAGAAGAAGAGAGCAGACGGTGAGACCAGGACCCCATAGGGGGCCCGGGCAGAATGGTGCCCTCGGCTACCCTGGGCAGAGAGACATCACACACCAGCGTATCAGCTCCCCCGCGGTCCCAGGGGGAGGCTCAGACCCGCCTGCCATGCTAAGGGTTTGCCTTTGCTAGTGACCCTGGGCCCTTTGGCTCCTAGCCCTGTGGGGCAGCTAGCCGCCTCCGCTCCCCCAGGCGGGGCCACGCTCCGAGCAGGCAAGTTGACCTCAGTCTCCAGCTCCTGAAAGGTCACCGCTCTCCCCCGCCCAAGGCCATGAGCTGGGCTGTGGGGGCCGAGTGGGACCTGGGGGATCCCTGGACTCCAACTCCACTCAGGCGGTAACGGCCTGAGGCCGATCCGGGGGGGGGGGGGGAAGAGGACTCCATAGGGATGGGGGACCCTGTGGGTTGTGCTCAGCACCCTAGTGCCTCAGGCAGGGGGGCGGGGGGGTTCCTTCACTGCCCCCGCCCTTGTCGACTGAGGCCAAGCAGACTGGTGAGTCCTGGCTCCCGCTTGTATGCTGGACACCTGGGTTCTGGCTCTAGAACCTGGGCCAGGCCCAGCCTCCCTTGGAAAACGGGGACAAGGATCCCACAGCGCAGGCCTCCCATCACATCAGGGACACCCAGAATGCACCAGCACATCTGCAGCGGCTCAGTCCTGCCCCTTCCCCCACTAGTGTTTGGAGGGGGTCGGGGTGGGGGGGTCGGGAGTCAGTACCATCCCCCTCTGGCTGGCTTCTCCCTCTGCAGGTACCGAGTGATGCCCCACCCCCACCCCGGCAGGCTGGAAAATTCCCCCCTTCCCTGAAAACGTTCCCGGACGCTGCCTCCCCACCAGCCCTGCTGCACTCACACAGCTGGCCGGGAACGACCCGGACGCTATGGTCCAGGGCGGGGTGGCAGCCGGGCTCCAGGACCGGCTCAGCTCTCACCTGGATGCGGTCAGGGACCCCTGTGCTGTCCATGCGGCTGGAGACGTTCACAGTGTTCCCCCAGATGTCGTACTGGGGCTTCCGGGCCCCGATGACACCCGCTACCACCGGCCCGATGTTCAGCCCTGCAGGGAGAGAGGGAGGGTCAGAGCTCATGGCCCCGGGCTCCCCCCAGCCCATCTGGCTCAGCCCCCACGTCCCAGGAGCCTGCGCGGGCGGTGGGCTCAGGAGGGCAGGGAGCTCAGGGCTGTACAAGGAGTGTGTTCACATGATCGTTTGCACACACGATAGCGTGTCCTCGCACACGCATGGACATGCCTACTCTCTTGCGCGTCCACGGGGAAGCACCCAGGAGCGGCCAGTGACGAGCTGGGGAGAGGGGTGGCTCACGCGCGCCCCCACCCTGGCAGAGGCCCTGCCCCCGCTCACCGATCTTCATCTGGAAGTTGTTGAAGGAGTGCTCGTTGATGTACGTCATCTGCTCCATGAGGCGCATGGCGTAGTCGGCCAGCGCGGTGATGTGCGTCCGGCCCTCCCGGTCGTATGTGCTGTCGTTCAGCCCCGAGGCCGCCATGTAGGTGCTGCCGATCGTCTTGATCTTCTCCAGCTGCCGGTACTGCGTCTCGCTGATGATCTGACAGGGGAGGGGGCAGCAGCTACAGGGGGGGCTGGGCGCCCCCCCCCCTCCATGCACGACCCTCCTCGGGGACCCTGCACTGTGCTCCCTTGCCCCAGGGGTGCTAGGGAGGGTCGTGTCCCCCTCAGAACTGGGGCCCTGCTGCTGCCGCCATGACCCTCGCCCCATGAGCCGCTCCCGGGCTGTGGCCCCACCCACCCCGCCCCGAGGGCTGGGCCTGAGCCATGGCCCCCCAAGGGCAGAGTTGGGTCCTCAGGGGCCCCATTGTCGCCACCCCCCACCCCCCCAAAGCCCACATTGCTGCTGCCCCTGCCCCCCCCCCATGGTCCCTGGGGGCTGCCCCCCGCCCAGCACCTCGTCAAAGTCGGCGATGATCTCGTTGAGCAGCCTCAGGCACTCCACCCCCTCGTTGTTGGCCTCCAGCTCCACGTAGAACTCGGAGAAGTTGCTGATGGAGGCGAACATGACGGCCACGCACTCGCACGACTGGTAGTAGAGCTCGTCGTTGCAGCGCTCTCGTGCCAGGAAGTGTGCGGCCACGTCCTTGGGCAGGATGTTGTGCAAAAGGCGCCGGTTGTAGGCCTGGAGCTCCTCCATCTCCTCCTTCTCGCCCGTGGCCTGTGGGGGGCGCCGGCGTCAGGGCCTGCTGCCAGACTGGCCCCGCCGGTGGGGGCACCACCCTGCCCCCCCTCCCTGGGGCACTGGTTCCTCCCCCAACCTGCCCCCCAGCCCTGCCTTGGGACCCCCCAAGCTCTGCCCCTTGAGGGGGGCAGCACCGAAAATGATCCGGAGGCCTCCCCAGCAATGCTCCAGCGCGTGGAGCACCAAACTGAGCCCCCCAGCTCTGCCCCGAGGGAGATTTGGGAGCAGCCAGCATTCCCAGCACGCACACAGCTCTCGTTCTCCGACAAGCACGGAGCAGGACGTGCAAGGGCGTCAGCAGGGGAAGGGGCTGGCCAGCCTTGTGCGAGGGGTGAGAAGAGCAGGATCCTGCGAGCGTGCAACACGAGGGCATGTGCCAGCCTTCAGGACATGCTGCCCCTCTCGCCCCAGGGACACCCCTCTTTGTGGTGGGGGGCAGATCCCCACCCCAGGGACGCCCTGTCCCCAGCTCCTTCTTCCATGGGGGAAAGCAGACACCTCTCCCCCCACCCCCCAGGGCCCCAGCCCTTCCTTACCTGCAGCTTCCAGAGGAAGTCAAGTCGGGCCGTGGACTCCACCTGCTGAGCGTGCAAATAGAGCGCCAGGGCGAAGACGGCCAGGATCACAGGGGTCATGTACTTCAGCGCCACCTTCCCCTCCGCCAGGCTGGGGGCACGGGGCGGGGGGGGTGTCAGGCTGCAGCAAGGCACCGGGGACCCCAAAGCAACCACCCTCCCAAGCTGCGGGCAGAGAGACCACAGGGCACACGAGGCCGGGAGGAGGGTGGGGGGGAATCCCCAGAGCACTCACTGCCCCCAGCCAGGGACCCGCTGACCATCATCCGTACCCCACAGGGCACTGCAGCAAAGGCCTGGGGGACCCCAGAATCCTCAACTGCCACAGACCCAACCCCCCGATAATACCACCACACAGACCCTTTGCCTGCCCCGGCCCCCCAGTAATACCCCCTTACCTACCCCAGGCCCCAAATCCCCGTAATATCCCCGTCCCAATCCCCACATAATGCCCCCACAGGTCCCTCGCCTGACCCAGGCCCCACCCCAATCCCCAGGGCCCCTTATGCCAGCTCCCCTCTGGGCCCGCCTCCCTACTCACCATCCTGGGCCCCACTGGGTCTCGTTGAAGGCCGGACTAGCAGAGAGAAGAGACAGCAGTTACAGATTTGGGGGGGGGTGGGGGGGAGGGGAGAGCGAGCTGACCACCACGGCCCTGCCGGGGTGGGGGGCACAGTCCAGAACCCCCCAGTGGTAGATGGGTGGGGCCCAGTGAGGGACAGGGACAAGGTACCCCCAGGATTCTGGCTGGGCTCTTGGGGGCATCTGAGGGAGCAGAGCCCAGGCCCTCTTGGGGTTGGGGGGCTGTGACCCATAAACCCCACCAATGGCCAGGGTTACAGGAATATCCCGACCCTGGGCCCTACATTCCGAGTCACTAAAGAGTATCACGTGAGGTGTGAAACGAAGGCCGGGTCACGCCGGCCGCTGCTGCCCTCGTGAGACAGACATGCCGGGCGTCAGCGGAGCAGAGCAAGTTAAAGGCTGGCCTGGGCAGAGCCGACAAACAGGGTTTCTGCCAGAGGAAAGACGTTTGCTCACCTGGCTCGGTCTGCGAGCCAGTTAATCACGTCAGTTCCCACCACGGAGAGTCACTGACACCCTAAATCAAGGGTGGGGCGGGTGATCCTGACTGTGGGGACAGTGAATTTGGGGGACAGAGGGAGCAGGCGAGGGAGATGCTCCTCGATCCTGGCCCAGGACACTATCGGCAGCGTGACTGCATTTCTGGAAACGGGCCCTCAGCCAGCCTTGGCTGGAAGGCCGCGAGGGACGGGGGGGCCACAGAGGGCTGGCTGGGTGGAGTCGGTGGCCAGGAAGCAGGCTTGGCTTTGATCTGCAGCCCTCTGGTCTCCATTCTCCTCACTCATGAATGCTGCCATCTCCAGACTCTGACGAGACCCCCGTACTCAGATCCCAGCGCTGGGGTGTGGAGCGAGAGGCTGACCTGTGCTGATTCATTCAGACTGGCGCGGGCTTCTGCCTGTGTCTGGGGGAGAAGGGGCTGGGGGGGCATTGGCTGGTACAGGAGAGCCCAGAGGAGAGTCTGGGCGGCGACAGGGTGGGGGGGATCGGGGAGCTGGCACCAGACATGCACAAGCAAGGCTCCCGCTCACTGGAGGCAGGTGACTCTCAGTCCTGGGTGCACAGAGAAATATCACAGGGGGCCCCGGGGGATGGACGACGACGGAAGGGGGGGATGGACGACGACAGACACTCACAGGGCGTTGGCCATGACCAGCAGGTCGTAGTTGTCGAACAGCGGCGCCTCGGGCCCCTCGGCCAGCACCAGGTAGATGCCCTCGATGGCCAGCATGAGCCCCAGCTTCCCGATGCTGCTGATGTGCAGGAAGACGGAGCAGGCCAGCAGGCTCAGCACGATGCTGTAGTTAAAGTACTGGGGAGGCAGGGAGGCGTCAGGGCGCCCGGGGTCCAGCCATGCTGCAGCAGGAGCCCAGGGCCAGGGCCCTCCAGGTGCGTTAACCCAGGGTGGGAATGGTGAACGCTGGGTCTACCCCACGAGACGGGGCCGGGCCAGCCGCCCACAGCCCAGCCGCCCCAGCGCCCTCCCAAAAGGTAGCCGCTCTCGCCCCAGCTCGAGGGGGAAACGGGACTGTGCAGAGGACACCGAAAGTTGGATCCTTTTGGCTGATGCCCAGAGCACAAGGCCAGAGGGACCACGTCTACACTGCAAAGCAACAGGGCCGGAACCACAGCTCCCGCCGCGGCACCCTGGGTCAGCACCACTTGTGTGTGTAGACGGAACTGGAGGGGGGTTGTCAGGCTTGAGTCCTGAGTTCAACCCTGGGCTTACATTGTAGTGTCCACACATCCAGGGAGACTCCTCTAGGGCCCAACACCCCCACCCCAGACTCCCATCCTCACCTCCATCCACAGCCTGAGGGGGCCCCCTCTGTACCCCACCCCAAGGACCCATCCTCACCAGGTCAGGGGAGGGGGCACTCCACCCCCGCCCCAGCAGCTCCCCCCGCATCACTTCCCGCCCCAACTGTGCCCTTGCAGCACCCCCATAGCCATACCCCTGCATGGCCCCCTGTCCCTCCCTGCTCCCAGGGGGCTCTCACCTCAGGGAAGTTGCAGGCCGGGATGTCCCCATCACAAGGGGGCACGTCCGAACCCAGCGAGTAGTTGAGGGCATGGAGCTGGCAGGGCCCCACGGCCTCGGGTGTGACATTGAGGGTGCGGGCAGCGCAGTCCCGCAGGGGCACGTGGCTGCAAGCAAACTGCGGAGAGACCAGAGGGGGTGATGGGACCCCGTGACCCCTCCTCCAGGGGCAGGGGCTTGGAAAGCAGCACCCCAGAGCCAAGGAACAGGTCTCTTGGGGGCGGTCATCTCGGACGGTGCCTAGGGTGCCCCAGCTTGGTCATTTATCTCCTCCCCCCAGGACACAAACAACTAGAAGCTGTTCACGTCCCTCCTGCGGGGTCCCCCCAGCTCCCACTCTGTACTACGCCCTCCCACACCACCACCTTACACTGCATCCCCCCCCAGTGAGGTCCCCCATCCCCACAGCTCCCACTCTCTCCTGCGCCCCCCCCCGGCAGGTCCCCCGCAGGGCTGTACCATGTTGACAAAGGCCGAGATGAAGACGAGGAGGATGGTGAAGACGGCAATGAAGGTGCTGTGGGTGCGGGAGTGGACAATCTTCCGGGAAACCCGCTGCAGGGCTGTGGGGAAGAGCTGGGGTGGGGGAAGAAAGAGCTGAGAAAGGGGTTCCGGCCTCACACAACAGCCCCAATCAATCTGGCCTGAGAGGAGCCACCTCCCCACATGCCCTGCCCCCCAACAGGGCAGGGCCCCAGCCCGCCTGCATGCACCCCTTGTGACGAAGTGGGACTGTTCTTAATGTTTCCTCTGAATAGTGTGGGGGTGCCTCAGTTTCCCCTAGGCAGTTCTTAAGTCTCTAGGGGGTGGGGTAAGGGTGTATGATCGTTGCAGAGCCCTAGAGGGCAGGTGTGTGCAAGGGTCTGGACACAGAGAATGGCCGACACCCTGTTTCCTGGCCACTGGTGGCCTGGGCCCTTCCGCCCTGCAAGGTGAGAGCTAAAGGGTTGGAGAACAAAGGAATCCGGTGGACCTCCTGGCCCGGGACAGGGACAAAGCCCAGAGGAGGGGGGGCTGGAGGGAGTTTCAGTTTGGGGCTGGCTGGGGACATGGAGTGAAGGGCAGACGGGGTTGTCTGGCTCACTGTCCCCCAAAATGGACCCAGCTGAGGGGTCCTGTTCTCTGCTCCTACAAGCTCTGTGTTAGACCATGTTCCTGTCATCTAATAAATCTTCTGTGTTACTGGCTGGCTGAGAGTCCCGTCTGACTGCGGAGTTGGGGGGCAGGACCCTCTGGCCCCCCCCAGGACACCGCCTGAGCGGACTTGCAGTGGGAAGCACACGGAGGGGCAGAGGAGGCTGAAGGCTCCGAGGTCAGACCCAGGAAGGTGGAGCCGGGTGAGCTGTGTGTCCTGCAGACAGGCTGCTCCCAGAGAGGAGACTTCCCCAGAGTCCCGCTTGGCTTCATGGGGAGCAGTTCCAGAGCATCGCCCGGGGACGCCGTGACACCCCCTCCACAGCATGTCCTCCCCTCCCCCCGCACCACCACCCCCAGGCAGCCTCCGGAGGGCTCAGCACCCCAGGGAGCTCGTTACGCTCCCCTGGGTTCAGGGAGCTGGCCTGCACGCCGACCGAGCGGGGGGGGGGGGTGCCCACGCAGGGGGCAGACACGCCGACCGAGTGGGGGGGGGGGTGCCCACGCACACGTGGCCGATACTCATGCTGAGGGAGCAGACCACAGGCCCACACCCCCAGCTGATACTCACGCTGATGCAGGAATAGACAGCACAGATGAAGAGGATGTTGGCCAGGATGACGAAGATGCTGATGTAGACGCCGAGCATCAGTGGGGAGCTGTGGAGAGAGGGGCGCCGTGAGCCTCCCGCCAGCCTCTGGCCCGACGCGGCACAGGATGCCTGGGCCCAGTAGGTGCAAGAGGGGCAGGGGGGAGATGCTGCAGCCAGGCCTGCTCTGGGACCACACTGAGCGGGGCGGTGGGCTTCCAGCGCTGCAGGAGGGCACGGGCTGGGGGCTGGACTTACCTTGGGAACATCACAATCTGGATGAAGCAGATGAAGCAGAAGACGAGCAGCGTGCAGGCCACGTAGCCCCCAAAGCGATCGTCCACCTTCTTGGAGTACTGTGGGGAGAGGGGGCAGGGTTACTGCTGCGGGGGGGGGGGAGGGGACCCAGCCATGCTGTGGTGGGAGGGCAATTTGTTATGGCACGGGGGGGGCGGGGGGGGTGTCTCTCTGAGCCCTCGGTGGGGGTGAGGGGAGGCGGGCAGAGACGGGGAGCAAGTGCAGAGGATGGGGGAGGAGCAGAAGGGGCAAGGCAGGGGCTGGGGGCCGAAGGGCAGGATGGGGGGGAGGCAACTGAGGGCCCCCACTCTGGGGCAGGATGCGAGGAGGGACAGCGGGCCCCGGTACCTTCTTCTCCAGCTCCGGCGTCTGGAAGGTCAGCAGGAATTTCTTGACATGATCCTTGCGCAGCTGGTCAATGCTGCGGGCGTCGATGGCCCGGCCCAGGAACTCGTCCACCTCGTCCTCGGGGTTCAGGGCCTCCTGTGCGCTGCGGCTGCAGGGTCACGGGAGGGGTGTGTGATCATTTTGGCCTCCCTGCCCGCCTTCATGCCAGGAGCCCCCCCGCTGCCCACTCCCCTCCTCCCCTGAGCCCACCCCTTCTTTTGCTGCACTTTGCAGGGCTGTGACCTCCCCCCCTTTGGGGCACCTTCCCCCCTGGCATGGAGCCAGGACTGTGCCCCAGCCCGGGGCCGTCTGCACCAGGCACACTTGCCCCAACCCAGACTCCGGGCCAGCGGTTCCTGGGCCCTGCAGTGAGGGGACCCCTCCAGGGGCCGTGTCCACTTACTTGTCTTTGCCGGTGTCCTCAATGCCCTGCAGACAGGGAGAGAGGGTGTTAGGGGAGATTCAGGGCATCACTCCTCCCCTCCTGGGGGCGGCACAGCAGCCCCCAAGGTCCCTGCCCCCCACGGCACCGGCAGGGAGTGAGGAGCTCCTGCTCCCAGACAGGCAGGGCTGGGAAATTCCCCGCCTAGGCCCCAGCTACAGCCCCCCAGGCACTAGCCCCACCCCAATCCTTCTTACTGATCCCCACCCTTGCTCCCCAGCTCTCGCTGCCACTCAGCAGAGTGCCCCGCCCCCTCGGCATTGTGCTGTGTACAGGCAGGGGGCGGGAGGGGAAACCGAGGCACTGAGGACTTGCCTGAGGTCACACAGCAGAGCAGGGGCAGAGCACCAGGGACAGGACCCAGGAGTCCGGGTCTCCAGCCACAAGGCCAGGCTGCCTGCCATGGATAGGGAGCTGGGCAGCCCCCGCGGGGGGGGTGGGGGGGGTATGTGAGGCAGGAAGGATCTAGGGGCTCTGCCCCTCCCCCCTCCACAGCCTGGCTGGACCAGCAGGAGTGTCCCCGGGCGGCTCCCAGGCCCCATTTACCCACCTCCGGACACTGGCCCCATGGCTTGGCCCGGGGACGGGCTCACGTGGCCTGATGGCCTGCCCCGCCTCACTGCCCAGCCAGGCAACCGCGCCATGGTAACCAGCGGTGCAACCACGTCCAGCTGCGCCATGGCAACCCACTCCAGGTGGACAGTGAGCCACGCCATGGCAACCGATGATGGACTGCGCCATAGCAACCGGCACCCCGCCGACGCACCGAACCAGAGCAACCGGCTGGGGAACCGCCGCAGACTGGGCCCTGGCGCCCGGGGCCACACCAGAGCCCAGCTGTGCCCGGGCGCCCGGCGTCATGACAACAAACTGCAGCATAGCAACCATGCGAACAAGCCATTCCATAGCAACCAGCCGCACATGCGCCATGAGGATGAACTGCCCCCCCCCGGCCCCGCTCAGCCCCCCCGGGGGGGGGGCAGGAAGAGAGCTGGGGAAACCCGATTCAAACCGCAGGAGTGAGGGGGGGCACACTGGCTGATAGGAGTGGGGGGAGCTCCCCCCTCCAGACAGGACTGAGTGAGCCCTGGAGGGGGCCCCACACCCTGTCCCTGCCACCCTCCCACTCCCACATGCTCCCTGCCGTGGTGAGGGGAACCCCCGACATGCAGAGCAACAAGAACCCCCCTTGGCCAGCATGTGCCCCCCCCCCCCCCACACACACCAGGCCAGGCCCAGACTCCAGCTGACAGAGACTCTCTTCCTTCCTTCCTTCGCCCCTGAGCAGAGGAAGAACCCCCAGCACCCCCCGCCCCACTCACCATCTGCCGGAAGGCCTTGGAGTCCTTGGTGCGGGAGAAGTTGCGGTCGGGCACCCAGCGCGGCACCAGCCCCTCCGTGGAGTTGGCCCGCGCCCGCTGCAGCTTGGCCAGGATGGCCTTCTCCTCCTTCTGCTCGGGGAGAGGAGGGCACAGGGTGAGGGGGCACAGCGGGGGCACCTCCCCCGCCCCGCACCCTCCCCCGCCCCAAGTGCCCACCCACCCAGCACCCACGAGAGAGTCAGCCCCACCCCTCCTGCCCTGCCCCAAGTATCCACCCCCCCAGCCCCAGCTGCTTGCCCCAAATGCTCACACCCCAGGGAGGCGGCCCCCTGTGCTGGTTGCCCCAGGAGCCGGGGATGCATCGCCCCCACCCTGAGCCCAGCTCCTGGACTCACGCGCTTCTGGCTGCAGCCCACGATGAGGAAGGTCTCGATGTTGTGTTCCTTGAGGTAGGCATTACGCTCGCCCCCATGGCCGGGCTCCACCTCGTAGTCCCCATTCAGATACTGCAGCGTTGCCCATGTAATGTGGATGCGCCTGGGGCGGCGGGGGGGGGCAGGACACTGAGCCTGAGAGTCGTGTGTTGTCCCGCCCCCCCCCAGGTTCCCCGTCTAACCTGCCGCACCCCTGGTGTGAGAGTCCCCGGGACAGAGACCCCACCCACGGAGGCAGGACAGAGCAGCTGCTAAACCCTGCGAGGATAGTGCCCCCTACCGAGACCCCTGCAGTGCAGCCTCCTAGTGCCGCACTGGGGCCAGCCCCCCCAGAGCCCCCCGCCTGCCCCCAGCATCCCACTGAGCCCCAGGCGCCCCCCAGAGCCCCCCGCCTGCCCCCAGCATCCCACTGAGCCCCAGGCGCCCCCCAGAGCCCCCCGCCTGCCCCCAGCATCCCACTGAGCCCCAGGCGCCCCCCAGAGCCCCCCGCCTGCCCCCAGCATCCCACTGAGCCCCAGGCGCCCCCCAGAGCCCCCCGCCTGCCCCCAGCATCCCACTGAGCCCCAGGCGCCCCCCAGAGCCCCCCGCCTGCCCCCTGCAGCACAGCACCCCCTGGCGCCCCCCAGAGCCCCCCGCCTGCCCCCAGGCGCCCCCCAGAGCCCCCCGCCTGCCCCCAGGCGCCCCCCAGAGCCCCGGGCGCCCCCCAGAGCCCCCCACCTGCCCCCAGCATCCCACTGAGCCCCGGGCGCCCCCAGAGCCCCCCGCCTGCCCCCTGCAGCACAGCACCCCCTGGCGCCACAGAGGGGCCACCACTGACTGCGGGGAGATTGCCCCCCGCTGAGCAGGCTGTTCCCCGAGAGCGGGGGGGGGGGGCGCTCCCGTCTAGGGGCTGCCCCAGCCTGACCCGCCCCCATCCCCCACTCACCCGGCTTTGCCTCCGGCTTCCATGTGGTTGGCCAAAGTCACGTCGTTGGACCAGACGTCGAACTGCCACTTGCGTAGCCCCAGCACCCCGCAGTGCACGCGCCCGCTGTGAATGCCCACCCGCATGTTCACGTTCACCCCCGTCACCTCGCGCACCAGCCTGGGGGGGCAGAGGCAGCGTCAGACCTGCCCCGCCCAACCCCCGCGGCGCCGGAGGGGGGCCCCGGAGCCCGAGGGAGCAGGCGCGGCCGGAGAGAACGACGGCCAGTCAGGCCCATGCCAGGCCGGTGAGAGACAGACGGGCCCGGGGCAGGTGACGTGAGTCATCAACCCCCTCGTGAGCAGCGGGGCGGGGCCGGCCCTGGGCCCAGCGCACAAGGGGGAGCGCTCGCGTGAGCGGAGAGCGAGCACCCGGGGCACACGGCTTGGGTGTCGCGCGTGTGCGGCAACGGAGGGAGCAGGGGCATGGTGCGTGTTGCACGTACGGCAAGCGTGCCCGGCACCAACGGCCAGCGTGCACCGCAGGTGCCTGTGCGTACCACGTGGGAGGCTGGGGGCTCGTGCGGTGCCGATGTGAGCGGCACGCCGCTCGGCTGTTCTGGATGGGCCCGAGGCTCCCCCCCAACTCACGAGATGGCTTCTATCATGTCGACCCCCATCTCCACGCAGCAGTGAGCGTGGTCCCCCCGGGCCTCCGGCAGCCCCGACACACAGTAGTAGCAGTCACCGAGGATCTTGATCCGCAGACAGTGGTTCTCCTGGGAGAGGGACAGAGCGGGGCTCAGAAGGGAGGGGACCTCATGGGGTCTGCCCAATGATGCCAGCCCATGGGCAGACCCCGCCCACCACCCTGCCAGCCCTACCCCTGCCTGCCCCCCAACCCTGCCCCCAGCCGATCACACCCAGTCAGCCCCCCACCCTGCTCCTGCCTGTCCCCGACCAGCCACGCCCAGTCGGCCCCCCACCTTGCGCCCAGCCAGCCCTCTGCCCTGCTCTCTGCTGACCCCACCCGCCCCCAGACAGGGCCCCACCCCCTCCTGGGCCACCAGGCTTGCCGCCCCCCAGAACACGAAGCACCCCACAACGCCTGGGCACGGCCGGGCTGGGCCAGACATGCCCGCGCTCACCGAGGCCAGCTTGTCAAAGCGCGCAAACAGCTCGTTGAGCGTCATGACCAGCTCCTGGGCCGTGCACTGGGAGGCCAGGCTGGTGAAGCCCTCGATGTCTGCAAACAGGATGCTGCAGGGGAGGGAGAGTGAGCAGAGACAGGGCCCCAGCGGGTCAGACGCTCCCCCGGGCCTCAGCTGGCTGGGTCCCAAGCGCCTACACCTCCGACCCCCTTCCCTGTGCCCCCCAGGGCCCCCCCAATACCCACTGCCTCAGCCAAGCATCCTCAAGGCAGGTCCTCACCCTGCCATGCCCAGGGGCTGCTCCCCAAGGCAGAGCTCTGCCTGCCCCACGCTCCCACCCCCAGCACCCCACAGGTCCCCCCAACCCTGCCGCCAACGGGTCCCCCTTGCAGGGGCCCAGGCCAGGCCCCCGTTA
Source organism: Lepidochelys olivacea (assembly GCF_965140295.1). Lineage (NCBI taxonomy): Eukaryota > Metazoa > Chordata > Testudines > Cheloniidae > Lepidochelys > Lepidochelys olivacea. The sequence continues at coordinate 1,452,788 of NC_140430.1, forward strand.
CCCAGAGCAATTCTCGTAGGTGCCGAGGAGCCCCCCCCCCAGACATGGCCCCCCCCCACCCGTGCCTGGGGGGGTCCCCCCACACCTGACGTTGTCGTGCTTCTGGATGTAGATTTTGTGGAACATCATGTCCTCCTTCTTGGTGTTGATGTCCTCCTTCATCTCCATGGCAACGTGCTGGGGCAGCACCGACAGCAGGAGGCGCTCCTGCACCCAAACCACACCCCTGTCACCGACACCCCCAAACCCCACACCCCCACCCCGCCGTCCCCCAAACCCCACCGCCGTCCCCAAACCCCACCGCCGTCCCCAAACCCCACCACCAACACCCCCAAACCCCACGCTCCCCGCCGTCCCCCAAACCATACCCCCAAATCAGACCTCTGTGCCCCTCAAACCTGATCCCTTCATGCCCCCCAAACCAGCCCTGTCAACCCCAAACCAGACCCCTCCATGCCCCTAAACCAGCCCTATCACCAAGACCCCCGAACCAAACCTCTGTGCCCTCCAAACCAGGGGCTGTACCCCCAAACCAGCCCCATCACTGACACCCCCCAAACCACACCCCTCTGTGCCCCCCAAACCACACCCCAATCACTAACACTCCCAAACTAGACCCTCTGTGCCCCCCGAAACCACATCCGTCACTGGCACCCCCAAACCTCCTAAATCACACCCCCGTCACTGTCACCCCAGCCCCAAACCACAGACCCCTTCAGTGGCCACAGAGAACAATCGATGCCCGTCAGCCCAACGGATCTGCAGAGTTCGCAGGTCCCCCCGGCTCTCCCTCGCCCCAGACTCCCAGGGCCCAGCGTGAACCGTTCCTCCCAGGCCGGGGGTTCGAACCCTCGGCTCGTTCCTGCTGCTGTCCTCCGGCCTGCCTCGCGCTGACCCCCCGCAGCGACTGGGCCCAGCGCCACGCCGAGCGGGACAACGCCCGCCAATGCCTGCCGTACGGCACCCCCGCGAGAGCACCCCAGACCTCGTGACCCATTTATAAGCCTCGACTCCCAGCCGAACCCCCATCGGCGCCGGTCAACGACCCCCCCAGCACAGTGCGGGGCTGCTGCCCTGACCCCCCGCCCCACCCACCTGCTGCCGGTTCTCCCGCTGCAGGTGCAGCCGGGCCTGGATGTAGCCGCGGGTCTCCTGGAAGGCCTGGCGCTGAGACACCTCGGCCGGGTAGTGGGTGCAGATCCCGATGATGTTGGTGCAGAGGAAGATCAGGATGTTGGCGCTGAGCTGGGGTCGAGAGGGGGTCAGTACCGACCACCCAGCCCAGAAAGCCCCCCCTCCCCTCCCCACCCCACCTCCCTGTAAACACATGCCCCCCCCCCCCCGAACAGGACACAGCGCCCCCAACCCACCCATCACCTTGGGGGGGGGTGCAGGCTGGCAGGGAGAGGGGGCAGGTTCAGGGGTGACCGCCAGAGATCTGGGGCTGGAGCAGTGGGGCTCAGCCCCCCTTAATGAGGCGAGAGGGGGGCAGGGGCTCCCTTACAACCGCATACTCTGAGCACCAGGGCGAGTGCCTCCTACCTTCCCTTCGCTGCAAGCTTCCTCGCAGCAGTGCCCTGTACTAGAAGCCCGGTCTCTGCTGCCCTTTCCCACCCCCTGTGACAGGCGTTCGCCCCTCCAACTCGCCACATCTCTCTGCTCCCGCTCCAAGGCGGGGCACAGCCCAATCCAGGAGAGCTCCACTCACTGTGGGAGGCAGAGCTGGGGGTTGGCTGACTGTACCCCACAATCCCCACGGGGCTGCTGGGTGCTGGCCAGCCGCATCCCCAGGACCCACGGGGCTGGGGACAGTGGTGGGATTTACAGGACCCCCATCCCCCGCCCTTCTCTGTCCTGCAGATACCCCCGTCCTGTCGCCTAGCCCGAGCCCCCCACTCTTCCCAGCAGGGATGGGGCATTGGGGGCAGGGAGCTCTCAGCGAGGGCTTGCTGGCTGCTTCGGAAGCGGGAGGAAGCTGCAGGGGGTGGGGACGGGGGGGGAGCGGAGATGGATTTAGCAGGAGCTACACATTTGCCATGGTTCTCCCAGACCCCTCCCCCCCAGGGCCCCCAGCCAGGTCTATTTATAGCCGGGCGGTGCGGGGTCAGCACAATCGCATCCCGTCCAGATGAACACAGCAACTTGTGAGCCAGCCCCAGCCCGGCCACGGACCGGGGGGAGGGGCCACCCTCAGCCCAGGGCCTGATGGGTCTAGACCACCCCCCACCTCACACCCAGACAGCCCCGGCTCAGAGAGGCAGGACTCCAGCTCCCCCCCCCCCCCCGCCCCCAGTGCCCGAGTCCCTACCAGCTGCACTTTGCTTTCGAACCCGTTGATTGGCTCCATGCAGGACAATGGGGGGGGGGGCGGGAAATGTAACTTTCACCCCCCTCCCCATGAACCGTTCTAGACTCTGGGGTTTGAGCCCCAATCCTGGAGCGGGAGGGGGGGGTTGTGGAGAGGGTCTGACCCAGCCCCAAATAGGATTTTTACTGGAGTAAAAGGATTGAGGCATTGCCTGCTACATTGGAATTTGTATCCCGCGGGGGGCCCCCCCCCCGACACACACATCCACAGAACTGGCTGCCGGGCACTCAAACTACCCCCCGCGGTGACTGCACAGGGCACGGCCCTGCCCTCCACCAGGCACTCAAATCACTGGTTCACTTTGCAGCGTGGAAAGTGTGCCAGGTTCCCAGAGCGAGGGGGGAGCCCAGCCCCCAGGGCTACCGGGCAGCCGGTCAACAGGGCCTGGGAACGCAGCTCCCTGCAGAGCAGACAAAAATAACTGGGCCCCCACAGGGGGACTCCCAAGAGCCAGCCAGTGAAAGCACCTCCCGCCCCACACCCGTGGCCCTGGGACGTTGGCTCCCCTGGGCACCCTGCCCCAACTCCCCGCAACACACTACAGGACCGGCCCTGTCAGGTGCCTTTTCAGAGACTGGTTGTTCCTGGGGGCTCCGCGGTGCCACCCCCCACAGGCGGGGGACAGGTGAGGAAAACCATCCCCCTGGACCTCCCCAACGCTGCACCCCTTGCAGTGTGACCCCCTCCGAGAGCCGTGCACACTTACCCCTCCCCAGTGCTCTGTGTCCCTCGCATGCTCACCCTGCTGGCACACTGCCCCCAGGACCCCTTACCCACCCACTGCCCATCATTCCTTCCAAGGGGAGTTCCTATTTACCACAGTGCCCTGCACGAAGGGGGCATGTTAAAGCCACCCCCGCCCCTCAGCCAATTCAGGGCCCTCCTTCCTCTCTCACACACCCCAGCTGCAGCTCCCACGTCCCACCCCAGCCCTGGCCGCATCGTAGGAGTGGCTGGTTCAGACCTAGACTGGTAGAAAGGGGGACGGGGAAAGCCCACAGGGAGGAGATGTGAGAGTGGCTCCTTCACTCCCCTCTGCGACCGCACAGAGTCCAGGAGGCCGTGGGATCCTCTAAGTACAGCCAACAAGAGGACCTGGCCGGGGGTGGAGGGGGGGGGAGCAGCTCCAGGGCACCACAACGCCCTGACCTTCCCCAGGCCCCCCTGTGCTCCGAGCTCTACTTCCCTTCCGGCGGGGTCAGCGGCACCTGCCCCTCCTGGGGAGGCTGAGGGGCCACAGACCGTATCTACGATTTCCCAAGGGTCCGTACCTCCATTCAAAATCCTTTAGGGGTCCGAAAATGAAGAAAGGTTGAACTGTCTGGGCGGATGGTGCAACAGGACCCTGGCATCCGGTGAAAGCAACCCCCACCCCAATGCCCAGACAAAAGGGGCTTCGAGTCCCATGCCTGCAGCGGGTCCAGGACAGGGGTCCACAGCCCCCTCCCCAGCCTCTCTCACGTACCACAGGTGGGTCCCTGTGCCCCTCTGGCCCAGCTCTCTAGAGCTTGTGATGGGGACCCTGCCCCAAGAGCTGCCTGGCTCCCAGCCACCTTCAGAGGTGCACACAGGCATGCTCCACCCCACCCCACCCCAGGGCCCCCAGCCTGGGGACCCTGGTGTCCCACCCCAGGGCCCCCAGCCTGGGGACCCTGGTGTCCCACCCCAGGGCCCCCAGCCTGGGGACCCTGGTGTCCCACCCCAGGGCCCCCAGCCTGGGGACCCTGGTGTCCCACCCCAGGGCCCCCAGCCTGGGGACCCTGGCTGGCATCTCCCCCATAGGCCAGGCACTCAGCGAGAGGGAGACCCTGCCGCCAGGCACCCCAGAGCGCACCCCAGGCTCCCCACGTCTCCTCGTCTATCCACACCCCATCCACAGCCACGGGACCCTCGTCAGCCTGCCCCCGGCCAGCCACCACCAGGCCAGAGGGGGACACTCGAGCAGAGTTCCCCCAGGCAGCGTCTACCACCCTTGACCCTCCTTCGCAGAGCAGGGGGCACTGGCTGGGGCTGTTCCTCCCCCCCCCCCCCCGCCCATGTTGATCATGCATTGTCCCCCCATTAGTTGTGTTCTGGGCTCTGTGGTACCTCCTGGGGGGCAGGGGAGGCCTTTGGCTCCGGGTGGGGCCAGGGTCACACACCCCCCCTCGGGATTGAAACTCACCCTCACCCCACCATCCTGTCCCCTCTGCCCTCGGGGCCTCATGCCCCACTCCCATCCTCCCACAGACAGTCTCCTCCCAGCCCCCACAATAGAGGGCTTTGTCCAGTGTGCACCCCTAGCCCTCCTGAGAAAACCCCCGGCCCACAATAGAAGGCTTTGTGTCCCTCCCCCCACCTCTGGAGAGGAGACAAGGGATGGTCCTATGCACATCCCGCCCCAGGGGAAGGGGGCAGCAGGAGGCGGTGCTCAGGGGGTGGCAAAGGGGGACAGGAGTTAGCGCTTAAATTGGGGAGGGGGTGAAATGGGGCAGGAGGCAGTGTTTGCCTGCAAGAAATTAAACTATAATATAGAATTAAAATTTACACGTAAAAGATTTTCACAAATGATACGGCCTGTGAAACTCCCCACCACATGATGTGAGCAGCAGAGCGAGGACAATCCACCCACTCAGCTGGGCACGGCAGCCTCAGTGACCACACCGAACCCCCAGACAGATTCCCTGTCCCCAGCACCCCGGGGAGGTTTGCCGGGGGGAGAAACTTCCCTGGGGAAAACAACCGAGGGGAAGGGGCACGTTCATCAGTGATTAGACTGATTAAACTCTCCTACGGTTGGGGACAGGGCAGCCATGGGAAGACATACAGCCCCCCAGCCCACCCCTCCCTGAACCCCAGTTCCCCCGCACAGAGGACAGACAGGGGCCCCTCACTCCTGAGCTCTGCCGCCCACTGAGAAAGTGACACAGCGTGTAGGGAGATGGGGTCTAAGTGGAGCATGGGGGGGAGGGGGACAACCCCATTCCAGGAGCCCTGGGGTGGGGGGGCATGCAGGTCACACTGAGGGTCCCATCCTTCCCAAGGGGGTGCTAATGGGGCAATGGAACAGGGCCCTGGGGGTCCAAGGGCCCAGAGGGGCTGGGGGAGGAGAGCTCCTGGCTGCTTGTCCTCAGCTCTGGCCACTGGCCCCCTCCAGGCCCCATATTTACTTGCCCCCCCACACGGTCCCTCCCCCCACCCCCACACCCCTGGTGGGGGGGGCTGCATCACTCTGCAGAAACATATGGTTCTAATCAGAAGCTGTCCCCCCCACACGTGTATTGCCATGGAAACCACCTGCCTAATGGGAGTGTGGGAGCAGCATCCCCCCCAAGACAGCAGGGGCCCACCCCTAAGGGTGGGGGCACTGCAGAACTCACCCCCCCACACACACACCCCCCTCGGATTTGCCGCTGGCTGCTAGCGCCAGGCCCCGACTCCCACGGTTCCCCTCGCCCTCCCCACCCGGGGCGGGGGGTGGGGGGTCCATGCACAGAGCATGGCAGCAAGGAGAGCTCCCCTCGACCCCCACAAGCCTCAGCCCAGCCCCACAGGGGCCTTGTGGAGAGATGGGGGGGCAGCCCCTGTGGCCCATTCACTCCTTGGCATCTCTGGCAAGCCTGCCCGGGATGGGTTGGGGGATGGGGGGAAGGGCACTGGGCCCCCAGTCAGACGGGAGTGGGGCTGGACTCACACCAGCCCCACTGGGGAGAGAAGCTAGCGCTGGGCCCCGCCGGCCCCCCCCAGAGCCCAGGCACAGAGATGAAGGCGGGAAGCAGGGTCCTTCTGGGTTAATCATTCCCCCCCGAGACAAACATCCCCCTCCACACCCAGCCCCACACCCAGCCCCCCATTGTCCTGCATCCAGGTGACCCGGTAGCAGGACTGGCTCAGGCCCACGGGTGTCGAGACGCTCCCCCCACCACACACACAAACCCACTGCCGGGAGGGAGCCACCACTGCTGGGCACACCCTCAGCCCACACGTGGGAGGCAGTTGCTCCCCCAAGCCCAAATATTCCCTCCTCGAGCCCCATCTCCCCAGCAGAGCAACACCCCCGCAGCCCGCAAAGCCAGGCCCCGCCCCCAAAGCCAGGCCCCGCCCCCATACCTGCTTCCAGAGGAAGGGGTCGCTGGCATTGAGGTGCCAGGTGATGAGCAGGTGCAGGGCGGAGAGCAGGGCGCCCGCCCCCACGGCGGCCCGCATGCGGACGGGCAGCAGGGTGTAGGTGATGTAGATGAAGAAGACGCTCCACCAGACGCCCTCGGAGGCGCTGCGGGGCGCGGCCATGAGGGTGCCCAGGGCCTGCACCCCGCCCAGCGCGGCCAGCACCAGGTAGCTCACCACCCACATGGAGTCCTGGGGGAAGGCGCTACGGCTGCACAGCACCATGAGGGCCAGGAAGAGGGCGGTGGCCACGGCCAGCGCGGCGGCGTAGGGCACCCGGGGGGCGCCGGGGGCGCAGTGGAAGAGCAGCATCACGCCGCACACCAGCACCAGCACCCCCATCAGCACCGTCAGGCTGCTCTGGTTCATCTGGAAGAAGTACCGCTGGTAGAGACGCTCCAGCTTGGCCGACTGGAAGCGCTTGGAGCGGAAAACCTGCAGGAGGTGCTGCCAGCACTCGCCCGCCGACAGCCGCTCCCCCGGCCTGGCCCCCGCCTCCGCCGCCTTCGGCCCCTTGGCCTCGCCGTCCTCAAAGCCCAGGTCCACCGACTTCAGCCCCAGGTCGCCGGCGCCCCCCGCCAGGCCCTTCTTGCTGTAGTGGTCCTCCTGCCAGGAGCAGGTCAGGCCCAGGCCAGCCCGCGGGTGGGCGCCCCGCTCCAGCTCGGGGTCCTGCAGGCAGCTCATGTAGCGTGGGCTGCAGAGCGAAGAGCGCGGACGCTGCCCCTTCCCGTTGCGCTCCCCCCATGCCGTCTTCCGCTCGTCCACCTTGGGCACCAGAATGCCGCTAAACCACGACATGCTGTGGGCGCCAAGGAGAGGGGGGCATTAGCACCTGGGGGGACGGGCATGGGGGGGACATCAGTGCCAAAGGGACACCCGGGGGTACCGGTGCCCAGGGATGATGAAGGGTCAGGAGGCAGGGGTGGGGGGCATCGGTACTGAGGGGGCACAGGAGATGCCAGCACTGAGCATATGGCAGGTGGGCACCCAGGGGTTGGGGGGGGGGAACAAGCAGGAGGCTTCGGGGGGAGGGTGTTGCTAGGAGACTCCAGCCCAAGGATCCACAAGGAAGACAAGCTGCCTGTGGGGGGTGCAGTGAGACCCCCAGGAAGACCCTGGGCTGGCACAGAGGGGGTCTGTACATGCCCTGCTTCCCCCCACTCCCAAATTCCAACCCACAGTCTGGGGGCAGGATTCCCCAAATTTAATCTCCCAGGAAAACTCACCTGGGTGGCTGCTCTGTGCCAGGAGCACCGAGCTGGCATGGGACGAGCCGGCATTTAACCCAACAAGTCGGCAGGAGGGCAGTGCCCCAGCCCAGCGACCTGGCTCCACCTCACGTCCAGCTGGGCACGGGGCAGGCTGGGACAGGCACCTGAAAGCAGAGGTAAGCTCAGTATCCCAGCCACCGACAAAGGGGCCACCCCAGCCCCTCCCCCTGTGCCAACCTCACCCCCTGGAGCCACCAGCAGAGACAGACAGACACGGCCCCACCATCGCCCAGGCCTCCTATCCCCCACTGTCCAGCTCCTGGCCAGACACCCAGCCCAGGGCTGGGACACAGCGCAGAGATCCCCACAGCTCAGCACCCGGGGGTCCCAAGGCAGTCAAGGGGATGCAACACACACACACAGCCCTGCAGCAGCCTCAGTCACACGCAGGATCTCTGTTCACACTCCACTCTGAACTCCTGTGTGGTTGTTAAACAGCCCCTGTGCCCCAGCCCAGGGGTGGCTGCATCTCAGCTTGGGGCAAGGGGTCCCTGTGGGTAACTCCCTGGAACCCTTCAAACGGAGCAAGAGTTGCCTCCCACTCCAGCACTCCACCCTGGGGGAGAGAACAGGTGGCGTGAGGGGACCTGGCGACCACGGGAGGCCACGAGCCTGGCTCCAGCCCCGCAGAGGATCCTGCTCCGAGTCTGATCATGTCAGAGCTGCCCCAGTGTTTTAAACTGACCATGCACCCCAGCCCCGGGCTCCCCACTCCCAGCTCCACCGGTGCCCCTCAGTCCCGACCCGCAGCCCCCTGCTATCCCAGCCCTGGACTTCTCGGGCTCACGATCCCCAGGGCTGTTAGGGACTTGCCCTGCATGTGACAGGGCCACCCACCAGAGCCCTTTATTGCGGCCCCAAGGCCCCTCCCCCAGCCCAGCCTGGGTAATTCAATATGCAGCAAAACTCGAATAATCTTCTGCTTTCAAACTCTATTTGTCTTGAATGGCGGCCAAGCCCGCGCGCCCATTTAGCTCCAGCCTCTTCAGAGAGTTATTCCGTCTCCTCCTACAAGGCCCTTATCTACATCCCGGGAGCCAGCATCAGCGCCATGACATCACTCCCCGTTCCTGCGGGGACAAGGCACAACCCTCCCCAGGGAACAGCTCCTGGCCCCCGACACCCCCTTCCGGCCAGAGACCTCAGAGCATCTTGCAGAGGTCCTTCACCCAGCACCAAGATGCAGCCACCTCTGGGATGAGAGGTGGCAGCTGATTAACAGCCATACAACACCTCAGGACAGGAAGGGAGCAACAACCCACAGGGGGATTTTAGGAAAGCAGAACCTGGCCAGGACACCGGGGTTAGAACCCCGACGCCCAGGCACGGGGTCCTCCGGTGGCCCCTCCCAGGCAGGTCAGGATCCCGGTTCTACGCCTCAGCCCTCACCTTTCTTGGCGCAGGGCCTTGCAGCATGGGGGTCTGCGCCTCCCACTGAGGTGCCTGCGGGGCCACCGGGCTCCCCAGGGGTCACCCGGCCAAGTAGGGACCCCAGCTGCACCTGCTTGGCTCAGGACCACTGATGGCACCGGAGCGTGGCCCAGAGATGAAGGGCAAAACTTAAACCAGCGCTGCTGCGGGGGGGGGGGGGCGGGAGCGCTAGGGTGTCCGGAGATTATGGGCACAGACCCGCTATTTGTTTTACACAGGCAGCTATGACCCACCCCCATCACCCCAACCCGCAAACAAGCTGGCTCCACTCCGCAGGCCCCGTGGCCAGTCCTGGGGAGAGCGGCCCCGTCTGCCCCCCGAGATTAACCCCGGGGCCCGGCTCCTGCGAGCTTCCCCGGGGGCGCGGACACCCCTGGCCCCCGCGGCCCCGGGAGAGCCGCTCCTGCCCACCCCGCTCTGCAGGTGCCCCGCCGGGCTGCACCGCCCCTCCCCGCGCCGGGCCCCCTCCCCGCGCCCGGCTCGCCCGGCTCCTGCGGCCAGGGCCCCGCCAGCGCCCCCCTCTCCAGACAGCGCGGCCTGCGCCTCTGCCCTGCGGGCCCCCGCCCCGGGCAGCCCCTCGCCCAGCCCGGCCCGGAGCCCCCGCCCCAGGCTGCAGCGCCCCGGGGCAAGGCACGAACCCCGCCGCTCACCGCGCGTCCTGCGCCCGGCCGATCCCGCTGCCGCGGGGAGCCAGGCAGCGCCCCGGCCCCGCGGGCTGATCCCGGCCCCGGCTACTCGCTGGCCGGGCCGCGCTCCATGGCGCTGTGGGCTGGGCCGGGCCGGGCTGGGCTGGGCCGGGCCGGCCGGGCCCTCCCGTCGCTGTCCGGGGTAAACGCCCTGCAGCCCGGATCCAGCCGCTCGCCCCGCTCCCGGCGCTCGGTGCGCTCCGCGCGGGGCTCGCAGCCAGGCGGCCTTAAAGGCGCAGGGGCCCTTTTGCCTCCCCCCGCCCCCGCCGCGATGGGATGCGGGGGCCGCGGAATATTTCCCTGGGGGGAGGCGCGCGCACACACACGGAGGCTGCAACACACACGCGTGTGCACAGAGCAACACACAACCAGCCAGCAACACACACGTGTACACACAGCAACACACAGCCAGCAACCCAACACGGGTACACACCGCAACACACAGCCAGCCAGCAACACACACACAGCCCACAGCACTCACGTCTACACACACACGTGTACACACACACAGCCAGCAACACACACACGTGTACACACAGCAACACACAGCCAGCAACACAACATGGGTACACACCGCAACACACAGCCAGCCAGCAACACACACACAGCCCACAGCACTCACATCTACACACACACGTGTACACACACACAGCCAGCAACACACACACGTGTACACACAGCAACACACAGCCAGCAACACAACATGGGTACACACCGCAACACACAGCCAGCCAGCAACACACACAGCCAGCCACAACACGGGTACACACCGCAACACACAGCCAGCCAGCAACACACACACACAGCCCACAGCACTCACATCTACACACACACGTGTACACACACACAGCCAGCAACACACACACGTGTACACACAGCAACACACAGCCAGCAACACAACATGGGTACACACCGCAACACACAGCCAGCCAGCAACACACACAGCCAGCCACAACACGGGTACACACCGCAACACACAGCCAGCCAGCAACACACACATATATATATACACACACGCACCAAGCCAGCAACACGTGTACACGCACACAGAGCCCACAAACACCCTGCGGAGCTGAGATGCCAAGGGAAAGATCAGCTCTCCCAGTTTGTACAGGGGCCAGCACCTGGTGTGTGCTGGAGCCCAACGCACCCACTGCCCTGCGGGGTCCTTAGGGTGCTGCATTAGATACATAACCCCCATGCCCCCAACCCAGAGACCTCTGTTATATCTATTAATGGGAAAACCCCAATAACCCCCATGCCCCCAACCCAGAGACCTCTGTTATATCTATTAATGGGAAAACCCCAATAACCCCCATGCCTCCAACCCAGAGACCTCTGTTATATCTATTAATGGGAGAACCCCAATAACCCCCATGCCCACAACCCAGAAGACCCCTGTAATATACAGTGTCAGGATCTAACCCACTGATGGGCCCCCTGCCCCAAACAGGGGAACCCTATAACAGCCCCCATCCCCAGGTGAATGCACCCCTGTAATATCCATGGAGCAAGGGCCCACCTTGTTCCCCAGGCATGAAGCCAGTCTTTGGGGAACGCCTCGGGGAGGGTGCCCTAGTTCTGGGGCAGCGCCCTGCTCCCAGTCCTGGCTCCCCAGTGTGGAGCTGTTATTTATTAACTCGGTCCTAGTCGTGCAGGTCAGAGGGAAACCGGCCTGGTTCTGCTCCCCTGCACTGCTCCGGATCTGCCCCGGCATTAATGAGGCCTGCATGCAGCAGCCTGGCCCTAGAGCCTGAATCCAGCCCAGATCCTCGCGGGAGACAGGCTTAATGATTAATTACCGACGAATTCCGGCAGCTCCTGGGTGCCGGGAGGTCTCCGCCTTGCCGTGCCGTGTCGCTCTGGGGGTTGGCACCAATTTCTAGGGCTCAGCCCATCCCGGTGCCTCGCTATCCCCCGCCCCGCACTCCCTGCTCCGTGCAGATTGGCATTTCCACAGATAAGGCTGTGAAAATCTTCTTACATGCACTTCTTCGAGCTGCCAGGCTGCTACGGGAGCGATTCCCGGAGCTGGGCCCTTTGGACGCCGTTATTTATTTATTTATGTATTTATGTATTTCTTTCCCTTCCTTCCTTCCTTCCTTCCTTCCTAAATTTCCATTGCATCAGATTCTGGTGCATGGGATCAGGGCAGGGGAACCACGTGGGTGACATTAACCCTTTCAGGACCCCAACAGGAAAATGAAAAACCAACGGGCTTCCCCACAAGACAACAGGGAATAGAACCCAGGAGTCCGGGCTCCATGGCCTATGTTCTAAGCCACTAGACCCCCTACCCTGCCAGACCTGGATCTCTGTGTGTGCATTGCCACCATTAACAATCCTGTGGCACCTTTTCCAAGAGGAGACATACTGGGCCCGCTGTCCTGGGCAGACACAGTGCCCTTTGTTCCAGGTGCACCTGGAATTCTTTCCCACTCCCTGTCGGAAGCTGTTGCTGTGAGCGGTTAAACAGCTGCTGTGGCCCACCCTAGAAGAGGCTGCATTTCAGCAGTAGGCGAGGCAATTCCTGCACACAGCTCAGCTCCTTACCTTTGTAAAGCTCTCTGGGATTAATTATTACAATGATATTTTCATTGCCAGGTTCCAGAGTAGTGATAAGCTAACACATCTCCAAGCACCCAACACTTATTAACTAAGCTTCCCCCCTGCACAAGGAGGTGGATACAACCATTCCCATTGTCAAGGGGTAAACTGAGGCAGGGGAAGGTGCCGTGACTTGCCCAAGGTCATGCGGTGAATCAGCAGCAGAGCTGAGGCAAGAATGCAGGAGTCCTGCCATCCAGGTGTTACTATGTCCCTGCAGTTTCGGTTGCCAGACGCCATGGTGCCCGGAGCCAGGAAGGGACACAGGAGTGATATGGAGCGGCTGGGTCCAGCACCAGAGAGGAGCAAAGTGCGAAGACGTCACCAATAAAACAAAACAAAACAAAACAGAAAAGCACTAGCCAGGACCAATGGCAAATCCTCCCCTCGTATCAGATCCCTCAGCCTGATGAGCCAGTTACAGCCACCTGCAGCATCCAGCCCCGACCCCCAGGGCAGGCCCTGCACTGGGATCCATGTCAGGGAGGTGACTCCGGATTTACTCCGGGGCAACTGAGCTCAGAATCCCGCCCTGAGCACGCTGCAGTCACTGGGTGACTCCAGATTTCCTGAATCTGGCCCTATTTACTTTAGACGTGGTTGGGAAAGGTTCAGAGGCAAAGCTGCACTATGCCCGGGTTGCTCTGAAATCCACCCAGCTCAGGGCGGCCAAACGGCCCTGCGCTCTGCCGGATCCAGATCTGGATCAGAATCACACAGCGCGAGCTGGAAGCCCTCCCGTTACAGACAGGGAAACTAAGGCACAGAGAGGCCGGGAGCTCCCCTCCCCCCCACCAGCACTCCTGCCCTGCTCCCCGCAGCGCCCCCTGGGGGAGGGGCCAGGGATGGACTAGCTGGGCCTTGCTGCCAGCTGTGAATCCAGGCCCTTCAGAGCGGGGTGTTTCTCAGTGGGTCAGCCCCAGTCTGAGCCTCCCCAGGTGCCCACCCCCATACGCCCCCCCCGCCACGCCCAGCCCCCTGGGCACCAAGAATAACACTGAGGTTATCAGCACCCAACTTCCATTGGGCTTCCCATCGCCTAGCAACAGACCTGTCACCGGCTCTGCCTCCGATTTGATTGATCCAAATTATGCTGTAAACAAAGTTGCCATGGCAACCCGTGGAATGGGGGGTGAAAGTTCACAGGCAAAAAAAGACAATGTTCCAGGATGTGATGGGGGGAGGGGCCAGCACCAGAGGGGGCCCTGGGGGAACCCAGCGGGTGCTGGACGGGAGACAGGGTCTTCAGCATCTCCTCCAAGGCTCCTTCAGGGAGGGAAGTGGGGTCTAGTGATCAAAGCAGACAACCGGGAGCCCGGATTCCTGGGTTCTATTCCCTGCCTTGCTGTTCAACCTTAGACAAGTCACTTAACACCCTCTATGTGCCTCAGTTTCCCCAGCTGCGAAATGGGGCTCACGCGCCTGACTCCACTGTGCATGGGCTTTGGGACACCAGCAGCCTGCGGCAGCAGCTGCCCCTCCCAAATCCAACAGCTGGAACTGCTGCCCCAGGGTCCTTCGCCGCCTCCAAGGGGGGGACGGCGTGGGTGTGCATGCATGTGTGTGTGTTTGCACACAGGCATGACTGTGTGTGACCACGTGCACGCGTGACTTGTGCGTTTCCAAGCCTGGAGGGGTGGCCAGACCCCAGACTTCCCCAGAGCTGGGCCCCACCCTGGGAGGGCAGCTGGGACCAGCGGCAGAGGGCTCTGCTCCCATTTGGCTCTAAGGAGCGGCCCCGAGCTGCAGTGCTGGGCAGACCCACTCCATGGCCTGGCTGTGCCGGGGGCCCTGGCGGCATGGGGGGGTGCATGCCAGGCAGAGGGGCAGCATTGCACGGGCCCCACGGCAGCAGGGTCTGACCGCTGATTTCAAAGCTTCCTGCGCCCTCTGGTGGTGTCTCCCAGCTGCTACCAGCCCCACCGGGGCGCAAGGCCGGGACCGGCTGGGGTAGGGGTGCCCCTTTGAGGTACAAGCACGAGGACACCCAGGATGATGGGGAGCCCCGAGAAGGCGACAGCCGGCAGCGGGCGCTGAGCGTCCCGACGGCGTTCCTAGAACAGCGACCGCCACAAGGGAGGGTCCTGGGAGAAGCTGGACGCCGGGCGCCAGGAGCGACCCAGTCCAGCCTTGGCCTGCAGGCAGCTGCAGCGCAGCGAACCCCCCGAGACCAGCCCTGGATCCGGTCTCAGGGTGGTGGTAACAGCAGGTGGGGAAAGGCCCTGCCAGGCCTGAGGGGCTCCCCGTGGGAGCAGGGGCTGCCCAGAGCCCAGCAGGGGCAGGTGTCACGGAGAACACATGGGCTCTGCAGGTCTGTGCCGGTCACTAAGCACCACGGTGCACATGCAAACCCCCCCCATGAACACGCTCCCCACCGCACACACGCCTGCCCAAGTCTGTACAAAAGCAAAGCCCTGCTTTGCACACTCACACAGGGACACTCCTGTGTGTGTGACACACGACCACACAACATGGCCATGCACACACACACACACGCACCCCCTTCCTGTCCTCAGTCCCTCCGGGCAGCTTTTCTCCACCAATGCCCTGGCATCATGTGACCCTTTGCTTTGCTCAATTGCTCATCCAAAGAGACCCTCCCTCCCCATCCCCCTGCCCCAGCCCCCCCCGCCCCATGCCTGCCCCACACACATGGGAGCTGGCTCCAGTTCCGGCACTGCCGTACATGCTCTGCCTTCAGGAGCGTCACCTCCCAGATGGCTCAGTATCCCGCAGCCCTGGCCACAGCCGGGAGAGCAGCCTGGGCAGGGACGCAGGGGGCTCTCTGCACAGGCAGGAGGCAGGGGGTGAAGAATGAACGAACAAATGGATGTGTCCCCCGAAAGGCTCAGTCTGGCCAGCTCCTTGGCTGGTCCCCGGCCCCTGGCCCACTCCCCGCCCAGCTCTCGCCCCACACCTAACTGGAAACAGGCCCCGCTGGAAGATGCTCTGCAAAAAGGCACCTTCGCCTGGCTGGGCCCATGTGGTTCTGGGAGCCCAGCAGAGGCCAGGAGCTACCATCTGCCAGCCAGGGCCCAGCTCAGGGTCCCCCCATCCAGGAGTCCCCCCGCTCGGTCTGCCAGGGCGACGCTCAGGGGTCCCTGGGCTGGCTGGGGGGAGGGCAAAGCTCTGACACCACGGTGATGGGCGCGGGGAGAAGGGGAGCTGGCAGCGGCAGACGGGATGTGATGCTGAGAGGGAGGCAGAGCCAGTGACCGAGTCGGTGACCCTGGAGCGCTGCCTTCCCCTTCCCCTGCCCCCTGGCCGCCCCACTGCCCGGTGCCGCCAGAGATGTCAAGCCCGGGCGAGCTTGCAGCAGCCGCCTCCCCGCCAGCCTTTCAGGTGAGCAGAGCCCCCTGCCCCCCGCTTGGGCATTTAACTCTCTGCAGCCCGGGCTGCAGGCTGTGGGCCAAGGTGGGGGGCGCGCAGAGGGTCCCACTCCCCACCCTGAGTCTCCATTCCCCCCCAGGGCATGCCCCAGCCAGCTTCTTGGTCCTTAGCTGGGCCCAGCCTGGCATGTGACGGTGAGCGAGCACCCACCTGCACCCACCGGCTGCCCACCGCCCCAGGAGAGGGAGGGCCAAGGTGGGGGAACTGGGGATGGAGCCTGGCAGTGTCTTGGGGGCTGTGGGAATGGGACATGGGGCCTTTCCCCTGCTGGGGGGCCCTGGCTGTCTTGGGGTGGGGTCCGGAACGGGACATGTCCTGCCCAGCTGCCTCGCACGGGAGCTCCCCCTATCAGGTCGGCAGCTGGTGCTCAGCATGCCCCGTGGGCAGAGCCGAGGGGGCAGGGGCTGCTGGAAGCCAGGCACGGCCAGGCAGGCCCCTGGCACACGCGCCAGCCCCACCGCAGTGGTGAGGGGCGGCAGCACTGGCTGCCCCCTGCCCACTCAGCAGAGGGGCCGCAGGGCCAAGGCTGGGGGGGCAGCAGGGTGGCCAGTGCTGCTGCTCCTTGCCCTGCCGTTTGGGGGGGCCCCTCAATGGCCAAGCCCAGCCTCAGGGACACCTCCCCCACCAGGGAGTGACCCCCCCAGGCCTGCCCCACCCCCCAGGGCCCTGAGCACCCCCCTCCCTCCAAGCCATGTACCATTCCTTCCCCATGCTAGTCTGGGCCGGCCTGTTCCCCAGCACACAGCGCCCTGTTCCCGCCTGGCCCAAGCCCCAGATGCTCAGAGAATCTCAGCTCCCCTTGAGCTCCCAGTGGGTTTTCCAGCCCTGCCTGCTGGAGGGAAAACCCAGGAACCGGCCAAGGCCCCAGAGCTGGAGCAGCCTGACACCGTCCCAGCCCACGGGGCCTGCCTCCTGCTCCGGGAGACCGCTGGGCTCCAGACCTCTGCGGCCCCCCCAGGTCTGTCATCCCGTCTCCCCACAGACCCCCAGAAACACGAGAGCCACTTCAAGCACTTGGCTGGCAGCATCACCTCGGACCCCACTGCCAGCTTCCTCAAGAGGCAGGTGGGAATCCGGCCAGGGGGTTCCTGGGGAGAGCCCAGGGCAGGGGTGGAGACTGGGGCGAGAGGAGGGAATTCTGTAATGGAGACCTTGTTGGTGCCTACCGGGGCAGGAGGCCGGGGCACTGATGGGGGAAGTGGGCTGGGGGAGCAGGTGGAGAGGAAGGGGGCAAGGAGCACTCAGAGCCCTGGGGATGGGGCGTTATTGCAGCTCAGGTCCCAGGAGGCCCTCCGGGGTGATCCCCACACTCCAGGGACATAGAGTGGGCAGGGGGGCCCTGCCATCCTGGGTGGGGCAGCTGGCACCCTGCACCTCTTGCCCTAGGGCCCTCGCTGCACCAGAGGGATGGACCTGCCCCACGGCAGCCTGGCACTGCAGCCAGCAGCCTCCTAAAGCCCGGGCGGAGGCAACCTCCAGGCAGGCAGCTTGGGGCACAGAGAGCTGTGGGCCCTACAGGCATGGTCCTCGCACCCCTCCGTTCAGGGGGTGCTTGTGACGATGTGACGCAGCAGGGAGGGGGGAGTGTTGACCTGGGAATGTGCCTTGGGGATGGGAGACCTGAGAGCCTGTCACCAGGAGGGGGAGGTGACACCTCTGCCCAGGAATGTGAACAGAGGCTGCAGGAGGGAGCCTGCTTGGGGGGGGGTTAGTTTCAGTTTGGTGCTGGGTGGAGGAACGCAGGGAGCCCCAGGGCTGGGGTCTAAGCTCCCTGCTCCCCCAGAAGGACTTGACTGAGGGGTCCTGGGGGTACCCACAAGCTCTGTTTTGGACTGTGTTCCTGTTGTCCAATAAACCTTCTGTTTTACTGGCTGGCTGAGAGTCTCAGTGAATCCCAGGAAGAGGGGAGCAGGGCCTGGACTCCCCCACACTCCGTGACAACTGGTGGCAGCAGTGGGATGTTCTGCACCCCGTGAACGGCGCTTCCTGCAGTAAGTGACTGGGGAGCAGTAAAACGAAGGGGGATTGACGGGGACCGGGCGTGCTGAAGATTCAGAGAGAGACGGTTTCGGGGGGTGGTTAACCCCTGGGAGTGTGTGACCAGAGAGAAGGACTTTTGCAGTAACAGGGTTCCCCTGGGGATTGCAGCGAGCGGTCCCAGGGGCGGAGGAGTCTGCAGCTCGACCCTGGCAAAGAGGTGGTGACCTCAAGAAGGACTGGCACATGAGGGGTTTTCCCTGGAAACCGTATAAAGCTGCCCAGGCCTGCGAGTGGCCAGCAGGGAGATGTACGCTAAACGCCTGAAGAGCGACCTGGTGGAGCTGTGCAGGCAGAGGGGGCCGCGCATCGTGAGGTCCATCAAGGAACAGCTGATTGCCCAGCTGGAGGAGAGGGATCGCTTGGATGACCCGATCCCTGTCCCTGAGGGAAGCCGCCTGGGGGACGCAGCGTGGGCCCTGGGGCCTGACCGGGCTGGGAGGGGTCAGACTGCTGCCCAGGACATCCCGAGACCCTTCCTATCTAGGCCTGGGGGAGGGGTTGGGAGAAGCCCAGCGAATACCGAGGGCACCCTGACCCCGGCACCCAGCAGGGGATCCTCCCGGCGGAGCTCCCCATCCCTGGAGCAGATGCGGCTAGAATGGGAGAGGGAGATGACAATGAGGGAGCTGGAGGATCATGAAAAACAACATAAGCATGAGCAGGAGGAGAAGGAGAGGGAGAGGCAATGTAGGCATGAGCAGGAGGAGAAGGAGAAACAAAGACAGCATGAACTGGAGCTGGCCAGGCTGAAGAGCAGTGGGGCCCCGGCTGTGGTGAGTGCGGGAGGACCCAAGACTGCAAGGAGCTTTGGTAAGTGCTTCCTGGCCCAGCGGAAGGAGGGGGGACATAGATAGCTTCCTGACGGCCTTTGAGAATGCCTGTGAGCTGCACAGGGTTGACCCTGCGGACAGGCTCCAGTTCCTCACCCCCTGACTGGACCCCAAAGCCGTGGAGGTGTACAGCCGGATGACAGGGCCGGAGGCAGGGGACTATGAACTGTTCAAACAGGCCCTGCTCCGTGAGTTTGGGCTGACCCCCGAGATGTACCGGAGAAGGTTCCGGAGTCAGCGTAAAACGCCTGAGGTCACCTACCTACAACTGGTCAACCGGATGCAGGAGTATGCCCGCAAGTGGACAGCTGGGGCCCGAGCTAAAGAGGACCTGCTGGACCTAATCGTACTGGAGCAACTGTATGATCAGTGCCCTTCCGACCTGAGGCTGTGGCTGGTGGACAAAAAGCTCGAGAACCCCCAGCACGCAGGGCAGCTGGCCGACGAGTTTGTGAACAGTCGGTCGGGGGTAGCCGGGAGGAGTCCCAAAAGAACAGGCCCCCCCCCAATGCAGAGAGAGAGTCACCATGGGGCCTCCCAGCGGGGAAATAGGGAGAACCCCCTCCCAAGGGGAACGCCTGGCGTCGAGCCCCTCCGACCCGCTCGAGGGGACCAACGTGACCTGAGCTGCTATCACTGTGGCCAGAGAGGCCACGTACGGACCCAGTGCCCTGGGCTCAGGGACAAACTGAGCAGACCCAACCTACCCAGGGTTAACTGGGTAAGGACCCCGCTGGACGAGGGGCAGACGGCCCAGGCAAGGGGGGCTGCCAGCTTACCACCTGCTCAGGAGGGAAGAGTACCCCAGGCCAACTCCGCCAGAGGGCTGGAGGCTCTGGACTCAGGGTGCTCGGTTTACAGGGTGGGCGCGGGGCTGTCCCTCCGGAGAGAGTGCCTTGTTCCCCTGGAGGTGGATGGGAGGAAGGTCAATGGATACTGGGATACGGGCGCGGAGGTGACGCTGGCCCGGCCTGAGGTGGTGGCCCCAGATCGGGTGGTGCCCAACACCTACCTGACCCTGATGGGGGGGGGTGGGACCCCATTCAAGGTGCCTACAGCAAGGGTACACCTGAAATGGGGGGCCAAGGAGGGCCCCAAGGATGTGGGGGTACACCACTATTTGCCCACTGACGTTTTGATGGGGGGAGACCTAGAGGACTGGCCAAGCAAGCCCCAGACCGCCCTGGTTCTGACCCGTAGCCAGAGCCGGCGAGGGGCACTGCACCCTGACCTCGGGGAGGGTACCACACCGGAGGCGCAGGACCCTACCCTGGTGGGGAGGGAGCGCCGAGGGGCACGGCTCAGAGAGGCGGAGGCCTCAGACCTGGCCACTGAGGGGGAACCGGGCCCCATCCCTTCCCCAGCCGCTGAGTTCCAGGCCGAGTTGAGGAAAGATCTCTCCTTGCGGAAGCTCAGGGACCTGGCCGACCTCAGGGTGGGACGGACCATGAGGAGAGGCTGCCAGGAGGGGTTCCTGTGGGAGAAGGGGTTCCTGTACCGAGAATGGGCTCCCACAAGGGAAGTAGAGTCCTGTGGGATCAGGAGGCAGCTGGGGGTCCCCCAGAAGTATCGCCGCAAGCCACTGTACCTGGCCTATGACATCCCCCTCGCAGGGCACCAGGGAATCCGGCGCACCCGGCAGAGGTTGCTACAGAACTTTTACTGGCCTGGGGTCTTTACCACGGTCCAGCAGTATTGCCGATCCTGCGACCCCTGTCAGAGGGTGGGGAAGGCCTGGGACAAGGGGAAAGCGGCTTTGAGACATTTGCCCATCATAGAGGAGCCTTTCCAGAAGGTGGCCATGGACATCGTGGGGCCTCTCAGCAAGACGACCCGGTCGGGGAAGAAATACATTCTGGGGGTGGTAGATTTTGCCACCCGCTACCCCGAGGCAGTGCCCTTAGCTTCCATTGAAGCAGACACCGTGGCCGATGCGCTCCTGACCATTTTCAGCCAAGTGGGATTCCCCAAGGAAGTCTTGACAGACCAAGGCTCCAACTTCATGTCGGCCCTGCTCCGGTGCTTGTGGGAGAATCATAGAATCATAGAATATCAGGGTTGGAAGGGACCTCAGGAGGTCATCTATTCCAACCCCCTGCTCAAAGCAGGACCGATCCCTGACTAAATCATCCCAGGCAGGGCTTTGTCAAGCCTGACCTTAAAAACTTCTAGGGAAGGAGATTCCACCACCTCCCTAGGTAACCCATTCCAGTGTTTCACCACCCTCATAGTGAAGAAGTTTTTCCTAATATCCAACCTAAATCTCCCCCACTGCAACTTGAGACCATTACTCCTTGTTCTGTCATCTTCTACCACTGAGAACAGTCTAGAGCCATCCTCTTTCGAACCCCCTTTCAGGTAGTTGAAAGCAGCTATCAAATCCCCCCTCATTCTTCTCTTCTGAAAACTGAACATCCCCAGTTCCCTCAGCCTCTCCTCATAAGTCATGTGTTCCAGTCCACTAATCATTTTTGTTGCCCTCCGCTGGACTCTTTCCAATTTTTCCACATCCTTCTTGTAGTGTGGGGCCCAAAACTGGACACAGTACTCCAGATGAGGCCTCACCAATGTTGAATAGAAGGGAACGATCACATCCCTCGATCTGCTGGCAATGCCCCTACTTATACAGCCCAAAATGCCATTGGCCTTCTTGGCAACAAGGGCACACTGCTGACTCATATCCAGCTTCTCGTCCACTGTAACCCCTAGGTCCTTTTCTGCAGAACTGCTGCCTAGCCCTTCGTTCCCTAGTCTGTAGCGGTGCATGGGATTCTTCCGTCCTAAGTGCAGGATTCTGCACTTGTCCTTGTTGAACCTCATCAGATTTCTTTTGGCCCAATCCTCTAATTTGTCTAGGTCCCTCTGTATCCTATCCCTACTCTCCAGCGTGTCTACCTCTCCTCCCAGTTTAATGTCATCTGCAAACTTGCTGAGGGTGCAATCCACACCGTCCTCCAGATCATGAATGAAGATATTGAACAAAACCAGCCCGAGGACCGACCCCTGGGGCACTCCACTTGATACCGGCTGCCAACTAGACATGGAGCCATTGATCACTACCCGTTGAGCCCGACAATCTAGCCAGCTTTCTATCCACCTTATAGTCCATTCATCCAGCCCAGAATTCTTTAACTTGCTGGCAAGAATACTGTGGGAGACCGTGTCAAAAGTTTTGCTAAAGTCAAGGAACAACATGTCCACTGCTTTCCCCTCATCCACAGAGCGAGTTATCTCATCATAGAAGGCAATTAGATTAGTCAGGCATGACTTGCCCTTGGTGAATCCATGCTGACTGTTCCTGCTCACTTTCCTCTCCTCTAAGTGCTTCAGAATTGATTCCTTGAGGACCTGCTCCATGTTTTTCCGGGGACTGAGGTGAGGCTGACTGGCCTGTAGTTCCCAGGATCCTCCTTCTTCCCTTTTTTAAAGATTGGCACTACATTAGCCTTTTTCCAGTCATCTGGGACCTCCCCCAGTCGCCATGAGTTTTCAAAGATAAGGGCCAATGGCTCTGCAATCACATCCGCCAACTCCTTTAGCACCCTGGGATGCAGTGCATCCGGCTCCATGGACTTGTGCTCATGGACAGCTTTTTTAAATAGTCCCGAACCACTTCTTTCTCCACAGAGGGCTGGTCACCTTCTCCCTATGCTGTGCTGCCTAGTGCAGTAGTCTGGGAGCTGACCTTGTTAGTGAAGACAGAGGCAAAAAAAGCATTGAGTACGTTAGCTTTTTCCACATCCTCTGTCACTCGGTAGCCTCCCTCAATCAGTAAGGGGCCCACATTCTCCTTGACTTTCTTCTTGTTGCTAACATACCTGAAGAAACCCTTCTTGTTGCTCTTAACATCTCTTGCTAGCTGCAACTCCAGGTGTGATTTGGCCTTCCTGATTTCACTCCTGCAAGCCCGAGCAATATTTTTATACTCATCCCTGGTCATTTGTCCAATCTTCCACTTCTTGTAAGCTTCTTTTTTGTATTTAAGAGTAGCAAGGATTTCACTGTTAAGCCAAGCTGGTCGCCTGCCATATTTACTATTCTTTCGACACATCGGGATGGTTTGTCCCTGTAACCTCAATAAGGATTCTTTAAAATACAGCCAGCTCTCCTGGACTCCTTTCCCCCTCATGTTATTCTCCCAGGGGATCTTGCCCATCAGTTCCCTGAGGGAGTCAAAGTCTGCTTTTCTGAAGTCTAGGGTCTGTATTCTGCTGCTCTCCTTTCTTCCTTGTGTTAGGATCCTGAACTTGACCATTTCATGTTCCATCCCAGGTTCCCATCCACTTTAGCTTCCCCTACTAATTCTTCCCAGTTCGTGAGCAGCAGGTCAAGAAGAGCTCTGCCCCTAGTTGGTTCCTCCAGCACTTGCACCAGGAAATTGTCCCCTACATTTTCCAAAAACTTCATGGATTGTGTGTGCACCGCTGTATTGCTCTCCCGGCAGATATCAGGGTGATTGAAGTCTCCCATGAGAACCAGGGCCTGCGATCTAGTAACTTCTGCGAGCTGCTGGAAGAAAGCCTCGTCCACCTCATCCCCCTGGTCTGGTGGTCTATAGCAGACTCCCACCACAACATCACCCTTGTTGCTCACGCTTCTAAACTTAATCCAGAGACTCTCAGGTTTTTCTGCAGTTTCATACTTGAGCTCTGAGCAGTCATACTGCTCCCTTACATACAGTGCAACTCCCCCCCCCCCCCCTTTTCTGCCCTGCCTGTCCTTCCTGAACAGCTTATATCCATCCATGACAGTGCTCCAGTCATGTGAGTTATCCCACCAAGTCTCTGTTATTCCAATCACATCATAATTCCTTGACCGTGCCAGGACTTCCAGTTCTCCCTGCTTGTTTCCCAGGCTTCGTGCATTTGTATATAGGCACTTGAGGTAACCTGCTGATCGCTCCTCTTTCTCAGTATGAGGCAGGAGCCCTCCACTCTCATGCGCTCCTGCTCGTGCCTCCTCCCGATATCCCACTTCCCCACTTACCTCAGGGCTTTGGTCTCCTTCCCCTGGTGAAGCTAGTTTAAAGCCCTCCTCACTAGGTTAGCCAGCCTGCTTGCGAAGATGCTCTTCCCTTTCTTTGTTAGGTGGAGCCCGTCTCTGCCTAGCACTCCTTCTTGGAACACCATCCAATGGTCAAAGAATCCAAAGCCTTCTCTCCGACACAACCTGCATAGCCATTCGTTGACTTCGTTGAAATGTGGGGTCCGGCACGACTGGGCCTCAGCTTATCACTCCCAGTCCAGTGGGCTGGTGGAGAGGTTCAACGGGACGCTAAAGATGATGCTGAAAACCTTTATGGACCAGCACCCGCAGGACTGGGACAAGTACTTACCTCACCTGCTGTTCGCGTACAGGGAGGTGCCCGAGGAGTCGACCGGATTTTCGCCTTTCGAACTGTTATATGGCAGGAGGGTGAGGGGCCCCCTGGACCTGATGAGAGACGAGTGGGAAGGGAAGGCCACTCCCGATGGAGAGTCAGTGGTGGAGTATGTCCTGATCTTCCGAGAGAGACTGGCTGAACTCATGGGCCTGGCCAGGGAGAATCTGGCCAGAGCCCAGAGGAAGCAGAAGGTCTGGTATGACCACACGGCGCGGGCCTGTGCCTACGCCACCGGGGATCCGGTGATGGTTCTCATCCCTGTGAGAAAGAACAAACTACAGGCCGCCTGGGAGGAACCTTTCAAGGTCGTCAAGCAGCTCAATTAGGTAAACTACGTGGTGGAGCTGTCGAACCGGGCGCACCACCGCCGGGTGTACCATGTGAATATGATGAAGCCATATTATGCCAGGGGGAATGTGGTGTTGGCCGTGTGTGGACAGTGGGAGGAGCAGGGAGATGACCCTTTAGTAGATCTATTCCCTGGGACCGGAGCTGGTTCCCCCCTGGACACAATTCCCCTCTCGGATCAGCTAACCGCTGCCCAGCAAGCTGAGATCAAGGGGGTGCTGCATCTGTACCGACAGCTGTTCTCCAACCAGCCTGGACACACTAATCTGACTGTCCACCGGGTGCAGAGAGGGTCGCACCCGCCGATAAGATGCTCCCCCTTCCGAGTCACAGGGAAAACTGCTCAGGACCTGGAAAGAGAGGTCCGGGACATGCTGGTTTTGGGGGTGCTCCAGCCCTCTGCCAGCCCTTAGACCTCGCTGGTGGTGCTGGTCCCCAAAAAGGACGGGTCGGTCCGGTTCTGTGTGGACTATCGGAAGCTCAATGCCATCACTGTATCTGATGCCTACCCCATGCCCAGGCCGGACGAGCTCCTAGACAAGCTGGGAGGAGCTCGGTACCTTACCACCATGGACCTTACAAAGGGCTATTGGCAAGTGCCGCTGGATGCAGATGCCCGGCTGAAATTGGCCTTTATCACCCCTCTGGGGCTCTATGAGTTCCTGACCCTGCCTGTCGGCCTCAAGGAAGCGCTGGCCACCTTCCAGCGCCTAGTGGACCAGCTCCTGAGGGGGTTGGAGAGTTTTGCCGTGGCGTATATTGATGACATCTGTGTCTTTAGCCAGACCTGGGAGGACCACGTGTCCCAGGTTAGACAAGTGCTGGACCGACTCCAGGGGGCTGGGCTGACTGTAAAAGCGGAGAAGTGCAAGGTGGGGATGGCTGAAGTATCTTACCTGGGCCATTGGGTGGGGAGCGGCCGCCTAAAGCCGGAACCAGCCAAGGTGGAGGTGATGTCACGGAGTCCCTGGATGATGCTCTGGACCTGCTTCCCATGAAGCCAGTCAGGACTCTGGGGCAGTCGCCTTTCTGTGAGCAGCCTGTCTTCAGGACACGAAGCTCACACAGCTTCCACCTCCCTGGGTCTGACCTCAGAGCATTTAGCATCCTCTGCCCCTCTGTGTGGTTCCCCCAGCGAGTCCGCTCAGGCGGGGTCCTGGGGCAGCCAGAGGGTCCTGCACCCCAACTTCGCAGTCAGACGGGACTCTCAGCCAGCCAGTAAAACAGAGGTTTATTAGATGACAGGAACATGGTCTAACACAGAGCTTGTAGGTGCAGAGAACAGGACCCCTCAGCTGGGTCCATTTTGGGGGGCAGTGAGCCAGACAACCACGTCTGCCCTTCACTCCATGTCCCAGCCAGCCCCAAACTGAAACTCCCTCCAGCCCCTCCTCCTCTGGGCTTTGTTCCTTTCCTGGGCCAGGTGGTTACCTGATTCCTTTGTTCTCCAACCCTTCAGCTTTCACCTTGCAGGGGGGGGAAAGGGCCCAGGCCATCAGTTGCCAGGAAACAGGGTGTCGGCCATTCTCTGTGTCCAGACCCCTGCACACACCTGCCCTCTAGGGCTCTGCAACGATCATACACCCTTACCCCACCACCTAGATACTTAAGAACTGCCTAGGGGAAACTGAGGCACCCCCACAATATTCGGAGGAAACATTAAGAACAGTCCCACTTCGTCACAGGTGATCAGAGACTGGCCCGCTCCCCACACCAAAAAGCAGGTCCAAGCCTTTATTGGGATGGCAGGATACTACCAAAGATTTGTGCCCCACTTTAGTGCCATAGCCGCCCCCATCACTGAGCTATGCAAGAAGGGGAAGCCAGACAAGGTGGTCTGGACCGAGCAGTGCCAGGAGGCTCACCGGGCGCTGAAGGAGGCTCTGGTCCGTGGCCTAGTTCTGGCAAACCCAGACTTTGACAAGCCCTTTGTGGTGTTCACCGACGCCTCCGACACGGGACTGGGGGCAGTGTTAATGCAGGAGGATGAAAAGGGGGAGAGACGCCCCATCGTGTACCTGAGCAAGAAGCTGCTACCCCGGGAGCAACACTACGCGGCCATCGAGAAGGAGTGCCTGGCCATGGTGTGGGCCCTCAAGAAACTAGAGCCCTATCTCTTCGGGCGACACTTCACCTGTACACCGACCACTCTCCCCTGACCTGGCTGCTCCAGATGAAAGGAGCCAACGCCAAACTCCTGAGACGGAGCCTGCTCCTGCAGGATTACGACATGGGGAAGGGCCAACCTGATAGCGGATGCGCTGTCCCGGAGAGGGGGCCCCGAACTTCCCCAGGACACTGGTCACAGTGACCCTGCTCAGTTCAGTCTCGAAGGGGGGAGAGGGACGGGGGAGTGTTGACTTAGGAATGTGCCCTGGGGATGGGAGACCTGAGAGCCTGTCACCTGAGCCAGGAGGGGGAGGGGGAGGTGACACCTCTGCCCAGGAATGTGAACAGAGGCTGCAGGAGGGAGCCTGCTGGGTGGGTTTAGTTTCAGTTTGGGGCTGGGTGGAGGAACGCAGGGAATCCCAGGGCTGGGGTCTAAGCTCCCTGCTCCCCCAGAAGGACTTGACTGAGGGGTCCTGGGGGTACCCACAAGCTCTGTTGTGGACTGTGTTCCTGTTGTCCAATAAACCTTCTGTTTTACTGGCTGGCTGAGAGTCTCAGTGAATCCCAGGAAAAGGGGTGCAGGGCCTGGACTCCCCCACACTCCGTGACAGTGCTCACCTGGCACTGAAATGCAGCCATCTCTGGGGTGGGATGTGGCAGCTGCTGAACAGCAGCATAGGGCAGGAAGCAAAGAAGAATCCTGTATCCAGTTGAAACCGTGGGCCCATGTCTGAGCTAGAACGGACTCTTGGGGGCAGGTGCCAGGGGGTCTAACCTCCCCAGGGGTCAGAGCCCTGCCGTGCTGTCATGCTCCATGGAGAGCAGCCCCTGGGCGCTCCGCTGGGCCTGCGGCTTGAGACGATAGACTGGCCCCAAGCCAGGGAGCTGGTGCGAGTGGCGTGTTGTGGGCAAGGAGCGGAGCCAGGCGAGGGTACGGCGCTGGGTCTCCTGGGCGTGCGTATCGTCCACGTGCAGGGCTGCACACATAACCCCGGGGAGTGTGTCGGGGGTGGGGCCGCACTCACACACGCACCGGGCAGGGGCCCTCCTTTCCACACGGGTGCCAGCCTCCCTCGGCCGCCCACATGGAGCCGCTTCGAGGCTGCAGCATGGTGAGAGCAGCTGTCGCTACCAGACACATGCTCCCCCCGCCCCCGTGTCCTGGCGTCTGTGACACAAACATACCCCCCACCGCCCCCAGCAGCTGCAGGGGGCTGAGGCCCGGATCCCTCTGCTGCCCCAGGACTCCTGCCTCCATGCTCCGATCTTGTGCACACGCCCCAGGCAGGGCCGCAGAGAGACACAGATACATGCCGAAGTGCCCCCCCGCCCCCCAGATGAGAAGGGACAGCCCTGGGCTCCAGGGCACGCCGGAGCAGACCCAGCGAGTCAGCAGGCAGAGGGAAAGTGGTGAGATCGGGGGCTGCTCCCCTCCCCTCTGCTGGGGTCACTCCTGTCCCTGGCTGCCCTTCCCCTGCAGCCGCACCCGCGGCCCCATGCCAGGCTGCTGTTTTCCACGCTGGCCTGGGCGGGGGTGGGTTTGCAGGTGCCCAGGGGAAGGTGTTTCTGCAAATCTGCCTGGCAGCTCCTCAATAATTCATACGCTGCTGGAGCGCTCGCAAGATGCCCTAATTCTGAGAGCCGTTCGGCGGTGGGAGACACCCCGGCCTGTCCCCTGCCGGGGGGCTGGGAGCCAGGAGGGGGCCCTGCTCCCCCCCCAAGCCCGCCTCCCACTTGCCCGCATACTGCCCAATGCAGGGGGGCTCTGAAATATTTCTAGAGGTAGGAGCCAGCAAGTCCTGTCGTCTCTGTGGCGGGATCCTGCCGCTTCGGGGCAGGGGGAGGGCGGGCACAGGCGTGTGTCAGAGACAGACGGACGGACGCGGGGCCAGACCCCACTCTCAGCTGCACCGGTGTAACCCTGGAATGCCGCCCCCCGTCACAGCAGGGAGCCCAGGGCGGAATCTGGTGCATTGAGCAAAGACCCTCCCCCACGGGCCCTCTACAAATCCAGGGGGGGCAGCAGCATAGAGCAGGGGGATAGGCAGCATTTTCCTCCCCACAGCCTCCCAGTTCTCCCTGCCCGGCATCTCCCTCACACCCAGGGTTTGTATTTGGGGGGGGGGGGGAAACCTGCTCTTTGCCTTTCCCATTGGAGCATCGAGTTATCACCCGCATTCCCGCCCGGCCTTGGGAGGAGAGCAGCAACAGGAGAACCCAGGAGTCCTGGCTTCCATCCACCTCTGACTAGGAGAGGCAGGTTTCCTTCCAGCCCCCCTGTGGCCTGCTCTAAACACCAGACCCCACTCCCCCCCGGCCCGCCCCGCCCCGAGCCAGGGAGAGAGAGAACCCTGGAGTCCCAGCCCCCAGCTCTCACCACTGGCCAAACACCCTTTCCCGCATTACCAAAGACATGAGCAATGGCTTATCCCTCAAGCCGGGGCCAGGCGCTGATGCTGGGATGTGGGGGCGGAACTGGGAGCTGCGGCAGTGCCGGGAGCCCTGTGCTGGGCGAAACTTTTGCGCTGGACCCCGGGTGCCGGGAGGAGACAGCCCGTCCCCGCCCCCCCAGATCCTGGGAGCATCAGCAAGAAGCTCTCCCCAGGCCCAGCTTTGTACAGAGGCAGTGCTGTGTCAGGGGAAGCTGGCGGAAAAGCTCTGAAATTCCAGCTCCCCTGGCAGCGAGGGAGGGAAGGACTCGGGTCCCGGGCCATCCCCAGGCAGGTCAGAACCACTCGGGGGTCGGGGGTAGGCAGTGCTCGGCGCAGCATGCTGGGATGCTCCAGGGACCTGGGGGAGCGCGCCACGGGCCGTCCTGGGGGCAGGGTGCTGGGCCGCGGACGCGCTGCGGGGTGGCTGAGGCTCTGAGCTGGCCTCGTTTGGAAGGAGGGGTGGGGGTCACCGTGCCCCACTCTGGAGCCACCAGCTGCTTCCCACAGCAGCGAAGGGCCCCTGGGTGCCACGTGCGGGTGGAGAGGCCAGCTGGCCCGGGGGTGAAGGAGGGCCAGGCCGACATGGTGGAGAGACGGAGGGCCAGCTGGCTCAGAGGGGGCCGGGAGCCTCCGTTGCCCGGCCTGGCTTGGCACAGGCTGCCAGATGGGTGACTCAGGTGTGAGCTCAGCTCCCACCAGGTGCCCTTCGTGGCTCCGACACGCGGAGGCCAGGCCCTGCGGGCCAGGGGTGGGGGGTGTCAGCCCGCAGGGACAGACACATTGCTCACTCACCTTTCTAACCAGGCGAATTAACAACCACCAATGCTCAGCCCTAGATCAGTTCCTGGAGGACAGGTCCATCAATGGCTCCTCGCCAGGATAGGAGGGGTGGGGTCCCTAGCCTCTGTCTGCCAGAGCTGGGAATGGGCGTGTCACGGGGTCCTGGGGCGATGCTCGGGAACTGATCCCCAGGAAGCCAGGCAGGACTCTGGGGAGTCTCCTCTCTGGGAGCAGCCTGTCTGCAGGACACACAGCTCACCCGGCTTCCACCTTCCTGGGTCTGACCTCGGAGCATTCAGCCTCCTCTGCCCCTCCGTGCGCTTCCCACAGCGAGTCCGCCCAGGCGGGGTCCTGGGGCAGCCAGAGGGTCCTGCCCCCCAACTCCGCAGTCAGACGGGACTCTCAGCCAGCCAGTAAAACAGAGGTTTCTTAGATGACAGGAACATGGTCTAACACAGAGCTTGTAGGTGCAGAGAACAGGACCCCTCAGCCGGGTCCATTTTGGGGGGCAGTGAGCCAGACAACCACGTCTGCCCTTCACTCCATGTCCCCAGCCAGCCCCAAACTGAAACTCCCTGCAGCCCCTCCTCCTCTGGGCTTTCCCCTTTCCCGGGCCAGGAGGTCACCTGATTCCTTTGTTTTCCAACCCTTTAGCTCTCACCTTGCAGGGGGGAAGGGCCCAGGCCATCAGTCGCCAGGAAACAGGGTGTCGGCCATTCTCTGTGTCCAGACTCCTGCACACACCTGCCCTCTAGGGCTCTGCAATTATCATACACCCTTATCCCACCCCCTAGACACTTAAGAACTGCTTAGGGGAAACTGAGGCACCCCCACTCTATTCAGAGGAAACATTAAGAACAGTCCCACTTCATCACAGGGCGACAGAGGATGGATCGCTCCATGGTTACCTGCTCTGGTCATTCCAGCAGGGGCCCCTGGGATTGGCCACCAGGCTGGATGGACCTTTGATCTGACCTGATCTGGCCGTTCTTATGTTCTTCCCCAGTGCATTCTCAAGGATGATCCCAAAGCACTTTGCGAACATCAGTGAATGAACGGTGCCAGTAGCATCATTCCCATTGTACATGTGGGGAAACTGAGGCACAGAGCAACTAAACTACTTGCCCAAGATCACACAGCCAGGGATAGGACCCAGGAGCCTGACTACCCGCCCCTCCCCCATGCCCAGAGGCCGCTCTGCAGGCATCCTGCTTCGGCTTCCCCTCTTCAGGGCACCTTAAATCAATAGCTCCACCTGGGGCTCTTCTGTGGCCAATCATACCCCTCCCTGGGGGCTGGGTTTATTAACTGATAATACGCAGAGTCCCCAAACAATCCCTCGATGCCACATTCATCTCCAGCAGCCTGTGGGCACCCCAGGGCTCTGCCTCATCCCTGCCTGTCCCTATGGAGCTGTTGCTCCAATCCAGCCAGAGTCCTGTCCAGCCAGAACCCCCCACCCTGCCAGGGGTCCAAGCTTGCTCAGGAGAGGGCTCCATACTGTCCCGTGCTCATGCCGATGCCCAGACGCACCCCTGCTCTTCCAGCCTCAGGCCCCATCAAGAGGCTGCTAATGAGGCACAGATGGGCTGGAGAAGCTGCGTTTTAAAGAGCCCAGTTCACTCTGTGACACCCCATGTGCCCTAACCACTAGATCCCGCTCCCCTCCCAGAGCTGGGGAGAGAACCCAGGAGCCCTGTGTCATGGAGGGTGGGGGAATCCGGGCCCTGCACCCCTCTTCCTGGGATTCACTGAGACTCTCAGCCAGCCAGTAAAACAGAAGGTTTATTGGACAATAGGAACACAGTCTAAACCAGAGCTTGTGGGTACAACCAGGACCCCTCAGTCAAGTCCTTCTGGGGGGCAAGGAGCTTAGACCCCAGCCTTGGGGTTCCCTGCATTCCAGCACCAAACTGAGACCAAACCCCCTCCAGCAGGCTCTCTCCTCTGGCCTTTGTCCAGTTTCCGGGGCAGAGGTGTTACCTCCCCCTCCCCGGCTCAGGTGACAGGCTCTCAGGTCTCCCATCCCCAGTGAAACCCCCCTGCCACATTCCCAGGTCAACGCTCCCCCACCCTCCCTGCTGCGTCATATCCTGGCTTCCAGACTCCCTGTTCTAACCACTAGATCCTGCTCCCCTCCCAGACCTGGGGAGAGAACCCAGGAGTCCTGGCTCCCAGCCCCCCTGTTCTGACCACTAGATCCCGCTCACCTCCCAGAGCTGGGGTTAGAACCCAGGAGTCCTGGATCCCAGCCCCCCTGCTCTAACCACTGGACCCCACTCCCTCAGGTGGGAGGAAAGTCTCTTTCTAGGAGCTGCAGAGCAGGGCTGCCAGGTGGCTGACATGAGTGGCTGCCAGGTGGATGCCAGAGTTTCTGTCAGGGAGGGGGCCAATCCTGGTAGCTGAGACACACAGATTTGGAGGTGGGGGAGGGTCGGTCTCACCCCTAGCCATGCACCTCCCACTGGGACGCTCCACCCCCCACCTCCCCATGCATTCTGTTGCCAGTCCTGGGGATTTGCTCTCCCCTGACTGGAGTCAAGGGGAGTCCCCCTACTCCCAGCTGCCCGGAGTCTCTCTCCCTCGCTCCTCTCCTGGAAACCCAAGACGCCTCCTGTCCCTAGGGCTGCTCGCTGGCATCTCTGCACATCCATTAGTGGCAGGGCTGGCCAGGCCCGCGGGCTCCCTGCTCTCTTATTTATGAGTCTGCTTCACAAGAGCTAAATGGAAAGATGCCCCCCCCCCACGCTGCTTGACACCCCCGCCTGGGAGGCTGCTTTGTCTCACAACTGGGTCAATGCAGCAGGAGTGCTGAGAAGGACCCAGCCCTTGGGCTGGGCCGGGCAGGCGGGGCTGGGGAAGGAAAGCTGGGGGGTTTGCTCTGGATGTGGGGGACAGCGTGGGGAGCGGGGCCAGGGGGATGGAGGCAGTGGCTCAAACAATCCTGGAGCAAGGAGGCAAATCAGGCTGGTGCTGGCTCTGGGGTGGGGCATGTCCCTGGCATCGCTGGCCCCAGAGCCAGCTGAACGGGCAGGGGCAGTTCTGGACAGCCAGAGGCTTGGGGAGTGAGGCCAGGCCACCAGGGCTAATGGGACAGGTCCCAAAGGGATTGGGGCAGCTTGGAGGGCCACGAGGACACAGGGATTTGGGTTTGATGGGAAAGGCTCCCCCAGCATCACAGCACCCCCAGGCGTCGCACTGGGAGGGGAGGAGCCCCCCACAGCTCCACCCCCGGCAGCATTGGGGGTCCCTGGGAACGTCTCCCAGCCCAGCTTAGCAGGTGGAAGTGACGTGTCTGGGGGCTGAGCACGGGGCATCGCTGGGTGCCCTGCGGGGGGAATAGACAGTGCAGGATGGGGCATTGCTGGCTAGGGCTCTGCATGGGTGTGGTCCCCTAGCCATTGGGCTGTTCCCTGCTCCAAGCAAGGCCTGGCTGGGAGCTCACCTGGGACCGACCTAGATCTCGGCTTAGCTGAGGCTGTCTCTGCATGGCAGGCTCCTGGCAGCATCTCGGAGAGGTCCCTGGCTGGGCTAGGGGACCGTCTCTCTTCTCGATGGGGGCCAGGGGACAGCAGTTCTACCCCACCACCCAGGGCCCCTGGGGGAGACCAGACCGGAGGCTTTGTCTTGGCCCCACCCTTGCAGACCATGGGGGTCTAGGGGCTGGGTGCTCCCCTGCCCCTTGTGCGGTCTCCTGACCAGGCCCTGCAGCTGCCCAGGGCCTCTGACCTTTGTGATCCCAGAGCACACCTGGGGAGGGGTTAGTGACGGGGTTTGGGAGCAACCCAGTGGGGTGGGGGGAGCCTGGGCTACTCAGCCGGGAAAGGAGGGAGGCTCCAGCAGCGGGGCCGGGGGGAGTGGGAGGTAGAACAGGGGTGCAGGGGGCGTGGAGCATGTACTCCAGCGTCCAGCTGCGCGGCAGTGGGGTGGGTGAATCAGTGCACGCCTTGCGCCATCCCTGGCTCGGGGCTCAGCTGATTGCGGGCACAGGCCCTGGAGCAGGGGGAGCCCCAGAGCCCCTGGCCCCCCGGGGAGCGAGCCTCTGCTCTGGCTCTCTCGGTCCTTGAGCTAACATTGTGCCAGGCTGGGCCGCCTGAGGAGAGCCGAGTGGCTGGGCCCAGACTGGGGTGAGGAGGGAGCCACGGCCTTTGTGATGGCCACGCCCCCTCCCCCACGACGCCCCTGCCCCCTCCCGCGCCCCCTCCCCCACAATGCCACCACTACATCCCAGGCCCCTGCCCCATGGCACACCCGCACTCCATCCTCATGCGATGCCCCCGTCCCAGGCCCAGGCCCCTGCCCCGTCCCACGCGTCGCCCCCGCCCCATGCCACCCTCACACCCCACCCTCATGCGATGCCCCCGCCCTGTCCCACACGACGCCCCCGCCCCGTCCCACGCGACGCCCCCGCCCCATGGCACCCTCGCACCCCACCCTCATGCGATGCCCCCGCCCCGTCCCACGCGACGCCCCCGCCCCATGGCACCCTCGCACCCCACCCTCATGCGATGCCCCCGCCCCAGGCCCAGGCCCCCGCCCCGTCCCACATGACGCCCCCGCCCCGTGGCACCCTCGCATCCCACCCTCATGCGACACCCCCGCCCCGTCCCACAAGAGTCCCCGAGCTCAGGGCTGCTCATGCACCATTCCACAAGACGCTTGTGCACCATCCCGAGAGAAGCTCGTGTGCTGGCCGGGGAGCCGTCCCGTGGGAGCCCGTGGGCTGGGCTTCCTGCCTGTGTCCTGCGAGAGCCTGGAGCGGGGCTGGGCTGCTGAGCCAGGCGCCGGGTGAGGAGGCGGCCGGTGCGTCTCCTCCTGGGAAGCAGCTGCCTTGCATGTCTCTCTCCAATTCCAGCGTCTTCCTGCTCCACGAGGTAACGGGGGTCCCAGCGCGCGTGGGCCCAGGCGGCGTCCGGGTCGGCACCCTCGCCGTGCCGCGCCGCGTGTCTGTCGAGCAGGGCTGCGGGTGGAGGCTGCACCGTCGGCTGGGGGCAGGAGGAGGGAGTTGGACTGACCCTGAAAGAGGGTTCGGGCTGCAGACTCAGCTACTCGAGGCTTGGGCCGCCCCCCCCGCCCCCGGCAGGAGGCTACTGGGAGCCGGGCGGTGAGGGCCGAGGGGCTGGAGTTCGGGCACAGCATGGAGGTACGTGGGAGAGCTGGCTGCGGCACCAGCCAGGCCGACAGGACCAGCAGGGCAGGGGCCAGAGAAAGCAGCCGAGGGGCTGGCTGGGACTGAGGGCTCAGCCCCACGCGGAAGGGGAGCCTTCGCCCTCCAGCCCCGCGCCAGGCCCCTGGGCGCTCACCCCCTCATGCTTCCCACTGCACCAACTCCCCCAGGGGCTGGGGTAGCCCAGAGCCCCCCTGCACGCACTGCCGCCTACAGCACCCCCTGCTGGGACAGGCAGGGACTAGAGTAACTGGGCGCACCCCCCTATAGCCAGGGCACCTGCCCCGCCCTCTGCAGCGCCCCCTGCTGGGACAGGCTGGGTGTGCACCCTTCCCACCCGGTGAAGCTTTTTGGGTGGTGGGGGCCTCTCCTGCCCCCTGGTTTACGGTGTGTGCGTGGGGGGAGCTTGTCTGCGGCTTCTCCCACAGCCAAGGAATATTTCGTCCCTATTAAATGTGACTCAGCATCGGAACTGGGAGCAGGGTAAGCAGCCCCCTGGCTCTGAAGGGGGGAGGGCAAGAGATGAAATTGCCCCAGCCCCCCTCGGCGCCAGCCGCCCTGAGCAAACGGCCCCAGCGCCCCCCAGCCCTTTGGGGAGCAGGACACTGCTTCGCAAGCACCCCAGGGCCACGCACCAGCCCGGCAGGCAGACTGTCCCCATGGATAATGGGGTACAGGCCAGGGGGTTCGGGGTCACCCCACTGCAGCCAGGCGAGCACGGGGGAGGCCTGGCTCCGGGGCAGGTTCGGGGCTGGGGCAGTGAGTTCCCTCCCATGGGGCAGGGAGATGCCCTTGTCCTGTCCTGCTTGGGGGGGGGGGGTGGACCACGATGTACTGCCCTTCCCCCCCACAGTTAGTGTGAGCAGCTGGGGAGGGGAATCAGGGTGCGAGCTGCCGGACCCCCCCTTCGCTGGGCAGCAGAGCCCGCCCCCCAGGTGCTCCCCTCCCGGGGGCGGCCGCCCTCAGCCCCACCCAGCCGCTAATGGGGCGCCGGAGCCCCTCAGTGGCGCAGGGAGGGGCGGGGGAGGACGCGGCTGGGGGGGCAGGGGAGGGAGGAGGGAGCAGCGAGCGAGGGGTGGGGGGCGCGGAGCGGGCGCAGCCGGCGGAGGGGGGCGGCCACGCACCCGGGGAGCGGCCGGGCAGAGCCGAACTGCGGGCGCAGGGAGCGGGGGGCTCGGCTCGGGGCGGGGGGCTCGGCTCGGGCTCGCTGGCCCCGTCTATGTCTTTTTCTGACTCCAGCGCAACCTTCCTGCTGAACGAGGTAACGTGTCCCACCCCCCCCGTGACCCCGGGTCCCCCCCGCCCTTCTCCCCGGACCTGCCCCCCCGCCCTGTGCCCCCGGGTCCCCCCCGCCCTTCTCCCCGGACCTCCCCCCTCCGCCCTGTGCCTCCGGGTCTCCTCAGACTGGGGGAACCGGGGGAGGGATGGGGGGACAGGCGAATTGGGAGGGGGCTGTGGGGGACCAGGGGAAGCTGGGGGTGACAGACAATTGCTGTTGAGTGGGGGGTTGGGAGGGGAGACTTTTTGTGGTGGGGGGCAGGGTGGTGGAGCCCCCCGCATCTGGCTGGGGTTCAAGGTTCCTGCCCACCTTCCTCTCCCCGGCTGCCAGGGGTCACTTCTGGAGGGAGGGGGCATCTAGCTGGTGGGCCCAGACCCAGGAGTCTGGGGGTGCAAGGGGTGCTGCATGGCGGGGGGGGGGGTTCTCTCTCTTCTTCCACACCCCCTGCTTGCCCCCAGCGCCCAGGGGAGGTGCTGCTGTGGAGCTGTGTTCCCAGGGCTCACTGGGGGGGGGGCAATGGGCAAATCCCAGCCACGGGAACGCTGGGCTGGGCTGGGCCAGCCCCATCCACTCCCCTCACCCCCAGCACAAGGGCAGCCTGGCTGGAAAGGCCGGAGGCCGTGGGGTGCCCCATGGCGGGGGCTGTGTGCGGTGCCAGGGCAGGGTGGGGGGAAGGTCAGTGCAGGGCCCCGATGTTCTTTGTGCTGGGAGCTGGGTGGGGCCTGCCCAAGTGAGACCCACTGTCAGAGCCCCTCGCCCCCCGCTGCAGTGCCATGGAGGATGCCAGTCTGATGCAGCCCCCCCACTGGGGGCATGTGCCGGCCTCCTGGGTTGTGGGATACGGCAGGGCGGGGCTGGGCCGTGGGATTCCCGGTGCTTGTGCTTCCGGCTGGGTGGGTAAACAGGGTGTGGGCAAGGCCCAGGGCGTTTCTCTGGGGGTGGGGGGCTAATGGCGGCTCACTGAGAAGTGCAGAGTGTTCTCCGGGATGGAAGCCCTCACCCCATCATTTCCATCTCTCTGGTTTTCCCCTCCGCCCCCTTCCCTTCCCCTGGCCTGTGCAGAAATCTGCTGCTGGCTCGGAAATGGTAATTACCTTTCCATTTCCACGGAGAGAGCGGCTCAGGGGCTGGGAGCCTGGATCCTGGGACTAGGTCTGTGCACAGAGGGACACGGATCCTGGCACTAGTGCATGGGGGGACCGTGAATCTGTGCACAGGGGGACACAGATCCTGGCACTAGTGCACGGGGGGACCGTGAATCTGTGTACAGGGGGACACGGATCCTGGCACTAGTGCACAGGGGGACTGTGAATCTGTGCACAGAGGGACACGGATCCTGGCACTCGTGCATGGGGGGACTGTAAATCTGTGCACAGAGGGACATGGATCCTGGCACTCGTGCATGGGGGGACTGTGAATCTGTGCACAGAGGGACACGGATCCTGGCACTAGTGCACAGGGGGAACTGTAAATCTGTGCACAGAGGGACACGGATCCTGGCACTAGTGCACAGGGGGAACTGTGAATCTGTGCACAGAGGGACACGGATCCTGGCACTAGTGCATGGGGAGAACTGTGAATCTGTGCACAGAGGGACACGGATCCTGGCACTAGTGCATGGGGGGACTGTAAATCTGTGCACAGAGGGACATGGATCCTGGCACTCGTGCATGGGGGGACTGTGAATCTGTGCACAGAGGGACACGGATCCTGGCACTAGTGCACAGGGGGAACTGTAAATCTGTGCACAGAGGGACACGGATCCTGGCACTAGTGCATGGGGGGAACTGTGAATCTGTGCACAGAGGGACACGGATCCTGGCACTAGTGCACGGGGGGAACTGTGAATCTGTGCACAGAGGGACATGGATCCTGGCACTAGTGCACAGGGGGAACTGTAAATCTGTGCACAGAGGGACACGGATCCTGGCACTCGTGCATGGGGGGACTGTAAATCTGTGCACAGAGGGACACAGATCCTGGCACTAGTGCACAGGGGGACTGTGAATCTGTGCACAGAGGGACACGGATCCTGGCACTCGTGCACGGGGGGAACTGTGAATCTGTGCACAGAGGGACACGGATCCTGGCACTAGTGCACAGGGGGAACTGTAAATCTGTGCACAGAGGGACACGGATCCTGGCACTAGTGCATGGGGGGCCTGTGAATCTGTGCACAGGGGGACACGGATCCTGGCACTAGTGCACGGGGGGGACTGTGAATCTGTGCACAGAGGGACACGGATCCTGGCACTAGTGCATGGGGGGGTCTTTGCACAGAAGCATGTCCTTACTCCCCCCCCCACATTATATGGGTCACCCCTGCCCCTGGAGCCCCTTCTCTTTGCCCTCCTCTCTGTAGCCACAGTGGTGAACCTGCAGCCTCTCCCTCCCCTGCCTGTCTCTCCTCCTTCCCTGGCACCAGCTCTTTGTTCCCCTTCAGCTGCTCTCTGCCTCTCGCTCCTCCCTGCCACGCCCCCTCCCTCCCTGCTCCTGCTGTCCCCCCCCCCCCGCCACTACCAGCCCCATCAGGCAGGTGTAGCTGGGTCCCAGGACCTGCAGGCCCCCAGCCCCCCCAGCTGAGCCCTCCTGTCCCCAGCCCACAGGCAACTGCTGTTGTTTTGCCAGCCCGGCGGGAGCCAGAGCCCCTGGCTCCCCCCGCCCCGCCGAGCAGGGTGGGGCCAATACAGTTTGGGCCCGCCTGGGGGGTCCGTCCCACTCCTCCGCTCACTCCTGCTGCTCTCTGAGCCCCACACGCCCTGGGCTCCTCCATGTATGACGACTCCTGTATCCATGGCTTCGAGGACTCCGAGGTGGTGAGTGGGGGTGCCGGCTTTTTGGGGGGGGCTGGCAGGGAGCCCCTTCCCCGCAGGGCTGGGAGCGCAGGGGGTGCTGCTCTTGGTTGGGGACTCTGGGTTTCTGGCAGGCCTCCCCCCGCCCACCCTCCGGTTATTTATACAGCCCCATAGCCATGGTGGCATTTCCAGCCGCGCTCCCGTAAGGTGGCGAGATCGGGTGCGG
The DNA here is from genome assembly GCF_965140295.1 of Lepidochelys olivacea. NCBI lineage: Eukaryota > Metazoa > Chordata > Testudines > Cheloniidae > Lepidochelys > Lepidochelys olivacea. Next base: position 1,492,076 of record NC_140430.1, read on the forward strand.
GGGGCTGGTTGCTGAGCAACAGCTGGCACCCTGGGGGGGGGCTCAGAGTCCTGGATGGGCACCTATGTGTTGGCATGGGGTGGGGGTGCTGTGCTGGCAGGCGCGGGTGTTGCTGGTTACAGCCCCTCCCCCCCCGACATGGGGCAGGGGGTTTGTCTCTGCGCCTGGCAGGGGAGTGCCAGTTTTTTTGGGGGGGGGCTGTAAGCCATTAGAGATGCTCTTGGCTTTGTCGGAATGTCGCGGGCAGGGACGCTGGGGGGGGTGCCTGGCATAGGGGGTGCGCTGTGCCCTGAGCTGGGGGGAATGTCGCTCTGTGCAGAGAGGGGCTGCTCCACGACCCCAGTTAGGTCATAGCTCTGCAGAGCCCACGGCCGGCCTGAGCTGCAGGGTATGGGAGACCCCTGGCTGCGCCCGCCTGCAGAGGGCACCCTGGAGCCCACCCAGCCAGGCCATGGGGCTGCGCCCCCCTCGGGACAGAGCCACATGCCCTGCCCCCCACAGCTAGACCCCGGGGCTGCAGCACAGGGCCAAGGAAGGGGGTTGGGGATCGGGATCCCAGCGGGGCAGGGGAAGGCCAGGGTGTGGTGGGGATGTGGCAGGCAGGGGCAGAGGGGCACTGGGCAAGAGGGGAGACGGGTGGGGGGGCTAATGGGGGTGCTGGGACAAGCTGTGCCTATGGCAGTCAGGCTGAGCCTGGCTCACGCAGCTGGACAGGGGTGGCTGGAGTCGCTCCCGGGGAGGGGAAGCTGCTTTTCAGAAACAGAGCTGGGGACCTATAAATATTTCACTGCAGCTTCTGCTTTTGTTCTGGGGACGCAGCAGGAGCCGTTCATTTAACCAGGCGGCTCCCGCCGAGGGGGTGGGGGGCAGAGTACGCCCCCACTTCCAGCTCAGCCCAGCAGCCTCTGCACCTTCCCCTGCCTGGTGCACCCAGGGCACACCAGGGTTTATCCCCAGCAACGCTGCCTAGGCCAGGGGGTGGGAGGGGTTGGGCAGGGCTGGGAACTTGTGGGGTTCACGGCGGGAGCTCAGCACTGGGGTAACACAGGGCCAGGGGTTCACGAGGCATGGGGGGGGAGCTCCAGGGGACGGGGGGGGGAAAGCTGGGGGGGCTGGATACTGTTGGGAAGTGGCAGGGCCAGGGAAGCCAGGGGCGCCGGGGGCATGGGGGAGGCCGGGCAGGGGGCAGGGCAGGGGGCTGTGGGGAGTGGGGCAGGCTGTCCCGCGCTAGCCATGGCTGGTGAATGGGGCTGGAGTGACTCGGCAGCAGGTAGCTGGGTCGTGCTCGGTGCTGCCCGGGGGATCGGGTGCCCACCTCAGGCACATCTGCTTGGCTCTGAGGTGCGTGGGCTGGCGCCAGGGGGCCGGATAATCAGATGAAACAACAAACCCGCCCCCCTGTGAGGCTGCTGCTGCCCGGCATTTCCCAGGGTCTGCGGTGCCACGGAGCCCTGGGCACGGGCCGTGAGGAGCGTGGGTGACATGGGACCTGGCAGGTCCTCTGGGTCTGTGTCCCCAGCTTGCAAAGGGTTAAAGGTCACTGCAGGGTCAGTATTTCCGGGGGGGGGGGCACACTCAGCTGGGAAAGGAAGGGAAGGTGTCTCTGGCTGGCATGGGGGGGCCGCCCCACCTCTGGTCCCTCGTCTGACGCCCTGTCCTGCTCAGACCCTGCCCTCTGGCCCAGCAGGCTGTGAAAGATGGTGAGGTCTCCCCCCCCAGTCATTATCCTCTCCCTCCCATGCAGAGCCAGAGAGTTCATAGAGCTCAGGCTCAGGGGGCAGGGCTCCTGCACTGAATAATGGGGTTGAACAGCGGGGTAGAAATACATCGGGGCTGGAGTGAGTTTCACCCCACAGCCTCTCCCTGGGACCGGGGCGTTCACAGGGCTGCCTGGAGGAACTCAAACCCAAAATTGCAGAACTGCGAACGACGGTAACCGATCGCTGAAATCTGCCTCCGCCCCAGGCGAGGACTGGAGGGGAGCAAATCCAACGCTGACTTGTAAAAGGGGCTCCCGAGGGGATCCCGGCAATGACAAGCCAGTGAGTCGAACTTCAGTCCCAGGCAAACTGGTAGGAACGATCAGCCACAGAGATGGGGACGAGCCAACCCGGCTTGTGTCACGGGAAATCGCGCCTCACCGATCTATTACAATTCTTTGAGGGAGTTGACAAGCATGTGGACAAGGGGGATCCAGTCAGCTAGCGCATCTGGATTTTCAGACTGACTTTGACGAGGTCCCTCATTCAAAGGCTCTGAAGGAAACTACGTAGCTATGGGATGCGAGGGAAGGTCCTCTCCTGGGTCACTAACTGGTGGAAGGGTAGGAATAGGCCAGTGGGAACCCCAGGAGTCTGTACGGGGCCTAGGGCTGTTCAACACCTTCATTAATGATCTGGGGCAAGGGGTACACTGGGACGATGGTTAAGCCCAAAGCAGGCTGTGAAGAGCTACACAGGGACCGCCCAAAACGGGGTGACAGGGCAAGGAAATGGCCGCTGGAATTCGGTGCTGGGCCACACAAAGTAACTTGCACTGGAAGAGAGAATCCCACTACACACAGTGACGGGGTCTAACGTCGCTGCAGAACGAGAGCTTGGAGTCACCTAAACTTCCGCTCAATGGGCAGGGCGGCAACCCCTGTCCCCCCAGGCCCCCGCCCCAGCCAGCCGGTACCTCTGGGATCTGCTGTCATGTTTGTTCATTCGCTCCCCCGCTCCCTGTAGGCCTGGCAGGCGGGGAGCGAGGGGAGCTGGCAGCCACAGCGGCTCAGTGTTTACCCCAGGCGGGTGCTGGCACGCCCTCCACTCGCTGGCATGGCCCTGCCGCTGACTTCACCCTCCCGGGGGGCGGGGAGAGGCTGAAGCCTGGGATTTGCTCCCTCTGCCATCTGGGGATGGAGCCCGGGCCAGGCGCAGAGGAGACGCCCCGCAGGGTGGGGAGGGGGGATAAGGGACCATTTCTCCGCCCTGCCCCGGGGCTGCACCTGGCCCAGGCTGCTCTCCGTGAGCAGGGCTGGGGGAGGGCAGGAGCCTGAGCTGGGGGGGGCACAGCAGGGCTGTCTGATGCCACCAGCTGCTTTGTGCCTGCTGCCTCTTAAAGAGACACGCCCGGCCCTGGGGTGGCTGGCCCGGGGATCCCCCTACGCCACGCTCCCCATCCCCCAGTGCAGACACACCAGCCCCCCGCGGCCCCCCACATTTCCCCTGTCTGGTGCAGGGCTGGTGCAGAAAGTGACTTGTACCAGAGCATCTGACCATTGCCTGGGGGCATCCGCTGCTACAAGCCGCATTTCACACTAGCTGCTCCACTGGAGGGGGGGGGGCAGCTTCATGGTGTTATTTTTAATCACCTGAGGGGCTGTCAGCAGCACCCACTGCCCTGGGATATGCCAGGGTGGCTCCGGGGGAGTCAGGGCTCTCTGCGGGAGCACAGATCTGGGTGGACGCTGAGAGGTGGGGGAGGCGTCTGGGCGCAGGGCTATCGCCTCGCTGTGCCGGGGAGCTCCCTGTCCTGCCACGATGGCACTCAGGCTCCCCTGCCCTGCAGGGCTCAGCCGATTCCTACACCAGCCGGCCGTCCCTGGACTCAGACGTGTCCCTGGAGGAGGAGCGCGAGACGGCCCAGCGCGAGGTGGAGAACCAGGCACAACACCAGCTGGAGAGGGCCAAGGTAGCCAGGCAGGGGCCAAGCCAGCCAGGCAGGGGCCAAGCTGGGGGCAGCCCTGGCTCTGCACGGGAGGGGCGCTGCTGGCTGTGCCGGACCACGAACCTGGGGCCCTCTAGGCTCTTCCTCACAGCCTGCTCCAGTAGCAGTCGAGGGTCTTGGACACACGCAGCTGGGCAGCTTTGCTGCCAGCCACTAGGGGGCAGCGGTGAACACACACAAACACGTGTGCACACGCTTAGCCAGATGACGGAGTATCACAGAGGTGAGGGTCCCGGAGTCCGGCCCCTCTCCCCTTGGCCCATCCAGCGTGGCATCCTCTCCTTCCCACTGCCCAGGGGCAGGCCAGGGGCCCCATCTAGCCTGGCCTCCTGCAGTTGCCCTTGCCTGGGGGTCAGAGGGAAGCGGGATCCCTCGTGGCCCTGGGGCCATGGTGTGATGCTGGCCGGCTCCTGGCCGCAGATGGCACGGTGTGTGTGTGTGGGGGGGGCATGGACGTCCAGCTGCCCAGTACTGACCCCCGCCCCTCTGCTCTCCCCCAGCACAAGCCGGTAGCGTTTGCCGTACGCACAAATGTCAGCTACTGCGGAGCCCTGGATGAGGAGTGTCCCGTGCAGGGCTCCGCCATCAACTTCGAAGCCAAAGACTTCCTGCACATCAAGGAGGTGAGTATGGAGTTGGGCTAGAGGGGGAGGGGCTGGGAGCCAGGACGCCTGGGTTCTGATGCTGGCTTTGCCACCAGCTCCCTCAGGGCTGGGCCCAGGGCCAGCTACTATGTCCCAGGGCAGGGGGCTTGGTCTTGCCCCCGCTCCCCCGTAACAGCTCCTGCGGGTGTCTCCCCAGAAATACAGCAATGACTGGTGGATCGGGCGGCTAGTGAAGGAGGGGGGGGACGTCGCTTTCATCCCCAGTCCCCAGCGGCTGGAGGCCATACGGCTGAAGCAGGAGCAGAAAGCCAGGTAAAGGGGCCAGCGGGGGGGATTCTATGGGCCTTTCCCCCTCCCCGGCAGCCTGGCCCCCTCTAGCCACCAGCAGAACGGCCACCGTGCACCGTCAGCCCCAGAGCTCTGCTGTTGAGCTAAAGGGCAGCTCCCTTAGCAGGCAGCAGTAGCAGGCTGTTACCCTGTGTCGGGACTAGCCGTGGGGGCGGGCATGGCACACGGTGCTCACTGTGTGGGCATATTACACACACAGCTCCCGGTGGATACCCCTCTTCTGGGGCTTTACCCCCCTCTTGGGGCTTTACCCCCTCCCCCTCCCGGGGCTTCCCCTCTACTCACTGTGGCTTCTCCCCAGGAGATCTGGCAACGCCTCCGGCCTCGGGGACCCCAGCAAGCGGCGATCGCCTCCCCCGTCCTTAGGTAACGGCTGCAGCGCAGGCCGGTGGGCAGGTCCCATGCACAGCCCCTGCCCCTCAGCACAATCTCCCAACCCCCTCCCTTCCCACTCAGCTCCAGCTCCCCCACCGCTGCACACAGCCCACCCCCCAGCCTGCCCTCCCCCCTCACGCACTCACCACCCAGCTCCAAGTGGGAGGTGTGGGGGGACATAGGCCAGGCTGGAGGGGCCCTACGGGCTGATCCCTCCTCCCCTGTGAACTCACCCCCTGGGGCGGCCGAGGGGCCAGCGCCAGGAGCCCAACCCTGCCAGCTGCCACGCCCCCTAGATCCCCTCTAGGGCGAGGCGCTGGCTTCACCCGCGCTGTGGCCCTGCCCTGGTTGCACCCTGGGCAGCCCCCGCCAGCGGGGATCACGGGCTGGGTCCTGCAGGGATAGGCGCGAAGTGGGGAGTTGCCACTCAGCTCACCGAGGGAGAGGGCTGAACACAAAGCTGGCCAGGCGAGCTAGTGACCCTGGGGGACCTGTGCTCAGGATTGCGGCCTGACCCCCTGCAGTCAGGGGGATTCCGGGTTGACCCCGCTGTCCCCACACTCAGTCTCCCCCAGCCCCTCGCTCTCTGCGGCTCCCACTTTGCTTTCACCAACCCTGTTTCTTCTTTCCTTTCCAAAAAGCTAAACAGAAGCAAAAGCAGGTGAGTGGTCAGGGCAGGTTTTGCCTGGTTGCCAGCAGCGGGCAGCGGGCGCTCTGCACACACCCTGCAGGCTCAGAGTGGGTGCTGACGTGGGGGACACCTGAAATGAATGCAGCCACTTCTGGGGCAGAGCACGCCAGAGGGGAAGGAGAGATCCCTATGCTCAACTCAGGCCGCAGGGTGGGGTTAGGGAGGCCCAGCCTCAGTGGCCTGTAGGGGCGCGGATTTGGCCAGGACACCTGGGTTCTCTGGGGATCTTTGATGAACACCAGCCGGTTGGTTCTAAGGCCCCTCCAAAACTGGCCATCCAGTGTCCCTCTGTCTTTGCCTCCGGGCCTGTTTCCCCCTGCCCCCAGGGGCCCTCACCTGCCCCCAACCCCTCTCTCTCGTAGGTGGAGCACATCCCGCCCTACGACGTGGTTCCCTCCATGAGACCTGTGGTGCTGGTGGGCCCCTCCCTGAAAGGATATGAGGTAGGAGGGGCGTGGGTGGAGCCTCACCGGGGATTCCCCAGCAATGGCCCCGCCCCCGGCCCAGCAGGTGCTGGAAAGGGCAGAGGTTGTCTGGCAAAGGGGAACATGGGCTGAGAACTAGGTGAGATTGGGGGGCCCCCGCAGGGGAACCAGGAGCCCCATTGTTTGGGGGGAGCCCTGCTGCTCAGGAAAGGGGAGACGCCCCATCGCTGGGGGGAGGCAGAAGGAAGGAGAGGAGCCCCCATTGCCTGGGGGCGGGCAGGGCCCAGGCAATAAGCTGCAGGGACCCCTCTGACCGCGCCGAGGTCTCCATGCGGCAAGGAGGCCTCCCAGGCACCCCCCTTACGCCATGCTCAGCTCCTGGCACAGCGCCCCTGCTCCCAAAGCCCAGGCCCCGCCATTCAGCTAAGGGAGAGTCCCTGCCCGCTGTCGGCAGGAGAGGAGCTTTGACACACAGCGGAGCAGTTCAGACCCCGTCCAGCAGTGTCGCCCCCGGACACGCCTGGATGCACACACAGGCCCAGTGGCTCTGTCCTTCTCTGCACCTGCCCTCGGCTGGGCTCGTCCCTCCGCACCCTCCCCGGAGCCCTGCTGCCCACCATTGCTGGCCCACGTGACCGCGGCGAGCAGATGGCACGGCCGCAGCACCCTGGCACAGCCGCCATCTCCCTCCTGTCCCAGCCGGCACATCCTTCCCTGGTGCCATCTGCTGCCCGGCCGTGCCCGTGCGGGAGGAAGGGCTGGCACGGGACTTGCCCTGCGCTGACCCCCAGCCCCCGGGGAGGGGCACGACCCCTCTATGGGCTGGAGCACCAGGCTGGTGTAGGGAACCCGCTGTACCCCTGGGTCTGGCTGACCGCGCTGGGTCTTTCTGCCCCCCAGGTGACGGACATGATGCAGAAAGCGCTCTTCGACTTCCTCAAGCACAGGTTCGATGGCAGGTGAGCTCCCCGCCCACACACCCCCCGTCTGAGGTGTCCGTCCCCCTACCCCTAAGCCATGGGGGCTCGACTCCCCCTCGGGGCAGCCCTGAGCCCAGCTGGCCCTGGGGGGGTGTGGGCCAGAGCTGCCCTGGCCCCCAGGGGACGGCCCTGCCCTGCCTGTCACCCTCTCCCCCTCGTCAGGATCTCCATCACCCGCGTCACCGCCGACCTGTCCCTCGCCAAGCGCTCCGTCCTCAACAACCCGGGCAAGCGCGCCATCATTGAGCGCTCTGCCACCCGCTCCAGCATCGGTGAGTCGGGCGCGGGCAGGGGGCTGTGGGCAGAGCTGGGGTAGCCACCCCCCCACACACACACACCTGGGGGGCTGGCGGAGAGGCAGCAGCCTGCCCCAGGGGCCCCCAGCCAGGTCAGACTGGAGGCTTCCAGACGCAATGCCCCGGCTCCCTGAGCGAAGGACACGGCTCACCCCCACCTCCGTCGGACGCCCCGGGACCCGGCGTCTGGGGGGCAGAGATTGGCTACGGGCTGCTTGGGCCAGGACAGGCCCCTCTGGGACCCAGAGCTCAAAACCCCTCCCCAGCTGCGCCACACGGCTCCCCTATGCTGCGGGGGGCCACGCCGGGGCAGGAGGGGGCGGGGAGCCGCCGGCAAGGCAGAGGGAGGCGGGAGGGAAGGGTGCTAGCCTGGCAGGGCTGGGGGGGTTCACGCTCTCTCCCCCCACCCCCCAGCCGAGGTGCAGAGCGAGATCGAGCGCATCTTCGAGCTGGCCAAGGCCCTGCAACTGGTGGTGCTGGACGCCGACACCATCAACCACCCGGCCCAGCTGGCCAAGACTTCGCTGGCCCCCATCGTGGTCTACGTCAAGGTGACCTCGCCCAAGGTGAGTGGGGGTGGGGGAGCCCCTAGGGGCCGGGCTGCACCATCAGGGCCATGCTGGGTTTGGGGGGGGTCGTACTGAGCCCCTGCAGCACAGCACAGCAGCCCCCCCCGGGCCTTTCTTTAGTGAGCTCCCATCCACGCCTGAAGGGGGGGCTCCCCAGGGGGAGCGGGGGGCTCTGCCTGGCCCAGGGGATGGTGACAGTCCCACTCTCCCCGGCAGGTGCTGCAGCGGCTGATCAAATCCCGGGGCAAGTCGCAGGTGAAGCACCTCAATGTGCAGATGATGGCAGCGGACAAGCTGATGCAGTGCCCGCCGGTGAGTGCAGGGCTGGAAGTGGGCCCCCCCCCGCCCCCCCACACTCACAGCCCTGGCTGGGCCGTGCAGCCAGGTTGAGCCTGGTGTTCCCATGCAGGGCCCCAGGGCACGGCGGCTGCCAGCCAGCCTGCTCCAGGCCCCCCTCCCAGCCCAGCCTGCCCCCTGAGCAGGCCCTTTCCTGACCCCCAGGAGCTCTTCGACGTGATCCTGGACGAGAACCAGCTGGAGGATGCCTGTGAGCACCTGGCCGAGTACCTGGAGGTATACTGGGGAGCCACACACCACCCGCGGGGCAGCCAGCCCCTCCTCACGCCGCCCGCCGCCATCCCGGGCCTGCAGGTACCAGGGCTCTGGGTTGGCACCGGCACCACACACAGGCTCTGCCCAGAGCCCGGCCCGCAGCACCCTGCCTCCAGCCAGCCTCCCCTGGCTCTGGCACCCCCGTCCCTGTCCTCAGGCGGGGGCCACGTCCCTTCCTGCCAGCTGCTGCCCCACATCCCAGAGGTGGCTGTACCTTGTTGAGCGAGGGACAACGGCACAGCCCCCCTCCCAGAGCTCTCTGCCTGTGGCTAAGGGGGCCGGGACAGTGCTGGGTGCAGTCCACCTGGCCCCCTAGAACGCCTTGCCATGCTGCACCCCCCTCTGCACTGCTCCCTGAAACTCAGGACCCCCAGGGGCTGACAGGGCTCCCACTGCCCCCCCGAGGTGAGACAAGCCCTCCCCCCCCCAAGCTGTTTGGCAAGGGGAGCCCCGCAACAGCCTGGAGCCCCCTGCACTCTGAAAGGGGGCCGTGACCTTGCGTCTCTGCCCCCCAGAACCAGCAGCTGCTGGGGGAGCGGGGTGGCGAGCACTCCCCCCGAGAGCACGGCCCCCTGATGCACTCGGACGAGGCGAGCGAGACCTCCCACAAGCCCTGGGTGGCCACCTCGCCGCGCAGCTCCCAGCACCTGGAGGACGAGTACCCGGATGCCTACCGGCACCACAGCGACCTGCACAGCGCCAACGGGCACGACTCGCAGGACCGGCTCCTGCAGCGCGAGGCCGAGCAGAACCACAACGCCAGGCCCTGGCAACGCACCAGACCCTGGGCCAAGGACAGCTACTGACGGGCACTGCCCTGGGCTCACCCGCCGGCTGCACTGGGCTCAGCGAGCCACGGCCCCGCCCCACCCCTCCCCACTGTCAGACCAGCCCCCTGAGCCCACAGAGCCTGGCCTCCTGGCCCCAGCACTGGCTGACCTGCCCCAGTCTGCCCCCAAACACAGCCCCCCTTGCCCAGCATGCAGCCCCGCAGGTAGCTGGTGTACCCACCTGACCTACTGGGGGAAGGAAAAGCCATCTGTCCTCAGGCCCCCGGCTAGGCACTGCTCAGACAATCTCCCTGGAGGGAAACCCCACAGACCCCTGCCAGGGCGCTGTTCCCATCCTGTCCAGCTGTGAAAGGAGAGGGCTGGGAGCCAGGCACCTGGGTTCTATGCCCTGGCTGAGCCTGGGCCAGTCAGGCCCCTGCTTCAGGCCTCAGTTTCCCTGGCTGAAGCTGTGGAGCTGGCAGCGCTTGCTCCAAGCCCCTGCGGCCCCCTTACCCTCTGCCACGAGGCTGGGCTCCCTGGAGCAGGGCCTGGCAGTCCAGCGAACAGGGCACAATTTGCTAAGTGCAAAACCCGCAGGGGAGGATGAACAGCCTGGACCCTGCCCCCCTCCCCTCTTTCAGTGGGGCTCAACCCTGATTCCCCCTCAGCCTGCCCCCCACATCCACCGGGCTTGGCCCCACCGCCCGCACCCCGTAACCACTAGCCCCCAGCCACGGCCCAGAGAGGCCCATGCTGCACTCCGCCGCCCTCCACTGGATGGACTGGGAACGGTGTGCCTGAGGGGGGCATAGGTGCTACCCACTAGCGGCAGAGGGAGATGCCCCCCGGCTGGGGCCGTGGGGGCTGTGCTACGGGGGCAGCTGAGGCTAGCCCGGGGGGGCCGGGAAGCGCGGAGCCGCCACGGGTTTGTTACAGCTTGTGTAGAGGAAGCACTTACTGCCCTGGCACCTGGAGCCTGTTTAACAAAGAAGCGTTTGCAGTTTAGAGACTGTGTTTGTGTGTCGCCAGCCGGGGCCGGACATCAGAACCCCCGTCCTGCGCTCACCAAGGGGGTGGGGGACAAGGGGCCGGAACCCCCGTCCTGCGCTCACCAAGGGGGTGGGGGACAAGGGGCCGGAACCCCCGTCCTGCGCTCACCAAGGGGGTGGGGGGCAGGGGGCCGGAACCCCCGGCCTGCGCTCACCAAGGGGGTGGGGGGCAGGGGGCCGGAACCCCCGGCCTGCGCTCACCAAGGGGGTGGGGGACAAGGGGCCGGAACCCCCGGCCTGCGCTCACCAAGGGGGTGGGGGACAAGGGGCCGGAACCCCCGGCCTGCGCTCACCAAGGGGGTGGGGGACAAGGGGCCGGAACCCCCGGCCTGCGCTCACCAAGGGGGTGGGGGGCAGGGGGCCGGAACCCCCGGCCTGCGCTCACCAAGGGGGTGGGGGACAAGGGGCCGGAACCCCCGGCCTGCGCTCACCAAGGGGGTGGGGGACAAGGGGCCGGAACCCCCGGCCTGCGCTCACCAAGGGGGTGGGGGGCAGGGGGCCGGAACCCCCGGCCTGCGCTCACCAAGGGGGTGGGGGGCAGGGGGCCGGAACCCCCGGCCTGCGCTCACCAAGGGGGTGGGGGGCAGGGGGCCGGAACCCCCGGCCTGCGCTCACCAAGGGGGTGGGGGACAAGGGGCCGGAACCCCTGGCCTGCGCTCACCAAGCAGGGGGCCGGGGGTTCTCCCCCGGCCTGTGCTCACCAAGCAGGGGGCCAGGGGCCAGAACCCCCGGCCTGTGCTCACCAAGCAGGGGGCAGGGGAATGGGACAAGGGGCCAGGTGCCAGAACCCCCCAGTCTGTGCTCGCCAAGGAGGTGGGGGAGAGAATAAGGGGCCGGGCACCAGAACCCCCCTCCCGGTGCTCACCAAGGGGGGGGACGGGAGAAGGGGCCGGGCACCAGAACCCCCCAGTCTGTGCTCACCGGGCAGGGGGCCGGAATCCCTGGCCTGCGCTCACCAAGGGGGTGGGGGACAAGGGGCCGGAACCCCCGGCCTGTGCTCACCAAGCAGGGGGCAGGGGAATGGGACAAGGGGCCAGGTGCCAGAACCCCCCCAGTCTGTGCTCGCCAAGGAGGTGGGGGAGAGAATAAGGGGCCGGGCACCAGAACCCCCCTCCCGGTGCTCACCAAGGGGGGGGGGACGACAAGGGGCCGGGCACCAGAACCGCCCCCCCGTGCTCACCGAGGGGGGGGGGGGAGATGGGGGACAAGGGGCCGGCGCCAGAACCCCCCAGCCAGTACTCACTGAGGGGGAACAAGGACTGTCTCCAACCCCCCCCATGCGGGGTAAAGCTCTTTGCAGGTGGCCCTGGCAGCACAAGGGATCCCACTAAAGCATCCAGCAGCCCCCACTTCTACGGGCTCTATGGGTCGGGGCCAGGGCTGGCCTGTCATTCCCTCTGGGGGCTTGGGGGGCTGGAGGGCAAGGCGGGCGTCCCGGCAGGCAGAGGTGGAGAACCAGCGTGGGAGCTGGTTGAGACCAGCCCTGCCCTGTCCCCTTCCCACATCAGGTCTGGCTCTTCCTTGGCACCCCCTCCAGGCACGCGGGAGAAGGGGGGGGAGCGGGGGCATGGCCAGCGTCCTGCAAACACACATCGTCTCGGCAGCTTTATTCCTGCTTATCACTTCAGATTCAACAAGAATTTATACATAAAAAAGGGCCCAACCGCCACATCCCATCAGCTGATGGGCACACAGGAAACCCCCCCCCCCGCCCAAAAAAAAAACAACTCCACCCCAAAGGACAACAGGTGCCAGCAGAAGCTCCTGGGAGCTGGTAGGGGCCAGATCACACACTGCTCCCCAACTCCGCTGTCCACATATCCAGGGGAAAGGGTTTGTCTTACCCCCTTAAAACCAGTGGGTGGAGGGCTCTGCCCCCTCAGGGCCAGAGTCGCCCCTGGGGGGAGCCAGTCTGCGAATAGGGAGAGTCGAGGCTACAGCTGGAGGGAGGAGCTGGCTGGTGGCTGCACAGGGATCCCGGGGCAGGGGGGCGAATCCAGCCCCTGACACTTCCTGGGAGTCAGGTGTGTCCCGTGCGCGGATTTGGTCCGGATCAGGAGCCAGGCAGAGCCCCACCCCGCAGGGGACCGGAGTAGAGCCGGTCTAGTTTGGTCCCAGGGGTTCTCCTGGCAAGTGCTGCCCACGGCGGAGCCCCAGGACCCAGCACGAGGGGCCTGGCTCGGGCTCCAGGCTCCGTTTAAAGCTCAGGCCTGGGAACACAGGGACAGAGTTGCTGCCCCAAAGAGGGGCTCTTCCTCCATCCGTCCCGCTTCGACCCAGGGGCTGGGGGTCACAGACGACCTGCAGAGCTCCCCGCTGAAGGGGGAGGCTGGTTACAAAGGCCAGGCAGCCCCTGGCGCCCCAAGTCTGCTGGCTGGCAGTAGATGGAAACTGGGCAGCCAGGTCCCAGCTGTCGAAGTCCCGCGGCTCCCTGGGACTCACGCAAAGATGGTCTCCTCCCGTCTCTTCTTGGTGAGGATGGTGCCCGGCTTGTGCTGGGCATCGGGGTGGTTGGCCAGCTCCGGGGGACATGACGACACCGGGCTCTCCAGGATGGCTTGCTTCAGGTCGTAGAAGACCGTGGAGTCCTCCTTGGTCAGGAAGGTGATGGCCACTCCACTCTTGCCGGCTCGGCCCGTACGGCCAATACGGTGGATGTAATCTGCAGAGAAGCACCACGGTCAGATGGTGATTTGCCACTGAAATGCAGCCACCTCTGGGGTGGGGCTTGGCTGCTGATTAAACAGAGCTTGCTCACCTGCTACTGAAATGCAGCCACCTCTGGGGTGGGCCATAGCAGCACAGCCACGGGGGCGGGGGGAGGAGGATTTTAGGAAGACAGAACAGGATCACCCACACTGGAATTCAGGCAGGGTGTCAGGATTAATCAATTGCCCTGGGATCTTTAACGACCCTCTGGTTTGTCACCTCTGAAAGCTGGTGCGTGCAGCAGCAGAGCGCCCCTACCGTTGGGTGCGAGGGGAAAGCCCTCACTGAGCCCCCCACCCCCTGCAGCTCCCTGGCCATTGCCCATCGAAGTGCTGAGTCAGGTCGACCGTGCTTAGCTGGGGAGAGAGGGGTCCGCACAACTCACCTTCGATGTTCTTGGCCATGTCGTAGTTCACCACCATGGAGACGTCCTGGATGTCGATACCGCGCCCAGCCACGTCCGTGGCCACCAGAATGTCCTTGGCACCGGCCTTCAGGTTGGAAAGGGCGAATTCTCGCTGCTCCTGGCCTTTGCCACCGTGCAGGGTGCAGGCGTTGTACTGCGGGGGGGGGAGAGGGAAGACCATAGTGCAGGGCTGGGGCAGGAACTGACCGCAGGGCTGCCCACAGCTCAGCACGGGGCCAACGGGAGGGATGGAAGAATTCACCAGCAGGCTCCAGAAGAGCTGGAGAGCCTGGGAGACGGGGTGGATCACACGGTACCCGTCAGCGTGCACCCAACAGCCCCCGGGCTTGGAGCCTGCCAGCTGATCGCGCTGCCCTGCAGACGTCTCTTCCACAGCCCGCCCGCCCGCCGGGCAGTGGGGGAGAGGAGGAAGGGGCTGGATGTGGAATGGGCACCCTTCCCCCCGCAGCCCCCACACAGGCCCCAGGCCACCGAGGCAGACCCTGGCACCTGTGGCTCAGCAGAGGGATGCGCCCCTGCGGGCTGGACGGGGCTCCGACCCGAGGGCTGCAGAGCAGGATCCTCCCACGGGGTGGCAGTAACTCGCTGCCAGTTCAAGGCGACCTGGCCAAGCACCAGCAGCAGGAACCCGGGCCATAGAGGGCTGGTCAGGCCGAGTTTTGAGTTCTGACCCAAACCCAGTATCACCTGGGTCGACCTGACCCCACCCCACTGAACCCAAGTCAGTGCTGCCACCTCCTGCCCACGGGCTGGCACAGCGGCAGCAGCTGCGTACCCAGCCCCTGCCATCCACTGCCCCATGGCGCTGTGACTCCTGTTTTCCCACCCGACCCACAGAGCAGCACTGGGCTCTGCCAGACGGGCAGGGGCTGGGACTTGGGGCTCTAGGGGGCCCTAGAGCCGCTTAGCCCGGCCCTGGCCCCACAGGGCCAGGACACTTCTCAGGGGCTGGCACATACCCCCATCTTCTCCAGGGACTTAGCCAGCACGTCGCAGCCCTTCTTCTGGTTGACGAAGATGATGATGGGTGGGTCGAAGCCCTGCTCCAGGATGGCCAGCAACTTCTTCCTGTTGGGGAGGGGCAGAGAGGGGGGTGTCAGCAGGCAGGACAAGCTCAGGCCCCCACAGTCCTCCCAAGCCTCACCAGGCTGCCCTCCAAAGTGCCGTCCATTTCTTCACCGTGCTCCAGGACAGACCCTGCCAGACAGCCCCCCGTAGGAACCCCAACGCCCTGCCCTGCCCGCCCCTGCAGCCCAGCTCCAGCGAGAGCCCCCACCCTCCTACCTCTTCTCCCCCTCGGACATGAGGAAGACCTTCTGCTCCACGCGTTCGTGTGGCTTGCCGGCCGAGCCGATGTAGACCACGGCAGGGCGGCGCAGGTAGCTGCGGGCCAGGCGCTCCACCGCCGGGGGCATGGTGGCCGTGAACATCACAGTCTGCAAGAGAGGGCCCGTGAGTGCAGCAGCTTCCGGGGGCTCCCCTGCCGCCCCTCCCTGCAGGCCGGTCCTGGGCAGTGAGGGGTATGGGACCCAGCTGGGCAGGCCCAGGACACACTGGGACTCAGGGGAGAAAGGGTTGAATTGCCCCTCGACTGGCCTGTCTGTGCTCACACAGCATCCACTTGGGGCCCAGGACCTCACCCCCCGCAGCTGGCTCCCAGCCCCATGTCTGTCCCCCTCCCCTTGGCCCCAGCCTCCCTGGGGCTTGTGCTTGGCTGCAGCGTCCAAGCCCTGCTGACCTGTCTGTACTTGTGCTTGCCCGACTCGAAGTTGGCCAGCATCTTCTCGGGGTCCTCGGCCTCATCGGTATCGGGCTTCTGGTTGGTGACAGGCATGTGCTCCAGGATCTTCTGCACGTCAGGCTCGAAGCCCATGTCAATCATCCGGTCCGCCTCGTCCAGCACCACGTAGGTGCAGCGGCTCAGCACCAAGTAGCGGTTCTCCAGCACATCAATGAGCCGCCCGGGCGTGGCGATGACGATCTGCAGGGGGCGGCAGGAGGGTCAGAGCCCGCAGAGCCCAGCCCCTCGCCCCCCGCAGCCTCGGGACTCACCTCACAGCCCATGCGCAGCCGGAAGCCCTGGTCCTCCCGGGAGATGCCCCCGATTACAGCCACTGTGCGGATACCCAGAGGCTTCCCAAACTTGATGGTCTCCTCCTCAATCTGCTGGGCCAGCTCACGGGTCGGGGCCAGGATGATGGCGTAGGGGCCCTGGTCCGACTCCTCGATCCTGCAGGCGACGGAGCACATGTGGGACCATTCCCCCCATGAGCCAACCTTTCCCACACCCTGGGAAGCCCCTCTTGTCCCCCAGGCCCCTGGTGTACCAGGGCCAGCCACTCCTCCCCTGTTTGGGGAAGGCAGAGCAGCCAGTCGGCCTCACCTGTCGATCTTGGGCAGTGTCGTAATCCACACCAGCAGTGGGATCAGGAAGGCAGCCGTCTTGCCGCTGCCGGTCTCAGCCACGCCGATGATGTCGCGGTTCTGCAGGCCAATGGGGATAGCCTGGCGCTGGATGGGGGTGGGCTCCTGGATGGATGGAGAACAGAGACGCTTAGGATGGAGAAGGACCCCTGTGCCCAAGTCTGGCTTCACCAAGGAGAGATCAGAGGGCTGGGAACTGAACACAGGAGTCCTGGCTCCCTGTTTGCACTCCCCCCTGCCCCAACCAGAGACTAGAGTCCTAGGTCCGGACCCAGCCCCCACCACCAGGCCGAGCACCCACAAGAGCCTAGTTCAGATCTGGATCCCCATCAACAAAGGGCCAGTCACCACTTGACCCAGGAGGTTGCGGGGCAGGCCCCGGCTCTCACCTTGTAGCCACACTTGTCTATCACCTCCAGGATGTGCGGGGGCAGGGAGGAGTCCTTCCAGGAGCGGATGGGGTTGGGAATCTTGCCCCCCTTGGTGGTGATGCTGTAGTCCTCACGGAAGATACGCCAGTCCCTGTCCGTCATCTCGTCCAGTTTCTTCTGGGACCAGTGCCGATCATCCCAGCGCTGCTTGGCCTCCTTCTTCCGCAGCTTGCGCAGCCGGGCCCTGGCACCAGGGAGGGGAGCAGCTCAGGTCTCACCCAAACTCTGCCAACCAGCCCAGAGACTACACGTCCCAGCATGCACTGGGCCACCCTAAGACCCACAGAGGCTCCGCATCCCAGCATCCCAAGCCTTCCCTGCACAACCCTAACCCATCCCTGCACCTACCCAGCCCAGGATCTCCGGCCCAGCAATGGCCAATTCTGAGAAGGGGTAACCCAGCCCCAGCCAAGCCATGTGTGCAGGTGTTGGCATCCTGGCCCCCAAACCTGACCCCACAGTGGGTCACTCACTCCTCCTGCTCCTTCTCCTCCAGTGTCCGCCTCTTCTCCATCAGGTCCCCGTAGAAGCGTGACTGCTCCCGCTTCTGCTGCTTCAGGTCGATGCCGGCAATGAAGCCCCTGCCCAGCAGCTGTACCTGGTGCCGCTCCTTGTACCTGTGGGAGAAGAACTAGCCTGCTGGCACAGGACCTCCTGGCAGATCTCAGCACAGTGTGCCCCCCTCAGTGCCCCCTGGCAGACGGGGGCGCCCCTCAGAGCAGGCTTAGTCCCCATTACCACAGTGCAGCTAGCCAACCTGCTATTTCACACCCCTCAGGGGCAGGGAGTTCCCCCTCCCTGGGACTGCTGCGTCCTGACTCCCACACTCTCCCGTGCCCTGCGCTAACCACTAGCCTGACTCCCCTCCTGGACCCAGGAGTTCTGACCCCCCCCAACTCCAACCACTAGATCCCACTCCCCTCCCAGAATGAATAAAAGAACCCAGGAGTCCTGCCTCTTTGCCTTCCCTGCTCTATTTAACTACCCCCCCATCCCAGCAACGCTAGATATTTCCCCCCACCCCTGTATAGACAGCCTCTGTGTGCTTCCATCTCCCTTCCTGCCTCCTACAGACCCCAGTCTGCAGGGGGGCCACAATCCAGCAGCGATCGTCCGATCTGCCCTGCCCCGCACTACTCACAGTGGGTTGTAGTCGATGGACGTGTCCTCTGACGCGTCCCATTCAAAGACGAACTTTCGGTCATTCAAGTGCCGGGTGCGTCTGCGCTTCTTGATCCCGCCCAGGTACCGCTCCTGTGAGGGGAGCCCAGCCGTCAGCCCCACCAGCTCAGCCCCCAGCCCAGCCCTACCCCAGAAAAGAGGCTCAGTCCCACTGAACCCATGGAAAATGAGGCCTGTAAAAGGGGAGGGACTGATCTGGGTTCCCTTCCCTCTGGATTCTCTCTGACCTCAGGAGTTCTGAATCCCAGCCTCACCCCTTGCTATAACCACTAGCTTCCCAGGGCCAGGATAGAACCCAGGAGTCCTGGCCCCCCAACCCCCATTCTGGCCCCAGACCCTTCTTCCTGCACTGTCAGGCCCTCGAGTCCTGAGTGGGTGGGGGCAGCGCTGCGACTCCCAAGGAGCCCCTGGCATGGCGGGTACCTTGATGGCGTGCAGCTCCTTGCTCTTGTCCTTCTCCTCACGGATTTTCTGTCTCCCCTCCTCATCCTCGTTGCCATTGGTCTCCCGCTCCATGCGTTCCCGACGCTCCCTGCGCTCGCGCTCCTGGGGGTCCTCTGGGGGGGGGGGGGCAGACACAGGACATCACACACCCGGGGAGGGGGAAGGGTGCTCCTTCCCAGCCTCACCCCCAGCAGGAGGGCCACCCAGAGCACCCTGGGGGAGAGGGGAACTTACCCAGCATCTTCCTCCCTAGATCCTGAAACTGCTTCCTCTTCTTCCTCTCATCCTCCAGCAGCCTCTGCCGCTCCTCCACCTCCTGCTGCCGCCGCTTCAGCGCCTCGGCCTCCCGCTCGGCCTTGGACAGGAACTTGGGCTGGAGGGCAGAGGGGGCAGTGAGCATGGCACCAGGCCTGTCCCCAGAGCCAGGGCAGCATAGGCCAGCACCCACACAGCCTGCCTTGGAAGGGGGGCGGGGAGAGGAGCGGCTTTGGACCCTTTGGCCCGCTCTGGTGAGGCTGCCAGCCCAGGGGCATCACAGCCAACTTTGGGGGGCAATAGACCCACCAGGAATCAGCCTGAGAACTAACTGCTTGGTGCCCGAACCGCCTCTGGACCCAGAGGGGGAAGGGGGCCACATCTGCCCCACCACAGCAGTGGGGGGAGGGGAAGATGCCCCTACAATTAGGGTGGGGGTGGGGACATATTCTCACCTTGGCCTCGGCCTCCTCTTCAGCTTTCTTCTTGGCCAGCAGCTCCTCCAGAGACAGAGGCTGGGCCTGGAAACACAGGGTGTTAACACCCCAGAGCCAACCCCCGTCCTGCCCCGTCCCCATCCAGGATCGCTGGCACACCCTTCAGCCCAGCTGCCCCAAGCTGTGCCGGGGGGGGAGGCAGCAAGCAAACCCCTGGAGTGTCTAAGTGCTTGGGGGTTCCTGCACCAACCTGGAACGCACCGTGCCCATCCGAGATACCAGGAGACTGAGCCAGACATGAGGCTGCGATGGGACGGGGAATCAATCTTATGGCTGCTCGTGCAGGGAACACACCTCCCAAACCCACAGAGGGGTAGCCCCCCGGGGTCTCTGGGGGGTAGCCCCCCGGGGTCTCTGGGGAGACCTGTCCGGGATCCATGCTCAGCCCTGGGCTCCAAAGCAGAAACGCTTGGGGGACAGGGACGGAATAGCCAGGCTTGAGGGAGGGCCCCAACTGTTACCGTGGGGGGGTGTCACTGTGCCTGAGACCAGGGGAGGGACACAGGGGAGGCACACAGGGAGAGCGCAGAGGCTGCACATCAGGACCAACGAGGCGCAGGAGCAGGGGCCACCTGCCCGCTGCAAGGAGCCAGCCCCGGCAGATAGCCACCACCACCACCCAGCACAGCTCCTGTGGCCCCTCAGCCCTTTGGGGGGGGGGAGGGCAGAGCTCTACCTGCCTTCCCACCCCCACTCCCACCTTCTCCTTCTTCAACGCCACGTCCTCCTCCTCCTCCCCCCTCCGTGAGTCTCGCTCCCTCCGTGATTTGGAGTCTTTGCCTCGGCTCGGGGACAAGCTTCTGAGTGAGAGAAAAAATGGACATGAGACACGCTTCTAGCTCCACCCCCGACCAAACTCTCCCCCAACCCCGGCTTGACACCTCCATTGCCCCGCATCCGGTGGGGCTGGAGGCCATTAGCCCACTGATCCTGGTCCCACACTCGGCAATCACGGCAAGGGCTCTAGGAACAGACGAGGCCCCATGGCTTCCCCTTACTCTGAAACGGCCTGGGAAACCACCCAGCTTCCTCCTGGTGCAGGACCACTCGGGCTGGGCTCTCAGCTGAGCAAGCTCCGGCCAGCTCCAGCCTTTGAGAGCAGGCCATAGCCAGGCAAAGCCCAGACACAGCAGGAAGTGGGGCTGCTGGCTCAGTAGGGGACCTTGATCAGCGCCCCACCTCAGGGGTAGAAGCCATCACGCTGCTCATGGAGGAGAAGGGACACCAGAGCCCTTCCCCACTCACCCTTGTTACAGGCTCCACAGCGTGACAGCAAGAACCCCAACGTCCCCCTTCAGCCCAGCAGGGTCCATTGGACTCTGCTCATTTCCGGTTTAACCGGACACACAGAGACGCCTGTGCCGTGCTGCTGTATGGTGCTGAGCCCCAGAGGTGGCTGCACTCCCAGAGACACTCCCGTGACACCGCAGGCGTTGGCAGGAGGAGTGGGGGCACGAGGATTTACCTGGAGCGTTTCCTGTCCTTGTCTCGCCGGTGTCCATCTTTCTCCCGCTCGCGATCCTTCTTATTCCGCTCGCGCTCACGCTCTTTGTGTCTCCGGTCCCTGCAAGGGCAGAGCCCCAGGAATCGGTTACAGCCCAGCCTAACTCCACGAGCAGCCCCCCACCCCCTCCTCAGCAGCCCCCCCAAACCTCCTCCAAATCAGAGCCACAAAGAGCCCCAGCCCCTCCCGCACCCCCTGCACCTTCCCCCCGCACGCCCTTCTGGTGCGACCGCATGCCCCCCCCAGGGGTTGTCACCTCTCTGCTGACTTGGACCTGGAGCGGGATCTGGACCGGCTGCCCCGCCTCCTCTCCCGGGACCGGTGCCGCTTCCTCTCCTTGGACGGGGAGCTCTTCCGGTCGCGATCCCGGTCCGGGGAGCGCGAGCGTTTCCTCTCCTCCTTGGGGGGCGACAGGTCCCGCTCCTTCTTGTCGGGCACTTCCCCAGCCATCTGACGGGGCAGGGAGAGCTCTTAGCAGTGGGGGGGACCAGCCCCTGGCTCGGACCCACCTCCCCTGGGCTCCTCAGGCCTAGCACCGCCCCCCCCGGCAAGACTCACACGCGGCACAGCATGGGGGGCTGGCCCCAGGGCGGGGGGGGCTGGGAACGGGCCCAGGGTCTCTCCATGTTATGAGCTGGGCAGAGCAGTGGGGGGCCTTGGCGGGTCACGGGGCGTGGACCCTTTTAATTCTGGGTTAACCCCCCCGCCCCGGGAGAGAACCCCGGAGTCCGGGCTCCCCCCGCCCCGCCCCGGGAGAGAACCCCGGAGTCCGGGCTCCCCCGCCCCGGGAGAGAACCCAGGAGTCCGGGCTCCCCCCCGCCCCCGCCCCGGGAGAGAACCCCGGAGTCCGGGCTCGCCCCGCGAGAGAACCCCGGAGTCCGGGCCCCCCTCACCTCCCGGATCCTACTAGGCCTCACAGCCCCTGCGCAGCAGCCGCCATCTTAGCGACTCGCGCCGGGCCCTGCGCGGAGCGGCGGAGGTGCCGCGCGGCATGCCGGGAACGCGAGTCCGGGCCGTCCCGGCCGGCAGCCGGAGCTTCCCCGCCGCAACCACAGCTCCCAGCAGGCACCGCGCGGCGCGCCGCTGGAATGCTGGGAAATGTAGTTCCCGCCCGTCCTCCAGGGGCTGAGTCCGAGACAGCGCCTCCTACTGCCCAGCCCACTGCTGCTTCCTTCCCCTGCTGCCCCCAGCCTGCCCTGCTACCCCCGCCCCCACTGCTGCCCCCAGCCTGCCCTGCTGCCCCCCCCAGCCCCACTGCTGACCCCGCCCGCACTGCTACCCCCACCCCGCCCCCCCGCTGCCCCCAGCCCCCCTGCTGCCCCCGCCCCACTGCTGCCCCCAGCCCCCCTGCTGCCCCCAGCCCCACTGCTGCCCCCAGCCTGCCCTGCTGCCCCCCCCAGCCCCACTGCTGCCCCCAGCCTGCCCTGCTACCCCCACTGCTGCCCCCAGCCTGCCCCCCCGGCCCCCCTGCTGCCCCCGCCCCCCCAGCCCCACTGCTGCCCCCAGCCTGCCCTGCTACCCCCGCCCCCACTGCTGCCCCCGCCCCCCCAGCCCCACTGCTGCCCCCAGCCTGCCCTGCTACCCCCGCCCCCACTGCTGCCCCCTGCTGCCCCCACCCCCACTGCTACCCCCAGCCTGCCCCCCCAGCCCCACTGCTGCCCCCAGCCTGCCCTGCTCCCGCACTGCTACCCCCACCCCCACTGCTGCCCTCAGCCTGCCCCCCCGCCCCACTGCTGCCCCCAGCCCCCCCGGTCCCCCTGCTGCCCCCGCCCCCACTGGTGCCCCCAGCCTGCCCTGCTGCTGCCTCCTCCCCCACTGCTGCCCCCAGCCTGCCCTGCTGCCTCCTCCCCCACTGCTGCCCCCAGCCTGCTCTGCTGCCCCCGCCCCCACTGCTGCCCCCAGCCTGCCCTGCTGCCTCCTCCCGCACTGCTGCCCCAGCCCCACTGCTGCCCCCACCTGCCCTGCTGCCTCCTCCCCCACTGCTGCCCCCAGCCTGCCCTGCTGCCCCCGCCCCACTGCTGTCCCCACCTGCCCTGCTGCCTCCTCCCTCACTGCTGCCCCCAGCCCGCCCTGCTGCCCCCGCCCCCCCAGCCCCCAGCTCTGCCGCAGCCAATCGGCCTCCGTGGGTTCGGCTCCCCGCTGCTGGGCCCTGTGGGAGGCATCGAGCCCTTTCCCCGCCGCTGGGCGCTCGGGGACGCTCCCCAACACGGTGGCCGGAGCTGGGGCAGCCCCCTCAAGCCCCTCCCCCAGCCAGGCCAGGGTTGGGCTCCCAGCCCTCTCTTGAGCCAGCCGGTTCTGCAGCCCCAGAGCTTGACCACGGAGGGGCAACCCCTGGCTCCTGGCCCAACATGGGCCTGTGGTTCAGAGCCTCAACAGCAGCCCCCACCCTTGAGCTGGGCTAAGGAGGGGCTCCCCTGCCCCTCCATCCATTAGCCACCCAGAGTCTCAGCTCCAGGGGCCATAGGGCTCTTCCTAGGGCCGGATGCGCCCAGCTCCCCAGCACACCCTCCATCCCTCAGACCCAAAGGCTTGCCGGGCTGAGGGGGCAGGCCGCCGTGGCTAACCCAACCTCCCTCCAGTCTATGTCCCAGGAGGAGCTGCTGCTGCAAGCCCCAGCTGGCCTTGCCTAGCTGCCCCCTTGGCCTGACTGGAACCCGCTAGCCCCTGCGCGCCCCCCTCCACAGCCGGGCACTTCCACAGAGCTCTTCCTTTGGGGGAGGCCTTCCAGGACCGCCTGGGTGGGGCCTGCCCTCCTCACCTGAGCCACATAGATAATCTCATCTGACCCCCATCCCCCAAGGCCAGAGAACGCCCATCACTGCAGCCCTAGGCAGTGCCCAAAGATGCCAAGACGCCCCCCTTCTAGGGGGAAGGGCCCAGCTTTAGCTTGGTGCCCTTGCACCCAGCTCTGCCCCGGGCCAGGCAAACAAACCCTTTTGGGCCCTGTGGCTCCCTACAGGGTGATCACATCCCCTCCTGCTCCTCCGCTACCGAGAGGCGAGCTCAGCCCAGCTCAGGAGAGGGCCCTGCGGCCAGCATACTCCCCCCAGCAGGTAACAGGGCTTGAAACGCGCTCCACCCCTTGAAATTCACCCCAGCCCCAGCCCTCCTGGGATGCCCCTGCAGGAGAGCGGGAAGCAAGGGGGCTGTGTGCAGCACCAGGCTCCTGCACTTTCCTTGAAGCCAGGTCTCATCTTGTCTCTGCCCCAAGGGGGTACCGCACCCACTGCTCAGGCCCGTCCTACCCCTACCGTTGGGGCTGGACTTTGCCTCAAGACTCCCACTGCTGGGAGCGTGACTCATTTGCTGCCCGGGGTGTCAGCCAGGGGCTGAGTATCCAGCCAGATGCAGCTCTGTGCTTGCTCACCCAGGTAGAGCCAGGAACTGGGTGTCACCGTGGCCCTGCTGGAGGTAACGTGGCTCTGGAGGGAGAGGGCTGCTTGTCAAAGGCCCCTGGATCCCCACAGTAGGGACTAGTGGTTAGCAAGAGGCTAGGAGCCAGGACTCCTGGGTTCTGCTCCTAGCTCTGTTGGTCTGCCCACAAGCTGGGGCAAGACCCTCCCCACCTTAGCAACCCTGTCTGTGGCAGGAGATGGCACCTCTGGGGCCAAATCATTAGTTGTACCAGGTGTGTGGTGGGGGGAGGGGGGCGTTTTCAACCTGATGTTTCACAGACACCACAGCAGCCCCTGCCACATGGCTGAGCCATTCTAGTCTCCATAATAAATAAGCTTTTTAATAACACTGAACATTGAACAGTTGCACCCCCCAAGACAAGTCTATAAACCAGTTGCCTCCTTCCCACTGAGACAGGCGAAGGCAGAGCTGCCCCCGCGCTGGGAGGCAGATAATGGCAAGGTTGGAAGCAGCCAGCTCTGGAGACAAGCAGCAGATGGAGGGGATGGGTTGCAGCCAGACACCCCGTGGGCATTCAACTAAATGGATGGGTCCTGCTGATGGGGCCTCCTGACTCCAGGGGTGGGGGGGTGGTGTCGTTGAGAGC
This sequence comes from Lepidochelys olivacea, assembly GCF_965140295.1. NCBI lineage: Eukaryota > Metazoa > Chordata > Testudines > Cheloniidae > Lepidochelys > Lepidochelys olivacea. Next base: position 1,516,380 of record NC_140430.1, read on the forward strand.
AGCTGCTTGCCAAGGTCCTTCTGCAGCGAGATGCCCGAGGGCCCTCTCATCACCCCGCCTCCATCTCTTCCTCGGAGAAGATGTGCCAAGTCTGCGTGCGAAGCGCTGGGATGGTGAAGGGATGATCCCAGGGATGCTGAGGCCAGTTGGGAACTGAAGGCCTCTCTGTGGGCCAAGGTGTCACCCCCCTCCCATCTGGCCTGGGCCTTCAGGCAGCCCCTCCACAGCATCGGCACGAGAACATCCAAAGGCAAGAGTCGGGGGTTTGGTCCGTCCATCCCTGCCCTGGGGCCTGGCCCCTTCACATGATTGAGCAGCTTTTAGCCTTCTCCTTCTTGAAGGTGGAAGAGATGAGTTCGGAGCGGCTGGGCAGGTGCAGGAGTCTCTTGGAGAGGCTGCGCCCGGGGCTCTTGGGGGGCGGGGGGCTGGCCTTGCTCAGGCAGATGGTGGATGCTGTCCGGAAGATGCTGTGCACGCTCTTCTCCGACGTGAAGGCTGAGCACTCCAGGTAGTTCTCTGCTCCCAACTGCTTGGCCACAGCGCAGCCCTGTAAGCCAGCCAAGGAAAGTGCCATCAGATGGAGCCGGGCACTGAGGCCTGCAGCTGCTGGCTAGGCTCACATCCCAGGTGGATTTGAGGCTCAGCTGAGTTACTGGTTCAGAGCTTCAGCCATGCTGGAACCAGAAAGCCAGCCCCTCTGGGGATGGATCAGAACTGGACCCTGGGACACCCCCAGGCTGCACTGTGGTTGTGCCGATCCCTGGCCGGGGGACAGGATGGGACTAGCTGAGCCCACTCACCTGCTCATAGGAGATGGGCACCTGCTTCTGGTGGGACAGCTCCATCAGGGTGCTCAGGTCAGTCCGCAGATCTGTCTTGCAGCCAATCAGCAGCACACGGGTGCTGGGGCAGTAGTCCAGGATTTCTGTCTTCCACTGCGTAGAGAAACTCGGGGTGAGTCAGGTGCCTAGAGCTGACATCACTGGGCTTAGAGCCTGCAGGGGAGTCCCCTGGGGTGACTCGGCTGCTGCCCACAGGGCTTATCAGCTGCCCTGCCCCTCTGGGTGCCTGTCACTGGAAGGGTGTGGGTCCCACAGTGCCACCCTGGCCTGGTGACAGCACAGCTCAGCCCAGTTGGGATCCTCACCCCATGGCTGGACCCTGCAGCCAACACCCTGTCAGAGCTACCTCCCCTCCCCCCTCAGGATTAGGCCTGAGCACAGGATGGGGAGCCAGGAATGACTGGGCTGGGGAGGGTGTCCATTTTGGGTAGTACCACCAGGTCTGAGCCTTTATACAAAAGGCAAAGGGGTTTAAAGAACCATTCCCCCCCACCCCGGGTTTAAAACCCAGGGTCATCCCCCCACCCTGCCCTAGCACAACCAGAAGTGGAAGGAGCAGGACAACATGCAGCACTGATGCCCAGGGGAGCGGCATGGGCACACTGCTCTTGGCCAGTGGGGCAGAAGAGGCTCCCCCCAAGTGTTTAAGCCAAGCAGAAAGTCTTGGAGAAGGAAATCAAGGGCTCACCCCTAAGGGTTAACCTCTGTCCCCCCCACAGCTGTAGAGCAGGTCAGGGGGCACAGGAGTGTTTGGCTCCTCATGAGAGGGGCCCAGCCCTCCCATTATAAAATACCCTACCCCTGCAATCAGAGACCCCAGGGTGTCTGGGCCTCAGAGGCCAGCAGGGTGCAGAGACCCCGGGGGGCCGGGGATGGTGTCCAACTGCCCTGCACTGAAGGACCCTCAGACCACCCTGGTGGTGCAGCCCGGCGCATGGAGGAGCCAATGATGGGCCAGTGCCTTGTCTTGTAACCAGCTCTCTTCACCCCTGGCTGGGAGCACAACACCCCATCCCTGCCTGGGGGCTGGCTGCCCCCGGGCCCCCCCTGCTTTACACAGGGGTCAGTTCTGTCATGGGGGAGAGGGAGAGGCAGGGGATGTGGGGGGTCCTCACCTTCTTCAGGGCGCTGTCCATGGTCTCGGGACGGCCCACATCGAAGCAGAGCAGGACAGCGTCCGAGTCACTGTAGCAGAGGGGGCGTACATTGTCGTAGTATGGGGACCCTGTGGGAAGGGGTCACAGGTGAGTCCATGTCACCCCCTCACCCGGCGCTGAGCCAGGAGGGGGGAAGCTGCGGTGATCAAGGATCCACCAGCACCCATGGTCTGTCCCATGGGGGGAGCAGGACCCTCCCAGGCAGGGGGCGCTGCCTGGTCTGCTCACACCTCCCTACCCCCCACATATGAAGCTGGGGGGGACTGACTCCCCCACTGAATACAGCTGTGCAGCCAGGGCCCTTGCAGCCCCCAGTTCTCCCCCACCCCAGCATCCTAGGCTCCTCTGATCCAAGCCTCCAGGAGCTGTTTATATAACCAGCCGCCTCCCCCCCAGAGCGAGCAGTGTCAGGGAGCCGGGGGTGGCAGAACGCAGGCTGGTGGGGAGGGGGCCGTGTACCCCTGGGGAGAAGGATGGCACCGGTGCTTCCTCCACCCCATGGGCACAGGGGAGGGAAGGCCCGGTGCCCTCCCCCACCCCCAGAAGCAGCATCCAAGGGCTTTGCAGCCCAGACACTCTGTGCTCAGAATAGCAAACAGCCCTGCTCCCTGCACCAGAACATCGCCATAGCAACAAGGGGGATCCAAGCAAGACTGGGACCCCCCCTCTGGAGGGGGGGAGATACTGCAGCAGCAAGGGAGGGGGCTGCATCCCTGCTGCAGGGGCTCCCCTATGAGGCCTCCCAACCTCCAGAGTCAGCCAAGGCTCCCCCACCCCAACTCCCACACCACCCCTGCCCCCCTTATTTAGGGGATTTGTCCCCCCCTTCCCCCAGAGAACAATCAGGAGCCTCCTGACCTAGGATTTCCCCCAGTAATACCCCTGCCCCCCACCCCCGCAACCACAGGGAAGCTGCAACGATTCACTGAGGGGAGGAGCACACCCTGTCCTCAGAGCCAGGAGCCCCCAGTGGGCTGCGGTTTGCCTCTGCCTGGGGTCACCAGGGGCTTGGGGAGCTGGGCTACAGGGCCCCTGGGCAGGGGTCTCCGTGGGACCCGGGCAGATGGGAGCAGTCTGTGGGACAGCAGTTCTTAGACCTACTGCTGTTTCTCCAACTGTATTTGGATTCTGTCTTTGGAGGGGGTCAGTCCGAGCTGGCACATGGTCCCCCCTCCCGCCAGACAAGCCCCCAGTGTTGAGATGCCAGGGAAAGCCCATCCCCACTGTGGGGGGTGTCAACAGGGGGCCGAGTGAGCTGCTGCAGCTGGCTTTAGGCAGGATTTGCAGGGGGTGGGGGGGCTGCACAAGGCAAATCCAAACCCACCCCTGCAATGGTAGCACCCCCCCCCCCGTACTGAAAGAATTAAAGCAACCCACAGGGGGTCTCATGCCTTAAACCGACCCCCTCCCTCAAGAGCTCCCTGTTCAATTCCTCACACGCTCCCCTGCAGTGGGCGCTCCCCACACCCTGCACCAGGAGCCCCCTGCACAGAACCCAACGAATCCCAGGCTTGGGGGCCAGGGCTGGATCTGCAGGGGACCCCCCCCCGCCGCCGCCAGCCCCAGCCCAGCCAGGGGGCTCCTTACCCGAGGTGTCCCAGAGGCTCAGCTCCACGCGCTGCTCCTCCGTCTCCAGGCAGGCCGTGTAGTTCTCGAACACCGTGGGCACGTAGGTCTGCGATGGAGAGCGGGCACCCGTCACCGCCGGGCCCCCAGAGCCCCCAGCCCGGGCAATGGGGGGTGCTGCCCGGGCACCCGGAGAGCCACCCCTCGCACTAGCCCAGCAGCCAGCCAGAGCCTGGCAGGCTACGCTGTGCAGTGCGGGGAGGGGGAGCCATATTAAACCCCCCCCCCCCGCACCGGCCTCTCCTGCGGAGGAGCGGCCGCCAATTGCCCCATGCCGACAGGGGCCACAGGCAGCGGGCAGAGACCCCCTGCCAGGCTCCCAGCGGGCCCCTAGGAAAGCGGTGCCCGGGGCGCTGGAGGGGCCCCGAGCACGGCTCAGGGAGGCTGGGCAAAGGCGTGCCAGGACCGTTCGCCGGGGGTGGAAGCGCCTAGGGCGACCAGCCCCGAGCCGAGGCCCCGCGCGGAGCCCCCGGGGCCGCGCCCTCACCTCGGGGTAGCAGTCTTTCGCCAGCACCTGCAGCATGGCCGTTTTCCCGCACTGCACGTCCCCCACCAGGACCAGCTTACACCTGGCCACAGCCGGCTGGGGGCTCCTCCTCTCCCGCATGGCGAGCGGCGGGGCGGGCGTCCCGGCTCCGCTCCAGCGCAGGGGGCTCAGCGCCGGCCCCAGGCTCCGACCGACGCAGCCCTGCAGTAGTGGGGACGAGGGACCGGCGCTGCCTTTATATAGCATTTACCCAGCCACTCACAGGCAGAGGCGGGTCTCCCCTTAACCAATCAGACAGGCGGGGCTCTTGCCCGGTAGCCAATGGCAGAGGTCCCCCCCTTAGAAGGACACCCCCCCCGCCTCACCTTCCCGGGTGGGAGCCGCCTGGGGACGGGCCCGGGCAGGGGTGCGCGGGGCAGAGCCTGGGGCAGCAGCTGAGCTGTTGGGGAGGGCTGTTAACTGACTTAATTGCCAGCCAATTAACGGGCCCGCAAGGGTTCCCACTTCTCCCCCCAAATCGTGATGCAGAAAAATAGTTCCGGTGAAATCAGGGAGATTCCCTCCCTGGCTGGCCTGGCCGCCCTCCCGGCTGGAAATTCTCGGATTGCGGGTCCCGTTGGGTGGCCGTAAGGCAGGGTGACCAGATGTCCCAATATTCGGGACTTTTTCTTATGCAGAAGCCTATTACCCCCCGCCCCCCCCGTCCTGATTTTCCACAGGTGCCGTCTGGTCACCCTGCAGTAAGGGGAGGTGACTCAGCACATGGGGGGGGGTCAACACCCCTCAAACGCCAGGCGCTGATTCCATGGTGCTCAGCACCCAGCACCTCACCAGATTCTGGCATCAGCCAAACAGTGTTTTGTAACCACTGCTTTTCACAGTCCTGCAAGAGAGAAATCAAAGGGGCAAAGTCACTCAGATTCAATGGCTATTAGCCACGATGGTCAGGGACGCAGACTGGGGGTGTCCCTAAGTCTCTGTTTGTCACACGCTGGGACTGGACGATAGGATAGATCTCTCAATAAGTGGCCTGTTCTGTTCATTCCTTCTGAAGCATCTGGCACCAGCCATCGTCAGAGGACAGGACAGTGAACTAGATAGACCATTGGTCTGACCCAGTACGGACGTTCTTGTGTCCAGCTGAAACCCTCTGGGTCTGGATGATCTATTTGCGGATGGCTCACCAACCTGAGTAGACAGATGTGTCCGTTGACAATACTGGATTCCTAAAATTGATAGTAGCCCTTTCGTGACCTCAATGCAGGCTCTTGAGGGGGAGCGGGAGGTTGACTGAGGGGCTGCAGAGGCCTAGGGTAGCGGAGAGGGAGAACATGAGAACTTGGGGGGGAAAAGGTGTGAAATGGGGGGCACATGGATGTAAGGGATAGATGGGGGCTGAGACGGCAGGAGCACCGAGTGGGATCACGTGCAGAGGAGTTTGGGAGGGAGCTGGTCGGGGGCAGGAAGAGATGGGGCAGTGACAGGAGAGGAGTGGGGAGAACTCTGCCTGGCCTCTCATCCCCAAAGCCCATTCCCGTCTCCAGCCCAACCCTGCCATCCGGCGGTTTTGCAAGACCCAGCCCTGGCTCAGAATCACGTCACCTGCCCTTGAGAGCCAACTACCCCGGGAGGGGCAGGGTGCGGCAGCTGTAACTACAAACAACCATACGCAGAGGCCACCATTGTCCCTCGGTCTTCGTGTCGCAATATTTGCCAGGGAGGTGGGGGACGCAGGCTGGTTATTCCTTTCAAACCAGCTGTTTCTATTGGATGTTTTTCTTTGAATCGTGTGAAATATATTTTAAAAATGTCATGTTTTGGGGCAGACTTGAATTGGCAGCATCGGCAGGGCCCCCCACCCCGATTCACCCCCAACCCTCTGAGACTGGGCTGCAGTAGGACGTTCTGCCAGGGTAACCGTGTCGGTTTGTGTTGTGATTAGCAGTGCCAGGACAGATAAAGCAGCAGGCTCTGTTGCTGTCTCCTGGGGGTCCCGGCTGTGTCCCACAATCCCACCAGCCCCACCCCACGGCTCGGCTCACCGCATTGAGGGCCATCTGCCCAGCAGGCTAGGTTGTTAGGAAATGCTGGACAGCCCCGACCTGGCTAAAAGCTTAACATGGAAATTGCAACACAGCTCCCTGGGTGAACGTCAGGTCCTCTTGGCTGGGCACTGGGGTAGCCAGGGGCAAGCTCCTTTGTTCAGAGCCTGGGTCCCCTTGGGCACTGCTTAGGACCCCCTGTGCCATGCCTCAGCTTCCTGATCCTGGGACTGGCTGCCCCAGCCCCCTATCCAGGGAATAGCTGGCAGGCAGCAGAAACCCAGCCAACCCCCTCCTGCCCTCAACATGCGCCCTACTCCTGAGACACCCTGGAATGTCCTCTGCACCCGGGGCTCTTGCTGGGGCTGGGCGTTGTCAGATCTCCCCTTTGGGAAGGGGCTCCACACAGCCCCAGCTGTGAGCTGGGCACAGGCTGCCTGGGCCCAACCTCCTGCTCAGCCGCAGCAGCTCCCAGCTCGCTCTCCATCCTGCAAACCTGGCCATGCCCCCCGCCCCCAGCTTCCCTCCACCATGGAGGGGACCCTGCACTAGTCACAGCTGCAAAGCCAGCTCTGTGCCTGGGTGACAGGACTCCTGTGCTGTGTGGTGGCATTTCCCTGGGAGCCCTTCAGCCCACCAGATGATGCTAAGTGCCAGCCTGCCTGTGGTAGTCTGCAGCTGCCAGGGGTAGCTCTGCAGACTCGCTCCAGGGAGGGGTACCTGACTGAGCCCAGAGAGGGGCAGGGGAAGAATCAGGGAGCTGGAACCCCCTCTGTCTTTGCAGCATCTGGGAACTGGTGGGCAAACAGGGAAAGCCTCTCAGAGCAATCAGGGTGGCAGCACGGACTAGCCGAACCCCGGCTCCTCGGGCTGCGCATGCGGCTCTGCACATCGTTGGGTGTCCACAAGGTGCTGGAGCCAGCCACGGGGACTCTGTGCCACCCTCAGCAGTCTCCATGCAGCAGGGAGGCCTGGCTGTCCAGGGCAGCTTGGAGGAAGGATCTGGGCTTTCCCGCGGGCGCTGCTCCAAACTCTCCATTACTCAGCGCTCTGCCCTTCCTGCCCAGCGGAGGTCAGAGCGGACACTGGTCTGATAACAACCCCACGCCCCCGCTTCTCGGGATTAATCGCCAATTTGTTCATGGCCTGAAAGGAAAACTACCCCCACCACAAACACACACACCAGGCACGTCACCATGAAATGAGTCCGGGGTGGGGTGTGGAGATCTGTGAGCCTGGTCTCCTGGGGTCTACTTCCAGCTCTGGGAGGAGAGCGGTGTCTAGCAGTTGGCAGGGGTGCTGGGAGTCAGGATTTCTGGATTCTGTTCCCAGCTCTGGTAGGGGACATGTGAGTAAAGCAGGCGTCAGGACTCCTGGGTTCTAGCCCTAGGAGTGGGAGGAGAGTGCTGTCTAGTGGTTAGAGTGGAGGACTGGCAGTCAGGACTGGCTGGCTGTGTGATCACAGGTCAGTCACTTTGCAGCCAGCTCTGTGTCTCAGTTTCCCCATTGGGCTGGCGGCTGAACAGCGCTGGGTAAGCACTTACGAACCACTCAGAAAGGCTGACTGGGGCAGACAGGCAGGGCAGGCACATGGAGCTGATGCAGCTAGAAGGAAGCCAGGGAGTCAGCTCTGTGGATGGAAACAGGAAGCGCCTCTAGGCCCTTTAGGAGGCAGCAGGACTTAAGCTGGCTCCTGCTCTTGGCTTCCGTGCTATTTTGTGGCAGACTAAGAGGAAGCATTTTCCAATCCCGGATTCCGTGTGATTGAGCCTGGCTGCTGGGAAGGGGACCTGGGACTTTCCCCTAGCACAAGCAGGGACAGCGAGATACCTGGGGCCTGCCAGGTACTCTCCAGCCTGGGTGGTAAACAGCGCTGCTGCTACTCAGCCAGGCAAATCCCTTGGCAATGAATCCCCAGCTGGCAGCTTGGGGGCAGGCGCTGGGGAGTGGCTCTCTTAGGGGCTGGCAGGGTGGCACCTTTTGTTCTGCAGCCTCCAGAAGAACAGATCTGAACCTGACTGTTTCCATGGGGTCTCTTCCAGGCCATAACGATCCTGGTCTAGACACTGGAACTGCCGTCCTGGAACACATCAGGGTCTGGCTTGTCCTAGCACCCCGTGCCCTGTGCTATCATGTCTGTATCCGTACAGCGCCTCTTGCTGGAAGAGACTGGGACTGGAGTAGCCAGGAGGGGGGTGGTTATTTTAGGGCTGCTCCTCAGCCATGGGACAGGACGCCCTGGTTTGCTGTCTTGCCCCCGCTGCCTGTCTGCTCAGTAACATAGGTCAGCAGGAAAGAGGCGGGGGATGATGAGGCCCCTGTGAAGACCCCAAAGTCCCCCGTGTCCAGCAGGTGAGCAGGAACCCAGCAGCTGCTGCAGGCCCTCTCCCAGCAGGAGGCGCTGGTGCCCAGGCCAAGCCAGACCCTGGAGGGATCAGGATGGAGTTGCCTGTGCCAGTCCTGGCCATTTGGTCCTCAAATGCCCCCTCCCTCCATGAGGCCCGCTCCTTGGCTGGGACCGATGGCAAGCGCCTAAGGTGGAAAAAGGAGGGGGAGGCATGAGTGAGCCATGCAGCTGGGGGTGGGGCTGGGGGAAGTCCAGAGATTGCACAGAATGGCTAAGAAATTCCAGGACTCCTGCTTCCTGTGCTGCTTTTCCCAGCAGGAGGAAATGCGGATACGCTGGAGAGCGAGCCCTTGCCATGCACAGCCATGGAGGGGAGGGGGCAGCTCAGGCTCCAGTCCCCTGTGTTCTGGGAGGCGAGCTGGCTGGGAGCTATGGGGAGATGGGATCCTGCCCTAGATCCCGATGTGGGATCCAAGTACCCCTCACCTCAGCGACAGGTCAGCTCTTGGTTCTTCCCTTCCCGGCCCAGACTCTGTAACGGACTGGATTGGACCTGCGCCAAACAGGGGAAGGGGGGCAGGTGAGGCGAGGGCATAAAACGATGCAGGGAGGGAGAGGATTTGGCCTCTCTTCATATAATTAAACCCACGCCAGTTACCATGACAACAGTGCTGCAAAAAACCCACCCCATATTAAAACAATAGTAAAAGAATAACCCCAATTCCCCCGCTCCCCCCCACCCCGGGCAGGTGTATTTACATGGTTACCCCACCCATGGGGCAAGGTGTCCCCGTACCAAGGAACCAAGCCAGCCTGGGGGGAGGGGGAGAATTGATGGGGTGTGGGGCCAAGAGCAGAGCTGCCCCACGCCCCAGTGTACTGGTCTCCCCAGCTTGACTTTTACACCGGGGCAGTGGACAAGGTGACTAACCATGAAGGATCTGACTGTGACGCGGGTGCCTACGAAGTGGGAACTCACTTAAGACCCTCCAAAACCATTCCGCACCCCAGACAGGGACGACTTTGGGTCACTCCTGACCTGGGGCTGGGGTCAGGAGTGACCCTGTGCCCCATTCCCTACCCCCATGAGCCAGCCAGTCTGAACTCAAGGCTGCTCGCTGCCTGGCAGGGGAATGCCTGTGTCACGGAGTCCCTGGGCGATGCTCTGGAACTGCTCCCCATGAAGCCAGTCAGGACTCTGGGGAAGTCTCCTTTCTGTGAGCAGCCTGTCTTCAGGACACGAAGCTCACACAGCTTCCACCTTCCTGGGTCTGACCTCGGAGCATTCAGCATCCTCTGACCCTCTGTGCGCTTCCCACAGCGAGTCCGCCCAGGCGGGGTCCTGGGGCAGCCAGAGGGTCCTGCCCCCCAACTCTGCAGTCAGACGGGACTCTCAGCCAGCCAGTAAAACAGAGGTTTATTAGATGACAGGAACATGGTCTAACACAGAGCTTGTAGGTGCAGAGAACAGGACCCCTCAGCCAGGACCATTTTGGGGGGCAGTGAGACAGACAACCCCGTCTGCCCTTCACTCCACGTCCCAGCCAGCCCCAAACTGAAACTAAACCCACCCAGCAGGTTCCCTTCTGCGGCCTCTCTTCACATTCCTGGGCAGAGGTTTCAGAGTAACAGCCGTGTTAGTCTGTATTCACAAAAAGAAAAGGAGGACTTGTGGCACCTTAGAGACTAACCAATTTATTTGAGCATGAGCTTTCGTGAGCTAGCTCACTTCATCGGTTTCCACAGTATGCATCCGATGAAGTGAGCTGTAGCTCACGAAAGCTTATGCTCAAATAAATTGGTTAGTCTCTAAGATGCCACAAGTCCTCCTTTTCTTTCTGGGCAGAGGTGTAGAATCATAGAATCATAGAATCATAGAATATCAGGGTTGGAAGGGACCCCTGAAGGTCATCTAGTCCAACCCCCTGCTCGAAGCAGGACCAATTCCCAGTTAAATCATCCCAGCCAGGGCTTTGTCAAGCCTAACCTTAAAAACTTCTAAGGAAGGAGATTCCACCACCTCCCTAGGTAACGCATTCCAGTGTTTCACCACCCTCTTAGTGAAAAAGTTTTTCCTAATATCCAATCTAAACCTCCCCCACTGCAACTTGAGACCATTACTCCTCGTTCTGTCATCTGCCACCCCTGAGAACAGTCTAGAGCCATCCTCTTTGGAACCCCCTTTCAGGTAGTTGAAAGCAGCTATCAAATCCCCCCTCATTCTTCTCTTCTGCAGGCTAAACAATCCCAGCTCCCTCAGCCTCTCCTCATAAGCCATGTGTTCCAGGCCCCTAATCATTTTTGTTGCCCTTCCCTGGACTCTCTCCAATTTATCCACATCCTTCTTGTAGTGTGGGGCCCAAAACTGGATACAGTACTCCAGATGAGGCCTCACCAATGTCGAATAGAGGGGAACGATCACGTCCCTCGATCTGCTCGCTATGCCCCTACTTATACATCCCAAAATGCCATTGGCCTTCTTGGCAACAAGGGCACACTGCTGACTCATATCCAGCTTCTCATCCACTGTCACCCCTAGGTCCTTTTCCGCAGAACTGCTGCCTAGCCATTCGGTCCCTAGTCTGTAGCGGTGCATTGGATTCTTCCATCCTAAGTGCAGGACCCTGCACTTATCCTTATTGAACCTCATCAGATTTCTTTTGGCCCAATCCTCCAATTTGTCTAGGTCCTTCTGTATCCTATCCCTCCCCTCCAGCGTATCTACCACCTCCCCCTCCCCCTCCTGGCTCAGGTGACAGGCTCTCAGGTCTCCCATCCCCAGGGCACATTCCCAGGTCAACACTTCCCCCTCCCTGCTGCGTCACATCGTCACAGCCTGACACCTGGTTTGCCAGCTCCAGCCCTGCCTGCCGGGGGCTCAGCGCAGAAGGGGGCTGAGTGGGTTCCTAGTGCTTTGCAGGGCCAGCCAGCGACAGCCACCAGTATTGTTCGGCCTCAAACCCACCTGCCTCCCTCTCTGGGCTTCATGGCTCTCAGCTGCAGGACAGCCTGGGGCCCTGAATCCCCCACACACACACACACTATGAGACACCCCCCGCCCCATTCTGCATGGGCACTGTGCTTTCTACTGCCTGTCCTTTGTCAAGCACCTGCAATGCCAAAGCATCCACTTGCTTGGGACAGGGCAGTGGGGTGGAGAGGCGCATATGGCCAGGGGTAGGGTGACCGGATCTCCCGATTTTACAGGGACAGTCCTGACTTTGGGGTCTTTTTCTTATATAGGCTCCTATTACCCCCCACCCCCATCCCAATTTTCCACATTTGCTGTCTGGTCACCCTAGCTGGGGGGCCCTTACAGACATCTCTGTAGGGCGCGAGAGACGCTGATCCCCCCTTGAGAGAGGAGATGAGCCTCCGCCAAGGTTACATCGTGAGTCAATGGCCGAGCCTTGAGTAGAACCCAGGAGTCCTGGTTCCTGCCCCTGTTCTAACCACTAGACACAGCTCCCTTCCCAGAGCAGGGTACAGAATCCTCTGCTCTAACCACTGGGCAGCATTCCCCTACCAAAGCATGGGAAGAGAACCCAGGAGTCCTGGCTCCCTGCTCTGACTCGCTAGCCCAGGCTCCTTCCCACTAGGGAGCTCTGGAACTGGACATTACTGATATTTTTGGATCCTTGGCCCCTGCTGGCGTCTGCCCTGGCCGGGAGCCCTCTGTGCCCATGGTGGAGCGGGCAGTGCCCGGGATGTGGAGCTGTGCTCTGCAAGGCTTGGCACTGGGCTGGTTCCAGCAGCAGCTGATGCTGACACCCCAGAGCTGGGTACCAGGGCTCCCAGCGCCACCATGGGAACAGGCTCCACCCAAAAACAGGAAGAGGCTGGCAGCATGCGAGGGGAGTGGCAGGTGGGGGAGGGATGTCCAGGGGGGCTGGACAGGACAGTGTGTGTCCAGGGGGAGGGCGGGCTTGCAAGTGCAGGGACGCCCACAGGTGGGAAAGGGGCCTGGAGCCAGGGGGGCCAGGCTGCATGTGCAAGGGGTCAGGGAAGTGTTTCCTCCTCCCTCTCCCTCTCCCCTGCAATCCCCTTCCCCAGCCCCCTCCCCCCGCTCCCCTGAAATCCCCTTCCCCACCCGCCACCCCCCACTAACTCTTCCCCCACTATCCCCTTCCCCACCCGCCACCCCCCACTAACCCTCCCCCCACTATCCCCTTCCCCAACCCCCTCCCCCCACTAACCCTTCCCCCACTATCCCCTTCCCCAACCCCCTCCCCCCACTATACCCTTCCCCCACTATCCCCTTCCCCAACCCCCTCCCCCCACTAACCCTTCCCCCACTATCCCCTTCCCCAACCCCCTCCCCCCACTAACCCTTCCCCCACTATCCCCTTCCCCACCCGCCACCCCCCACTAACTCTTCCCCCACTATCCCCTTCCCCACCCGCCACCCCCCACTAACCCTCCCCCCACTATCCCCTTCCCCAACCCCCTCCCCCCACTAACCCTTCCCCCACTATCCCCTTCCCCAACCCCCTCCCCCCACTATACCCTTCCCCCACTATCCCCTTCCCCAACCCCCTCCCCCCACTAACCCTTCCCCCACTATCCCCTTCCCCAACCCCCTCCCCCCACTATCCCCTTCCCCCACTATCCCCTTCCCCAACCCCCTCCCCCCACTATACCCTTCCCCCACTACCCCCTTCCCCAACCCCCTCCCCCCACTAACCCTCCCCCCCCACTAACCCCTCCCCCGCGCTCCCCGCAGTCGCCGCGCCCGCCGGGTCCTCCAGGCGCAGGGGTCGCTCTCTCCCGCCCGGGGCCTCCCTCTTCCCCAGAGCGGCCGCTCGTCAGCGCCGGTGCCTCAGGGGCCGCCCCGTCCAACGGAAGCGGCTGTTGCTAGGAGACGGGGGACGCGACTTGCTGCAGGGTGGGAGGAGCAAGAGGTACCGCGGGGAGGGGCCCCTGGGGGGCACCAAGGGGGGAGGGGGCTATGGGGGCAGGGAGCCGTGGGGGGCACCAAGGGGAAAGGGGGCTATGGGGGGAGGGGGCCATGGGGGGAGGGGGCCCCTGGGAGCAGGGAGCCATGGGGGGCACCAAGGGGGGAGGGGGCCCCTGGGGGCAGGGGGTTGTGGGGGGAGGGGGGCCCTGGGGGGCACCAAGGGGGGAGGGGGCTATGGGGGCAGGGAGCCGTGGGGGGCACCAAGGGGAAAGGGGGCCATGGGGGGAGGGGGCTATGGGGGGAGGGGGCCGTGGGGGGCACCAAGGGGAAAGGGGGCTATGGGGGGAGGGGGCCATGGGGGGCACCAAGGGGGGGACGGGGCCATGGGGGGAGGGGGCCCCTGGGAGCAGGGAGCCGTGGGGGGCACCAAGGGGGGGAGGGGGCCATGGGGGGAGGGGCCCCCTGGGAGCAGGGAGCCATGGGGGGCACCAAGGGGAGAGGGGGCCCCTGGGGGGAGGGGGCCATCTGCAGGGGGAGGGAGGGTCCTGTGCTGTGTGGGGGGCACCCCCCTTGGCAGCATCTCACCGGGCTCCCCCCCAGCCCAGCAGCCATGCCGAAGAAGGGGCGCAAGGCGGCCCCCCTGAGCGAGGAGGAGCAGTTGCTGCTGATGCAGCAGAAGATGCTGGCGGAGGAGGAGCTGAGCAAGAAGAAGGAGGACATGCTCACCCAGTTCCTGAAGGCGAGGCCCGGGGCGCAGGCGGGGCACCCCGCTCCAGGGCCCGGCCGTTCATCCCGGCTTCATGCCAGCTGCCAATTGCCCCCTGGGCGCCGAGCTGGATCCTGGAGCTGGGCAGGAAAGTGGCCGGGGCGGAGGGAGGGGGGGAGCCTTTGACAGAAAATGTCGACTTTGAGGCCAAAAATCAAAATCCTACAATTTTGCTTCTGAAACACTCCCCCCCCCCCCGACCCCAGTGCTCAAGGGAGCTGTCGCTCTGGTGCCTCGTTCTCCCGCGTGAGCCGGGCTCTCCCCTCGTAACACAGACCCAGTGTGGTACGTGATGGGTGTCCCCGTCAGTCCTTCTGTCGCACGCTACTGGGAGATGGCGAAGTCTCTGGAGCTTGCCCAGCGCTTTGGCCTGCAGGTTCCGCTTGAGCTAGTTATATACCTGTAGGTCAGGGGTTCTCAAACTGGAGGTCGGGACCCCTCAGGGGGTCACGAGATTATTACATGGGGGGTCGTGAGCTGTCAGCCTCTACCCCAAACCCCCCTTTGCCTCCAGCATTTATACTGGTGTTAAATCTATAGAAAAGGTTTTTTATTTATAAGGGGGAGTTACACGCGGAGGACTGCTCTGTGAAAGGGGTCACCAGTAGAAAAGTTAGAGAAGCACTCCTGTAGGTGGTTGGCCTGTGCTCCCACCCAGCCCCTGTAACCTTGTGACCCACCCCGCAGGACAAGCTGGCAAAGGAGGAGCATAACAGCACCCTCAACATGAATAAAATCAACCTGCAATGGCGCACAGTGCTGCGGGAAGTCAAGGCCAGAGAACTGCGCAAGGACATCGAGATCCTGAGCCAGACCTTTGAGCGGGTGGTGGACTGCAAGGACAGCGTCATCCGAGTAAGCAGCGGGGGTCCCAGCTGGATGAGCTGGGAGGGGGGTGTAGCTCTGTGGGCCCATGAACGGGGCTGGAAGAGTGGCTAGCAATGCCCCCCCAGGGGAGGAAGTGCTGCAGGAGGGCAAACACCCTCAAACCAGGGTTCCATGCACCCTGCAGCCCTTGCTACCACTGAGCTTGCTGGGGCCAGGGAAGCTGCACTCAGAGGCTCTGCACTGCTGCACTCAGAGGCTCTGAGGCCGGCGCTGCAGTGCCCAAGCGTTCTCTGTCGTCCGTACAGTCACTGGCCAGGGACCTGTCTGAGGCAGAGGCGCAGTACACTCATGCCCTGTGCAGCCACCTGCACAACATCGACCAGTTGCTGCAGCTCCAGCGGTGCCGCCTCGGGTACCTGGATGAAGATTACAACACTGAGCTGGAGGCCCTGAAGAAGGAGTTTGAGACAGAAAGGTACTGGGGCAGGGGGAAGGATTGCCTGCTTTGGGGGAGGACACAGGCAGGCAGGTGATAAACACAGAGATGGGGAGGCAGCTTGATGGTGCCCCAGAGCCATGAGCCCTCATCCCTGGCCACGAGGCTCTTGTGCTGAGCCCCAACTGCAGCCCCACTGTAGAGCAGCTCCCCAAAGCTCTCTGCGTAGCCATCAGCTCCAAGGACTATCAGCTGCTCTCCCTTCCCCTCCGCGTGCCATGCTGGCTCAGCCCTGGCGGCTCACCTGCGGCTTCCCCAGGAGGATGATCATCGAGCACCATGACAAGGAGAGCCGCTACCTGCAGGACGTGCTGCTGGCCCTGGAGCAGAACTTCAGTGAGAGCGAGTACGAGGCCAAGCTGGACTTCCAGAGCACCAGGGACGACGTCAAGAACAAGGTCTGGGCTGAGGCTGCTCCATGCCAGCCTGGGGCAGGGGAGGGGTTTGGTGACACCAGCCTTCCTCTGGTTCTTTAGCCAGCAGCTCGTGGTTGACTCTGGTGAGGAGCCCCTCCTCTTCACACTCTTATGTGTGCAGGCCTTGCTAAGGCACAGGGTATGGGCAAGAGTCCATCTCTACCACAAGGTCCTTCCCACTGCCAGCTTAGGGGCTGCTGCCCAGTCTCAGTGGGACCAAAGGCAGGGAGCTCCCCTCCTGAGGTTTGGGTTCCTGCCCTTGGGGTGGGCTCTGCAGGCATGGCTGGCCTGCGGAGTCAGGTGGCTCAGGGTGGCTGAAGAGCTAACATATGTCTCCCCACAGAACCTAGAGGAGAAGCACTATCTGCGTGTGCAGCTGGAGGGCACAGTGGAGGAGCTGTGGAAGCGGTTCCAGCAAGCGCTGAAGAACTACACCGAGGCAACAGAGGACCGGAAGATTGCATTTGAGGCCCTCAAGCTGAAGGATGAGAAGAGCTCCAAGGAGATTGAGATGCAGATGAAGAAGCTGCTGAAAATTCAGGTCAGTGAGGCTGCCCCACCCCAAGCCCTGGCTGTAGGGAACAGGCCTTCTTGGAGGGTCATGGGATTCCCTGTGTGCTGAGCTCCTCACTGACTGCTCTGGGCACCATTTCCCTGCCAGGACTCCATTGGCATCCTGAAGGGCAAGATCACGGCACACATGCGGGAGGCCGAGGAGCAGAACCGGCACGTGCGAGAGGAGAAGGAGGTCGTGCTCAAGCAGCTGCAGAAGCTCAAGAGCCAGATGAACCAGACCAGGGCCAAGGCCAGGAGCAACCTGGCCAAGCTCACTCTGGAGAGCAGCACTGCCCTGAAGAAGCTAAGGGGCATCATAGAAAAGGTAAAGGCCGGAGTTCCCTTAACCCTGCAGGAGGGGCCTCTGTCCTGCCCTCCCATGCATACCTGGAGTAGCACTGGCCAAATGCAGCTCACAGCTGCCCCTGTCCAGGACAGACAGCAGACAAGTCCCAGCCCTGCGGCCCGGCTCATGGGAGACTCGCTTCCCCCAAACCCATTGTCCCTTCCTGGCCCCAGGGAAACACTTCTCCTGCCATCCCTTTGGGTTGTCAACACAGTCCAGCATCCTCCAGGAAAAGCGTCCCTTCCTGGTGTCCAGAGCACGCAGCCATTCTCCACTGCTCGCCGAGCTGTCCCCAACCGGCCCGCTAAGGCATCGCTTGCCCCACAGGCAGAGCTCACCCTGAGGCTGGCTGAGATGTGTCGGAAGCTGGAGACCGAGGAGGAGAAGGTGCTGCCATTCTACGCCTCCTCGCTGAGCAGGGAGGAGCAGGAGGAGGTGGAGCAAATCTCCCTGGAGAAGCCTGGGGAGCAGCTGGCCCGGGTAAGGGGTGAAAGTATTTGGCCTGGTCCTGGAGCCCTCCCTCCCCATCAGGGTGCTGAAAGGAGGGCGGGGGCCCAGATGCTGGGGGCACCAAGGGCAGGCTGGCATAGCTGGTGGAGAGCGTGTGCCACACCGGGTGGCTGGGGAGAAGGTTGCTGAGAACCGTGCACTCTTTAATTGAGGGGACAAGCAGAACTAGATGGGGTGCATTGTGGGAGCTTCCCCCAAACCAGCACTGCCCCCCCCCCCAACTCCCCTCTGCCCTTTCCAACTGCAGCTGATGCAGGACTACCTGGGCCTGGAGCACTTCTGGCAAAGGTACAACAAGGTGAAGCTGGAGCAGCTGTCTCTGGAGCGGGAGAAGGCAGCACTGCGCCAGGAGAACCAGAAGCTGCGCCTGCTCCTCAAGCAATACCTGGACGGGATCTCGGTGAGCGATGAGGTGCTCAGCCAGCTCAATCCACTGCTCATCCTCAGCCCCAAGCCCCGTGCGCCTGGGCCCGCTGGCAAAGCCCACTGCAAACGGCCCCTTCACAATGTCATCGAGGCTGCCCACGAGGTGCCACACATCCTGTGAGCCGCCCACCTGCCTAGCCCAGGCCATGCTGGGAACTGCGCTCTGCGAGCGGTGGGCGTGCCTGGTGCGTGCAGCTGGGAGAGTCGGCCGTGAGGAGCGGCGAGCGCTTCCCCAGCGGTGCTGTCCCACTTGCTGGGGAAACTCCATGCCCATAGGAAGCTGCCATTAAAGGGTTGAACTGATCGTAGTGGTGACGCCTGACAGGAAAGTGTAGGGGAGCCGAGGGCCATCCAGGCACATGGCTCTACCCCAGCGTTGCCAAGCCAGGCTGGTAACCCTGGTGCAGCTCTGCAGCCTCCAGGCCAGGCCCTGCCCCAGGGAAGCACAGCCCTGGGATTGCCTGATCCTGGGAAAGGGCAGGCAGGTGGCCACTGTGAGCAGGATGCCTTCACTCTCCTGCCCTGTCTAAGTCCTGGGAGCTGGCTTGGCCCTGCAGGGTTCAAGCTGGTCCTGCTGCTCCAGCCCCCCTTCAGGAGGGGACCAAAGGGCTTCCCCCACACCCTCTTCCCCAGGGACCCTGACAAAAGCAGCCACAGAGCAGGTGCTGACACTGTGGGGAGGGGAGGTTTATTTCTTTTTGGCCTTGTTTCTCTTCTCCTCCTTGAGCCTCTTCTTGGCCCCCCGGGAGCTGCTGGCCTTGTGGTAGAGGTGGTAGCCAATCAGGCCCAGCAGAGCCGGGATCAGCCCGATGCAGAGCAGGGGCAGCACGTCATTCGCCAGCTTCTGCCAGTAGCTGGCCTGGGAGAGGCCAACCAGCTCCACGTCGAACTGCAGCACGGCGTCGGCTGGGGAGAGAGGGGGCACAGCTGAGCTGGGCTCTCCCACACACATGGCAGAGGTGGGAGTGGTCCTGGCACAGGGCATGTGGTCAGTGCCCAAGCTTCTGGGAGGGCACCAGACAGCGCTGCTCCCCCGGAGCAGGGCACCCACACGCTGCCCCACCCAGAGCAAACCAGAGGCAGCTGCAGCTCTGGGGAGTCCCAGCCCTGCCACGTCAGCTCCGGCAGCCTCTCCAGGCAGGCCAAGGACTGAAGGGGCTACAGGGCGAAGCTCCCTCGCTCCTTGGCGGGTCGTGTGGGGCACAAGGTCCAGCTCCGGGGCTGTCCATCAGCCTGGCACTGAATTCACCAGGGAGCAGAATCTGTAGCAGGTGTTGCTGGGTAACCAGAGGGCTGGGGGGACCTAACAGCAGCCTAGTGCTCTCTGCCCTGGAGGGGGGGTGGGGGGACACGACACCAGGGCATGGCTCTGAGACTCAGGCCGATGAAGGAAGTTCCCATGTCCAGCGAGGCTGGGTAGACAAGGAGGCGGCAGTTACCTGGGACAGTAGGCGGGGATCCTCGCTTGCCATAAGCCAGCTGAGGCGGGATGATCACCCTCCGCTTCTCCCTGCCAGGCAGAGGGAGAGGCACATCAGAGCGAGGGCCCAACCTTCTGCCCTTTGGCAGCATAGCCACAGCCCTGCCGTTTGCACGCAGCATCCCCTGCCCAAAGCATCCCATCCAGCAGGGAAGTGCGACCACAGCACAGGACCAGAAGTGCCTAATGCCGCATCAAACGGAAATTGGGCATGGGTAGAACGTAACCGACAGAGCTGAGCGGTGGGCAGGATGCTGAGGGTACCAGCCCATGTCTGAGGAGATGGGCCTGGAGGTGTTTGAATAAACAGAACGCGTTTGGGCCTCCTCTCCAAGGCAGCACGTCCAGCAGCAGGTGGTTGGGGGGCACTGGCTCAGTGACTGAGAGCAGCTTCCTGCAAGGTTTCACATCCAGCCCCTGACCCGGTCCAGCCCTGGGTGGTCTAGTGTCAGAGCCGAATGCTCATCTCCAAGTGCTTGCAGGCCTGTGGCTAAATCCCAGCCAGGTGCACCTGGCTGCAGAAACCCAGTCCGCATGAAGGGAGCTCCTTGCCCCTGCCCCCAGCGGGCAGCCCAGCCCAGAGGGCAGGCAGAGAGCCCTTTCCTGCTCCAGGAGATGAGCACACACCAACAGCCAGGCCCCAGGCCCAGCTTCCTGGAGAGAAAATGCAGATGCAGCAAAGAGCTGGGCCCCCCGCCTAGGCTCTGACCTGATTTTTACCATGTTTGTGTCTCCAGCCCCCTGCCCACTCTGCTGATCCAGCCCCATGGGAAGCCCATACCGGGAGCAGAAGGGGAGTGCCGAGGATCCCCATCTTGTCTATTGCTTTGGCGGAGAGCACTGACCCAGGATGCCTCTCCCCAGCCACACCACTCTTGCTAGCAAGCCAGGGCCTCACTTACCCAACGCACATGTCTAGCAAGCTTTGCTCCAAGCCTGGGAGGAGGGAAAAACCACAGAAGAACAGACAGATCAGGGGGATTCTCTGAAAGGCTTCCCACCCTCCTGGATGACAGGGCCACTTTGGGATCGCTCATCTTCCCACCCCCTATCCCAGGAGGCCTCCCTTCCGAGCCCCCGACCCCGCTGAGCTCCGGCAGGCTCACGGCACCAGGGGTTAAGCCACCGAAAGCTGCAACAATGAGCCAGTGACAGTGCAGGCCGGAGTGCCAGGGAAGTGGGAGCCAAGGGTCTGGAAGGTTCTGATCATTCCGCCGGGTAACAAGAGAAGCCTCCCAATCGGAGCCCGGGCCAAGTTGGGGAATTCCCAATACTCCCCCCCAGCCACCCCCAGACCCTGCTGAACGTCGACAAGGGCTGGACTTGGGTGGGGGGAGAGAGATTCTGTCATGCAAACACCAGAGCAAGGGCCAGTGGCCCCTTCACAGACTCACTGCATGGCTGCAGAGTGGCCAGGCAGGGGAACATGTCAGTGCGTTCCAGGGGGCAGCTGGATCGGATCAGTGCAGGGGGCCCGTGGGGCACCGGATCCTTCCAGCAGCCGCCAACAGAAACCAGCCAGAAGAGACTCCTGCACCTTCCACTGCAATTAGTATGCCAGTAGTGCCTAGAGGCCCCTGGCGCGCTGGGTGCTGTACATGCCCTGACTGAGAGCAGGGGCCCCCATCTTGCTGGGCACTGCACAGGCCCCACCAAGATCGGGGGGCGGGAAATCACTGCACAGGACCGAACCAAGATCAGGGGGCCCCCACCGCTGCACAGGCCCTGACTGAGAGGGGGAGGGGGCCTGTCACGTCAGGTGCTGCATTGGCACAAATGGAGACAAAGTCCCGGCCCGAGGAGCTCCGGCTCTGTGCAGACATGGCAAAGGGCGGGAGCCGGGCATGGCTTCTCGCAGGTGGGGGAAAAGGCCCAAAGAGTTTAAGTGACTCGGCCAAGGGCACGCACGGAGTCGATGGCAAAGGCAGGAACAGAGCCCAGATCTCTGGAGGCCCTTCAGGGCCCAGGCGAACGTACCAGGGATCACTTGTCTTTTACCCAGCTCCACCTGCAGGGGGTCCCGCGAGAGCGAGGTGTCGATGATCCGCCCATCCTCCAGGCTGCCCTGCGGGGGGACATTGACACACGCGGGTAGCCCCCAGCCCGGGCACCCAGGCACAGGGCCCTGTGGCGGGGAGGCTGCTGAACCCCTGACGCACACAAAGGGCCCTGCCCCGGAGACACCGGCACCATCCCTAGGCCTCCCCGGGGGGCAGCAGGGATGAGCGGGCACCGCAGGGCGGGATGCAGACGTGGCAAAGGTGGCAGAAGGGCTGGAGTTCTGCCTTCTGCCGCTCCTGGGAAGGGGGCACAACTTGCAGAACCCCCCCCCACCAATACAGGGGCACTGTCCCGTCCGTCCCCCCCCAGACACAGGGGCACTGTCCCGTTTCCCCCTCCAAGACCCAGGGGCACTGTCCCCCTGCCATCCCCACGCCCCAAAGACACGGGGGCAATGTCCTCCCCCCCACAAGAGACTGTGCACGGTCCCGTTCCCACCCACCTACCCCCCCCCGCCAAGACACAGGGGCACTCCCGCCAACCCCCTCCGCCATGTCCTGGAGACGGGGGTGGTTCACTTCCCCTGCCCCAGCCGGGGGGAGGGGGGGGGGCTCAGTCACATCCCGCCCCCCCCCCGGGACCCCGGGCACGGCCACGGCCACGTGTGGAGCTCGGCGGCGCCCTCCCGTGGCCGGCCCCGCCCCGGGAGGGAGGAGCCGCCCCCCCCGTGCTGACGTGTCCTGCGGCTCCCCCCGCACCCCCCCTTACCGTGTAGTGGATCTGCACCGTGTCCCCCAGCGCCGAGCGCGCCGCGCAGTCCTCGGGGGGCGCCACCTGCGGGGCGAGAGCAAAGTGGGGGGGTCACAGCTCCGGCCCCGGGGTCCCCCCCGTCTCTCCCCGCCCCCCGCGGGCTCAGACACGAGCCCAGCGCCCCGCTCCGCTCCCTCACCAGGGTCTCCAGCTGCGGCGCGCGGGGCGGGGTGTCCCCGCCGCTCTCCCCCCGCGCCCCGCGCCCCAGCAGCACCAGCAGGAGGGCGGCCAGGGGGCGCGGCAGCATGGTCAGCGTGGAGCCTGCCCGGGAGCCGCCGGGCCGCGCAGTGTGTGTGGGGGGGCCGCTAGCGCCGCCTGGTGCCCTCCCAGGCCGGGGACTTCATGGCCCCCCCGGCAGCTCCGCCCCCGGCCCAGCCCAGGGACACGTGCGAGTTGAGGCCGCCCCCCCCCCGCCCCCCGCGCACTAACACTGACGTGGAATGTCAACACACCCGCCAGTCCCGGCCCTCACCCTGGCGTCGGGCCCGGAGTCAGGGCCACACAGGAGCCCTGGGGCTAGGCCAGGCAGCAAGACACCTTGCGGGGGTCTGGCTCCAAACTCGGGGTCACTGTGTGTGGGGGGAGTTGTGAGGATGGGGAGCCAGACACACACCTGACACACGCACGCCTGGCACACCTAATGCACACACGCACACCTGGCTCACCTGACACACACGTCTGGCACACTTAACACACACACGTTCACCTGGCACACGAACACCTGGCTCACCTAACACACGCAGACCTGGCACACACGCCTGGCACACCTAACGCACACACGCACACCTGGCTCACCTGACACACACGTCTGGCACACTTAACACACACACGCACACCTGGCACACGAACACCTGGCTCACCTAACACACACACGCCTGGCACACCTAACGCACACACCTAACGCACACACAGCTGGCTCACCTAACACATGCACGCCTGGCACACCTAACGCACACACGCACACCTGGCACACGCACGCCTGGCACACCTAACACACACACACACCTGGCTCACCTGACACACACGTCTGGCACACTTAACACACACACGCACACCTGGCACACGAACACTTGGCTCACCTAACACACACACCTAACACACGCACGTGTTTCTAGAAGGAGGCTGCACCCCCCTATTTGTGAGTGAGCCCTGGGGGTGAGGGGGCTCAGCCCCAGGTTCCAGAGCAAACTCCCGGGGAGAAAACCCCAGGTTTCCCCTGGCGGGGCCCTAGTTCCAGGCGGCAGCCTGGGGCTTCAGCCCTTTCAGACCTGCCTGGAGCTGGCTAGGCCGGGCCCTGCCTACCAGGAGCAGTGCCTGAGGGGGCGGGGGTCACAGACCACCCCTCAGCAAAGCCCCTCGGCCCAGCGCTCGCCTGGGGGGGAGTCAGGCGGGGGGGGCGGCAGTGCCCACCTTATAGACTCTCTTCGCAGGGGTGGGGGATTCCCGGGTTGTCTGCAAAACCTGCATTTGGGGCCAAAACTGCAGGGCGGGTGTAAATCACCCTCGCTCCTTTGGTGCCAGTGGGACCAGATCCCCAGCAGGTGTAACTCAGCCACGCTCCGGCATGCCGCGGGCTCTCCGGCGAAGGCGGTTCTCTGGGGGCTCCCCCCCCACAGCATTAGCTGGCACAGAGCCGGGGAGCGGGCTGCTGACGGCTCAGGAGGAGGCTGGGACGGGGTGCAGGTGCGACCTCGTCCCCCTTCCTCCTCCCCCAGGGCAGCTCCCCCCCCCCCCAACCCAACATACACTTTACCCAGGTACAAACAGCTACACAAGGTGCAAAGCCGCTTCCAGAGTGCTCAGCACCCCACCGCTGCCACCAAACCAGCAGGGAACCCCCCTCCGCTGAGAGCAACGGGGTGTTACTGCCCCAGCCACGCCCTGCATCCCTGGCGCAGACCCAGCTGCCAGCGTCAGGCTTTGGGTAGCCTGGGCCTTACAGCCGGGCGGGGAGGGGTGGTAGGGAGGGTTCCCGTTGAGTTGCCCAGCTGCGCTAACTCCACGGCTTTGGCCCCTGGGCTCGGCGACGGGCAGGGGCAGGGGGCAGAAAGCAGGGGTTTGGTTTCCGAGGGGAGAAGACGCACGAGCCCCCTTTGCCGTACGAGAAGCAGCGTCTCCGTCACGGCGGGAGCGGGGCTGGTAGTCGGAGCGACGGCGTTGCTGACCCCGGCCATGGGATCACCAGGCTCCCGGCAGCTGCCGTTTCTCTGAAAGCCCCAGTTCCCGGCCTCTGCCACCTTTGGTTTTGTCAAAGTTGATGGTCAGCTGAACAGAGCTGGGCTACGTGAACCCTGCGGGCCCAGCGAGCGGGCCGTGAGGACAGAGACCCCGCGTTTATTGCGCGTTAAATCTCACGCGTGCTTCGGGGCCGAATCCTGGCAGTACAGCACAGGGCAGCAGCCCGGGTGCAGGCAGGCTGTGCCAGAGCACCCCCTTGTGGCCAGGCAGGGCACCCAGAAGCCCTATCTTGACTGCCCTCCACCCAGGGTATCGTCCGCAAGAACAACTACCGCAAGGAGCTGTGCATGGCTGCTCTGCCCGCACAGCACCATCCTGCGGAGCCAGAAGCCAGTGGTGGTGAAGAGAAGAAGAAGGGAACCCAGGCTACCAAGGTGGTGTGAATGGCTCGCATGTCCCAGTAAAGGGTTCAAACCAGAAAAAAAAAATAAAATAAACAACTCCAAGCAGGTTTTCAGGTATCGAAGTGCATCCCCTTTGGTGGGGTCTCCTTCACAAACTGGAAATGGCCAGCGAAGAACAAACAAAAGACCTTCATCCTCGCAGGGAGACAGAGTCAGTCCCTGGCCCTTCACCAGCAGGGTCTGCTCAGCTCAGCTCCCTTCCCCGGACTCCAATCTCTTGCCACCAGCTGGTCAGAATCCTGCTCCCGCGCCAGCTGTCTGCACAGACCTGCCAGCTGCAGCTGTTCTCCAAGACAGCCCATAGCCCCTGCCAGCCTGGGCGTCCTGACACTGTTTCCAAGCAAGCGCCCTTTGCTGGGAACAGGCCTCCCTGGTGTTCTCCCTGCAGGAATCTAGGTGTGCACCGTTCAGGGCCCCTGCTCCGCAGGGCACAGCACCTTCTTCCCGCGGCCACAGCTAAGCTGTGGGCACGACTGCTGCAGCACCGCTGATTCCTGGAGCGGCAAAAGGGGTGTTTCCATCCGCGTAGGTAGCCCACCGCTCTGAGCAGCGATAGAAATTCTTCCACCGGCCTGGCTGGAGCTACACCAGGGGCCTCTACCGACCTAATCTTTGAGCATAGACTAGGCCTAGGAGAGCCATGTGTCTAGAAACAGCTTTGCCCTGGCAGCAGGCCCCCTAACGATCCTCTGGTCACCCAGCTCCAGGGGCTCATTTGCCAATTAACCAGGAAGTGGCCACCTGGGGAGTCAGTTACCCCCAAGTAGGCCCTCAGGAGAGAGTAACAGGAGGGCTGGACCCAGACCTCCCTTAGTGAGACCAGCCTGCTGGGTTCTGTGCCCTGCTCTGAGAGAGGAGTGGGGTCTAGTGGTTAGAGCAGGGGGGGCTGAGTGCCAGGACTCCTGGGTTCTGTGCCCTGCTCTGAGAGAGGAGTGGGGTCTAGTGGTTAGAGCAGGGGGGGCTGAGTGCCAGGACTCCTGGGTTCTGTGCCCTGCTCTGAGAGAGGAGTGGGGTCTAGTGGTTAGAGCAGGGGGGGCTGAGTGCCAGGACTCCTGGGTTCTGTGCCCTGCTCTGAGAGAGGAGTGGGGTCTAGTGGTTAGAGCAGGGGGGGCTGAGTGCCAGGACTCCTGGGTTCTGAGCCCTGCTCTGAGAGAGGAGTGGGGTCTAGTGGTTAGAGCAGGGGGGGCTGAGTGCCAGGACTCCTGGGTTCTGTGCCCTGCTCTGAGAGAGGAGTGGGGTCTAGTGGTTAGAGCAGGGGGGGCTGAGTGCCAGGACTCCTGGGTTCTGTGCCCTGCTCTGAGAGAGGAGTGGGGTCTAGTGGTTAGAGCAGGGGGGGCTGAGTGCCAGGACTCCTGGGTTCTGAGCCCTGCTCTGAGAGAGGAGTGGGGTCTAGTGGTTAGAGCAGGGGGGGCTGAGTGCCAGGACTCCTGGGTTCTGAGCCCTGCTCTGAGAGAGGAGTGGGGTCTAGTGGTTAGAGTGGGGGGGGCCAGCGGGCTGAGTGCCAGGACTCCTGGGTTCTGTGCCCTGCTCTGGGAGGGGAGTGAGGTCTAGTGGTTAGAGCCGGGGGGGGAGGGGGGCTTGGGCACCAGGACTCCTGGGTTCTCTGTGAGTGACACTCTGTGTGTCTTATATTTCTCACAGAAACAGCTTTCAAATTATTAGAACTGAGGGTTACATGCTGGCTCTCCCCCCACCCCCAAGCACCTCCCAGCCTTGGAGGGCAGAAGTGAGCTGGAGCAGAGGGTCTGGGGCAGGCTGAGTGTTAAGGGCACCAAGCTCCCAGCACCAGTAGGTGGCAGCAAATCATCAGAAATTCCTCCCTTTCCATCCGCCCCCTACAGCTGGCATTCCTAGGGCACCGCTGGGGGGATGCTCGCAGCGTCAGCATCTCCGCCGGCCTGGAGAGGGCACTGCTGCAAACAGGGCATTGAAAGCTTGCTGAGGATTTGACTTGCCAGAGACAAAGTCAACCTAACTGCATGTTTAAGGCCCCTGACCCTAACTGTGTTTCAGGCGCCCGGCTCCCTGCCCTGAGCACCCAGCGGCTGCAGAAGGGGGGCACGAGCTAGTGCTTGGTGCCCAGAACACCGGGGTAAGTCCTTGGCCATGCTGCTGTCCCATGGGACTCAGCTCCTCCTCCGTGATGGGGCTAACGCTCCCTCCTGCGTCCCAGGGCTGGTTGGAGGCAGGGACGGCATCTCACACCATGTCCGGGCAACTCATGGCGCGACGGGGCCCCTGAGCTCACCCGGGCCCCCCAGATGCTACTGGAAGAGCTCGGAGTCTGACGGGAGAATCCCCCACCAGAAAGGAAGGCCTGGTGCTGGTGTGGCTGAGCTGGGGCCCAGTGGTCAGTCCATTTCCACTGCGCACACAGCCCCAGCTGGCAGGGCTGGCAAGAGGCGGGTCCCGTCACCTGCGGGGCTGGGGCCGGGGCCAGGGCCGGGGTGGGGTCTCAGTCTCCTGTGCTCTCTGGTGTGCAGAACAGGCCCTAGAGTGTGTGAGATGTTGCAGCGTGTGGGTCTGGCCCAGCAGGGCCCACGCCTGGGTCAGGGGTCCAGCCCCACCAGAGTGCACATCCGCCCATTTGGTGACTTAACGGTGCCCTTGAGAGATGGGGCCTCGCTGAGCCAAGGCCTGATGCCACACAGCCGTGGGCCAGCTTGAAGAACACTGGACTAGCTAAAGGGGGCCAAGCTGCCCAGTGTGGACGCAGCTCGGCGTGGATATGGTCACGCTGGCTGTTCCTGTCTGGAGAAGGACCCTCTGCCCCGCTTGGACTGTGGCCACACAAGGGGTGGGATGGGCTCACACACTCGGTAACAGTCACCCCCAGCCACCATGAGCTGCCGGGTCTGAGGGACCCTGGCGTGGCCAGCGTGTCGGGCCCAGCGTGTGCTCAGATGGGGCCGTGCAGGCTGCATTAACTCTGTGCAGGGGCAGCGCCCAGGGCCCTACTCAGGGGGGCACCAGGAGCTGTACAAGCGTTTCCAGCTGCCCCTCTCACCAGGAACAGCCCCGCAGCCCCAGCGAGCTGCAGCACCCAGTCGTCCCGCTCAGCAGTGCCAGGCTCCAGCGCTGGGCACTGCCTGGAGCGTGGGGCTGTGTGACGCAGTGGGGGAGTTTTTTGTTTTTCCTTGTTTCCTATGCGGGATTTTCTTGGTTTTCCTATGGTTTGCATGCAGAGGGGGTGGGACTCAGTTTCCCTAGGTGCTACGGGTTTAACGAGGTGAGGAGAGAGGGAGTTTGTTGTCACAGAGGACCAGGGAGGGAACTTGGGACCCCAGCCATTGGCGTGGAGAACAGAGACCCCAGGGACTGGTGACCGGAGGCCCAGCTCAGGAGTCCCTGCCGGGTCTGGCCAGTGGGAGGACAATGGGCTGTAAAGAGAGGAGAGGGGGCCCAGGCGGCCCTGTTTACCTGGAGAGAAGACAGTGGACAGAGGTGAGCTTGGGGCCGATGCCATCAGATGCCCAGCTGGGAAGCAGGGGGGCTCTGGGCTGGAGGGGGGGAGCAGGCAGAGTCCCCCTGGGTGCAGGGGAGACTGGGATGTGTGGTGCTGGGGGAGGAGGCCCGGGGAGTTTCCTGGGCTGGGTTCAACGCTCAGTAAACCCTCCTGTTTTATGCCAGCTGAGAGTCGCTCCGGTCTAGAGAACAGGGGTGGAGGCCCCTGGGGTGCACAGCGAGGGGACTCCCTGAGGGGGCCCACGGCGAGAAACAGGTGTGCTAAGGCTCCGAGAGGTGCGGCTCCAGGAGGCGGAGGGGCTTAACCCCGAGAGCGTGTGGCCGCCCGGGGAGAAGGGCTGTCGCACTGAAAGGGGCCCCCCCGTGGTCCGCACGGGGCCGAGTGGGCACCATGTGAGTCCGTGACAATGGGCTGGGCTGAGGAGCCGGCTCGGCTGAGGGCTCGTGCTCCGGCCTGTGGACGTGGCCTTTGCCGGGCCGAGCAGAGACCGGCTGGGTCAGGGGCTGGCTGGGAGCCTGCCGGTCTCCCCGCGGCATGGGGGTGTGGGGCCACCCAGCAGCACTAGGCGCCGCGGGGGGACAGAGCCTGGGCTGGGCTGTGGGGCTGGCTCCCAGGGCGACGGGATCGGCACGCCAGCTATTCCCCCGCCTGGACACTGCTCCCATTGTCTGGGCCACGCCTGTCATTCCCCGGCCGCGGCCCCGTCACCTGCACCCACATACCAGGCCCCGTTGCCGTGCTGTGGCGAAGACGGGCTGGCGGCTCGGGCCGTGAGGCTGCAATGGGATTGCGGGGGCTGGGGGGCTCGGGGCTGGGGCCTCTCCCCTGCCCAGAGACAATGTGAGATGGATGGGCTGGTGGGAAACCGGCACCAGCCTCCAGCCTGGGAGCGGGGAGGGGGAGGCTCCGGCTGCAGGGGCCCAGCAGACGCCTGAGCAAAGGCTGCTCCCGCGTGGGACACAGGATTGGGCCCTGTCACCTCACAGCTGCTGCAGCCATGGCTTATTCTAAAGTGCCAGCAGCAAAGGAGGCGTCCCGGCTCCCAGCCCCCACAACCCCCCTCCCCTCCCAGAGCCGGGGATGGAACCCAGGAGTCCTGGCTCCCAGGTCCCAGCCCCCACGACCCCACTGCCCTCCCAGAGCCGGGGATAGAACCCAGGAGTCCTGGCTCCTGGCCCCCTAGACCCCACTCCCCTCCCAGAGCCAGGGATAGAACCCAGGAGTCCTGGCTCCTGGCCCCCTAGACCCCACTCCCCTCCCAGAGCCAGGGATAGAACCCAGGAGTCCTGGCTCCTGGCCCCCTAGACCCCACTCCCCTCCCAGAGCCGGGGATGGAACCCAGGAGTCCTGGCTCCTGGCCCCCTGCTCTGCTTAGGGCACTGGGGATTTTGAAGGGCAGCAATAGATCTGGGGAGCATTGAGTGGGGGGGACTGATTGGCAGACCCTACAGATGTGTTCCCCCGCCCAGGCCCCAGGCATGTGACCCCCCTGAACCCCCCACCCAGCTTTCCCTCCCCAGCACCCTGGGCTGAAACCCCAGCCCCTGAGTGAAGAGCCAGCCCCACCCACCCCCATTCCCCCATCACTTACCCCATGGGGCACAATGCTCCTTGAGTCAGACTCTCAGGGCTCAGGCCTGGTGCTCGTGGCCACTGTGAGGCAGCAGGGAGGGGGGAGTGGTGACCTGGGAATGTGGCAGGGGAGTTTCACTGGGGAGGGGAGACCTGAGAGCCTGTAACCTGAGCCAGGAGGGGGAGGGGGAGGTAACACCTCTGCCCAGGAATGTGGGCAGAGGCTGCAGGAGGGAGCCTGCTGGGTGGGTTTAGTTTCAGTTTGGGGCTGGGTGGGGGAACGCAGGGAACCCCAGGGCTGGGGTCTAAGCTCCCTGCCCCCCAGAAGGACTTGACTGAGGGGTCCTGGTTGTACCCATAAGCTCTGTTTTAGACTGTGTTCCTGTTGTCCAATAAACCTCCCCATTTTACTGGCTGGCTGAGAGTCTCAGTGAATCCCAGGAAGAGGGGTGCAGGGCCTGGACTCCCCCACACTCCGTGACAACTGGTGGCAGCCGAGGGATTTACTGCACCCTGTGAATGGCGCTTCCTGCAGTAAGTGACTGGGGAACAGTAAAACGAAGGGGGATTGACGGGGACCGGGCGTGCTGAAGATTCAGAGAGAGACGGTTTCGGGGGGTGGTTAACCCCTGGGAGTGTGTGACCAGAGAGAAGGACTTTTGCAGTAACAGGGTCCCCCAGGGGATTGCAGCGAGCGGTCCCAGGGGCGGAGGAGTCTGCAGCTCGACCCTGGCAAAGAGGTGGTGACCTCAAGAAGGACTGGCACACTAAGGGCTTTTCCTGGAAACCGTGGGAAGCTGCCCGGCCTGCGAGTGGCCAGCAGGGAGATGTACGCTAAACGCCTGAAGAGCGACCTGGTGGAGCTGTGCAGGCAGAGGGGGCTGCGCATTGGGAGGTTCACCAAGGAACAGCTGATTGCCCAGCTGGAGGAGAGGGATCGCTTGGATGACCCGATCCCTGTCCCTGAGGGAAGCCGCCTGGGGGACGCAGCGTGGGCCCTGGGGCCTGACCGGGCTGGGAGGGGTCAGACTGCTGCCGAGGACATCCCGAGACCAGTCCTACCTAGGCCTGGGGGAGGGGTTGGGGGAAGCCCAGCGAATACCGAGGGCACCCTGACCCCGGCAGCCAGCAGGGGATCCTCCCGGCGGAGCTCCCCATCCCTGGAGCGGAGGCGGCTGGAATGGGAGAGGGAGATGACAATGAGGGAGCTGGAGGATCATGAAAAACAACATAAGCATGAGCAGGAGGAGAAGGAGAGGGAACATCAGGAGAAGCAGAGGGAATGTCAGGAGAAGGAGAGGCAACGTAGGCATGAGCAGGAGGAGAAGGAGAAACAGAGACAGCATGAACTGGAGCTGGCCAGGCTGAGGAGCAGTGGGGCCCCGGCTGCGGCTGCGGTGAGTGCGGGGGGACCCAAGACTGCAAGGAGCTTTGATAAGTGCTTCCTGGCCCAGCGGAAGGAGGGGGAGGACATGGATAGCTTCCTGACGGCCTTTGAGAATGCCTGTGAGCTGCACAGGGTTGACCCTGCGGACAGGCTCCAGTTCCTCACCCCCTTACTGGACCCCAAAGCCGTGGAGGTGTACAGCCGGATGACAGGGGCGGAGGCAGGGGACTATGAACTGTTCAAACAGGCCCTGCCCCGTGAGTTTGGGCTGACCCCCGAGATGTACCGGAGAAGGTTCCGGAGTCAGCGTAAAACGCCTGAGGTCACCTACCTACAACTGGTCAACCGGATGCAGGGGTATGCCCGCAAGTGGACAGCTGGGGCCCGAGCTAAAGAGGACCTGCTGGACCTAATCGTACTGGAGCAACTGTATGATCAGTGCCCGTCCGACCTGAGGCTGTGGCTGGTGGACAAAAAGCTCGAGAACCCCCAGCACGCAGGGCAGCTGGCCGACGAGTTTGTGAACAGTCGGTCAGGGGGTAGCTGGGAGGAGTCCCAAAAGAACAGCCCCCTCCCCCCCCCCCGATGCAGAGAGAGAGTCACCAGGGGGCCTCCCAGCGGGGAAATAGGAAGAACCCCCTCCAAAGGGGAACGCCTGGCGTCGGGCCCCTCCGACCCGCTCGAGGGGACCAACGTGACCTGAGCTGCTATCACTGTGGCCAGAGAGGCCACGTACGGTCCCAGTGCCCCGGGCTCAGGGACAGACTGAGCAGACCCAACCTACCCAGGGTTAACTGGGTAGGGACCCAGCTGGACGAGGGGCAGACGGCCCAGGCAAGGGGGGCTGCCAGCTTACCACCTGCTCAGGAGGGAAGAGTACCCCAGGCCAGCTCCGCCAGAGGGCTGGAGGCTCTGGACTCAAGGTGCTCAGTTTACAGAGTGTGCATGGGGCTGTCCCTCCAGAGAGAGTGCCCTGTTCCCCTGGAGGTGGATGGGATGAAGGTCAATGGATACTGGGATACGGGCGCGGAGGTGACGCTGGCCCGGCCCGAGGTGGTGGCCCCAGATCGGGTGGTGCCCAACACCTACCTGACCCTGATGGGGGTGGGCGGGACCCCATTTAAGGTGCCCGGGCAAGGGTACACCTGAAATGGGGGGCCAAGGAGGGCCCCAAGGATGTGGGGGTACACCACCATTTGCCCACTGAAGTTTTGATGGGGGGGATCTATAGGACTGGCCAAGCAAGCCCCAGACCACCCTGGTTGTGACCCGTAGCCAGAGCCGGTGAGGGGCACTGCACCCCGATCTTGGGGAGGGTACCACACCGGAGGCGCAGGACCCTACCCTGGTGGGGAGGGAGCGCCGAGGGGCACGGCTCAGAGGGGGAACTGGGCCCCATCCCTTCCCCAGCCGCTGAGTTCCAGGCCGAGTTGAGGAAAGATCCCTCCTTGCGGAAGCTCAGGGACCTGGCCAACCTCAGGGTGGTACGGACCATGAGGAGAGGCTGCCAGGAGAGGTTCCTGTGGGAGAAGGGGTTCCTGTACCGAGAATGGGCTCCCCCAGGGGAAGTAGAGTCCTGTGGGATCAGGAGGCAGCTGGGGGTCCCCCAGAAGTATCGCCGCAAGCCACTGTACCTGGCCCATGACATCCCCCTCGCAGGGCACCAGGCAATCCGGCGCACCCGGCAGAGGTTGCTACAGAACTTTTACTGGCCTGGGGTCTTTACCACGGTCCGGCAGTATTGCCGATCCTGCGACCCCTGTCAGAGGGTGGGGAAGGCCCGGGACAAGGGAAAGTGGCTTTGAGACCTTTGCCCATCATAGAGGAGCCTTTCCAGAAGGTGGCCATGGACATCGTGGGGCCTCTCACCAAGACGACCCGGTCAGGGAAGAAATACATTCTGGGGGTGGTAGATTTTGCCACCCGCTACCCCGAGGCAGTGCCCTTAGCTTCCATTGAAGCAGACACCGTCGCCGATGCGCTCCTGACCATTTTCAGCCGAGTGGGGTTCCCCAAGGAAGTCTTGACAGACCAAGGCTCCAACTTCATGTCGGCCCTGCTCCGGTGCTTGTGGGAGAAATGTGGGGTCCGGCACGACTGGGCCTCAGCTTATCACCCCCAGTCCAACGGGCTGGTGGAGAGGTTTAACGGGACGCTAAAGATGATGCTGAAAACCTTTATGGACCAGCACCCGCAGGACTGGGACAAGTACTTACCGCACCTGCTGTTCGCGTACAGGGAGGTGCCCCAGGAGTCGACCAGATTTTCGCCTTTCGAACTGTTATATGGAAGGAGGGTGAGGGGCCCCCTGGACCTGATGAGAGACGAGTGGGAGGGGAAGGCCACTCCCGATGGAGAGACAGTGGTGGAGTATGTCCTGATCTTCCGAGAGAGACTGGCTGAACTCATGGGCCTGGCCAGGGAGAATCTGGCCAGAGCCCAGAGGAAGCAGAAGGTCTGGTATGACCGCACGGCGCGGGCCCGTGCCTACGCCACCGGGGATCCGGTGATGGTTCTCATCTCTGTGAGAAAGAACAAACTACAGGCCGCCTGGGAGGGCCCTTTCAAGGTTGTCAAGCAGCTCAATGAGGTAAACTATGTGGTGGAGCTGTCGAACCGGGCACACCTCCGCCGGGTGTACCATGTGAATATGATGAAGCCATATTATGCCAGGGGGAATGTGGTGTTGGCCGTGTGTGGACAGTGGGAGGAGCAGGGAGATGACCCTTTAGTAGATCTATTCCCTGGGACCGGAGCTGGTTCCCCCCTGGACACAATTCCCCTCTCGGATCAGCTAACCCCTGCCCAGCAAGCTGAGGTCAGGGGGGTGCTGCATCCGTACCGACAGCTGTTTTCCAACCAGCCTGGACGCACTAATCTGACTGTCCACCGGGTGCAGAGAGGGTCGCACCCGCCGATAAGATGCTCCCTGTTCCGAGTCACAGGGAAAACTGCTCAGGACCTGGAAAGAGAGGTCCGGGACATGCTGGTTTTGGGGGTGATCCAGCCATCGGCCAGCCCTTGGGCCTTGCCAGTGATGCTGGTCCCCAAAAAGGACGGGTCGGTCCGGTTCTGTGTGGACTATCGGAAGCTCAATGCCATCACTGTATCTGATGCCTACCCCATGCCCAGGCTGGACGAGCTCCTAGACAAGCTGGGAGGAGCCCGGTACCTTACCACCATGGACCTTACAAAGGGCTATTGGCAAGTGCTGCTGGATGCAGATGCCTGGCTGAAATCGGCCTTTATCACCCCTCTGGGGCTCTGCGAGTTCCTGACCCTGCCTTTCGGCCTCAAGGGAGCACCGGCCACCTTCCAGCGCCTGGTGGACCAGCTCCTGAGGGGGATGGAGAGTTTTGCCGTGGCGTATATTGATGACATCTGTGTCTTTAGCCAGACCTGGGAGGACCACGTGTCCCAGGTTAGACAAGTGCTGGACCGACTCCAGGGGGCTGGGCTGACTGTGAAAGCGGAGAAGTGCAAGGTGGGGATGGCGGAAGTATCTTACCTGGGCCATCGGGTGGGAAGCGGCCGCCTAAAGCCGGAACCAGCCAAGGTGGAGGTGATCAGAGACTGGCCCGCTCCCCACACCAAAAAGCAGGTCCAAGCCTTTATTGGGATGGCAGGATACTACCGAAGATTTGTGCCCCACTTTAGTGCCATAGCCGCCCCCATCACTGAGCTATGCAAGAAGGGGAAGCCAGACAAGGTGGTCTGGACCGAGCAGCGCCAGGAGGCTCGCCGGGCGCTGAAGGAGGCTCTGGTCCGTGGCCTAGTTCTGGCAAACCCAGACTTTGACAAGACCTTTGTGGTGTTCACCGACGCCTCCGACACGGGACTGGGGGCGGTGTTAATGCAGGAGGATGAAAAGGGGGAGAGACACCCCATCGTGTACCTGAGCAAGAAGCTGCTACCCCGGGAGCAACACTACGCGGCCATCGAGAAGGAGTGCCTGGCCATGGTGTGGGCCCTCAAGAAACTAGAGCCCTATCTCTTCGGGCGACACTTCACCGTGTACACTGACCACTCTCCCCTGACCTGGCTGCTCCAGATGAAAGGAGCCAACGCCAAACTCCTGAGATGGAGCCTGCTCCTGCAGGATTACGACATGGACGTGGTCCACGTGAAGGGAAGGGCCAACCTGATAGCGGACGCGCTGTCCCGGAGAGGGGGCCCCGAACTTCCCCAGGACACTGGTCACAGTGACCCCGCTCAGTTCAGTCTCGAAGGGGGGAGAGATGTGATGCAGCAGGGAGGGGGGAGTGTTGACCTGGGAATGTGGCGGGGGGTTTCACTGGGCATGGGAGACCTGAGAGCCTGTCACCTGAGCCGGGAGAGGGAGGTGACACCTCTGCCCAGGAACGTGAAGACAGGCTGCAAGAGGGAGCCGGCTGGGGGGTTTAGTTTCAGTTTGGTGCTGGGTGGGGGAATGCAGGGAACCCCAGGGCTGGGGTCTGAGCTCCCTGCCCCCCCTCCAGAAGGACTGGACTGAGGGGTCCTGGTTGTACCCACAAGCTCTGGTTTAGACTGTGTTCCTATCGTCCAATAAACCTCCCGCTTTACTGGCTGGCTGAGAGTCACGGTGAATCCCAGGAAGAGGGGTGCAGGCCCCGGACTCCCCCACACTCCGTGACAGCCACCGCCCCAAGTGCATGTTCCTGCAGGATGGAGGGACCCAGGGCAGCTGCTGGAATCCAACTGCCCTGGCTTGTGGGGGAAAGGGGGGGGTTCTATCTCTGCCCTCCCATGCCCCCCACCCCCCACTTTGCTCCCCCAGTGCTGGCCTGCCGCACATGAGCTCAGGGCAGCAGCAGCAGCTCGGATCTGGCTCAAGGTGACACCACAGGACCCACGGCAGGGGAAGCGCTCCACCTAGGCTCTGGCAGGGGCATTTAAACCCAGGGGCTTGAGCCTGGCCTGGCCTCTCCCCCACCCCCTGCGGCTGGCAGCACCCCCGCCCGCCCCCAGCAGAACCCACCCGGTGCTCCGGATGGGGCGGGAGCTTCCCACGATTGGACCTGCTGGTCCCACATGCTGGCCGGCCGAGGCAGTGGGCTGGGCCCCAGGAGACTGGAGCCAGCTCCCAGTTGGAGCTTGGCCAAGGCACTTTGGTCTCATCTGCACGTAAAAGTTGTGCCATTTACCTGCCCTGGCGCAGCAAGCCCCCACTGTGGATGCACCTGCCCCAGGAGCCGGTGAAGCGAGGCAGGGCCCCTTTGCCCCAGGGCTGCTCTGACCGTTTGCCAGCGAGTGGGGTGGGTTTTTCACTGCCCCAGCAAGGCCGGCACGAGCCCTAGTGTAGACGCAGTTCAGTCACCAGAGCTGGGCCTGCAGCAGCAGGGCTGAGAGCAGCTGGGGAACCTGCCCGAGCTACGTGGACACACCCGT
Source organism: Lepidochelys olivacea (assembly GCF_965140295.1). Lineage (NCBI taxonomy): Eukaryota > Metazoa > Chordata > Testudines > Cheloniidae > Lepidochelys > Lepidochelys olivacea. Next base: position 1,552,867 of record NC_140430.1, read on the forward strand.
GGTTCTAGCCGGCCCCCGCCGAGGGGTTCGCTGGTTCGAGCAGACTGCCCGAACCCAGGGCTGGCACCCACATTCCCACGGCAGGGAAACCCCACAGCCCACACCACCACTGCTTTACCCAGGAAACGGAGCAGGGACCAGACCTCAACAGCACCGGGGCACAGGGGACCCATCTGTCCAGCGCAGCTCACGAGCCTGTCAGCACCCCGTGCCCCGGGCAGGGCCCGTTTCTCCCCGTGCCCGTCTGTTCTCGGGACGCATGGGTGGAGTTTCCATTTACCCACCACCACCTGGCACCCGCTCTACCCACTGCTGCCCCCCGAGAGCACAGCCTTGCCCCCAGGTGCCATCCAAACTTCGTGCCGCTACAAAACATCCATCCTGTCCCACCACGATGCTCCGGCTCGTATGGGGGCCCAGCAGGCGGGGGGGCCGAGGCTGCGTGGCTGAAGGCCAAGCTGGAGGATGCAATGGGGTGAATCCAGCAAGGGGGGTGACTGGGCTAGAGCAGTGTGAATGGCAGAATCTGTAGCCCCATCCCCGGGGCTCAGGATCACACAGTCAACATGCAGCTGAGCTGGGGGCAGAACCCAGGAGTCCTGCACCAGGGGCCCCTCTCCCTTCCAGAGTCACGGGGCCAGCTGCCAGGTCCTATGCTCCGGAGGCAGGTGGCTCCCCATCCCCGCACCGGCCCAGGGCGGGGACGAGGATTCAGTACCTGCCCCCACTTGTTTCAAATCAGCGTGTGGAACGGGCACAGTCCGCCTCCCCCGGCCAGGATTAGAGCTAATGGGATTTACCATTTCAGCCAATATCCCCTTAAATACAGGGCCGGGGCGGGGTGGAGAGCTTCTCTCTGGCTCCAGATCTCCCTGCCCCAGAAGCACCATGGCTCCCCTAAGCTGTTTCTAATTAAAGTCAGCCCTAGCCTGTCCATCACCCCTTCCCCAGCCCGCCCAGGAGACCAGGCTTCACTGGCACGGATGGTGGCGGGGGGCAAGGGCACAGCTCGCACCAGATCCAGGCCACATATAGCTAATCCTATCACAGCTAGTCCTTGGAAGTCCCAGCCCCCCCCCCCCCCGCTCTAACCCACTAGACCCTACTCCCCTCCCAGAGCACGGGACAGAACCCAGGAGTCCTGGCTCCCAGCCCCCCCGCTCTAACCCACTAGACCCTACTCCCCTCCCAGAGCACGGGACAGAACCCAGGAGTCCTGGCTCCCAGCCCCCCCGCTCTAACCCACTAGACCCCACTCCCCTCCCAGAGCACGGGACAGAACCCAGGAGTCCTGGCTCCCCCCTGTCTGAAAGAGCAGTTGGGAATCCCAGTTCCGCTGGCAGCCCCAGGAGGGGAAAGAAGCGAGGCAGGGCCAGCGTTACATAAAACATGTTTCATATTCAATGGGGGTACAGGAGTCCGCGTGTATCCAACACTCGAGAGCCGGGGGGGGCAGGTGGTGCTATACACACGGGCCACGTCCCAGGGCAGAACCACGGGCAACATGTCACACCAAGCACAGACCGGGGGGTGGGGGATATAAATACATGTGCTGGGGAGGAGCTGACAGTATGTCCGCCCGCCCGGGGCGGGGGGGGGGGGGATGTTCTCGTTACAATCACTGTGCTGCCCGGGGGGGGGAAACGGGGGACACTCAAGGCGCTGGCGTTACTTGCTAATCGCTCCCCCCTGCTGGCTGGTTAGGTGGCTCCCCAAGCTGGGGGGAGTGGGTGAGGCCCAATTTCCCTCCATCTTGGGGAAGAGGGATGGGGGGGGCACATGCATGACTGCGGGGGGGGGGGGTGTGCAAAGAAAAAATTAATATACCCCTTGCCAACCAGCCCACCGAGGAACAGCAACTAATTACCCAGCCCAAACTGAGCTAACGGGCTCCCACCACTCGCCCCTGGGGGACAGGATCCCCAGGGCTACCATCCTTCTGCTATGGGCAAGTCCTGGGGGGCAGCGGTCCCTGATGTGTCTCCCCTAAACTCCTGCTCAGCCCAGCAGGCGCCTCTCGGGGTGTCCCCACAGCAAGCAGTCGTGATAATGGGAGTGACCCCCCCCTGCTGCAGAGGCAGGGGGGGCTGCTGCAGGGGGAGGAATCCTGCCTCTTGAAGTGACATGATTTGGTGGCAGGGCCCTGCTGAGCTTCGTTTTGCTCCGGGGTGACCTCGGCGGGGGGGGTGGGTGGTCATTTAGCAGCTGTGGGTGCCTTTGTGCACTGCCCCAGTGGAGACGCAGGGAAGCTGGGGCCGGATAAGGGGCCGGCAGCTTCTGAAACCCTGGGGGAGGGGGGTGGGGCGCGAGGCTGAGTGGCAATTTCCACCCTGGTTCCGATTCTGCCACTGAATCCACACACCCCCGCCCCTGGCCCGGCCCCCCCTTGGGAACGTTCACCACCCTTGCACAGAGACTACACTGGCCAGTCCCCCACCAGCTCTGCCAGCCCCCCTTGTGTCTGTACAGTGTGGTGCGGGGGGAGGGCAGGGGGTTTTCAGGGCACATGCGGCAGGGAGGCTGGGGGAAGGGCCACGTTGCCAGCAGGGGGCGCTGCCCTAGCAAGTGATTCCAAACCCCCCCCCCATGAAAGATGGAAAGTGATGAGACCCAGAACCGACTCCCCCAGCTGCCCCCCTCCCCCTGCAGTGCCCCCCCCCCAGCACAGACCAGGCAGCCCCCCCACACAGAAGCTTAAAGCTGCCTTGAGGAATTCACCTCCGTGTTTAGACTCACGTCACAGGGCACCAAGAACAATATAAAAACAACACAAAAGAAAGGCCACTGCCACACGCAGGTCCGTCCGTGTGCCTCCCCACCCCCCCCCAGCCCTGGGCAGCAGGGGGCCTGCCCCAGCACGGAAGCAGATGCCCCCCGCCCCCCTATATATTTATATATCTATATATTCATCACACACGCACACACACAGAGATCCGTGCAAACCTCGGGGGCGGGGGGGACCAGAACCGAGACCCCAGATCAAACCCACAGCAACCGGTGCCGGAACGAAAGCAAAACCCAAGGAGCTGGGGAGGGGGGGAAGAGACCCACGCAGCCCCGCGCGGGCAGCCGACGGGTCCTGCCAGCCTGCGAGGGGGTGGGGAGAGGGGCGGCTCTCGCTCACTTCTTGTTCTTCAGCTGGTTGGCCAGCCAGTCCAGGCCCTCGTAGAGCCCGTCCCCGCTGGTGGCGCACGTGGCCTGGATGTACCAGTTGCGATGACGCAGGGAGTGCAAGCCCAGCTTGTCCGTGATCTCCGCCGCGTTCATGGCGTTGGGCAGGTCCTGGGGGGCAGAGGGGGGCGGGGGGGTTACCAGCCTGCCTGACCAGACACCACGGCGACAGGCACGTCGCCCGCAGAGAACTCCGTGCCAGGGCGGCCGTGGCTGGAGGGGCCCTGGGGGCGGACAGCACCCACCTGCTTGTTGGCGAAGACGAGGAGCACGGCGTCCCGCAGCTCGTCCTCGGCCAGCATCCGCATCAGCTCCTCACGTGCCTCGTTCACCCGCTCCCGGTCGTTGCTGTCCACCACAAAGATCAGCCCTGGGGGGCGGAGGGAGGGCGCTGACACCAGGCACTGGGGGGCGGGTTTTGCAACTCACAGACCCACAGTTAGGAAGCCCCACTCCGTTCCGGGGCTGTGCATGACAGAGTGCGCCCCCAAATCTCTGCCTGGGGGGGTGACAGTGCACCCCCAGACTCCTCCTCACCACCCCATCTTGGAGGGGATGACAGGGTGCACCCCCAAACCCCACCTCACCACCCCACCTTGGGGGGTGACCATGCATCCCCAGACCCCTCCTCACCACCCCACCCCTCTAATGGGGGGTTGAACAATTCTCTTCCCCCCACCCACTCAAACCCATGGCGGGGGCTGTGGGGGCAGAAGAGAAACAGAAACCCTCTAAACCCCCCCACACACACACACATATACTCAGACAGCCCTAGACTATCGCTGGACAGGGGAGGGAAGGGCACAGAACAGGCCGGGCTCAGGACCCAGGGGGCAGGGGAGGGGACGGAGGAGGGCGGGGGGCCCCGTACCCTGGGTGTTCTGGAAGTAGTGCCGCCAGAGCGGCCGGATCTTGTCCTGGCCGCCCACGTCCCACACGGTGAAGCTGATGTTCTTGTACTCGACAGTCTCCACGTTGAACCCTGCGGGGGGGGGGGGGAAGAGGAGGTTAGCCACAGATGTGAGGGGAAGCCAGCCCTGCCCCCAGTGGGGGCTCCGCCCTCTTTGCCTCGGGCACGTTTGCCAGCGAGGGGCACTGCTCAGTGACAGCCACCGCAGGGTCTCCAGGCACTGGAGTGAGACCCAGCAAACTCGTCTCACACAGAAGCCTCTCAACGGGCAAAAAAGAAACTGAGGCATGGAGGGGGGCAGGGCAGGTTTAGACGGGGAAATTGAGGCACAGAGGTCAGTAACTTGCCTCCAAATTCAGACAGCAGCAAAGCTGGGCAAAGAAACCAGGCATCCTGGCTCCCAGCCCCCCCCCCGCTCTAACCACTAGACCCCACTCCCCTCCCAGAGCTGCAGACAGGACCCAGGAGCCAAACAACCCTAGCAACCTGCCAGGGCCCAGGCCCGTTATGGGTCAGCTGGTCCTTTCCTCCTGCCTCCCCAGGCCAGTATATGGGGCTGTGTGCTCACCGGACCACACCCGTCACACGGGAGTCCCTGTCCCCATGGCAGGGCCGGCTGATGGGAGCCCCTGGGAGCCGTGGCCTGGCTCCCGGCCCTACCTATGGTGGGGATAGTGGTGACGATCTCGCCCAGCTTCAGCTTGTAGAGGATGGTGGTCTTCCCGGCCGCGTCCAGCCCCACCATCAGGATGCGCATCTCCTTCTTGCCGATCAGGCTCTTCAGCAGGTTGCCGAAGATGTTGCCCATGGTGGTGGTGGGGGCGCGGTGCAGGGGCTCCCAGGGCCGGCTCGCTCGCGGTGCGTTCCTGGCGTCGAGGCCGGTTCCTGGGCGGCGGGAAGGGCAAAGCCGGCCGGCATCAGGTGCCTGCGGAGACGGCAGCTCCCAGCGGGCCCGGATGCAGGGGGGCGTACACCCCAGGAGCTCTGCTCCATGGCGGGGATGGGTCGGGCAGGGCGTTCGGTGACTCATGCCCCGAGTCCCGGCTCGATGCCCGGCCAGCCCAGTCCTGATCCCCAGGTGCTCAGCAGCCACAGCCCGCAGTGACTGTGAGAGGCCCTGCTGGCCCACTGGCTTCAGGCTACCCCAGCCCAGCCCCACAGCCGGGGGGACAGGGGAGACTCACAGGCAATCAGTGAGGAGGACAGCGCCACAGGCTGGCTTTGTGTGCCCCACAAGGGACCTTTCTCCCTGCGTCACAATACTGAAAGGCAGAGCCGGGGGGCAGCCGTGCCAGGCCGTGCCCAGCACCCACCAGGGCCAGCTGACTCGGTGGCCCTCGCTCCCCGGCCATGGAGTGTCGGCCCCCAAGGCACTGACAGCAGGGTCACGGCAGTGCTGCCAGTGAGGGCCAGGAGTGGCACATGCAGGGCGGGGGGGGGTTCACTGTGGGGGGGTCCATCGCACAGGGGGTGCAGGGGCAGCCCCCGCTCCTAACACTGCATGCTAGCCAATCAAAACAGGCCTTCCCCTAGCACCTGCCAACCGCAGCCCCTAGGAGGTGGGTCCAGACCAGCCTTAACACAGATGTAACACAGATGGGGAAACTGAGGCACTGAGCCAGGGACTTGCCCAAGGCCACGGAGTGAACAGAAGAATTCCCAGCCTCCAGCTAACACTCCCTGCCAAAGCTGGGAATAGAACCCAGGAGTCCTGGCTCCCAGCCCCCGCAGCCCCCCCCCCCACAAGGTACCTGTGCAAGGGAACGGGGCACCGGCACCTCTCACCCTTCCATGTCCCTCTTGTTGGTGTTTTAGGCCATTCCCTGCCCTTGGGGTATCAGCAGCCCCTGCCCACCGTGCCTCCCTCTGGCTCCCTCGAATCCCAGCGCCTCTTTGCCAGGGCCTGATCCTGCCCCTCTACAGCGTCTCCAGCCAGCACGCGGCACCGCCAGGGCCCCCCTCAGACCCACAAGCCCAGGAGCCCCACATTAAGGCAGGCCCCGGGCCCCCCAGGGCTGAGACCCACCCACCCAAAATGAGTAATAATGAAGCATGACACGGTTCCCTGCCTTCCACCCCGACACGTCACAAGTGATAATGGGGGGAGGACCCCGCCCAGGAAACCCACAGGGGGTTCACTCGCTGGTCAGCATGGGGGCAAGACCCCAGGCCCCTTGCCCCCCCCGGTCCAGCTGCACGCCCTCCCGGGAAAGAAGGGCCCCTGGGGGAAAGGTAGCCCCCAAGCTCAGGGGGGACAGTGCTCAGAGAACAGGGCCGTGCCCACAATTTGGAAGGGCCCAGCCCCCCACATGGGGCTCTCAGCCCCTTCCACTATTGGGGTCTGCAAATAGGACCCCAAAAGCAGCCTCCCACAGCAGCAGGGGGGGCAAAGCCAGCTGCCCCCGTCAGGATGCTGGCAGGCCCCAGCTAGTCTCCCTGCTCTCCCCGAGGGGCACGGCCCCCCCCGACACTCCATTCTGGAGGGGGTCCCGGGGGGAAGGGATGCCTGGGTCCAGCCCCTCTGCTGGGTCTGAGACACCCCCGCTCCCAGGGCTCCCCACACTCAGTGACACGGGCGGGTCAGCTGCCTGCCCCCCCAGGTAACAGGCCCCACTGCAGCATGTGCACCCCCAGATGGCCTGCACCCAACCCCCCACCCTGCTAGGGGGCAGGCTTGCTCCCCCCATACCCCCTCCGGGTACGGGCCCCATTGCATGCCCCACTCCCCACCCAAAGGGCAGGCTTGCTGCCCCCCATGCACCCCACTGAGCGTGCCCCCCCTTGGGGACGGGCCCCATTGCATGCCCCACTCCCCACCCAAAGGGCAGGCTTGCTGCCCCCCATGCACCCCACTGAGCGTGCCCCCCCTTGGGGACGGGCCCCATTGCATGCCCCACTCCCCCCCCCAAAGGGCAGGCTTGCTGCCCCCCATGCACCCCACTGAGCGTGCCCCCCCTTGGGGACGGGCCCCATTGCATGCCCCACTCCCCCCCAAAGGGCAGGCTTGCTGCCCCCCCCCAGGCCCCCGCACCTACCTGCTCCGGCTCCGGCTCGCGCTCTTCCTCCCGCCCCCTCCCCAGCTGACTCTGCACCGACCCCCTCCCCCCCGGCCGGAAGCAGCAGGCCCTGTGCACGCACCCCGCGATCTCGCGAGAGCTGTCGCCTAGCCCTGGGGAGAGGGGGGGCAGCAAACCTCGCGAGATCAGCCACCCATCCCCATGGCAACCGCTGCAGCAGCGCAGGGGGGTGCTGCACGAGTGGGGGAGGGGAAGTGCATGGGGGGGCCGAGCATTGTGGGCCTTGTGCGTGCCTGGGGGCGCTGGGTGGGGCTGCGCCCCGGGGGGTGGAGCGGGGGGGTCACAGCAGCGTGGGAGTGGGGCGCGGGGGGGCTGGAGCGTGAATAGGGAGGCTGAGATTCATGACGGCCAGGTGCCACCGGGCGTGTGCGCGGGGGGGCCGTGGTGCATTAGCGGGGTGACGTGCACGGGGGGGGGCCGCGGTGCATTAGCGGGGGTGATGTGCACGGGGGCCCGTGGTGCACTAGCGGGGGTGACGTGCACGGGGGGGCCCGTGGTGCATTCGCAGGGGAGATGTGCACGGGGGGCCGTGGTGCATTCGCAGGGGCGTGCACGGGGGGGCCCGTGGTGCATTAGCGGGGGTGATGTGCACGGGGGGCCGTGGTGCACTAGCGGGGGTGACGTGCACGGGGGGGCCCGTGGTGCATTAGCGGGGGTGATGTGCACGGGGGCCCGTGGTGCACTAGCGGGGGTGACGTGCACGGGGGGGCCCGTGGTGCATTAGCAGGGGAGATGTGCACGGGGGGCCGTGGTGCATTCGCAGGGGCGTGCACGGGGGGGCCCGTGGTGCATTAGCGGGGGTGATGTGCACGGGGGGCCGTGGTGCACTAGCGGGGGTGACGTGGACGGGGGGCCCGTGGTGCATTAGCGGGGGTGATGTGCACGGGGGGCCGTGGTGCATTAGCGGGGGTGATGTGCACGGGGGGGCCGTGGTGCATTAGCAGGGGAGACGTGCACGGGGGGGGCCGTGGTGCATTAGCGGGGGTGACGTGCACGGGGGGGCGGGGGCGTGCACGGGGGGGCCGTGGTGCATTACCGGGCTTCCCCCAGCCAGCTTCCCCCTCCACCCCCCTGAGGGTGGGGCTGGGAGCCAGGACTCCTGGGTTCTATCCTGGCTCTGCCATGGGCGGATCTACTGCATCTCAGTGGGAGCTGGGTAAATCTCCCCTGTTCGGCGGCCTGGCCCTGCGCCCCGCTGGGATTTGGGTGGTGGGGAGCTGCCTGTGCCGCTCTTCTCCAGCAGGTGGCGCACTGCGCCTTGCAGTGAGGACCCACGTGGTAGGAGGGAGTTGAACATGAACTTAGCCCTGGGAGCTGGGCCTGTCCACACCTGCCCCGTGGGCAGCCGGGCTGAGCACCCCCCGGCCGGGCGCCAGGATTCTTTCAGTGCAGGTGGGTACACTTTAACCGCAGCCCGGGAGTCGGGGCTCCCGGGTTCCCTCCTCCCCAAGGCACGAGGGCACTGCACACAGAGCCCCCCTGTGCCCCCCCCTGCACACAGAGCCCCCCCAGCTCCCCCCCACTGCACACAGAGCCCCGCCGTGCCGCCTCACTGCACACAGAGCCCCCCCAGCTCCCCCCTGCACACAGAGCCCCCCCTGCACACAGAGCCCCCCCAGCGCCTCACTCACTGCACACAGAGCCCCCCTGTGCCCCCCCACTGCACACAGAGCCCCCCCAGCTCCCCCCCACTGCACACAGAGCCCCCCTGTGCCCCCTCACTGCACACAGAGCCCCCCCTGCACACAGAGCCCCCCCGCGCCCCCTCACTGCTCATGGTACGCACACCGAGAGACACAGCAGCCCCGCACTCTGTACAATCCCCCGCCCGCTGTGGCTGGAGGCTGGGCTGGCTGCGGGGCAGGCTGAGGGCAGGGCAGGGCCTGTGTGTTTGCAGCGTGAGTCAGAGCCTGCGGCTCTCAGGGAGCCTCCCACCTCAGCTGTTAGCAGAGCAGGATGCTGGCAAGCGGGGCCTCCCCAGGGTAGGCGCAGCCCCACCCGCCACATTGAAGCCCTTCAGCCCTGCCCTGGGGGGGTAGCAGGGAGGGGAGCATGGGAAGACGCCCTGGCAGCATGGGCCGAGCCCCCCGAACCTCACTGCACGTGGGGATCCAGCCCCATGTTGGGGCGTGGGTGCGGGGAGGCTGTTCCCAGCCTCTCTGGGCTTCCACATTCAGTGATCCGCTGGTCCCATAGCCAACGCTGTCTCCCACACCCTCCTGCCCGACTTACCTGCCCCCGGAATCCCAGCACACTTTCTACTGGGGTCTCATTGAGGGCCCCTGGCTCGGTGTCCTGGATCCCAGGATGACCCATCTAGCCTGGTCCCCATCACCCACGGCTGCAGAGGAAATGCACGAACCCCATGGTGGCCAGCCCTGGAATGAGCGGCCCAGGGGGGAGGCCCCTGCCCCGTCAGGTTGGGGCTGCTTCATTCCCCAGGAGGGAGGGCGCCTGACCCCGCCCAGCTCTCCTCCCCTCTGATGCCCTGTGGCTGAGAGTCCCACAGGCCAACCGCCTGCTATTCAAAGGGCATTCAGCTGAGTCGGGTTTACACTGCTGCCCTTCAGTCCTGCCAAAGGCCCCCGGGGGGGACAGGAGGGTGTGCAGGGTTTCCCCTTCAGAAGCAATGCCCCACTCTGGTCTTGGGGGTGGCGCAGTACGGGGCAGGGGACCCCATGCAGTTTGAAATGTGGGGGGCGGGGTGGTGTGTGGCAGGTCAGGGGGCAGAGTGATGCACTCTCCCCGGCTAGTATCTACGCAGCCTCTGGCTGATTTTGGGCCTGCAGCTGCAAGCGCTCCCTGGGAAAGTTCACCCTCACCCCAGGGTTGTAGGGGAGGGTGTCTCTGCTCTAGTGGGGTCCTGGCACACAAAATCCACTGGGGCAGAGAGGAGTGTGTGTCCCATGAGCTGCTAGGTCTCGCAGTGCCACCCTGTGTGCAATGGCCACCCCCACATGGCAGCAAAGTCATTCCCTGGGGCCCTGGAGCCAGGGCCGCCTGCTGGCACAACCCAGGAGGGATTTCCAGAGCAAGCAGCTTGGGCCATGGAGAGAGACAGGCAGAGGTGCAAATAACACACACACACATCACACCGAGCCCAACTGCACCCACTGCCTGCCTCTCCCACTCCCCTGCGATGGGACACTCGCTCCTCAGCCTTAAACGCAGGCCTCGTGGGATGAAGAATTGTCCTGTCCTCCACATGAGCGACTAGACCCCACTCCCCTCCCAGAACCGGGGATAGAACCCAGGAGTCCTGGCTCCCAGCTCCCCCACCCCCGCACTGGACCCCGCTCCCCATCCAGAACCAGGGATAGAACCCAGGAGTCCTGGCTCCCAGCTCCCCCACCCCCGCACTGGACCCCACTCCCCATCCAGAACCAGGGATAGAACCTAGGAGTCTTGGCTCCCAGCTCCCCCACCCCCGCACTGGACCCCACTCCCCATCCAGAACCAGGGATAGAACCCAGGAGTCCCAGCCCCCGGCCCCTCTAATCCCTCTTCCTCCCAGTTTCCATTTAACAAATGTTTAACCATCCTATTTGCTGCCCCAGGGCTTCCTGCCCCACCCCAGGGAAAGGGTCCGTGCGAGGAGCCCTGCACCCATGCCAGCCCCTGCAGCCGTGAGGGGCACAGCAGCAGAGGGGACCCCGAGGCCTGAGCAGGCCCCGCCCGGCAAGCCTCCAGCACAGGAAGGGGTTTCCGGTGGCTCTGTGCAGCGCCGGACACTGGACCCCGGTGCCAGTGAATTCACCACAGTCACTCTCCAGGCAGGTGCTTTTACTGACAGGAACCGGCTGTAGCTGCTAAACTAGCCAAGCGGGGCAGCCGCTTGCCGTGGGAGTCAGGTACAGGTGTGAAAACAGCCAGTGACACCCGGAGCGCACAGTCCGGGTAACGCTGAGCGCTAACTGGGCTCCTGAACCCCTGAGGTCTGTGCCCTAGAGCAATAAATTAACCCTGCGGAGTCCCCCACACCGGCCCCCTGCTGATACCCACCTCCAGCCCCCAATGCCCCCGCTGCCCGGAGCATCCCAATGCCCCGAACCTGATATCCCACTGCGACCCCCGACCCCCCACTGCTCTGCCCCGATTCTCACTGCTCTGCCCCGACCCCCCACTGCTCTGCCCCGACCCCCCACTGCCCCCGGAGCATCCCCCAGCCCCCCGTGCTCCCCCCATACTCCCACTCCATCCCCCTGACTCCCACTGCTCCTCCCCGACCCCATACTCCTACTGCGTCCTCCCTGACCCCTACTGCTCCACCCCCCGACCCCCACTGCCCGCAGCATCCCCCAACCTCCCCGCTGATCCGCTGACCCGCTCCCCCCACCCCCTGCGCTGCCCCCTGGCATCCCCATAACACACACCCCCGACTCCCCGCCGCTGCTCCCCTGCAGCCTTTAAAGCATTCGCAAAATTTGCTTAGCTCGCCCCCCCCGCCTGTTCCCGTCCCACAGAGCCCCAGGGGCTCAGGCTTTCCACCGCCTCTCTCCGGCCGCGGAGCCGCTCCCGGGGGAGCCCCTTCGGGGCGCGCGGGGGGCCGGCCCCCCTCACTTGCAGACGCTGAGCCAGGCGCCGAGCCGGCACTCCTCGCAGCGCACGGCGCAGCACCACTGGAAGCGGCAGCGGCAGCGTTCGCCGCGGGTCTGGCGCAGGAGGTTGTGGCCCCGCCCGCAGCAGAGGCTGGCGCAGCCGTCGGCGCGGGGGCTGCTGCGGTTGCAGGCGCGGCCGTGGGTGCCGGGCGAGCCGAGGGCCGGGTCGCGCTCGCAGAAGTCGGGCGAGGGCTCGAAGTAGACCAGCTGGCGGGCCAGGCGGCGCGGGCCGAAGGCGCCGCTGTTGCGGTTGCGGGCGCTGATGAAGGCGGCCCGCTGCAGCCGCTCCCGCAGCACCGCGCCCACCAGCCGGAACTCGGGCGCCGCCGGCCAGCAGGTGCGGAACTGGCAGCTGCCCGACGGGCCGTGGCACTTGCACTTGCGCTTCATGTTCTCCGCCACCACCTGCGCCGGGGGGAGACGGGGGAGCCGGGTGAGCCGGCGGAACTCCCTGCCGCAGGACCGGGCGGCAGCCGCGCAGCGGCCGCAGCCGTGGGGCCTGCCGCTGCTCATCACCGGCGGCTGCTGGGGGCTCGGGACGAAGCCCCCCGCCGAGACCGGCACCCTTCCTGCTCACGCCTGGCCTGAGGCATCAGCCCTGGGCCTCCCAGTGAGCAGCGGCGACCCTGCCCCCTAGGGCCCCCCAGCCCCTATCCCCACCCTGGCCCCCGTTGGCACCCTACTTATCTCCCCACCCTGCCCCCTAACACCCCTTGCCCGCTGTCCCCCTCCCCCAGTGCCCCTGCCCCCTCTGTGCCCCTCCCCCATGCCCCGCAGGTACTGTGCCCCTCCCGCACCATGCCCCTCCCCCCATACCTGTCTGCCCACCCAGTTGTTGTGGACCCTCATCCGGGCCTGGATGTCACGTGGCGCCTCCCGAGGGTCCAGGAATTCCCGGGAGAAGCGCTCCCCGAAGCCGATGTCGGGTCCGCAGCCGCCCCACTGCCAGGTGTCCTGCGGGCTGGGCTCGCCCAGGAGCGAGGCCAGCTGAGGGGGGAGGCCCTTGCCCCGGGACAGCGCCTGCAGCTGGCTCAGCTTCAGCTGGCGCTTCTCCGGGCCGCCGCGCTCCCGCCAGGAGCAGCCGCAGCCCTGCAGCTTGCCCAGGCTACAGGCCGTGGCCACCGAGTGCATCACGCCGGCCGCCAGCAGGGAGAAGGCGAAGGCGCTTTCCCGGAAGCCTGAGGAGCACAGGGGGAGGGGGTGAGCTGGGGACCATGCTGGGCCCCTCCCAGGAGACGAGGAGGAACCCGGGCACCCTCCCCCCTGCAGAAGTGCAGCTGGCTCTGGGGTGGAGCATGAGGCAGCCCGGTCGGCGAGGAGGAACAGAGTATCCAGCTGAAACTGGCCGGGCGAGGGGAGGGGGAACAGGGTCACTGGGGTCAGATTTCCGCCAGAACTCCTGGGTTCTTTCCGAACACACCCAGGATCCTTGCTGCCCCCTGCAATCAGCTCAGCTCCCCCCAGCTCCGCCGGTGCCCCTCACTCCTGACCCGCAGCTCCGGCTAACCCAGCCCTGCCCCCCTCAGCCCCGACCCACAGCTCCCTGCACTCCCTCTTCTGATTCACAGAAACCACTCCCCTGGTTGAACTGGGCTGAGACCAGCTGCATTCGCTTCACTTGTGACCGAAGTGGGTGTTTGAAGGCAGGTCTCCAGAGCCCACCACCTCATTGCCTCCACTCGTGCGCCTCAGAGCTTCCCACCCAGCCACACTGCCCTGCTCCATGCGCATGAACGGGCCTGAGGGGCCGGGTTACCCCCTCCCCCGTGGGGCCCTGGAAGCGCTGTCTGTGCCCAGCCCCGCAGCCATGCACCCCAATCCCGCCCCGTCCCCCCAGTCTGGGACCTTGGGGCGTCTCTGCCGGAGCGGCCCCCTTGGCGCCAGCGGGGCCTTGGGCTGAGCCCCACAGAACTCCCCGCGCCCTGGGAGCTGGCTGCCCCGGCAGGATCGGGCAGGCCGCGGCGGGCTCCGGCTCCCTCGCTTTGATCCTGGGTTCGTTCTTCGCTCCTCCCCCTCGATGCAGGGGCCAAGGCAACCTCGGAGGCCGCTCCAGGCTGCGGGGAGCAGGGAGGGGGTGGCCCCAACGCGCCCTGCAAGCTGCACTGGGGCGGGGCTCCCCCTGCTCCGGCCCTCACCTCTCTTGAGGATGGCGCTGTCCTGCAGCACCTGGCCCGCCCGCTCCAGGCTGGAACAGTTCCAGCGCTGGTCCCGCAGCTGATGCTGACACTCCTGGATGGCGACCTGGATGCCCTGCAGGGCCGAGGCGGCCGCGTCGGGGCTGCGCACGCACAGCCCCATCTGGCGCTTGCTGAGCCCCGGCAGGGTCAGGCACACCGTGTTGGGGGTCAGGTCAGGGCCGCTCGGCAGCTTCAGCCCCAGAATGTCGTTACCCAGGGCCCTGGAAGGGAAGCAAAGCGCATGAGAAGAGTGGAGGGGAGAGAACCCAGGAGTCCTGGCTCCCAGCCCCCCCCACTCTGACCACTAGACCCCACTCCCCTCCCAGAGCCAGGGAGAGAACCCAGGAGTCCTGGCTCCCAGGCCCCTGCTCTGACCACTAGACCCCACTCCCCTCCCAGAGCCAGGGAAAGATCCCAGGAGTCCTGGCTCCCAGCCCCCCCCACTCTGACCACTAGACCCCACTCCCCTCCCAGAGCCAGGGAGAGAACCCAGGAGTCCTGGCTCCCAGGCCCCTGCTCTGACCACTAGACCCCACTCCCCTCCCAGAGCCAGGGAAAGATCCCAGGAGTCCTGGCTCCCAGCCCCCCCCACTCTGACCACTAGACCCCACTCCCCTCCCAGAGCCAGGGAGAGAACCCAGGAGTCCTGGCTCCCAGGCCCCTGCTCTGACCACTAGACCCCACTCCCCTCCCAGAGCCAGGGAAAGATCCCAGGAGTCCTGGCTCCCAGCCCCCCCCGCTCTGACCACTAGACCCCACTCCCCTCCCAGAGCCAGGGAGAGAACCCAGGAGTCCTGGCTCCCAGCCCCCCTTGCTCTAACCCTCTGGACCCCTCTCCCCTCCCAGAGCCAGGGAGAGAACCCAGGAGTCCAATGTGCCATGCACACTCAGCTGGACCCATGGGCAGCCTGCGTCACACGTGTGTGCAAGGCGTGTAAACCCAGGACCCTCCCCCCACCCCCGCAGGAGCTCTGCACCTGGCCCCGTTGGCAGGGGAAATTCCCCCCTCACATACACACCCCGCCCTGGAACCAGATTAAAGGGGTTTGAGGATTAGGTGCGTCACCCTCCGGCTCGGCACCCACTCTGGGGGGAGGGCGGGTGTTCCCGTGATGATGCGAGAGCCCCCTGCCCCCCAGGTCTAGAACAGGGGTTTCCATGGCAATGGAGGGAGGGGCCCGTATAACCTGGGTGGCCGTGGAGACAAATATCTGGATGCTGAAGGGGAAATAGCGAAGCTTCCTACTATGGGGAGGGAACATAACCCCCCCCCGTGACCCCCCAAGAGACCCCGTAACCCTCAGGCGATCCACCCCCACAAACCGCCTGAACTCCCCATGAGACCCAGCCCCCCATAACCCTGCACAAGATCCAGTCAGTGGCCTCCTGGCTCCCAGCCCCACCCCCTTCTTCTAACCACTAGACCCCACTGTCTGCCCAGAGCTGAGTGAGAACCCAGGAGTCCTAGCTCCCAGCCCCCTGCTCTACCCACTAGCCCCCATTCCCTGCCCAGAACCAGGGTAGAACCCAGGAGACCCTGGCTCCCAGCCCAGCCCCCACTCTATCCACTAGACCCCACTGCCCACCCAGAGCTGAGTGAGAACCCAGGATCCTGGCTCCCAGACCCCTGCTCTACCCACTAGCCCCCAATCCCTGCCCAGAACCAGGGTAGAACCCAGGAGTCCTGGCTCCCAGCCCAGCCCCCATTCTATCCACTAGACCCCACTGCCCGCCCAGCCCCAGCGAGAACCCAGGAGTCCTGGCTCCCAGCCCCCTGCTCTACCCACTAGCCCCCACTTCCTGCCCAGAACCAGGGTAGAACCCAGGAGTCCTGGCTCCCAGCCCACCCCCAACTCTATCCACTAGACCCCGCTCCCCGCCGGGACCAAGGGTAGAACCCAGGAGTCCGGGCGCCCGCCCCTGGCACAGGTGGCCCCGCGGGCAGAGGGTGCGGGGTGTGGAGAGGGTGACTGGCTGAGACGCGGCGGGGGCCGGCACGCCGGACCCAGCCTCCCAGCCAGGGACCCTGCTGCCCCCACGCCCGGCCCCACTTACCGGCTCCAGAGGAAGAGGGCGAGGAGGGGGGCGAGCCCCATGCTGCTCTGTCGGGCCGGGCGGCGCCTCCTCCCTCATGTCCCGGCCCAGGGAGGGGCGGGGGGGTCGTCTCCTGCTCCAGACAGCTGCGGGCTGGGGACTGGAAGGGGCCAGGGGTCGTTAGTGTGGGGAAGATGTCCCAGCCCCCCCCCCGTTCCCCGCAACATCCTTCATCCCCGGAGTCTCAACCCCTTAAAGGTAGTGAAACTGAGGCAGGACATGGGGAGCCCCGGCCCCGCCCTCCCCAAAGAGCCCCCTGGGGATTGCCCCGGCCCAGCCTCCCTACAGGGACAGGGGATCCCCCGGAAAGCCCTGGGGCAAACCCAGCGCGGCCCCCCGCAGCACAGAGAGCCCCTGGTTCCCTCAGCCCCCTCCCTCCTTCCTCGTTCACACACCGGTCAGTCTGTCCGTCTGTCCCCGCAGCCCCGGCCCCCAGACCGAGCAATGCCTGGGGGAGCCCAGATGGACGACCCCCCCCCAGCCCACCAGGCGGTCGGTCGCGCACCCTGAGGTGCCCTGCTCTGGGCGGGGGGAGGGCGGGGGAGGCCCCGCGCTGCACCGGGCGGGGCTGGGAATGCGCTGGTCCCCTCCCTCTCCCTGGGCAGCGGGAGCCTGGACCGCATCTGCCGAGCTGGGCGGGTCCCTGCATCCTCCTCACTCCCACCCTGCCCCTGGGGCCAGGCTGCAGGGCCCCCACCCGGGCGGGGATCCCAAGGGCCAGAGCAGGCAACCCGCTGCAGGGGCAGCGCCCCCCCCCCATCTGAGGAAAGACGCTTACAACGACCCTGGTCAGACCCAGACTGGGCTAAGCCCATCGGACCCGGCCCCCTCCCCCAAGCGTCCTTCGTGAAACTGCAGTGAAAACCCCCCTGGTCCCTGGGTCTCTCCAGCCGCGGGGGCACCTGGGCATCACCCCAGCACACAGGCATGGGCAGGAGTCCTGGTGCCTAGTCCCCCTGCTCTAACCCACTAGATCTCACTTCCCTCCCAGAGCCAGGGAGAGAACCCAGGAGTCCTGGCGCCCAGGCCCCTGGTCTGACCACTAGACTTCACTCCCCTCCCAGAGCCAGGGAAAGATCCCAGGAGTCCTGGCTCCCAGCCCCCCCTGCTCTGACCACTAGACCCCACTCCCCTCCCAGAGCCAGGGATAGAACCCAGGAGTCCTGGCTCCCAGCCCCTGCTCTAATGGTATATATGAGGGCATAAGCCCCAAGAGGGAGGTGAGAGGGACAGCTGGGTCACTGGCAGGAAAGGAAGGGCTGATGCTAGGTCTGAGGGGGATCCGGAGAGCCTGAGATGGACTTGCTGCACTGGGGGATGAGGCGGGGGGGTCCCACTCCTGGAGCTGGCCGAGCCCTGGGGTCTGCTGAAGGGACCCATCCTGACTGGGCCACGCATGAGCCATTGGGCACCTCCCTGGCAAGTGCACTGATCAGACTGCCTCAACCCTGCCCCCACCCTTCTATGCATGGGAAAATCCCTCCTGGAAACACGGGCCACTGGAAACACCCCCCACAGCCATATTGTCCACCCCTTGCACCCACAGTATACACACACTGCACCCCCTCACTGCCCCACACCTCCCCAGTGTGTATTGTAAACACACTGCACACACGCAGTCCAGCATTCCACTTCACTGCACCCACATTGTACACACTGCACACTGTACTCCTCACACTGCGCACACACAGCCTGTCACTGCACCCAGTCAGCCCACATTGTACACTGCACTGTACCCACACTGTACACACACTGCATCCCGTCACTGCACCACTCCTCCCCAGTTCGTATTGCATACACACGCACAGACACAGTCCAGCACTCCACCGCACTGCACCCACACTGTACACACACTGCATCCCGTCACTGCACCACTCCTCCCCAGTTCGTATTGCATACACACGCACAGACACAGTCCAGCACTCCACCGCACTGCACCCACACTGTACACACACTGCATCCCCTCACTGCACCACTCCTCCCCAGTTCGTATTGCATACACACGCACAGACACAGTCCAGCACTCCACCGCACTGCACCCACACTGTACACACACTGCATCCCCTCACTGCACCACTCCTCCCCAGTTCGTATTGCATACACACTGCATAGACACAGTCTGGGACTGCACCACACTGTACAAACATTGCACTACACCCACTGCACCCCCCTCATTGTACCACACCTCCCCAGTGCATTTGTAAACACACTGCACACACACAGTCCTGCACTCCACCGCACTGCACCCACACTGTACACACACAGCCCACCACTGCACTCACTAAGCCCACATTGTACACACACTGCACACCCTGCACTGCACACCTCCTGCACCACACATCCCACACACTGCACACAGTCCTCTTCATGCCTCCCTCTGATCCCAGCTCTCTCCTCTTCTGCTTTCCTGACACTCGCTTTTGTTCACCAGAACTCCAAGGCTTCCCTCAGTGGTTTGCTCTTTCCTTTTCCCCATTCACTCCTTCACCGCTGCACTCACCTCCTGGCTCACATGCTACCTAATTTACCTAATCTGTCAATTTCCATACACCCCCTCTCTCTATCCATCCATCCATCCATCCCCATACACCCCCTCTGTCTGTCTATCCCCTCTACCCCCATCTATCCATCCATCCCCACATACCCACTATGTCTGTCTGTCCCTTACACACCCTATCCATCCATCCATCCATCCCCATACACCCCCTCTGTCTGTCTATCTCCTCTACCCCCATCTATCCATCCATCCCCACATACCCACTATGTCTGTTTGTCCCTTACACACCCTATCCATCCATCCATCCATCCATCCATCCCCATACACCCCCTCTGTCTGTCTATCCCCTACACCCTCATCTATCCATCCATCCATCCCCATACACCCCCTCTGTCTGTCTAGCCCCTACACCCCCTATCTATCCATCCATCCCCTATGTCTGTCTGTCCCCTACACTCCCTATCCATCCATCCATCCATCCATCCATCCATCCCCATACACCCCCTCTGTCTGTCTATCCCCTATACCCCCTATCTATCCATCCATCCCCACACACCCCCTATGTCTGTCTGTCCCCTACACCCCCTATCCATCCATCCATCCATCCATCCCCATACACCCCCTCTGTCTGTCTATCCCCTCTACCCCGATCTATCCATCCATCCCCACATACCCACTATGTCTGTCTGTCCCTTACACACCCTATCCATCCATCCATCCATCCCCATACACCCCCTCTGTCTGTCTATCCCCTACACCCTCATCTATCCATCCATCCATCCATCCCCATACACCCCCTCTGTCTGTCTAGCCCCTACACCCCCTATCTATCCATCCATCCCCTATGTCTGTCTGTCCCCTACACTCCCTATCCATCCATCCATCCATCCATCCATCCCCATACACCCCCTCTGTCTGTCTATCCCCTATACCCCCTATCTATCCATCCATCCCCACACACCCCCTATGTCTGTCTGTCCCCTACACCCCCTATCCATCCATCCATCCATCCATCCCCATACACCCCCTCTGTCTGTCTGTCCCCCACACTCCCTATCTATCCATCCATCCCCACATACCCCCTCTGTCTGTCCCCCACACTCCCTATCTATCCATCCATCCCCACATACCCCCTCTGTCTGTCTGTCCCCTACACTCCCTATCTATCCATCCATCCATCCCCATACACCCCCTCTGTCTGTCTAGCCCCTACACCCCCTATCTATCCATCCATCCCCTCTGTCTGTCTGTCCCCTACACTCCCTATCCATCCATCCATCCCCACATACCCCCACTGTCTGTCTGTCCCCTATACCCCCTATCTATCCACCCATCCCCACACATCCCCTCTGTCTGTCTGTCCCCTACACTCCCTATCTATCCATCCATCCATCCCCACACACCCCCTCTGTCTGTCTGTCCCCTACACTCCCTATCCATCCATCCATCCCCATACACCCCCTCTGTCTGTCTGTCCCCCACACTCCCTATCTATCCATCCATCCCCACATACCCCCTCTGTCTGTCTGTCCCCTATACCCCCTATCTATCCATCCATCCCCACACATCCTCTCTGTCTGTCTGTCCCCTACACTCCCTATCTATCTATCCATCCATCCATCCCCACACACCCCCTCTGTCTGTCTGTCCCCTACACTCCCTATCTATCCATCCATCCCCATACACCCCCTCTGTCTGTCTATCCCCTACACCCTCATCTATCCATCCATCCATCCATCCCTATACACCCCCTCTGTCTGTCTAGCCCCTACACCCCCTATCTATCCATCCATCCCCTATGTCTGTCTGTCCCCTACACCCCCTATCCATCCATCCCCATACACCCCCTCTGTCTGTCTGTCCCCCACACTCCCTATCTATCCATCCATCCCCACATACCCCCTCTGTCTGTCTGTCCCCTACACTCCCTATCTATCCATCCATCCATCCCCATACACCCCCTCTGTCTGTCTAGCCCCTACACCCCCTATCTATCCATTCCCATCCACCCCCCACACATCCCCTCTGTCTGTCTATCCCCTACACCATCTATCTATCTATCTATCTATCTATCTATCTATCTATCTATCTATCTATCTATCTATCTATCTATCTATCTGTCCCCATGCACCCCCTCTGTCTGTCGATCTATCCCCATACGCTCCATCCAGTGGCAGGGTCCCGCTCCCAGCTGGGACCTGCGGCACAGAGACACCCTCCTCCCCTGCTCCCTGCCACACTCACCCCTTCCTCCCTTCGCTCGCCACCCAACGCCCCGCTGCTCACTCCCCGCCCGGCCCAGCCCAAACCCCGCTCTTGCCTTCTCCCGCCGCTCAGCCCCTCCGCTCCCTCTGCCGGGCTCTGCAGCTCCTGCCCGCTCCCCCTGCCGGGCTTCAGCCCGCTCCCCCGCGGGGCGAGCTGGTTCTCCGCACCCCCACCTCCAGCCCCCTCCCCCGGCTCCTGCTACGATCCGAGGATCGCGCTGCGCTGCAGACGGACTCAAGTTTTTCTTGGATCTGGGGAGACTCAGCCACACCCCGAGCCGGCAGCCTGCCGCCCCCATCGGCTGAGCGGCCCCTACCCAGCCCCGTGCGCCCCGGCCAGCCGCCCCTCCCTCCCCGTGCGCCCCATCTCTCCCTCCCTCCCCGTGCGCCCCTCTAGCCGCCCCTCCCTCCCCGTGCGCCCCATCTCTCCCTCCCTCCCCATACACCCCTCTAGCTGCCCCCATCAGCTGCCCCTCCCTCCCCGTGCGCCCCATCTCTCCCTCCCTCCCCGTGCGCCCCTCTAGCCGCCCCTCCCTCCCCGTGCGCCCCATCTCTCCCTCCCTCCCCATACACCCCTCTAGCTGCCCCTCCCTCCCCGTGCGCCCCATCTCTCCCTCCCTCCCCGTGCACCCCTCTAGCTGCCCCTCCCTCCCCGTGCGCCCCATCTCTCCCTCCCTCCCCGTGCGCCCCTCTAGCCGCCCCTCCCTCCCCGTGCGCCCCATCTCTCCCTCCCTCCCCGTGCACCCCTCTAGCTGCCCCTCCCTCCCCGTGCGCCCCATCTCTCCCTCCCTCCCCATACACCCCTCTAGCTGCCCCTCCCTCCCCGTGCGCCCCATCTCTCCCTCCCTCCCCGTGCACCCCTCTAGCTGCCCCTCCCTCCCCGTGCGCCCCATCAGCTGCCCCTCCCTCCCCGTGCGCCCCATCTCTCCCTCCCTCCCCGTGCGCCCCTCTAGCCGCCCCTCCCTCCCCGTGCGCCCCATCTCTCCCTCCCTCCCCGTGCACCCCTCTAGCCGCCCCTCCCTCCCCGTGCGCCCCATCTCTCCCTCCCTCCCCGTGCACCCCTCTAGCCGCCCCTCCCTCCCCGTGCGCCCCATCTCTCCCTCCCTCCCCATACACCCCTCTAGCTGCCCCTCCCTCCCCGTGCGCCCCATCTCTCCCTCCCCATGAACCCCCATCTGTCCCCCTCCCCCCTCCCCCCAGGGGCTGTAGGAGCTGGTAGCGGTGACTCAATGCGGGTGGGGGGGATGCTGTGCTAATGAAGACAAGGTCCCCCATGTTTATGCTTCCTAGAAATCAGGGGTGCCGTGTGGTGTCAGGAGGCAAACCCCGGTGTCCTGGCCAAGCCCCGCCCTGGGACAGTCCATTCTGCCCCCTCCCTTGGACACTTCCTGCCCCCAAGCCTCGTGTAGCTGGTGCCGCGTGCTGCTCCCACACCCCAGAGGCGGCCGCGGCTCCACCCCAGAGGCGGCTGCCCCGCCCCGCACAGGGGCGTCAAAACCCCCAGAGCTGGGGGCCAGGGCCCCTGTCAGGGGCACAGCTGCTGTGCCGGGCCGGCGGCTACGAGCCTATCCGCCCCCGGCCGTGCCCAGCCAGCGCCAGCTGTCCGGCCCGGCTGCCCGCCGAGGACGCTGCTGCCCCGGCCCCTGGCACCGGGCAAGAGGCCCCGGGAGCGGCTCCCGGGTCCTGCCAGCTGGAGCGCGGCCAGCCCCGCGCCGGGGACTTTCCAGGGCGGGGATGCGCGTTTCATCTCCATGGTTGGTGGGCAGGGCCCGTGCGCGCCACGGCCCCCGCTTCCCTGGAGCCGGGGACGGGGCCCGCAGCGCCCCCGCCGCCGCCGCCCTTCTGGGCTCCGCGGGGGGGGCGGGGGAGGGAGGGGGAGGAGAGGCAAGAGACGCACGTGCCTTTGGCCAAATCCACTGCGTAGAGCAAAGCTACATCTGCGACCCCCCCAGCCCAGCGCGCAGCCCCCCTGCGACCCGCCCTCCCGGCTGGAGCACAATTCCCCGTGCAATCCCCCCAAGCCCAAAACGCAGCCGCCCTGCGAGCCCCCCCTCCCGGACCACAGACCCCCGCCCGGGACTCCCCCAGCCCAGAGTGCAGCCTCCCTCCTACCCTTGCCCCACCCCCCAGAGCGCAGCCCCCTGTCCCCTCCCTTTAACCCCCTGTGACGAAGTGGGACTGTTCTTAATGTTTCCTCTGAATAGTGTGGGGGTGCCTCAGTTTCCCCTATGCCGTTCTTAATTATCTAGGGGGTGGGATAAGGGTGTATGATCCTTGCAGAGCCCTAGAGGGCAGGTGTGTGCAGGGGTCTGGACACAGAGAATGGCCGACACTGTTTCCTGGCCACTGATGCCCTGGGCCCTTCCCCCCTGCAAGGTGAAAGCTAAAGGGTTGGAGAACAAAGGAATCCGGTGACCTCCTGGCCCGGGAAAGGAACAAAGCCCAGAGGAGGAGGGGCTGGAGGGAGTTTCAGTTTAGGGCTGGCTGGGACATGGAGTGAAGGGCAGACGGGGTTGTCTGGCTCACTGCCCCCAAAATGGACCCAGCTGAGGGGTCCTGTTCTCTGCACCTACAAGCTCTGTGTTAGACCATGTTCCTGTCATCTAATAAACCTCTGTTTTACTGGCTGGCTGAGAGTCCCGTCTGACTGCGGAGTTGGGGGGCAGGACCCTCTGGCTTCCCCAGGAGCCCCACCTGAGTGGACTCGCTGGGGGGAAGCGCATGGAGGGGCAGAGGATGCTGAAGGCTCCGAGGTCAGACCCAGGAAGGTGGAAGCCGGGTAAGCTTCGTGTCCTGCAGACAGGCTGCTCACAGAAAGGCGACTGCCCCAGAGTCCTGACTGGCTTCATGGGGAGCAGTTCCAGAGCATCGCCCAGGGACTCTGTGACACTCCCTCGCTGCCCCCCTAGAGCGCAGGCTCCCCCCACAGGTGCAGTCTCTGCTGTGACTGCCGGAGATGATGGTGACTCAGGGGCCGACCCAGAGACAAGAGTGGCAAAGCGGTGGAGGGGGGCATTTCCCAGCCCTGGGGGGCTCCCCCACAACCTGGGCTCTGGTGGGTTCATGGCCCTGGCCCTGGCCCTAAACTCTGCAAAGGATGATCTTCTGGTTCTATATCAGGACTGGGAGCCAGGACTCCTGGGTTGTACCCCTGGCTCTGAGAGGGGAGGGGGGTCTAGCGGTTAGATTGGCAGGGCGTGGGGGTGTGTGGAGGCTGGCAGGTTCTATCCAGCCCGGGAAAGGCCCCGGCTACCCAGTGCAGATCTCATGAGTTGAGATCCAAGAGGCCAGAAGGGAGCCCTGAGCCCATCCAGGCTGGTTGGTAGGACACAGGCCCAAGACCTGCCCCAGCGTGATTCCCAGGCAGAAAAACATCCAGGCTTGATTGAAAAACAGTCCGTGCCAGAGACACCCCCGCGCCCTGGTAGTTTGTCCCCTGGTTATGAATGGCCTGGAGGGTAAATGGGAGCTATGGGGTGGAACAGGGGGTGATGTCCCACAGCAGCGGCTCTCTTCCCCCTCCCCACACTAGGCCAGCGAGGCTGCTCTCTGCTGGGGGAGAGGGAGGCATGTTGGGCTGGAGGATGAACCCTGTGCTGGGGTCTGCTGGCTCCCTGGCCAGCCTGGGGGGTGGGGGGACAGGGTCTCTTTTTGGCTTCCCTGTGTGGGGGTGCCTCAGTTTCCCCTAGGCAGTTCTTAAGTATCTAGGGGGTGGGATAAGGCTGTTCGATCATTGCAGAGCCCTAGAGGGCAGGTGTGTGCAGGGGTCTGGACACAGAGAATGGCCAACACCCTGTTTCCTGGCCACTAATGGCCTAGGCCCTTCCCCCCTGCAAGGTGAGAGCCAAAGGGTTGGAAAACAAAGGAATCAGGTGACCTCCTGGCCCGGAAAGGGACAAAGCCCAGAGGAGGAGGGGCTGGAGGGGGAGGCAGGTTGGGTCTGGCTGGGACATGGAGTGAAGTGCAGACGGGGTTGTCTGGCTCACTGCCCCCCAAAATGGACCCATCTAAGGGGTCCTGTTCTCTGCACCCACAAGCTCTGTGTTAGACCATGTTCCTATCGTCTAATAAACCTTCTGTTTTACTGGCTGGCTGAGAGTCACGTCTGACTGCAGAGTTGGGGAGCAAGACCCTGAACCCCGCCTGGGTAGACTCGCTATGGGAAGCGCACGGAGGGGCAGAGGATGCTGAATGCTCCGAGGTCAGACCCAGGAAGGTGGAAGCTGTGTGTCCTGAAGACAGGCTGCTCCCAGAGAGACTTCCCCAGAGTCCTGACTGGGTTTGTAGGGAGCAGTTCAAGAGCATCGCCGGGGGACTCCGTGACAGCTGGTGGGAGCGGTGGGATGTACTGCACCCCGTGGATGGCGCTTCCTGCAGTAAGCGAAGGGGGAGCAGTAAAACGAAGGGGGATTGACGAGGACCAGGCGTGCTGAAGGCTCAGAGAGGAGCGGTTTCAGGGGGCGGTTAACCCCGGGAGTGTGTGACCAGCGAGAAGGACTGTGCAGTAATGGGGTCCCCCTGGGGACTGCAGTGAGCAGTCTCAGGGCAGAGGAGCCTGCGGCTTGGCCCTGGGAGAGAGAGAAGGACTTTTGCAGTAACAGGGTTCCCCTGGGGATTGCAGCGAGCAGTCCAAGGGGCAGAGGAGTCTACGGCCGACCCTGGCAAAGAGGTGGTGACCTCGAGAAGGGCTGGCACACTAGGGGTTCTCCCTGGAGACCGTGGGGAGCTGAGAACACACAGGCCTGTGAGTCCACAACAACTTGGGAAGAGCGGAGTGATGGTCTGTCACCGTCTCCTTAAGAAGGACACTGTAACCCTGTGCAGAAAGAGAGGGTTGAGCGTTGGAAAGTTCACCAAAGCACAGTTCATCGTGCGGCTGGAGGAGGATGACCGCTCTCAGGGACAGATTCCTGACCCCAACTGGGGCTAGAGCAGGATCTGGGAGCAGCTGGAGTGGGAGCCAGGCACCCCCAAGACTCCTGTCCCCGACCAGACGAGGGTCTTCACGATCGGGTTCCCCATCCGGGGATCGGAGACGGACGGGATTGGAGCTGAGTCCGAGAGAGCAAGAGGACTGTGAGAGACAGCGAGAGCCCGAGAAAGAGCTGCAGAAGCAGCAGCAGCATGAACTGGCGGTGGGGGAGCGGAGAGGCCTAGGGGACCCCCCAGGGGTGAGTGGGGATAGACCCTAGGGGGCCAGTTCTGCAGGGAACCTCAAGACTCAATTGCTGCCCCTGGTTAAGGGGGGGGCGGGAGGAAGATGTGGATGCCACCTCACTGCCTTTGAGCAGGCTGGTGATTTGAACCAAGGGGACCCTGCGGAAAAGCCCCGGTGTCTAGCTCCCTTGCTGGGTCCCAAGGCTGTAGACTCCTTCAGCCAGATGGGTGGGGAGGTGGACAGGCTCCCACTCCTGACCCCAATCTATATGTCTGTGTGGAGTTTCCTGGGGCCTGCCCCTCAGACCCCCAGTGGGAGCAAAAGGTGACGGTCAATAGGGAGACATTCCTGGGATGGCGAGATCCTGGGACAGAGAGAACGGTTGTCAGGCCCTGGGTGGTGCAGCCTCAGATGCTGAGTGGCTGTGTGAGGGTCCCAGGGACGAAACCCCTCATCCTGCCTATGGCCCAGATCCCTGTGCAGACCCAGGAGGTGTGGGGCTGGCTGGTCATTGGGGTTCTCCAGGATATCAACTGCAAGACCCTGTTGTGGGGTGACTGTGTCTCTTTGGGACAGGATTCAGACCCTGCTCCTGTTACGGCCAAGGGTTTGAATTTGAATCCAGGGAACCAATCAGCGGAGAGGGAAATGGTCAGTGAAAATGCAGATGACCTGGCTAGCAGTGGGGAGGAGCTGCTAGGCTTGGGCTACCTGCCTGCCTGCCACCAGACCCCTGGGGCTGGGTGGGACAGATTGATGCTCCCTGCCCCCTTGCACACCAGGGAGGGGGCTCACTAGCTCTGATGCAGTGAGGAAAGTAGCGAGCTCGCTGCCTACCCCCACTTGGACACAAGAGCAACATTGAGCAAGGAGGGAGATAAGACCCCAGCTGAGTGGGGGGGAGACACAGGCAGGGCAGGGGATCTGTTGGGAGTGGCAAGGTGCTTGGTAAGGAAAGTTTGGATGAGCCAAGGCAGCCTTGTGAGCTGATGGCTGTGTCTAGTCAGCAGGGTGGGAAGGCGAGGAGAGTGGAAGATGAGTGTCCCTGGACCTTACCTGTTAGCTGGGTGGAGAATTGTGACAGTGAAGGAAACATGCCTGTGTCTGTCAGGGATATTGACCTGCCTGTGGAGGGAGCTACCCTGATCTCCAAGCAGTTGTCTGTGACCAGCCTTGTGTGCTGGGACCAGGGGAAAGAGATCCCAAGCTGGGTGTCTGGGAAAGGAGAAAGTGTGTCCGGCTCTTCTTGGTCTGGGGAGCAGACAGAAGGGGCCTTTCAGCCTGTGATGACTGAGGATCATGCAGTTGTCTCAGAGTTGGTTCTGGATTCAACTAAAGCCCAGGAAGGGAAGGGCCCTAAGTTTGTGTCTGCTCGGGAGAATGGCCCTGTAACTAGGTCGCATCCAGTTAGTGTCTATGTAAAATCCCAGAGACCAAACAATTCTGGTGCTTGTATTTTGCTTGTTGCTAGTGTGTGGCTGGGAAAGGGTGTAGGAACTCTGTCTAATCAGGGTGAGATCCTAGCCAGGGCACAAGGAGAGCAGGAAGGTGATGTGATTGTGTTACCTACTGAGGGTGTGGAAACTTGTAGCAAGAAGGAAAAGATTCCTGAACTTGTGGGTGGCAAAGGGAAGGAGAATGCTTCTGACCTTTTATCTAGGAAGTCTGTAAGTTTGCCTGAAAGGGGATTGTGTAGGAATCCGCTGGATGGGCCAGAGGTGATTCTGGATGTAAGTGAGGCCCAGAACGAGTCTGTTGTTGCTCAGGAAAGTGTTCCTCTAGAGCAAGCCTTATGTAAAGAGGGTAAGGGCAGAATTTCTGTGAGGGGTGAATTGTTGCATAGAAAAGCCCCTAGGGAAAGGAATCCTCATGGAGTCTTTGCAAGCAGTTTACTGCAACTGAAGGGTGTGAAGACAGTTTCCGTTCCTAACGGCCAGAAATTTTCTGTTGTGAATGGATCCACTGACTTTCCTGTTGAAAGATCCAGTGTGGAGAGCTTTGAGAAGGTCTCAGATGGAGTGAAAGCTGTTAAGAAAGTTAAACAGTCCTATAACCAAGTGGCTGTGTTGGGCCAGCTTGTTGGGGAGACAAGGTTGTGGAGAAAGGGATGTCTCCATGCTAGTTCTGTAAGTGAACAGTATGTGGCCCAGGTCAAGATGGGGGCTCTTAACCAAGAGAGCCCGAATTGCAGCCCTCCAGACTGGAGCGCTGGGAGAAGACCCAATCCCAGTTTGACGCCCAGGGTTTTTGGGGTGGCAAAAGGGCACAGGCCGCATAAACCTTCCCACATGCTGCCTGCAAGTGCTTTTGACCACCCCCGACCTAAGGGAGGGCGAGAAATTGAAGGGCCTGGTGTAACTCCCACCGAGGAATGGGAGAGATGCTGGGGCATCCATGGGAACGTTGGTGGCTTCAAACTTCCCCAGGTCACCAGCTAAAGTGAGCCTGATCAGTTTGATCTCGAAGGGGGGAGAGATGAAGTGGGACTGTTCTTAGTGTTTCCTCTGAATAGTGTGGGGGTGCCTCAGTTTCCCCTATGCAGTTAAGTATCTGGGGGGTGGGGTAAGGGTGTATGATGGTTGCAGAGCCCTAGAGGGCAGGTGTGTGCAGGGGTCTGGACACAGAGAATGGCCAACACCCTGTTTCCTGATGGCCTGGGCCCTTCCCCACTGCAAGGTGAGAGCTAAAGGGTTGGAGAACAAAGGAATCAGGTGACCTCCTGGCCCAGGAAAGGGACAAAGCCCAGAGGAGGAGGGGCTGGAGGGGGAGTCAGTTTGGGGCTGGCTGGGGACGTGGAGTGGAGTGGAGTGAAGGGCAGACGTGGTTGTCTGGCTCACGGCCCCCCAAAATGGACCCAGCTGAGGGGTCCCGTTCTCTGCGCTTACAAGCTCTGTGTTAGACCATGTTCCTGTCGTCTAATAAACCTTCCGTTTTACTGGCTGGCTGAGAGTCCCGTCTGACTGCGGAGTTGGGGGTCAGGACCCTCTGGCTTCCCCAGGACCCCGCCTGGGCGGACTCGCTGGGGGAAGCGCACGGAGGGGCAGAGGATGCTGAATGCAATGAGGTCAGACCCAGGAAGGTGGAGCCGGGTGAGCTGTGTGTCCTGCAGACAGGCTGCTCCCAGAGAGGAGACTCCCCCAGAGTCCTGCCTGGCCTCATAGGGAGCAGTTCCAGGGCATCGCCCGGGGACCCCCGTGACAGGGAGAGGGCCTCTTTGTGGCCTCCCTGTGCCCAGCCTAGGGAGATCTAAGCCCATCTCCCCCATTGCTGCTGGCAATGCCACAGGACTGGAGTCCCCAAAGGACAGGTGCCCGGGTGGGTGAACCCCCCTGCCCTCACTAGTGCCCGCTGAGATGCAGCCCCATGCCATCAGGTCCCAGCTCCATCTCCCTGGGGGGGGCCAGCCTGCCCCCCCCCATCCCAAGCCAACACCTGGCTTCCTAATAAGGCTGCGCCCCAGGGCTGGAGAGGGCGTGGGGCTGGTGCGCTGGAATGCGTATGGGAGTGTCCTTGCTCAGACACGGGGTGATGCGTGGCAAGACCTGCCTGCTGCATTAGGAGCCCCCTCAGCCCCAGCACCTCAGGACTCACCCCAGGCTGTGTGGAGAGAGCAGGGGATGGGACAGGCCTCTGTGGCAGGTAGGAATCTGCAGCTGACGTGGGGAGGGGGATAGCAAGGGAAAGACTGAGGGAAGAGCAATGCATGGGAGACAGGGTGCGTGCTCATGTTCCCCCATGCCCGCAGCTTTGCACCATGGGTCACAGCCCCAGCAGCTGGCTTCTTTCCTACCCCTGGCACCAAGGAGCAGGCCCAAGGTGGGTGGGGAAATCAAGGCACAAAGAGCAGACGGGACTCACCCGGGGTCATGCAGTGGGTCAGTGGCAGAGATGGAATTAGAACCCAGGTCTCCCATTTCCCAGCACATGGAGAGTTCTCTGAAAACAGCTGCTCAGCATGCAGCCAGAGGCAAAAGAGCAAAGAGACTGTTAGGAACCACGAGGACAGGGATAGGCAATGCACTGGAAAAATACCTGGATGTCAGCCCGTGGGATGCCCACACTGGCAGTACCACCTGCAGGCCTGGTCACCTCATGGCAGAGGAGATAGAGCAGAACTGCTCAGAGGGTCTGGAACCGCTTCTGTCTGAGGAGAGATGAAAGAGACCGGGGCTGTTCAGATCGGAAAGGAGAGGGCTGCGGAGGATATGACAGAGGCCTATACAATCTTGAATGATGTGGAGAAAGGGACTAAGCAGGTGTTATTTACCCCTTCATAGAACAAAAACCAGGGGCCACCTGATGAAATTACCAGGCAGTAGGTTTAACACAAGCAGAAGGAAGTGTTTCTTCATGCAAGGCACAGTCAGCCTGTGGAACTCCTTGCCAGGGGATGTTGTGAAGGCCAGAAGTATCACTGGGTTCAAAAAATTAGATCAGTTTCTGGAGGACAGGTCAATGACTATAAGCCAAGATGGTCAGCCCCATGCCCTGGGTGTCCCTAAGCCTCTGACTGCCAGACACAGGGAATGGGATCACTTGCTAATTGTCCTGTTCTGTTCATTCCCTCTGGGGCACCTAGCACTGGCCTCTGTTGGAAGACAGGACACTGGGCTGGATGGACCATTGATCTGACCCAGTCTGGCCATTCTTATGTTCTGAAAGGAGCAACCCCAATAGCAGGCAGCAGTAGTAGGCTGTTATCCTGTATGTGGCCAGCCTCTAGAGAACGACAGGATACCCACACTGCTGGTGTGAGTCAGGTTCTATGTGACCATGGGAGGCCCCCTGCCCTGAATGTCAGAGGGAACCACTTGCATCCCCCTCTCCCCTGAGGATGCTGAACTGAGCCGAGCCCCCATCTGCTATGCTCAGGGACATGCACTGAGCAAGCTGCACTGCACACACTGATGGGGACCCGGCAGGTCCCAGCTGCTAGCACCCGCTGCTGCAACTGAAAGACATGAATACAAACAAATACACAGGCACCTGTACCAGTCATCGGTACCCTTGCATGCAGCCCTCCCCCCTAAACCTGCATATGCTCTACATGCCATCTTGCCCACGGGTTCTCAGCAGGTTTCATCCACACCCAGACCTCAGACACTTGAGCCAAATGACCAACCCCAGAAGGAGGGAGGCAGCTGGATCCCCTTTGTCCATGTTTGTTGACAGCCTCAGAGAATTCGAATAGATTGATGAGGCAGGATTTCCCTTTACAATAGCCGTGCGGACTCTTCCCCAACATACTGTGTTCATCCGAGTGTCTGATCCTTCTGTTCTTTACTGTAGTTTCTACTCATTTACCTGGTACTGAAGTCAGGCTTCCCAGCTTGCAATCGCCAGCATTGCCTCTGGAGCCCTTTTTAATAATCTGCATCCCATTAGCTATCCCCCCCCAGGCCAGAGGCTGATTTAAGCGATAGGTTGCATCCCACAGTTAGTAGTTCTGCAATTTCATACCCGAGTTCGATCAGAACTCTTGGGTGAATCCCACCTGGTCCAGGTGACTTATTACTGTTTAATGTAACAATTTGTTCCAAACCTCCTCTACTGACACCTCAATCTGGGACAGTTCCTCGGGTTTGTCACCAAATAAGAATGGCTCAGGTGTGGGAATCTCCCGCACGTCCTCTGCGGTGAAGACCGATGCAAAGAATGCTTTTAGATTCTCCACAACAGCCTTGTCTTCCGTGAGTGCTCCCTTAGCACCTCCATTGGCCCCACTAAGTGTTTGACAGGCTTCCAGCTTGTGCTGCAGTTCCAGGGGTGGTGTGCTGGGCAGGGGATGGAGGGCCCTGGGTTCAGGGCAGGCTGTGTCCTGGGTGAGTTGGGAGCGGTGGCTCCCTGGCTCTGCGCTATACCCGGGGTGCCCTTGGCTGATTGCGGCCTTGGAGTGTCTTTTCCCATGCGGCCTCTGGCACTAGGTCAAGCCTTGTTGATCCGTGGCTCACTCCAGAAATGCCCCTGGCAGCCCAGCTCTGCCCGCCCACCGAGGGTCTCCCCCACCCCGGGCCCGACACACAGCAACAAGTGCGAGCGCATGTGCAAACTCTTCCATGGACAGATGCCCGGGCAGGCGCGAGCCTCCGGTTCTCTTGAATTCCAGGCATCTCCGCACTGGAGCGAATCTGTCTGAACTCGCTAGGACAGTGTGAAATTCCCCTAGGCTCTGTGGGAGCCGTTAATGTTTAACCGGTTCAGAAAGAGGGAAGCTCTGGAGAGATCTGCTGGGGGGGGCGGAGCCCATGACCCAGAGCAGGCAGGGGCCCTGGAATGAATCCTGCTGGGGGCTAGGTCATTGCCCTGCTCCAGCCTGTAGGAGGTGCTGCAGGGAGCAGGATAATGAGAGGGAGCAAAGCAGGGGAACGGATAAGTTGCTATCCCAGCTGGGAGGGGGGCAGCCTGGCCCTACCTCCCATCTCGCCTCACGGAGATTTACAGAAGAGCAGAGTGGGTGCGAAGTGCAGCCCTGCCGAGCTTGGGGCACCTGGCACTGGTGTCCCTGCACGGGGTGCTTCCGCCATTCGGCTATTGCAGCCCTGGACTTGTGAGACGCCAAAGAGACACAGACAGCAGCAGAGGGGGTTTAAAGATTCTTTACAGTTTTGATCATCTCACCGGGTACAAGAGAAGGAAACCAGGCTTACAATCTATTAACAGCAGAGTTAAGGTTGCCCAGCGTTGTCCTGTGCCTTCCCTGACCACAGAGCAGCTAACCCTAAACCTCTGGGCGAAGAGTTAAGGTACATGCTACCCCTGCAGCACCACCCCTCTGCCCCCTCGGGCTGGCCAGAGCCCCAGGACTGGGTCAGCACAGGGGGTGTTCCCAGGAGAGGGGACATACATGCGCGTAACAGACAACTCAATAGCTAAAGCACAATACCCGAGACACAAAAGGATAAATGCAAACAGCAGCACTGGCCCAGAGCAAATCTGGCCAGCAGCTGTGTGTCGCTGCCTGGCACAACATCCTCTCAGCTCCTGTATGTGTCACGCAGGCAAAGCTTTAGTAGTGCTCGATAGGCATAGGAGGGGGCTCCCCCAGAACCTTCAGGCAGGCAGAGATCAGCATCCAAGGGGGGGAAAAAGTGAGTGAAATACCTTTCTGCAGGCCTGGCTCTGGGTGTCGTCCGGTCCAGCCCCGCTGCTTGGCTGGAAGGGAAGCTACTTTAGGCAAACCCAAGTTAAGCTCACTACAGGGGAAAGCAGCTGAAACTCTCTGGCCTGCAATGTACAGGAGGTCAGACCCCACAATCCTATGGCCCTAAAGTGTCTAAATTGGCAACAAGTCACAGCGAGGAGGGACTAAGTGTGGCAGGGAGCGTGGTGTTTCACAGCACTGAGTGGCAGCCTCTCGCCACCCACACTCCACCCGCCCTGCGTTGCGGGAGCCGTCACGTGGGGCAGAATTAATTGGACCCGCGACGGTGACACGAGGAGAGGTGCACAAGTGCCATGCGGGGGCATGGACGCCCCTTTCCAGGGCTGAGGGCCACAGGCGCAAGGGGTCTTGCCATGCGGCATAGTGGGGACCTCTGGGAGCGGAGGATCCCCAGTCAGAGCTGAAGGCCAGAAGGTCTCAGCAGACCACAGAGTCTGACCTCCCAGCACCCACACCCTAATCCAGTGGTTCTCACCCTGCAGCCCACGTGCAGCCCGATCCGCCCAGAGCTGCGGCCCATGTGACATCCTCAGGGCCAGAGAGGTATTATGGGATGCAGCCCACATAACACACTGCAGCCCACAATGGTAAATAGGTGGGGAACCACTGCCTAACAACCAAAACAAGAGCAAAGCCTCACAGCCCAGGCAGGCTGGACTCTTGTGTGTCACAGGCCAAGAACAGGAGACCAAGGTGCACCAGTGTCCAAGCCCTCAGCCAGCTTATCTTTCCAGGGGCCCAAGAGTCCAACAAAAAGCCAAACCACCCAAAGGTCACTGGCCTCCTTCAGGGCTCCCTCTGAGCTCTGCTTTGCTCAGGTTGCTGGGCCCAGCTTCCGCCCCCCCCTCAACAGCATAGTCCAACCTACCTCCTGGAGTTAGTTCCTACCCTACTCAATGGCTCCAGCCCTTTTTATAAGGCCCAGGTGCTCCTCAGGGTAATACCTGGCCCCATTAGTTCTGCCTCTCCAGCTGGGAGGCAGGTAATTTTCACACAGATGCAGCTGGCCCCATTTCCCCATCAAGGGGGCCTTATTGGAAATCCTGGGAGGTGGGCGGGCCCATCTAGAGGCTCTCCCACAGCCTTGCAGAAGGGACCACTAGATCCTGGAGCCAAATGAATGCGGGGGACAACTAATGAACAACAGGGTCAGGAGTGAAGGTCACAGGTTCATCCAGAGGGGGACACTGAGCAGAGAACCCCGGACAGCGCCCATTGCTCCTCAGAGCTGTCCAAGGAGCCAGCGGACGCTGTCCAGAGGAACTCTGCCCAGTAACAGGCTAGTTGCCGCACTCAGAGGGCAGAGTTAAGGTGGTGTTGCAGGAGGAGTGTGGCCCTTAACTCTCCTGGGTTTCAGAGGTTCGCAGTTAGCCATGCTCCACGTTCTGGAAGGTGCCCAGGTGACGACATTGGGCAACCTTAACTCTGCATTGACAAAATTTTTGAGCATTTAATTTCCTTAGTTTTTAAAACATTAAATCTCACACCACACCCCCCATGTCTTCCCTCCCGCTGCCTCCAGCTCCTAGCAACAGTTACCCCAGCCACGGAAAGTCCCTTCCCTGCCCCTGCGGTGTCTCTCCATGCCCCACCGCCCTGCCTGTCCAGCACTGCTGGGTTCTCCCTCCCCGTGGAGAGAGACCCGCCAGTCCAGCCACTGAGGAAAAGGAGCAGAGACTAGCATGGAGGCTGTGGGGATATTTTTTTGAAGGGGGTGGGGGGTACTGAGGTAGGGCGGCAGGACAGTCCAGTGGGTAAGACGCTAACCTGGCATGTGGGAGACCCGCGTTCAAGTCCTGGTTCTTCCATAGTACCTGGGTCAGGCTACACTGGAAGTTATACCTGTAATCTTCTCCCAAAGCCACGTGCGCTTAAACCAGCAAAAGGGCCCCTCCTGCTGGGATAGGAGCACCCTCCTGGGGCGTCCTCCCCGGCCGTGTCCCGAGGGGAGTAAAGTCCCACCTGACCGTATGCTGCTGTAACCCTGGGGGTGGGGGTCTGCATGCCAGCCTTTCTTCCCCCTAGCGGAGATGCAGCAAACTGCGGTAGAAGGAATCTGGCCCCACCGTTAAACCATCTCCCTCGACTCCCATAACGAGCCACAGCACAAAGGGACCCGGGGGAGGGGCTGCTGCTGCTGCCAAAGGGAAGTTATGGCTGGAAGGGTTCAGCCCAGAGCCCCCCAGAGTTGGGGCTCAGGAGCGAGGGGGGACGGACTGTCATGTGCTGGGGCCCTGATCCCTGCCTGGGGCAAGGGGACCTCAAGTGAGGCTCCCTGTGCTCTGGGGGGAGCAGGGCAGGCGGTGACAGCCGCTGTGGGAGGAGGCTGGGGGTCCATGAGGCTGGAGAGAGTGGGCCCCTCGGGGGGCGGATGTCTCTGAAGGACCTGGGCAGCAGAGTTCCCTGTATGGGGAGGAAGTGAGGGTCACTGTAGGAGGGGTGGGGGGCTCCCCCCACAGCAGCAGCAGGCTCGGTCCCTGGGCTTTGTCTGCCATTGAACTGAAGGGATCAATGCCCCTCTCCGGGCGCGTGAGAAGAAAGGGCCATTTCCAGGCAGTAAAGGGACTGAGCCGGGCTAATCCATCCCGCGCGCATGGCTGACCCGGGGAAACGCAGGGGCTGGGGATTAGGCCTGGGGGGCTGGAGGTGGCCGAGCAGCGGGGCCTGAGCATGGCTCATTTCACAGCCCACTAAACCCAGGTTCAGCGCCCAGCCCGGAGCTCCCAGCACTGCCTGGAGCCAAGCGTGGGCACGGGACGGGGCCCAGCCCAGCCAGGGGGCAGCCGCATGTGCTGCAGGCCTGTGGGGGGGCTAACAAGGGTGTCCGTGCCCCCCTGGTCCACTGGGGGCGGGGAACAGCCATGGACAA
Organism: Lepidochelys olivacea; assembly: GCF_965140295.1. Taxonomy (NCBI): domain Eukaryota; kingdom Metazoa; phylum Chordata; order Testudines; family Cheloniidae; genus Lepidochelys; species Lepidochelys olivacea. Next base: position 1,588,844 of record NC_140430.1, read on the forward strand.
ACTCCGCCACCCAGCAATCCACTGCCATAGAGACCCGTCAGCCACTGTCCTACCCCCTCCCCATCTCATCTATCCCCCCACCCTCCTCTATCTCCCCCCTCCCCAATCCCCCCCACCCGCTACTCACCTCCTCCCTCCCCTCCCCTCCCCCCACCTCATCCATCCCGCCTCTATCTCCCCCCTCCCCATCCATCCTCGCTACCTCCCTCCCCTCCTCCTCTATCTCGCCCTCCCCAATCCCCCCCACCCTCTATTTCCCCCCTCCTCCACATCCATCCCCCTCACCTCCCTCGCCACGTCCTCTATCTCCCCCCTCCCCAATCCCCCCCACCCGCTACCCACCTCCTCCCACCCCCCTACCCACCTCATCCATCCCCCCACCCCACCTCCTCCCTCCTCCCCACCCCCCATCCACCTCATGCATCCCCACGCTCTACCCACCTCATCCATCCCCCACCTCCTCTATCTCCCCCCTCCCCCACTCCCTCCCAAACTCATCCATCCCCCCACCCACTTCCTACCTCATCCATCCATCCCCCTACCTCCTCCCTACACCTCTACTGCCCTCATCCCTCCCCTCCCCACCCCCTCCTCCCCACCTCATCCATCCATCATCTCTCTCGCTCTCCCCTTCCCCATAGGGCCCATCTCTTCTGACAAATCCCCAGCCCCGTCCCCTGCCCTCTGTGGCTGGGGGTTCGCCCAGCAGCTCCCCAGCCCCCCATGCGCTCACCACGTGGGGGAGGATGGGGGGGCGGGACCTGGGGGACTCTTTCTTTTTCCCAGTGGAGAATCCACACCCCGACAGCCCCCTCCCCCCCACAGCCCCCCATCGCTGGCTGGGGCCGGCCGGCCTGGCACCTGCCCGCCCCATGGCTATAGCCAAGCCAGCAGCGGCCCCTGCTGGCCAGACCTGGAACACCACCCTGCTAGCCCAGGGCACGGGCTGGGGCAAGGGGATCCCGAAAAGGGGTGTGTGTGTGTGTGTAAAGGGGTGTGTGTGTGTGTAAAGGGGTGTGTGTGTGTGTCTCTCTCTCTCTCTGTCTGGCAGCGCTGCCCGTGGCGGCCTGGTCAGTTCCCCCGGCGGTTCGCCTGTGTCCGGCCCACGGGGAGGCCGAAAGGGGGTCCAACCAGGACTGGGAACGCGCAGGACTCTGTGGGGGCCTCAGAGGCAGGGTGGGGCTGGGCATGTGCCCGTGTGAGACGGGGCAGGGATTGTGCGCCCAGGACAGCAGCCGCGTTAGGCCCCGCATGGGGCCCTGATCGCTGACAGCCTGAGGCCTCGTGGGCGGCCCGCAGGCTGGAAATATTGCCTCCTACACGCTGCGCCCAGCGGCTCCCCGCCGACAGCGGGGGGCACCCAGTTAGGGCAAATAACGTGAACGTAGCCCCCCCAGGTCTGCAAAACCCCCAGCCTCTCTTTGAACCTTAAAGCCGTGCGTGAGACCCCCCAATCTAGCTGTGCCGAGGAGACCAGTCACTACGCTCATAAAGGGCCCGATCCGGCTGCTCTTGAGGCCAAGGAAGGGGCGGGAGGGTGGTGAGGCACCTTGATTCTGAAGCAGGGACAAATGCCCACACTGGATTAGCTGAGACCCACAAACCTGGGCAGAGGAGCCAGGGGTTGCGAGCTGGAGCCCGACCACAGGACAAGGCTAATGGCACCCAGGCTCACCCTGTTTTCTCTCCTCTCCTCAGCGCCTGCCCCTCCCGCTCACCACACCCCTTAGCCCTCTGGGGGAACCCACTGGGGTGGAGGTGTCCTGCCCTGCAGGGGTGAGGCTCATGACGTACAAACCCTATTGCTGACGGGACTCCGGCTGCTTGCACACGTCCCGCTTGCTCTGGGTTCGGGGCAGGGGGGCAGTGCTATAGGGTGCCCATCTGTGTGTGTGCTCATCGTAGCCCTGCTCCCAGCCGGCCCCTCCGGGGTGTCTAAGGGGTGGGGGTTCTGCTCTCCCCTCCTCTTCACCCCCCTGGGGCCAGCTTCATTTGAGACCAAACACATCCCTGGTTCAACACCGCGGACGACAAGAGAGTCACTTGGGAGGAGCGTGGCCCCGGCTGGGCGTCAGTCCCAGGGTGAGCGCGCGTCCACACACGGCACAGGTATCACCTACAACTTACACAGGGGAGACCATGGCCCTTCAGGCGGAGACCTGCGTCTACGGGCACCGCCAGACATGGAGGAGGGTCCAGACTATTCCAGCCGGGGTCTGATCCTCGGCGGGTGACGTGGAGCCACAGGGCGAGAGCGAGCGTTCGGGTGGTGCACAGTGCCAGCCAGAGAGAGACGGCTCTCCAGGAGAGGGGTGCAGGCCAAGAACAAAACCTTTGGCTGCACCTGGCTTTATCTGGCCCTTCCAGGCCCCGCTCTCCATTAGCTACCAGCGGTGGGCACCGTTCCCATGTGCCCTCTGGCCTCCTGTTTGAGGCAGGGCCACGCCCGGCCACAGGGATTGTCCCCAATGCCAAAGTTTGATTTATTTCTTTTCCCCTTAGGCAAACCCCCCAATGCTTCTCTCTCCAGCCCGGAACTCCCGTTCGGGGAGGTCTCGGAAGATGGGATGGAAAACCCCAGCTCCAGCCCATTAGCTGCTGTGTCGTTAATTTGCTACATCTGGTTGCCGGGGATGGGACTTGCTCAGTTTTTATCTCCCCGAGCTTCTGCCTCGACCGCCAGCCCCATGTGGTGAAAGGACACAGTAAATGCTGCCAAGCCAAGCACACACGCAGGATGACGTCTGGCAAAGAGCAGCCAAGAGGGGAGCGAAATCAGAGTGGGAACGAAGCTGCCGCAGAAGCCTCAGGAGCATTCGGAAGCCAAATGTGGCCACTGGAGCCCCAAGCGTTGCTCTGAGCGCAGCAGTCCCGGAGAGACGGGCAGCATGAAGCAGCAGGAGCCCATCAGCAGGCCATGGCACGGCTGATCCCCAGCCAGTCTCAGCAGGGGGACCTGGACCCAGCTTGGAGACCCCTTCTCCTGCTGGGGGATCTTAGCTCTGGCCCCCCTCCCTGGCACCCCTCACCTCTGGACTTGGATTTCCCTTGGGATAGTGTCAACCCCTTACTCCAAGCTCTCCTGCTTCTAAGGTCATGGTCGCTTTGGGGGCCTCTGGGGAAAACGAGTTGGAAGAAACCTCCCGGACTCAGCCAGGAGCTGGCTAGGAGAGGGGCAGGGGGGTGGGGTGGGGTGAGGGGGGGGCGTGTGAGTGACAGACACAAACACTCGTCCCCCTGATCTGGATTTGCTCCCATGCAGAGAAGGGTTTTGGAGGAACCGATGGATTTACAGAGCCCGGACACTTGACAGAATTAATCTCAACCCGAGTGATGGACAGTCAGATGGCCAGATAGCCCCAGCGCGGGCTGCCCCGTAAGAAGTGATGCGTCTCTTCCACTTCCCATTGTTAGCGTGAGAACACAGCCTGGATCCTACACAGATGTACCGTTCCACAGAGACCCACCTCACTGCCTCTATAAGAAGGAAGGGGCTCTCCGAGGCATTGGAGATGGCTGGAGGATGCTAAGCACTCAACAGCAGCCGTAGACCATCAAACTTTTTCCCCTAGTGGTCTAATTCCTCTCTGGGGGAATCATCTCTAAGAGGCTGCCAGAAACCAGAAGATTGGAGCCTTTCCTCCAGCATTTTCATATTTCTGAGGATGCCAACACTGCTGCAAACTCAACTGTGACATGACTTTTTATTTAGATTCTATTTTTAGGGTTTGAGTTTCTATACATAGATTTCTAGATTTCTAGATTTATAGATTTCTATACAGCCATATCCACAGACACCCCGTCTTTCTTGCGCGCCGTGTGGATGTGGATATAGCTATCGAGAGAGAAACGATTAAGCCAAAGAATTTGTTGTAGGATTCTCCTTGCAACAAGACTTTCTAGAGCTATAATTTTTTGTGTCCAGACAAACTACTCTCGGGAAGTTTTATACGAGCCACTGCCCTGCTGCCAAAACAATGAGACCTGTGGCATTAATTTTAGGGTTTAAGACATTGTGGGTTTTGGCATTTTCGTCTCTTTCCAACACTCTGGCGGTGAATAACAGTGGGAGATGGTGGTAAGTCTCTGCTTTTGCCTTTATATCCATTTCAGGAATCCTAGCTCTGGTCATTCTCCTTTTGTGAATGGAACAACCGTGGAGGGAGAGAGAAATCCAGCAGACAAGTGCAGAGAGGGGGCTGCTCTCAGGGCAGGAGGGAACGCAGCTGCTCTCCACAGCATCTGGAGATGGCTGGGGAGAAATTTCAAGAACTCAGGTGTTTGCTTCTAAGGATGAAAGAATAATGATACTCTGTGTTGATGAGAAAAGGCACCATCCAAGGGGCTTGGACCCAGGGTGTTTCATCCAACCCCAGCACACCTGGCCCTCCTGTCTTTTTTCTTTTTCCTGTAGACAGATTTTTATATTTACAACCCAATTTGTTTGCCCTTCGCTGTGCTCCTCTGTCCATCGTGGGGTGGGGTGGGGTGGGGGGCAGTTGCTGATGGAACTTGCTGTAGCTTCCCCACAAACACCCCGCTAAGCTAGCCAGCGACCCGTTCGTCCCCACACACGGCTGTGGATGGTGCTGCACACAGACAGGCTCTGGCTGGCGTACACAGCGTCTTGGGCTAATTCTACAGAGCCGGTTTGGAGCAGGGACTGCCTTTACGTTGCGTGTGTACCGTGCCGGTGCGACAGACCCTGAGCCCGTGCTAGACACTCTCACAGGAATCGTCTGGCTACACACGCTCGCCGTATGGACACCTACACACCTCCCCACGCTCTCCAGCACAAACCGCACCTCGGCGTGCGGTCTCGCTCTGCCTCCCCCCTGCGAGCGTGGACGCCCACATTCACCGGCGATATTAACCCGTCCAGTGCAGTGTGAGCCTCACAGCTGCAAGCCCTGCACTGACATTTCACACGACGGGTACACGCCCACGCACGCACATCCGCCGGCGTCTATTGCTATGCAATAGCTTATGTATACACACAAAGAGACACATACCCACGTTTATGCCATATAACATGGGCCACAGGTGTGGGTTTGTCTGTCGTGGCTCGGTGCTTACGGTGCCATGCCAGCATGGGCTGGGATCGGCAGCTGCAGCGCGGGACGGGTGGGGACGGGTGGGGGGAGCGCATTCGGTTCTGTTCTACCCCCCGCACACGCCGGCGGACGCACACTCGTGCTGGAGAGCAGTCCCCACAGGGTACTCCCAACCCTGCCGTTGCTGGGGGGCCGGGGGGGGCAGCTCCTTCCCCTCCCCAGCTGGCTCTGGGGGTGGCTTCTCTCTGCTCCTGTTTGAATTACTGCCTAGTCCAGGCCTGTCGGGCTGATTTAGGGCTGGAGCGGGCGGGTGCTGCAGCCCTTGACCATGAAACAGGCCTCTCCAGAGCGCAGCCGATCAGGACTTAGAGCCACCTGGAGCCGGCACTCTGCGCCCTGGCATCCCGGAGCTGGGAACCCAGGGCTCTGCCCATACCTGGAGCCTGCCTCTGGTGCCATGTCTGAGCTTTTCCCTCACCCATGCACTGGCTGAATGTCCTGGTTAGGGCAGGTGTTCTACCCCTTGGATCTGGGAGGGGAGTGAGGTTAAGTGGTCAGAGCAGGGGGCTGGGAGCCAGGACTCCGGGGTTCCATCCCCCGCGCTGGGAGGGAGTGAGGTTAAGTGGTCAGAGCAGGGGGCTGGGAGCCAGGACTCCGGGGTTCCATCCCCCGCGCTGGGAGGGGAGTGAGGTTAAGTGGTCAGAGCAGGGGGCTGGGAGCCAGGACTCCGGGGTTCCATCCCCCGCGCTGGGAGGGGAGTGAGGTTAAGTGGTCAGAGCAGGGGGCTGGGAGCCAGGACTCCGGGGTTCCATCCCCCGCGCTGGGAGGGGAGTGAGGTTAAGTGGTCAGAGCAGGGGGCTGGGAGCCAGGACTCCGGGGTTCCATCCCCCGCGCTGGGAGGGGAGTGAGGTTAAGTGGTCAGAGCAGCGGGCTGGGAGCCAGGACTCTGGGGTTCCATCCCCCGCGCTGGGAGGGGAGTGAGGTTAAGTGGTCAGAGCAGGGGGCGGGGAGCCAGGACTCCGGGGTTCCATCCCCCGCGCTGGGAGGGGAGTGAGGTTAAGTGGTCAGAGCAGCGGGCTGGGAGCCAGGACCCCAAGTGTCCCACTGACCTGAGTGTTGCTCTGGCTAGGGGCTGCGCTGCTCACTGCCGCTCGGTTGGGCTTGCGACGTGGCGCCTTATCCTCTGCCCCCACTGTCCACAGGGGCATCATCAACGTGGCCTCGTCCACCAACCTGCTGACGGACTCCAAGAACGTGCAGCTGGTGCTGGACCCCAGCCTGCAGCTGCTGAGCCGCAAGCAGCGCAAGCTGATCCGCCAGAACCCCGGGATCCTGCACAGCATCAGCAGCGGCCTGCAGAGCGCCATCAAGGAATGCAAGTGGCAATTCCGCAACCGCCGCTGGAATTGCCCCACCACCCAGGGGCCCCACATCTTCGGCAAGATCGTCAACCGGGGTGAGGCTGCAGGGGACTCCCAGCGGGAGCAGGGGTCAGAGCGGGGGCTCCCAGCAGTGACCTTGGCCAAGATGAGGGGGAAACTGAGGCAGAGCAGGTGCTAGGCCCAGGCACACCCAGGAAGGGGCTCCGTGTACCACACAGCCCTCTCCCACCAGGTGCTGAGGGCCCCTCCCACTGCGTGCCAGGCCTCGTGGGTCACATGCCCCCACATGCATTGTGTCCCCCCTCCCATCCCCCTGTGTCACACAATTGGCCAGATGAGTGATGTGTTTGTCACCTCTCCTTCCCTGATCCGGGGAGCTCCCCTGCCTAGACCTGCCCAGGGGATTCCCCACCCCATGGAGCTGGCTCTGGAATTCCATGGGAATTTCCCCAGCTGCCAGCCCCCGCAGGGCCTCAGGCCCACACGCCCAGAGCAGCCCCTGGCCATCCAGCGGGGCGACTCCTCTGCTCGGGGGCTGCCAGCCTCAGCCCCGGTTACGCTTCGTTCAGCGCTTTTAAAAACGCCTTTCCAAACTACGGCCCCGTGGCCCACTGGATGCGCCTGAACTGGGCCCCCGGGCTCCTGGGCTCCATCCCGGCTCTGCCACCTTCCCCTCCCGCCCCTCGCCTAGACTCGCCTGAGGAAGGCCAGTGTCTGTGCAGCGCCTGGCACGACGGGCCCAAGCCCACGATAACACTGTTGCCCCTCTGTGGTGTGTGGGGGAACTCGGTCGCACCCCCCCACAAAGGGCAGAGCTCGTGTCACCTCTGCCAGGGTGAAAGAGCCACTGACCCCGGGGGGAAGAGGGGCTGTGGGGCTCCTTTCTAAGGCAGAAATCCCGCCCTGCAAGCCGGCTCCCCTGGCCCCTGCCTTTCCGGGTCGTTTTCTCTCCCTGTCACAAACACATGGGTCCCCGGGGACCTGGGACCCAGCCAGCTTCAGCAGGAGGAAAACAAACAAGCAAAGGCCGAGCTTGGCCTGGGGAAGCCGGGGTGACCCCGGAGTGCCTGAGGGGCCAGGCACAGCCCTCTGCCATCCCCAGCCCATCAGGTGCTCCCTGAACGCTGGATCTCCCCCGCAAGCCCAGCATGCTCCCCTGCCATTGCCTGCATGCCCCCTCCATCCTGCCTCTCCCCCACCCGCGCCTCCCCACCCAGCTCCCTGCTGCAATCCCCCATGATGGCTGCAGCCCCTCCCCCAAAGCCAAGCTCGTCATCACCCCCTCCTCACCTGCACAGGGACCCCTGCCCCGGCCCCCCTTCCTGTGGATCCACAGCAAAAGCTGCAACTTCCTGCCACCTGCCCCTTCCACCTGGCGGCCAGGAGGATCCCCCTCAGTTCCCCCTCACCACCACTAGGGGGAGCCAGGGAACTCGGTATGCGAACGAACCTGGCCGCAGGTGCCAACGCACCTTTCATTTCCCCCTTCACCTCTGGAGGGAGCTTCCCCAAGCTGGTACCAGGTGTGTTACCTGGGCTGCCCGGACACCGGGCGAGCCAGCCCCACGGTACTGTGGGGAGACAAAGTGACCCAGGCCTGGCCTGGCCCAGCCCCCACACTCCCCGCCCGCCTCTGGAGTGAGCCCCTGTCCTCTCTGCCCCCCCCACCGCCCCCGCAGCCGGGCTGCCTTTTGCAAAGTGCCTGCCGCTGCCTGGGTGGCCAGTGTCTTGGGTGCCCTGCCAGAGGCACCTGGGGCCCCTGCAGCTCCTTTCCAGCGCCCTGCTGGCTGCAGCCCCAGGGGGCCGGGACTGTGCCCCGGGGCGGTCCGCGTCAGCCCGCACGCCGTGCTGTGCGGTGCCCTGAATGCTTTGGTTCCCTGCCCCCAGGCTGTCGGGAGACGGCGTTCATCTTCGCCATCACCAGCGCCGGCGTCACCCACTCCGTGGCCCGGTCCTGCTCCGAGGGCTCCATCGAGTCCTGCACGTGTGACTATCGGCGCCGCGGCCCGGGGGGCCCCGACTGGCACTGGGGGGGCTGCAGCGACAACGTCGACTTCGGCCGGGTCTTTGGGCGCGAGTTCGTGGATTCCAACGAGAAGGGGCGGGACCTGCGCTTCCTGATGAACCTGCACAACAACGAGGCGGGACGGATGGTGAGGCGTGTGTGAGTGTGCACGTGGGGGTGCGCAGGCACGGGGGGGGAGACAGTGTGTGCAGGTCTGTGCACGTGCGTGTCCGTGCATGTCCATGTGTGTGCGTGCGTGCCCGCGTGCGTGTGCGCTTGTCCGTGCATGTGTGTGCGTGTGCATGTCTCTGTGTGTGCGTGCATGTGCGTGTGCGTGTGTCCATGTCCATGCATGTGCGTACGTGTGCGTGTCCATGCGTGTATGTGCGTGTGCGTGTGTCCGTGCATGCGTGTGCGCGTACGCGTCCATGAGTGTCCGTGCGTGCGTATGTGTCCGTGCACGTCTGCACTGTGGGAGGAGCGTCGTTTCTGGGGATCTTGCGTGTGTGTGTGCATGTCTCTGCGTGTGCGTGCATGTGCGTATGTGTGCGTGCGTGTCCATGTCCATGCATGTGCGTACGCGTGCGTGTGCATGTCCATGCATGTGCGTACGTGTGCGTGTGTCCGTGTGTGTGTGCATGTCTCTGTGTGTGCATGCATGTCTATGTGTGTGTGTGTGCGTGCCCGCGTGCATATGTGTCCGTGCATGTCTGTGCATGCGTGTGCGTGTGCGCATGTCCGTGCGTGTCCGTGCGTGCGTATGTGTCCGTGCATGTCTGCGCTGTGGGAGGAGCGTCATTTCTGGGGCTCTTTCCCAGCCCCTGTGGTCTCTGCTTTGGAGACAGGGAGCTGATGGGCTCCAGCATTCAGAGGGCGGCTACAGGAGTCTCTGGGCAGGGCAGGTTCCTGACCTGCAGCTTCTCTTCCTGGGGGCATCAGCAGAGGCACCACGGTTGCCGCAGCCTCTGAGCAGAGGGGCGGAGGGCAGGGGGTGTGCAGAGGACAGATGCGCCCTGCCCAGCATCCAAAGGGGACAGAGAGACCTGGAGGGACCCGTCCCGCCCTCCTTGCCCCCTGCGAACTCCCAGCTCGGGGGGGGGGGATGCGGGACCGATCAGAGGGGAGGAGGGGGAGCGGGAGCCCGGTGAAGGGAGGGTGGAGACGCGATGGGTGGAGCAGGGTGGGGGCAGAGCCGGGACACGCCAGCTCTGCTGGGTGAAGCCAGGGCTCCTCGTCCAGGCGTCCTGCTGTGCGTGGCCCTGCCAGCATCCAGCACATGTGGGAGGAAATGATGCCAGGTCCTCTAATTGCAGTAAAACCCCACTGGAAAGGAGTCCTGGGAGCCTCCGCGGGCTGCCTCGGCATTCCAGCGCGGGGGCGGGCGGGGCGCGGCAGGGGCCGGTGCCTGCAGAGTGATCCCGGCAGAACGGCTCTGCTCAGAGCAAACCGCCGGAGCTGGCTGGCCTCCCGCGGCCGGCTAGACGCTGGCTATCGAGTGTTAGCGGGGAGGGCGCAGGCGTAACGGAGGCCCAGGTGGGCACCGCCGTGGGGATGCTCACGGCGCCGGGGTCCCACCTGGGCACTGCTCCAGGGCAGCGCCCGGCGCCGGGGCACTGCTCTGGGGCTGCTCGCAGCACTGACCATGCCCTGCCTGTCTTGCAGACGGTCTTCTCGGAGATGCGGCAGGAGTGCAAGTGCCACGGCATGTCGGGCTCCTGCACCGTCAAGACCTGCTGGATGCGGCTCCCCACCTTCCGCACGGTGGGCGACTTCCTCAAGGACCGGTTTGACGGCGCCTCCCGCGTCATCTACGGCAACAAGGGCAGCAACCGGGCCTCGCGGGTGGAGGGGCCCCACCTGGAGCCGGAGAACCCGGCCCACAAGCCTCCCTCCCCGCACGACCTCGTCTACTTCGAGAAGTCGCCCAACTTCTGCACCTACAGCGGCAAGACGGGCCCGGCGGGCACGGCCGGGCGCTTGTGCAACGGCTCCTCCCCAGCCCTGGGCGGCTGCGAGCTCCTGTGCTGCGGACGGGGCTACCGTACGCGGAGCCAGCGGGTCACCGAGCGCTGCAACTGCACCTTCCACTGGTGCTGCCACGTCAGCTGCTTGAACTGCACCAACACACAAGTCTTGCACGAGTGCTTGTGAGCCGGGGCCGGGCGGGAGGAGGGGCACAGAGGCAAAGACCTTCCCTGGGGAGGGATCAAAATCAGGGCCCTGCCCCCATCCCGCCGAGCAAGGGCACCGCACCCGAGCAGCTGCTGCCAGCCGGATTCTGCCCGCCGGAGCCGCCCTCTCGGTAGCAGACCCGGCCCCAGAGAACGGCGAGGGCCTGGCGGGGGTGGGGGGCATCCTCTCCAGACCCCTCCAAACTCTTCCAGGCCAGGACCACCTGCAGAGATCACCACCCGCCCAGTGGTGAACCGAGTGCCCTCCCTGCCACCCCTCAGGGTCTTGTCCCTGGGCGCATGTGGGCGAAAAGGGCTGGATCAGCAGCCTGGATCCCTCCCCGCTCCGCGTCCTCTGCCAACGCCCCTTGCGGGAGGTTGGGGTGGGTCTCCCCAGCCCAGCGCTGGCCTCTGTACTGAGCCCCAGCCTGGGACACCCAACCCCACCTTCACGCTGCTCAGTCACTCCCAGCCCCGGGCAGGATTCAGGTTAGCAGCCCAGAGACGGTGCCATCTGGTGTCCCAGCCTCCCCCCGGCTGCAGGGCTGGCCAGGTCAAAGGCAGCTCGGAAAGCGCCCGGCGCCCGCGATTACCCCTCGGACGTGTGTTTACAACGCTCACCAAATGCCGCTCATTTGCTTCTTGGACTCGGAGCATTGTGCCGGGAACAGGGTAGAAAACGCTGGTCAGTCACCGTTGGCTGGTCTGGCTCGCGCAGTCAGAGCAAGGCTGAGAATTTGGTACGTAACGTGCACTGAAGAAGTGGTCGGAATCGCCAGTTTTGTTTTGTAAATAAAATATTTATTGTGAATGGTTTCATATCCCTTAGCACCCGCCTGGCCTTGCCTTGCCAACCGGTGGGTCTCCTAGACGATCCCTCTCCTCTGCCTTCGACAAAGATTTTCTTCCCCTGGCCTTTTGGTTTCTAATTAAAATAAGAAGAACAATGCTTTGTTATGGATGTCATTAATAGCGGGCTAGAGGCAAATAAAGGATATATTTTTATCAATCCAACGGCGTTTAATTTTTGGGGGTGGGGGTGGGGGTGGGGGGGGTGCATGCCATGTCGCCATGAACCCCAGTGCAAAGGGCGCGGGAGACGCTGCCATGCTGCGCTGGTAGCACTTTCCACGGCCGTTGCACTAGTGTGAGTGACACCAGGTGCAGGGCATGAGGGACTCCAAGATCTTAGGGCTGGAGGGAACGGTTAGGATCCTGCCGTCCGGGCGTGTGTGTAACCCAGCCAAGGACCCTCCCCCAGCGCCACCTGCGTCCAGTCCCGAAGCTCCTGCCAGGAGACTCCACCCCAAGCCCAGGACAGCGGGTTCAAATGGTCAGTTCCCCTTGCTGGGTCTTATTTGCAGTTTGAGCTGATCTCGTTGTGCAAGGAGCCTGCTGCCCACATGGATCCTCAGACATCTTGTTGGAACGTACGTATTAACTGTACGTCAGTAGCTAACTACAGGAGCTTTGCTGAGCAGCTATGAACCAGCCGCCACACTCCACCCCAGAGATGGCTGCATTTCCCCTGCCCCAGTACTCCTCTCAGCCTCCTGCAGAGGGCGCTCACACTCCACTGCGTCGGGGGGCCAAGCTGGGCTTTATTTCGCTTCTGGGCGGCTCAGGCCAGACCCCTGGCTGGGTGCAAGCTGGGATGACTCTGGACTTGGTCCGGATCCTTGTCTCACGCCAGCGTCAGCCTGCAATCCTTGCCCCAGGCCCGTTGCCAGACCAGCCTGACTGTGAGTGAGCTCCGTCACTCAGAGCTCTGCCCGTCATGTGCCCCGTGGTTTGGTGCAGGACACGGAAGGTGCGGATCCCGGAGACCACAGCTCCTGGGACACGTGGTCCGCCCCATGCTGGGAGCTGGTCTGGGATCTGGCTGCACCACGGTCTGAGAGCGGGAGCAGGCCCGAGGCGGCAATTCCCCTGCTCTCGCCCTGGCACACTTTGCTCCCCACCTGGTTTGGGGTTTCAGGATCTTCAGCGTGTGTGTTGGGAGCCGGGAGCCTCAAACCCACAGCTTGCTTCTGAGGAGGAGAAAGCAAATCCCAAGCCCCTCCCCGCGCCGAGCGGGATCAGCTAGAGAACGAACCTCCCGCCAGAGCTGGTGCTAAGTGGAAGCAGGCGACGAGCTGGGGAACTGCCTGGCTTTCATGTTTGGGCGGGGTCTGGGGTGAGCCGCCGATCGCACCCCTTGCGGTTAAACAGGGAGGCCCAGCTGCTGGCGAAGGCCCCTGCACCGGCTCTCAATGCCCGGCGTGCAATGCCGGCGAAGGCCCCTGCACAGGCCTGTGTCACCTGGCATGCAATGATGGCGAAGGCCCCTGCACCGGCCTGTGTCACCTGGCATGCAATGATGGCGAAGGCCCCTGCACCGGCTCTCAATGCCCGGCGTGCAATGCCGGCGAAGGCCCCTGTACAGGCCTGTGTCACCCGGCGTGCAATGCCGGCGAAGGCCCCTGCACCGGCTCTCAATGCCCGGCGTGCAATGCCGGCGAAGGCCCCTGCACCAGCCTGTGTCACCTGGCGTGCAATGATGGCGAAGGCCCCTGCACCGGCCTGTGTCACCTGGCATGCAATGATGGCGAAGGCCCCTGCACCAGCTCTCAATGCCCGGCGTGCAATGCCGGCGAAGGCCCCTGCACCAGCCTGTGTCACCTGGCACGCGCTGTCAGCTAAGGCCCCTGCACCGGCTCTCAATGCCTGGCGGAGGAGCACTGGGGAAGGAGATGGGGAAGAGGCCAGGACGCTCTAGAGTAACACCCAGTTCCTCCCAACGTGCTACACTCAGGAATTACCATGCCTACCATTGAATGCAGCCACCTCTGGGGTGGAGTCTGGTAGCTGGTTAACAGCCACACAGTAACAATGCACCATAGTTTGGAAATCTAGAATAATGCGTCCAACTGAAAGGTCCAGGGGCTGCTTGTCTAATCTAATCCATCCATCTAATGTGTGGCCATCTCTCAGCTGGTCTCATGTGCCTGTCACCAGGACATCCAAGCTCTGATACAATGGGGCCTCTGGCCTCAGACATTTGCTTGGGACCGGGGGGCTGGTTCCCCTTAGTGCCAAGGAGTCTTTAGTGACCTCTGGCGGCGAATGATGACAAGACAGCGAATGAGCATCGTCCCGCACGGTCCCCTCCCGCTCCACTCGTGGGGAAGCAAAGCGAGGGAGCTGGAGTCTATCGTATGGTGCCCTGTTTGCACTGAGCCCGACCCCCCGAGGCATCCCAGGGCCTCGAGACACAGCGATTCCCCGGCTCCACGGAGCTGGCTAGTGGGGAGATGCTGGGCTGGGCTGGGTCTCAGCTGGGCCCTCAACACGGCACCTTTCCCCAGGGCTGAATTCACCCTTCGCTCTTTTGTCATGGGGCCTCTGTGCAGAAACACGCGGAGAAGGAGCACGGGGCCAGTGTGTGCGTCGCCAGGCTCACTGAACTGCCAAGCACCTGGTCGGCAGGTTCACCCCCAAGCCGTGTCCCAGCATTATCCCCAAAATGTCCTGCTGGCCTAGAGCCCCAGGAACACTGAGGTGCCCAACTCCCTTTGGGTTCAGTACCAGTCAGGATTCGTAGAAAGGCCCAGGACGGTGGGTGCTGAGCTCCTGGCGCTTGATCCAACACCGAGCGCAGCAGGAGGGCTTTCCCAAAGGGGCTGGGCTGGGGCAGAACAAGGCCTCATGGGTGGCAGTTAAACCAGACAGACGCTAGTGGCCTTTTCCCACCCAGGGTGCTGAGCCAGGGCAGCAAGCACCCGAAGGGAAGTGGACTCGCCGTGTCTCGACGGCTCCAGCTGCAGAGCGGAGGGTCTGGATGATGCGTTAGCCAGACACAGGTCACTAGCCTGGCTGCAGCATGCAGGGTGAGACAGGAGGTCCCATGAGCGGCTCTAATGGGGCCTGCTCACCTGCAGATCTCTGTAGTTGCTCAGAGGTTAACCCCCGGCCCCGGTGGGACACGGGCCATGAGCCGGCGACGCGGCACCTCGAGTGGGACAGTATCAAACGCTCAGGAGTGGCACTGGGGGCGTTTCCAGAAATACCTTCTCGTGGCGCTAGCGGAAAAGCTGATGCTTAGAAAGAAAGAAAGAAAGAAAGAAGAAGGAAAAAAAAAGATTGTCCCTTTTTCTTGCCAAGGTGAAAAACACTCCCGGGTGCGGTAAAATAAAGAAATGCACAGAAAAAAAAAAAAAGACTGGAAAGAAACACATCCCGAAATAACCCTCCGGCAGCATCACCCTTGTCTGCCGGGAGCTATCGCTCTGCTAAATTCTGCCATGCCCAGGGCATGAAAATAACCCTGTTTGCCTGCGGTGGAGAGTTAAGAATATAGATAATGACATTCTTATAAGTCACCTCTGTTACTCAGGCTTTCCAGAGGGCTTGCTGAGCCGTATCACACCTTCAGCAGACAAAGCCCCCCTGAGATAGAGTCACACACACACAACTGGCCTGCAGGGTGCAAATTATCTGGGCTTTTATAAATACACTGGGTGGCTTTAAATATAGCTCCCCGCCCCCTCCCCTGCGCTGTTCTGGGCCTGAGCTGGGAAACGCACTCCCTGCCCTCCCCCAGCCCCGTGGAAAGCCCATCACAGCTGGGAAGCTGTGTGACATCTGGCACCTTTGCCACTGGCTGGACTTTCCAGAAGGGTTTTTGGTGTGTGTGTGTGGTGGGGGTGGGGGGGGTTGGTAGCTGAGTGCTGAAGGAAACGCTCCAGCTTTTCAGTGCATTAAATCATGTGCGTTAGTGTCACACTCACACTCACCGTGTCACGCCTTCCCTGTGACCAGCAACGGGGGCTCCAGCGGTGGGGTCCAAGCACTGGAAAAGATGGGCCAGAAGCGTGGCCCGTGCCTCGCGCTGCCCATCTGCGGGGTGGGCCGGGGGGTGTCTCATCCAGCCTGCAGAGCAAGAGAGCTGGGGGCGGGTTAGCTGGGGAGGGGAGGATGGAGGCTGCAGCCCGGGCAGGGAGCCTTGGGATGCCACTGCTGCGAGCCGCCCCGGGAAAGGCTCAGGGGGAGATGGGTGACGTGCACACGACATCGGGGAGCGGGTGGGTGGCCAGGGTGAGAAGAGGAGACGTCCCCTTAGCTCGCCAGCACCCTGCCTGGCCCAGGGAATGTTCCCCTCAGGCTGATTGGGCACTTGGGGCGGGGGAGGGCCCATACTGGCACCATACTGGGGGGCATTCTGCCACCGCAGGCTCGGCCTGCCACATGGGACCAGCCAAGGTCGCCTGTGGCTTCCCTCACAGCATCCTGGCTAAAGTCCAGTGCAGGCAATTCCCCCTGGTCCCGCCACATCCCCTGTGGGCTCCAGCCTCTCCGTCTCTTCCTGCCCCAGCCAGGCATGGCACCGCTATGTAGTTAACAGCTGCCGCGTTCCATCTCAGAGGTGGCTGCCTCTCAGCAGTGGGGGAAGTGACAAGAGTTGCTGGCACCAGCCCAGCCTCTCTCTCCGGGGGAGGTGAAGGAGGTTCCCACCTCTGCAGCTACATTGGTGCAGACTTCCCCCATCTCCGCAAGCCAGATTGTGCCTGTTACCAAAGGGGCTCAAGCCAGGGAGTCCCCGCTCCTGGACTCCAGTGGGTGCTCGGGAAATGGTCAGGATCGGGACCATTCCTACCACAGCGGGGGAGGGGAGTCCAGATGTGGAGTTTGGTTCATGCGCCCCCAGCCACATCCTGGCGCAGGGGAGGGGGCTGTTGTGGGAACGCGGGAGCCGCTCCCCTGCACCGATTACTCAACGTCAGCTTTAGCTCAGCCCGGTTCATATTAATCCTCGGAAGTAATTTAGCCGTCTCCGCTCGCAGCCCCGTCATTGTGGCCTGACCAGCCCCTTGCCTGCCTTCTAATTAACTCCTTGTGCCTCCGGTTTTGTGTCCCGCGAATATCCCACCTGGTTGGGCCCGCCTCTCCGCTTCCCCCCTCCCCGGGAGCATTCCTGTCCCGTCGGGCTAAGGCACCGCAGCAACCGTGGCAGGGATCGCCCCTAATCCGCGGGCACGCCGGCATCTGCTGGAAAGGCAGCCCGCCACCCCCTGGCTGTTAGGTGACCAAGGCCTGAGAGAAACAATTAGGGACAAAGCTGAGAGCCCCAGGGGTCTAATACAAACCTTCACGGGACGGTTGTGTGGCATTTGGGGAGTTTAATGAATTGTCCATCATGCTTTTCAGGTCTGGACGGCGGGGCTGGATTAATCTGAGAAACCACAGTGGGTAGGAGCCACTAAGCCTGTATTTATTACTCTTCCATTGTAACTAATTGAGGTAATTATCTGTGACTCCAGCCCTGCTTAACAATGCCGCATTCACGCCGCAAGGCTGTGTCCCCCCCCCCCGCAGCCCCTCTCGCTGAGCCGAGGGGGCCGCACCGCAGAGCACCATGGGCCTGCCCACAAGGCCCTGCGCCTGCCAAGGACCAAATACACAGCCCCTGGCCCAGAGACGGGCATCTCCCAGCTCGCTGCTCAGCCCCACCAGTGACGGGGGTCTGGCCTGGCAGTACAGGCTGTGCGGGGCGAGGATGGAGGCCCTGGACCCACAGGCCCACTCCTTCTCCATGTGCATTTTGCACTGGCTTGCAGCCGGCCCTCTGGAGTACTGGGGGGCTGGTTTGGCCAGGCTACAGGGCCAGGGGTTCAAGCCAGGACACGGGCCATGCGTTGACTGTGAGGGCCCCAGCTCAAGCCCATCGAGGCGTGGGGAACACCTCGCCAGAGCAGGCATTGCAGCTAAAGGGCAGGTCTGCAGTCGGGCGGGGGGGGGGGTGTCAGAGCCAATCCTGCAGCAATCTGACCCCTGCGGTGCCTGGGGGCTGTTCTCCCCCCCCCGCCACCCCCCACTTCTCTCCCGTGCTCTTCTCTCCTGCAAGCGCCTTGCAAGGGGTGAGAATTCACCCCCACGAGGTTCCCAGGCAGGCCCCCCCCCACCGCACCCCTGCTCCCCCCCTCCGGCCAGGACGGTGGGGGTTGGCCTACTGCACAGCGACATCTTGTGGCCGCCTGTGGGAACCACACCGCAGGACGGCTCCAGCCCTCCCAGTCCGTGCCCAGGGCCCAGTGCAGCTGCCATGCTGGTGGCAGTGGAAATGTGGGGGCAGGGGAGCGTGAGGCCTCGCTCATCTACGTGCACCCTGAGCCCCCCCTTTACTTGCCCTCCCCCCCCCCAGCCCCTGCTGTCTTCCCCATTCCGGCCAGCAACCCGTCTCCCTCCTAGGCTGGCCCGCGTGGTGCTGAGCCTGTCCCCACTAGACAGCCACCCCCCAATTATCCCCACCCTGAGCTATAGCAATCAGCCCCACCCCCCCAAAAAAAAAAAAAAAAAAAAGCTGGGAGCTGCCAGGCTGAGCGCCGCCCCTGTGGGGGCAGGCTGGGGCCCAGAGCAGGGAGGAAGTGGAGGGCCAGGAGGGGCATCATTGCAGGCCAGCCCAGCGCCCGTCTTCCCCCAGCCCCATGAGCAGAGAGTGGCCCTCCCCGGCCTCCCAGCTCTCCCTGCCAGCCCAGTGGGTGGAGAAGGGATGCTGTGGGGCAGGGGCAGGGGCAGGGAAGGATGCTAGGAACAGATGAGCCAAGCACCAGGCCCAGCCTGCCAACCCCACGGCTCACGAGTCACTGCCTTGTTGGGCCCCCCAGCGGTGACAGAGAAGCTTCTGACTTGGGGCAGAGAGCTACAAGCACCCCACCTGCCCCTCCTGCCTCTGGCCCCCCCATCCCCAGGCACCCCAGCTGCCCTGCCCCCAGCCCCGGCTGCCCTGCGGCTGGGTGGGCTCGCTCTCCCAGGCCCAGCACAGCACACGACAGGGAGGTGGGCAGTGGCTGGGCGCTCGGGCCAGGTGCAAAGCGCTCGGCTCTGGGAGGGCCTGGCACATTCTCGTGGGCATGGCCAGGTGTACACTTGCACACTCACCCCCCACACATACACTCGTGCACCCTCACATACACCCCCGAGGCTCACCAGGCTGGAATCCCAACACAGCAGTGCCAGGAGGAAGCTCACAGCCCTGGGGCCTCAAGAGGGCACTGTTGTGAGGAAGTTCACACGGCCAAAACAGAGGCTCTCAGCTCCCCTTCCCCACCCGATGAGGCAGATATCATCGCTGTGGGGGGGGGGGTTTGTCAGTGCTAGCCCCAGCAGGACACCCCATCCCCTGCCTTGAGGGGGGCAAAGGCAGCTTGGTGGTGGGGCCAGGGTGCTGTAGGGCAGGCTCCAAACAGGTGTCCCTGGGTGCCAGAGATGGGACAGCCCTGGGGTGCCCTCAGCTTTACCCAGCCTGGATTTAAATGGATGGGAAAGGGGCAACCTAGTTGGCTGCTCAGTCTATGGGGCGCGGGAACCACAGGGTCTGTCTGTGCCCAGAGAGCCCCCTTCGCATTCACCGTGGGCTGGGCCCTGGCGCGGCAGCCAGCTCCAGGCACAGCCCTGCTGCACCACAACAAACCCAGACATGCCGGCTGCCCCCCCTCGCTCAGCACCAGAGCTGCCCCCCGTTGCCAGGCCAGGACCAGCTGGGACCCCAAGGAACAGGAGCCGGCTGCTGCAACCGCATCGGATTGTCCTGGAGTCTCCTAGAGCGAACCCTTTCCTGAAGGTTTCAGAGTAGCAGCCGCGTTAGTCTGTATTCGCAAAAAGAACAGGAGACTTGGGACACCTTAGAGACTAACCAATTTATTTGAGCATCCGATGAAGTGAGCTGTAGCTCACGAAAGCTTATGCTCATATAAATGGGTTAGTCTCTAAGGTGTCCCAAGTCCTCCTTTCCTGAAGGATTGTGTCCTGTGCTGAGACCTGCAGGGTACGAACCCGAACCAGCCCCCGCGTCACCATCGCCCCCAAGGGTTGGTCACCACCAGCCCCGGGGCCTCCCGGCCGGAGCCCTGGGTGTGTGCGGCTGGCAGGGCAGGAGCAGGGCAGGAGGTCCGGGGCCTGATCCTGCTCTCAGCTGCAGCACGTAAATCTGGGACTCCCCCTCCCAGGGAAGCAGCAGCAGAAGCCAGGCCAGCCCTGTCCACAGCAGCCCAGCTGCCTTTAATTTGGGCCCATCCCCGAGGGGAGAGGCCGTGGGTCAGGCCTGCCTGCGGCTCGCCTTGGCTTGCATGCTACCCAGCCCAGCCCCCGCCCGCTCTGCACCCCCTGCCCAGCACCAGCCTGCTCTGTCCCCCCCAGCCAGCCCCCACCCACTCTGTGCCCCCCAGCCAGCCCCCGCCGGCAGCTCTGTGCCCCCCAGCCAGCCCCCGCCGGCAGCTCTGCGCCCCCCAGCTCAGCCCCCACCCACTCTGCACCCCCTGCCCAGCCCCAGCCTGCTCTGCAACCCCCAGCCAGCCCCCGCCGGCAGCTCTGTGCCCCCTTGCCCAGCCCCCGCCTGCTCTCCATCCCCCAGCCAGCCCCCGCCCGCTCTGTGCCCCCCCAGCCCAGCCCCCACCGGCAGCTCTGCGCCCCTCAGCCCAGCCCCCACCTGCTCTGTGCCCCCCCTAAATATCAGGCGTATGGAGTCTCCCCCCCCAGCGAGCCCCTCCCAAAGGTTTGTCGGACATTTGCGTTACACAAGGGCTCTGCTCTGCACTGTGCCCACAGCCCTGGCATCTCGGCACCAGCCTGCTGCCTTGGCCCAGCAGAGACAAGCTGGCTCCTCCCCCAGCCCCCTTCCCCCAGGGGCCAGGCCCTGCTGGTGCTGGCCCCCGGCTGGCTCCACGCCGTGTGGCCGAGGCCCCGTGGCTGGCAGGGGTGTGGCCAGGAGCGAGCCCCAGAGCTGCGCTCCGGAGCCAGGCCTGAGCGGGTGGCTGTGGTTGAGCGAGCAGCTGTTCCCGGCTGTGGTGAGTCGGGGCCCCGGGCGTGCCGCTCGCTCGCGGGAGCCCTTCCCCGGCGCTGGGCAGTTCAGCGAGAGGCCAAACCCGGCCCGGCCCTGCCCCCAGCGTGTGTGGCCAGCGGGGAGGGAGGTCGGGGCTCCCCAGAGCCAGGGGGAGCGGGGCGGAGGTCGGCACTGGGGAGCTGTTCCAGCCATGCAGTGTGGAGACACTGCCCAGGCCTGCTCCCCAGCCAGGCCCCGGGGCTACTGCTGGCTGAGACCCCGAGCCCCTGGCACTCACTTCACGCCAGAGACACGGTGCGGGGTCCACGGACACACAAGGGGGTGCAAGGCCTGGGTGTGCGCACGCACACACATGAGCCTGTACAGATGTGAACACACGAGCACACACACATGCATACACGGGTGCGCGCCCGCCCCCTCCTCCTGGGATCTGCTGGGACCCCCTGCTCCCCGGCTGGCGACCGGCACCCAGATTGCGGGCTGGGCCATGCCGGGAAGGAGCCGTTCGGGACCGAAAGCTCCTCGCACAGCTCCAGGGTCGGGGAGGGCCAGGGGCTGTGGATGGGAGGGGATGGCGAGGAGGGTGGGGGGTCTCGATCATCTCCAGCCGCCAGAAGGCAGCTGAGACCTGGCCAAATTCATTGCCTTTCCGAGCGTCCTCTGCTCCCGCCCCGCCACCCACCAGGTGAGGGCAGATTTCTCGGGCCGGTCTGTCCTGCAGGGCCACGCCAGGCCAGACAAATTGGGAGCAGATTCCCCGGCCAGCCTTGGGCGTTACAGGAACGGGGTGGGCGGTGGCCGCTTGCCGTGACTCAGGCGCTCCCTCCTCTGCGGGCGGCGGGTTCACATCTGGATCCCCCTCATCGTGCCCCCCCCCCAGCGCTGGCTACGGCCGGTCGCTGCGCTGGTTTCTGCAATGCCCCGGGGCCCAGAGTCAAACACAGCTGAGCCAGAGAGCAGCAAGCACAATGCGGTGCCAGCAGGGGGCGCTGGGGGTGCAGGGCAGGGCGCTGGCTGGGCAGGGGGGAGCACCTGGCTACTCCAGCCCCAGCCTCTCCCAGTAGGGGGCGCTGTGGGTGCAGGGGGGGCACGATGAGGTGCGGGGGAGGAGAGCTGCCCTGTTCCGCTGCCCCTCCAATCCCATCTAAGGCTCATTTCCCCCTGCCCTGCCAGCCTGCTCCCGAGCAGGTATCCAAGCCCTCGCCCCAAGCCAGACATGCCGGGGACTCCTCCCAGCACCCCCTGGGCATGGGACCTTTCACCGTCGGGGGGCCCAGTACTTAGATCCTGCAGTGGGGCGGGGATACCAGGCTGGAGAGGCCAACGGGACAAAGAGGGTATGGAGGAGCCGGGGGCCCCTTCCTCTACCCAGTGGCAGCAGGTGCATCCTTATTGGGGCCCCCTCTTGCCCTGGCCGGGGTCTCCCAGCCGCCCTCAGGGAAGGGGGAGTTTTCCCAGCTGGAGGGGGGGTTGCAGTGGAAATGCTCCGGTGACGTTGCGCCGCCCCGGGCATCCCAGACGAGAGGCCCCCGCTGGGAATTTGGGGCTTGTGGTCAAGCCGGGATCTGTCCTAATTGCAGGTCTGCTGGCGGGATCGGGCAGCTCCTGTGTCACCCGGACCAGTCAGAGGCTGCGTGGCCGGGGCCCTGGGCAGCTCGCCCAGCCCACCTGTGGGCACCGCTGCCCGCTCGCCCCCACCCGCCCTGGCCATGGCTGGGGTCAAAGGTCAGGGGGAGTCCGCGGGAGAGAAGAGCAGAGATGGAGTCAGCCCCTCTCACAGCTGGTGTATCGTGCGCCCCTCATGGCTCCACACTCTGCGTGTCACACGTCACATACCCCCCCGGTGCATCACACGCTCACCCGCCAGCGTGTGCACACACGCACTCCAGACACAACACCCGGACACATGCACCTGGACGCCACCGGGTGTGTTCACAGGCCCCCAACCCACACCCGCATGGCAGCCTGCGCTCAGTGTGAGGACACACGTCCCCGTGCAGGCTCTGAACGTGCACACGCACAGAGGGATGTGTGATAACACACCCATGTGCACACCTCCCCTCCCGGTGCATGGGGCTTGGGGGGACGGTACCGTGGGGAGTGCCCGGGGGAGGAGGATCCAATCCCCACCTTTGGCCAGTACTCAGACCCCCTGGGCCAGGGGCAGGGCCTCAGGGAGAGCTGGGTGAGTGATTTGCAGGGGAGCAGGGTTTGCGGGGGGCTCGGCCCATCCTCCCCGGAGTTCAGCCGGCAAGTGCTGGGTTTGGGGGCAGAGGGCAGCTGAGGTTCTGGCACCGGCCGGAGCTGGATTTAGACGGTCATTTTCTCAGCAGGGAGCTGGGAGGGGTTTGGGCAGCGCTCGGCTCATGGAAACCATCGTCCCGGTCTTCCCCCGCAGTCTGTGGTGCACCCACCGCGTCGGCTTCCACCCCCACGGAGCAGGGCAAGTGCCAGGGCAGGGGGTGCCCTCCCAGGGCCTGGGGGTCTGACAGCCCCGTTGCTCAGAGCGCCCGGGCCCCCTGCCCCCACACACCAGCTGGCTTCACCTAGGCTTTGGGGACGTTTCCATCCTGCAGCTCGGGGGGCGGATCAGAACTGAGCCCCCTGTGCTCCCTGAACCAGCTGAGTCCGGTCTTGCCACAAATCCATGGCTGCCTGGCTCAGCGCGGGTGCCCGAGACTATGGCGAGACGGCAGGAGAGGAGTCCGAACTTCCCAGCCCCCGCCACTCCCACCAGAGGAGAATCTCTGCTAGCCGTCAGCACTACAGGGCTCATGACCCACAGGCGAGAGGGGCTTAATCCAAACAGCAGGGGGCAGGGCTGCACCAATCACCTGGGCTCTGCAGCCCATTTTCAAACCCACCCACCCCCAGCCTGGGGGCAATGGGGGGCAGGGCTGATGGGGAAACACCCAGCGTGGGGCAGGCAGAGACCAGGGAACCACTGCCCCAGGGGGCATTGGTAAAGAGTGGGCTCAGCAGGCCCTGGGGAGCAGGCCAGGCTGGCTTGGGCGGGGTGGTAGGAGCCACTCACCTGTGAGTGGCTGGGTCCAGTCTAGGCCCCTGTTAGCGGCTCTGGCAGGTTGTTCCCATCAGACAGTGCCGGGAGTTGAGTTTGGTGGGTCACAGGTCACTCCAGGTGTCATGGATGCTACATGCCGGATCCGCACTGTCTCAGCAGACGGGCCAAGGGATGAAGGAGCTGCAGCTCGAGCTTCCCATCTGCCCCTGGGCTCAACACGGCTGGAGCCCTGGGCAGTCCACCAAGGACCTGGGGGCCAAATACTTTCGCTCTGCCCCCCTCCCTGCTCCCCTGCCAGCTGGGCTCCCATCAATTGAGGCCAGTTAGACCAAGTGGCCCTGGTTTTCAGGGAGGCTCAGCTCTGCTGAGTGCCAGGGCACCAGGCGGGGTCCATGGCTGTGTGGCACCCCCGGAAATCAGGCCCTGAAAGTACCGCAGCCTGGACCCCAAACTGACCCGCTCACCCCTGAGAGCAGCCAGCACTCAGCAGAGAATGTGTGCACTGCCCCCTGGGCCATGGGCCCCCTTTGTGCCCCTCCCCACCCCCAGACTAGTGTCCTGGACCCCCAGCACCCTGGGCAGTTCTTACCCCAGGGGGTGCAACATACCACCTCTGTGGTTTGCATTTTGCCCTGGGACAAGTGACCCCTGGGGAAAGAGGAGGTGACACAGTGGGGGTGCGATGCAGGAATCAGCCCCGTCTCTATCTGCAGCCCCTTCAGCGATGGGGCCCTGGCCCTGCTGGGTACCCCCACAACACCCGGCACGATCCACAACGACCCCACCGTTCCCGCTCCGCGTCCGTCCCGGCTGGGTGCCCAGGGGGGCCAGCCTGAACGGGCAGTCGAGAGGAGATGCTCTGGGACGTGGGTCACATGACCAGCCAGGGGGGCACAGAGCCCTTCCCATGGTAAAGCCAGGTGCTGGGGCCCAGGGAAGGTGGGCCCATATGTGTGGGGCTGGCCCACAGGGGGGCACAGGGGCAGGTCTCGGCCGGTGTGAACATCAAGGGGGGATCTGATAGCACCTGTGGGTCTCCCTAGCTCTCAGCCAAGTAGCACACACAGGTTCTGGCTCAGCCAGCTGTGAGGGGCCAGAGGCCAGGGTGACGGGCTGGGATCCCTGGCCTGGAGACACTGGGAACTGGCCCTTCTGGCCCGGGGCCCCCCAGCTCTCCCCGGGGCCCGGTGTCCACACGGGATCCCAGCAGTCGAGAGTGAGCAGAACTTGGTGCCTGCGGCCCCTGGCCGAGCTGCCTGGAGGGGAGTGCTCCAGCTGGGGGGCGAGAGTTGGTTTTTTTAACCTGCCGGGGTCTCTTTAAAAGGAAACAAGGCGAGAAAGTCATCGCAGTCCTGAAATAGGGCTCGGGCTGGCACCGCAGGGGGCGGGAGAGCGGCCAGCGCCAGGCCTTTGTGTTGGCGGGCAGAGTCCACCTCGAAAAGTCTCCTTAAAAAAGGAAAGTGTGAGTGGCTGACAGCAGGATCCTGCACTGGGGGTTATATTTACCCGCCTGACTCAGAGCCCGAGCTCACCCCTGCCCGGAATCCGGGACACTGCTCCGGCTGGGGGGGGCAGCCGGAGTCCAGGGCGCCAGGAGAGACGGGGTTAGCTAAAGGACAGCAAAAGATGATTCCCCCGCAGCGAGCCCCGTGGGGAGCTGGAATCTTTGCCCCAAGGGCTGGGGCGGGGAGCCCCTTGGCGTGGGGTCTGAGGGCCAGTTTGGGGCTCCAGCCAACGGAGGGGAGGGGTCCAGGGCCTGGCACTCCCGGGGAAATACAAGGAAAGGGAGGAGCTAGACCAGGTGATGGGGGTGACTGGGATTAGGTCTGGGACATCTGGGTTCTATTTCCAATGACAGGAAGGGAGAGGGGTCTCCATGGGTTAGAGCAGGGGGGTCTGGGAGGCAGGACGCCTGGGTTCTCTCCCTGACTCAGAGTGGGGTCTAGTGGGTTGGAGCAGCGGGGCTGGGAGGCAGGACTCCTGGGTTCTCTCCCTGGCTCGGGGTGAGGAGCACGGTCTAGTGGGTTGGAGTAGGGGGGCCGGGAGGCAGGACTCCTGGGTTCCATTCCAAGCAGTGGGTGGGGAACGTTGCCTACTGGGGCAGAGCGGGAATCACTCAGGACTCCTGGGTCCCACACTCATTCCCCGGCGCATGGCACCTCCTGGCTGCCCTGGGCAGTGAGGTCCCAGCCAGCTGCTCAGACCTGTGTCAGGGAGATAATGACAGGGCCCGCGGGAGGTGGAGGAGCTGGTTTTAAATAAAGTGCAAATTGGACACATTAGTTGTGCGGTTTGTTTTCTTTCCAGCTGGGGGATCCTTCCCCCATGGGCAGCATGAGTAAGAGGTGGTGGCTGTCCCAGCATGGGGGGCGGGGGGGGGCTTTTTGCCATCATCCCCCCCCTTCCCCCGGGTGACTCACCTGCTGGAGTCCCAGCAGCTCCCTAGGTGCCCCATGAGGTCAGAGCCCTCAGCCACAGCCCAAACCAAAGGTTGGCAAGGGGGGGCCCTTCACTCATTCATTGCCCCCCCCCTTGCCCACGGGGACCCAGTGAGGCTGCCAAGGGCCACGCCTCCCCCAGCACCGATATACCCCACCCAGGATTCATGCATCTGGAGGGATGGCGGGGGGGCAGGACTCCTGGTTTCTATTATGGGTGGGGAGTGGGGTCTAGCGGGGGTATGAGCGTGGGGGGCTGGGAGCCAGGACTCCTGGGTTCTCTCCCAGCCCCTGGCCTCCACAGACCCATGTTATGCAATACAGCTTTGCTGCGGGGGCAGGCCGGCGGCTGCGATGGGGGTGGGGAGAAGCTCCCCCAAAGAGCCCCGGGACCGAGCCATGCCCCGGAGCCCCCGCCCCGCGTGCCAGGGGGCTGGGAGCTGCGCCCGCGGGCCGGCTGCGGGGGAAACTTGGGTGCGTCGCGCCCTCTAGTGGCGGTTCCGGGAACGGCCGCCTCCAGGCACCTCCCAATTGTTTGGGGATGGGCGCGGGGGGGAGGGTCTCTTCTACCCTCCCTGCGTTTGGTTGTGAACCCTGGTGCCGGGGACGGGAATTCTCACCCCGCCCGCCCCCCACCAGGGAGTCAGCAACCCAGTGTTGAGACTCGCCTGTTTCTTGAAGGCCTTTCATCTCGAAGGAGCCCAAAGCCTCTTTCCCCAGCAATGGCTCCGCCCAGCGCGGAAATGCAGCCACCTCTGGGGTGGGGCGCAGCAGCTGTTTGGAGGCACAGGGAATCCCTCACCCAGCAATGGAATGCAGCCACCTCTGGGGCAGAGCCCTGCAGCTGTTTGTCAGCAAAGCTGCACAGGAGTCCAGGCGCGGGCAGCTGCAAGTAGCGAGGGGTTGGTCAGGGTATAAACTCACAGACACGGCAACAAGGCCGGAGCAGAGGGCCCCCCCAGGGGTTTATTTCTCTGTGGAACATTTTACAGCAGGCTTAATTCACACAGAAGAGTCTGGGGTACAGACCCAGAATCCTCCATTAACTGCCCCCCGGCAGGGCTGTATCCAGGGCAGGGTGAGCGGGGCAGCTGCCCAGGGTGCAAAGGCACGGGGGGGGGGGGGGAATGGGGTGTAAAAATGGTGAAAAAACCCGATGGGAGTGTGAGCAAATATGCTTGCTCACTAGAGGTGCTAAAATGCCTTGTTACAGCTCTGCCAGGAACGGTGCCAGGCCGGCACTGACTACACAGATGGCGTGAGAGGGAGCCTGGCCTGGGGGGCCTAGCTGGGTCTGTCCCGGTGCGTCCCTTCCAGTCGGCTCCCTGCACCCCTCTGGGCTCCCAGCCCCACCCCTGGTGATGAGCCCTTCTGGGGGTCAGCCTTGTTCTCCCAAAACTAAGGGGTATTTGAGTTGCCCGGCTCAGCCATACCCCACTAAGCCACACCCTGTCAGGACACGCCCCTCATGGACACGCCCTGCCAGGCCCCGCCCCTCCTAAATATGTGAGAAGGAGAGAGGAGGGCAGGGGCAAGGGGAAAAAAGCGCAGGGTGCATGAGTGGGGCAGGGCCCCTCCATCGCCCTCACCCCCTTCTGGGCCCCGCTGCCCCGGCCCCGCTCAACTCCAACCCCCCTGGCTCCCCAGCCTCAGGGCTGGGTCCCGCCCTGGCCCCCGGGGGCTCCCCCTGGCCGGCCGGGAGGACAGTGGCGTCGGAGACGCTGCTCTCCAGGCTGCTGCTGCTGTAGGCCAGGGCGTCGTGGCGTGGGCGCCCCCTCCAGGCCACGGGGCTGCGCGGGGCCGGGCCCTCGGGCTCCTCGTCCGTATCCGAGTCGGGCGCCGTGTGCCGGCGGATGCGGGACACGGCCTCGCGCAGGTCGCGGGTGCAGAGCGCCGGGCGCTTGGCGCAGGGCCGGGCTCGGGGGCGCAGGGCCTGCGGCTCGCGGCGACTGGCACCGTCCCCGGGAGCCTCCCTGCCCCAACCCGGCCCTGGCTGCACTGGTGGATTGGTGCCATCCCCAGGGGTCTCCCTGCTGCACGGGACCCCCGGCGGCTCTTCGGGGGAAGCAGCCGGGCTGGGCAGCCCATGCACTCTGGGGACCTCCACCAGCGGCTCCGGGCTGCCAGGAAGGGCTGCTCCTGCCTGCTGGCCCCAGCGCCCAGGGGTCTCTTGCTGGGCACAGGCCCCTTGCTGCTCCACCAGGCCTAGCTCGGCCGTGGGGAGCCCCAAGATCCGAGCCGCCCTCTCCCCCAGGGAGCCATCACCGGGGGAAGGGGAAGGGGGCCCTGCCGCCCACTCGGAGGCCCCAAGGTGGGGTCGGCTGGCCAAGAGCAGCCTCTGGCATGGCGAGGCTGGGTCCCGGGGCGGGGGGGACCCCAGGAGCTGCACCTGCTTCCGCCGGGGGGGCGGGATGTACTCGGCACGGATCACCACGCAGGTGGCATCGATCACAAAGACACCCCCATGGCAGCTTCGGCCTTCGGCTGTGGGGGACTGGCCTGGTGCCTTCCCCGCGGGGCGGGGAGAGGGGGGTGCCCTGCGTTCTGGCCGGCCCCTCTGCTCCCAGCCCTCCCGCTGCCCACTCCTGGCGCTGCCCATGGAGCTGGGCGCGTAGCCAAAGCCCCAGCCGGAGGGGAGTCGCTGCCAGCCCGGGACAGAGCTGGGCCCCGCTGCATCCCAGCCCCCGGAGCCATGGGCCCTGCCAGCCTCTCTGGATGCCCGGGGCAGCGTGTGGCTGCCACCGTCTGGGCTGGACAGCGGGCGGAAGAGGGAGTCGGCCGAGCCACCCTGGGCCATGGGTCGCACCGTGCCCTCCAGCCCCGGGCAGAAGAGCCCTGACCCAGCGCGGCGCCCCAGGGAGCCCGACCCCGCATGGTAGCTCCAGCCACCCAAGACCTCCTGGGGGAGCCTGGCCTGCCGCAGCCGGGGGCGGCCTGAACAGGGGGTGGGCTCCGGGCTGCCCCCGGCAGGCCCCTTCCCATGGGGTGCTGCCCGGCCCCGCTTGGCGGCCGGCGGCTTGGGGGCGGCGCGGGGCCGCTTGGTGGGGAGGGTGCGGTGGGGTGCGTCGTAGGCGGGGGGCGAGACATAGGGCGGGGGCCGCGGCTCATTCGGCTTGCGGCTGCCCTGCCCCACCCGGAGCCGCCTCAGCATGTGGGTCTCATAGCTGGGGGGCCCGGCTGGGGGTGGCCCCCCGGCGCTCCCTGCCAGCCGCCTCCTGCCCAGAACGCTGTCCGCTGTCCCCTGCTCCCTCCTCTCTGGGGGGGCTGCCCAGCCCAGGCCCCTCCTGCCCTCCGAGCCGCCCCTTGGCTTCCTCTCGTTGGGGGCGTCCCAGTCCCCTGGCGCCCCCTTCCCCAGCCGGGGGTCGCCGCTGGAGGGCAGGTGCTGCAGAGGAATCGTCTTGCTCCACGTGGGGTCCTGGTGCGCACGGGCCCCCGGGTGCCGGGCCGGCCACAGCTCAGCCGCGAAGCGCTTCTCCAGACACCTGCAAGGCAGAGACCCGCTCAGGGCCCAGCCTGGCGGGAGGGGGCCCGGCTGGCCCACCCACTGCTAGGCCACTTGCGGGGGGTGGGGCTCAGAGACTGTGGGGGTGGGGAGGGTCCCACTAACTGGGGAGGGGTGCACAGCAGGGTGGAACATGGGGCGACCCTGCTCCTAGCACTGCCCCTCCCACCCTGGCAGACACCCCCTGGCTTTCCTGGCCCCGTGGAGAGGGCAGCAGTGCCCTGGGTGCCCACACATGGAGTGGGGGACAGGCAGGGGTTGCAAGGGGTTTGCCGTGTGCAGGAAGCGGGGGTGACTGATGGGAATCGGGGAGCCTTGGCCAGCAGTGCAGGGCGGGGGGGCCCTGTTGGGCTGATGCCAGGGAAAGGGGAGATGCGTCCCAGTGCTGACCCACAGCCCCCTTCTAGCCCAGCCCTGGGCTCCCCGCGTCACACAGCTCTGCCGGTGCCCCTCACGCCTGACCTGCAGCCCCCTGCTCAGGCAAGCGAGCCTAGGGAAAAGCTTTGCAAAGCGATGCCCTCCGCCCCCCGGGAGGAATGATCTAGTGAGACAGGCCCTGACTCACGCGTACTCCCCCGAGATGCTCCGGTAGATCCAGGGGGTGCCGGAGCCCCGTGCGGGCCAGCGCCCTGGGTCCATGGCGCTGCCGTGGCTGCAACAAGAGACCGTGTTAATCTCAACCACCAGCAGGTCCGTCCGCTTGCAGATCCGCAGGTGCCCAGTGCCCGGTGCCCCCCAAGGCCCATGGCCCCCCAGCACTGGGCAGCCCAGCATGGTCCCAGGGGACTTGCTTGTCCGGGCGTGGCGAGCCAGGCGAGCCCACGAGGGAGCGCTACGCGGAGAGGGAGGGATGGGGGCTGCCTGCGCCCACGGGCTGCTTGCGAGCTAGGGAGCTCTGCGCCAGGGCTGTGTCGGCAGCATGCACCGGGAGCAGCTCTTTGTGCGGGCGGGTGAGTACCAGCCTGCCAGCAGCCGGAACAGAGCGTGCACACGGGGACACCCCCCCCCCCCCGAGTGCTTGGACCGTGCACGCCCTGGAACACACGCAGCTCTCCAGCCGGGCCTGCAGCCTGGCCCCTGCCAGCATACCTGGCATGGCCCCTCTCCCGGTGCCCTGCAGACACCCCACTCCCCCCAGCCCCCACTGGCGCCTGGCTGGGCCCTGGGCGATGGCAGGACCTGCAGCTGAACCCCATGAATGCTGCCCGCTCCCCGACTGCTCTGCGGGACACCACGTGGTCATGGGGGGCGGGGGGGCTTGTTGCTGGGGGACACCCCCTTCCCAAGCGATGCCCCAGACCCTGGGCTGCCCCCATGTACCTGCTGATGGGCACCTCCTGCAAGCCCAGCTGGGCGGAGCTCAGCTCAGCCTGGGGCCCGTGTGTGTGGGGGGGTCATTGCTGGGGATCCCTCCACCCAGCAGCACCCTGCCCCCCACGACTGAAAGGGCCTCCCAGCTGCTATCCCCCCCACCAAAGCTCTGCTGGTGTCACAACAGCCCCCCCAGCCCTGCCGGGGGAGGGGGCAGCGCCGAGCAAAGCTGCTTAGTGGTTAGAGCCAGGACGCCTGGGTTCTGTCCCCAGCTCTGGGAGGGGCGTGTGGGGCTGGGCGCCGGGATGCCTCGCCCGGCCAGGGCCACGGTGCCTCAGCCCTGAGCCTGCCACACAGGGCATGGAGGAATGAACCCACTGAAGGGGGGGGGGGGTCAGGGCTTAGCTACCCCAGGCTTTACACAGGGACCCCCCCCTTCCCCCCGAGAGATGCCGCAATCACAAAAATTACATGGTTTGGCACAACGTGCTGCAGCCCACGCCGGCTCCGAGCGAAACCTAGCAACCAGGCGCCGGCATGGCAACGGGCCCCGGCACGGCTGGCACCAGCTCTGCCGAGAGGGGCTGGGGGGCTCTGCCGAGGCGATATCGGGGGCCCCAACGAGTCGGGCTGGGGGCTTGTCCCTCTGGGTAGAGCAGCAGGTGGGGGGCTCTGCTCTGCTCTGTCCGGGGTGTTCACTGGGGACAAGGGTCCCTGCTCAGTACTGCTGACGGGAACCCAGGAGATCGGGACGGGGTCATGGCCCCCTTAGACTCAGGGCTCCCACCCGGGCCAGAGCAGGATCCGGCCCCCAGGACAGGAAGGTACCAGGCCGCGCCCAGTGCGGGAGACAAGCCTGGGCGGACGCACCCTGTGCCCACCTCTCAGCCCTGCCCCAGCAGCGCCCCCCATGACCTGGCTGCCTGTTTCCGTCGCTCGCTGGGCTCTGGGCTGGGCTGGATCGGCGCCTTCGCCCCCTCCGAGCCGCGGCCCTCGGACACCGACCCCGGCTG
The DNA here is from genome assembly GCF_965140295.1 of Lepidochelys olivacea. Taxonomy (NCBI): domain Eukaryota; kingdom Metazoa; phylum Chordata; order Testudines; family Cheloniidae; genus Lepidochelys; species Lepidochelys olivacea. Next base: position 1,620,559 of record NC_140430.1, read on the forward strand.
GATTGCAGGGCCCTGGAGCCGGGACGGCAGCACTGACTGGAGCAGGCGGCTCCAGGGCCGTGTTATTCCTCAGCCCCCCCGGGCCCTCGCAGCCTCCCACCCGGCAGGGAATGTGCCTTGCTCAGCACCGCCCGGGGGGCGCCAGGGCTGGCGAAGCCTCGCCATGCAGGGGAGCTGGGGCACTGAGATGGGCGAGGACTGGGGGGGGGGGGAGATGAAAGTCCCCCACCATGTCGCTTGCCTCGAGACCCCCGTTCCCAAGAGGCCCGTTGATGACACTGCTGGGCTTGGAGCTCACTGAAGCCTGTCGACCCCACACCAGCCCCAGCCACTGGTGGGTCACAACCCCCCCCCCCCGGCACCTGTCACCCCCTCCCCGCCTTCCCTGCAGCCTGCACCTGGCACCCCCAGGCCTCCCATCCTGCAGCCTGCACCTGACACCCCCCAGCCCCCTCCCACCCTGCACCCCCCAGTTCCCCCGCTGCTGATCCTGATCCTCCCCAAGACAAGTGGCTGCTAGTTAAGTTCATGGGAGCTAGTTTAAGCTCCCAGCCTTGCCCATGTCCCCACTCTCCCCCCCGCCCCAGGTCAGAGGCAGCTGCAGGCCAAGTCTTGGGACCGTGGTGGGGGCTGCTTAGGGGGGTGGGGCAAGGCCCAGGTAGTGACAGGCCAACGCCTTCAGTGAGGTGGAGGGTGTCCATGATGTGACAAAGTGGGACTGTTCTTAATGTTTCCTCTGAATAGTGTGGGGGTGCCTCAGTTTCCCCTAGGCAGTTCTTAAGTCTCTAGGAGGTGGGGTAAGGGGGTATGATCATTGCAGAGCCCTAGAGGGCAGGTGTGTGCAGGGGTCTGGACACAGAGAATGGCCGACACCCTGTTTCCTGGCAACTGATGGCCTGGCCCTTCCCACCCTGCAAGGTGAGAGCTAAAGGGTTGGAGAACAAAGGAATCAGGTGACCTCCTGGCCCGGGACAGCAGCTGGGCTACCCAGCCTGTGCTAGCAAGGCCCTGGGGCCACGCGCAGAGCCAGGCCGGGGTCCCGGGCACTGAGGAGGCTCCTGTGAACAGAGGAACCCAGGAGTCCTGACTCCAAGAGCCATGCACTTACCTCTGGCTCAGGCTCAGAACCCAGGCGTCCTGGTGCCCAGCTCTGACCACTAGCCCATGCTCCCTTCCTCCTTACCCCTCCCCCAGCTGGCCCCTCCCTGCAGACGCCCCCAGACCGGCTGCTGTCCTGGGCTGCCTGGCCACCCCTCCCGGCCCAGCGGCTCCCCGGCCCGTCTCTGAGCCAGGGGAACCAGGGAGCTACCAGAGGCTGGCGCCTGGAGGAGGGGTCCTTCAGCCCCCCCTCGCCCCCGGCTCTTTCCAGCCCTTTTAGAAAACCCACGGGTGGAACAAACAGGGATTTACGGCTGGACAACGACGCAGGCTCAGCGGATTCCCGGCCACCCCGCCCCAGGGATGGTCACACTGTGGGGCGGGCAGGGAAGCAACCCCCTCTGCACGACCCGTTGAACCGAAAGCACCCAGTGACCCACTGGGTCGGGGGGTTGGGGGGAACCAGCAGGCCCTGCTCTTTGCTCCAGCTAGGCCAGTTCCCAGGGGTCCCCGCAAGGGACCAGGGCCCAAGCAGTGCTGGGCAGTGACTCAGGTTCGAATCCCCGTGCTGGGGCGGGGGAGGGTAGGAGGGAGACACCCCAGCACCGAACACGCCCCCTATGGCCGCTGTTTCTGGCCCCCGTGAGGCTCTTACAGGGCCCAGCTCAGGAGCTGGCAGAGCCCAGGCCCCAGGGGAGTGTGAGCAGTGCTGCCCCCTGCTGGCAACCCACAGGGCTGGGGTAGCGGGATTGACGGGGTGGGGAGCCCAGGGCTGGGGTAGTAGGGGGAACGGGTCAGGAGTGAGGGGCACGGGCAGGGCTGGGGGGGGAGCCCTGGCTGGGCTAGCAGGGGCTGCAGGTCAGGGGTGAGGGGCAATGGGAGGGCTGGGAGCCCTGGCTGGGCTAGCAGGGGCTGTGGGTCGGGAGTGAGGGGCACTAGCAGGGCTGGGGTGGGGGGGAGCCCTGGCTGGGCTAGCAGGGGCTGCAGGTCAGGGGCGAGGGGCAATGGGAGGGCTGGGAGCCCTGGCTGGGCTAGCAGGGGCTGTGGGTCGGGAGTGAGGGGCACTAGCAGGGCTGGGGTGGGGGGGAGCCCTGGCTGGGCTAGCAGGGGCTGCGGGTGAGGGGCAATGGGAGGGCTGGGAGCCCTGGCTGGGCTAGCAGGGGCTGTGGGTTGGGATTCTATTCTGCTCCCTACAGGTTCTCATCCCACTCATGGCATCCTGGTACCGAGGCACCTTTCAGCCGGGCACTGGGCGACTTGGCAAACATCTGATCTGCGTGGCTGGATCTCGTGCCCTGCCCAGCAGGAGGGGGTGCCTACGTGCACCCCCTGGGGTTGCTTTGTTTATAGGCACAGAGAGTGGGATTGGATGGGCCCTCCCAAGGCATCTAGTCCAGGCCCTTGTGCTGAGGTAGGGCCCAGTACCCCCAGCCCTGACGGGCATGTCCCACCTAGCCTGAAAACCTTCCAGAGTCAGGGATTCCACCCCCCTTGGACCTCGTATCCACCTGGCAGCCCAGTGCTGGTCCTGCCTCTCACTTGATTCCCATCAGACCCAACGGATCTGCAGAGTTCGCAGGGCCCCCGGCTCTCCCTCGCCCCAGACTCCCGGGGCCCAGCGTGAACCGTTCCTCCCAGGCCGGGGGTTCGAACCCTTGACTTGTTCCTGCTGCTCTGCTCCGGCCTGTCTCGCGCTGACCCTCCGCAGCGATGACCCAGCACCGAGCAGCAGGACAACGCCCGCCCGTGCCCGCCGTATGCTGCTCCCCCTAACTCCCCAGAACGATACTCCCCTTTTCCCAGCTCCACCACCTTATTGGCTCATGGGGTTTGTGGTTCACGCTGAGCCCGGCTCCTTTCCGGGCATGGGACCCTGGCGCCAGTTTGCCCGTATGCAGCTGCACTTTCGATTTTTCCTTCCCCAGGGACGTACTTTGCACTTGTCTTCACTGAATTTCATCGTGTGGAAGGTCATTTTGGATTCAAATCCTGCCCTCCGAAATGCTTGCAACCCTGCCCAGCTTGGGGCCAGCGGCAGATGTTCTAAGCATCCTCTGCCCCATCACCCATGTCATTAATGAAAACACTGACGAGCAGCAGCCCCAGGAGCGAGCCCCGTGGGACCCTGCGAGAGACGCCCTCAAGTTTCACAGCAGCCCCTTGCTAACGATGCAGAGTCTGATCCATCAACCACTTACGCAGCCACCTAAGAGTAGCGTCATCTAGACACACAGTCGGGTTTTTATTACAGACTTATAATAACCGAGCAGTGATGGGTGCAGATACTGTGGGGGCAGGGTCCCAGGCACAAATCTCTGGGAGTCTCCTCACCCCCACATCCCAACGGCCACCAGCCCAGACTCCGACTAAAGACGAGTTCCCACCCTGGGCCAGCGAGAGGACGAGCGAGCGAGGCCCCTGCCCCAGGCCAGGGCTCCAGCAACAGGATATAAAAACAGTGCTTAGTAAAAACAGAGTTTGGACTTTCTTAAGGGAAGGGGGGAAATCACTGGGGTATGGGGGGAGGGTAGTTTCAGATGCCCGGGGGCAGGGCCGTGCGGCGTTGCAGGGCAGGAGCTGGTTGAGATCTGACCCCCGGGGGGAGAGGGGGATGAAATAAGGAAACTGTTCCAGCCCCCGGGGGGGAGGGGCGCAGAAATGGGAACAGGTCCAGCACCGTGGGGCAGCTGATCACACAGGGCTTCCCTGGCCATTTCAGGAGGGGCTGGCAGCACCAGTGCAGGGTGCCCAGCTAGGATCTCCCCAGCCAAGTGATGCCCAACACATGGTGTTGATGCATGGGTAGGGCCTGGGGGCTCAGCCCTGCTCCACTCCCTGTGGACGGAGCAGCCCAGCCTGCCTGGGAGAACTGGGTGGGTTTATTGCTGGCTTTTGGCTGGCGTGCAGCCCCCCTATCCCGCCTGCTTGGGGGGCTGCGGCTCGGGAGGCGCGATGCTGGTGGAGCAGGGCAGGGCCAGTGGGTGATGGGTGGCCAGGGGGGCCTGGCATCCATGGTCCCTGTCCCTCAGAGCCCCACCGCAGCGACAGTCTCAGAACAGGAAGCGGGGTGCCCCCCTCAGGGCTGCGGCCCGCCCGGGAGCACCAGCGCCTGCAGGATGTCAGAGAGGGAGACGATGCCCTTCACCACTTCGTTCTCATCCACCACCACCAGCCTGTGGACCTGCGGCAGACAGACAGACAGACCACGGTCAGCCAGGGGCCCTGCAGCCCAAGGGAGCTCGGAGCCCCCAGCACGGACACTGGGGTTTGGGCCAGGAAATGGGGGGAGGCGGAGCCGTGGGCAGGGTGGGGTGGGATTGGCTAGGACAGGGGGGCTAATGCCAGTGCCCAGGGGGGCCAGGCTGACTGGGAGGGAAGAGTTGTCCCCACCCCTGGTCTCCCATCCAAGTCCCTGGGTTGGGTTGTGTCCCTCCCCAGGGGTCTACAGGAAGGGTCACGTAGGGCATGGGGGGGACCATGGTAAGCTCCGGAGGGGCACGGGGGCTAGGAGGGGCCCCGCAGGGCATGGGGGGATCCGGGGGTGGGCCCAGGGGTAGGAAGGGCCGCACAGGGGGAGATTACCTCGGCCTCCACCAGGCGGTTGATGATGGTCTCCAGGGTCTCGTGTTTGTAGCACGTGAGCACCCCCTCGAAGTACTGTGAGCGATGCTGCAGGGCCTGCGTCACCGTCACGTCCAGGTTGTTGTACATCTTCTCGGCCGCCAGGTTCTGGGGACGGGGGGCGAACGGGGGAGCTGCACTCGCTGGCCCCAGAGCAAACCCGGCCTGCGGCTCTCACTCTGCCCCACAGCAATCTGCCCCCCCGTGGGGGCTAAACTCGGCCATGCCCGGCAGCGACAGCCACCCACGGGCAACAACTCAGGGGGTGTCTGTGCGTGACACCCATCTGCCAAGTGGGGGGAGCACCAAGTCCCACCAGCCAATACAGGCACCCCCCATCCCACCAGCCCCACGCCCAATCCCACCCGCTGGCGTAGGTACACCCCGCACCCCAAGCTCTGCATTGGGGATGGTACTTACAATGACGTCAAACTTGGAGTAAATGTCCACGACCCGACCTGAGACAGAGGAGGGGAGGGGCTGGTGAGACGGGGACAGGGCTTGGCCCCCTCCCTCCCCGCAGCTGGCTGACGCTGAGGTTCCAGCCCTGCAGGGCCCTCTGGGGCCTGGCCTCGTCGTGGGAGCTCAGAACTGGCGGGATACGGGGCCAGGGGAGGACGGGGGGGCTGGTATTGGTTCCATCCAGGGGGGTGACAGACAATGCAGGGGTCAATACCCGTGTTTTACCTCCCCCATGCTGCCTGGCAGCTTCCGGGACCCGGGGGATTCTCAGGGGTCCCAGACTGCGCTCCATGAACTTGAGGGTCCATCAATTCGCTTCCTGACAGGGCTACGGAGGGGCTGGCAGGAGAGGGAGAGCCGAGCGTGGGAGAGGGATGCAGGGAGCGCGGGAAATAGGCGGCCCCCGGCCCAGCGTGGTGTCTGGGTAAGCTGGGGACATGTATGGAGCTTAGCTGGGAGCCCTGGTTTGCAGCTGCGGCTTGGGATTGGCGTATTTCTATCCAGTGCACTGCCCCGGGGTGGGGGTGGGGGGTCCGGCTCTGCATGGGGGGGGTCTCAGCTTGGCATGGCCCCCCGGGGGAGGGGAGCTCGCAGGCAGTCCAGTCCAGACCAGTGTGCCGAGGAATGAGCCGCCTCCAGAGTGGGGGGCCAGCAGGGGGGAGATACAGAGACCGCGGGCTCAAGGGGGCAGCTGGCCCTGAGCTGGGACATGCCATGTTCTCCCCCCGCCCCTCCTCACCTGACTCGTCCACCACGGGCAGGGCAGAGACACGGCGCTGCACGAAGATGCCCAGGGCCACGTACAGCGGCGTGTTGGCACGCACCAGGGCGATGTTGGCATAGGTGCCGATCTTCAGCTGCTCCAGGGTTTTGCCCATGAATTCCGGCCTTGGGACCTCCGCTATCTACAGGGAATACGGGAGCGGGGGAGTCATGTGCCACCAGCCCGGCCTGTTGGGGGTCGGGGGGAGCCCCTGCAGCCAGAGGAGAGTGGAGCGAACCACCTTCTCAGCCCGACGGCAGGGGCTGGGTGGCGCGACCATGGTCTGAGCAGGGGACACGCAGCTGTTCCTTGGCGCCAGGTGGGGGCATCCGGCTGGCGTCCACGTGGCAGCCTGGGCGAGGCGTGTTCCCGCTGGGGGCCAGCTGGACGGGACACCGCCCCCGCCCCGAGTCCCTGCAGGGGGCAGCGGGCAGAGCGTCGGCAAGGGCCTGGGTGGGCAGGACTTACGAAGAGCTTGAGGAACTTGAGGATGCGTTTGTGCGTGAGGATGTAGAGCGTATTCCCGGAGTCCGGGTCGATGACGGGCAGCCGGTGGATCTTGTTCCGGATCAGCGAGGAGACGGCGTCAAAGAGGCTGCGAGGCAGAAGGGGGCAGGGTAGACAGGTGCCCTGAGTATGGGTAGAGCCCCCCGGACTCCTGAGTTCTCCTCCCAGCGAGCACAGGGAAGGCCAGTGGCTAGTGCAGGGCTCCTGGGCTTGCTCAGCCAGCAGTGGATGGCAGCCGGTAGCCCCAGAGCCTGTGACCATCGTATGGGGACCAGCCCTCCATGGGGTCTTAGGCCAGGCCTGGGCTGTCAGGCGCTAGGGCAATGCACATAAATAATCCCCCACCACCCCCTTTCCCAGAGGGCACGGGGAGCCCTCAGCCCCCCAGCGGGGCCAGCAGCCAAGGTCTTACCTGGCACTGGGGGAGATGCAGACCAGTGGCTTGAAGGAGTCTTGCAGATAGACCTCTGTGGGGGAGAGGAGACGCGCTCAGCGAGACACTGAGCGGGGGCCGCAGTGCAGGTGGGGTCCCAGCCAAGGGCAGGGGGCACGTGGGGAGGAGCCATGAGAGGTGGGGCAGGTACGTGGGCCTGAGGCAGCTTTCAGCTCTGGTTGGAAACAGACCAGCTCTGTCCTTGGCACAGGGGGTTCTGCAGCGCCCAGGGGATCCCAGCCCCCTACCCATGGGGCAGTACCCCTCAGCTCCCCCTTCGGTTCTCCCCCCCCCCGGCACCACTGCACCTCCCTACACAGTGCTCCCCTCCTTCTCCTTCATCCTCACCCCCGAAACACCCCGCCCCCCCTTACCTCCCAAACACCCCGCCCCCCCTTACCTCGCCACGTTTCGATTTTATGCTCCTCCAGCTCGTAGATTTGAACCTAGACGCAGGGGGGAGGGGAGTTAGCCTTAGTCATCTCGGCCGTCGGCCCGAGCGCGGCTTGGGGACTGTGTCCGGGGCGGGGGGTGGGAGGCGCAGTCCCCAGCGCTAACAGCCCCGCCCAGGAACGAGGGGCGTGACCCTGTTGCTGGTGGGGCCGTTGCTGTGGGCTTGGTTATAACCCTCAGCCCCACAGGAACAAAGCTGGCAGGGGCAGGGGCCGGGGCCCGTGCCCGCGCAGCCCCACAGAGCTGGGGCGGGTACCCATCCCTGGCACCAGGGCAGGAGGGGCCCATCCTTACCATGGCCGACTTGTAGTAGCGATGGAGGATGTTGATGAAGTCAGTGATGGTCAGCATCCCTGGAGGGAAGAGAGCAAGTGAGTGGGGCAAGAAGCCTCCGGGCAGCCTGGTCCCCAGGGCCCTTCTGGCCCCCAGAGCACCCCCACCCCGAGCTGCAGCCCAGACTTACCCACAAAGCTTTGCTTCTTGCTGTCCCAGAGCGGGGCAGCCCGCACGCCATTGGTGACCAGCGCGAAGAAGGCTTTCTTCACCTGCAGCCCAACACAGACGCACGTCAGACTGGGGGGGGATGGGTGGGCAGTGCCTGTCACAGTTCCCGGGAGGTGGGAGAGGGCTGGAGGGGGCTCCTGCGGGGGTCAGAGGCAGGATGGCCTGTCAGAGGTCGTGGGGCAATCTGTTCAGCCAGGGGGCTGGAGCAGCTAGCACTGGGGGCCGAGCCCAGGGAAGCTTGTCTCAGGGCCTCCTGCCCCCCGGGGTGAGCCCACCTGTGCCGCGGGGGACCCACCCGGGGTGTGGGCACACACGTAGCCACCGCCAGTCTTCCCACCGTCTAGGGTGCGCACCCAGCGCCCCGCCCTGCCCGCTGCCCCCGCAGAGCACCCACCTGCAGGGAGGTGTCGAAGACGACCAACTTGGAGCTGGTGGGGATCAGGTCATAGCAGCGATGGGACCTCATGAAGCAGGAGTACACCCCGCTGCCAGGCTCCGCGTCTGCGGGAAGAAGGTGCAGTTAGGGGGCTGGGGGAGGGGACCGGCAGTGAGACTGGGCAGGAAGTGGGCATGCTGTGCCCCCTGAGCGGTGCTGACCTGGGAATGTGGCAGGGGGGTTTCACTGGGGATGGGAGACCTGACAGCCTGTCACCTGAGCCGGGGAGGGGGAGGTAACACCTCTGCCCCAGAAACTGGACAAAGGCCAGAGGAGAGAGCCTGTTGGGGGGTGGGTGGGGGGGTTGGTTGGTTTCAGTTTGGTGCTGGAAAGCAGGGAACCCCAAGGCTGGGGTCTAAGCTCCCTGTCCCCCAGAAGGACTTGACTGAGGGGTCCTGGTGTCATGGAATGTGGGGGAGTCCAGGCCCTGCACCCCTCTTCCTGGGATTCACTGAAACTCTCAGCCAGCCAGTAAAACAGAAGGTTTATTGGACAACAGGAACACAGTCTAAACCAGAGCTTGTGGGTACCACCAGGACCCCTCAGTCAAGTTCTTCTGGGGAGCAGGGAGCTTAGACCCCAGGCTTGGGGTTCCCTGCGTTCCTCCACCCAGCCCCAAACTGAAACTAACCCCCCCCCCCCCCAGCAGGCTCCCTCCTGCAGCCGCTGTCCACATTCCCTGGCAGAGGTGTCACCTTCCCCTCCCGGCTCAGGTTACAGGCTCTCAGGTCTCTCATCCCCAGTGAAACCCCCCTGCCACATTCCCAGGGCAACACTCCCCCCCTCCCCGGGTCACATCTGGTTGTACCCGCAACCTCTCGTTTAGACTGTGTTCCTATTGTCCAATAAACCTCCCATTTTACTGGCTGGCAGAGAGTCACGGTGAATCCCAGGAAGAGGGGTGCAGGGCCCGGACTCCCCCACCCGCCATGACAGAAGAGCTGTCAGTGCAGAGGGGACGGTCTGGGGGGTCAAAGGGGTCCTGCTCCGAGGAGCAGCTCTTGCTCCCAATCTGGGAGCATGCCCCCCTCCCCTGCATCCCGTGCCTAGCCCAGGCTCCCCCAGCCTGCCTGAGCGCCCTGTGTGCAGGGGGATGGGCCCAACAGGAGACAGTCCTGCAGAGAGAGACAGACCCGCCCCAGGAGCTGGGAGGACAGGCTGAAAACCCAGGGGAAGAGGAGCCTGGGGGGCTGAGAACGGTTTCAGGGCTGGCAGAGGAGGGTGATAGATCATTCTCCATCCCCAGAGGACGGACAAACCCCTGCCAGGTCTAGCTGGTCTAGCGAACACAGTGCAGGGGACTGGGCCAGACACGCCCGTCTGGTCTGAGCCCCCGTATGGCCAGATGCCCCTTGCCCTGACCCAGCCCTCACCTTCGGGTGCCAAGGGGCACTTCTCGGCAATGCTCTCAGGAACTGGGCCCTGCAGACAGACAGAAATCAGAGACTCCCCAGCAACCCACAGTGCTGTGCCCCCCACCCTGAGATGAGACCCTCCCCTAGAGCCGGGCAGAGCAGCTGCTGGGAAGAGGAGAAGCAACGGGGGACACTGGAAGTAAGATGGGTCGCACTCCTGTCCCATAACACAGACTCATCGCTTTGGGAAAGGAACATGGCAGCCCTGCTGCTGCAGGCAGCCCGCCCCCCGCCCCCCACCACACACATAGAGGGCACCCCCCCCACGCAGCACTGCTCCTGCAGCACCTTAAAAAACCTCTTTAACAAATCATTTTTAAAGTCCCCCCCGCCCCACACACAGCTGCACTGTGCCCCTCTCTCTGCACTGTGCCCGGGGCTACCCGCCCCGCTCAGGGCACTGCGTGTACGAGGCATGGCAGCGGGTTTCCTTCCCCTACCCATTCCCAAGGGAAATCCCACTCCACCCAGCCAGTGCCCTTTAACCTCCTGCCGGCCCAAGCAGCGATTCCTGGGCCCAGCTGAGTAGGGAAGTGAGTGAGAAAAGAACCCAGGAGTCCCAGCTCCCAGCCTCTGCTCTAACCTGCTCTTTCCCTTGGGCAAATCCTTTGCTCCCGGAGCTGAGCAGTGCTGGGTTTCAAGGTGGGTGAGCTGGGGGGTGGCTGGGGCCATAATGCCCGTCAGGCTGCAAGGTGCCTGAGCCAGGGAGCTGCCGGGAGGAAGTGAAAGCCAAGCCTCACTTTTCACAAGGGAGCGACCTCTTCTCCTTCATGTCAACTGATCTCAGGGTGCTTTGCAAACTGCACCCAGGAACCGCTTCTCATGCCTCCGACAGGCAGCCACCTCTGCGGCAGAGCCCGGCCTCCGCTTACCGCGTGCAGCAACGTGGCCCCAGGGCTGGGGACAGGGAGGCAGAATCCTGCCCCCAATTCAGAAAGAGAAGGGACGTTGGAGGGGGCAGGAGGCCCCAGGTGGGATGCGCCCAGCACACAAGCCTAGCACCTTGACAGCCCCCGGTGGCCACGCCCTGGCAGCGATGCCCCATCAGATGAACCATCACTGCGGAGGGAGCCCAAGAGCCGGCCGGCCAAGGCCTGGGGCCAGTCCCGGATCCAGCCGCATCTCAGCACGCAGACCACGGAGGCTTTAGGCACATGGACATTTCTCCAGCAGGAACCAGACTGAGTCCCCCAGCTCAACCCACCATGGCCCCTGCCACGCGGAGAGGACTTAGACCAGACTTGGCACCCCAACCACAATCTCGCTAAACCCCCTAGGGACGATTGCCTGGCTGGGGATCAGCCATCAGTTCAGGCCGGCCGCAGACTCCCTGACAGCCCCAATCCAAGGGCTCTGTCCCTTTAAGCCGGGCCCTGCACCAGCCTGCCTGAAACACGGACAGCACTGGCCCGTGGGCACTGCCCCAGCACCCAGATTCAGCAACACGCCCCCGGCCACTCTGCTGCAGGGGCGCGTGGCCTCGGGGCGCATGGGGGAGCCTTGCCTGGCCAGTTACAAGGTGCTCCCCCAGCACGTCCCGGGGCACAGGACTGCCCCATGCAGCCAGGTCCATGCCTGGAGCCAAGCAGCAGGGCTGGGATGTGCACTAAGGAACGGGAAGCAAATCCCACTCGGCCCTCTGGCCTCCAACCTCCTCGGGTTGCCCTGGACGGGTATTTTAACCCCTAGGGCGCGCACACAGTGGGTGGGCAGGGACCGCAGCCCGGCCGAGCCCTGAACGCTATTTCCAGGCCAGGAGCCCCCAGAGCCTGGCAGACCCCCTCCCCGGGCTGCAGGCATGCATCAGTGTCTCAGCCGGGGCACCGAGGGAGCTGGCCGGGGACACACCGGAGTACCCAGCCCGGGGCTCAGCACAGCAAAGGCCCAGGAGGAGGAAATGAGGGATCTGGGCGCAGGCGGGGCTGGGCATGGAGCTCACAACCCCGGGGCGCGGGGCGCCCTCCGGAAGAGCAGCTCCCGGCCTGCGCACAGCCCCACGGCGCCACTGGCCCGGCCGCCCAGAGGAATCCGGGCCCGGCCGTGGGTCGGGCCCGTAGCCCCAGAGGGGGCCCCCCAGCCCCTTGGCGGGGCCACGCACCGGCAGGGGACGCAGGCAGGCAGGGCTGGAGGCGGGCGAGAGCTCCCAGGACAGACACAAGAAAAGGGCTTTGGGCTCACGGCTCAGGGAGAGGAGGCGGCAAGGCCAGGCCAGCGGGGCACAGACGAGGCCCTCAGGGGACCGGGCCCCTGGCTCGCCCGGGGGTTGCCGAGGCGGGAAGTGCCGTAGCCCCAGGGCCCCTGCGCCAGGTGGGGGGGCCGGGCGGGGGGGGCTGGGCTCAGGCCAGGCAGGACGCGGGGCCCTTGGGGGCCGGGCAGGGACTCAGAACGGGGGGGGTCACCGGGGGCCCGGGTCTGCCCCCCCAGGGGCCGCGGGGGGGGCACGTGCTGGGGGGTCGGGGGGTCTCTGCTCCGGGGCCCCTCCCAGGATAGGGGACCCCGCAGCCCCCCCCCCACTGCAGGGGGACTCCAAGGGGGGTGACGCAACCCCGGGGGGGCCATTCTCGGGGGGGTCCGATGCGGGGGGCCCGATCCGGGTGCCGGGACGGGGCCCGATCCGGGGGGCTCCCCCACGCGGACCGACCGGGGCCCCCCCGTCCCGGGGCCGGCCGGGCTCTTACCGCCTCCATGGCCGCGGCTCGTCTCGCTCCCGCCGAGCACCCGGGGGCAGCAGCGGGCGGGGCCGGGGCCGGGGCCGGGGCCGCTTCACTTCCGCCCGGATCTACTTCAGCCGCTTCCGCCAGCAGAGGTCATGTGACCGGAAGGAGACGCGGGAAGAAACCGGCAGATAAAATGACCCCTGAACCCAGTGACCTTTGACCCCCACGGAGCCGGGACCTCCCTGCTCTTAATTATAAGGGGGCGGGGGCCCAGAGTAGGCCCTGGGGGGGGGGCACAGGGGTGGGGGGGCTCAGACTAGATCCTGGGGGGCACAAGCTGGGCACTGGGGGGGCATAGGGGTGGGGGCACAGACTAGGCCTTGGGGGGGGCACAGGGGTGGGGGGGCTCAGACTAGATCCTGGGGGGCACAAGCTGGGCACTGGGGGGGGCATAGGGGTGGGGGCACAGACTAGGCCTTGGGGGGGGCACAGGGGTGGGGGGGCTCAGACTAGATCCTGGGGGGCACAAGCTGGGCACTGGGGGGGGCATAGGGGTGGGGGGGCACAGACTAGGCCTTGGGGGGGCATAGCGATGGGGGGGTCACAAGCTGGGCACTGGGGGGACAAGCTGGGCACTGGGGGGGCATGGGGGGCACAGACTAGGCTCTGGGGGGCATAGCAATGGGGGGTCACAGACTAGGTCCTGGGGGACACAACCTGGGCACTGGGGGGACATAGGGGTGGGGGCACAGACTAGGCCCTGGGGGGACATAGCGATGGGGGGGTGTCACAGACTAGGCCCCGGGGGGGCACAAGCTGGGCACTGGGGGGCATAGGGGTGGGGGGGGCACAGACTAGGCCCTGGGGGGACATAGCGATGGGGGGGTGTCACAGACTAGGCCCCGGGGGGGCACAAGCTGGGCACTGGGGGGCATAGGGGTGGGGGGGGCACAGACTAGGCCCTGGGGGGGCATAGCGATGGGGGGGTGCCACAGACTAGGTCCCGGGGGGCACAAGCTGGGCACTGGGGATCCCAGGCTGGGGCAGGTTTCCACAGTCGTTCTCTCAGTCCCACTCTCACCCGTGGGAAGGACGTGCTCTGCCCCCCCGGGCCTGGGGAACTCTCTGCCACCAGGTCTCCCGCGGCCATGGCGGGCACCAGGCTCCCAGCAGGGCTGCATCTCGCTGGGACTAGAGTAGGAAACACCAAAGCAGAGTTAGGGGCTGGAAGCTCTTCCAGGCAGGAGCCAGCCATGAGCTTGAGGGCACCGCCCTGGGGCAAAGTTATCCCCTAATTGCCCAGGGGGTGTTTCTTGCACCGTCCTTTGAAGCAGCTGGTGCTGATATGCGGTAGAGATAGGGCTGGGACCTGTCCAAGTTTTCCACCCATAGTCCTGTTTTTTAGGTAACTGGCCCGAGAACTCAGGGTGCTCAATGCACGTGGGAAGCTGTCCCATTTTATGGGCTCAGGATCATCCCTGATCTCGCAGTTTTCATACCTCAGAAGGGGCAACCCCAGGTAGAGGACAGAGCCTGGGCTGTAAGGAGGCACTGATCCAATCCCCTACAATGATGCTTGTAGAGGGGAGCCTCAGCAGCCTTCTGTCACCGATTGGGAAATGTGTGCGCGGCCGCCTTTCAATCATAGCAGCAGGGAAGGGGCAACCTCACACCACCCAGCTCTGGTCAAAGTGCTCCTCTTTAAAACCTGGGGGGAGTAATGGCCCTTTGGCCCCAGCTCTGGCACCCATGCACCACTAGAGCACAGCGACTCTCCTACAAAAGATTTTCCCAGAGGAGGCTGGTAGGAGCCTGAGCTGGGAACTTGAGCTGCATTTAAATTTGGGGGAGGGAGGGGAGGGAAGAGAGAATATGGAACAACAACAACAAAAAAACCACAGGCGGAAGTCCAAGATCACCCAGTATTTAAAATGCACTTTTATTTTTTTCCTTTAAAAACAAACTCAGAGAAGCAAAATTTGAAACTCACTCTTTGCCTCTTTAAACATAAATTATATACATTTCAAAATTATATCCAATACAAAACATGCCACATACAAGTTCATTTTTTTGTTTTTCTTAAAAAAGGAATAATTTTATTTTTTTTCCATTCTTTTCTTTGTTACGAAGGACCACCTCGCTGTACAGGGTACACACAAAAAATAAAACCCCAAAACACACAGGAAGATTCCTCACAGAGTCCACGCTTGCCATAGTTTTATTTTAAACTTTATTTTTTTTAAAAAAACCCAACAAAATAATAAATGGTTATTTCAGGGTCATAAAAGGTAAAACTTAGAAGATAATATCTGCAACTGTAAACAAACAGAAGTATTGGACAAGGTTTTGAATGCAATTTTACAAGCAGAGAACTTTAAAAAAAAATCAAATGTCAGCTCTGGGGCTGGATTATAGTTTATATAAAAATTAAAAACTGTATAGGGTTCCCCCCTCCCCAGCTAAAATCTACAGGACTATTTTATACTCTAACCATAGTCTAAAAAGTCTTACATCCTGCTATATTCTGGTATTTTCTTTCCTCTTTCCCAGCTTTAATTGTTTTTTTGTAGTAATTTTTTAAATTTTTATTTTATACACTTTACAGCCTTCCAAGTTAATGGAAAAAAACAAAAAAGTTATACTGGCTTTTTCTCTCTCACACATCTTTATTTTAAAATAACATCCAGTGGTTTTATTATTGGTAAAAACAGTTTTTTCTCTACACAGCTCCCATTTTATTTACAGGGTTAAATTTAAATTTTGTGTATAGTTTTTATTTTATTATTCCCTGCCCTCACCCCGAGTTCCAACATTTCATTTTAAACCTTTTGCAGCTTTGAATAGTTGCAGAAGCAGCTTTTTAAAAACGCGACACTTCTCTCTCACTCAAAATCTTTTGATTTAAAAACATAAAATGCCCTGGGGCCCCCTCCCCCAGATTTCACTCCCCCCAAAATAATCTCACTTCATTTCATTCCCTCTCCTGCCCCCGGAGGGGAAGGAAGTTTAATACAAAAGAGACCCCTCCTCAGCTGAGCCATGCAGCTGTGGCATGGGGGGGCACTGCAGGAGTTCGTTCTGCTTCTTTCCTCACACCTGTGCTATTCCCTATGCCACCCCCGGGGGGGGGGGGGTGTCAGGCCTTTGTGCGTTAAGAGATGTCAAACGATACAGTTTACTGGAAAGGGGCAGCGAGAGCGGGACCTCCTGCCCCATCTGGTTTACAGCAGTCTTAGAAGGTCCCTCCTGGATGAGCATTCAACCGTCAGCAAGAGGGCGCTGTGGCAGGGGGAGGCTGGAGGGCGAGACGTGGTGCCCGGTTTGTAATGTCACCAATCCTCTCCCTTCCCTGGGGAGCCCACGCCTGGCAGGAGGCTCCTGGACCCCGTCACATACAGGGTTTCTATTTAACAATGAAGACAAGAGCAGGGAGTGGGGAGGATGTTTGCTCCCCTTGGTTGAGTTATGGAACATGCCCCCCCTTTCCCCCCCAAGATCTCCCCTCCCGCACAGTCCAAAATCTCAGCCAAGCAGAGCACAGAAGAGAGCCCCCCAAGATTCTAATATATACAAGCTAAGGTATAAATAGATAAATACCCCCCATACCACGCCGACATTACAGACCCAGACAGCCTCCTCAGGCCAGCCTGGAGCAGCAGTTCTGCTAGTGAAAGGGGAGCTGGTTAGTGGGGGAGCGGAGTGGCTGAGGCAGGGCCCAGAGCAGAGCTCGGCCCCCTACCCCACCCCCAGACTTAGGAGTATGGCAGCAGCAGTCAACTCTCAGCCTGAAACCAGGCTCCCCATGGAGCTCAGCTCCTCCAGCCCCAGGGGCTTGAACGGACACCTGGTCTCCCCGACACGCTGGGCTCAGTGTCCAGCAGCGGTGCTCGGGGGCTGCTTGCGCCGGGCTGGGAAGGTGGGTGGAAGCAGGGCCAGGGTCTTGGCACGTTCTAATTCAAGCCCCGAACCCCCACCTCTCCTGGGCTCTGCCTCTGGGCTGGCAGCAGAGTGCCCAGCTTTGTGCACGGTGTGGGAGTCGCCAGGAACACACCTGTGCACCTAACCGGGCGGGCCCCACAGGTGGGGGGAGGGGATCCTGGGATATTTTATGGTCTCTCTCCTTCCAGGCAGGACCAGGTCAGAGCTCAAGGCAACAATCTCCCTCTGCTCCAGGCTCCCCCCACGGCCACTAGTTCTCATTCAGAACGAGGAAGGTTGCGTGTGGTCAGTCTCGGAGGGAGGGTCACATTGAAAACAGCAGAATCTAACACTTAAAATGAGGTAGGTTTGGGTGCAGAGGCTCCTTGCGTCCGTGGGGGTGGGGAGCCCTTTTCTGCACGCGGCTCTCCCCAGCTCTGCTCCAGCAGCGGGTGCCTCCTTCACATGCTCACGGTGCTTTTGTTGACGGAACAAGAAATAAACCAAAGCCCAAGCGAGCTCTGTCCGTCTCCAGAGAGCCGGGCTGGGAGGTTTGGGATTGTCAAGCTCAAGGAGTCTCTTTGTTACCTTGGTAAGTTAGCGAGCAAATATTATTAGTTTCTTTTTTTTTTTTTTAAACAGACTGACTGGATCTGAGCTCCCCGTGGGTCCGATACCTCGGCCGCCCCGCCCCGGACTCCAAGCTGGAGCACCCCGATCACCCCGCATCCATCCAGTTATTTACAGTGAGCAAGGCGGACAGGGCAGGTTTTGTTGGTGCCACAGGCCCCACCCTCCTCACAAAACAAAACAAAGAAAACCCTGAGTTGCCAGTTCATCGGTTCCACTCATGGCGCTGCGGCCACCCACCCGGGGAGAGCAGCGCCCTGCCAGCAGAGGCCCAGGGCCGAGGCGCGCAGGGCTGGAGTGGCTAGGGAGAGCACCGAGGTCCCTGGTCTTTTCGATACGCCCTCCCTGTGGAGGTGAGGCGGGCAGCATCCGATGGGTGTGAGCAAGGACGGGCGCCCCCTGGAGCCACCTCGCCTTTGGAACCGAAGGTGGCCCCGGCTGACCCACCTGCACCAACCTCGCTTCCTGGGTTCCAGATGGGGACGTTTCCCCTGCGCCGTCTCTGCGTCCCCCGCCCCCAGCATGGCAAAGGGGGAGGAGAACCCGCAACAGAGGCCTCCTTCAGCAGGCTCTGCTGTGCCCCTGGGGCTGCCTGTGACTGGTGGCCCCGTGGTGGCTAGTTCATCCATTTCCTGCAGTTCCAGGCTCCGCAGTGGCAGGGGATCTTATGCTGATCGTCTTCAAAGTCAAACTGGTAGTCGTAGGTCAGCTGGGGGCGAGAGGGGCAGAGAGTGAGAGCCAGCAACGCCCTGGCAGATCGGCAGCACTCACGCCATCAGCTGCCGAGCCGCACCATGCCTGCCCCCTCCTGGCCCCGTGCAGCCCCGCCCTGTCCTGGCCCAACTTGTGGGGGGAGGAGGGGGGCCCTGGAGCACCCCACCCCCTCCTCGCCTGTCTCCAGGGGGCCAGCCACAGCCCTGCCCCCTCCTGGCCCACCCAGACTCTGCTTTGATTGGTTCCTCTTGTGGGGCCGGAGCTCCCCCTAGTGGCTGATCTCTCCCCAATGCTCTGAACAGCTCGGGATGCGCCTATGGGAAGGCTGGCGTGTGCGTGCGTGCTGGGTGACCTGCTGGGCAGATGCTGCTAAGGGGGGCCCCGCCCGCTGCGCCAAGCTCCCTGAGCCAGGAGGCAGCACAAACCGCATGCCAGAAGCCCCAAGGCCAGGCTGGGACCCCCGCTCCCCCTCCCTTCGTGGACCCAGTTCCCTACCTCCTCCCCTTTGGGAATCCGGCGGCTGGAAATGATAATGATCTTATCTTCCTTGTCGAAGGTCACGACCTCAGCCACACAGTTTGGGGCGCAGGAGTGGTTAATGTACCTGGCAGGAAGGGCAGAGAGGAGGCGTCAGAGTGGGGATCTGGGGACAAGAGGCGAGCCCAGGTGAGGGGTCAGGCCCTGCATCCCCCTGTCCCCCAGCAGGAATGCTCAGGCACAGCTTGGGGGGCGAAATATGAGACTTGATATGTCGAGTCAATGCCAGAGACCCCTTGCGCAGCTTGGGAGGGGAGACAGGGTGCCTGACATACAGGCCAGAGGGTGGGGGGGCTAGAGCCAGGACTCCTGGGTTCTCTTCCCAGCTCTGCCACTTCCAAATCCCTTCCTCACTCTGCCTCGGTTTCCAAGTTCCCCACAACCCCCAGCTCATGGGGCTGACGTGGGCTAGGCCCTCCAGGTTTACAGGGAGCAACGTGACTGCGCTCATCCAACGGGGCAGGTACCCCCACGTGCAGCTGGCCTTTCAACCGGAGATCGCGTCAGACTTGAACCCAGCACCTTTCGGATTGTAGTCGAGTGCCATAAGTTCTCAGCCACTGCCCTCCGCACGGGGCGGGAGGGTGTCAGTGACTGCAGGGCACCCAGCTGAAGAAAGCTAGAGGGGGCAAGCGGCTCCCACAGGGGCATTTCCCCCAAACTCCAGCACTGCCTCTCCCAGGGGCCATTTGCCCCAAACCCCAGCACCGCTGCCATCCCCCCCCAGCCATGTGCCCCACCCCCTCACCTGGCTGGGCCCCCCGTCAGCGTGGCGTCGATGACGTGCTCATTGTTGATGCGGAACATGTAGATTCCTCTGTTCTGGGAGCCAGAAGAGCAGAGAAAGCCAGTTATGCAGCCGCAGGGCCAAGGGTGTCCCTGGGACAACCCTGGGTCTGAGCCCACAGGGTGCTCCAGGCCCCACCCAGTCCCTGTGGTGTCTCCCCCGCCCTCCCCCCCAGACCCACCCCTCACACACACCTGCTCCTCGTAGATCTTCTCGCGCCGGTTGGCCACCTCGTTGCGGATGATGGTGCCGATGTACTCGATGACCATGGTGTGCTTCTCCAGGTCCTTGGCGGCATAGAGCCCCAGCCCCTGGATGCGGGAGCGCGCCAGGTACACGTTGTTCTTCCACTCGGTCTTGAGGCGGCGGTACTGCGAGGACTTGGAGTGCACAAACTGCTTGCTGTAGGGCGTGTTGGTCTCCCCCGTGAAGGTGCTCTGGTAGGCCTTGGACATGCTGGTGCTGTTCAGGGTGTGGGGCCTGCAGCAGGCGGACAGCATGGGCACGGCGGCAGGGGGGAGAGGGACCAGCACTGACCTCCCCCAGCCCCGAGCACATGGGGCCCCAAGGGAGTGGCTGGGAGAGCCCAGCCCGTTGAGGCTCAGTTTGCAATTCCCTCCCGCCCAGCCCCAGGCCTGGGGAACCCCAGCTCCAACCCAGGCCAGGGCCCCTCCCCCACAGGTGGCCCCCAAGGGGCATGGCCCCCCTCCCTTTCCCCCGCTAACCGTTTGTAGTGGGTGAGGATCTTGGGCTCGGAGCGGGCACAGCCGGTGGGGTTGATCATGAGCGGCAGCTCCATCAGGGGGTGGCGCCCGTAGCGGAACAGGTAATTCTGGCAGCTCTCCACGCCAGGCAGCTGGGAGGGAGCAAGCAGAACCCACCATGGGTTGGCTGACAGCACCCCAGTCCCGGTGCCTGGAGGGGCTCCACTGAAAAGGACGAGCCCTGTTCCGCACCCCCATCCCCTCGGGGCCCTGGGCAGGGGGGCCACCCCTCGGGGTGCGAGTGCTTCCCTGAATGTGCCCAGCTGGCACCAGCCCCTGTGCTGGGCCACAGTCCCCGGGGGGTCCCGGCCGATGTGGTTCCAAGCATATCGCCGGGTGCTGTGTCCCTCCCGCCCCTCGCTGTCGGGAGACCCCCCCCAGCCTGCCCCTCCCGTCGGGTGAGGGGTTCAGGGCTCCCCCCCGGGTACATACGGACTCGGCAATGCGCAGCACGGCGTGCACCGTGAGACCAAAGAGCTCCTCGCCCTTCAGGTACTCGGGGAAGAGCCGCAGCATGTCGGCCTCCTTCCTCATGGCCGCCACTGGCTCGATGATGCGGTTCCAAACGGCTGGCGGGGGGAGGGAAAAAGATGAGACTTGGCTTCCGGACCTGCTCCCCACCAGCCCCCCTCACCCCCAGCAGCGACTCCCTGTGGCCTGGCAAACAAGCCCAAGGCATCAACTCCCTCACCACGGTGAAAGGCAGCCACCTCTGGGGCGGGCTGCAGCAGCTGGTTAACAGCCACAGAGTTATGCTGCCAGAGACGGGCCACCCAGTGCGCCAATGCAGCCACCTCTGGGTGGGACACAGCAGCTGTTTACAGAGGGATCCCCCACCCCATGCTGAGCTGCGGCTGACTCTGGGATGGGGAGCAGCGGCAGGCTAACGGAGAGCCGGGCCCAGCCTCACCCTGTGGCGAGGCGTCGGTGAAGACCAGGTCCTCCAGGCCCTGCTCGATGGCCTGCACCACGAACTCGGGGCGCCCGTTGTTCTCGCAGACGGTGCATCGGTAGCAGCAGCGGCGGTTGTTGGTACGCAGGCTCCAGTAGATGCGGGTGGCCTCGAAGCCCACGGGGTAGAGGGCCGTGACGCTGTGGAAGTCGCCCATCTGGTGGGGCAGCAGCTGGCCGATGGCGTGGAAGAGCAGGCCGCCCACGCGGAACATGTGCAGACGCTCGCCGCGCTGGATGATGCTGGCGATCTGCTTCACCTCATCCCGCTCGATGTAGACACGCCGGAAGACGGTGAAGGTGCTGAGCTCCTGCTCGCAGGGGCCCTTGAGCTTGTGCAGCGGGCACAGCATGGTCTTGTCCTTGAAGAACATGCACTTGGCCCGGATGGCGCAGGCGAAGTGGTAGACGCTGGGGCAGCGGATGCGGTTGCAGCTGTTGGTGGCGCCCGTCTTCTGGCACAGGGAGCACTTGGTGAGCAGCCCTCGGTGCAGCGCCCCCTCCACGTTGATCAGCGCCCCGCCCTGCGTCTCGTACACCTCGGTGGACCACAGGGCGCAGTTCAGGTGCACCCAGAGGTCCAGGTCAAGGTTGAGGAGGCGGGCGGGCCCGTCAGTGGCACCGTCCCCCTCCTCGTGGCAGAAACAGCATTTGCGCAGGTCCCGGGGCACCTTCTCGGGCCGCAGGGTGGTGCCCAGCTTCTCGATGAACTCGGAGATCTCCTTCTCGCCGTCCTGCTTGGCGCCGCCCTTCTGGATGGTGATGAGGAAGCGCAGCCGCTTCCACCGCACTCCCTTCCACTTCTTGAGCCGGGGCCGGGGCTCCTCTCCCTCCTCCGGGGGCCGCGAGCGCTGCTTGAGCTTGGGCGGCGAACGGGCCGCCTCCTCCTTGGAGGGCGGGGAGAGGGCGGGCGGGGAGGGGGGCGCGGGGGCCACCTCAGGGGGCGCCTCGGGGATCCTGTCCCCAGGGGCGGGGCTGGCAGGGGAGGGGACGAGGGGGGACAGGGGTGGGGATGGCTCCTGGGGCAGGACGGAGAGCTGACGCACGTCCAGGTTGGAAACATTGTTCACGTAGCAGTGCTGCACGGCCTTCTCCAGCGCTGGGCTCTCCTGGGGGCACAGAGCAGGGCGGCTCAGAGCGCGGGCGCAGTGGGCTGGGCATGAGGGCGCTGGGCCCAGGGCTTCCCAGCACCTTCCCTCCCACACGGAGCCAGACAGCCCTGCTGGGGAGACCGGGGGCTCGCCCAGGATATCAGCCCAGCCAGAGGCTGCCAAGCCAGGGTGCAGCTGGCCCTGGGATTTGTCCTTCAGAGCTGCCCCACATCCCCATTCTGGCCCCAGGCCAAGAAACACCTCCGCCCCCCCGCCATGGGTCACTGACCTGTTTGAGCAGCGTCAGGATGTCCAGCTCATTCTTGAGGCTGTACCCCGGCAGCATGGCGTCAAACTGCTTCAGCCACTCCGTGCCAGCGTCGGGGGCTTTCCCTGCCAGCGCCGCCTTGGCCTTGCCGCCGAGCCCCCCTACGAGAGAGACGGGACCCCATGGCTCCGCTGCTGGCTCCCAGCGGGGAATGGAGAAACCCTCTGCCCACAGGGCTCCTCCCGCCGGGGCTGCCCGATACTCACCAGCCCCGTCCGTCTCCACCTTCTTGGCCTCAGGCCCGGAGCCCCGCACTGGGCTCTCGGGGAACAGCACCTCGTAGGAGCTGGGGATCCTCATGCGCAGCAGCTCGGCCACGGCCACCATGACGCCGTTCAGGTTCTGGGGGGCGAGAGGCAGGGCTGGGTCAGAGACGCTGCTGCGGCCCCAGCCAGGGCAGGACCCTGCTCCTGAGCTCCCCAGGGGCAGGGCCCAGCGAGACGATGCCGGGGGCTCTCCACATGGGCTGAAGGGAGCCCCGGCCCTCCCCGCTCCCCCTGCACACGGCGCCTCCCGCACCTTAGCAGCCGCGGCCGAGACGGTCAGCATGACAGAGACTTCGCTGCCCTTCCCCTTCTCCCAGGCGATGCCCTGCGCCAGGGCCACTTTCCCGCCGTGCTCCCCGAAGGGCTCCTGTGCCTCGGGGGGCCTCGGGTCAGGGAACACTGAGAGCAGGAGAAAAGACAGGTTAGGTGCGTGCCGCGCCCGCCCCCAGCCCCGTGAAGGGACCCCGCCCCCAGGGACCCCTCTGCACATGGCCCCCAGCCCCACCCAGCCCACCCTCCAGGGCATCCCCATACACCCTTCACCCAGGCCGACCCAGCCCCACCCACCAGGGCCTCCCCATACACACTTCACCCACCACCCACCACCCTCCAGGCTGACCCAGCCCCCCCCAGCCCCCCCTCCAGGCCGACCCAGCCCCACCCACCAGGGCCTCCCCATACACACGGCACCCAACCCCCAGGCCGACCCAGCCCCCCCTCTAGGCCGACCCAGCCCCACCCACCAGGGCCTCCCCATACACACTTCACCCACCACCCTCCAGGCCGACCCAGCCCACCCAGCCCCCCCCCCAGGCCAACCCAGCCCCACCCACCAGGGCCTCCCCATACACACGGCACCCAGCCCCCAGGCCGACCCAGCCCCCCCTCTAGGCCGACCCAGCCCCACCCACCAGGGCCTCCCCATACACACTTCACCCACCACCCTCCAGGCCGACCCAGCCCACCCAGCCCCCCCCCCAGGCCAACCCAGCCTCACCCACCAGGGCCTCCCCATACACACGGCACCCAGCCCCCAGGCCGACCCAGCCCACCCTCCAGGGCCTCCCCATACACACGGCACCCAGCCCCCAGGCCGACCCAGCCCACCCTCCAGGGCCTCCCCATACACACTGCACCCAGCCCCCAGGCCGACCCAGCCCCACCCACCAGGGCCTCCCCATACACACGGCACCCAGCCCCCAGGCCGACCCAGCCCACCCTCCAGGCCAACCCACCAGGGCCTCCCCATACACACTGCACCCAGCTCCCCCCCCCCGACCCAGGCCAACCCAGCCCTTAAAGGGGCACTCACCCACCAGGATATCCCAGCCCACCTTCTTCCCCCAGGTACCCAGCCCACCCTACTGGGACCCTCACCCCCCGCCTGTGCCCACCTGGGATGCTGGCTCTGGGGATGATGGGGATGACTGGTGACAGCACCCGCTCCTGCAGCTCCGGCTTCGCCTCGGCCAGCAGGGGGAAGCGGGGCGGCTCCTCGCCCAGGACGCTCTCTGGGGACGAGGCGGGGACGATGCTGTCGGGGGAGTCGCTCTCCTCGTCGCTCTCCATCCTGAGGGGAGACGCTGGTGAGACCCCGCAGACCAGAGACCCCTTGGCCCCTCCTGCCATCACTGGCGAGAGCCGGGGGGGGCCCTCGCCCTTCCCACACTGCACCCAGGAGACTCCCCACAGCCCC
Source organism: Lepidochelys olivacea (assembly GCF_965140295.1). Lineage (NCBI taxonomy): Eukaryota > Metazoa > Chordata > Testudines > Cheloniidae > Lepidochelys > Lepidochelys olivacea. Next base: position 1,644,590 of record NC_140430.1, read on the forward strand.
AGCCCGCCCCCCCCACCCCAGCACGGTGTTTGGCACGGCCAGAGGACACCCCCACCCTCCCCAAGGGAGCTGGGGAGGGGCAAAGCAACGGCACAGCCCAGGGCGGGAGCCCTCCCCCGGCCCCTCACCTCACGTCCTCTGTCTGGTTGTGCGGGGGCGTAGGCAGGGCTGCCAGAAGGTCCAGGCTCTTCACTTCCACGGCGGGCGCGTCTGGGCGAGGGAAGGAGGGCGAGGGTCAGCAAGCACCAAGGCCTGGCGCGCGGAGCCAGACGCTACCTGCCATGGGCATGCCGCCCAGCACAGCAGCCCCGCCCACCTCCCCCTCAGCCCCACTCGCCCTGGCAGAAGCTCCTCCCACATCCCATCAGTGCTGCTCCCGGGTTGGCCAGCAGGGGGCACCGGGGTACCCACACAACCCCCCACCAGAGCTCTCTGCTCCCCTGGGGAAGGGGTAGGTCGGCAGCTCCCCCCTGGGCCCCAGCCGTGGGGCTGGGTGCGCAGCCCTCGCGCGCCTTACCCTTCCGGCCTTCGGCTTCCCGGGCCTGGTCCGGCTCCTTGGGCTGCTCGGCCAGCTCCTCCGAGGAGGTGACGCCATTCACCATCTTCTGCTGCACGGAGGGGGGCGGAGTGGGGGGCAGCGAGGAGGGTGGGGTGGGCGGGTTGCTCAGGTTGTTCTGCCGGGAGAGGATCCATCATGGATGGTCACTGTCAGACAGCATCCCGCCCCCACCCTGCACCCAATCCCTGCTCTCCCCGCCCCCTCCTCACCCCCCAATCCCAATCCCTGCTCTTCCTGCCTCCCCTCCCCAAAGCGGGTGGCTCAGCTCTGTTAGTTCACCCACAGATAGGGAGACTGAGGCACGGGGCCCTGCCCAGGCTGGGGCAGGCAGTACCTTGGTGAGCAGCTGGGTGTAGTAGTCGGGGACGCTGTCCAGCACGGCACTGCCGAATGCCCCTTTCAGCTGGCTCTTGCCGTTGATGGGGCTGCTGCCGAAGGGCGCAAAGAGGCTGAAGTTGGCTGTGATGGTGGGTTCCACCAGGGGCAGCAGGGAGAGCTCCTGTCGAGAGAGGGAGGCAGTCAGGAGGGGAAACCCCCAAAACTGCCCGAGGCATGAACGCGTGGGCAGCTTAACCCCTCTGGGCTGGTACAGGCGATAGGGTACCCCCCAGCGTTCCCTCTCGGTTTTTACATCCATGTGCGGAATGAATTTTGTTATGTGTACCCATATGGAGGTGATGTGTGGTGGGGCCGAGGGGTTTGAAATGTGGGAGGGGGCTCAGGGCTGGGGGGGGGAGAAGCGGGCTCTGGGGTGGGGCTGAGGGATGCGGGAGGAGGCTCAGGGCTGAGGCAGAGGGTTGGGGTGGGGGTGAGGGCTCTGGGGTGCAGTCTGCCCAGGGGCTGCAGTGGGGAGAGAGGACTCCCACCAGCCCTCCCCAGCTGCAGCAGGTCCATGCAGGGGCTGGCGGGGAGAGCCCCCCCCCACTGCAGCCCTGAGCCCCTGCGGGAGCACCCAGCTTAGAGGGAACTTGGCCCCCACCCCCGGATTGGGGCCCCCCGGTGTGCGACCTGACCAGACCAGGAAGCCTTGAGAGACCCACAGTCCCAGCCCCTGGAAATGGCAGGGCCAGGTTGGGCTGTGCAAGGTGCCGGGGGGCACGTGACGGTGGGGCGGGGCGACGGCGGTTACCTGCTTCAGCTGCTTCATTAGGGCCTCGCTGGATTTGAGCCCATCCTCCTTGCGCAGCTTCTTGCGGGAGGCGGCCACTCGCTCCCCGCTCTTCTGGGCCCGTTTGGGCTTCGGGGCCGGGGGCTTCTTGCTGGCGGAGGGATCCTGTGGGGAGAGGGTGAGTCACGGGGCTGCCTGCGGCCCCACCCCACCCACACTGCAGGGCAGGGGACGGGTGCGTGCTCTGCACACCATTGTATTTACCGCCCCCGCCGTACCCCGCCCCACACCCCCGGCATGGCCCCTGCTCACCTCTCTGCCTGGGGGTGCTGCCAGCAGCCTCTGCTCCAGCCCCGAGAGCTTGCCGTCACTGTGCCCGTTGAGCTCGGACCGCAGCCCCTCGGCGGAGCGCTGCGACGCCAGCTGCACGTTCTTGGCCCGCAGCAGCTTCTGCAGCAGCAGGTGCCCAGCCTCAGACCTGGCGCCCGCCAGCAGCTGGCTACCCATCAGGAGCTTGTTGGCTGGGGTGGGCGCCGGCTCCCCGTTGGCCTCGCGTTTCACAGCCTGGCCCCCGCCCAGCACGCACGGCGCCGTCTCCTCCTTGGGCTCCTGCTTGATGCAGACCCCAGGGGCCTCGGTTGGCAGGGCCCCCCCTTCCAGAGGAGAGGCCTGTGGGCCCGGCCTTTCTACCACCTGCCCGTTGACTTGACTCCCGGCCAGGCTGCGGTCCAGTGGCTTTCTCGATCCATCCATGGGCTCCATGCTGGGAGAGGAGTTGGGACCCTGCACTGCTGGCTCCCAGTGGCCAGGGGTCCCAGCAAAGGACTCCTCCCCTGTTTGGCTGGGGGGTGGCTTTGGGACAGCGGGCACTGGCTCCACCAGGAAGCTATTCTGGGTGGGCGTCAGCCTGTGCTCGGGCTGCGCCCCAGGGCTCTGTGCCACACTGGGCGGCCTGGCCAGGGTGGGCGGGGAGGCTTCCTTTGGCTCTTGGGGGCTCTGTTCCCGGCTGGGTGGGGGGTGCTGATGCACAGAGCCCAGGCTGACCATGCTCATGGGCGCCTGGACCGGGGTGGCCGCCGGTGGGGCCGAGAGTCTGAGCACCCCCTGCTGGGGACTACGCCCCACCAGTGCCGTGTGCACCAGTTCCGCCAGCGGCTGCTGGGGGGCGCTCAGCGGCACTCTCTGCTGGCCGGTGGTCACCTGCTCCATGGCAAACCCTGGCTGCATCTGCTCTGCAGCAGCGGAGGGGCCAGCTGGCCGGACGTGGAACACCGTCCCCGGCTGCCTCGGTTGCTGGCGCACCACGGAGGCCTGCAGGGCCGAGGGAGGGTGCGGCCCCTGCTCCAGCGATGCCTGGCCCTGCCCCGGGAAGGGGCCGGCCTGCCTCAGTGCCTGGCTCTGCTGCAGCAGGCTCTGCTGGTGGCGCTGCACCAGGATGGCCTGCAGCTGCTGCTGCTGCTGCGGGGTGAGATGCCGCAGCTGCGGGCTTTTGGAGATGACGCCTTGCAGCTGAGCTCGGAATTGGCCCATCACTGGAGCGGACACCTGGCTCAGGATATTCTGTGCATGGGATGCCTGCGGGACTAGCAGGCTCTGCTGCGGCTGCCCCATCGGCCCAGCCTTGTGCTGCCCTGCTGGGCTGGGAAGCCGCTGGCCCACCGGCCCTTTCGGCTGCTGTTCTTGGCTTTGTGTCGGCGGCTGGCCTGCAATCCTTTGTGCCTGGCTCGTCATGCTCCCGGGCTGCTGTTGCTGTTCTGCCACCGAGCCCTGCGGGGCCAGCAAGTGAGGCCCCTGGGCAGGGTCCGAGTGCGGCTGCTCTTGCCTCATGGCGCCCCCCAGCTGCGCCAGCCCCCCGCTGTTCTGCAGCGGCGGATGAAGCAGGCTGCTTTGCTGCTGGCCCCCCTGCATTCGCTGCGGCTGCTGGAGCTGCAGGGAGCTCGCCATGGCCGGCTGCTGCCCCAGCTCAGGCTGGTGTTTCTGCAGCTGCTGCTCCTGGCTGGCCAGCGCCAGGGGACTGAGGTTCTGAATGCCCGGCTGCTCCTGAGGGCCCATGTGCGGCTGCCCCCCGAGGTCCTGGCTGCCCGGCCCACCCACGGCGGCGGTCAGCTGAACCTGATGCTGCCCCCTGCCCTCGGCACCCTCTGGGGGCAGCACAGTGCTCTCTGCCCCTCCCTGCTGCTCCTTGGCGGCCGCGCCCTGCGGGGCTGGCTGACCTCCCTGACTCAAGTGTGGCATGGAGGGGGACTGACCCAGGGCCCCATGCTGTGGAAAGTGCGGTAGCTGCTGCTTGGGGGCCTGCCCCTGCCCCACGAGGCCCGGCTGGGCGGCCTGCCCCTGCCCCAGCAGGGCCTGATGCTGGGCACGAGAGCTCTGCTGCTGTTGCATCAGCAAGGGCCGTGACTGGCCCAGAAGTCCGGCCTGCTGCTGCTGCGCCGGCGATAAAATCAGCCGGTGGCCCACAAGGCCCTGAGTTTGCTGCACCAGCTGAGGCGAGCCCAGCACCCTCTGCTGGTGGGGCGCTAACAGCACCTGCCTCGGGGGGTTCTGGCGGCCCGCCACGCCCTGATGCTGCAGCATGGACGCCTGGGAGTGCCCCATCATCCCTGGCTGCGGCGAGAGCTGCTGGACCAGGATGCCCTGCTGCTTCGGAACCATGGGCTGCCCCCCACCGCCCTGCTGGGGAGCAGGGGGCTGCTGCTGCTGCTGCACCTGTCCCAGCATGCTCTGCTGCTGCGGCTGCGACACCTGTCCCAGCATGCTTTGCTGCTGCTGCTGCTGCGGCTGCGACACCTGTCCCAGCATGCTTTGCTGCTGCTGCTGCTGCGATGACGACACCTGTCCCAGCATGCTTTGCTGCTGCTGCGGCTGCGACACCTGTCCCAGCATGCTTTGCTGCTGCTGCGATGACGACACCTGTCCCAGCATGCTTTGCTGCTGCTGCGGCTGCGACACCTGTCCCAGCATGCTTTGCTGCTGCTGCGATGACGACACCTGTCCCAGCATGCTTTGCTGCTGCTGCTGCGGCTGCAACACCTGTCCCAGCATGTTTTGCTGCTGCTGCTGCGACAACGACACCTGTCCCAGCATGCTTTGCTGCTGCTGCACCTGTCCCAGCATGCTTTGCTGCGGCTGCTGCTGCACCTGTCCCAGCATGCTTTGCTGCGGCTGCTGCGGCGACGACACCTGTCCCAGCATGCTTTGCTGCGGCTGCTGCACCTGTCCCAGCATGCTTTGCTGCGGCTGCTGCTGCACCTGTCCCAGCATGCTTTGCTGCGGCTGCTGCGGCGACGACACCTGTCCCAGCATGCTTTGCTGCGGCTGCTGCACCTGTCCCAGCATGCTTTGCTGCGGCTGCTGCACCTGTCCCAGCATGCTTTGCTGCTGCTGCAGCGACACCTGTCCCAGCATGCTTTGCTGCTGCTGCAGTTTCTGAGCCAGCTGCATCCTCTGCAACTGCCTCTCCTGCATCAGCCGGGTGTCGGCGGCCAGCCCCCGGAGCGCGGGACTCCCAGGGAAGAAGCTGCTGGACGTGCTGGGGACGGCGGCGTTGCCCAGGAAGGACAGGCCCTGCTGGACCGCCATGGAGACGCCGCCCTGGGGCAAGCGCACGCCGCCTGCTTGCCCTGCCAGCTGGTTGGGCTGCTGGCCCAGGCCTTGCGCCCCCACCATGGCCCCCGTTTGCTGGGGGAGCTGTGGCTGGACACCGTGGGCGGCGAGCAGCTGCCCTGGGAGCTTGGCCAGGAGCCGGGGGCTCTGCGAGGGGCTGAGGGCCAGAGCGGCGGCACTCTGCTGGTGCTGCTGCTGCTTGTTGCGGTACTCGGCCATCAGGTTGGTGTGCTCCTTCTGCTGCTTCCGGACCTGCCGGGGAGAGCGCTGTCAGCCCGCCGGCCAGCCGGGGGGGGGGGGGGGCAGCGGCAGTGCCGCTGCCCGGCCCCCGCCCGCCACAGCCGAGCCCAGGGCGCCCCCCACCCCTCACACACCAGCCCGGCCAACCTCTAACCACAAACTCGCCCCACCTGCAGGTGAAGACTGCCCCCCGTGCACTGCCATTGTCTCCTCCAGCTGCTCTATCCCCAGGCTTTTCCTCCAGCACCCCCACCCCCTTGGCACGCTTGCTCCACCTCCCCCAGTCCCCCACCTGGTCCAGCTGCTTCTGGATCTTGCTCTGCTGCTCCGTCACCAGCTTGAGCTTCTCAGCGTCGGCCTCGGGGAACTCACGGCCGGCCTTCTTGGCGGTGCGCTGCTTGGCGCACAGGGCCTTGCGGGACTTGCGGTGCACGCCGATCTGCTCCTCCAGCACCTTCAGCTGCATCTGCAGGAGCTGCTGGGTGTGGAAGAGCCACTCCTCGTACTGCCGCTGGTCGGCCTCGTCTGCAGAGAGGGGCACTGCGGTGAGACAGCCGTGGAGACGCTCCTCTCCCGCACTGCCCCTGGCCCCCCAGGGAAGATGGTCCCCCCGAGCTCGGTCACTGAGGCTCAGAGAAAACCCAGCATTTCCATTCACAGCCAAGCCCCACAGAGCACCAAGAAGGTGGGCGGCAGCCCAATGCCCAGGACCAGCCCATACAACCCTCCAAGTGACCCCCCCTCCTGGCAGGGGGCTCCCCCAGGCAGGGGGTTCCCCCAAACTTGCCCCCCAACACCAGCTACTTACTGATGACGCCCTGAGCGAAGGTGGGTGGGTTGGGGCGGGTCTGAGACGGGTCGTTGCCACTTCGCTCCTAGGAGAGATGGAGAATGTTTATGATCATGTGCACGCCCCCCACCCCAGCCCCCAGTACCACACACTGCCCCCTGTCCCTGCCCCCCCCAGTGCTGCCCCTCACACTGACCCCCCCCCCTTGCAGCCTCCACACACTCGGCCCGTCTGCAAGGGCGATTCCCAGTGCAGATGCCCGTGACCCACCCAACTCATCTCACACACGAGCCCCAGAATGGTGGCGGAGACACCCCGGTGCTGGGTATTTGCTGGGCAAGGCAGCACGGGGGGTCCAGACAGCCACATGCTCACCTGTCCGCTCCCAGCTGGGACGTGGTTCTGCATTTCGGCCGTGGCCGTGGCTCCCGAGAGCCGCTGAGCCAGCAGGGACACCTGTTGCCTTTGGAACCAAATCAAGAGAGAAGAATGAACCAGGAACTGCTCCTGCCCTCAGCCGCCTGCCTGCCTGCCCCCCTCCCACACATGCCCCCCTCTTACCTGTTCATCCCAGGGGCCACCCCAATGCTTCCCTGAGCCATCACCTTCTTGATGCCCTTCAGCGCTACCATCTTGGCCTTGGCAATGGGGTCCATGATGTCCTCAGCCGCAAACTTATCCAAGTCTGCGTGGAGAAGGAGCGTCAGCCAGAGCCCGCTGCAGGGCTCCCACCCCTGGCAGACCCAGCTGCTTCCCCCGGCTAACACCCACCAGGCTCCGAGACCACAGGAGGAACCGCCACCCCCTATGTGGGAGTCTCAGTGCCCCCAACCCAGAGAGGAGGGGCAGCTGACAACAGACGTGGCTAAAGGGTGCCAATTTCCAGAATCCATGTTTGGCGGGCCCAAGCGGGGATGGAGCTGCTCTCCACGGCCTGAGCAGGCAGTTGGCACAGGCCCCATCCACGCTCCTGTGGGGGGCAGGAAACAGGACGACTCCCCAGCATGCCCCACCCAGGTCGGACAGGGTCACCCCTCAGCTTCCCACTCTCGTTCAGTCCTTGGCTGGTCAGCTGTGGTCGCCCAGTGCCAAGGGAATGCTCCTCCACTGAGACCCCCCCAGCTCCCTTCAAATGGGGAGGGGTTTCCCCAGATGTGGGGCCAGATCTGAACTTGGGACCTCAAAAGTCTGCCATCCCTTTGCCCCCGCTGGCTCCTACCTGTGTCAGGGAAGAAGCTGTTGGCCAGCTGGTGCTGCTGCATGACAAGCTGCTGGGGTTTCATGCCCATGGGGGTCGGCTGCACCCCAGGTATCTGCTTCTGCACCAGCACCTGCTGCTGGTTTGGCTGCGGGGTCAGCGCCGGCTGGACGCCGTGCTGGGCGGCGAGGACGTGGGGCTGGGGCTGCGCCATGTGTGGGGCCAGCACCTGGCCCTGCTGGGATCCCACCACCCGCTGCTGCTGCGTCATCAGCTGTTGGGTGGGCACCAGGTTCTGCTGCCTGGCGATGAGGCCCAGCTGCAGCTGTTGCTGGGGCCCCACCAGGCGGGGAGCCTGCCCGTCCGGGGGCTGGGCTGGCCCCGCAGGGTGAGCCAGAATGGAGTGCTGCTGCACAGTCTGGAGGTGCTGGGCGCCCCCCGGCAGGTGGGCCGACATCTGCTGCTTCTTCTGCAGCTCCTTCTTCTCGTGCTCCAGCAGGTCCTCGATGAGCAGGGGCAGCTCGCTGGCCACCAGGGAGCTCTCCATCTTCTCTAGGTCATCAGCCGGCGAGTGCTGGGCGTTGGCCAGGCCCAAGGCCCCTCCATCCAGCTCCAGCAGGGAACTGCTCTGGCTGGCTGCCAGCCCGCGGCCCGGAGCAGCATAGGAGCCCTTGTCTGAGCCAGAGGTGGCAGGTTGGCTGTTGTTTGGGAAGGGGGCTGTGCCGAGCCGCACGGGCCCTGCTCCGGGATTCAACAGGTTCTGGCCAGGCTTGAGCGTCAGGCCTAGGGAGGCAGCCATTTTCTCGGCCCCCTGGAGGGCCTCCGACTTGATGGGGACCGGGAGGCGGTCAGAGGCGCCGGCGTTGAACTGGCAGGGGGATGTCTTCAGGCAGCCATCCTCCAGCTTGGGCTGGACGCTGGCCGGCAGGGAGGCCGGCTTGGCTTCCAGGATGCTGGCCTGGGCCTTGAAGGTCGGGTGGGGAGCCGGTGCCGTGCTGGAGGGGCAGGGGGCAGGCGCCAGCCCTTCCCTGGGGGGTGCCAGCTCCTTGGGCTCCCCGGGGCCCTTGGGGCAGGGCCCAGCTGGCTCCCTCTTGAGCAGGGCCTCACGCTCAGCCTTCTCGTTGGCCGACTCCACCAGGCGCAGGTGCTCGTTGAAGATGTCCTTCTTGTCGCCCGTGTCCAGCTCGGGGTCGGTGTAGGCCAGCAGGTCGAACTCGTCGCCATTCAGCAGGTCGTCCAGGTGGGGGTCGTTGGTCTCCAGGTTGTCCAGGTTGCCCAGGTCGTCGTCCCCCTTGGCCACGTCCGGGTCCAGGCTCAGGTTGGCCAGGTCGTCGTCCTCCAGGTCCTTGTGGGAGTCAAAGTCGTCGTCCAGGTCGGGCTCCCCCGGCACCTCGCATGGGAGCCGCCCACCCTCCAGCGCCAGGTGGCTCTTGCTGGGAGCTGGAGCCGGAGCCAGTGGGGGCTCCATGGCAGGGCTGTCCTTGGGGCCCTCGGGGCGCAGGCTGGTGGACGACAGCGGGCGGGGCGGCCCGTGCTGCAGCTCCAGGCCGCTGGCAGGCGGGGGCAGCGGAGGGCCACTTTTGGGGGGAGGCTGGTGGCTCCGCTGAGCCCCCTGCGGGGAAGAAGCAGAGGGCAGCAGAGGGGCCGGCAGCTTCGGGGGCTGCAGGACCGGGGCTGCCAGAGGCATGACAGAGGCACGCAGGGCCTGGCTGGAGCTCTCGTCGCCGGGCAGGAAGAAGCGTGGCCTGGCCGGGGGGCCCTGCTGGACGAAGGGGGAGCCCATGCCCCCGGCTGCCCCCTTCTGGGAGTTGTGCCGCAGCTCAATGAACTGGGCCCCCATGGCGCCGGGCGAGGATGGGATCTGCTCGGCAGGGCCTGGCACGCGCCCAGCCAGGCCCCCCAGCGCCGGCCGGCCGAGCTCGTGGCCAGGCAGCTGCTGGAAGCGGGCCGGGCTGGGGAGCCGCACGGCTGCCTGCTGCTGCCACATCTGCTGCTGCTGCGGCGAGGGCCCCTGGAACATGCCGCGTGGGAAGAAGGTCTGGGGGGCTCCCACCGCCGGCCTGCAACACAGACAGGGAGGGTCAGGGAGCGGCCCCTGCCTCAGGCGCCCCAGGAGGTGCAGCTCCTGGCCCGCACAGGGTGCCTGTGCCACCATCCGCCCAAGGGCAGAGCCACAGCCAAGGAGCTCCCTCGCTCGCCCACCCCAGGGGCAGGTCAGCAGCAGCTGGGGCTTCTGGAAGCGGACACGGGCTGGCCACGCCCCAGCACGGCATCGCCCCGCTGAGGGGCTCCTGTCGGACAGGCTGAATCCCCAGCAGACCTGCCAACGGCTTTCCCCACCCACGTCTGATGTCAGGGGATGGGGGCTCAGTGACGGCACCCTGTCAACGGGGGCCACCCCAGAAATCCCAGCCCCCCACTCCCCCAGTGGATTCCAGAGAGGGGAGCGAGGCTCTCTGACTAGCTGGGCCTGGGAGCAAGGTCTCCTCAGTTCTATTCCCAGCTCTGCCACAAACTCGCTGAGTACTCGTGGGCCTCAGTTTCCCCACGTGTAGATGAGGGCAGGGTCTGATGGGTAAGTGAAGTGCCATGCCCTGCTCTCTCCCTGCTGTGAGTGCAGCAAGGCCAGAGCACTGCTCGCCTCCAGCACCTGTGGGGACACGCACCTGCCGTTGAGGTCCATGGAGGAGGGCGTGGCGGCAGGCGGCGGGCGAGAAAGCCGTTCGTCCGGTGCGAAGGCCACGGGCACCATAACTGGCCCAGAGAGTTTGCTGCTACCAGGGGCTGCGGGCAGATTCCCGAGGGTGCTCTTGTCCTGGGAAGGAAGGAAGAGCGATTCCACCTGTACCCCGACTCCTACAGATCACTCCCTTGCCTGCACCCTTCCCCTCCAGCTGTGAGGGATCCTGACTTCCCTCCTGACCCCAGCCTAGGCTCAAGCTTCTCTGCTGCAGGCAACGGGCAGCTCTAACTAGTGCACCTTGCTGCCCTTGTTCGGGACTAGCCCCAGCCCCATCCGAGTCTCCCCATGCGCTTTGTCTGGTGACACCCTGCAGCAGGGAGCTCCCCAGGTGACAGGCACTTCCAGATCTGTGCCCTCAGCCCCCGGCCCTCTGTCCCATTAAGAGGGGCCCTTGTGGGAGCGCGGGGCTTGTGCGCTGTGTTCATCAACGTGCAGAACCAAATCCACAGTGGCCGGCTCCGACTGCCCCTGGGGCGGGGCTGGGCGAGGCCAGGCCAGCGGCCCTGGGGCCAGTACGACGTGGCTCATACGGCTACGGAGATGTTCATGTGGCCCCAGCCACGCCTGCCCTACCTGCGCTGGCTGGTAGGGTGCCAGGCCCCTGAGCTGCTCGAAGGCCGGACTGCTGGCTTCGGCACTCCACGCTGCCTGGGAGGAGCTGGTGGCGGCGGCCGCACTCTCCTTCTCCTGCCGCAGGTTGTTCCTCTGGATCTGCTGGCGGATGAGGAGCTCGCGGAGTCTCTGGCGCTGGGAGATGAGGGATGCACCGTTACAGCAGGGCCTAGACTGCACCCTGGGAACTCACCTCCCTACCCCTGAGCATCTGGGGGACGGAGCGGCGACAGGACATCCAGGGCAGCTTGGAGACTCTCTGCCTAAGTTGACTAGACTGACACAGGTGGGAGGGTAAACTGAGGCACGGAGAGGGAGAGGGCCTTGCCCAAGTCACCCAGCAAGTTAACGGCAGAGCCGGAAACAGCACCCAAGCCCCAGTCCATGCAAGTAAAAGAGACTAGAGGGCAAAGAGCCATTCCCTGGGCTCCAGCTCTCCCTTGTATCCTCTTGGCGACATCACGGTGTCCCTGGGCTCAGCCCCCACCAGCACCCACACATCCTGTGCCTGGCGCTGGGAGGGAAGCGGGGTGCAGTGGTTAGAGCAGGGGGATTGGGAGCCAGCAGTCCCAGCTCGACCTCTGATTCGCCGTGCACCTGGTCTGTGCTCAAGGATGCCCCGAGCCAGTGCCCCCAAAGCCAAGTCACCCCCAAGGGTTAAGGAGAAAGCGGAGCGCTCACCTGCCTCTGCTTCTCCAGCTCCGACTGGCTGACGCTGCCGAGGGTGCCCTCCTGGCTGACGGGCAGCTCAGGCAGCTCCCGGCTGGGGAGAGCAGAGATCCCCGACACCACCTCGTCCCGCTTGTCAGCTGGCAGCACCATCCCGGCTCGGGGCAAGTAGGTCAGGGAACTGTCCTGCTGCTGCTGGGGGTGGGGGGGTTGCTGTGGCAGCACCGAGGGGGGACGCAGGGGAGAGAGGCTGTAGGTTTCAGCAGGGCAGTTGCCAGGCCCCAGGGGGCTACCGGCCTGGTGGAAGCCGGGCGAGGAGGCATAGTTGGTGCTTTGGGGCTTGCCCACGGGCTGGCTAGAGGCGAAATGGCTGTTCATCCCGTGGGGTTGGTGGGAGGGGGAACCCTTGAGGGTCTCCGAGACAGCTGGGGGGAAGGTGAACCGCATCTGTGCCGGGGCGCCAGGGAAAACGCTGGCTCCGGGGGAGCGGGCAAAGGGGGGCTGCTGGCTTCCCGGCCCCTTGGAGTGAGGGTCACTGGGCTGGGCTGGAGGGAAGCCCCCGCCAGCTGGGGGATTGTGGGAGACTGGGATTGATTTGAAGCCGGAGTCAGGCATTTGGGGCCGCGGGGGCTTGTGCAGGGGGGCAAAGGGGTCCCGGGACTGGGGGCGCGAGGGGGGTCTGGAGTAGGGGTCGGGGGACTGGAAGCGAGGGGTGACGGGTGACTGACAGCAAGCCTCATTGGAGAGTGGCCGGGGGGTGAGGGGGGACTGGGAGCTGGACTGGGACTGTGGGCTGGCGGGGACGCGGGAGAAGGGGTCGGAAGGCAAGGACCTGGGGGGCAGGGCACAGCAGCTCTCGGGGGGCTGTGGCCGGGGCGTCAGGGGGGGCTGGGCATAGGGGTCCGAGTAGCAGGACACGGAGGGCGACTGCCTGTAGAGGTCAGGGTGGCTGGGAGGTGAGGGGGCCAGAGCCTGGGGATGCGGATGCGCGAGCCCTGGGCTCTGTGGCTCTACCTGAGAGACCCGTGGGGTCAGGGGGGCTTTGAACACGTCGGCCGCCTTCAGCTCGGCGGAGGAGAGGTGGGACGGGGAATCGGCGTAGCCCATGGCAGCCACGTAGCCAGGAGAACACACTCCCGGGCCCCCTTCCTCCTTCTTCACCTGCAGCCCCCCAGCTTCCAGGCTCCGCTTCTGCTCCCCGAACGGAGGGGGTGAGAGCAGCGGCTCGGGGGGCCTGGCCCCAGGGCTCCCTGGCACCGACAGGTTGTCCAGAGAGCCACTGAGGCAGCGAGGTTTCAGGAAGGGGTCTGGGGTGGAGGGCTGGTGCCGGGGGGGTCCAGGGGAGGTGGGGTGGAACTCCGGAGGCTGGGGGCCCAGGGCCGGCCGGGGAGTGGGCAGGAGCTGCTGCTGCTGTTGTGTGGGGAAGGGCTGAAAGGCAGCTCCGGCAGTGGGACTCTGGCCCAGGGGCGAGGGGAAGCGGGGCTCTAGCGGGTAGGTGGGGGCCATGCTGTAGGGGTCGTGCGAAGGCACTTGGGAAGGAAGCTTGAGGGAGAGCTCGCTGGACTCGGCCCCCGGTTCGGCGCCAGCAGGGGACTTCAGGAACCCGTCCGTGGAGCCAGGCAGGGCCAGCGGGCTGTTGATGTAGACAGGCTGCCCCGCAGCACCAGGCAGCGCCCCCTGCTGGGGCGGGATCCTCAGGTGCAGCGCGGGTCTCTCAGGCTTGCGCAGCACCTCCCCTTTGGTCTGCTTGTTGATCTGGCTCTCGGCCTGCTGCAGAGACAGCGCAGGATGGGGGTCAGCTTGCCAGGGGATCCTCTCTGCACTGCAGAGAGCCTGAGACGGCATCAGGTCAGATTCCCCCCCCCCTCACACCCACCCACCACCTTGGGCTGTGAAACGGGGATGGGGCAGGGAAGGGAGGATCCGGCAGAGTCAGAGGAGGGGCCAGTTGCTCCAGTTCCTCCCTGGCCCAGTCTGGGTCCCCGAGAGGAAGAAAGGACAGAGAGGAGCCCCACAAGGCTCCTGCCTGCGTCCGGAACGCTCTCCCCCGGCACGTACCTTCTGCACCTTGTTGATGCGATGAGCCGCCCGGTTATCTTTGGCCTTTTGCTGCACAAAAAAACAATCAGTTCTCAGAGCTGGGCTGTGAGACTCCCTGTCGATCCCCCGCGAGCAGGTCACGCTCCCCGGCCACAGCCCGCAGTGGGGAGCGGGCCCACGCAGGAAACTCACCAAGTAGGGGGCTTTGTCCGGGGCAGGGACCTTTCTCCAGAGCTTCATGATCTGTTTGCAGCGGCTGGACCAGTCTGGGTGGGGGACAGAGACAGAGGTTACGATCGCCCCAAATCACTAGCCATGGCAGCCTCCGGCTGGAGTCTCTGGAGCATTCGGGGTTTATGTCCCAAGCCCCAGCCGGGTCAGGGCAGGTGTGGGGACATCCCTCCAGCCTGGGCTCCCCAAGATGCATGGCCAGGGGCTTCGTGAAGCCAATGGAGGCTCACGCCAGAGAGCTCTCTGGGTAAGGAGCTTCTTAGCCAACACAGAAGTTTCATGCCAAGAGGACTATGCGCAAGGAACTCTTCCCGCAATAGAAGAAAGGGCTCAGTGCCCTCATACCAGAGAGGATTATGGGTAAGAGCCTTCACTCGGCCACTGAGATCCAGAGAGGCTGGTTACTGAGCATCCCTCCTTCCCGAAGGGGGCAGCCAGAGGGGCGAGAGCAGTTGCCTACCTGGATAATCCTGCTTGAGGCTGGGGAAGTTCATGTTGGCATAGAGTACGGGCGAGATGGTGGACAGCTCGCCCAGCTCCTCATCCTTCTCCCAGCGCTGTAGGCTCCGCTGGTTGTAGGAGAGCCCATCCCCCTCACCCTCCGTGGTGGGGGTGGTGGGTGTGGAGGGGGTGGTGGCAGCCGAGCTGCTGGCCCAGGGGCTCTCGGGCTCGCAGTGGTCTGGGCTGAAGAAGCCACTTCTCTCCCTACACCGGGGAAAAAGCACATGGCCTGAGTCACCAGGGCTGCGGGCAAAGCCCAGGGCACATGCCAGCTGGGACAGATTCCAGCCCCTGGATTGAAGCAGCCCCCAGCGCCTTAGGGACCCGCATTCACCCCATCTCCTGAAGAACCCCGTGCCCTACCTCTCCCAAGGGCACCAGCACTGCCCGCCTGGCACGCACCAACATACCTGTTATCGAGGAATGGGGACTGGCAGACTCCTGAGTAGGACTCCATGGGGACAGTGGAGGAGAGAGAGCCCAGAGAAACACTCCCTGTGAGGGAAGGCAAACCACGTGGCAGAGAGCTGGCAATGCGAGTCAGAGCCAGCCTCCCCATCCCCAACTCCCCCTCCCACCTGCCCCAAGAGGGCTCCTAGAGCCAAGCCAGGTGAATGCCTAGCTCCTAAAGAGTCCTAACACCACTCTCTCCTCCCCCAGGAATCACCCTCTGTTTCACCATGTGCAATAAATGCACAAGAGGGGTGACCTTCCCACAGATCACACAACACATCGATGCAGGAAACAGAACCCAGGAGTCCGGTCCCGCAATGCTGTCCTCCAGCCCCTAGATGGTGCTGCCTCTGCTCAAACCAGGCTGCACAGCAAGGGGCTGGAAATGGGGCACGCCGAACACGCCCAGGTTTGCTCTCCTGTGTCCTGCCTGGCGTAACAGACAGCACCCCCTGATGGCCCTCCCTCTCACAACCGGTCCCGAGAGCAGCCCTTTCACACCAGGAGTTTTTGGAAGGGGGTTGTAATTTATCAGCCACACTCGCCACACGGGACAGACAGGTCACCTTGCAGGAAGGGCCTCTGGGAGAGCTGTGCCCGGTTGGCGTCTCGCCCTCCCATGCTGGCCTCCATCCCTGCCGCCACGCAGCTCAGCTGCTGCTCCCGCTCGGCAGAGCCCAGCACGTCCTTGAAGAGCTGCTGGATGTCCTTGCTCTCCATCTTGGGCAATTCTGGGGGAAGAGGGATGATCAGAATGAGCACAGGGCTGGGGAGCTGCATGGCCTCATGCCCCGTGTGCGGATCCACCCCGTTCCAAACTCACCATCTTCCAGGGCGAAACTGAGGGACAAGACGTCCCCTCACACAGCACGCCAGTTGCGCAGCTGGAAAAGGAACCCAGGAGTCCTGACTCTTGGGTCCCTTCTACTCTACTAGACCCCACCTCCTCTCAGAGCCTTTTTGAACCAGATAAAATGGCACCTGGTTCAGGCTGAGAAAACAGGGTCACCACCATCCTCTGCTTGATTGGCAGCTGTACTATGCAACAAGCTGCGGGAACTGGTCTCCTCGGACCACCAGGGGCTTCAGCAAAGGGGAGCAAAGGGATCCCGCACAGGACTGAGCCACTAGCCTGGGAAGCTGGTCTTGGCAAGTCCCTTGCTTTGGGAATAGCCCATGTCACCCTCTGGGGGAGCTGGCACCAGGCTGTCGAGACCCATTGTGGGCTCCAGCACATGTTTGCTATTTCCCAGCACATGTTTCCCATTTCACCCTAGTGACAGGCATTTGGGAGGCCCCCTCAGCTTGTGGCCCTGGTTTAACTCTCCCGCTTCTGCCCTTCTTGCCAGCCCCGGCTGGCACCAGCACGGAACCGAGGGAGGTGTGAGGGGACGTCCGGCAGCCTGACCTTCTGTGGGGATCTTGTCAAGGTCGGAGCTGAGAGCACCCTCGCCGGGCGTCGCCGGCTTCTCGCTGTCCCCAGGATCCGGAGAACCTTTCGGCTCCTCTGCCCCTGGGAGACAAACGCACACGCCACCCACATCACCCCAGCTCAGCACCCGAGGCCAGGGGGTGTGCCGCTGCAGATATCTTCCTGCCCCACCCCACACACAATGGGGGCAGACATGCCATGGGGATGCTGGGTCGTGACCCCCCACCCCCACCCCATCGGGGGCGGGCGTGCCAGGGTCGTGACCCCCCACCCCCACCCCATCGGGGGCGGGCGTGCCAGGGTCATGACCCCCCACCCCCACCCCATCGGGGGCGGGCGTGCCAGGGTCATGACCCCCCACCCCCACCCCATCGGGGGCGGGCGTGCCAGGGTCGTGACCCCCACCCCCACCCCATCGGGGGCGGGCGTGCCAGGGTCGTGACCCCCACCCCCACCCCATCGGGGGCGGGCGTGCCAGGGTCGTGACCCCCACCCCATCGGGGGCGGGCGTGCCAGGGTCGTGACCTGGGAGCTTGGAAGTCCGTCCCCCCCTTTCAGCACCCTCCTTCCCTGAAAAGAGTAGGAACTGAGGGTGATGTTCTAGGCTACATCTCTATGGTTCTGAAGGTGGGGGAATCACTCTAGGACTCCAAACCATAGAGACTCCGGAGTCCTCCAGGACTGACCATAGATGCAGCCTGCCTAGATAATAGCCCACAGCCATAGAGCTGTAGCTAGAGTGCTTAGCCATGATGGATAGAGTGGCACAGCTCTATGGCCACGGGCCGGTTGGAGAGTACACTCTAGACAGGATCTCTATGGTCAGGGGAGTTGGTCAACAAGATGGGGAGCTCCAGCCATGGTGGAGGTTATACAAATGGAGTCCTGCATATTCAGATATTCAAATGAGAGGGTCACTCTATTTGCATAACCCCCCAGCACTCTGTACCAGCCTGCCATAGTGCTGAGTCCCGTCCCCACAGGGAACACCCCCCAGCCACGGGCCGGACACCAGCCCCCCCCCAGCCCCCACTCCCCACCCGCGGGCCAGCCCGGTGGGAGGTGCTCACCTGGGTCCTCGGCCTTCGCTTCAGCCCCTTTCGGGTCCTCCTCTTGGGCCACCAGGGTGCTGCTGTCCATGCTGCTGTCCCCTGGGGGGGGTGTCACAGGAGGGGGACGCTGAGCCAGCAGACGGCCCCTCCCTCCCGTGACGCCAGCCCCTTGGCAAGGGTGATCTCCGGCTCCTGGCACTACCCGCCCCCAGTCCAGGTGACCATGCCCAGCCCCTCAGATCCCTCCCCACCAAGCCAAGTCCCACCGGCCAGCCCTGCACCCTGCCAACCTCCGCTCAGAAGCCAAGGGCATCTCTGCAGCCCCCTTACCTTTCAGATGGGCAGGGGTCTCCTTCCCATCTCCAGGCACCTTTTGGAGTGTGCCGGGCACCCCAGGGTCCACCCTTGGTCTGGGAGCACCCTGGCCAAAGGGGGGGCAGGCAGCTCCATCCCCTACACCCCCCGCAGCCAGCAGGGCCTTCCGGCTCAGGTCCATGAGCGCCTTCCCGAAGAACGCTTCCTGCCGAAGGAGTGGGGAAGGGGACGGGAGGGGGCGGGAGGGAGCCAGGGGACACGTACCAGAGTTAACAGAGGAGCCAGACCCCATCCCCACCTCTCTGCCCAATGAAGCTCCCCCACCCTCCCCTCCCCCTCCCCTCTGCCCACAGCAGCAGGGGCTGACATGGCCCTGTCCCGCCACAGCCTGGCTTACCTGGAGGTAGGCAGGGAACATATCCTCCAACTTGCTCTTCTTCCTGCCTCTGCGTTTCTTCTTCTCGTCCACCTCCGTGGCACCCTGCTCCACAGCGCCCTCCGCTGGGATCTCCGCCGGCGCCCCTGTGGACAGCAGCTTCTGTTACTTCCGCCCTCCCCAGGAGGGAGTAAAGAACCCCGGAGACCTGGGGCCCTCCTGGAAGGAGCCCTGCCTTGGGCAGGGATTTCCCCATCGCCTCCCCGCACAAGCTGTGGTGCAGCTCCACCTCCCTCCATGAGATCCCAGAACTCAGGGTTGGGGCGGGGGCTGTTCTGTCCCAGCTACACCCCACGACACAGAGGTTAATGCCAGAGGGCCAGGCACTGCCTGGGCGCACGCGGCTCCTACCGTCCTCCGGGTGCCCCTCGGCGCTCAGCACCTCGCGACATGCCTCCACCAGTGCCGCCGAGCCCTTCTTCAGCCGGGTGTGGGACTTCCGCTGCCGCACCATGAACCCGCCGATCCCTGTGGGGGAAGATGAGCGTTGGGGGGTTACAGAGGGAGGCCTCAGCCCTGCTTAGCCGGTGGGTTTCACTGCACAGAGCCCAGGGCACAAGATGCTGGAACCGACACCCTCCAGCCCCAGCTCTGATGGGCTGGATTCGGCGGGACGCCTCCGTCAGCCACCATGGACAAGGCCCGGAAGAGCCCAGCTGATTAGCCGTCCCCTTGTCACGGACTGGTGCAGGAGTACTCACCGGGGCGGTACGGCTTCCGCTTCCTCTTCTTGCACTCCTCCGAATCCTCCAGCCCCTTCCCCGAGTCCACATCGGCGCCCCCGTCCCGGTCGGGGCTGGCAGCAGCTTCCAGCTTGATCTCACACTCCATGTGCTCCACACCCCCTGCGCGCGGGAGGGGGAGAGACGTTAGAGCGGGACTCCCTCATGCCCCCCAGTCCCACTATGGCAGAGGGAAAGTCAACTGACAATCCAGACCCCGTGTATCCCCCACTCCCACACCCAGCCCCACACATTGCTCGCCAAGCTGCGCCCCTTCTCCCCACGACACTGACCCTGGAGGAGCCAGTTCAGCCCATCAGCGACAGAGGGGTACCCCTCTCTCTGGTGCATCCTCCCCCACCAGCCATGGGCCCCTGAAAGCCAACAGCCACCCAGCTGGGCCCAGCAACATTCTCCCCACCCCACCCCACCCCATGCAGTTCTGCCAACGTGCCAACCCCTCCCTGAGCGCGTCCCTCTCTCTCACCTGCACCCCCCCGCGCACACGCCCCTCCCTGCACATGTATACGTCCCCCTTGCGCCCCAGTGCGGAGGATCCCAGCTGCAGCCACCTCCCACCCACCCACCACAGTGCCAACGCCCTCAGGCACCGAGCCGAGACCTGCCCTCCCGGGCACGGCAAGAGCCCTCGGTTCGGTGGGCTCGAGGGGCTGACCAGGCCTGGCAGCCCAAGCAGCAGGCAGCAGCATGCTTGCGTCCCGCGCCAGCCGGCAGTGGGGAGCAGGGGCCACACGAGGGGAGCGCACCTTCACCCTTCAGCAGGTCGTCCGCATCCAGATCCCCGTCCTTCTTCTCGTCCGCACCCAGGGGGTCGCTGCCCTCCAGGCCCCCCTCCCCATTCAGGGGGCCCAGCCGGGTCTTGCGTTGCCTGCGTTTGTGCAGAGGGGACATGGACAGGTTCCGCAGCACGGCCATGCCCGTCTCCGTCAGCCAGACGCCCTCGAAGCGGAAATACTGGGGCTCTGTGGGGGGAAGGAGGCAGGGCCAGACAACAGAGTTACGGATCACACGCTCTCCACTTGCAGGCTGGCCCAGAAGTCAGGATGCCTGGGTTCTATTCCGGGCTCTGCACTGACCCACTAGGAGACCTTGGGCCAGCCCCTGAGCCTCTCTGTGCCCTTCGTCTAGCCCGTTCAGACTGTGAGCTCTTCAAGGCAAGACAGACTCCTTGACCCCCTGCTCCAACTACTGGATTCCACAACCCTCCCCACCCCCCACGAGCCAGGAACAGAACCCAGGAGTCCGGGCTCCCAGCCCTAACCGCGAGACCCCACTCTTCTCCCTGAGCCGGGAATGAACCCAGGAGCCTTGGCCTCTGCAGCACACCCCTCCCTGGGAAAAAGGTGATACAACCCTAGCGAGACCGACTCGTCCCAAGCTCTGGGAGGGCTCAGAGCCCCCATGGCAGCTTCTTCCTTCCAGCTGGGAGAGCTGGGAGCCCGGTGCAACCAGAGGCCCTTCGGGGGGATGGGGCACACACTGGAACCCCCCAAGTGGGGCGGCGAGTGCAGCTCGGTCACACGGAGTGGAGAGCGTGTCCCCTTCCCCACATACTTACCCGGCTCCTTGATCTTCACCGGGATGATCTCTGGGGGGGCGACGGGAACTGGGGAGGGAAACAGACAGCGGTGAGTCCACCTGAGTCCCCGGCCCACTCCCCCCGCCCAGTCCCTGCTGCCCCAAGCACCTGCCTCCCGGCGCAGGGGAGGCATGGACGCACCGACTGGCTTGACCACGTAGGGCTGGCAGGAGCTGCAGTCGAAGCCCTCGTCTGCTGCCTGTTCCACCTCCTCCTCCGTGAAGAGATTGCTGCACACTGCGTGGATCCACCTGGGGGACAGGGACGGGTAAGGGACGGGGCGCAGCATGGGGCCCGGGGCCTCCCCAGGGGAAAGGCGCTTGGCTCAGGAACTCCCTTCGATTCTGCTCCCGGAGGCAGCCCCCGAGCGCTCCAGGGAACCCTCCCAAGCTGCCTGTCCTGGGGACGCCAAGGAACAAGCTGATCTCCACCAGGGGAACCCAGCCCCAAACAGGGAGCTGTGCAGGGACCCGTTCAATAAAATCAAGTCTGGTCTCTCGCTTAGACCCTCTTGCGGCAGGGGCAGGGCCCCGAGCACAGCCCCGTGTGCGTCCCCCGAGGCAGAACCCTGCTCCAGATCGGTTACATCTTTCTGGCCCTTATATTTTCAGAAACCTTTCAAAAAAATAAAAAAAAATTAAAAAAAATATGAGCCATCCAACAGCCTGCAGAGAGCCTGAAACAGTAACTCTTGGAGGCATGAACTGACCTGACTCCTCACCAAGGCTGTTGACTCTGAACCCTAATGGTGCCATATCGAGCTGAGAAGATGTGTGCCAGTGTGGATAAGATCCTGTCTCTAACCCAATAGCCCAAGGAGCAAGGATTAGGAGAGCTGTGTTGGCCATTTGCATGTTTCACTGGAAGCTGTCCCAGAATTCCCAGAGGCTGTTCCCAGGTCCAGGGACCAGCCGCAGATTGCATGAAGCAAGGGCTCCAGGGGGCAAACACCAGCTGGGGTGTCGGACCCCCTAGGACAGAGGTGGGCAAACTACAGCCCGCGGGACTGTTCTGTGCTCCCGGCCGGGGAGGCCGGCCCCCGGCCCCTCCCGCGCAGTGACACCGCTGCGCTCTGGCTCCAGCCGGGCAGCGAGCTCCTGCTGCTCTGAGCAGCATGGTAAGGGGGCGGGGGGTCCCGCAGGGCAGTCAGGGAGCAGAGGGAGGTTGGATGGAGCAGAGGATCTGTGGGGGCAGTCAGGGGACGGGGAACAGGGAGGAGTGGGAGTCCCGGGGGGCCTGTCAGGAGGTGGGGGTGTGGATAGGGGTCGGGGGGGCAGTCAAGGGACAGGGATGGTTGGATGATGGGATCCCAAGGGGCAGTTAAGGGTGGGGGGTCCCGGGAGAGGGCAGTCAGGGGATGAGGAGCAGAGGGTGGTTGGATAGGGGGTGCGAGTCCCGGGGGGTCTGTCAGGGGGCAGGTGTGTGGATAGGGGTTGGGGCAATCTGGAGACAGGGAGTGGAGTCCCAGGGGGCAGTCAGGGGCAGGGGACAAGGAATGGGGGGGTTAGATGGGTTGGAGGTTCTGAGGGGGGCAGTCAGGGGGTGGGGGGCAGTCAGGGGGCGGGGGCCAGGCTGTTTGGGGAGGCACAGCCTTCCCTACCCAACTCTCCGTACAGTTTTGCAACCCCGATGTGGGCTGCGGGCCAAAACGTTTGCCCCCCGTTTGTGTGCAGCCGCGTGGCTAGCCCCCCCACCGACCTCCGCCAGGCGGAAAGGGGGCTGGGCCTCACCGGTCGCAATGCCTGCACTGGATGAGCAGGTCGTCTTCCACGTACTTCGCCCGGCAGAGGGGGCAGGTCACGAGGCTGGCGCAGGGGGCGCAGTGCGTGGAGTTGTTCTGCCACTCACAGTGAAATCCAGGGGAGCCCGCCCCGCACTGCACGCAGCACACGCACCTACCGGAGAGAGGGGTCAGCACCAGCCCCCGCTGCACCCCCTGGCGCCCCGAGAGCCCCCCACGCACTGCCCGTCTCATGCCGCACTGCACCCCTACCCGCCTGTCCCGTCCCTACCGAGAGCCCCCCACGCACTGCCCGTCTCACGCCGCACTGCACCCCTACCGGCCTGTACCACCCCACCGAGAGCCCCCCACGCACTGCCCGTCTCACGCCGCACTGCACCCCTACCGCCTGTCCCGTCTCCCCAATAGCCCCCCACGCACTGCCCGTCTCACGCCGCACTGCACCCCTACTGGCCTGCTCCACCCCACCGAGAGCCCCCCATGCACTGCCCGTCTCACGCCGCACTGCACCCCTACTGGCCTGTACCACCCCACCGAGAGCCCCCCACACACTGCCCGTCTCATGCCGCACTGCACCCCACCCCAGGCCCAGGCCCCATTGCACACAGAGAGAGATGGATCAAGTCGGGGGTCAGAACAGGCTCCCCCCGCCCTCGGCAAGCCCCACGGCTGCCCTGGCTCCAGCCCAGAATCGCTGCTGCCCAGGAGGCTCCCCTGTGGCGCGGCTGGGTCGGGGCCCCGGCTCTGGCGCTCACCACTTGCACTTCCAGCCGCCCTTGGGCACGGTGTGCAGCGGCGGGTCCAGGCAGTAGGTGTGGTAGCTGATGTCGCAGTCGTCGCAAAGCAGCAGGCGCGAGGGGTCCGAGGCCTTGCCACACACCTCGCAGACGATGCACTCCACGCAGCGCCAGCCCTTCAGCAGCATCACCTTGGTGATCTGGGGAGCAGAGCGGGGCTGCACTGTGAGGGGGCAGGGAGGGGAGCCCCGCCCCCCGCAGGGCTGGCGCAGGGACGGGGAGGATCAATAGGCACAGAGGTCACACCCTTGCCCGTGGCACCGGACCCAGCTCAGAGCACTTCTGCTGGGGCAGAGAGGAAAGTGTCCAAGGGCCAGGCACGCAGCCTGTGGGACCAGCCGTAGGGACCCAGCCCCATGCTGGAAGGGGCCCAGTGGCACTGGGGCCCATGTGCAATGGCAGCTGACGGGAGGAGAGCTGCTCCCAAAGGTGCACAAGGGCCAGACTAGGGCTTGGGGGATCCAGCTCCTCCCACGCCACCTTACCTTGCTGTTGACGCAGTAGGGATGGTAGCACTGGGAGCACTGGGAGCAGGCCAGGAGGTGCCCCTCCGCCCCGCGCCCGAAGCTGCCGCACACCACGCACATGTCCTGCCGGGGAGAGACAGACGTCGGGGGGCTGGGCAGACACACACAGAGCCCCCCGGCCGAACCCGGGACCCGGCTCCTCCCCCCGGAACCTGGCTCCTCCCCTCCCCGGAACCCCCTCCTTCCCCGGGGGGCCCATCTGCTCCCCTACCTGCATGAGAACGAACTTGTCCGTGTTGGAGAAAAGCACCACAGTGTTCTGCATGGTGTCGTCCTCCTCCTCGTCATCCTCCTTGCTGGGGGAGCTGTCGATATCCGCCAGCTGGGGAGCAGGCGAGACAGGGTGAGAACACGTCACCGCTGGAGCAGGCACGGACCCACCCCCGGACCGAGCCAGGCACCCCAAGGGCGCCGGTCAGGGCCAATCCGGCCAGCTGAGCCGGAGACGGAAGCACCAGGTTCCCCCTGCAAGGCTGGAGTGGGGCCTGGCTTAGACACTGGGGGAGAATGAGCAGAACAGCACAATGTGCCGAAACCTGCGCTGCAGCCCCCCACAGCCCACGAGGGGAAAGGCCCTGTCCCCACTCCTACCCTGGATCTCATCAGACCCAGAGCCCCCTGTAGGCATGTCCCCCCCAGCCAGCCAGTCTTCCCGGCCTGGGATCTGAGCCAGCCCCCGCACACCCAACCAATCCCACCGACTGCCCGATGGAGAGGCTACCAGCTCTGGTTTAAGACACGGGGAGGGGGAATCAGAGCCCACCAGCACAACGCTCCTAGGGGTCACTCGCCAAGCACAATGCTCCAGACATCGGGAGTGGCCTGGGCCCCCCACAGATCCCACCCTGGGGAGCGAAGGGCTCCACAGCAGCCACTTCCGAGGGCCGGGGGGGCAACGCAGGGATGCAGAACCACCTCCCCAGCCCAGCCTTACCGCGAGGGTCTCAATGGACGAGGTGGTCGACTTCAGCCGAGCTCGGCCCCGGCCCCGGCCCCCCTGGGTCCCGCCTCGGGGCCGCCTCCTCCCTGGGAAGCTGCTGCTGCGACCCTAGGGCCAAGGGGAGGGGGGGTTACAGCAACACCCAGGCTTCCCAGAGCCAGGGACCTGCTCCAGCTGGCATGGCCCCCCGCCCGCTCCAGGGGGCACCAGGAGATGGCACAGCCCCTGGGACTCACGTGGGGGGGGGCACGCGGGACCCATGGGGGCTGCCCCATTCCCACTTGTCCCCCACCCTGCACCCCAGCAAAACGGCCAGCGGGGGATGGCGCTGACAGCGGAAGGGTGGGGTGCAGGGGCCAGCCTGACTCGGGATGGAGACAGTGCTCCCCTCCCTGCCCCACAGCTTGGCAGTGGGGTGTCAGACCAGGGTGGGGTGGCGCACAACGGGGGGCTGGAGGGAGCATGTGGTGAAGGGGTGCCCAGAGCCAGGCCCGATCCCAGCAGGGACAGTGAGAAAGCCCCCCATCCTGGTGCCCCTGCCACACCCTGTGCCCACATGTCCCCCCTTACCTGCCCGTGCCCCGGTCCCCCCGTTACCTGCTTGACGCGGGAGCGCCCCGGGGAGCTGCGCCGACGCCCCTTCTCCCCCTCGCCCTTGGCCCCAGTGCCGGGCTCAAAGAGCAGCGAGTCGTCCGTCTCAGCCAGCGAGTCGGTGCAGTGGGGCAGGGAGCCGGCGTCGTCCTTCTGCAGGCTGATGTCGGTGGAGGTCATGCCCAGCTCCATGGAGAGAGAGCCCCCGCCCTCAGGGTCCGGAGAGCCCAGCAGGGGCTCCGAGCCAGGAAAGCTGCTTCTGGTGTCGCCCTGGCTCAGGTTGGAGATCTCGTTGACGATGTCCGACTTGATGAGGGTGGGACGGGGCCGCAGGACGGGGGGCTCGGGGCCCCCCTCTTCCCCACGCTCCAGCAGCTTCCCGCCCGTCCCATACACCTCCATCGGGGTGGCCGGGCCCAGCTCCTCAGGCTCCAGCAGCATGGGGGACCCCTTAGGCTCGCTGGTGAAGCTGACCGGGGTCTGGCTGGACTCAGGGTCCCCCCCACCCCGGCTCTCCTCTAGCCCGTCCTCACTCAGTGGGGGAGAGCACCTCCCCCCGGCCCCCGCCTGCTCTGGCCCAGCGGCTCCCTCCTCCTCTTCCTGCTGTGCCAAGCCTGGGAACGGCCCCAGGGCCACAGCTGGGGTGGACTGGGCACCATCCCCGGCGGGGCTGGCCAGGGACCCCGCCTCGCCCCCTGCTGTGTCCATCCCCTCCTCCTCCCCACACTCCATCGTTTCCCTGGGCTGTGGGGGGCCCAGCTGGGGAGCAGGGGAGCCTGGCAGAGGGACTGTGGGGGGTGTGTCTGTCCGGGGTGGGGAGGCAGGCTCCTTGTCCATGGGGGGCTGGGGGCTGCCTGCAGGCTCCAGCGGGGCCGCGGTGATGGCAGGGGGTCCCGCTGGCTGCTTGGGGGCCGGTTCCTCTTTGGCATCCGGTGGCGGCTCCTCGGAGCGGGCGGGCGATGCAGCAACAGCGGGGTCTGGGGAGAGAATCAAGGGGGACAGTCACTCTCACGGGGGCGCAGAACACTCCGCCCCCAGCACCCGGAGGGTTAAAGGCGCCTCACTTCATTGGGCAGTTCGGAGCCTTCCAAGCAAAGGGCCCGACTCCCAGAATGCTCTGGGGCGGCCTCGGCCCGCATTCCCCCTCCCCACAGACGAGGGCAGAGCTGGCAGACCCGCCCCCAGGGGTGTTCGTGGGGCACCCCCTCACCTGGAGGGGCCGGGGGCAGGGCTGGCGGTTCAGGGGCCATCTCGGGGGGTGTCGGCTCCGTCGCCTCGTCCTTAGCAGGTGCTGCCGGGCCTGGCGCCTCCTCCGGCTCCGGAGCGGGACCTGGGGGACAGGATGGCTGGTTGGGGGGGTTGGAGGGGGAGCCCCCGAGCCCCTGCCTCACCCACCCCCCTGGGTCAGCAGCAGCGCCCAGCAACCAGAGGCCAAGCAGCGCCACCTAGCAGGCAGCACAGGGCCACTGGGCTCTGCCTGGGCTCGCCCCGGGGACGGGGGCCCAGCCTGGGGACACTCAACACAACACCCAACCTGTCCACGTTCCCTGGGCTCTCCCAAGCTCCAGCCTCTCGGCAGGGCCACCCAGACAGAGGCAAATACGACCGCTGGCTTAAAGAGGGGGAGAAACTGAGGCATGGGGTGGAGGGACTGGCTCAAAGTCACGCAGCAGGTCAGCGTTGGAGCTGGGAATAGACGTCAGGACTGTTGTCTCTCACCAGAGGGATCCTTCCTCCCAGCCAGTGGTGAGGAGGCAGGTGGAAACTCCTGGCACCAAGGGGTAATTCTCACAGGCCCACGCTGGGGCCAGGGCATCCCCAATGCTGTGGGGCCGGCGTGGGGCAGGGCATGCGCTCACCTAGTGGTTTGGCTTCACACCCCGAGGGCATCTCTTCCTGGGGCACGGCCCCATCCAGCTGCGGGTGTTTCTGCTGCCCTTGACACGCCGGGCAGGCAGAACCCCCTGCCGCATCACTGCTATCCGGGGGCAAGGGCCTGGGGGGGGATGAGCCACGTGAGGAGTGTCTGAGAGCCCCTGACCCATCCGGCCGGCCAGAGGTGCTGGAGGAGGAGGGATCCTGCCCTCTCCCCTGGCCCCAACACACCCTGGACCCCCGAACACCCACCCGGTGGTGCCCACGGCCCCTCCCCCGGTACCCGCAGCACTGGGCTCAGCAGCTTATAACGGGAGGGAGAGCGCTATCTGGCACGGCCAGGCCCAGACCCTCCTGCCCCCCCGGCAGGGACCCCCATGCAGGTGCCAGGGGGGACCCCTTTGCGACTCACTTCTGGCAGCTCTGGCAGCACCGGGCGGCATCGGTGCCTCCTGCCGCGCTCCGGTGCCGCTGGCATCCTTCACACACCGAGTAGCTCTCATACCAGTGGCACCCGGGGTCGAGCGCTGCCGGCCGCGACCCACAGTCGGAGCACACCCGGCAGTTCTGCAGGGAGACAGACAGTCAGCGGGGCTGGCTGGCACAGGGGCCAGAGAATGGGGCATGGGGCCTTCCCCCTCTAGGAACGCTGGCTCTGATCTGGCCCCAGGAGAGAGGACTGGCTGGCTCAGTGGAGGGGGGAATGGGGCATTTCCCCTGTGGGTGGCCCCAGCTCTGACCTGGCCCCAGGGCTGGAGGTGGGAACTGGCTGGCTCAGAGTTGGTGCTGTGCAGAGATCTCTTCCCCTTGGGTTATGGGGGCTGTGGGCCTGGGAAAGCCTGGGGTCCCTGTCCTTCCCACTGGGGACTCCAGCTGGGGGTGCTGGCATCAGGTGAAGCAAAGCAGGGCTTGCTCCGTGGGACGAGCTGCCAGGGCCCCAGAGCAGATGCCGCCCTGGCAGTCGGCCGGGCCCGGCCTCCCTGGGGCGCTCCCTGCAGGCGATGTAGGTGTGGAGCCCACCTTGCACTTCCAGGAGTCCGTGGGAAGGCTCTCAATGGCCGGCTTCAGGCAGAACGTGTGGTAGCCCTTATCACAGGCCTCGCACACCAGCATCATGGAGTCCGCGCCAGGCTGTCTGCAGGGAAGACGCTGCCCTCAGACAAGCCCCAGGCCCCTCATGGACCAAGCGCCACCGCCCCGGCCTCCCCACAGAGAGGAGCGCCGCTCAGGACAGAACCCAGGAGTCCGGACTCCCAGCTCCCCCGCCACTCTAACCCACTCCCCTCCCAGAGCTGGAGATAGAACCCAGGAGTCCTGGCTCCCAGCCCCCACTCCCCAGACCAGGAAGGCTGGTGCGGTTCACACAGTGCCCATGCCCAGGGTTTTGCCACCTACCTGCACGTTTGGCAGACTTTGCACTCGGGGCACTGCCAGCCAGAGCGTTTGTGTGGCGTGACGGGGATGTCCAGGCAGGTGCCATGGTAGTGCAGGCCGCAGCTGGTGCAGAAGAGCAGGTCGCGCAGGTCCCCCGGCCCGTCGCACACCATGCATCGCGAGTCCTCTGGGTGTGGGGAGCAGGGAGTCAGGGAAACGAGCCCTCCTGCACCCACACTGCCCGATGCCCAGCCTCTTCCCCCCACCTCAAAGCCCTGTCCCACAGCCTCTGCCCCCAACCCCTGCGCGTGCTCTGCCCACCCCCTAGGGCACCCCCGGCCAGCAGCATCCTCAGCCCCCGCCCCAAGGATCTCACAGCACCTCACCAACATCCACTTGGACCCCCCAGCTCCACCATCACAGCAGTGACAGGTCCAGGAAGAGAACCCAGGAGTCCTGGCTCCCAGCCCCTTCCCACGCACTCTAACCAGTAGACCCCATTCCCCTACCTGAGTAGTGGCCCCCAGCCCCTGCTCTAACCACTAGACCCCATTCCCCTGCCTGAGTCCTGGCCCCCAGCCCCCGCTCTTACCACTAGACCCCATTCCCCTACCTGAGTCCTGGCCCCCAGCCCCTGCTCTTACCACTAGACCCTGCTCCCCCTAGCCCCTTAAGGTTCCCAGGAGTCCCTAGCCCCTCCAAAACTCCACCAACCAAGCGGCAGAGGTGTGCCCAAGCAGCCCCTGTCCGTGCCCTTCTTCACGTCCCGCAGCACCCGCTGCCCAGGGGCCCTGGCTGCACCTACCCATCTGCACCGCCTCGGCCACGTGCTCCGGGCACAGGAGCTGGAGGGTTTTCATGGACTGGAAGGCGCCGCTGGCCGCCGCGCACGGGAAGTGGTACTGCCGCGGACACCCCTCTGAGTGGCACTGAATGGTAGCACCCATCCTCCGACAGTGTTCACATTTCTGAAAGCAGCAGGGACCCCAGCGCGGGTTAGAGATGCGGCTGGACGGACGCTGTCGCGGCTCGGCTCCTCCGGGGCGATCCCCGAGAGCCCCCAGCCCCCATACGCAGCCCCGGGGTGGGGTGCAGCACCTGCTTAACAGCTACGAAGCAACATGAGGCAAGGATCCCTCAGCTGGGACTGGGATGCAGCCACCCCGGGGTGGGGCATGGCAGCTGCTCGCACAGGGAGGTCTCACTCAGCACAGATACGCAGACACCCCCCCCAAGGGGAGCAGGGCAGCTGATTCACAGCCTGGCAGTTTAGGACAGGAAGTGAAGGAGAAGCCCGTAGCCAGGCGCAGCCTGTGAGTGGGAAATCAGGGAGGTGAATGCAAACACCCCTTGGGTGTTTGTCCAGGAGGCCAGGGTTTGTGCCAAGAGCCCCAGGGGCAGGGCCTCGCTTGAACACCTCTTCTGGAGGGCGGTGCCCGTGGCAGCACCGGGACCCCAGGGCTGGCAGGGGGGAATGTCCCCCACCCCCTGCTTCGAGCCCCAGACCTTCCTCAGAGGTCTCCCCTCCCAGGGGAGGCACTGGGTCGAGTCGGCTTAGGCAGACATCCCACAGCAGCGCAGCCCAAGGGGTCGCCTACCCGACCACAGCCGCCCCAATGCCAGGGGGCCTGCAGGCCCTCCCTCTCCCTCCCATTTGCTCACCCCCTTCCCCTCACCTGCGAGATCCCTGAGAAAACAGCTTTGCCCACGTCGCTCAGCCCGGCTCCGGCCTGCAGCTGCACCCCCACCGACCAGGCCGCACACCAGTGGTGGGCCCAGCAGTGCCCTGCGAGGGGAGGCAAGGGGTTAATGGGAGGACAGGGTCAGGGTAGGAGCCCCCCCCCCCGGCTCTCCTTCTCCAGAACTCTGCCCAGCGGGTGGGGAGCCCTCCCCCGAGCCATCTCAGGGGCCCCACAGGTCGGACAAAGCACCTGAAAAGGAAGGAGATGCCCGAGGTCCACAGCAGCCTTTGCACTTGTGTCCCTGGGCCGGGGGAGCATGGGCAGAACGAGG
Source organism: Lepidochelys olivacea (assembly GCF_965140295.1). Lineage (NCBI taxonomy): Eukaryota > Metazoa > Chordata > Testudines > Cheloniidae > Lepidochelys > Lepidochelys olivacea. The sequence goes on from NC_140430.1 coordinate 1,674,755, forward strand.
GGGTGAGAGAGCCTAGGGCTGGGGGCGGACAGCCCAGTGCTGGGGGCACCGGCGGAGCTGGGGACGGGCAGCCTAGGGCTGGGGGGGGGTAGCAGGGGCACCAGCAGAGCTGGGGGGGCAGGAGGCAGCCTAAGGCTGGGGGGTGGGGTAGCAGGGGCACCAGCAGAGCTGGGGGGGCAGGAGGCAGCCTAGGGCTGGGGGGGGGTAGCAGGGGCACCAGCAGAGCTGGGGGGGCAGGAGGCAGCCTAGGGCTGGGGGGGGGGGTAGCAGGGGCACCAGCAGAGCTGGGGGGGCAGGAGGCAGCCTAGGGCTGGGGGGGGGGGCGGCAGGGGCACCAGCAGAGCTGGGGGGGCAGGAGGCAGCCTAGGGCTGGGGGGGCAGGGGTAGCAGGGGCACCAGCAGAGCTGGGGGGGCAGGAGGCAGCCTAGGGCTGGGGGGGGCGGCAGGGGCACCAGCAGAGCTGGGGGGACAGGAGGCAGCCTAGGGCTGGGGGGGGGGTAGCAGGGGCACCAGCAGAGCTGGGGGGGCAGGAGGCAGCCTAGGGCTGGGGGGGGGTAGCAGGGGCACCAGCAGAGCTGGGGGGGGCAGGAGGCAGCCTAGGGCTGGGGGGGCAGGGGTAGCAGGGGCACCAGCAGAGCTGGGGGGCAGGAGGCAGCCAAGGGCTGGGGGGGGCGGCAGGGGCACCAGCAGAGCTGGGGGGGCAGGAGGCAGCCTAGGGCTGGGGGGGGGGGGTAGCAGGGGCACCAGCAGAGCTGGGGGGGCAGGAGGCAGCCTAGGGCTGGGGGGGCAGGGGTAGCAGGGGCACCAGCAGAGCTGGGGGGGCAGGAGGCAGCCTAGGGCTGGGGGGGGGGTAGCAGGGGCACCAGCAGAGCAGGGGGGCCGGAGGCAGGAGGCAGCCTAGGGCTGGGGGGGGGGGTAGCAGGGCCACCCTTCTGCGCGGCCTGCTGAAGACGCTCGCCCCGCGCTGCTCACCCGTTGGCTCGAAGAGCTCTCCTGGCGACACCCCCTCCGCGAAGCCGATCAGGGACAGGGCGTCCCCAGGGGCTCGAGGCTCGCCAGGGCCCCTGCTGTCCGGCAGCTCGGAGAGACGCTGGTTCCAGTCAGGCGCTGGCTCGAAGCGCTGGAGCTCCCGCTGCCCGTGCAAGCTCCACCCGCCGCAGTTGCAGAGGGCGCAGCGCCTGGGCAGGGCACTGGGGGCAGGGACCAGAGCAGAGTCAGTGGGGGCAGGGCGGGGGGGCTCCCAGAAGCACGTTCCCCTCCCCCCCAGTCACCTCCCCTCCCAACCCCTCCACTGTCCCCCTGCACCCTCCTTCCCGCGCCTGGGGGGCAGAGAGCATCCCCTGGGCTTTTGGGTCCCAGCACCAACCAGGCAGCTCCATTTGGCTTCCCTACAAGACAGGGGATCGGGGGCCTGAGCGCCGGGCTGGGCCCCTCGGGGGCATCACTTGAGTGGGGCGGACCCACTCCCCTCGTCTGCTCCCTGCCCTATATCACAGCACCCAACTCCTGGCTCTCAGCGTTGCAGGTGTCCCACCCCACAGCACTCACCCACAGGCCTGGGGAGGCTCCTTGGCTTCCGGTTCCGGGGCAGCGGGGGCCCCTTCCGGCGGCTTCAGGGGGTCTCCTTCCGCGCCACCCCGCTCTTCTGAAGACGCGCCCCCGTCGGCTGCAACAGGGGAGCTGCCCCATCAGGATCCCAGCAGTGGAGGTGCCCAACCCCCGGGACACAGATTCCCCACCCCCACCGGCACAACTCCTGCCACAAACTGGGCCATGGCTCAGCGTGGCCCTTCTGTTTTCAGGGCACCGAGTGCATCCCCCTCACCCAGCAGAGGCCATTCCACTGGGGGATCCCTGTAACCGCACCCCATAGGACTCTGCACCAGGCGGCTGCCTGTCGTCCCCCCTTCAGCCACGGCAGCTGCCCGGGATGCACCACGGGGCCCCTAACAGGACTGTATAATGCCTAGTGAGACACCTGCTTCACCAGCCACATCCCCTACACGTCGTGGATCATTCATCCATCGGCCCCCTCCAGGCCCTTCGCCCACAGCTCACCGCTGCCCCCTGGTTACTGCACTGGGCCAGTTTCAGACCCATTGCTCTGATGGGGAAACTGAGGCACTGGCCCAAGATCAAACAAGACAGCTGGGGATAGAACCCAGAAGTCCTGGCTCCCAGCCCACCCAGCTCTAACCTTTCGACCCCACTCTTTAGGGGAAGGAGTTTCAGGTAAGCCGGAGCCACATCGGAGCTGGCAATTCCCATGTAACAATGCCCCAAAACTCCAGGTAAAATGCAGCCAATTTGGCTGTTTCTGTGGGATGGAGGGGGGGACGTGTGGCCCCGAAACTCAACACCCCAGAGGGGTGTGACTCCGTCTGGCCAGGCATGGGCCGTACTCCTGTGCCATGCCACACTGCAGCCCTTGGCAATGGCTTGAGGCAGCCAACAGCCTCCAGGCCAGGCGGCTCCTGTAGGGAGCTGCAATGGGTGCCCCCAGCAAGGCCCCATCTGGCTCCACCCCCATGCCCCGGACTCACCTGGCACCTCACAGTCTTTGGCCTGGCTGGGCGGTTTCCGATCATCCATCCCGTCTCCTGCCGTCCCTCCCTGAGAGACCTGCAGCCAGGGAGGAGGGGACATGTCAGCTCATTAACACCGGCCGGGGCCTCACCCACCGTGCCCTTCGTTTGCCCCCAGCTCTGACCTAACCCCAGCCCCCCTCCCATTGGCACGCCAGACCCTCGGCTGCTGGCACAGACCCTGCGCCGTGAGATAGAGCCACTTGCCCCAGCCCTGAAGAGCAGCCGCAGGCATCGCTCCCACCGGACAGCCGCTCGAGTGGGGTAGGTCTCAGCCCAGCTCCCTGCAGGAAAGGGCCCACGTCACAGAAACCAGCCCCACAGCCTCCAGCAGGCCAGGAACCTCTAGCCAAGCCCCCTCCCTGCTCCCACCCCACAGGGGTCAGCTCACAACCACCTGCAAACCCCAAGGCCTGCCTGGGGCAGTGCCACCCCACAAGCCTGGAGTCTGCAGTTCTCTGCTTAGCTAGAGGGAGCACAGCCAGGGCAGAGACTTGACAGGCTTCCCAGCCACAAACATGGCCCCAACCCCTTCACTCGCCTGCCAAGAGCCAGCGGGGCTGTCCCCACCCCCGCTGGGGCATCGTCAGCGCCAGACAAGGCCCAGAGAGACGCCCGTATGTGTACTGAGCCCTGGCAAACTCATGGTGCCCACTGGGCTCATCACATAACACCCACCCCCCATCAGAACCGACCCCGCGCATCAGCAGTCGGGCCATGGAGAGCAAGCTCCTCTCCCACCCCAGTGGGGGCTCTGCAGGGCCAGGCTGGCGGGGCAACTGGAGGCAGGACTCCGTCACCAGGGCGATCAGACAGGCCCCCTGCCAGCACCACAAGAACGACCAGCGTGCGCCCTACGGAGGGTCTGTTCTGGGGAGGTCTGGCTTGTGCTAAAGTAAGCAGGACTAGACAAACTGGGGGGCGGGGGGGATCCCAGCATGCTTTGCTCCAAGCACACATTTCACAGGAACCTCGTTCCAACCGGACAGGCCTCCCACACTCGGAACCCCCTGCCTGCTCCCACAACCCCAGCTGCCCGCTTCTCCTACAATGCTACCCAAGGACAAACTGAACCGGGCCAGCTGCGGCCTGCACCCAGGTGCATGGTGGGAGATGTAGTTCTGCCAGTTTGCCACGGACGTGGGCCCAGGAACAGGAAGGGGTCGGCGCAGATTATCTGGGGCAGGGTGTTTGCAGGCGAGGCCGGTGGCATCTGTATGGACAGACCTCAATTAGAGCCACCGCAGGTGGTAGCAGCCAGCTTCCTTCCCAGCACAGCCTGCAAGAGTGGGCACCCCCAGCCGCCTCATGGGTTCAGGGGGCCAGGCATTGCTGAGAAGCAGCTGGGGGCACCAGGCGATGCCACCTTACCCAGCACGCAACCGCTGGGTGAAGCCCAAAGCCCAGGGTGTGGGGACATGCTCAGGGCTCCTGGGCTCCACCCCTTGCCACTGTAGAATCTTGGACAAGCTTCCACCACTCCGTGCCTCAGTTTCCCCATCAGTGTCGCAGGCTGATGCTGCTCTCCCCGGCACAGTCACTAATGAGCTCGTCAGATCAGAGGGCAGCGTTTGTTTGACCTTGCTCCGGGCGCACAGACTCTTGTAAAATTGAAAGGGGATTGTTCCCTGCGAGCAGCCAGGGTTGAAGTGTTGGCCTGAAGACAGAGCTTCCTGGGGCAAGGTCCCCCGGGCACAATGGCAGAAGGGGAAGAGCACGCCCCCAAAAACATGTCAAGCTGCTCTGCACTGGTCTCTCGTCTGGGCAGTGATCAGCCCTGACCATGCTTAGCTTCTGAGATCCACTGAGCCCTCAGCTGGTGCTGGCTGCATGGACAGATCACCTGGGAGCTCCAGGGGATGGGGGGAGACATCACCCACCCCATGGCCCAGACAGGTCTTCTTGTCCCTGGCCCTGGAGCAGCTGGCCCAGGCACAGTCAGAGATGGGGCACTGGGCTAGATTGCTCCAATCTGCTGGAGCCGCCCCTCTCACGACCCTGAGGGATGCTCTGTGAAACCTCCCCAGCCCAGCGCTCTTGGGAGGGGCACCTGCAGGTGGAGTGGGCCACGAGCCCTCTGACCCCCACATGGCCTTTGCCCCCGGACTCCTGGCAAGCCAAGCGCAGCTTTACCCAACCCACGCTGGGCATCGCCACCCATGATGGTGGAAGAGGATGAGAACTAGGTCAAAGTATGGGGCTGGAGGGCTCCCCCCACCCACCCACCCACCCACCCAGAGACAGCAGCTCCCACGTTAGCACGCTCCAGCTGCCACGTCTGTGTCTTGTGGGAAGCAGTATGGTCTAGTGTTCAGAGTAGGAGATTTGTCTGGGGTCTCTCCCTGGTTCTGGGAGGGGAACGGGGTCTGGTGGGTTAGAGATGGGTGGGCTGGGAGCCAGGACTCCTGGGTTCTCTCCCCGGCTCTGGGAGGGGTCTTGTGGCTGGATCAGGGGGGCTGGGAGCTGGAACACCTGGATTCTGTTTTGACTCCCTTTGTGACCTTGGACCAGTCACTTCTCAGCACCTCAGTCTCCTCCTCACTGCAGAAAGTGGGTAGATAGGGCATGACCCGGCGATCTGCCAAGCCACCTCCGCTCCCCACTGACCCCAGCAGGACCCAAGGAGCACTCAGCCCCCCAGGGCCAAGCCAGGCATTCACCAGTTGCTTTGAGGTGCCCTAAAAGAGAGTCACTGGAGAAAACGCCAGGTGGGATGGAACTGATGGCACCAGAGGTGGGACAAGGACGAGGGAGCTGTACTCCAGACTGGCAGGGCCCGGGTACACCCCTGCCAGCATCACCAACCTCTCGCTGGTGTGGACCTTCCCAGAAAACCGGGGCTGAGAACGAGACCTCTTGGCGCCATGGGGGGAGGGGAGAAAACGGACCGAACCATCACCGGCCGTTTCTCTGTCAGATGCAAAAGACCTCGAGGTCTCAGCGAGCAAAATCAGTGCAGACAAACACCTTGGGCCCCGATCCTACAGGCAGATCCCTGTGGGCAGATCCCAGCATCCACAGCGGCTCGGCAGGGGGGCAAGGGCTCAGCCCGCATGGAGCCAATTGCGGAAGGAGGGCCATATAGACAACCCTACACTGAAGGGCCTACTAGCCAAAAACCCAAACCCTCCAGATTCCCAGAGACAGGTTCCATTCCCGAGCAGCAGGACTTGCCACAGCAACAAAGTTCTAGATTAAGAGGCAATTTGGGCAGCTCCGAGCTGGCACCAAAACTGAAATGTTTTCAAGGGATTGTGTCAGGGGCGGATTTCCTGTGACCCCCTCAGAGCACCACCCGCCCCCCCCAGGGTCCTTCTCCCACAGGGGTAGCATTCTAGTGCACGCTCCATAGGCCGGGGGCTGTAATTTCATTGCATCACTGGGCCTCACCCCAAGGGGGGTTTCCTGTGTTTTGTTTTTAATTAGGCCCTGCAACACCTCACCCTAAAAAGGCCCCTCACAACACAGAAAAATGGCCCCTGGGAGATGCATAGCCACACAGCCACACAGGGTGAAGGCCCTGGATGGAGCCAGGACTCCTGTGTACTGGTGGCAGCTCGGGGGGAGTGCTGCCAAGTGGTTGGAGCAAGGGCCTGGGCATCTGGTCAGCAAAACAGAGGCATGAGGAGCCTGCCCACAAGAACAGGGTGTTGGTAAAGACAGACCCAATAACAGGCTGTAGGTGGCTTGTGACAGCAGGGACACAAAACACTGCAGCCTGACCAGACCCGACACAAGATCCCTGCCCTCCGACCCCTGCTCTGCCGGCGTAAACGCGGAGTAACAATGCCAGCAGAGCTGCTCCCGCTTTCCACTAGCGGGATGCAGATCAGAACCTGGTCTGCTGCAGTTTTAACCTGGTATTAATTTAAGCCACACATGGTGTCTTTTTATATTGATTGATTGAGTGGGCAGGTCCGGGGGATTGCCCGGCCCCGGCCTCTGGAGGTGAAATGTGCAGTGAATTCATCTCATTAAATCTGAGCAAGCCTGGCCTTATTAAGCAGAACGCACGGCCCAGCTCCAGCCCTGACACCGCAGCCCTTGGGACTCCTGGCTGTTGTGTCTGTTTATAGGGGGGCAGATCCAGCATTACTCCCGCTGCGTGCCCTGCCCGCCCAACCCCCACCCCGCTATCCTCTCTTCCCCATGTGACAGGCGAGGCCGCAGGAGGCTGGAGGTGGCACCCACGGGGAACAGCTAGACCGCCAGCACAGACAGGGAGCGCAACAGGTGCAGCCCAGCCTGTCCTGAGAGCAGAGACAGAGAAAGTGTTTGTGGATTTGCTGGGGAAGAGGGTCCCCCCCGCCCCCGTCTCCCCACTCACACACACTCTCATTCACGATTCCACCACACCAGGGAAGCTCAGACAGGAGCCGGATTTAACTGGGGGGAGAGGCGCAGAATCTGGGCCCCATGGTCTTCGGGGTTTGATGCCGGTGATGGGGGAGGGGTGGGAACTGCCTACCCAGGGCTGCTGGTTCTGTTCCCCTGAAGCTCAGGGATCAGAGACGCTGCTGGGGAACAAAAGCCTGGAAAGCCACATTTCTGCCTGGGAAAGGGGGAAAAAATAAGCAAGAGCTCTCCCCCGCCCCCCCCAAATCCCACCACTTTCTGTTTGAGTAAATCTCCTAGGGCTCCCTGCTAATCCGCTGGAGATTACACTCAGCCCAGGATAGCTGAAGGCCGCTAGGCCGCACTGAGGGTCGCTCTGTTTCTGGGGGAACCACCCCGCAGCGTACACTTCCTAGTAAAGGGGCAGTGTGAGGAATTTAGGGGGGAGCAGCTGGAGGGGGGGAGCCCCGTTCCCTCACCCCCAGTATGTTTACAGGAAGCAGTAGGGAGAACACAGCCAACAGCCTCGGAAAGGCAGGAGGGAAGGGGAAGGGAGTGAGCAGAGTTAGCCCCCCCACACACCAAATACCCCCCTGCACCCCCCTTCAGGCCAGGGGTCAGCCCCTCTTCACAGGCTCCAAATGCAGCAGAATTTGGGGGTGATACAGACAGGCCCTGCCCCATGGAGAGAAAGCTCAAGCTAGGCCTATGATCAGGAATTGTACATAACAAAAAGCACCCCCCAGGCCCCCCTGCAAAAAACAAACTCACCCCCCCATGCCCCCTCACCCCCCTCCTACCCTCACCACACCCCAATCTCCCCCCTTTTCCCCCCCAGGCTCCTCCGCCAAGATCCACCGCTGTGCAAAGGGATCCCCAACTTAATCAGGGCCCTGGGTGGGGGGTGAGCCACGGAACCCCACACCGCCCTCCCCGCCTGCCCCCCAACTCCTCCGGAAGCCGCAGGGGGGGCTGCGCCCCGCGGGGGGGCGGCGCTCGAACCGCTCCCGGCGCGGCGCAGAGGCCTAGGAGCAGAAGCTATTTCCAGTTTACTCCGCTCGCTTCCTCTCCGCCCCCCCCCGCCCCGGCCCCGGCCCCAGCCCCAGCCCCGGCCCCCCCCCGCGCCCCGGGGAGAGGGGGCGCCAGGCCAAGGGGGTCCCACTTACCGCGTTACAAGGCCGTCCAGAAACCCGCACCCAGCGCCAGCCGCCGGCGGGCGGCCGCGGAGAACATTGTCCACGAAATAATTAAAACACCCCCCCAAAAAAGGGGGGGTCTGATTTTCCTTCCCCCCCCCCAAAAAAAAAATAAAGCGTCACCCGCAGCGGAATTCGGTGGTGTGGAAACGCGGCTAGCTCCAAATCCGGGGTCACACCGCGGGGAGTGGGGGGGGGCAAGGGCCCAGCCCTCCTCGGCCCTGGCTGGGGGGGGGGCTGCACGGCCGCGGCCCCCTCGGGCGCCCCCCAGCCCGCGCGAGCGGGGCGCCGGATCCCGGGGCAGACACAAAGGGAGCTGCTCCGGCGTCGCCTTTGATCCGCATCCGACGGAGCCGGGCCTGGCCGCTCCCTCCGGGGGGGGGGGGCTGTCGGGGGGGGGGGGGCGGACCGAGCCCGGCCCGGGGGGGGGAGGCGGCGGCGCGGGGGGGGCCGGGAAGTTTCTCGCCCCGGGGGAAGCGAGCGCCCGCCGCGGGCCTGGCTACATTGTAACCGCCCCGGAAGCGGACACGCAGCAGCCGCCGACCCCCCGCGCCGGCCCGGGGCGGCAGCAGGGGGGCAGGACTGGGGGGGGGAGTGTGGGGGGGGGTGAAGTGCCCTCCCCCCCTCTCGTGGCCGGCCCCCCCGGCTCCTGCAGAGAGAGGGGGGGCTCAAAGGGGGCAAGGCGGGCGCCCCCCCCCCCGCTGACGCCCCCGCCGCCGCCGCCCGGGCTTCAGGGAGCGGAGCGGAAAGTGCCCGCCGAGGCCGCCATTTTCGGAGAGGAAAGTAGTCCTGCTGGGCCCCCCCCCCCGGCCAGGGGAGGGGGGATCCCGCGCGGGGTCCGGCCCCTGCCGCTGCCCCGGGGGCGACCCCGCGCGGGCGGGGGGGCGGGCTCGGGGCTGGGGGGGGCGCTCCACACCGGCCCCCTTCGCGGGGGGTGAGGGGGGGGCGAGGCTCTATTTTTTGTGTTGGGCCCGGGCGGAGGGACACGCTCACGCAGCCCTCGGCAGCGAGGAAGTGGGGCTGTGACGGTACGGAACCGCAGCGCACGCTCGCCGGGATCCCTCCGCGCGGGTTAACCCTGCCCTGCCCGGGCCGGCTGGTGGCGAGCACGTGGGCCGAGCTCTGAGCGCTGCTCCCCCCCCCACCTTGGAGCTGGGGGGGGGCGCTTTGGGGCTGCGCCCCCGCCCTACGCGGAGCATGGGGGCCAGGAGCGCCTCGCCCCCCGAGGCCCCGCAGCGTGCACAGATGGGTCCCGGGGGGGGGGGCTGGTGAGCGCCCCCCCGCCCAGCGGTGTCGGTGCAATACCCCTGCACGGCCCAGGGGGGCGCCCTGCCCCCGGCACATGGCTCCGGACGCGGCAGACCCACAGCGCCCCCTGCGGTGGGAGCCCGCCCCCTTGTCAGCTCTGCCCGCCGGGTGCCGCTTTCCCCTGCCCCCCCCGCCGGGGTAATCCCCTGCCCCCTGGGGCCCCTCTGCCCGCCTTGGTGCTGTTCAGGGCCCGGCCTCGCGCCCCCACGCACGCGCTGGCACGGGAGCCTTTGGAACAGGCGTGCCCCATAGGACGGAGACTGGGGTCAAGCCCGAGTGGGGGGGGGCAGGAGATTTGTCCGTCCGGGCACGTCTCACTGTCTGTGAGCTGGGTTCTGTTCCCAGCTTGCTGTGCGAGCTCAGGAGAGCCGCCGTGCCGATCCGTGCCTCAGTTTCCCCACTTGTAAAACAGGGGACAGGGCCCCTGCAGAAGGGTGACGTGGCTTTTTTGGTGAATGTCTGTACTTCACAAACAAGGTGTGTGAGGTAATATCTTTTATTGGACCAGCTTCTGTGGGTGAAAGAGGCCAACTTTCGAGCTGCAGGGAGCTCTCCTTCAGATCCGGAGCAGGACAGAGTTTCCGCTGTGCCAAAAGCCCCAGCCCCTACCACTCCAGATGAAGGGGAATCCCCATCAAGCGTTAGCAGCATAGACCCTAAGATGCATGGTTGAGCAGTTCTGATTCCATCCCATAGAGGGCAGGGCTGCTCAGGAACCAGCATGTTTTGGATTTTTTTAAGTCTTTTTTTTATTATTATTTTCTGTTATCCTGTCTTCTGCAAGGCTGTAGCCTTATCTGTAGAAAATTTTAACTAAACTTTTTAAAGATTATATTGCTATGCACACCTGAAACCTGATTCCAGGGTAGGGGGGAAATACCTGATCCTCAACACATGGCTGAGCTTATGGCAGGGAACAAACCCCTTTGGGACTGCAGCAAGCCCCAGCTGTGTGGGTGGTGAGCACATTACCCCATCCCCACGGGGCACAGTGACACCGCTGAAAGGCAGGAGTGGGGCTGGAACTGGGATCTACCAGCTCCCAGGCCCCACCCCTCCAGCTCAGGGATCTTCATTTGCTGTGACCGGTGTAGGGCAGTGCATGGAATTGGCCAGTTCTGATTCCCTCCAGGAGAGGGCGGCGGTGCCCAGTCGATTAGTGAGATCTACGCTCCCAGATGTTGGGGGGGTCTCTCCAAGCTCACACCTGTCTGTAATAGCATGGGGGGGGGCGTCAATAGCAGGTTGCTCTGCCTGTGGGAAGCAACGGTTCCTTCCCCAGCTTCCCAGGGCAGAGCAAACGCAATGCAATGGCTGGGAGACCCTGCCTCCACTTTGCAGAGAAGCAGGCAAGCCTCAGCCTTGTTCAAGAGGGGAGAGGGGCCTTGGGTCTCAGACCTCTCCCCCCCCCCCCCGTCCTGGGCCTCTCTGCTCAGCTGAGGGGGCCAGTTGGGGCCAAGATATTGGTGCTTATGGGAGGCTGTGAGCGCATTTCACTGAACAGCCATCACATGGGAGCAGCATTTAGCAGCTCCTGCTGCGGCCCCCGGCTGCGCTTTGCCCTGGCAATCCACCGGGGAAGAGCTGCGTGCCCCATGCAGACCCCCAGAGCACCCTCTGGCTGCAGAGGAGCAGAGCCCCAAGCCCACCTGAAGCTTTTGGCCAGATCCCCCACTCCCAGCCAAGCCTTCACCTGGTCACTTTGGCTCTCTCCTGCTGCTGGGTGGTGCAGCCCCCCTGGCCTGCTCAATCCCCCCAACTCCAGCCAACGGTCCCCTGGACAATCAAGTCCCAGCTCAGACCCCAGCTGGAGGGTCATGGAGAGCAAGCGGGAGGCTGGAGAGCGCTGCCCTACTGGGGGTGGAGCCGATGCTGGGTTGAGGCTGATCCGCTCCCCCAGCCCCGGGGAATAACCATGATCAAAACTACCCAATGAACGGACATATCAAAGGGAGCCGAGGCTGGAGCCTGAGCCTTGATCCCGACACTGCTCCGGGAGGAGGGGGAAGAGGGCCACACCCTGGGGCTGGAAGGGAGAAGGCAGCCCCGGCACACTCACCTGAGGCTACTGCCCCTTCTAGCCAGGCATTCCTTGGAGACCTGCAACCAGGGAGACATGAAACCCCAACTCTCCCAGCCAAGAGCAGTGACGGCCAAGGGAGTTTTATAATAGCGTGTAATAGTCCAGCTGGTTCTGTGCCCTCCTCAAGCAGCTTCTCAGTCACAGAGCTCAGAGCATGTCCCAAGGGAAGTAAACACCATGACCCCCATTTTACAGAGGGGGAAACTGAGGCACAGAGCAGAGATTTGCCTACACTCCCCCGATGAGTTGGGAATAGAAGCCAGAGTCCTGGCACCCAGTCCCCTGCACTAACCACTAGACCCCACTCCCTCCTAGGGACAGGAATCGAGCCACCGAGTCCTGACTCCAAATACTGGGACTCTAATCACTAACGCAGGCTGCTGCCCTACATTACAATGTGCTCTACGAACTTTCTCTTACAACCAATTTCCACAACAGTCGGATGCCTAACCTCATGCCCCGGGGCTTTGCTTGACACTGGGTCAGGGCACCACTAGTCGCATCTGTCCTTAAACAGAGAGTGGGGGAGAAAAGGAAAAGCCAATAGGAAGGAAATTCCTAAACCCAGTCTGGTGCTGTACATAGGAATTGCTCCACCAACCACTGAAATGCAGCCACCTCTGGGGTGGAACGGGCAGCTGCTGGACAGCCACACTATGCAATGGTTTAAAACAGGAAGTGATGTATCATCCTGTATCCCACTGAAAGGACAGAGGGAGTAGAGAGATCAGAGCCCAGGGGATGGGCGCCAGGAGAGATTAGATAGGGTGTGTGGGACAGACAAATTAGATGGTGTGGATGTAGGAGTTGAACCGGGCAAACAACAGTAAATACTTTTCCAAGCCCCACCCACTAAACAACTTCGCCTAGTTAAGATGCCAGACAAGGGCCCAAGTAGATTGTGCAGATGTTCCAAGTACAATTCGATCTCGCCAGCTTGGGCTCCTTGTGTTTAGCACCATAGCGGGAGCTCAGATGCCCAAGGCTCCTGCTTGACTGGAGGGAAAACATAAGAGTTTGGTGGTATCCAAAGCCCCTCCCCTTCCCCGAGGTTGAGCAGTTACCCAAACTAGACTGTGCAGTTCCTCATAGTCTGATCCTGCTCGTAATCACTCACCAGAGGCTTAGAGGGGCAGTGGGCTAGATAACAGTCATACTGAAAGGATCATCTTTGACATTGGAGTGAGCAGGGACTGGGTTGAACAGGGCAGTTCACAGCTAGGGTTTCAGGCTCTCTGCAAACTCAAGCAGCCATTGCTGCCCCACTACACCTGAGTCACGGTTCCCAGGGGAGTCACGACGGCTAGAAATCTCATAAACGGAAGCTGAGATTGTGGAGAACAACGGCAGTTTGGGAAAGGCGCTGATCCACGGTGCAGGCATGCACTGGCCCAGTTCGAGCCCTGGCTGGACAGACAGACAGTGGCTGAAATGATGAGGGACAATCCAACCAGTCAGAGAATCACTACCAATAAGACGCAGTGTAAATCGCTCCCGGGAGCAGAAGCCCAGCTTAAGGACTCAGCCTGGGACTTTCCACTTGGCTGCAGCACAGTGCCACAGACGGATGGACAGAGCCGTGGATTTCAGCGAGAGACCCAGGGAAAAGCAAACACAGAGCATGGGGCTCAGGGGCCAGGGAGAGCCGCAGGCCTGGGGCTGAGCAGGGAGCTGCCCTGAGCCACAGCCAGAGCCTGGATTAGCGCCTGCAGCCAGCTCCCCTCTCCCCACCAGCCTCCTGGGCTCTGCAGAGTGGGATTAGCACAGCCTCCATCTGCCGATCCTGTGGCACTGAGATTTCCAGCCCCAGGAGTGGATCCCAGCGGGCCTGGCGCCCTGCTCCTGTTGGGGATGAGACCCTGGCTCCCACAGTCCATGGCTGCCTGCCCTGTTGCTGCCCCATTGGAGTGTCTGATCTGCCCCCCCCCCCAGCTCCCCCGTTCTACTGCAGGCAGGCTCCCGTGTGATCATCTCCCGCCCACGGGCTCTGGCTCTCCTCCCCACAGCCCCACTGGGACAGCTTCTGCTGGGAGGCCCCCAGCTGTGCCCAGGGAGGGGGCTGTTAATACACAGCTCCCCACTTTCCTGACCAGGGGGGTCAGAGTGGGAACCAGGACCTCTGGGTTCTAGTCCCAGCTTGAGCAGGTGAGCGGAGTCCAGCTGCCAGAGAGGGAGGCCTGGGAAGCAGGACCCCGGCCTTCCATTTCCAGCTTGGGGGAGGGGTTACAGCAGCAGACTGGCCAGGACTCCTGGGTTCCATCCCTGGCTTTGCCATTGACTCACTGCATCACCTTGGGTGAGCCTCTGCCCCCCTCTGTGCCTCCATTTTTGCATCTGCAAAACAGGGGTGATGCCCCCCCCCCACCCTCAAACGATGTCAGCTATTAACAAGGCTGCGTAGTGCCCAACACCTTCCTCCCTCCTACAAATTTCTCCTCCCCTGGCTGCCTCACCTGGGGAAGTAAAACAACCCCCTCCCCCGTTAGACCCCCTTCTGCCCTAGAGGAGGGGTCTGAGGCGACTAAACATGGGCTGGTTCATTTCTATGACAATTTTGCATGGCCAAGAAAGCCAGCAGCTCTGGTGCAGAAACTCTGTGTGGTGAGTTGCTCCAGGGGTCCTATCTCCGAGAAGGAACGGGCCTGCATTATTAGTTAACACCATGAAACCTCCAGGGGTACAAAAAAGCCCTTCCTAGCTAGCCTAACTGTAACTGTTCCTATTATCCCTCTACATGCCCAAGACGGATTTTGAATCCAGCTAAGCGCCTGGCCTTGGGATCCTGTGGCAGTGAGTTCCACAGGTTGTTTTCGCACTGAATAATCTTTTATGACTTGTCATTGTGTTACCCTTTATGTTTTTTTCATCCCAGATAGTTCCCTTATACTGATCTCACAACACTTGATGACCAGATTCTCCCACCTGCCCCAGCAAGCAGCTTGGCGTGAGCCCTGTTTTCCAGCCCAGTCGTGCTGCAATGCACAGAGAGGGGGTGTTTCCATAGGGAATAGAGGCGGGAAGGCACCAAGCTCCCCGGGGGGAAAAGCCTCCTCCCCACTCTACAGCTCAGGATTTGCAGAGGCCTGTGGCACTGAGGAGCGGCTGGATGCTGGGACGTGGAGCTGGCCCTGCAACAAAGGGGGGCTGTACCCATAGCCGAGGGGAGCAGTGCACAGCGCAACAAGCTGTTGGCTGCACTTCCATTGCAGCAGCACCCGGAGGCCCTGCCCAGCATCAGGACCCCGTCCTGCCCCAGCCTGGGCAGCTGCTTCCAAGACCTTGTCTAGACTGGCGGAAAATCAAACTTGCACCAGGGTGAGCCGCACTAATGCAAAGCCCGTCTCTTACTCGTGCTGCGTTCGCGGACGAATCCACACAGCCCCCTGGGGCTCGAGTCCAGGGCTCCCGCTTTGCAGAGCAAATTGCCCAGGCACCCTGGTCAGTGTCAACCTAGGCGGGGCTGCTGATGCCCCAGCACTGCCCGCGCCCTGGCTCTCGGGCTGAGCCACGTCCCATCTTACCCCTGCCCTCTTGTAGCATGTTAACTCTGCTGCTTTAACAGAGCGCCGAGCACAGGCCTGAAAGCCTCACGTGAACCCCTGCCCCACGCCACCCCTCGAGACTCACCCCAGGCCAGAGCTCTAGCAGGCGAGACGGCGTGTGGGCTGGGGATCATAGAATCTCAGGGTTGGAAGGGACCTCAGGAGGTATCTAGTCCAACCCCCTGCTCAAAGCAGGACCAATCCCCAATTTTTTTTGCCCCAGATCCCTGCCTAAATGGCCCCCTCAAGGACTGAACTCACAACCCTGGGTTTAGCAGGCCAATGCTCAAACCACTGAGCTATCCGTCCCCGGTGTCCAGGGTCAGGCCACCTGGGTTCAAAAAGCCCTACCCAAGACCCCTGTTCCCTCTAAGCTGGGTGCACACAGATCCTCAACCCCGCGCACACGGCGAAACCCTGCACACACAACAATTTGCACAGAAGAAATTTTTTGTGCACAAAGCCTGTCAAAAATCAGAAGGAACATTGACCCAGACTTCTTGTTCGATGCCTCAGTGCTTCTCTCTGTGCCCAGTTCCCCCTCCGTGGTGAGTTTTTCCTTTCTCCCCTCTTGCCGCTGGCGACTGGGGGTCTCAGCAGCGTAACACAAACAGGATCAGCCCCTAACACAGCCCAGATACGAGGGTGAACAGCTACAGGTCAGCCACGAGAGGGCAGTTTCCATGCCGAATTCCCTCGCTCAGCCGTTTGAGAGGCCTGCGCCCCACGTCCCTTTAGCTAAGTGCTCACTCTCCGGGGGGATCCAGGTCCCAGCCCCCAGGAATCGAGGAGGGAGAGCCTTCCAACATGTGACCTGCTCACGGTGCAGCTGGTTCTGGAAGCCAGCTCCGAACACAGACAACAGCCCTGGGGGAATGGGCACAGCCAGTGGGCTGTTCCTAACAGAGATGATCCACCACCCCCGCTTCACCCACCTCTGGGTGCAGCACAATAGAATCATAGACTCTCAGGGTTGGAAGGGACCTCAGGAGGTCATCTAGTCCAACCCCCTGCTCAAAGCAGGACCAATCCCCAACTAACGGGACCAATTCCCCAGAGACCACCCACCCACCCCTGAGATGCAGCCACAGCTGGGGTGGAGTGCAGCAGCTGTTTAACACCTGTACAGCAACGTTTAGGAGGAAGATCCCTCTTCTGAGGAATTTTAAAGGGAACGGGACCGTGGCCACTCCAGCGGGAATTTGGCCAGGTCAGCGGAAAGCTGTTTCACATTTTAAAATACAGACATGTTCACCACAGCTCAGAAGGGCAGAGCTCTTCCCAGGCAGGAATTAGTTACACCTCCCTGTGCTGTGGGAGACGGGGACTCGCCCGCTCCAACAAGAAAGGAAACTGAGGCACGCAGTGTGGGAGTGACGCCCGCAGGAGCCAGGCATAGAACCCTGCTGCCGCCATCAGCTCCCAGTGCCCTGGGACATTCACCCGGGGGAGCCTGCTGACGCTGATTCACAGAGGGCCCCTTGCTCACAGCAGCCAAACCCTATCACGGCCATCAGCCATGAAGCAGCAGTTTAGTTCCAGCCAGAACAGAGACAGCAGCTCTGGGGGGCAGGAAAGGCTTCACCCCTGTCCCCCCCAACACCAGTCCAGCATCTGCTCCTATTGCCCTAGGCTGGTCCCTCTCCCTGTAGAGGGCAGCCACGCACTGGCTGTAGGCCTCTTTGCTTCCAATAATCTCACAGCAGGTTGAGACGTTTCGGTCCATATTCTTTATGAAAATATGCTTAGACGATGGATCTGACGTAAGTGAGATGTACTCTAGGCCAGATAGCCCGTGGGAGGTATCGGGGCAAGGTTCTGATTTACTGCAGGCCATTATCCAGTGTGCGTGCCTGGATCCTTTCTGGAGCTGAAGTTAGGAACGTTAACTATGTACCTGGGTTACTTTGGGCATCACCCCCACCTAGCCCTTCCGTACAACAATGGAGAAGCCAGACAGGGCTAATGGGCCATTAGCAGAGACAAGGGAGGGTGAAAGAGCTCAGCCTTCCTGTGGCCCCTCAGGCAGCCTCTGTGCCACGGCTGCCACAACCCTGCAGAGACATGGGCGTGAGGCACTTGGGACTGGACCCACCCCTCGCACTGCCAATGTACACCAATAGCCTGGCTCAGCAAGACAGGTAAAAAGGGGGCCCAGGCTGGCAGGACAGGCAGGCTGAGTGGTATCTCAGCACATCAGGTGGCATCCTAAGGGGGGCAGATTTCCCAGGCAGGGGGGGCCCCCGTTACTGCCTCTTGGTAACAACGGGATGGGTGTAATTAGCTATGGAGATGTGCAGTGCTTGGAACACCAAGGGATTGTCCCCTCCACAGGAACTGTCTGCCCCCCCTCCCCGCTCCTCCTCTGCGCCCCCTTCAACACCTCTCAGTTCCTGGCACTGGGATCCACCCCCATGCACCCTGCGCAGAGCCTGGCCCTCTCTGGGTTGGGGCAGGCCCCTCCCCACACATTTATGGGGCTAGTTAACCTAGAAACAGTCCAGGCAATTGCTTTCACCTTTTGAACCTTTATTTCCTAGTTCCTGTTCCCCTTCCCCCACTGCCTTCGCCAGACCCCCCAGCGCACCACACAAGAAGGGGGGAGGTTCCTGTGCAGCCAGCAGGGCACCGTCTACACCAGCGGCCGCAATCCACGGAGCCGGAGACCCTCCAGCCCCGCTCACAAGGAGTCGCAGCAAAAAGCCGCCAGGCCGAACGGGGCCAATCCTGTGAGACCCAGAGATGGTGTCGCTGCCCAGCCCCTCTTTAGCAGGGCAGAGACGAGGTGCCCCCCACAGCAAAGGCTCTGCCTGCTCCTTTGTGGCTTGTCCCAGCCCTGGGGGCTCAGGAACTCAACAGTGTGAATCAGGGAGAACCAAGCCTTCCTTCCCTTCATTCTTCAGACAAGCTGAGGCAGAGCAGGGGCACCAGGACACCTGGGTTCCAATCTAGGCAGCGTGTTCCCAAGCAGGTCACTTACTCCTTCTAACTCATTTTCCCCAAAACTAGAAATAATTCTGACCTACCCCTCCAAGGGCTGGCTCAGTTCTTCCAAAGCACTGTAAGATCTGCTGACAGGACTATGTGCATGCAGAGTGTTAATCCAGGCCCAGTGAACGTTGACTCGGAAACCTAATGATAACACCATTTCGTTGCTGATCTTTTTTGCAGCTGCTCTGAGATGGTGGGTGACGCACACCACCAATTATTCCCCCTCCCCCGACTACCCTAAGGTTTTAATATACAGTACCCTGGTCTCAGAGTGCTGCCCTGCTTCGGCGGATGCTCCCCGTGCCCCCCATTCTCTCTCAGACCTTGAGCACAAAGACTCCAGGAAATTCATTTTGCATACAAAACAAAGTTTAATTGATCCAGCCACCCCCACCCCCAGCTCCCACCCATGAGTGCTGCCCTTCCAACAGGGCTTGGGGAAAAAACTCCCCCCCAGAAAAGAATCCACATTAACATCCCCTTTGTGGCTTGAAATTCACAACAGTTTCTTGGTTTTAAGGAGAACTAAGGCAACAGATGGCGAGGCAGGAGGGTGGGTGGAACCCTGGCCAGATCAGAATTCGGCTGTGGCCCGTGGCATCCGAACCGAGACCAGACCAGGTCTTGGAAGGGCTGGAAAACTGATTCCAGTTCCAGCAGCGGTAGAAAAAAAAGGGAGTCCCAGTCTGCCCCAGAGGCCCAGCCAAGGGGAACTGAGCCCATGCTGGGGACAGGGACAGAGACTGCCGTAAACATATGGGTGCAGGCTTAGACATCGGCTATAAATATCCAAAGCCCCCCACCCCACCCCACAAAACATAAATACATTCGGTAAGAAGAGCCCCTTCTATAAACGCAGAGTGCCCGATACACACAGATTGCTTCCAGCCTGGGAATGTGCAAACGCAGGCCCTGCCCCCCGGGGAGCCCCCGAGGGGCCAGGCAGTGAGGTACAGTGTGGTTGTGGGTTACCCGTAACAATGCCAGGCCAGGTGCCTCTGGTGGTGTCTAGCCCTCGATTCCACCAGTCCCGGGGCTGCAAGGAAACTTCTAGGTAGAGGCGGGGAGGTGGCCACCCTCCCCGCCCCACCTCCGGCGAGGAAGCTCGAGGCAACAGCGCTCACATCAGGAGGCAGCTGCGCTCGGTGCCGTAGGAGTTGTCCACCCGGTCGATCTCCTCTATGATCTTGGTGAAGATTCCCCGGGTCATCTGCGGGGACGGAGCCAGGGAGGGGTGCTTGAGTGACAGCCGGGAGGGCTGGGATGGGATAACTGGGGCGCCCCCTTGGGGGAGGTCCTGAAGGAATCCACCCGCCCAGTGCTTCAGGCATGGGGCTCTTGATCCCCAGCATCTGCGGCCCCCCCGTCCCCCCCCGGAGCGCCTCTCTTTCGGCGGCAGCTGCAGAGCTGCACCAGGCTGTGCTCTCGGGGAATCCAGTCACTCCTGTCTCCGCAGTGCATGGACCTTACCCCTCTGTGCAGCCCCCTGCCCTCCCCACAACCCCTCAGCTCTGCTGGAAAGGGCAGATTCTCCCCCCCACCCCCCAAGCCTGCAGGTACCAGGAGATGCTGCAGAGACGGGATGTAGGCTCCCAGGGCAATTCAGCATCTCACTCCCCCTGGTGCCCCCGAGAGTCAGGACCAAGAGGGGAAATATACCAGACCTGGTTCTCTTTGGCCGACGACTCCAGGAACACGGCCCCCCAGGTATCCGCCAGCTTCTTGCCCTCGTCGGTCTTCACCTCCCGGCTAGAGACACGACAGGGGGTTGAATGGGAGCTGGATGAGGAGCGAAGACCCCTTAGACCAGAGCTGCCCACCCCCCAGGAACGCGAGGGAGGGGCAGCGGGCTGGAGCTCAGCAGGGAGCTCTAGAGAGGTGGGGTGCAGGGAGGAATGGGTGACAGACCACCGGGCCTCGCCACCCCAGAGCCACTTCTTACCTCTCCAAGGAGAGATCGGCCTTGTTCCCGACCAGCACCACCGGCATCCTGCGGAGGGGGGAAGAGTCAGAAGAGCAGAGTGAGCTGGTGGCATCCAGCCTCCTCCAGCCCCTGCCTCCCCAACTCCAGTGGGCCATGGCCCATTCACACCCAGCAGGCCAGGTGTCCAGCCCTGCCTGGGGAGGCCCCCCAAGGCCACGGCCCATTCAGTCAAGAGGCCCAGTTAGCACCCACAGCCTCGGTGGGTTGAGATGCAGGCACACGCCCCATTGGAGTCCGACGGCCGGGGATGGAGTAGATCCACCCAGTGCAGCTGCAGACCCAGCCTCTCCCCGAGAGCCCCCTTGTTGGGACAGACCGGGCCCCGGACAGGGGAGGGGAACTCTTACCGGGTTTTCCCTCTGCTTTCGTACAGCCTGTTGTGAAGGGTCTTAACCACCTGGAAGCTGCAGAGGGGAGACGGGGAGCGGTCTCTAAGGAGAAGCCAGGGAGCTGCAGCCGCGCTGCTCCACCGCCAGGCGTGGCCCAGAATGGCCCAGCAACCCTGATGACGGGATCCGGGGCCAACACCAGGGCTGGGCAGGTTCTGCTCCAACCTGGCCCCTCTGGACTCTGCCTATCCCCGGGTGGAGCCAGGGTGGGCCCAATCGCCCTCAGAGCCGGCTGGATCCCAGCCTGGAGCTGGCTGAGCCGGGTCTAGGGTCACCGTCATCGATTAGCCTGGCCAGCAGCTCCACCACAACTGGGGGGCACAACCCTGGGGGGGGCCCCAGCCGCTGTACTGCTGGTGACAACACATGAGCCTGGAAGGGCCCCTCCAGACTTGCTACCCCAGGGGCAGTTTGCTGGGACAGTTGGGAGAACAGCCCCCACTCTGATCCGGAGTCACGGCCCAGGACACGGGGCTGGTTGCAGCGTGGGGGCTCACCGAGCTCCCAGCCCCACTGCAGGGCACATCCCCTCCCCGGTGCTGGAGCCAAACCCCTGCCCCGCACCCCCCAGGGGAGGGGGGGACCCTCACCTTCTGAGCGAGGTGACCGAATAGACCAGCAGGTATCCGTGGATCCCGATGCTGAAGGAGGGGGGCAGGATGGTGTACTCGTCCTGGTGAACCCGGGCACAGCGTCGGGTGAGAAAAAGATAGAAAAGATCGCCCCCCCTTCATTACGGGACCCCACCCCACTGAGACACAGGTGCCCAGCCCAGGGGCAGCAGAATCCAGTCAGGCCAGCAGGCGGATGGGAGACCCCCAGCAGATGTTTCACGAATGCCCCCTCCTGCCCCAGCACCATGCTAAGGGACAGCGTTGCTGCTGGAGATTCATTCCTTTGGAAACACCGAACCTTTCACAATGGGTTATTTTGGGAGGGGGAAGGGCCTGACCAAATCCCTCCCCCTCCCTAAACTCCCTCTGGTCATCAGACATGATTTCCCCCTTGCTGACCTAAACTGCTGCCTTGATAGGTGATGGGTTCTGCCCCAGAGATGGCTGCATCACATATCAGTTTTGGGGGTGGAAAGGGAAGACCCATCAGGACAAGGTACCAAGGGGAAAAGCTACAGCTAGTCCCTCCTGGCTGCCCCAAGGCCTTACCTGCCCTGCAGTATCCACTAGCTGGAGGTGAAATTCATCCTTTCCCACCATCAGCATTTTGTTGTAGGCTGGAGGGAATCAACGGCGCACGAGTCAATTACAGGGTGTGGCCCTCTGCACACAGCCCCACGGCTCCCTGCTGCCCTCTGGTGGCTGGTTTATGAGTCCGCTACTGACCCATAGCGAACGGGCCTGGTCCTTTGGCCTTGGATGTCCCCTCCCGCCCCCAGGTTCCGGGTGCTGAAGGAGACGAGGCCCCTGGAGCCGCAGGGAAGACGTTGGAAGCTTCTGGAGCTCAGCTGAAATCAGCTCCCGTTGGCCACGGCTTCCCGTCCTGCCCAGCCAGCTCCACACAACAGAACCAGAGCCGAGCCTGGAGACATTTGAGCTGGAGGGACCCCAGTGGCTCTCGCAGCCCTCCCCCATCCCCATGGATGTTCAGTCGATAATGGATTTGAGCCCAAAGCCTGATGCAGCCCGGGGCGGGCCAGAGTGGCTCCGTGGTGAGCTAAGGACCGGAGCAGGGCTGAGCATTTTACCCCCCCTGCGACTGGAGCATGTCCAGCAGGTCTCCTGCGATTGCACACACAGGACTAGCTGCTCCGGACACACTTAGCCCGAGGAATTGCTACGTTTCCTGACAGGCAGGCCTGAGTAAAGGGCCACCCAACCGCCTCGCTATTGGCAGGGCTGAGGTCTTCTGAAAAGCAGGAAGGGGCTGGAAACAGCCCAGGGCAGGAAGGAGGGAGGGGTCACGACAAAAGCAAAAGGAAACATCCCCATCCCCCCCCCGCACAGCACGTGGCCTTTCAGCTTAAAGGCCCCTTGTCTTTTTATGCTGAGCCGGATTCTCGCCCTGGGTTGAGATCTATTCGAGTGAAACCCCAAGCAGAGCTCAAGTGGTTTCCATTCATACTAGGCAAAAGAAACTAACCGATCGCTTTAGCGAGCCGGGGACAGAGCCCTGATGGATACCTCGCCCCAGGCCCCTCCCTGCCCCCTGCAGAAGGCTCTGGATTCCAGGCAGGGAAGCCACCTTCTCCCCACATTCCCTTCCCAATGGCTGGCGTCCTCGTTGGTGTTTGTTTTATCACATGTGCGAGTTGTAGCATGGACACCGCACATTCCTAGTCCCATCCAAGAACAGCAACGTGTGGATCCTGTAGCCTGGTCGAGCGGGTCGGTTCTGTCCCTGACTCTGCCACTTCACTTTGCCAAGTCTTCTCCCCTCCCGTCCTTCTTCGGTGCCCCCCTACCCCACCTTTAAACAATGGGGCGGGGGAACTCCATAGCACCTCCAGTGGAGACTGGTTTTGGTGAGGCCTCTAGACACTAGGGGGGTAAATAATGTGCGAAGACAACTACAATCCCCAAGGTAGAGATGTCCGCTATGGATTTAATCAGGCCTCCAAGGGCCCTGCACTCACTGCTTTCCACTGTAGGGTCATAGCACTCCAGGAATTCCCCGTCAACGAACTGATGAGCCAGGGAAGTTTTACCTAGAGGGAAGAGATTTGAAAGTTCGTTTTTGTGGATGCCGCAAGTCTCTTAGCGTACGTCTACACTGCAGTCAGACACCCGGAGATGGCCCATGCCGGCTGACTAGGGCCAAGAGGCTATCTAATTGCGGTGGGAACCAGGGGCTAGAGCCTAGGGCTCCAGCCTGAGCCCAAACAGCTGCACCACAACTAAACAAACCCCTTCGCCCGAGCCAGCCCGGCACGGGCCAGCCGCGGGTGTCTGACTGCAGCGTGGACGTAACCCTTAAAGCCTGCTTTGTCCGCTGCTACGAGCCACCCACAGAGACAACCGGGCGAGGCCTGCCAAGTTCACAACCGTGTCCAGGTTCGCGGGGGACGTCCAAATGCGCACCCGGGCCAAGGGCGGCCTTTCTGCTGTGGCGCGGGGGATCAGCCCCCATGGGTGGGTGTTTTTAGGCAACAGCTGATCAGAGGGATTCGAACCCACTCTCCCAGACCCCATTCTGCCATGGCCCCTGGGGGGGGGGGGGAAGGAAACGTCAGATACACACACACACACACACACCCCCTGCGCGGGCAGGCCCCCTGGCTGGACACCCCCACACACAAACACCTGAAAGTGATAAACGAGATCTAAGGAAACGAGTCTGACTCCAGGTCATTTCCTCCCTCCCCTCGCCTGCCATGTGGCTCAATAGCAAACTGACCCCGCATGACCTCTTCCCCCCAGCCCCTCTGGGGTCGGAGCTGGGGGGGGGGGTGTCCAGCAGAGACACACGGAGCTGCACACCCCAGAACGTGGCCATAACCCCGGCCCCCGCCCTGGGGCGCGCCTGGGGGTGGGTGGGAAGGACCCCTTTCTCCCAGCCCCCCAACCCCCCCGCAGATGCGGCGGGGCAGCTCGAAGCGTGCGGGAGCTGGGCCGGGAAGCAGCAGGAAACCCGCAGCGCAGCCGGGCCCGTCCCCTCCTCACAGGAGCAGCAGCCCCCACCGCCTCTGCAGCCCCTCGCCCCCCCAGCAGACCCCCCACCTGCTCCGTGCAGAGCCCCCCGTGCCCCCACGCCCCAGACCCCGCATGCACCCTGCGCCCCGCCCCGCCGGCGCCGTGCACCCTCCCCCCGCTCCTGCAGGGAGCCCCGCCCCGCCCCGCCGGACTCACCCACGGAGCGGTACCCCAGGATCACCACCTTCCGGTAGCGCACCAGCGGCATGGCCCGCGCGGACAGCACCCGCGCCGCTAAGCCCGGGGGCGGCAGGACGGGGGAGAGCGACGCGGGCGGGCCCGGCAACCTGAGCGATAAGAGCCCGCCCGGGCGGGGCCGCCACCGCAACCACAACACCCGGCCTCCCACGTGCCCACAACACTGCGAAAGCCGCCGCTGCTATTGGCCGGCCACCCGGCCGAAGGGGCGGAGCCTCCCCCGAGGAGGGCGGGGAGGGGGGAGGGCGCATGCGCGCTGATAGGGCAGGCTCCATTCATGAAAACGGAGGCTCGGAAACTGGACCACGTGGTTTTACACACACACAGGCACAGAGCATGTGGGGGGAGGGCTGTTTGCACAGCCTGACTCCCCCCCCCGGAATTGACCCCCCCACTTCCAGAGCTGCTTCCACACACTAACTGCCCCCCCACGCCCGTGCTGTGCATCTGCCCCCTTCTGCTCCCCCCCCCGGGCTCTGGCCCCCCTCTCT
The DNA here is from genome assembly GCF_965140295.1 of Lepidochelys olivacea. Classification (NCBI taxonomy): domain Eukaryota; kingdom Metazoa; phylum Chordata; order Testudines; family Cheloniidae; genus Lepidochelys; species Lepidochelys olivacea. Next base: position 1,699,504 of record NC_140430.1, read on the forward strand.
GCCCCACAGGGACCAACCTCCTCCTTGCAGTCCTGTCGCCTTGTCGTCCCCCCCCCCGCTATTCCACCTCTGCCCCCCCGCCCGACTTCTGCACCCAGAACCTTGGCACGGCCAGGTTGGCTCAGACCAATGGTCCATCGACCCAGCGTCCTGTCTGCCCCCAGCGGGTGCCAGGGGCCCCAGAGGGAATGAACAGGACAGGGCAATTACGGAGTGATCCACCCCGTGTTGCCCATTCCCAGCTCTTGCAGTCAGAGGTTTAGGGACACTCGGAGCATCGGGCAAGGTTCCCTGCCCAGCTGGCTGATAGTCCTTGATGGCCCCGTCCTCCAGGAACTGATCTGTCTTTTTGTACTTTTGGCCCTCACCCCATCCCCTGGCAACCAGTTCCACTGGTGACTGAGCGCTGTGTGAAGCCGAAATTCCTTTTGTTTGTTTTAAACCTGCTGCCCGTTAATTTCACCGGGTGGCTCCTGCTTCGTGTGTTAGGTGGAGGGGTAAATAACACGTCCTGAGTCACCGTTTCCAAACCTGTCATGATTTTACAGGCCTCCCTCATCTCCCCCCTCAGTCATCACGTTTCCAGGCTGGACGGTCCCAGTCCTTTTCATCTCGCCTGAGATGGAAACTGTTCCATTCCCCTAAGCATTTTTGTTGCCCTTCTCAGTACTTCCGTCACTTCTAATATATCTTCTTTGAGATGGGGCAGCCAGCACTGCAGGCAGTGTTCAAGCTGTGGGCGTACGAGGGATTTATATAGTGTCATTATGATGTTTCCTGTCTTGTTATCTATCGCTCTCCTAACGGTTCCTAACATTCTATTCACCTTTCTGACGGCCGCTGCACACTGAGAGATGCTTTCAGAGAACTATCCACAGCGACTCCAAGATCTTGTTCCTGAATGCTAACAGCCAGTTTAGACCCCATCACTTCATATGGATAATTGTGACTGTGTTTTCCAGTGTGCATTACTTCGCATTTATCTACATCAAATTTCATCTGGCATTTTCTTGCCTAGTCACCCAGTTTTTGTGAGATCCCCTTTGCGGTCTGCTTTGGGCATAACTAATTATGTATCTGCAAACTTTGCCATTTCACTGTTCACCCCTTTCTCCAGCTCATTTATGAATCTGTCGAACAGCACTGATCCCAGTACCGCTCCATGGGAGACCCGGCTATCTCTCTCTGCTGTGAAAACTGGCCATTTATTCCTACCCTTTGTTTCCTATCTTTTAACCAGTTACTGAACCATGAGAGGACCTTCCCTCTTATCCCTTGACTGCTTACTTTGCTTAAGAGCCTTTGATGAGGGACCTTATCCACCTTGTCCACATGTTTGTTGACCACTTCTCTTCCCAGAGAATTCTAATAGATTGGTGAGGCATGATTTCCCTTTACAAAAGCCATGTTGACTCTTCCCCAACAAATCATGTTAATCTGTGTGGCTGATAACTCTGTTCTTTACCACAGTTTCAAACAATTTGACTGGTCCTGGTACCCTGCCAGCTCAATACCCTCCCCCCTTTCTGTAGGTCCTCTGGTCTCCATGCTAATAGGATGGGCATGGCTGGCCACAGAGACCATGAACAGCCCTCGCAGATATTCTAGGGAGAGGGTGGATTGCCATCTCAATGGGGAGAGACAGCCCCAGTATTCAGGGATTCCCAGCCCAGAGTGGAGTTGGGACTTGCCCATGTTGGGATGGAAACATCCCAAGCTGTTCTGTTACAGTTAGCTGCCCTGAGCCTGGCCTGGGTGGGGGTGTAATAAATTAACTTCCCCTGTAAATAAACCGCAAGCCAGATAAGACTGGGGCAGGTGGGAGTCTGTTTTGCTCTTTCCAAAGCAGGCAGTTGGGGGGGTGGGGGGTGGGCACAGGGAGGGGGAAATAGGTGGAGGTGGTGGAAGAATTTTGCTTGTAAACAAGTGTAAAGGTCCTGGCTGGAGCCTGCCGCCTGGGGCTGGGTCCTTCCTCGGGGAAGTGTCTGAGCACATCAGCGCCTGCTGGGCCTGTCTGCCGCAATCAGCCTTGTTTACTGCAAACCCAGCGGGAAGCTTCAGGGCCTGTCTACACTGCAGTTGTCAGCGGGCTTGGGCTGGGGAGGGCTTGGGACAAGGGGCTGTTTAACCCTCCCCCCCCCCCCGCGCGCACAGGATCCCAGAGCCCAGGCTCCAGCCTGAATGTCTTCACCTCAGTTAAACAGCTCCTTAACCCAAGCTCCACGAGCTTGAGTCAGCTGGCCCGGGCCAGCCGCGGGGGTGTGACTGCAGTGTAGACAGACCCATGGAACAGTGTTCGGCTGTCCCATCGTCAGGGCGGGTTGGGACAGGGAGGAAAGCAGCTGTGGTGGGCTCAGGGTGGGGAAGGGGGTGTCCTTATCCGGTGTCCCCTTTTAGTCTGTATCAGACTGAAACATGCCTCTCACCTGGGACAGCCACAGCCCCCCCACGACCTAGGGGCCAGGGCTGGGGGAGCTCTTGGTCTTGCCCTGTTGTGTAACCAGAGGGGCCCAGGCAGGAAACCAGGGTCTCTCTGCAGCAGGGCAGGGATCCCTGAGGTCTGTGGCACCGGTGTCAGGAGCCTTGAGTGGGCCCCGCAGCTCCCAGCCCCAGGGCCCCGCTCTGCCTTTCCCCTGGTGACATGCGCTCAGCAGAGGGCCATGCATGCACTACAGGGCAGCAATCCTGGGCTAGTTCCCTGCCTGTGTGCTGGTCCCTCGTGGCCTCCTGGGCACCCTGACAGCAGGGTGGGGGTGGGGCCTGGAGGGGAGAATCCTGCCCCACCGTGCCGGGCCTGGCTCTGTGTGGGGATCCCAGCCACGGAGATTGAACCCGTCTTGCTTCTGCCCCCTTTGCCCAGGACAAAGGAGGGGTGAGGTCCCAGGGCCCTTCCTGGGCTCAGCTCCGGGCCAGGGCCATGCAGGGGCCCACTGCCTCCAGCTGCCGGCCAGTCTCCTGCACGGTTCTGCTGGGACACTAGGGGGCAGCCCACACCAGCTCAGCCATATCTGTGTCTCAAAATACCTGTATGCCCCCCCAGTCCCCCCCACCCCCAGGGAACCGGGTGACAGATGGGAGCTGGCCAAACCTGGGAGATGCTGGGGGGAGAATGGACCCTTCCACCTCTGGGCCGCCTGTTCGAACCCAGCGCCTGGCCGTAGCGCTGGTGTGCGGCCGCTCACACGGGAGATGAGTCTGGGGAGTTCTCAGCCCAGCTCCCACGGGGCAGCCCCGTCACAGAGACATGAAGGAAGGTCTGGGTTGTGCCAGGCTGACAGCATGGGGGAGGGGCTGAAATGGGCAGGCTAGGGTGGGGGGGTGATATGAGGAGGGATGAGACTGCAGCGGTGCAGGGGGCTTGGGCAGAACCAGGTGAATGGGGGGTGCTGGGAAAAGGGGAAGATGGGGCAGTGGGGGCAGGGGAGGTTCTGCCTGTCTTATCCCAATTCCTGCACAACTTAGCCTCCCCACCCTCCCCCCTTACCAGCCCTGCCCGTCTCCCGGGGGATGGCGCTGGGGACAGAGGCTGGAGGGGCTGCTCGCCAGAGGAACCATTCCTCTCATGAGTAAGGCCTTGCTTGGTTTTGGTTGGGGCAGGGGTCAGACAGCAAATGGTGGGGAAGGGGGTTGATTATGCAAAGGTGCCCACAGTGATCATGGGGGGGGGTCCCAGTGTGTGGGGGGTGGGATCTGCTAATTCCTGCTGGGCTCCTGCCACCTGGGAGGGGTGTGGGTTGAGATTAGACCTGAATCTGGGTCAGTTCCCCCCCCCCCAATATTTTCCTGCATCATTTCCTCAAAGGGGCTCAGTGCAAAAGATTCTGGTGTTTGGGGTTGAGGAGGGGGCATTTCCCCTCTGCACACAGTCCCTGGCCCTCCAAATTCAACCCCCCAGGCAGCTCCCTTCTCTCCGGGCCTAGAATCCCCCCCCCCCCGCCCCAACCTGCCTTGCTCCCAAGAGTCTCCACACTTCATTTTGGCTCAGAAGCCAAAAAGCTCCGGGCTTGGTCCTTTCCGGGTCTCCCAGCAGGAGTCACCCCCTTCCCCCTGCCGATGGGTTGTGCTGGGGGCTCAGGAGGGGGCTGCAGGGCCCATCTCCCCCAGTGCTGGGGGGGGGGTCAATGCAAGAGAGAAAAAGGCCCATGTTCTTGTGCCTGGGGCAGAATGGGAGCTGCTGGATGCCAGCTGGGGAGGGCTGGGGGAGGAGCTGTTCCTCCAATGATGCCTCCTCCCCCCCGCCAAAAGCAAGCTGGGAGGCAGGTCTGCTGGCAGCAGGTCCCTGGGGTGCTGAGCCATGTGCTCACCCCAGGAGAGGAGCCAGAAGGGAGCAGGCCTGCCCGGGGGGCCCAGCCTGCCTCCCTCTGAGCAAACACTGGCTGTTCTCACAGCCCTGCGCCCACTTGACCTTCGCTATGCAAACGTGAAGCAAGGAATGTGCAGTGGGATTGGGGTGGCGCGGAGTGGGAGAGCGGGGCTGGGGGTGGCGATGTGGGGCCCAGCCATCCCACGGGAGACGTGGAGAAAGGGGCTTGCTGCTAAGCATGGGGCGTGTCCTGCCTGTGGCTAGGCACCTGGTGCTTCCCCTAAGCAGCACTGGGCCTGACCAAGGGTGGGATGGGAGACCTGGGGATGCAGATGGTGTTAGAGCTGGGGGGGTCACCTGTGCTGAGCCTCAGGAGCCAGGCACCAGGTGAGACATGGAAAACCAAGGCCTGAGGTGCCCCTAGGGCTATCCCCAGCCATGGCGGGAGGGGGCAATTTGGGCAATTCCAGCTTCCCCCACCCCCCACCCCCTTTGGGCTGGAGAGGAGAAAGAGGGACTAGCCATATGGAGGGGATCTAAGCAGCTGTGGGGGTAGGACACAGGTACAGCCCGTTAGCAGCCTCTCTCCAGCACCAGACGACACAATCTCTTAATTAACAAAAATTAAATATTATTTTTTAAAAACCCAAACAGTTAAAACAGCTTTAACCCTCCCCTGCACCCTGCCACCCCCCGTGTGCAGCAGAGGTAGCCCGGGGAGAGAGGAACAGCATATACCATTATATTACCCTTTCTAAATATAAAAATAAAACTTTTAAGCCAGGGGTGGGGGGCAAGGTTAGGGGGTTAGAGTGACAGGGCCCAGCAGTGCAGAGTTAACCGGTTACCAAGATACACGTCCCCCCACTCGCCTCCCCTGCATGAGACAGAGCGGGGGAGTAGCCCCCCGCACCGATTAGCACCCCCCCCCCGAGTTCAGTGGAACGACTTGCCCCTGTACGCGGGTCCTGCCCCTGCTGCTGACTGGCCTTGCGGCTAGGAGAGAGAATCCCATCCCCCGACGTGGCACTGCCCGCATGGTCCAGCACAAGTCAGCCTAGAACAGGCTGGCAAGGAAGCCGGGCACTTACCCTTGCCGGGCAGGACACACTAACACGTGAGCGTCACTGTGCCGCCCTCACAGAGCCAAGAAAAGCACCCAGGAGTCATGCACCCCCCGCCCCAGTGTGAACACTAGCCCGGACTCCCCTCCTGGAGCCTGCAATAGAAGCCAGGGGTCCTGATGCCCACCCCCCTCCTCCAGCCACTAGCCCACACTAGCGCTTGGCTCCCACAGTTTCCAAGAGAGCATGGCCAGGGTCTGGCTTTTCAAGCCAATGAGTGACCCCCACACAAGGGAACCCCTCTGACTTCAAAGCTCAGGGGCCCTCTGCCACCCTATTCCTACCCCAGTTGTGGGGTGGCTGGGCCAGAGAGCCTACCCGGACCCCCCCCCCCTTCCCGGGGAGCTCATTCCCTCTGAGCCCTGCTTTGGAGGAATGCGGGGGAGGCCCACCCAGCCCAGAGCCCGGCAGAGCATGGCTTCCCGCGTGGCCAAGAACCGCAGCTGGGCAGAGGGTCTTGGGGTGATGATGCAGCCTCGGAGCCTCCTGCAGGAGCGTGACTGTGTGCACGGCACCCCACCATCCCCAGTGGGATCTGGGCTCAGGGGCCCTGCTTCCGTTCCTCCTTCCAAGGACCCCGAGGCAGCCACTGTGCAACCCCTCCCCTGCACGAACTCCTTGGCGGGGCCCGAACTGGGCCCAGCGCCGCCAATCCCTCCTCCCGAGGGTGCAAAGGGGGCGGCCGTGCCAGCTGGCTGCTGGCGATGACCATTCCGAGGATCTCCCAGGCACTGTGGGCCGGGGCAGAATCTCTCGATGAACACTTCAGGGGGACACGAGGAGGGCGGGCAGGTGGGTGCCGTGCCCAAGGAGAAGCGTGGGGGGGGGTCATGCCAGGATGGGGGGGTGGCTGCAGGGTGAGGGCAGGGGGGCAGGGGCCTGGCAGGAGCATTAGTAACAGGAGGGAGGGATGGCCCAGGTCTGAGCTGCTGCATTCGGTGGAATCACAGCTGGGGAGCACAGCAGAGAACCCAGCCTGGGGCTGGCACATGCCCAAAGCCATGGGCTGGGCTGGGCTTGCAAACCCTCCAGGCCCGATTCTGCCCCTGGGTCAGCCCTGGTGGGCACCACCCCAAAACCAGCCTTGGGATTTCATCTCGAGCAGGGAAAGCAGCAAGCCAAGGCCCAGTCATGCTGGTTAAGTGAAGCAATAAACACAGGGACTGGGGAGAGGTGCCCCAACAGGAGTGTGGTTTGGGGCTCACCCACCCCCTCCGGACAGGGTCACCCCGGGAGTGCCACGAAGCATGAACAGATACCGAGGGGCGGCGTCGGCTCCAGGCGGCAGGGGCCAGACGCCCTGCAGGGGCGTGGTTACGGAGCCAGTGACACGGGCCGGAGCACCAGGAGCAGGTGCCAGAGTGCACCCACCCACACGGGGCTGGCCCCCCTCATCAGCGTGAACACCCCCTGGGACGCTGTAACAAGGAACCCAGTACCCCCTCGCCCCCCCGTCGGCGTGAACACCCCCTGGGACGCTGTGACAAGGAACCCAGTACCCCCTCGCCCCCCCCGTCGGCGTGAACACCCCCTGGGACGCTGTGACAAGGAACCCAGTACCCCCTCGCCCCCCCCGTCGGCGTGAACACCCCCTGGGACGCTGTGACAACGAACCCAGTACCCCCTCGCCCCCCCGTCGGCGTGAACACCCCCTGGGACGCTGTAACAAGGAACCCAGTACCCCCTCGCTCCCCTGCTGGGGGCCCGGGTTCCCATCCCCTCCCTGCCCCCAAGGCTTGCAGGGATCCCAAGGCACTTGCAGTAAAGCTTGGAAGCCACTCGGGGCCCAGGGCCTCCTGCTTCCCGTTTGTTCCATCAACTTTGTCCGAGTCACTGACTGTAACGCGGCCGCTCGGCCTGGAGGGAGTCCTGGCCCAGCGCCCCCCACGCCAACTGGTAGAGCAGCCGCGAGTACCAGTGCAGGCCCGTCTCCGGCACACTGCAGTTCTTGCCCTCGCCACTCAGGGGCAGCAGTGAGAGGAGGCCGTGGAGGAGCCGGAGTGGGGCGAAGGCGCGGTGGGCCCAGTGGTGGTTCTCCAGGACGGCGTAGCAGGAGGCTAGCACCCCGTTGACCAGGAGAGTCCCATGTGACGTCAGCGGGGCGAACACCCCCATGCCCTCCTCCCGCGACACCCGCAGCACCCGGACCGGCTGCAGCCCGCGTCTGCCAGCGTGGTGGGCCAGCACCGAGTCACCCGCCCGCACCCGCCTGGCGAAGATGGGCACAAAGCTGGCCGTGCCGTTGGCCGGGGCCTGGGCAGCGAACACCAGGTGGGAGGGCGTGAGCAGCAGCCGGTGGGCAGGGCTCTCCGTCTCGATGGCCACGAAGGACACACGCCGGCGCAGGTCGCGGTCCAGGAAAAGCAGCACCTCGGTGGGGACCACCTGGCCGCTCGGGTCCACGGCCAGCACCCAGTCACCACGGCGCAGCTCCGACAGCCCCTTCCGCTCGCCGCTCCGCAGCATCACCATGGCGTGGCCCGGGAAGCAGCCGCCGGCCCGGCTGGCCAGGGAGTTCTCTGCGGAAAGACAGAGGGTCCTGTCAGCACGGTGGCAGGCGTGGGCCAGAAAACACCGCAATGGAGGTACAGAGCGGGCGGGCAGGCGTGGGGGATATTTGCACCCGCCTCGCTCCTACGGTGCCAGCCCTCCCCCGAGCAGAGGTGGTGGACCAGGTGAAAACAGGGCTAGCACCTGGGCAGTTTAAATCCAGCACAAGGCCTGGCTCACATGCACTGGAGCAGAGAGACTAGTGCCCGGCACAGACAGACCCGGGCTTGTGAGGCCTGCCCGTGCCCGCACCGGGGCTGAGCAGCTCCCGAGAAGCGCCGCGGGCTCTCGGCCGCCAGCGAAGGCAGCGGGAGCCGTGGGCAACTCCTGTGTCTGGAGCCTCTTCGTTCTGCCGTCTGGCTTGGCCATGGTTCTAGGGAGGGGAAGAGCTCGCACCTGACGGGCTCAACCTAGAAACAAACCAACAGGGCCCGGTGCTTGGGAAGGCCCCGTTTACCAGGGGACTTCAAGAGGGATCCCGAGAGACAGCTTCTTTTCCCCTCCCACCTGAAAGTGCTATTGCCTGGTGAGGAATCCTAGAGACGTACCCACCTCCCCCAGCTCTGTCACTGGGAGGTTAAACCCAATGGGCCTGATTGTGCTGCCCCTTGGGGGTGTTGGCCACACCGGTGCACAACCCTCCCCTGTGAGCTGCTGCTCTTTCACCCCCACTTTGCATCAGCAGAGCCAACAATGCAAGGTGCAGAGAATCAGGCCCCAAACCACAGCCCCTGGTTACGTAGGCCCTGCGGGATTTTGTCTGCTGCCTGCAGGGAGCACAGGTGAACTGGACAGTGAGTGTGGAAAGATACTATAGATCTGACAAAGAGAGGGGCGGTTTGAACTGCGCTTCGACGTGAAGCAAACACAAACTAGCTCTCAAGAGACACGGCATGTGTTTACAACAACAACAGGCAGGACACAGCACACAGAGTCTCTCTACGCATGTCACTAACCACACAGGAAATCATTCACACTCAAACCGAGTCTTCGAATCTTGAGGACTCTCCAGCGCTGGCATGCTTTGTTTTACTGCTCACCCCGGGCTGGCTCGGGGACAAGGACTAGCCTGGCCAGGTTCACTTATTGTTTCTTCTCAGTTTGGCTTGTGCACCAGTGCACACCCGGGGCTTTCTGGGGCTGCTGGAAGGGGTGTGGGAGGGAAGATGGGATTTTAAAAAAAATATTCTTAGCTAGTATTACTAATTATTTAGTTAGTAATTAGCAGTTAGTTAGTATTACTACAACAATTACTAACTAAGAACCCTCTCTGCACTGCATTTCTTTTCAAAAACCGTAAGAACAATTCTCTTCATGTTAGATTTTTGTGAAATCCTTAATGCTAACGGGGTGAGTAAGGAATTCTGCTGCTACCATTATGGCAGTGCCAAGAAGCACCCCAAAAATCGGGGCCCCGCTGTGCCAGGAGCTGCACAGCACTACCATGAGAGGCGGGGCTTGCTCCAAAGAGCTGACAGTCTGTAAAGGCAACAGGTGGGAGGGGAAGCTGAGGCATGGACCTGGGAAGAGACTCATCCAAGGTCATAAAGCAGGTCATTGGCAGAGATGGGACTAGAACCCAGGAGTCCACAGTCCCAGCCTAGTGCTCTGCCCACCAGGGGTATTGGGCGGGGGCATAAAAGCAATCGAGAGGGTCGTGAGGTGTTGAAAATTTTATTTCAGATGAAGGCAAAGAAAATCTGTCCCCTCCCGCTCCCCACACACTCTCCGGCGCTGCTTCCCACTCTCAGAACACCCCCCTTGAGCAATCACACAGCTGAGAATCAGTGACACATTTTGTACTCTTCCACGTGAACAGAAGCAAACTTCTGAATTCAAACAAGGAGTGGCCAACCTGAAGAAGTCAAGGAACACATGCCACCCGGCACGGTGGCAAAGCCAGGGTCTCTATCCCCCACGTCATCACCCTGCTTCCCGTTACCTGCTTTCACCGACACATGGATGTGGGCCTTGGACTCGTAGTAGACCCAGTCAAAGCCAGCCTCCACGGCAAGGCGCGCCAGCATGCCGTACTTCTCCCTGTCCCGGTCAGACGTGGTGATGTCCAGCGCCCGCCCCTCGTAGTGCAGCGAGTCGGGCAGGTGATGCCCATCTTCGTCCCAGCCTTCTGTCACCCGCAGCTTCACGCCGGGCCACATGTTCATCACAGCGATGGCCAGCGCGTTCACACGGTCCTTGCAGCGCTGGCAAGGGAGAGCATGAACATAAGTACATAAGAACGCCCAGACTGGGTCAGACCATGGGTCCATCTAGCCCAGTATCCTGTCTGCTAACAGTGGCCAGTGCCAGGTGCCCCAGAGGGAATGAACAGAACAGGGAATCACCAGGTGATCCATCCCCTGTCACCCATTCCCAGCTCCTGGCAAACAGAGGCTAGGGACACCATCCCTGCCCATCTTGGCTAAAAGCCACTGATGGACCTATCCTCCATGAATTTATCTAGTTCTTTTTAGAACCCTGTTATAGTCTTGGCCTTCACAACATCCTCTGGCAAGGAGTTCCACAGGTTGACAGTATGTTGTGTAAAAAAAATACTTCCTTTGGTTCATTTTAAACCTGCTGCCTATTCATTTCATATGGTGACCCCTAGTTCTTGTATTATGAGAAGGAGTAAATACCACTTATTTACTTTCTCCCCACCAGTCATGATTTTATAGACCTCTATCACATCCCCCCTTAGTCGTCACTTTTCCAAGCTGAGAAGTCCCAGTCTGATTAATCGCTCCTCACACATTAACCCTTACTGCTCCGGGGGCGCGGGGGATGCAGTGGGGCAGACGGAAGGGAGCTGCATTACGGGAAGAGAATGCACAGCTTGCCGGGGGCTGCAAGGAGAGGGGACCCTGACATCAGAGCAGGAACGGTCAGACAGGGGTTCTCAAACTTTTGTACTGGTGACCCCTTTCACACAGCTAGCCTCTGAGTGTGACCCCCCCTTATAAATTAAAAACACGTTTTTATATGTTTAACACCATTATGAATGCTGGATGCAAAGCGTGGTTTGGGGTGGAGGTTGACAGCTCGCAACCCCCTGTGTAATAACCTCGTGACCCCCTGATGGGTCCCGACCCCCAGTTTGAGATTTGTGCTAAGAGATTTGGACAGCCCTGCCCTGCCCTGGGGTGCTGCGGGGGGCACCCAGATGAAGGAGATGCTGCTGCATGGGGCAGAGGCCAGGTCATTTTCATTGACAGGGACAGCGAGTGGCAAGACAGGGGAGGGCAAAGGCAGCAGCATCCCCATGGTCCCACAGCTTTGCGGGTTCACAAGCCTAATTCCTTCTCCCGCCTGGCGCACGTACGCCCTGGAAAGCCAGGCAGTGCCACCGGGCGCGGGGGCAGGGTTTCAGAGGCATTTCAGCCGAGCCGGGGGCACTGTCATGCCGGGCCCTGCACAGACACTGAGACCCACAGCAGCTCACCGGCGAGGGCCTGGTCTCCAGTACGAAATGAATGGTGCGCTCAGCACCAGGAGACCCGCCCGACTCCCCGGCTCGGCAGACCAGGGTTGCCCGGAGCCAGCCTGGGCGAAGGGCACACCTGTCTCTGCAGCACAGCAAAGGCCTATGGACCAGGCGGACGCAGGTGGGCAGGGAATAAGCCCACAGAGGGGAAGGGACGTTGCCGTGGGGCAGCAGCACTGCCAGGGATAGAACCATCCGGCCAGTGCCCTACCCCCCGAGTCAGTCTGGCTCCCCGAGCTCCTGCGTGGGACAAAAGTCAGGGGGGGCTGTGGTGACCCCCCCCACCCCAATTCTGAGCTCTCCAGTGAGACCGGGGGGGTGACCGGGGGGGCGTTTTTCCAGGCCCTGGCTTGTCGTCAGAAGCTGGCAACCAAATCCCCTGGGCAGGGACCCCGGCGGGCACAGACGGCCCCACAGAGCCATGCTGGGGATGGGGCCACCCGGGGACGGGACATGCCTGGGTCTGGCTGAAGAACCAAAGCTGAGGGGGTGGGGAGAGGGAATAAAGATTAAACTGGGTCTGTCTGCCCCCACCCGGCCCAAACCAGAGCTCACCAGCTCCCCACAGAAATACACAGACCAGCTCCTTAATGGGTGATTCATTAACTCGGGTCAGACCCAGAGGGAATGGCTAATCCGTGTTTCAGGAGCATCAGACTTGTTTGAGGTTGAGCCGGGCTGGGCAGGGGGCGGGCGGGAACCCGAACTCCTGGGTCCTATCCCTGGCTCTGGAATTGTCCCCCTCTGTGACCTTGTGCCAGTCACTCCCCTTTTCAGGGGCCGTGGGGATAGCCAAGCTTCCCTGCCTTTGCAAAGCAATGAAACTCTTGATTGAAAGGTGATAGATTCATCCATCCTGCTGCAGACCCATGTACACTTTGCCCTCAAACAATTTCCAGGTTGTTTATCTGTTATACCATTCCTCCCGCACAGAACTGCAGCCACCTCTGGGGCGAGGTGGAGCAGCTCTGTATAACACCAGCGCTGCAGAGCAGATGGTTTTAAAAACAGTGCATGAAAATCAGAATCCCGCCGAGTCTCTCCCGATGCGGGATTGCAACAACTGGCAACAAGAGGCAGAGCCTGAAATAAGCTCAGCGAGGAGAGGCAAAGGGAAAGGCTGGAGTGGCAGCTAACATCCCGAGTCTCAGCCCATACTGCCTCTTATCTTCACCCCCAGTGCTCCCCCAGATCTGTCCCCCCCAGCATCATTAACTGTCTCCTGCAGCTTTCACTCCTGGCAGCCACTTTCCTTCCTTCTTCCTTCCCTCCTCCTGGGCTCCTGCCACTGACCCCTTCAGCGCTGAGCGACCTGTGGCTGCAGCCCACCCTGGCTCAGGCCTAGGAAAAGTGGGGGGAAGTCCAGCAGCCGGATAGCAGAACTGGGGCCTTGGGGGCAGGCAGGGTGGGCGGGGAGCCGTGAGGGGAAGGAACGAGAGAGGGGCAGACGGAGAGATGGCGGGGGGGCATGGGTGGCATTTAAACCAACTGGAAAGGGAACAAAGTCAGATTGATGGCGTGCCGGGGAGGAGGGAAGGGCCGGAGCAGGAATGTGCCGCGCTTCTCTCCCCTCACAGCACAATAGCTGTTTTCCAGCCCGAGAATTACTTAACTCGGCGAGAATTTCAGATCCTCCGGTTCAACAGAGAAAGAACAGCAAAGTCATCAGCTTTGCCACAAAGGGCCCATTCAGCGGCCTTGCACCCCCCGGCCGGTGTCAGCAAGGGGGAAAGCGCACCGTGGGGGGGGGCAGCCACGGGACCCCACTCCCCGGCCAGTATCCCCCTCTGCAGGACTGCAGCAGCCAATGACCAGGATTGGGGCCCTGCAAGGGTGGGGGCTGGAGGGGTGGACAGGAGAGGTTGGTGTGCTGGCCACCAGGGGGTGTCGGGCTGGAGGGAGAGCAGAATATCCCCTGGCGGGGAGGAGTGCTTGGAGGTCTGGGGGGGGGGCTCTTTTAGCTTGACTCACCCTCCCTGCATGCATCTAGGCTGGGGATCCCCCTGTCCCAGAGCATGTACTTTCCATAGGGGTGAACAGAGTGGCTGGGGGAAGCACTTTCTGGGGTACCCAGACCAGCCAAAGGATGGATGAACTCCCAGGCCCTGAACCCTAGTGGCCAGACACCCCATGAAAGTCAGGGTGCAGCAGCCAAATTTCAAGGTGGCTAATCCACTCAGCAGCACCACCAGCCACCACACTTCTAGCTGGATAATATTCATCCTAAACAGCTGCCACACTCCACCCCAGAGGAGGCTGCATCTCAGTGCTGGGCAAGTGATCCCTTTTGCTGTGCGACTCTGGAACAGCTTCTGTGTTCTGCCCCAGAGGTGGCGGCATTTGAGTAGCATGGGCGATGGGGTCTCTGCCAGGGTGATCTGTCACATGGCTGTGGAGTGGGGATAGCTGCCTTACAAGTCCTCCCATAGGCCCCTGGGCTGCAGTTAGGGGTTGTTGAAAACTGGGTTCCTTCCATCCCCCTGAGATACCTCAATGCCCTGCCCAAGCACGAATACGATGCACTCCACGTCCCTGCCCACAGCATGGCAGCCTCAGAGGGAAGCAGCCCAGAAGAAGGCAAGACAGGAACAAAGGGAAATCGTACCAGCTGGGAAGCTCCGGCTGGGAGAGGAGGTTTATCACTAAACGAATAATCAAATAAAGAAAAAAGTAACCACTTCGCTATAGCCTTGACATTATTCTCATACCAGGAGGGCGAGACTGGCGCGGCGGGCAGGGCAGCCGGGAGCATGGGAAGGAGGGAGAGGGACAGGCAGTGAAAAGAGCGAGAGTGGGAGAACAAGGGAAGGGGAAGAGCCAGGGAGCAGGGTGGATGGACAGAGAATGGAGACAGAGCCAAGCAGCCTGGACCAGGGGAGCCTGAGGCAGCCTCCTCCATCACCATGGCAACGGGATACGGGCATCCCCCTCGCTGCCCCAGCCTCCTAGGATGGGGAGACACAGAACTTCCCTCCTGCCAGCTCTCCCCGCCCGCCATTTGCCCCAGTGGGGGCATGGGACCCCATGACCTTCGCTTTCTATTCCGAGTCCCCCCACGCCCCCATGGCAGCCGGCCAAGCCCAGCTGCATGGCCATGGGAGCTCTGACCTGCAGAGGCAGCCGCAGGTCACCAGCTGCCTGGCTTCGAGGGCCAGAGGCTGCCAGGACCACGGTCCTGGAGCAGCTGAATAGGGGCATTTTCAGGCACCTCTGAGGCAGGGACGGGGAAACCAAGAGAAGCAGCAAGTGCTGCCGGGGCAGGGGAGTGACACCCCAACTGCAAAACCCCTCCACGGGGGGAGTCTGGGCACTGCACAGACCCTGCCCAGCACAGCTCGCGCCCCAGTGACCTGCCAGTTCCCCCTCACCTGAGACTCTCAAAGCACAGTCCTGACGCCTCAGAGCAGCCCTGGGATATAGGTACCATGGTATCCCCATTTCAGAGCTGGGGAAACTGAGGCACAGAGCAGGGCAGGAACTAGCCAGTGAGTCCAGGCTGCAGGCAGAGATAGAAGCCAGCCATTATTAATGACCTGGAAGAGGGGCTGAGCAGGGGGTGAGGGAGGACACCACGTTACTGAGGTTAGTGAAGACCGTGAGGAACTCGAGAGGGACCCTCAACCTGGGCCTGGCCCACAGGGGGTGGATCACTTGCTAATTCCCTGTTCCGTTCACTCCCTCTGAAGCACCTGGCACCGGGGCTGATACGCTGAGGATCGCCACAGTGCAAACCCCAAGGATGGAGCTGAATCGGTCAGGCGAGGAGCGGCGGTAGCAGACAAACGCGCCCAGGAAGAGGGACTTCGGGTTTTTCCAATTTTAGTGTCTATGGCTCTCCAACCACTAGACCCCACTCCCCTCCCACTGCTCCAAATGGAACCCAGGAGTCCCAGCTCCCATGGCAACCAGCACTGGACACATCCCATCAACCTCCCGATCCTGGTTTGCTAAGGCTTGAATAGTCCAGCATCCTGATTCCTTCCTGGGAGGGAAGGGCCCACCCCAGAGTGTGGCCCCCTCAGTGAACACAGATTCCCCTCCTCACCCCAGCGCTGCAGCATGAGCGGCAGGAAACACCCACCCCGGCGCTCCAGGTTCCCGGCGCTCTCCATGCACCCCCACGCCCCATTGTCTCTCCTCCGGGACAGCCAGCTCATTCTCCTCCCAGAGCCGGCGCGCCCACCACCCTGTGCCATCCAGACCCAGTCTGGCTGCCAGCCTCCCCCCTCGCCCAGGCAACGGGCATCGGGTGACTCAGCACGAGGAAATGAATCCGCGATGCAGTCAGCATGCCCACCCACGGACACACGAGAGGCAGAAATGTCACCGGCTCGCACAGCCCGGGAGCCAGAGTTCCCCTGGCACCACTGGGACCTGGCATTGGCCACCCTGGGGGCGGTTACATCAACTATCATGACTAAGGGGCATGGCACGACCATGTCGCCCTCTCTGGGGCACAGCCTGGCCCTGGGGCACCTCCTGCCCCCAGAAGGGCCTGCACCTCCTCCGCCAGGGTGCCCGGGGGGCTTCCGGCACAGCTGCAGCCCCTCCGTCGTATTACATTGCTCATAGCCAGGCCCCTGTCACTGCAATGGGGTCAGTCCCGGTGGGTGGGGCTGATGGAACAGCTAGCCAGTCCTGGCCCATCTACTTCTATGTGTTGCTAGCACCACGTTCACCCATGGAACTCACTGCCCCAGGATGGTTCAGATGCAGAAAGCGCACTCAGCTGTGCTGGGATCTGAAACTCTGCTTTGTACATGTTTCAACCCTGGAGCCTTCAGCCCCCAGGCAGCCACTCCCTAGCTAACAGACCTGTTAGGGGCCCTGTTCCAGCCATGCAAGGGACTTATCTGCCCCCCGTTGTCCTAGTGTCCCAGCACCTCTCTAGTCACATCTTTATCCTCACAACCCTCCTGGGCAGCAGGGCAGGACCATTATCCCCATTGGTGCAGTGGAGAAACTGAGGCACAGAAAGCCGCATGACTGGCTTGTGTTCATACAGTCTGTGGAAGAGCTGCGACCGGACCCCGGGCCTCCCAGGGCCAAGCCACTGGGCCAGCTGTCTCCTCGTAACCTGTGCAACAAACCAGAGCAACACAGAAGCCCACAGTGAATGTCCCCAGGGCTGGGTCAGTCTCCCCAAAAGGTCTCACAAACCACTTCATGTTCATTTTTCTCACTTCGTTTCCGCTCCAATGGGTCGCTGGGGAGCCTGGGGGGTCTGGGATGGAATCTCTGCACCCCACATAGACAGAGGGGTCTGCCCCTGTTTGCTCAGCCCTGCATCAGGCCCTGGGTGGAGACCGGGCAAGGGCCACAGGGTGCAGGGCTGGGAGCCCCTATGCTTGTGTCTAGCACAGATGCCCCATATCACCTGAGCCCAGGCACCTGCCTCAGTGTCCCTGTCTGTGAAATGCGGGAGTCTGTAGGAGCTAGGCTCTGAGGAGGTGGAAACGCTGAACTGGAGCCTGCCAGGTGCTTTCAGAGCCCGGGATGCTCCAAGGCATCAAGGTCCGAGGCGGCTCCCGGGGCTGGGGCAGGGCAGAGCAGCGATTCCATAGAATGGCCGGAAGGGCCCCCAGCCTGAGCGCCCCCTTCGCCCCCCAACAGCTGGACCCTTCCCCGGAGCCTCCAGCGCTCCTTGCTGCTGAGGGGGTTCCCAGCCCTCCGAGTTGGGGCTGGAACACCCGGGGGGGGGTGCAGAGTCCGGGGGTGCACAGTCGGGGGGGTGCAGAGTCGAGGGGTCGGGGGGGTGCAGAGCCAGGGGGTCGCAGAGTCGGGGGGCCGGCGGGGGGTGCAGAGTCGGGGGGTGCAAGGGACGGGGGCCGCCAGACCAGCTCCACGCAGCCGCTGGGAGTTCAAAACCCAGCCAAACCCCCGAGCGAAGGGGCAGCAAATCGCCGGGGGGTTCAGGGAAGCCCGCTCCGGTCTGGGAACAAGCTGCAGGCGGGTCCAGGCCGGTCACCCCCGACTCGGGGGACGGACTGGGAACAGCCCCCTCCACCCCCCGGGAGGGGCGGTGGGGGTCCAGCCGCTCGGGATCCAGCTCCAAAGGTCTCGCTGCCGGGCAGCCCCCCGGAGAGCGACCCCGGTCTCCCAATTCGCTCCCCCTTGTACCTGGACGGCTCCGGCCCCTGGACTCGCCCTGCAAAGCACCCGGGCCCCGGGCCCCAGCCGCGCCAGGGACAAGCCGCCAGGGCCCGGGTTAATGGGTAACGGGGAGCGGGGAGGGGGGCAAAGCACCCGGCTTAGCGAGGGCGGGACCAGCCCCAGGAGCGGGGCGCCCCCGGGGGTCCCCGGGCCGGGCGCCCCTTACCTGGCTCATGAGCCGGTCGGCCCCCGTGTTCTCCTCGTCCTTGAAGATGATGTCGGGGTTGTAGTTGGGCACCAGGTCCCTGAAGCGCTCGGCGCGGCGCCCCAGCCGGCCCTCGGCCCGCCCGCTCGCAGCCAGGGTCTGCTCGGGCACGCTGGGCACGAATTGCTTGTAGCGCAGCGGGACCAGGTGTCTCCGGGCCTGTCGCCTGCGCCCCGGCGGGCCCCGGCCCGGCCCGCAGCCCCGGCCCGGCGGCAGCAGGCAGCAGGCCAGGCAGAGCAGGCTGAGCGCCAGCGGGCCGTGCCAGGGCATCGCGGGGTCTGGCCGACGGCTCAGCTGCCTCCCGCGGCTCCGGGGTCCCGCATCTGTGCGGAGCCAGGTACCCCCGACCGCCCCGGGGCCCCCCCGGGCGCTGCCAGCCCGTAGCGCCCGGGGACCGCTCCTGGCACCGCTGCCCCTAGGGCCCGGGGACCGCTCCTGGCACCGCTGCCCTAGGGCCCGGGGACCGCTCCTGGCACCGCTGCCCTAGGGCCCGGGGACCGCTCCTGGCACCGCTGCCCCTAGGGCCCGGGGACCGCTCCTGGCACCGCTGCCCCTAGGGCCCGGGGCCCGCTCCTGGCACCGCTGCCCTAGGGCCCGGGGACCGCTCCTGGCACCGCTGCCCTAGGGCCCGGGGACCGCTCCTGGCACCGCTGCCCCTAGCGCCCGGGGACCCCTCCTGGCACCGCTGCCCTAGGGCCCGGGGACCCCTCCTGGCACCGCCATGCCCAGGTACCCTGGGTGCTCGGCCGCGCCCTCTGCTGCGGGGACCCTTGGGTGCCAGTCGCGCGCCCCGGGCAACGTCCCCCTGCTGCTGCCAGGCACTGGGCAGCCCCGCCGGGTCTTTCGCTGCTGCTGCCCCTGCCAGGCTCCCGGCTCCGCCTTTAAGAGTCCGTCCCCCGGGAGCGGCGGCCACATCCCCCCGGTGCCGCCCCCGCGGAGCCCGAGCCAGCGGTCACTGGCGCGCCCTGCACCCAGCACCCAGCGCGCGTCCCCGCGTAACCTCTTCTTGTGCTCCCGCGCGTAACCCCCCTGGATCCTGCATGCGCGTCCTCGCGCACTGCCAGCCTCGGTGCACCTGAGCGCGCTCCCGCCCTTTCACCTGCGGCGCGCCCCACCTGGCCCCAGCGGGAACGCGGCTCTGCCCTTCTCCGAAGCGCGCTCCTGACAGGCGTCCTTACCCCTGTCACAGTGGGGCCCAGCGCACCCCCATTGCCGGCCCCCCAAGCCCTTATCGCACCCCACTCCCTGCACCCCCGAGTCTTCCACCCCCCACTGCACCCTCCTCCCCTTCTCAGCACCCCAGCCCATGCCCCCCCTTCCCTCTTCCCACCCCAGTGCGTTTCCTTCCCCCCTTCTCGCTCCCCAGGTCCCCAGCCCCCCTTTGCACCTCGTCTCCTGCACCCCCTCCCCTCCGGAGCACAGTCCGCAGCAGGCTCCTACGGGTCAGTGTAAACCCACCTCTGGTCTCCCAGGGGTTGCCTGCACCCAGGGAGGGGGAGCTCGGGTGCCCCCATTGCAGGAGATCTAGCCCCCCCCATCCCAGCCAGGAGGGTTAAAGGGCCTAATTCCCAGGGGGAAAGTGGCCTCCCCTACTGAGCTGGGGTCCCCCTCCCGCACAGGGCTATAGCCCCCCACGCCGGGGCCAGCCTCTCTCGTGCGGGGGGTGTCAGGTGAGAATTTAGCCTGGGAGCAGGGGGCCCTCAACCGCCGGCGCTCTCCTCTGGAGCCGCTGGCTCCGGCCACTGTTGGGAGACCCGGGGAGATGGGCCCTGGTCCGAGCCAGCCTGGCCTGCCCCAGGGCGTGTCCGTCTCCCCCGCACCCCGACATCCAGCACCTGCCTCGCCCGGCAGGCGTATTCCTGGCGGCGTCCTCACAGGCCATCCGACGCAGTGGGGATCCCCCCACGAAGGCTCACGCTCCAATACCCCCCTTAGTCTATCCGGTGCCACAGGACTGGAACTCCTGGAGACCCCAGGACAATCCTGGAGGGTTGGCAACCCTCCTCCCCCAGGGGGTCCCTGCTGGAGTCGTCGGCCAGGCCCCAGGAGCGGGGGAGGTGCAGCTTCCAGGGTGGGGGCCCCAAACATTCAGCAGCCACTTTTGAAAACGGCAAATCCCCCCCCCGCGGGCGGGGGTCGGGGCTCCTCCTGCAGCATTTCCGGCTCTGGCCAGCAGAGGGCAGGCTCCTCTCATCCTAATTTGCCTTTTGTTGCAGTTCAGAGGACCCAAAGTTGAATAAATTCACCACCAAAGGGGAAGAGCCTAGAGCGACCTCTGCCCTCCCCTGGGCCGGGCACCCGGGCTCCCAGCCCCTGCCAGGGCACCCACGCTCCCAGCCGGACCTGTGCCCCAGGGCCCTCCCCCCTGCAGGTCCCCAGGGTCACTTGGGCGCCTACCAAGCAGGTTGGAGGCCCAAGGCCCGGTGGGGGGGGCCCAGCTCTGAGCAGGCTGAGCCAGCTCCCCCCAGTGCCGTGGCCCCCAGGTGGGAGACGCAGGCTGGGGCAGGTGCACCGAGCAGCGCCCACTGGCGGGTGGATCGGTGCCAGGCCGGGGCGGCTGGGAGAAGAGCATGTTCCAGGGAAGCCGGGCAGCCATGGCCACATTTCCTGCAATATACACCCAGCTTCCTGATCAGCCCCTGTAAAAACAGGATCGGTTGGGCAGGGCAGCGAAGAGACAGCAAACTCCCAGCTGTGATAGCCAGGCCAGGCCGGTTCCCAGCCCCCTGCGGCCGCTCCCCCCATCCGGAGAGCCGGGGCAGGATGGGTGGGAAGGTTTGGCACTAGGGCAGTTTCCTCTGTGCTCGGAGTGACAAACACCCCATGAAACTTGGCTTGCGGCCGGAGGCATCGCTGCCCCCTCACACAACCTCCCCCCCCCCAATATAGGGTGTTGTGAAGGCAAAGGTTATGATGGGGTTCAAAAGAAAACTAGATCAGTTCCTGGAGGACAGGTCCATCATTGGCTATTAGCCAGGCTGGGCAGGGATGGTCTCACAGCCCCCCTTGGTCTCCCTTCCCCCACAGCTCTGTTGCTGCCCCTCAATCCCAACCTAGAGCCCCAAAGCTCCCAGTGACAGATTGCCTGCCCCCCTTCTCAGCTAGCCTGGAGCTGCTGCTGGTGCTCTAGCCCAGCCTGGGCCCCCTCTGGCCCATAGAACCCTGCAGGGACTCTCTCTATGGGCACGGGGGGGGGGGGGCAGGGAAAAGGGGCCCCTGAAAGCCAGGAGCCCACCCAGCAGCCCAGCCCGGGCCCCCTCTGGCCCATAGAACCCTGCAGGGACTCTCTCTATGGGCGGGGGGGGGGGCAGGGAAAAGGGGCCCCTGAAAGCCAGGAGCCCACCCAGCAGCCCAGCCCGGGCCCCCTCTGGCCCATAGAACCCTGCAGGGACTCTCTCTATGGGCACGGGGGGGGGGCAGGGAAAAGGGGCCCCTGAAAGCCAGGAGCCCACCCAGCAGCCCAGCCCTCACCTTTGCGCTGACTCTGTTTCTGCTGCCTCGCCCAGGGCTGGGGGGAGGGTGGAAGAGGCTCGTTCGTACAGCCAGGAAAATGGGTAATTACACCCAAAAGCAAAGGGGGAGTCAGACAGGGTGTGGCACCTTCCAGGCTGGGATGGGGGGAGGAGGGAAGCTGTGAGTGTATATTCACACACCCATTTGGATACGCCGGAGAGCAGATCCTGCTTCTGCTGCAGCAGCCCCAGCTTCCCCCAACAGCCCCAGAGTTGGGTGGGTGCAGTTTTGCACATGCCCCAGCACCTGGGGGAGGAACAAGTTGTGCCCAGCTCCAGCAGCAGGAAACCAAGGGGCAGGCACAGCACTCCAGGAGCTGGGAAGCACATTTCCCATCAGGAATTTCAACAGACGGAGCTGGTGTCTCGTAAGCCACTAGCCTCCGAGCATGTATTAAAAGACACTTTTTATTATTTAAATAAAAAACACACAGCAGTTGACAGCTGATCCGCACTGTCACTATCAGCTGACAGCACAGAGACCTGACACACTCATTAGACAAAGCAAAGCTTGCCCTAGGCTCCCATGCTTCAGGGCAGGAACACAGCAGGAAGGACTGGAGATCCTGGCCCACACCCCTTTCAGCTTTGTCCCCCCACCCCAATGCTAATCCCCGGGGGGGACTGACATTTACAGCCTCCCCCCGCACACACAAATACATTCTCTCCCCCCCCCCCAAACTCCTCCCCCTCAGAGGCAGGATCAGGCACCAGCCTGAGCCGTGCTGGCTAAGGGGTGTCTGTAGCCAGAGCTCCTCCCCCTATAACCCAGGGTGAGAAACAGAAACCCCCAGGTGTTTGAATGACAAACCCCACCCCACCGACACCTCCCTGGGTCCCTGCCCCACCTGGGAGCCCTGCTCAGTTGAAGGCTGTCCTAAGTCAGTGTCAGAGAGACAGGAGCAGCCTGGGGCTAAGGGGGGCAGGCAGACAGAGCAGGGAGGGGCTGAGCTCACTGGGTGAGGGGAGTGGGGAGGGTCTCAGAGCGGGGGGGGGGTCTTTCACCCATAAAACATCAGGGCAGCAGCTGTTCAAAAAAAATAAAAATAAAAAATGCCCACACAGAAAACGCAGCCAGCAAAGCAGACGAATGCGCGGCCCATGGCCGCCTAGTGTGCTTGAGTGAGGTATGTAACCATGGCGCCGGGGGGTCTGCACGGGGCAGGGCTGGGCCCTGGGGGGCTCGGGGCAACAACTCTCGTGAGGCAGCTTCTGCAGCGGCTAAACCCCCGCTCCCCGCAGCGGCCCCTGCTGGGAGAGGCTGGGACTGGACTTGCAGGGAGCTGCCCCCACAGCCAGTGCCCTGCCCCCCACAGCGCCCCCTGCTGGCCAACAGCTCCCATTATAGTCCCGGACATCTTCCTGCAGGGTGCCTGGAGCTGCCTTCCCCCCCAGGAGGCTGCAGCAGTGGGGGGAGGACTGAAGGGGGGAGAGGGGGAACGGCTCAGCAGCAGTCCCAGCAGAGAATTCTCCTGTCTCCCCCGCTGGGGATCGAATGCAGGGGGGGGGAGGCGGGGGGGCCTCGATCCGCCCCATCCCAGCATCCGCACCACAGGAGGATACCGGCCCCTTCTCACCAGCAGACCATTGGGCGGAAGCAGACGAGGGCGGAGTCAGCCAGGCCCCGCCCCTTCGGCTCAGAATGCAGGAGACACATAAATCCATCGAGTCAGGGCGGGGGCTGCCCCCCGCCCCACGGCCTGGAGGGGCCGCAGCAGCCCCCATTTCCCAGTCGTTGGCTGGGGCCAGACTCGTCCTAGCAGAGCTTGCTGGGTTGGCAGGTGCACGTCACGGGCAGAGGCAGCTTGTGCAAACCTGGCCAGGGGAGACACCGGTTAGGGGCCATGGTGACATTTCCCCTCCATGTCCATCCCCCTGCTGGCAGCCTGGACTGGGGCCAGGGGCCCATTCACCCACAGGCCTGGCTCACCGGCAAATCGCCTCCCCCAGGGCCCTGCAGGTCTGTGACACGGACACACCAGGCTCCCTGGCCTGGGGACCAGCTCCCCCCACGGATGCAGGCGGCAGGCCCAAGACTCACCGAAGGCTCGGATGAGCTCGGCCCGCACGGCCCACGTAAACTTCTTCACCAGGCATAGTGTGGTGAGGGCAGCGAAGAGCATGTTGTAGAGGAAAACAATGTAGAAATTCCCCAGCCAGTTAAACCTGCCAAAGTCGCCCAGGAGGTCAAACCGCGTGATTCCTGCAAGAGAGAGAGGCTGAGCGCTCCCCACAGTGGGGCCGGACCCCACTGTACCTCCCCCTGCAGCCCCAGGCCTGGGCTCCCCCAACACCCCCCTTCCTGACCCACAGCCCCTTGTTATTCCAGCCGTGCCTCTGCCCCTCAATCCCAACCTACGGCCCCTAAGCGGCTGCTCCAGAGCTCCAGCCCCTGGCCAACGGGATGGGCCTCCAGGATAGGGCAGTTCTGCTGGCCCAGTCCAGGGGTGCGTGTGCGTATCGGGAGCCACTCAGTTCCGCCCCAGGGGCGCGCGGTTCCCCAGAGCCCAGCGTGGCCGCAGGAGACTCACCCAGCGTTCTGGAGAAGACGGGCAGCGCGGAGCTGAGGACCAGCAGGGACACACAGTTCCCAATGATCTGGGCGGAGGGGGAAGAGACAGGCCTTGAACCTGGGAGCCAGACTCCCCCTTCCCCCCACGTGTGGGCACAGGACCCCTCCCGCCCCCCAGAACACCGCCACAACTCCGTATCCGCCACCCAGCGAGCCACAAGACACCTGCGAGCCCCTCTGGCCAGGATCAGCGGCCCCACCCCTGGAATTAGGGAACCAAGATCCCCAGCTGGACTCTGGCTCTGGGGCAGGCTGGGGGCTCCCGCTCAGCATCCATGTCTAACTGGGGGGCATCTGACGGGGCAGCTCACAGCTAGGCTTCTCCCCATCCAGCCTGGCGCCGGAGCCATGGCGCCCTCGTGTGGCGAGATGATGCAATGCAACCGCCCCCAGGGCTGGGAATAGAACCCAGGCGTCCTGAGTGCGGCCCTGGTGCTGGGCCCACCACACCGTGGTCCCTAGTGGCTCCATGCGGGTAGCAAGCGGCTCTGGCTGCATGGAGGCAGGGGGCACCTGGTGGCGGAGGGGCAGATACCACTTACCTTGGTCATGGGGGTATCCTGCCTCACGGGGAGCAGCCTCATGAACAGGGGGGAGCTGTAGAAGCCCACAACGGAGGAGACCATCAGATAGCTGAGTCCAGGGGTTAAGGAGGAATAACGGAGTGGGGGGGTGGAATCTGTTGGGCCCAGGGAGCTGATGCAGGGACTGGGATGGGGGCACGGCACCCAGAGGGGCAGGGAAGGGGGGGACTGGGCTAGCAAACCCAGGCCCTGCCCCAGAGAGAGCAGCCCCCCTGCAGGGATCAGACGGAGGGGCTGGGGCTGCACATCCCAAGGATACAAGATGAGAACCACCTGCAGGGCGGCGCCAAAGGACCCAAAGATGGAGAAGGAGACCTGCCCCAGGGGTGCGTCCTGCAGGGAGAAAGAGCAGAGGGTCGGTGTGGGGGGCAGATTGGACCAGGAACCGATCAGCCAGCTCTGGGCTCATGTCCCAGGATGTCCCAGAGCCCCTTCACGCTGTCACCTGGTGAGCACTTCCCCCCGCATGGATCCATGGGGCAAGCACAGACCATGCAGTGCAGGGTGAACCCCCAGACCTGGAGAGGCCCGGTAGGGGGCTAGGTAGCTGGGTCTCCCCATTGTTGATGGTGCATCTATTGGGAGCTGGGCTGAGACCCAGCAAACTCGTCCCATGCATGGGCCCATGGCAGAGAGGGAAGGGTTAAACTCAGCTCAGACCCCCCCACCGCGGTACCTGAATCCCCCGCGGCATCGCGGCATCATCCAGCAGCAGCTCCAGCGTGTGAAAACAGACGACGAGCACAGAGATGGCCTGGGAAGGACCAGAAGGGAGGTCAGTGCGGCCTCCTCCCCGCACCCTTGGGGGTCCTTCCCCAGGGAGCTTCACAGAGAATAACCCACCCATCCCCAACAAGCAGGGAAACCGAGGCACAGACATCAGGCAGGCCCCCCCCCCCCCAGCACCTACCGTCAGCGCCAGGAGGCACAGCATGGCCAGGGGGTAGCCCAGATTCCGCTGCCAGGGCGAGACACAGCGCCGCAGCTCTGCCGGGAAGCACAGGACACGCCCCGGGTGAGCAAGTGGTCAAGACTCCACCATCTGCCCCCTTGAGAATGAACGCTGCCCCCCTCCCCTCCACCACCCAGATCAGAGCATCCCGCTGATCTCACCACCCAGCAAGCGGGGAGTGAACCCAGGAGTCCCACTCCATCCCCCCCCTGCCCCGAGCTCTCTGTCTCCCCAGCCCCGCTCCTTACCCAGCGCCAGTCTCCGGCTCTGGATGGCCAGGAACTGCTCCTGGAGCATGGCCGCGCTCAAGTTCAGCCAGCAGGAGGTGGGACCTGCAGAAGGAGAGAGTCCCGAGGGGTGAACTGGGGGACGGGGGGGCTGAGCCCCTCCGGGAAGGGGCCGTTGGAGTGAGCCGGGATCACGCCCCTCCAGCACCCGGGGCAGGGCATGGGGGACACACTCACTGGCAGAGATCTTGCGGGAGAGGGCGGCTTCCTCGAACCTTGTGCAGTTCAGCTGCTCGTCCAGATCCTCCAGCAGCTGCAGGGGGGACGACAGAGGGAGAGCGCGGCGCCCGTTAGCCACCACGCAGCTGGGAAAGCAACACCCCATCCCTCCCCCACGGCGGGCTCGACCCCAGCAAACAAGGGGTTAACCTCTCCACTCAGCGTCCCCCGGTGGGGGTGGGGGGGCAGGAGATAGGGCGAGGGCGGGGCAGGAACAGGGAGCCTTACCCTGGGCTTGACCAGCAGCTTCCCGGTGACGGTGAACATGCGGGAGAGGCCGACAGGCGTGCACACTGCGGGGGGGCAGAGAGCAAAGGAGCAGGGTGAGAACAGGTACCGGCCCCCCCTTCTATTGGCAAAAGGAACCAAAGGGATCCGGCCCTTTCTGTGTCTGCCAGTGGGGCGGGTTCGAGCCTGGGGCCTTCATGGTCTCGGCACCCAGAGCTGGAGAGGTCCCTGCCCTGAAATCAGCCCCCCTCCCACAGTTCTTTTCCGAACCTGCATCGGGCTCCGAGAGCAGCGGGAGACACCTCTGATGAACAGTCACTCAGTTCTGTGGCCATGAGGTGTGGCAGGGTGTCCGGGGGGGCCACACTGCCCCCCCAGGAGCAGGCCTGGCTAGAGAGCATGCTCCACCCTGTGGGTACCTGGCCTGGCATCAGCCCGTCCGTCAGGGAGACCCCGGCACCACCCAAAAGGGATTGGTCAGGAAAATCCACCAACAGGTTATCCAGGGCGGGGGGGGCGGGGGAGGAAGATCCTGAATTCCAGCCCCTGCATTCAGACTTTTCCGGACCAGAGCCAGCTCGGAAGCTCCTGGAAAAATGTCCACCAGACCAAGCAGGAGACGCACGGATCAGGGCTGGAGGCAGAGTCTGGCTACAGAGGCTTGCATGGGCCTTTGTTTGGAGGAAGGGACAGACTCCACCCCGAAAAAGCTCCCAGTCTTACTACGCAAGCCCCATTTCATCAGAGACTCCCCCCAGGTCACCCGAGCAGTCTGTGTCACACAGGAACGGAAGCCAGGAACCATACGGCCAGCCTGCCCCCTTGCATTTGTTCAGGGGAGGGCTGGAAACTCAGCTTGGACCCCACAGATCCCCCCTCAGCCCCCAAAGAAATCAAACCATCCACTTACACAGCAGCAGCAGCCCCCCAAAGAGTGAGATGCAGGAGTAGAGGTAGGGGAGGTAGTATTCCCACAGGTCTGTGGAGAGGAGAGGGTTAACATTACACACCCAGGCTGGGGTAAGCCATGGGGCCCAGAAGACCCTCGGTGCCAGGGCTGGGCAGGGGGCCGGGAATGGGAATCCTTGGCACTCAGCAGGAGATGGTCACTCCCACCGGAGCAGGGTATGGGTGGGCTGGGGGGAGGACATTAACTAGCATGTCTGATAAGGCTTGTCACCCCAGAGCATCACAGCAAGGGGGGTTGGGTACCAATCACCCCACTGTGCAGATAGGGAAACTGAGGCATGGGGCAAGGCAGAGTTTTGCCCCCCTCATAACAAGCCACTGGTAGAGATGAAAAATTCAACCCAGGAGTCTGGACCCTAGCCCCTGGACCACACTCCCTTTTCCCAGAGCTGGGAAGAGAACCCAGGAGTCCTGTCCCTCCGTCTGAGAGCATGCAACCCCCCTTCCACCATCACCGCCCCGCCCCGTGGGGAGCTCGCGCTGCCCGGCCACTCGCCGTAGAGGGATTCCTGGCTGCCCGTGTCCTCGTCCACAATGGCTGATGCCACCCAGACCATTCCCAGCACCAGCAGGGTCAGCAGCAGCAGCTCCACGAAGGTCTCGTAGACTCGGGCCAGGATGCCCTGCGGGGGGTGGGGGGAGGAATTTAACACGGCGTGGGTGGCACCAAGGGCAGTGGGGGAGACAGACCCGGCAGCTGGTACCTTCTTGGATCCCACGAAGCCCTCGGCCTCGGTGAAGAAATACGCGAAGGGCATGAGGAAGACCAGGGAGAGGTTGGAGAAGAGGAAGACCAGGTTCCAGAGGCCTGGAGAGAGACGGACAGGTGAGCCCCCCGGAGCCCAGCCCCCTGGGCCATGCCCAGGCTGGCGGGACGGGGCAGGACGGGGCGGGGCAGGACGGGCGCTCACCGTGGATCAGCGAGCCGTTCAGCCACTGGATGTAGTCGTTGTGCGGGAAGAGCAGCAGAACCTCGTTGGCGAGGATGGAGAAGGGCACCAGCAGCAGGGCACCCAGCGAGACGGCCAGCGTGAAGGTACACAGCGACAGCCTGCGGGGCGGCGGGGGGCAAGCATGAGCTTGGCTCCTCCACCCCTTCCCCAGCCAGCCTCCCGAACGGCCCCCAGGGCGCAGGGCAAAGCCAGCGGGGCGCGAGGGGACCCGCCGTGGCTGGAATGAGAGCGGGCAGCACCCAGGGGTGAGTGCCGGCCGCGCCTCGCCCCGAGGCAGCCGGTGACGCGAGTTCTGCCCGGTCTCAGTGCGTGGAGCAGCTCAGCGAGACTCAAACCAGCACGTGCCTCGGGGAGAGACGTGTTAGCCGCTGCCCCCCCCCAGAGCTGGGGAGAGAACGCAGGAGTCCTGAGCCCCATCGCCCTGCTCAACCTGCAATCCTCAAACCTGCCCTGTCCCAGCACGCTGGGGGGTGGGGAAATGCGTCAATACGGGAAGGGGCGAAGGACAGCCAGGAGCTTACGCAATTCTGTCGACAGCGGCATCCTCGTCATCCTCAACTGCAGAGAGATGGGGGAGAAAAGCCGTTAGCTCAGCAGAGACCCTCACGCTCGTTACACCTCACGGGACAGAGTCGGGGAAGCTTCGGCCAAGAGCCACAACAAGGTTTTGTGGCATGGGTGGGGCAGGAGGTTTCATGGCCTGGGGGTTGCCGGGCCGGGACTCAGCTCTGCTAGACTCCTGCAAGGCCCAGGGCGAAGCCCCTCTGCCCCCAGCTCTGAGATGGGGAGAAGGGGCCTCTGCCTAGCCTATGGGAAATGGGCACTGCTTGGGGGCAGGGTCTCTGCACCTGGTCACAGCGGGGGTCCCAGGTGATGCCAGAATACCCAGGCCAGCAGCTTGTCCCAGACAGATCCCTCCCTCGCTGCCCTGCAGCCGGATGTCCAGAATTATTCAGCCAATATTATGTGTTTTTAAGAGAATCCAGGTTTATGCTAAAGCGAGCCCATGGCCCCTGCATCTCTGTACTGAACCACATTAAAAACGGCGCGTAAGCTTTTGTTCTGGGGGCACGCAGAGAACTGTGCTGAGCTTTGTGACAATGATACAAACGGACAGAATTGTTGCTAAAAACTCGGCGCGGATTTCCAAGAGCCTAGTGCCCGGGAACTGAAGTACTAGGGTCAGAGGGCACCAAGGCATTTTGGGGAGTTTGTGCCCATGGTAGCAGGCTCAGGTGTGTGTGTAGACAGACACCTTGGCAGCACTGCACTGCTGGTTGTACCCCTGGCTCGGGGAAGATTTACACCCCACCCCCCCCGTATTTGTGCCAACTAATCTGGCTCACACTCGGTAAATCTGGTTGACTGGGATTATTTGACATTTTCTTAGTAAAGGAGCCGACCCTCCAAGCAGTGACTGGCACCCCCAGTAGGTTCAATCAAAGGAGTAACCTCAGGGACGGGAACGTGGGCTCATCGATTTCCATCCACGTGCCACACAGACGGGGGCATTGGTGACTCAGACAAGCCCAGGTGCCTGCTGGTGTCTCCCCAAAGCAGGCTCCCGTGTGCTGCACCTGGCTGCCTGACACCCCCAGGGCCTGGCAGCCTGTCTAGCCCGGGGGCAGCCCCCACCCCGACCCCCAAGAATCATCCTGGGCTTGGATTTCTCAGAGTCAAAACAGAGACGGCCCAAGGCTGCGGGGGGCAGAGCAATGGGAAAAGGGGAAGGGGGGGGGAGTGACAAGACAGCACCGCCTAACAAAGGGCTCAGCAGCCCCCCTCCCCCATCTCCACTCCGCCTTCGCTCCCACCAAGCCGCCAGCAGCTCCCATCCGTATTCAGGTCACACGTCTCCTCTCCCTGTTCCCTGGCCAGCCCCGCCTGGCTCCGTGCCAAGCTGAATGCTCACAGCCAGTTCCCATCCCCTGACCCTCACCAACCCCCCAACCCCGGCAGCCGTTCCCCGCACCCCGGAACCCGTCCGTGCGGCAGGCGGCTCAGCGCCGGGCGTTTCAGCCCTGACACGGCACAGGGGTCGGCACCGTGGCCGCTGCAGGGCAGCAGTAAAAACTACAGAAATGCTGCACAAAGAACTGTGTGAAAGCGGCCCAGCGACGCAGTCAGAGCGCGGGGCAGCGAGGCTGCAACAGCCTGCTCGACTCTGTCCCCAGCTGCACCCCCAGTTCGCAACCCTGCTCCTGCTCCAGGGCTGGCTCTGCGTTTCCAAGGGCTTGTCTGCACAGGCAGATCTGGCCCCAAGCACCCCCAAAGCAGGGGCAGTGCACCGAAATGAAAGCGGGGCACTGTCACTCCCCACACTGGCGGTTTACATCGGCACAGGAATCCCCAAGGCAGGCCAGCCCCACAGGGCACCCAGAGTCTCTGGCTGAGGGTGGAATGCTCCCATCAGGAGAGCTATTCTGGGCAGAGTTTCCTCAGGGGTAGCAACTCCCATGGAAAAGAGCCAGCAAGCGCAGGGGGTGGGAGGGGCATTGGGGCAGCGCAGTGGGGAAGGGGAGCAGGGTACACAGGCATTGTCAGCACTGTAAGGCAACCCCCAGCCACTACAATACCCCCTCCTCTCTCAACCAAAGGTTTGAAGTCCTTTACAGACACCAGTTAAGCCTCACATCCTCTGTGCACAGCAGGTAAGGTATTGCTTCCCCCAGCCTGAAAAGCAGCCACCTCTGGGGTGGGGCACAGCCACTGATTAACGGCCCACAGCATCGCTGCCCATCCTGCAGCCCACTGAAATGGCCGCAACAGGAGTCACATTCTGCCTCCCCAGATGTGGCATTTGGCCAGCGTGTCAGACACAAGACCCCGACTCTCCTGAAAAGGGTCCCGGGATCTCCACCGCCGGGCCAGGAGCTCGGTTTCACACCCTCCCACAGAGACCGGATTCAGCTCAGAGGGAAGCGCTCTCCTGACAGGATCTCCACCAGGTGTTTCCACCCTCACCAGACACGACAGAGAGTGGAGCTTTCCCTCGACCGGGAAACGCACCATCTGGAAAGACGCAGATGGGGCTGGGAGACGACAGGACTCCAGACTCGCCTCAGCGTGAGTGGCTGTACCAGCCCACCTGAGACAGAAACCCAGGGGCCGTGTGTGTATGGTGCTGTGGGGGGGGGGATCCCCTGGATTTCAGGCCAGATGCTTGGGCCCTGAGCCACCCAGGCTGGCTTATGGGGGCAAAGGAGCATAGTGGGGGGGAGGATAAGACAGCAGGTGGCCAGAGGAGCCAGGGTCAACATGTGCATTGGCGGGGGGGGGGGGGGGAGAACCTATGGGTCAATTCTTATTGATGTATAGGCCTGCCACCAGGGCCTTGGTGAGAGCTGGGGTGCACACAGCACGGGGAGACATGGGTCCCCTCCCAAGCCAGAGGGGAGCAGCCCAGGGAGCCCCTGCCAGGCACGGTGGAAGCCAAGTCCTGGCCTCAGCACATGAGTCCCTGCCCACATGGGGGTCTGCGCCCCGGGGAACGCAGTGCATCGGGCCAGATCCATGGGTCTGCAGACCCTGCAGGGGAGCCGTGTGCAAGGGGGCCCCGTTGGCGGGGAATGCGCTACCCACCCCAACGCACAAGGCACAGCCAAGGACACCCATGGCACAAGCACCAGGCTGACCCTGCAGATCCTCGCCACTGGGCTTCCCCCCAGGGAGCAGAGCTTCCGCTCCGAGCTGCGGGGGCGGCGGAGGGCAGAGGGGTCCCCCTTCCCGGCTCTCAACAGAGCCTGCAGCCCCCTCCCCCATTCTGTGCCCAGATGCCCCCTTGGCTCCTGCCCACCCCAGCTCACAGGATGCGGGGCAGCCTGGCTCCATGCCACGCAGCCCCCAGCATGGTGGGGGGACCCCCAGGGACGGGACGGGTTCGGCCTTTGGTAAGACAACTCCTGAGGGAGGGCA
Source organism: Lepidochelys olivacea (assembly GCF_965140295.1). NCBI lineage: Eukaryota > Metazoa > Chordata > Testudines > Cheloniidae > Lepidochelys > Lepidochelys olivacea. The sequence continues at coordinate 1,731,514 of NC_140430.1, forward strand.
AGGACGGTGCGGGGTCAGGTGGAGGGGCCACCATGCGGCTCTCCTGCCACGGACTCTGCCTAGGGGGCCTGGTGTTTCAGCCCCATCCCCCTGCTCCCTGCCCAGGTCCCCCAGCATCCGGCTCTGGGCTCGCTGCACAGCCCCGGGGAGGGGAGCGCCATGGTGACGACACCATGCAGCGCTTGGGAGATGCTGGTCTCTGAGCCCAGATCCCGGGGGGGGGGGATGTTGCCCATGGCAACCGCAACACAGCAGCAATGTAAACAAACCAAGGGGGGCCCTCCCCAGCAGGACGGGGTGTCCCCTGGGGATGCACCAAACAGCACACAGCAAAGCTGCTGCAGGAGGTTTGGCCCCTGGCTCAAGCAGCCCGGGGGGGGGGGCAGTGTGCGGGGGGGGGGAGCTGCTGGGGGCCCTGGAGTTGGAATTCAACAAGAGCCCCGTGCAGGGAGGGGGCAGCCAGAGCCAGGGGCCTGGCCAGAGCCAGGCCAGTCACCTGTGGCGAAGTCCGTGTGTTTCTTGAAGCGGGTTATGACGAAGTGGCTCAGGATATAGAGGCTGGCGAAGAGCAGCGTGCAGATCTGCAGAGAGGGAGGGAGGGAGGGTCAGAGGTGGCCCAGGCAGCTGGATCCCACCCGCCGTGCTCCCCATTCCCCCCTGCACCAATCCTCCCCTCCTCAACCCACCTCCACGCCCCCATTCGCTGCAGGGAAAGCGCTGACCCCCCCGGGCAGGAATCCCAGCTCCGAGCTGTGGTGCCCCTCCCAGGAACAGCTCGCGCTGGGTGTCTCTCAGGGCAGCAGCCCCCCGCCTGCCGCCACACAATACCCAGTGCTGCACTGGGGGCAGGGTTTCTATACTGATTTCTGCCTGACCCCATGCCAGCTGGAAATGGGACGCCCTGAAGCCTGGTTGCTCCTGCAGCCGAGCAGAAGGGGCGGATGGGGGGATGACAACTCCAGTTTAAAGGTACCCTCCAATCCAGAGCTGCCAGCCTGGGGCTCTTTTCAGAAGTCTGGACCTGGACCCACAAGGGAATCTCCCTCAAAGCGGCCAGCCCCAGAGCCGTTCAGCCGCCCCCAGCACCAAGCCTTTGCACTGCAGACACGACCAGCACGGCGGCCCAGAAGCCCCACACATGACATGTTTCTGGGGCTCCTTTGGCTGAGAGGCTCAGGATGCCCCCAGTTCATTGTCAGACTCTGCACCATGCTGGGCTCTATTCAGGTACGTCCCCGCCCTGCCGCTCCACAGCGTCCGTCGCCCGAAAATGACCCGCGAGGCCTGGCTGTGAGCTCAGCCCGTAACCTGCCCGCGTGGGTATTTGCTGCAGAGGGCAACAGGACAGGACAAGGCAGGGAGGGAGGGTATTGTGTTGGTGGGGTTTGCATTTTGCAGGGGCAATTGGAGCAGGGCATAGTGGGGGCAGAAAAATTTCAGGGCAAGCCGGAGAAATCAGTTTCTGAACAAACAGGGTACATTTTGGCCCGAGCCCACAAAGGTGTTTAGGCTCCGAATTTGCGTCACCGGGGCCTGCCTAACCGCGACATAGCAGTCGGGCTGGCAGGCTGGCCATTCACGCTCACTGCTGGCATTCCTCTTTGCCGGGTCCAAGCCAGGCCATGCCAAGCAGGCCAGAAAACGTCTGGTGGCGGATGTCTGGCCACATGGAATGCCCCTGCTCTGTAATTTGCCCCTTCTTGGGGGATTCGGAGGGGTCCAGGGAAGCGTGGCCAGCCCCTGCCTGTGCTATACACGCAGCGGGGCCCGGTGCGGTCAGTCCCGCCTGCCACCAGCACTAGAGCCTTTGCCGTGATTGGAAGGAAGCCGGCAGGCAGCACCGGGCACACGGCTCACCCGCCCCTGAGCCGCGCTCCGAGGTCCAAGCAGAGCAGGGCTACGTTTGAGAACACAAGGACCTTTGATCACTCGCAGCGTGTGTCAGACAGGCCGGGCGCAAAGGTTGACCTGAACCCATCGGCTTCGTTGCATCAGCACAAATTCATTACCCTTCCCACCCCACAGCTCACGCCTGTCCCCCCCCGCCAGGTCTATTTCTGAGCCCTGCCTCGAGAAGGGCCGACTGCCCGGGCTTGCCGGGAGAGTGCCGGCCGACTCTCACTGCACTCTGGATCGTGCCCTAGCAGGCATGGAGACTCCCTGGACACCGGCACAGCCCGAACCCCTCCAGAAGCAGCACGCCCCGCTGGCAGGCAGCCCCTCCTAGAGCCACAGGGCAAAATAAAACCCCAGCTACAGAAGAGGCCAACCGCTGCAAAGCGCTCAGCGGCTGGAGAAAACCCAGGTCGGGTCCAAGCACGGCCGGTTCTGCTTCCCCGGGCCAAGGGAACGCCCCTGCAGAGAGGCCGCAGCGGCTGCAGTGCCAACGAGCTGGTCTCGGGGGCTGCACCCATCAGGCGTCCCAGCCTGGAGCTCACAGCAGCCACCAGCCGCCCAGCCATTCAGGTTTGGGTGGTTGAAATTTAGGGCTCTCTAAGAACTGGTCCAGGGTTAACTCCTCGAAGGCCGCACCCGCCTGAAAGCTCGGGGCCATGCCGATCCTGACGTGCTTCTAGTAGGTCAGCGCTGGAAGCTGGCAGAGACGGATTTGACCTCTCTCTTGCTGCTGGGAGCCAGCCAGCACCTCCAGCAGGGAGCAGGTGGGGGAAAGCCCTGCAGGTCCTGCAGCCCAGCCCTACCCAGGATCCTTCGGACACAGGGGTTCAGAAATTAAAGGGTGGCCAGTTCAACACATACAAAGGAAACCTGTTAAACACACAATACTTGATTAGCCTGTGGAACTCCCTGCCACAGGATTTAGCAGAATTCAAACAGGGACTGGACAGCTGCACGGACAACCAACCTACCCAGTGTTAGACCATCAGTGCCAACAGCTTCAGGGAAGGGACGAGAGATTCATCCCAGGAGAGCAGAGAACTCTCCCTCCTCTCTAGTGCGGGTCTGAGCAGCGGTGAGAGGAGCTTAGCTAGCAGGGAGCTGCTAGAGCCCTGGGCACAGTCTGGCTCCTGAGCCCACACAGGACGGCTCAAGGGTCCAGCCAGCAGGGTGGTTCGGATGCAGCACGGGGCGCTCAGGCTGGGGGCCTTCTGGAGGGCTGGAAGGGGCCAGCTGGGCCTCAGCTTCCTGGCCTAGCCCCTCTCCGGGTCAATGGATCCTGAAAGGAGAGCTGTCCAGGGTCCCCCTTCTGCCCCAGTTCAGCCCCCCGGGAGGATCCCTCGGCCCCTAGCCCTGCTCGAGGGGAAGCAGCAATCCCAGCTCCGCAGCAATTCCCCTGCCACCCCAGCGGGGCATCACGCCATGCCAGAGAGCAAGCGAGCGCAGCCAGCGGGGAATAAAGGGCAGCAGCCTGCAGCTCCCAGATGCAGCCGCAAGTGCTGAAGGGCTGTGACCTCGGTTCTCAGCAGCATCTCCCCTCCCCGACACCCACGCACCCTGCTCTGCGTGGCTCTTTATACCCCCCTCAGGGACCGGTAGGCGCGGACACCCCAGGCCCCATTCCCCTCACCGCAGGCCACGTCAGCCCCTAGCCTTAGGGCCGGTACACGCGTTGGCCTGCATGCCCCTAGCCCTTCTTCTACTGGCAGAGGGAGTGGGGGACCCAGGTAAGTCTTTTCCAGCTTGGAGTTCCAGGGACGCCAGGCAGGAAAGGAATTAACGGGGTTTCTGTGACGGGAGCAGCGGGGATGCAGGGAAATAAAAGCCATTTGCAAATCCACCAACACTCCTGGAGCTTTCAGCACCATCCAGACTTGCCCCGACCCCCCCGCCGCATGCCTTAGCGCCCCCGGGGCGATGGGGTCAGTAGGACTCCTCGATGTGCGACAGGGCTGGAAAGGGGCAGAGCCTGAGCGCGACTGCCATTCAGCAGCTCCCGCACACCACGGCGACCACACGGGGCCACAAGGGCTCCCCCTCTGCCCCCACCCAGTGAGCACAGACCCTGGTCAAAGCTGCTGAATGATCCGGGGGGTCCCCCAGCCTACAGCCCCGGGAGAAAGGGCTAAGCAGAGACACTTGGTGCATGGCACCTGCGTTCCCGGCAGGGTTAGCTCCCCTGGCACCGACCTGCTAAGTCTTAGGCAGGGCACAGCGTGTGCGCTGGACGGTCAAGTTAGCGCCCCGTTGCTGTGCCAAGCGAAGGAGTTTGCGCTGCCCCAGCAACAGAGCCAGGCAGGGCTCTGCTTGGGCGGGGCGGGGGGGAGGGGAGGGGACAGGAAGGGTTGAGCGGGTCCTGGACTCTGTCTTCCCCCTCCCTCCCTGCCACGGGCCCCAGGCCAGGGCGAACAGAGCAGTGCTCCTTCCTCCAGGGATCGTGGGCAATCCCAGCCGGTTCTCCACCCCCACGCCCCACCCAGGGCAGCAGAGCAGCATCCTCATCCCCTTCCCACACAGGCGAGTGACTCAACCAAGGTATCACGGTGAGTCAGTGGCAGAGCAGGGAAACCAGAACCCAGGGATCCTGAAGCCACTGCCCTGCTTTAGCTGCCAGGCCTGCCCAACCCTTTGGGCCCCCCCCAAGCAACCAGCCCCCAAGACTCCATGAATGGTTGTGCCCGCCACAGAACCTGGCGGCTCCCACTAGCGCGACCTTCAACAGCCGGCCACCAACGCTCCTCTTCGGGGGACCCGCCATTGACAGGAGCCAGCGTCACCTCGTGGCTACAGCAAGAGATAGGTGAGCCAGGACTCCTGGGTTCTCTTCCCCAGACAGGGAGCATGACCTAGGCGTTACAGGAGGGGACAGGGAGCCAGGACTCCTGGGTTCTCTTCCCCAGACAGGGAGCATGGCCTAGGCGTTACAGGAGGGGACAGGGAGCCAGGACTCCTGGGTTCTCTTCCCCAGACAGGGAGCATGGCCTAGGAGTTACAGGAGGGGACAGGGAGCCAGGACTCCTGGGTTCTCGACTCCCGGCAGCATTGGGTGTTCTGTGCCCCCGTCCCCTCTCGCTGACACCAACCCACCTGCGCCTGGAGGTGCTTCAGTCTTAATAAAGAGACATTATTTTACCAACCTGGTGGGGGTGGGGGGGAGCCCGCTGAATAGCGCCCCTCCCCCATGGAGCAGCAGCCATGTGGACATCCCAGTCCAACGGGAGGGGCTCAGGCGCTGGCTACGTGCAGACAGATCCGCCAGAACAGGCTGGGAAAGTCTTCAGCCCTGAACCCTTTAACTGATGTCAATTCAGCAGGAAAAACAAACCCAGCTGCTTCCCTCCCGCTCCCCCTCGCCTGCCAAGCAGGATAGCCGGGCCCTGGTGTGCCAGCTGCCCGCCTCTGGGCCCTCAGCTCCGGTTTCTCTGGCACAGCTCGCAGTGCGGGGTTGGCTCGGGAGCAGAGTTTGCCTTGCTCCAAGCACTGGGCTGTTTCAGACCAGCTGACCCAAGGGCCTCCACTCGGGAAGGCCCCCTCCAAGCCACCCGATGCACCATGTGGGGCTGGGGGTGGGGGGTACAAATGCCAGGAGCCAGGATTCCTGCAAGACTGAGCCCTGGGGTAACAGAGGGCTGCCATCTGAAACCAAGGCTCCCCACTCCCCAACACAGCTAGGGTCACAGCGTCGTCAGGACCCAAGTCAAGGGGCCGCCGAAGCTGGCAGGGAAGGGGCTAGAAACCCCCATCACCCAGCTGACGCTGGAGTCTCTGTGGGCTGGTTAGGACACAGATGGCAAAGGGTTCCAGCATGTTTTTTCCCCCTGACCCCAGAGCCCTGCTGGCAAGAGGGCATGTTCCTACTCATGACTGCAGCTGGCCAGGGAGGCGGGGATCCTGCCAGGAGCGTCCAAATTCCCAAACAAACTGGCTACAATCTTGCTGAAAGCTATCACCTTGGTGCCAGCTGTACAAGCTGGTGCTGCTGCACTCTCCCGTGGAGAAGGGCTCCCAGGTGGCACTGCATGGTTTGCGGAGGGAGAATTCACCTGCCTAGATGTTTTCAGGTACCGGGGACAATACCCCGTGGAAGTCCAGTCTCTGTGCAGAAACAGTGCCCACAGGACATCCACTTACACTGCACAAGACCCAGCGAAGCAGATCATGGTCGCTGTTACCACACTTGAAACCCTGCTCAGAGGCTGGAGTCCCCTTGGACAAGGGTGAGGAATATCCAGCCACACGGGGATGGGTTAGATGCCCAAGGAGCAGAGGCATGTCCCAAAAAAAGTTTCTTGTTAGACTTCCCTGCTTTCTAGCTGACGCTGGGAAACCGAGCCACGGCTGGCATCAGGTGTCCAAACACAGCCCTCAGCTGATATTGTCGTGACGCAGCAGCACAGTGACCTGCACCCGAGTGCAGCCTGGTCCCCACTGACACGGGGCCAACCGTGATATTGGACACGGGTGTCGGCCACGGGTGGCTCCCCTGATCCGCCACAGGGCAGCCCTTCTTGGGCTGGGGGAAATGGGTTGACAGACTCAGTAAGGGCGCAATCTTTAAAGGAAGCCACAGCTCAAGATGCCTCCAAGGGAGATAAGCAGGGCATGGGGAGAGGGAGAGGTGTCTAGCAGAGAGAATGGTCACAGAAGAGCAAAATGTCCAAAGCCAGGGGTAACGGCACAGGGCGGGGGCCAAGGCGAGTCCCAGTGACCACAGTAACTCAGACCCGAGCCTCACCTGGCTGCTTCTTTGCTCCTAGGGCTCCCAAAGGCTCCCCCTTTCTGTGGGGTGGGAGGGTGGCAACATGGAGGCTTGGGCAGTTTGACCCAAGGACTCTCAGTGTCCCATCCCAACAGGCAGCATGTGCAGCTGTCGGGGTCCTGCCACGCCACGCACCAGAAGCGGCTGCATGTCAGCAGGGCCAAAGCAGCAGCTCCTGCAGGCACCTCACATGCTGGTTCGGGGTGAAACACGTTACAAACCCAGACTGTGTTCGGCAGGGCACCAAAGCCGGGGGGCTGGGGGGGGGCTGGAGGGAGGAAAAAGTTTTGTTTTTCTTGCTCCAACTCAGAGTCAGGCGCTTTCCCAGACCAGGCTGCATTCGCCTTGCACTTCCCAGCCCCTCTCCCAGCCCCACCAACACCGACCTGAGTCAGGGACTTGAACCCCTGGCGGGATTCAAGGGCCCTGGCCAGCACCCCCATGATTGCCACCCCAGGGCTCCACCAAGGCGGGACCCCTCGGACCCTCCATCCTCCCTGTTCTGCCCAGCTCCCCCCACCCCAGGGCTTGACGCCCCCCCCCAATCACGTGCCCCGCCAGCAGCAGACGCGGACCACGGGGCTGGCCCTGCCTCTCCCGAGCCCATCCCCGTGGTATCGCCCCGCACCCTCTCAGGCCCCCGGTCCTCTAGCCCCACTCACCAGGCACTCCCGCACCCGCTCGTGGAACAGCTGCTCCCGCAGCCCCAGCACGTCGAGCTCCGCCGGCTCCATTCCCCGCCCCGCATGGCTGGGGGGCGCCTCCCGGCTCAGTCCGCGGCGGCTCGTCCGGCTGCGGCGGCCCCTTTAAGGCGCTGCCCGGCGCTGGCTACACTGTATCCGCGCGGGGCGCGCCGCGTTCCACTCTTAAAGGGCCCGCAGCCGCGGGCCAGGCCGGCGGGGCGCGGGGGCGGGGTGACGCCGGCCATGCGAAGGGCTCATTGGCTGCAGAAGGTTGAATCGGCCGCTGCTCATTGGCTGGGACGGGAGCTGTACCCGATAGGCCGAGCTCGCAGCTCCGCCCCCGCCCGAGGCTGGGCCCGGGGCAAGGATCAGGGCCCCGCTGGCTGCGAGCAGCGGCAGACTTGGGGGACGGTCCCAGAGACCAGGGCTGGGGCCCGTGTTTGGCCACGAGCCCAGGAGAGCTGGGGTCACAGCTCTGCGCGGCCTCAGTTCCCCACTTTACCGTGGGGTGACCGCAGGTGGCTGGTACCTGGAGAGCGGATTTCCCTACACCCACCCTGGGGGGCGTACACCCCCCAGCCCCTCCTCCCCCAGCTGTCAGCTAGGCATGGGTTTTCACTGGTGTGTCTGCTCCTGGGATGAGCCCCTCGGAAGCTGGAGGGGGGTGGGAGGCAGGCCCATTCGGTTGGTTTCATGACACCCTTTGGGGGCATATTTCACCAATGGGAAGGAGGGGGGTAAATTTCAGGCTTTGGCCTCATTCTATAAGAAATATAAATGGTTCTTAGCCACTGGCTTTGGAAAGGGGGTTACTACTTTGAACCTAATGCCCTAATGGGTGCTGGGGTGGTAATGGATAGAGAGGGGCACTAAACTGGATCAGAAAGACCCAGGAGCCTAGAGTCAAGCCAGAGCTAAGCTTGGCTCTGCCCTTTGACCTGGGTTTGCTTCTGCTCCCGCTCCCACTCTCTGTCTCCAGTGCTAGTCTGGCCCCCCCAAAGTGCTTTCCCCAGGAATTGAAATTGGGGGCTGGAAAATGCCTAAATTCTTACCGGTCTCATGATTTTATAGATAGTCTCACAATATTCGGTGCTTTTCTTAAAGAAGGGTCACCTCATTGAGAGGAGAACCTTGCCTGTAACTAACAAAACAGCTTCTAGTCTGCATGGTCACGCACGAAATGTAAACGTGAAGGGCTGCAGCACCAAAAGGCAAATCAAACCACCCCAGCTGTTATTACAATCCTCATGACTTGTAAGCTGATCTCATGGGGTTTTATTTTGGGGGGAAGGGGTAGGGGAGACTAAAAATTGATTTTTTAATACATGTGGTGAGCAACTGCATTTTACCTCTTCAAAAAACAAAGTTGGGGAAGGAAAAAAAGACAGAAACTTAAAACCGGACAATATCTGTCATTAATAAGGGTCCATGTTCTAGAATATGTAATGTCACCTCATGAGGGGGTACCAGGCCCAGTAGAAATGCAAACAGCACGTTATTATATAATGCAAGGTAACAACACAGGGCCTGCCGCAAGAACATCCCACTTTCATTCTCTTCTGATGGCCAGTCATAGCTGGTGCAATTCCCAGGTCAGAGCTCAAACCACCCAGGCCAGGCACGGATCCAGGCCTTGCTTTCCCCCGGAAGAGCCATGTGCAAATAGCACCATCTGCAGGCCCAGGAGGAGTGAGAAGAACAGTAATTACGGGAGGCTGCTGCTGTTGTAGCTGGGTTGGTCCCTGCATATGAGAGAGACCAGGTGGGTGAGGGACTGGACCAACTGCTGGAGGCGAAAGAGGCAAACTTTCAAATTTACAGTGAGCTCATCTTTAGGTCTTTTGTGTAAGTTCAACAGCTTGTCTCTCCCCACCACCAGAAGTTGCTCCAGTAAAAAATGTGACCTCACCCACCAAGAATGATCTCCCCGATAATTGGATTTGCGATCTTCGTTACCAAATGGGGATTATTTAACATTAATTATGTGAATTGTGCCATGCCTAGGAGCCCCAGTGTCAGGTGATGCACACACCCACAGAACAAAGACAGCCCCTGCCCCAGAGGTCTCACCTTCTAAGTAAGAAACTGAAAACATTTTCACATGCAAACTGGCCAGTTCTGTGCATCTCCTCTTACTCCAGCTTTCTCTCCACTCCAAATCCCAGTACCTGTTTGCTCTCCCCACCCTCATCTTTACTTTCAAGCTTCTCAAATCCCTCTGCATGTGTTCCTGCTACCCCATCTTCTACAAGTTGCTTCTCATGCTCCAAAGACACACCTGCTTCCTTCCCGCTCCCTCACTTCAGAAGAGAAGCACTTTTCCCAGGAACATTATACACCATGATGTAACAGCCACCGTGTTCCGGCTGAAGCAGATTAACGGTCTCAGGTAGCGTACACATGATCCTACTTCTACAAGCAATCCCATGCTAACAGTGCTCGCTGAATTTCCCTGGGAGATGATACCTGGTAGGAGTGAGAGTGTCCGAACCTGTTAGACCACATGCTAACCCTGAACAACCATTAGCTGTATAGCCAGGCAGAGGAAAGCCTATTGTCTCCAGCACCCAATATGAGCATTGCTGGATGCTCTCAGCTGCTTTATAGATTATAAAACGTTGTATAGGATTTTGCATATTACAACCATGTTTTAAAATATATTTACATGCCCTAGTTCACTCCTAGGGTATATTTTCTTAAAATGGCCATTCCCCTTACAGGAAAGATAGTACATTTAATTTTTATATATATTTTTAATATTTTGAAATAGTGGGGAGAAAAAAAATAAATGACTCCCTAACCTCCTCCTTTCCATTTTATGCTTGGGACCTAGGGCCTACCCCAGCATTTCGGGGATGGTTAACATCCTCAGTTGTGTTTTTCATTTAAAAGAAGAAATAGTGATATGGCTGGATGGAGCCAGAGGTGACCATGGACAACAAAAAGAAAAGGAGGACTTGTGGCACCTTAGAGACTAACCAATTTATTTGAGCATAAGCTTTCGTGAGCTACAGCTCACTTCATCGGATGCATGCAGTGACAAATCCCACTGTATTTTCATACACATAGAGAACATGAAACAATGGGTGTTACTATACACCCTGTAAGGAGAGCGATTACTTAAGATGGACAACAGCAAGTCCTTGGAGTCTATCCACATTGGGGGCCTTTCCACCGGCGTAACTGTATTGGGGCTTAGGTAGTAGAAGATGGTGCTTGCTCAGCTCTGTTACCAGAGCAGATCACAGTTCAATATAAACTTCCCTAGTAGATGCAGTAACAGAACTATGTTGGTGCAGGGTCCCCTAATGCAGACAGCCCTAGGACTTTCACTAGCGTCTACATGAACCGAGGGCATTCGGAGCTGCAGCAAGCGGGGGAGCTGAGTCACAGAAGGCAGGCAATTCAGATGACCAGGGCGGGAAGGAGGTGCTGCAGCAGCAAGGAATAGAAGCGATACATCGCTTGTTAAAAGAGCCCCATTGCCTATCAGATACTCTGTTACGCACCAACTTAGACAGCGATTCCAGCTCGGCAGAAAGAGCTACTGCATAATCCCTCGGCAGGACAGGAATTCCCACGCCTCACTTGGGAGATGCTATGGAGCAAAGGATGCTTGGAGCTTGTGCCAAGAAAGCTGATCTACCTCCCACCCGAGGTACAAATTAAGTCTTTACACGATTGTTCGGCTCCTGGGACTATGGTGAGAGGCCCGGCTGCCATGTCACAAACGGCTTTATTCAAATTGCTGCTGGAGCTTGGTTCTGCTGGACTATGGCAAGTGTCCAATGCATGGAGCCGGCCTTCAGAGCATCTTAAATCCTAGTGTTCAATACACGGCTCTGTGAAACCTGTAACAAGCGGTGCCACTCGGAAGGGCTGGTGAGCCAGAAGCACATTCACCGGGCCCGACTGGACCTCTTCTGCATACACCATGATCCAGCAGGTGGAATGCTTGCATGGTCAAGCCTAGCTTTCAATTATGAACATTCCAGCTGGTCCCTTTTATGCCACAAAGGAGTAAGTGAAGGCCCTTGTTCACAATGTGGGGTCTTGAGTTCATGTTTTTAGCTTGCCAGGCACAGAACCTGCCCAGCAGAAAAGCAGCCAGCCAAATGCTTTACCATCCATGCCTGTTTTAAGCGGCTCGAGGGAGAGCTTGGCAGGTCAGCTTAAAGCAAGGGAGAGCAGAGATTCTCATTCACAGGGTGGCTCTCAGTGGAACGAGGGGCAGGAGGCACATGCCCGCCCCCAGGGCTTGTGTTTAGTCTTCAGTGGAAGCCAACATTTAAGGACAGAGGTCTTAGGGAAGCTGTTCACTGCAGCTTGAAACGGCTGCTCTGTGGGCCTACAGTTGGGACTCCGCAAGCACTCTGGGACATACACTCTAGTTGTATTAGACACACAGAGCAATCTTTTTTTTTTTTTTAAAGCCTTTATTTCACAAACATGATATGTTTACAAAGACAAATGGAAAACTGACATGATCAGATTTTGAAACAGTGGGAACTAGTCAGATTGCTGGACTCCTTAAAGGCTCCTTCATACCATTGTGGTACCATCCATCGCTTCCCTAGTTAACAAGTAAGCTAAGTGTTTTAAGATGAAGTTTTGTGGACACAGAACATGCTGCAGGGATTTAAGAGGGTTAATCTATTCCTCCCCTTCCTCTTCACCCTCCCCTTCAACAGAATCTACACCAACCTCTTCGTAATCCTTCTCTAGGGCAGCCATGTCCTCCCGAGCCTCCGAGAATTCGCCTTCCTCCATCCCCTCCCCTACGTACCAGTGAACAAAGGCACGCTTGGCGTACATCAGGTCAAACTTGTGGTCCAGACGAGCCCAGGCCTCAGCTATGGCTGTGGTGTTGCTGAGCATGCATACGGCCCGCTGCACCTTGGCCAGGTCACCGCCAGGAACCACAGTGGGGGGCTGGTAGTTGATACCAACCTTGAAGCCAGTTGGGCACCAGTCCACAAACTGGATGCTGCGCTTGGTTTTGATGGTGGCAATAGCAGCATTGACATCTTTGGGCACCACGTCCCCACGGTACAAGAGGCAGCAGGCCATGTATTTCCCGTGGCGGGGGTCACATTTCACCATCTGGTTGGCTGGCTCAAAGCAAGCGTTTGTGATCTCTGCTACAGAAAGCTGCTCATGGTAAGCTTTCTCAGCAGAGATGACTGGGGCATAGGTGGCCAGAGGGAAGTGGATACGGGGGTAGGGCACCAAGTTGGTCTGGAACTCTGTCAGATCTACATTCAGGGCACCATCGAATCGGAGGGAGGCGGTGATGGAGGACACGATCTGGCTAATAAGACGGTTCAGGTTGGTGTAGGTGGGGCGCTCAATGTCCAGGTTCCTGCGGCAGATGTCATAGATGGCCTCGTTGTCTACCATGAAGGCGCAGTCAGAGTGCTCCAGGGTGGTGTGGGTGGTCAGGATGGAGTTGTAGGGCTCCACCACTGCGGTGGAGACCTGAGGAGCGGGGTAGATGGAGAACTCCAGCTTGGACTTCTTGCCATAGTCGACGGAGAGACGCTCCATCAGCAGGGAGGTGAACCCAGAACCAGTGCCACCTCCAAAGCTGTGGAAGACCAGGAAGCCCTGGAGACCGGTGCACTGGTCGGCCTAGAAGAAAGGGGAAAGAAAAGCAAGAGGAGTTAGCCTGTATTTGCAGCACAACTTGTACTATCTAGAATGGGAGAAGAACACAGTCTTCCATCCCACACTGCTGACAATTTTCTTCCAAATTTAAGTGTTTGTTGAAGATGAGATACCTGAATGTAGGGCTTGAGGTTGGAGACAAAGTATTTTCCTCACCCCCAGCATAGTTTAAATCTTGGTTACAGGACAGGCTCTAGTTAGTCCCCAGTCAGTTAAATGCATTATACCTCTGTTCCTTTTGTGCCAGGGGCAGAAAGCCCCAGACAGACTGGCTTTGATTAGAGATCCACCCAATACTGATCCATCACACTTACTGAACTGTCAAGCATTCCTCCCTAGATGGAGCTGTAGCATGAGACACTGCCAGGGATACCACTATGCCTCTGGGCTGTAGGGGGTCTGAACAGATTTGCAGTATCAGAGGCCATATTGCTCCTCTTTGGTGGCATCTGCCAGGTGGAAATTCCCACCCCATAGAAAACTCATCCTAAGACATGGCTCCTCCTCCTGATCCCATGAGATGCCTCCTTTTACATACAGTGGAAGGTTTGCCTTAGCAATGATCACTGCCCAGCTGCTGGAGGTCAGCCAGCAAATTCAGTTCTCTAGAAAGGAGGAAGAGAACGAAGTGTAGCTACTGCACACATCTAACTCCACAGGCTGCAGTAGCTGGGATGCAGGAGACTCCCTCAGCCTCACGTTGTTCAAAACCCTTTCTAGGGCAGCAGTCTTAGGAGGGCCACAGAGTAGTTTAGTTGTGTCGCCCAGCTCCTTCCTCTTTACAAGAGAGCCAAAGTCACTCAAGCAGATCAGATACCCTAGGAAGGGGGATGAATCTCTCAATGCAAGCATCACCCAGAGTCACCAGTTCTCCCTCCCATTAGACATACAGGTGCAAGGACAGCAGGCAGACCCCTTTTGAGGGGGCCAAATTCCAGTTGTATAGGTAAAGTTGTGGTGTCAGTGCAAGATTTGCAGAGACCAAGGTAGCACGTTTCTGGTATGCAGTAATTAGGGTTCTAGTTACTTTCTCAGTATTCACTGCACTCTGAACATCCGTGGGGAGGATGTGCTCCAGTTAGGCATGCTGATTTCCCCATCCTTTGTTTCCCTGCCTAAATTACCTCTCCTCGCCTGCACCAGCTCCCAGCCATGCCACGTCCTAGCCTATCAGACGAAGTGCTCAGGAATGTGAGTGGTTGACTGGCAAGATGTTACTGTTAAGTTTGAGCGACCACCCAGTGAGAGGTTGGTACAAGCATCTGTGTTGGGGAGAAGGAAGGAGGAGAAGAGGAGTTCTCACCTCTCAGAGCTGCCATTCCAGCCAGTCTGCAGACACAGGCAGACAGTGCCTTGCATTGGTTTACAGTCCCATATGTGAAAGGTCAACTTTACAGCCATGAGGATTGGAACATTGGAACCATTGTAATGAAAGCTTATTCTACAGATCACAAGTCACTTCAGTCACAAATATATCAAGTGGCCCTGACATTAGACATCCCTGTGCTAGAAGTTGCAGAGATCTACACCAAAGGTAAACACTCCTTCAGAGCCACGCCCAGCTCACACTAGTACAGATCTCGAACCCTCCAAGAACGAACCACCAAGCTGCTGGGTGACAAGTGCGGGTCTCTAGACTCTTCTGGTATGGCAGCTGCTCCCTCAGGTGTAACCAGAGGGAGGGGTCCTACAGATTGAAGGTTTCTCCCTTCCCTGCCACACACCAACACACACACTGAACAAAACCCCTCAGATGAGTGGTATTTACCAGCTTGCGGATCCTGTCGAGAACCAGGTCGATGATTTCTTTCCCAATGGTGTAGTGCCCACGGGCATAGTTGTTGGCAGCATCTTCCTTGCCAGTGATGAGCTGCTCAGGGTGGAAGAGCTGGCGGTAGGTTCCAGTGCGCACTTCATCTGGGGAGAGGAAAGGCAGAGAGTTTGTCTCCCCGCTGTCCATGCACAGCGGCTGTCTGCTCTAGGCACATGAGTTTACAAGGGAGCCCAGAAAGCAGTCAGATGATGGCTTCGCACACTCACCTATGACTGTTGGCTCCAAGTCCACAAAGACGGCTCTGGGGACGTGCTTGCCAGCACCCGTCTCACTGAAGAAGGTGTTGAAGGAGTCGTCTCCTCCGCCGATGGTCTTGTCACTGGGCATCTGGCCATCAGGCTGGATCCCATGTTCCAGGCAGTAGAGCTCCCAGCAGGCATTGCCGATCTGTACACCAGCCTGGCCGACGTGGATAGAGATACACTCACGCTGCGGGGAGAAAGAGGGAACCAGTTAGTGCCATGACTTCATTATAATCAGTGTCTACAGCGTCCCTGAACCATTACTCCCAAGTACCTCGTTGCTCCGGGTTAGACCATGCCCTTTGGAACAAGGACCTCCTCTCGCCGTATTAAAAGGGCGTCATCCATCTATGTGACATAAGGGAACAGGGTGATGTGGTCCAATGGACAGACCCGGCACGGCACTGGGAGTGAGGGAATCAGCTCCCCCAGTTGCAAGCTCAGTGCCTTGTTTTCCCCAGTAACAAGCCAGGAATAGTACTTTTTAATTCACCTTCAATGTCTATAGATCACAGTATCAGGGCCTTTGGTCCCAGTCTCCAGTAGCATGTGGTCAGTGCTTCAGTGAGATCTTTTGAGTCACAGCATGGCCTCTGAATGTCTGGGTTCATGAAGGAGTAAGTTTTGTATCTGTAGTTAGTGAACTAACCTCTGGCCAGATTTCCTGCACCTTAGAACAGATTTCTTATGACACACATTGGGATTGCATTACCATTTTGCATTCAGATTCTGGTCTGGATGTGCCCCCTTTCCCACCCTGCACCTGCCCCTCCATGGACTTAGGGAGGGAATTTCTTTATTTAGCTAAATGAAGAAAGCTTCAACTCCTGCCATGATCACATTTCTCAACAGGAAGAACAGTCTTTAGTCAGAGAAAAAGGAGGCAATATGCAATTGAATTTTCCACCATGTGGTCTAGTAAAAAAAAAAAAAATTTTTTTTAAATGAATGAACTATTCAGCATGAAGCAGCAACTGCAGTGTCTGCAGCCAGCCTCCAAGTGATTTACCAGCAATCACACCACTTGCAAGCTATCAGCTGACCATCTCCCCACTCCCAAAAAATGGAACTGATGCAGTCAACTTCCACATCTGCAAAGCAGAAAGCAAACTGTCTCTCTCCCTACACCCAGATTTACTCTCTGAAGGAACATCTGCCACCAGTGGCCGACTCCTAGGATTATCCTAGGCCTAGATCTAGATTTAGCTTACATCTTTCCCTTTTACAATCCACTTACGTTCCTAAGGCACACACCCCACCCTTGCTGAACACACCACCTGCTCCAACACATTTCTCTCTGCCTCTGCAAGGAATCAGCAGGGACAGATGGCACTCGTGTCAGCTGCAACTGCCCCCTTTGGGGTTTAGCAAATCTAAGACAAGGGAATTACAAGCTTTTGCAGCATCCAGTAACCCCCCCCCCACACACACACACAAATGCAGGGCTTACGTAATGGACCAGTGGCCATTTCATTTCAAATGGCTGCAGGAGGAGGGATTTATTTGAGCAAGAAACGCAACAAGGAAGAGCCACCCTGTTCCCCAGTAGCCCCACCCCTCAGCACCACACTTGGTCCTTTCCAGCCAGGGGAGGGGTTTTTTCCTCCACACCAACCTTAGCATTACCCAGCATGGAGGGGTTTCGGTGCCCTCCCCCCCCAAGGGGCCGCGCAGGGCTGGATGCAGAGGGAGCTGCAGTGGGGGGGTCTGTGGGGGAATTAGGGCAGCACTGGAGGGGGGGGTTTCTGCAATAAGGAGTGTGCACAGGGGCGGTGAAGCATTCCCAGGCTGGGGAGTTTGCAGGGATGGGGAGCGCTGGCAGGACTGCAGGGGGGGGTCTGCAATAAGGAGTGTGCAGAGGGGCGGTGCAGCATTCCCAGGCTGGGGAGTTTGCAGGGATGGGGGGGGCTGGCAGCATTGGGGGGGGGTCTGCAATAAGGAGTATGCACAGGGGCAGTGAAGCATTCCCAGGCTGGGGAGTTTGCAGGGATGGGGGGGGCTGGCAGCATTGGGGGGGGTCTGCAATGAGGAGTGTGCAGAGGGGCGGTGCAGCATTCCCAGGCTGGGGAGTTTGCAGGGATGGGGGGGGCTGGCAGCATTGGGGGGGGTCTGCAATAAGGAGTATGCACAGGGGCAGTGAAGCATTCCCAGGCTGGGGAGTTTGCAGGGATGGGGGGGGCTGGCAGCATTGGGGGGGTCTGCAATGAGGAGTGTGCACAGGGGCAGTGAAGCATTCCCAGGCTGGGGAGTTTGCAGGGATGGGGGGGGGCTGGCAGCATTAGGGGGGGGTCTGCAATGAGGAGTGTGCAGAGGGGCGGTGCAGCATTCCCAGGCTGGGGAGTTTGCAGGGATGGGGGGGGGCTGGCAGCATTAGGGGGGGGTCTGCAATGAGGAGTGTGCAGAGGGGCGGTGCAGCATTCCCAGGCTGGGGGGGGGGGCTGGTAGCATTGGGGGGGGGTCTGCAATGAGGAGTGTGCAGAGGGGCGGTGCAGCATTCCCAGGCTGGGGAGTTTGCAGGGATGGGGGGGGGCTGGCAGCATTAGGGGGGGGTCTGCAATGAGGAGTGTGCAGAGGGGCGGTGCAGCATTCCCAGGCTGGGGAGTTTGCAGGGATGGGGGGGGGCTGGCAGCATTAGGGGGGGGTCTGCAATGAGGAGTGTGCAGAGGGGCGGTGCAGCATTCCCAGGCTGGGGGGGGGGGCTGGTAGCATTGGGGGGGGGTCTGCAATGAGGAGTGTGCAGAGGGGCGGTGCAGCACTCCCAGGCTGGGGAGTTTGCAGGGACCGGGGGGGGGCGGGGGGGGCTGGCAGCACTGCGGGGGGGGGCGGGGGGGGGCTGGCAGTACTGCGGGGGGGGGGGCGGATTACACAACACGTTGCGCAAGGACCCGGCTGCAGCGGCGGGGCGCCACGCCCGTGCAGACAAGACTCAACACGTGGCCTTTTCCCACTTCCCTCCCTCCCCCCCCCCCATCTGCAGCGACGGGGTGCGCGCGCAGCCGGCCGCCGCCACGCGCCCGAGCCCTTGCCCGCGCGCGGGAAAGATAACGGCCGGCGGGGAGGGGCCAAGGGGAGCCGGCCGGCGCGCGCCCTCCCCTCAGGGGTGGGCGCCAACCCGCAGCCCCCATGTGCTGCCCCTGCCGCAATCCGGGCCCCTCCCCCACCTCGCCAGATTCCCCCCCCCCATAGCCCCCCGCTTTCACCCCCAGCTCACCATGCTGCGGGGCGGGGGGGCGCAGGCAGCGGGCGGGCGGGGACGTTACTTCTCCCGACAAGCGAAGAGTCGCTGGAAGTAACCGAGTGAGGCGGGCGGGCGCCGGCGGCTGCTTTTCTACCCCCGTCCCCGGGGGGGCGGGGCCCGGCCGCTCGCGTCAGACCCGAGCCCGGCCGCCATTGGCTGGCGGGCCCGTCCGTCTGTGAGCTCACAATGCGGGGGCTGCTGGGGGGGACACGACCCCGTGTTTAGGTGGGCGTTGGGGGTCCCCCTCAACTGACCCCCCCAGGCGGCCCCTCCCCCACCAGAAGATCTGGGTTTAGGGGCGCCCCCCCCAAATCGAGTCCCCCCCCCGCTGCTCAGCGCAGAGCCGGGGGCTCCCCGCAGCGGGGCGTCGGGGCGGGGCTGCCCCCGGGAGCCAGCGCCCCCCCACCCCGCGACACCCCCCCAGCAGCCAGAGCTGGGGTACCCCCGTGCCCCCCGGATTGCAGAGCGGGCCCCAAAGGCAGGCACCCCACCCCCCGTGCCAGGGGGACAGGTGGGGCCGGTCAGGGGCCAGGGCGTGGGTGGGCGGGTGCATGTGCACGGCGCTGTACGCGCCCGGCGCTGGCAGCTGCATAAACCAGGCTGCTCAGCCTGGCTCCTCTGCAGCCCCCCGCAACCTGCGCTGCAGCCCCCTTTGTCAGCCCCGGGGGGGGGGGAACCGCTCTTCTAGGCTCATGAGGGCGGGTCACAGACCCCTCCGCAGACCCCTCCGCAGACCCCCGGGGCCACACGTGGGAAACCAGCGTTTGAAACAAAGGGCCCTTTCAGTCCAGGCCAGAGCGGGCTGGGGTTTTAACTAGATCCCCCCCCCGAGCCAGGCAGGCGCTGCTGGCCCCCCGTGGGTGGCGAAGACAAATGTCTGGCAGCTGCCAGGGGCTTCTCTGCGCATTTGGCTTCCAAATAACTGGGATAGTTTCAGGCGGAGCCACAGCTGAAGCTCCAGCCCCAGCCCCTCGCCCCTTCCCCGCAGGTGCCAGCTTAGATGCGGCGCCACCAGAGAAAAATGCAACTTTGCAAGCGTCTGTCAAGCGCCCAGATCGCGAATTGCAGCTGCTGCATTAGGAGGGGCTTTGTGCGGCCTGCATGGCAGCAGAGCCAGCCTTTGTCCTCGGCTTTAAAATCAAACCAGTAAAACTGCATCCCCGTGGGCAGAGGATGAGGCTGGCTGAAGAAGAGGACGGGCAGCCGGGTCTGGCTTCCCGGATGCCATCAATAATGGAGCAAGCTGCAGAGCTGTGTGCAGGGCGGGGGAGCCGGGCCAGGCCGCCTGACTGGGACTGCGGCTCCAGGCTGCAGAGGAAAAATGCGGCAGCAGGGGCAGGAATAGCTCAGGCTGGCTCCCATGGGCAGGGCGGGGGAGCAAAGAAACCCCAGAGGGGAGCAGGGGGCTGAGTGGGGTCTGGGCTCACAGGCGGGTTACTCCTGGGGGAAGCACTCCGGATTGACACTCCGAGCCAGAGGGGAAGCAGGCCCAGGGGAGAGAGAAAGGGGAACCAGTGCTTCTCCAAACGCCCTCCCTGCCAGTCCGGGCACACGCCACAGCAGCACCCACTGCCCCCTGGACACCCACTGCGGCACTGACCCCCCCATCACCCTGTAACCTCCGCCCCTTGGCAGGGGCACACTGGGAAGCAGCACACCCCTCCAGCCAGGGACACCGCCTGCAAACATCTTCCTGCAAACACTGGACCCCTCAGTACTTACTGTATCCTTTCATCCTCCTGTCTCTCGTTCCCCCTGCTGTCCCTGTGTCTGACCCCCTGTGCTGAGCTCCCCTCTAGCCTCCGCCTTCTCGGTTGCACCCAGAGGAGTCTAGCTCCCTTCCCCCTTCTCTTCTGGGGAGCTGGGCCCCAGCGTGGTGGGTTTGTTGTTCACCTCTGTGCAAGGCCTAGCCCGACAGCAGCAGCAGCAGCCTGGCCTAGCAGCGTTGCCTGGATTCCCGTTTCCTTAGGCAAAGTGCAGGCAGCAGGAGCGGGGGACCCATCTCTCCCCCCTTGCACGGCACCCAGTCTGCCCAGAGGCCAAGGGGCAAGGAGAGGGCGTAGGACTCTCACCCTCTGTAGACCCCTCAACAGGGGAGGGGGGAGTCCATAGGCACTAATAATAATAACCTGGTTTAAAAAGGGGCTACAGGGTCTAGTTTCTTTATTCCCAAACCTGGGCTTCTCTGGGACCTGCCTGCAGCTGGGAGGTGTGACTGGCAGGTGACGGAGCCTGGGTTTGAGCTGACTTTGCTGTCACTGAAGGCAGGGCAGAAGCATTGGGGGATTGCTGGGGATGGGCCAGTCTAGCTAGAGCAGCTCCACAGCGATATTTATTTGCACTTCAGTGTGCGGAGTGATAATGGCAGTGAGAGCCCCTGTGCCCTCTTGTGAGCCTTTGGCGTGTGGCGTGTTGCAAACTTGACAGGTATCTGCAGTGCCAAAATCTTATAACCCACGTAAGGTTTTAAGGGGAGGGACCTGGCAGGGCAGGCCTGGGCACTGGACGATGGTTGCAGTGCAGGCGGCTTTGCCTTGCAGCTTTTTAAAAGGCAGGTTGCTGGTGGGCCAGAGCCCGCTGCCTGTCTCCCCCACCTGGAAAGGTCTCCTCCTCAAAGCACACACACAAGGGAACCAAACAACAGCCGACGGGCCTTGCTCTGTCCCGCAGATGGGCCCGACAGATGCAAAAAGCACCCTGCTCGACGTGTTTAGCAGGGCCACACTCACCTAGAAAACACTCTGGGAGGGCAAGGGCTACCGGTTGCTGCTTTCCTGGCACAACTGCCTTTTCCCAGGAGGCCCTCAAAGACAGCCTGAAACCCAGGGAGAAGGGGCTTGTTGCAGAGCATTCATCTCAGCCTGCCAGCTTTAACTCTTGAACTTGGACTGGGGGCTTGCTCTGTGTTGTCCCCATTTGAATCCCTTGCCCTTGAGGCCGCATACTGCCCCAGCTGCGGTACATCTCCTCTGATGTGGGTCTTCACAGAAACTTGCCAATGCCACCCCTCAGTCAGCCAGAGGAGACACTGTTGAGCTATGCAAAGCATTCCCTGCTCCCCAGCGCCTGGAGACAAGCAGGATGCCTCTGTGGCCATGACTTAGTATTTGTTATAAGATGTGGAGCTTTGTCTCAAGGTTATTAACAGATATGAGAACTTGCTCGGTGCCGTCCCAGCAGACGACTTATTGCAGATGTGCCATGCTCAGATTTCAAACGGGGCAGGCTGTCTTTGTAGCTATCGAGAGGTGTGCTTAGGTGGAAGCCCTGTTTGCTACCTCTCATGCTACCTTCTCAAGGTTTGCAAATTGGACAAGAGAAAGGAAACCCACACCTCCTTCCCCTTTTATTCAGAGTTTGCAGGGCTTTTTCTGTTGTCCCATATCTTAGCACTCAGGCCTTGTCTGCACGATGCTTTTTTCCTCAAATTTCCCACTGTTGGTACTACTGGTAGAAGTGATTTGACGGCAGGCAACCGTGAGAATGTTAAGGGAAAAACAGACAGACCCAGGATCATGTGAATGCATTTGGCTGGCGGTTTGATAGCATGCCAACATTCTTCCCTTCCCTTGCGGGATCTGCAAATGGCTCCAGCTAGATGTGTTCTTATTTTATCTGTATTTTGTACAATGAATAACAAAAGGGGCAGGCCAAGAATATCTGAAGACCTTTCAGAGGCTTATAAAACAAAAATGGTCCATTTTTCACTAGGCCAAAACTTTGGCTCCATTTCCCCTCTTGTCCCACCTCCAGACTGAAATGTGTTTGATCTAATCTCTTACACGGCTCATTCTAAATAATCCTATTTCCTGTTGTTTTTCGGAGCAGTTTATGAATAACCTCACTGCTCTCTCACCACAGGCTGCAAAGAAACGTCTGTTTTCACACAGTGGCTGCTTCTGCACTGGCAAAGCTGGAGACATTTCCTACTCCCCGCCCCCCTCACTGCTGCAGTGCTGCCGGTGGAAGTGAGAGCTGTAGACAGGGCTCAGGTAAATCTATGCATTTTGATCACCGTGCCATCATCTAACCATGCTCTAAACCCCACTGCAGCCTCTAACATCACTACCCCTGGTCTGAGTGTTACAGATTCCATTTTTTGCCCATGTAGACAAGACTTAGGAAAGCACCGTTCACACAAAAGTATTACACATTCCGAAGCAGTTTTTACCTGCAAGCAAAAGCAAACTACATGGGGTATAGTAAAAATGTTTCAGTCCCTTTTGTTGTCCTATGGTACAGGAGGAAAAGGTCTATAGATTAAAAAAATACTTATTTGTACACCATATTGTTATCGTGTGGAACTCACTGCCACAGGAAGTCCAGTCAAATCAATGGATAGATTTTATAAAGGCCTGGATAATTGTCTGACCAACAACACTGATAAAACAAGGGAATAATAATCTCATACTTCAAGCGTAAACTGATCACCTTTGGGAAACTTCAGCAGAGAGGGCAGTTGAAATGAACACTGGCTTTTAAGAAATTGTTAGGGGGTTCTTGTAGCCAGTTAATGCAGCCCTGTAAAAGATTAGATGTTTGCAAGAATGAACAGGCACTCAGTCCTGATGGGTAAGAAAGGGCTTGCCGCAACTGCCCTCCAGAAAGGCTTACATGGATTGTGTTCATTTGTCTCTGTGCCCAGCCACTGGAGGACAGCATGGGTGCATCTGAACAGTGGCTCCCTGAAGCACAGTTCCTGTGCATGCATGAATCAGTAGCTTTAGACTCCTGACAAATTACTCCAGGAAAGAATGTAGTGCTTTGTGTTTAATTGCATTTGGCATCTCTGAGTAGCCATCTTGTTTGGACAAGGATACCGGAGAAAGCCCATTAGTGATTGTCCTCCAGTTGCAATTCATCTACTGATTAAACATTCAGAAGAGCTTTGGGGCTTTTAATACCTAAACAAAATGCCCAGGCTCTACCCAGCAAAGTTCTTCTGATAATAGCTATTAAAACACGTTGGGATTTGGGAACTCACGTATAAGCTGCCGTTGGCTTCCCTACACAGATGACAGCGGGACGTTACAAAATGCCATATTCAAAGCTGCATGCCGGAATAGAATGAATTCTTCTCAGGCTGGGAACACACAGACCATTGTACTCATTGCGTTCAGGACTGTTTCCCTGATCCCGTTATCCTTGTAAAGATGAGTTTGTCTTAGAGGCATGCCCAGCCCCTTCTACTCTCTCTTGCCTCTCAGATTTCACCTTGTCTGACTCCCATTATTTATTCCATTCCGGAGCAAACATTGAACGGCAAAGGTGGGGCTTTGTGCCACTTGGCAACCTCCTTTTCAATCTTTCCAACCAAAAAGGGGTTTTGTGTATGAGTGGCTCTAACTGACACAGCTGCTCCTCTGAAATCGAACTGAAAGTAGGTTCCAAACTCAGCTTGCTGTAGCCTGCATCCTTCCCTTTAAATGTTGTTTGTTTTGCAGGAGGCAGGATTCTAGGAACCAACAATGCTGGGGAGGGTTGGTCTTGTTTGACAGAAAGGTGTGAAAGGAAGGGAATATCACAATGCTGCTGCTACTGACAAATTGTCTTTCCCCTTTGACATAGAGGGCACTGAAGACCAGGACGGTTTTGCAAAAACAAGGGAATTTTTAAAAAATTCTAAACTTACGTGTTATGGAAATGAAACAAAGAAGTGAAACTAGGAACTGTTTTAATCTTGGAAGCTCCAGTCGCTTCTCTCCTAGTCTGTTACCAAAACCCATCAGTTCACTTTCATCTCACTGCAGGCCAGGCATTATCCTATATGTATCTAGTCTGAAATATTGATGGCCAGTGAATGTTTTATGAGCCAAACTTCAGAGGCAGGTGCATGGTACGGTACCTATTTCTGCAGGCAGAGGCACAGAGAGTAAGGAAAGGCTACAGTATTAAGACTGAAATTAGTAACTTCCCCCTGAAACCAAGAGTGAAACTTTAAGTGACTTCAATGGGCACAAGCCTGGGGCCACACTTTCAGTAGTGGATGATGCATTAGGGCTCTGGGGGATACCCTGGTCCCCTTGAAGTCATTGGGGTTTTGCTAATGGGGCCAGGATTTCACCCTCTCCCTTCAGTCCAGTCTTCCCCCGTAATTCACCAGTGCGTGTCCCCAGGTCACAGCTTTCAGTTGCAGCTAAATGCTTCATGCCAGGGCGAACGGTTCATAGAGGTCTCCACTGTTTGCAGAAAAAACATTTCGGACAGACACTAGCCACCAACCCTTTTCAAAGATCCCCTGTGTTTTCTTTATTCTTGAAGACAAATCCTCCATCTCCTTTACATCAGGGTTCAGTTAGCATGAATGAGAAAGGGAAGGGTCTCTTAATTGTGAGAGCCAATAGCAACACAATTACAAGCAGATTGTAGGTGCCAATTTTCAATGACTGCAAGCACCTGCATTTGTTAAGTGACACTGTCATGGTCAAAATTGTATATTTTAAAAAGTCTCCTGTGGATGGTACAAGCCACAACTTAGAGGACTAAAGCAAAACATTGGAAAGAAAGATTTAATTTGCTCTTTCCAACCACCTCTATTTGGCTAATGGGAACCATTTCAATTTGCTTCTATCCC
The DNA here is from genome assembly GCF_965140295.1 of Lepidochelys olivacea. Lineage (NCBI taxonomy): Eukaryota > Metazoa > Chordata > Testudines > Cheloniidae > Lepidochelys > Lepidochelys olivacea. The sequence goes on from NC_140430.1 coordinate 1,756,407, forward strand.
ATTACATTCCCATGTTCTCATACCCTAGCACAAAGCTGCTGTGTTTTGATTACAGATGCTGCAGAGGAGTATTTATTAGTCAAGGAAAATAGTTTCAATGGGTATTTTAAAAAGAAATTAATGAAGCATTTCCATTAGGTTTAGATTTCAGGGCAAAGTTGACCAGACACTGTGCTTTCAATGGGTGTTCCGGGTTAAGAGGTCACTGTTGCCTGCGTAACACGATGTAGCTTTAGCAACAGTCAGATTCGTTACAAGCTTCTGGTTGAGGGGTGAAGAAAAGCCCTCAGATATCCTGAAAGAAGAGGCACTGATCTGGTTTTAGTTATTTCAGATGCTGGATCAGTGACAGGATGGGTTGAACCCCTCTCTCTTCCCCAAATGGACCCAGCTGAAATGTCATTTCACTGCTCTGGAGTGAAAACAGGAGGCCAGTGTCCAGACCTAGTTGATTTATTTTTTTTAAACTTCTCTGCTTACAGAACATGTGGGGGGAGGGCATGGCCTGGGCTTCCCTGCAGCTAGGCGGCCACAAGAGCTCCTTGGGGTCACTGGCAGCTGGCACAAGTTGGTGCCGACTCAGGGCTGCACTAATTTATAGAGTTCAAGCTCAAGGAAGCGCAGTCATGGCTTAAAACCATCGCGGCTGGATCTCCCCTAAAAGTGTGGGCCTCAGTCATTGTAAAAAACAATACGCTGTTTCAAAATTCACATTGGTTTTGTTTTTAAAAGTGTTATTTTTGACAACTGAAGTCTGCAGTTTTAGATTTTGCAGAGGGCAGTTTTGCGGTCTTCTAAAAGACCCTCAAAGTGTCTCTATTGTGTGCAACTACACAGTGGTGTGGAGGTTTAAATGAGAATGGATTTCAGGAGTGTGTTGAGTACATACAAAAGACACAGATCCTCTAAGACAGGGAATGCTTTTTTATTCACAAACCCACAAGAGAAGTGGACGGTTTGGGTCTGTACCAAAAACTTCCATGATTAAGCACAGATCAGTTACCAGACAGCAAACACACACATTTGGGCAGACACTGCTACATACAAATTAACTGATCGGACCAAACATTTTGAATGTTTAGAATAGTTTAAGCTCCCTGTAAGAGCAGCACCGTTGTGACATTTTACTTTAATATTCCTCCCCTTCCTCTTCACCCTCCCCTTCAACAGAATCCACACCAACCTCTTCGTAATCCTTCTCTAGGGCAGCCATGTCCTCCCGAGCCTCCGAGAATTCGCCTTCCTCCATCCCCTCCCCTACGTACCAGTGAACAAAGGCACGCTTGGCGTACATCAGGTCAAACTTGTGGTCCAGACGAGCCCAGGCCTCAGCTATGGCTGTGGTGTTGCTGAGCATGCATACGGCCCGCTGCACCTTGGCCAGGTCACCGCCAGGAACCACAGTGGGGGGCTGGTAGTTGATACCAACCTTGAAGCCAGTTGGGCACCAGTCCACAAACTGGATAGTGCGCTTGGTTTTGATGGTGGCAATAGCAGCATTGACATCTTTGGGCACCACGTCCCCACGGTACAAGAGGCAGCAGGCCATGTATTTCCCGTGGCGGGGGTCACATTTCACCATCTGGTTGGCTGGCTCAAAGCAAGCGTTTGTGATCTCTGCTACAGAAAGCTGCTCATGGTAAGCTTTCTCAGCAGAGATGACCGGGGCATAGGTGGCCAGAGGGAAGTGGATACGGGGGTAGGGCACCAGGTTGGTCTGGAACTCTGTCAGATCCACATTCAGGGCACCATCAAATCGGAGGGAGGCGGTGATGGAAGACACTATCTGACCTATCAACCGGTTCAGGTTGGTGTAGGTGGGGCGCTCAATGTCCAGGTTCCTGCGGCAGATGTCATAGATGGCCTCGTTGTCTACCATGAAGGCGCAGTCAGAGTGTTCCAGGGTGGTGTGGGTGGTCAGGATGGAGTTGTAGGGCTCCACCACTGCGGTGGAGACCTGAGGAGCGGGGTAGATGGAGAACTCCAGCTTGGACTTCTTGCCATAGTCAACGGAGAGACGCTCCATCAGCAGGGAGGTGAACCCAGAACCAGTGCCACCTCCAAAGCTGTGGAAGACCAGGAAGCCCTGGAGACCGGTGCACTGGTCAGCCTAGAAGAAGGTGGAAACACAAAGGACGTTATTTTTAAGAACATAAGAACAGCCATCCTGGGTCAGACCAAAGGTCCATCTAGCCCAGTATCCTGTCTTCCGACAGTGGCCAATGCCAGATGCTTCAGAGGGAATGAACAGAACAGGGCAATTTTGAGCCATCCATCTGTCATCCAGCCCCAGCATCTGGCAGTCAGAGGCTTTGGGACACCCCAAGCATCAGCTTGCATCCTGGACCATCTTGGCTACTTGCCACTGATGGACCTATCCTTCATGAACTAAATTTCTTTTTTGAAACCAGTTATACTTTTGGCCTTCACAACATCCTCTGGCAAGGAGTTCCACAGGTTGACTGTGCATTGTGTGAAGAAATACTTTTTTCTTTGTTTTAAACCTGCTGTCTGGTAATTTCATCAGTTGATTGGATAATTGAACCGACCAGTTATACCAGGCAGGAAGTTCACTTACGTTCTTCCCATCCTAGAAATGTTTCCCCTTAGGACCAAATTCTGTTCTATTAAATCTGGGTCCACTCCATCAGACTTGGTGGAGTTCCATCAGTGTAAATCCAGTGTAATGGAGATAAAAATAAGCCCTTTAATAAACTTATCTGTTACAAAGTTACTTGTCCGTATTCACTGCCTGGTAATCTTAGCTCAATACCACTGAGTGACTACTCTATTTCAAAGGACTTTTTAATTCACCTTAGGACCACCTGGAAATATGATGACACTAAATACATCAACAATACGATTAGTTGGGATGGGAGGCAGGGGGAGAAAACATCAGCTATGAACTTATGTCTTTCAAACAGCTTCCCATTCACGACCTCCCCAGATCACCCTCAAGAGAGATGGGATCTACCAGCTTGCGGATCCTGTCGAGAACCAGGTCGATGATTTCTTTCCCAATGGTGTAGTGCCCACGGGCATAGTTGTTGGCAGCATCTTCCTTGCCAGTGATGAGCTGCTCAGGGTGGAAGAGCTGGCGGTAGGTTCCAGTGCGCACTTCATCTGGGGAGAGGAAAGGCAGAGAGTTTGTCTCCCCGCTGTCCATGTACAGCGGCTGTCTGCTCTAGGCACATGAGTTTACAAGGGAGCCCAGAAAGCAGTCAGATGATGGCTTCGCACACTCACCTATGACTGTTGGCTCCAAGTCCACAAAGACGGCTCTGGGGACGTGCTTGCCAGCGCCCGTCTCACTGAAGAAGGTGTTGAAGGAGTCGTCTCCTCCGCCGATGGTCTTGTCACTGGGCATCTGGCCATCAGGCTGGATCCCATGTTCCAGGCAGTAGAGCTCCCAGCAGGCATTGCCGATCTGGACACCAGCCTGGCCGACGTGGATAGAGATGCACTCACGCTGCGGAGAAGAGGGTGGGAGGCGGGAAGAGAAGATGTAAACACATTGGCTTGGGCTGCAATTGCATGCTATTAAGTGGCTTTTGATTAATTGAGGCATCTCTAGAAGCTCCCTTTGAAGCTCCCATTTTTGCCTTGTTGGATCCTTGATGCATAAAACAGTAGCAGCAAAATCAGGCACCATTCAGCCTTGGAGCTGGGTGTGCTCTGAACGGGCTCGGTGTTCGGCTGTAACCAAAAAGCAGCATGTCACACAGATGCTAGCCCTTTGTGTAACCCCACATGTTCAACGCACCATGTGCTTTCCAAATTGTGGGGACAGGAAGAGCAGATCATTGGCAGGAAAGGAAGCAAAAAGAAGAAAATACTCGTGAACCATGGAGAGGCAGGTGGTAACGGGAAACAACTGAGCAGTACCACAATTCTTGAGAAGTGTCTGCTTGCCACGGCCAGGATTTCCTTATGTGGGGCCCGCTCCCGCTCCCATGGAAGTAACTGGCGAAACACCGACAGATTTAGGGACAGGATTGGGGCAATAGGTATTACTGTGAACAAGGGCCCCATCCCACAAAACGAGGAGGGCCAGACTACCAGCCCCCAGCAGCACCCCATTGTTCTCATGGAGAAGCCAGCCCCCATTGTGAGTGCTCAGTCCTTTCAGGAGTCTGGTCCCCAGTGTCCCCCTCTGGGGTGTCTGCAGTGGGTGCTCAGTACCTGGTAAGATCAGCCTCCAAACCACTATGATTGCTTTTCTGTCCCGCAGAAGTACCAGCCTCTGCCCACATGCACAGATGGCTAACCCCCAAGAGAGCCTAGCCTAGGGAATAATTAATGGAGCTTCCACACCCAGCCAGGGAAAACCAGGCTCAGTGGACAGAGCTGGGAGAGAATTCTAACCATCCCTCTGCCCTGTGCCTGCTGCTGGAGGCTGTGCAGACAGCAATGGCCAACACAGACTGGGCTATTTCCAGCATGATCTCATTAGCTTGTTTTGCCAATTTCCCTCTGCTGACCTCAGCGGAGAACATGCCCACATGGGAATGAAGTCAATCAGTGAAGCGGGCGGGACAAAAGTCAAAGCTCAGTTCACATGCCAAGAGAGTGAGCATCTGGGTGCGGGAGAGAGGCTGGGTGCAATTCCCCATTACTTACATTCTGCCTTTAATGCACTTTAAATAGAATATTGAAAACCTGGCCCTTGCATTTGCAAAGCTCCCCCTCCCTTCACAAGGCATTGGGGATGCTGCCCAGGGAGCTCAAATACGACACTAATATAACCAACGTAAAGCGACAAACAAAGAATAGGCACGCGCACAAGTGTGCACAGGTGCTCACACGCACGCCAATATAATGGCTCTGAAGCACATTTATCTTCCAAGCCCCATCCGGTAACTGCAGCCTTGTCCTGCTCGCCTGGGAATCGTCATTCTGGTCCCATCTGCCTGAGCCCCGCCCCCCTTTGTCTCCTCCTTCAGGCCCCCTTGTGCTAGCTATTCATGGCCACAAACCACCGAGGGGGAGTGGAGGACAGGCGGGGGCTTTGCCAGGCTGCCCTGCCCCATGCTGCAGGGACCCGCCGCTTTTCTCACCCCCCCGGAGGAATTAGCCCCCGGCACGGCTGTTCTCTGGGGCGCAAGGGCGTGGTCCAGCCCATGCTCCCCAGGCAGTTTCTGGCTCTCCTAGGAGGGATCCTGGAGTTGGGACCTCGCGCTTTGCCACGTCCCCCTCCCGCAGCACCGCTCGTCTCTGCGCCCCGCGAGGGTTGCGGAGGGGGCTGAGCAGAGACCAGAGCCGCTGGCTCCAGACAGGGACCTCTGAAACGCGGCTCATCAGCGAGCTCCACGCAGAACCCCCGGGAGCGCCCCTGGGGTACAGCCGCGCCCCGCCCCCGACAGCCGGCAGCGCCCCGCTGCGGACAGCCGCGCCCCGCAGAGCCGCGCCCCGTCCCGCCGGGGTTGCCGATTTTGGTTAGAACGATCCCTGGAGGTTTCATCCCGGGACACAAACTGCAAGGAAAGATTCAGCTCCAATTCCCGGAACCTCCAGGACAATCCTGGACGGTTGGCTCCCCACGCCCCGCTTACAGGCGGTAGCCTCCCGGCGGGGTACAAGCCGCGCCCCCCCTCACCCCTTAGAGCCCCCGGTGGGGTACAAGCCCCGCGCCCCTGCAGGGAGCAGCCGCGTCTCCCACCCAGACCCCCCTTAGAGCCCCCGGCGGGGTGCAAGCCCCGCCCCCCCACACCCCTTAGAGCCCCCGGTGGGGTACAAGCCCCGCGCCCCTGCAGGGAGCAGCCGCGTCTCCCACCCAGCCCCCCCTTAGAGCCCCCGGCGGGGTACAAGCCCCGCGCCCCCCCCCACCCCTTAGAGCCCCCGGCGGGGTACAAGCCCCGCGCCCCCCCCACCCCTTAGAGCCCCCGGCGGGGTACAAGCCCCGCGCCCCTGCAGGGAGCAGCCGCGTCTCCCACCCAGCCCCCCCTTAGAGCCCCCGGCGGGGTACAAGCCGCGCGCCCCCCACCCTCACCCCTTAGAGCCCCCGGCGGGGTGCAAGCCCCGCGCCCCCCACCCTCACCCCTTAGAGCCCCCGGCGGGGTGCAAGCCCCGCGCCCCCCACCCTCACCCCTTAGAGCCCCCGGCGGGGTGCAAGCCCCGCGCCCCCCTTTATCTCCCTGCTCTGCCCCGCCCCTCCCTGGAGGGAGCAGCGGCCGGGCCAGCCTCCACCCCGAACCCAGCGCTGCCCCGCGGCAGATGCCCCGGGGGGACGGGCTGCAGCGGCAGCCGTGAGGGGGGGACCCCTCGGTTCTGCGGGCGGGGGGGGGGTGCAAAGGCGAGCCCCGGCCGCAGCAAAGCGCGCCCGGCGGAGCGGGGCTGGAGCCCCCCAGCTGCCCCCCAGCGCGCGCCCCCCCCCCTTACCATGCTGGTGCCGGGCGGGGGCGCTGGCCGCTTTCTTACCGCGCGACTCTTAGGGGGTCGCTGTAAGAGAACTCGGGGGGCGCGCGGCGGCACGGCGGCTATATACCCTCCCGTCGCCATGGCGACGGGCCCGGGCTTCCAGTGGTTGGTCGGTCCGCCCGGCTCCGCCGGGGGATTGGTGCAGAGCGCTGGGGAGGGGGGATGAGGTAATGGCCCCGCCCCCTCTGTCCGCCCCGGCCCCCCCAGCCTGCAGACAAAGAGCGGGGCGGGGCAGCGGGGGGGGCCGCGGCTTTGCAGCCAGCAGCAGGGATCTGCAGCCAGATGAAATCCGGAGCATGCGTGACCCCCCCCCCCCGCCTCTCACCGCATGGTGCCCGGAAAAGCAGGGGGCGACCCCCCCCCCCCGGGGCGGGCTGAGAGCGCCTGCATTTGAGCCCAGAGGGGGGGGGGAGCTGCCAAAGCAAGTACGTGGCTCACCCCCAAGACTGGGGGCAGCACAACCAAGGGACGAGGCAAAGGCGGGGCTCGTGTCTGGCGCCCCCCCGCCCTGGGCAGTCGAGGGGCAGTCGGGCAGACTGGAGGAGCACAGTGGCGCTCTCGGGGCGGGGGGCGTATCCCCTGCAAGCGATTTCCCCCCGACCCCTGCTCTCTGCCCCCCGAAACGCACGGCAGAGTCCAACCGGGGAGGGGCAAGAGCCAAGCCGCACCCGAGCGCCTCTCTCCAGGGCCGGAGTAGCCGGAAGCCTGATTCATCGATGTGTCCAGTGGGGCGGGGGTGGACACTCGCTTTGAGCAAGACGGGTCCCCGTGAGCGGGCTCCGAGCCCGGGGAGCCGGGAAGGACCTGGCTAGGTGCTGGAACTGGGGGGCTGCACCCCCTGCGTGCCGTGGTTTCCCTCATATGCAGGGTTTGCAGTTTGGCTCCATGGTTCTCAGCGCCCCCAGCGTAGGGATGGCTCCAGCCCCCCGCCTGGCACCCTGGTGTAGGGCTGGGGTGGTTCCTGCCCCGGCCCACACAGCTGTGCTGCTGGGGAGCAGTTGGCATTCTGGACATGGGAGAATGATACGGGGGGGGTGGAGCTGGGGGGGGCCGGTATGCAGGGCTGCAAGCACCAGATCGCCCTTGGAGCCCTGCACCCCCATCTTCAGAAATGCGCCCACCCCATGGAACCAGCTGCTCCCTCTCCGCAGGGCTGTGGTGAGCAGCCTTAGCATAGCTTGGGTGTGGTGGGTTTTGTCGTGGGTTCAGCCTGCAGCAACCCCGAGCAGGGATACAGAGCCAAGACCTCGCCTTCCAGATTTCGGTGGCAGGCAAGTGTAGGTGCTGGAACTGGGGGTGCTGGGGGTGCTGCTGCACCCCCTGGCTCATATACAGGGTTTACAGTTTGCTTCAATGGCTCTCAGCCCCCCCCATTATACAAATTGTTCCAGCCCCCCGGGGTTGTAAGGCAGCGGGGGTGTTTTGTGGGGTGGGTAGTACAGGGGGGTGTCTTGCCGCTGTGATGTCTCCCTTTTCCGCAGGGTGAGATCAGAGTCTCTTTCCCGGGTCTGCAGGCGCCTTTACGCACCCGTTTCTGCAGGGCTGGCAAGGGAGGCGAGGGGGTAGAGAGGGGACAGGCAGCAGCTGCTGCAGGTGGAGCCCAGACTGGCTGCTTTGTTGCAGGCTGGAGAGCAACATTTTCCATCCCTCCCTGCAAGAAATCCACATTTTCTGCACATTTCCCACGTCCTGTAGCTGCTCTGGATTCCTGCTCCCCATCTTTCTCACTAGTTTGACACATTTCTGCCCCCCTCCCATTTCCCTCCTCATCCATATTTTATTTTTTTTAAATAACTCATCAGTCCCAGACCCCTGGCTATTTTGGGGCAATAACATCCCAGTGAATATTGGTCCCAACCCCAAGGAGAACTGGCCCCCACGAATGGTCAAGATCTGCACCATGGCAGCACACATAGACTGTACCTGGATAATAAAGGACAAAGACCTCCTAGACCCAATCCGCCTTCCTGCCGAGCAGGCTGGTTCCCTACATTCCCCAGGGGGCTGATGAGATACAAGAAGAATCCAGGTTTCAGGGTAGCAGCCGTATTAGTCTGTATTCGCAAAAAGAAAAGGAGGACTTGTGGCCCCTTAGAGACTAACCAATTTATTGGAGCATGAGCTTTCGTGAGCTACAGCTCACTTCATCGGATGCATTCAGTGGAAAATACAGTGAGGAGAAGAATCCAGGATTGCAGAGGCACAGCTGAACAAAGGAACTTCTGGGCTCATTGAGGACCAGAGGGCCAACTCCTCAGCGGGTGCAAATTAACTTCAATGGAGCTGCACTGATTTACACCAGTTGAGGATGCAGCCCAGGGAAAGGGTCCGTATCCGGTTTCAGAATTTGGCCATGGTCAGAGCTGGGCTTTTTCATCAAGTTCATCTCCACGCACAGAAACCTATAAATCTCCAACCGTGTTGTAGTGAAACAAATGGAAACAACACCCTGCCCTTGGCTCCAGCCCGTGCTCTGCGTGGAGAGCTGTCAGGACTCCTAGCTAAACCCCAGGACACAGCAAAATGCTACATTTGCCTTTACACTGACAGTAGTTTATGGTAGAACATGCTGCTTCCTGGAGATGTGTCTCATCCAAGCAGCATGAGAAGAGGAAAGTCCAGGAAATTCAATTCCCTGTGGGGACTTGTCAAGTTCTCAGGGTCTTTTTGCTCCGGTTTGTAAATGGGCTTTGCGGCGCATTAGGGACTGGAAGATCCACGGCTGAAACATAATCATCCATTCGAACACTCACCACAAGCAGTTCCATGCTTACGGGATGGAGCACAGGAAATGTCTTTTGCCTTTTCTTTTCCTCCCTGGCTTCCTTCTATTTTACTCTAATCTATGGCCTTAGCTACACCTGGGGGCAGATCCTCGGCATGTGTCAATTTACACCTGTCAGGAATCTGCCCTGGTTCCAGCTATTGTTGTAGTGGCACCAGTGAAAATAGCAAGCCCCCGTCTACACTAGGGGTTTGCACGGGGGCAGTTACACCAGTGACGGTAACCTACCTTTATGACCCAGAGAGGTGGGGCGGGGCAGGTGGGGGGAACAGGGTGGCTGTATTGAGGGTGGGAGTTCTATGCCATTGATTAAGGCATAGAACTGAGGATCAAGAGGCCTGGGCTCTGTTCCCTGTGCGAGGCACGGTGGTGTCACCTGGGGCAAGTTAACGAGCCCATCTGAACCTCCATTTCTCCAGCTGCACAATGGTGGGTAATATAAAGACCCACTTCCCAGAGGGCTGTGAGGGTTAATTCCTTAATGTCTGCAATGCACTTTAAGACCTGGGGTGGAAGGTGCTCTGTAAGGGCAAAGCATTATGATCCCAGATCATCCCCTATTTGGGAAAAATCTAGGTAGGAAACAATCAAGTGCATTTCAACATGCAGTTCCCTCCATCTCCCAGCAACCCCCCAGCTCTCCACGCTTCTGTACAGCCGCCTGGTTCCTCTCTCCTGTCCTGGCTCCTTGGCAGCCTGGTTGTGGCAGGAGCTGGGCTGCCGAACAGTCCGCTGCGAGCTCAGCACAGAGGCAGAACTTGCCTAAATTAACGCTGGCCGTGAAATGTCCAAGGAAGCCGACTGGGCCGTCGCGACAGTGGCTACTCCTCCCCTCTTTCCAGTGTTCCGTCCTTGGAGCTTGTGTTTCAGTCCCTGCATCATTTTCTTCTGGTCGGAGGAAACAGTAAGAAACCGCAGGCCGCGCTCCTCCCTGAGGTCACCCGCCGAAGCCAGCTGAGGAATCCGGCCCCATGCTTTCAGCCTGGGTTTCAGGAGCAACTTGCCCTACTCCTGCTGGGTGAGGAGGCCAGGTGCTCGGCCCCTGTGTGCCCTCAGCGCTGCTCTCTCCTGCCCCCTCCCCAAACCATCTGCTCTCACATGAGCTCGAGCAGCACCACGCTGCTTATCCCTGCTTAGGATCAGGCCAGGGCAGAGCACGGCGGCTGGAAATAGAAGCCAAGGGTGGGTCAGGTGTGGGCTAACCAGGGTTTTGAGGCTGGAGCAGACAGCCGGCTCTTAGCGCCTTTCATGGAAAGCTGGAATGCCCTGCTGTCCACCCGCCATGCCCAGCTTCCCTTTCAGAACAGGCCACGCTCTGCCCGGGTTCGTATCTCTGTAGTGCTGCACTGTGACTTTTCCAGCAGTGCTGTGTGTCCCGGGGTGTGTGTGTGTGTCTCTTTCGGGGCACGGGGCACCACCCACATAGTGCTGGATGGCACTGTATCTCAGCACACTCAGAACCCTCCCCACAAGATCTGGCCCCGCGCCAGCCTCACGCAAGGCAGCTGGCACGGCTTCATCCCCATGGCAGTTTAGGGGGTGCTGTGCTATGGCCCACAGTGCCATCTTTCAGGTGAGAGTTAGAGCAGGGGTCTGGGCATCAGGACTCCCAGGTTCCTTTCCGTGCACTAGGAGGAAGGAAGGACTAGTGGTTACAGCAAAGAGCTGGGACTCCTGGGCTCTGTCCTCAGCCCCGCACGGTGACTTTCTGTGAATCGCCTCATTACTTCGTGCCTCGGTTTCCCCATCTGTAATGTGGCATTTATACCACTCATTCCTTTAACAGGGGAGCTGTGAGACTGGATTCATTGAAGTCTGTGAAGCATCTTCAGATCCTGGGTGAAAGGTGCTGGGGAAGGGCAGCGGGCTGTGATTACAGGAAGAGGTAAAGGCTCTGTGGGTGCAGCAGAGAAATCAATGAAGTGTCCCCAGGAGCGGGTCCAGTGTGCTGTGGAATAAAATCGATGGCTCTATCCCAAGGAGACAGGAGCCCCAGAGATGCTTGCTGTCTAATTAGGTATGTAAGACAGAGCCCTGCTCATCTGCTGCTAGGCAACGGGTTGTTCAGTTGCTAGGAGACGGAACAGGAATCCCTGGTGGCATCTGGTCTCCCTTTATCACCTAGCAAGTCATATGACTGGGCCCCAGGAAAGCTGTCCTGGGAGGGGGAGAGAGAGGAGAGGGGATAGGGAGCGGGGAGAATAGAAAAGAGAGACAGTGAGACAGCTGGGGAAACAGGGAGGGCCCCCCCCAACGCTATTGTCCCCCCTGGCTGGCTGACATTCAGATGTTAATAAGAAAGGCCAGATCCAGGGGGTTTCTTTTCTTGGCGGGGGGGGAGGGGGTGTCACATTATTTCTCAAGACACTTTCCTGGGCCTGGTCCCTTTCTCAGCCCCACCCCCATCAGAGAGAGCTGAGGCTGCATTTCTCCTGCATGCTGGTGTCACAGGAGCTAAAGCCGAGAGGCCTGGAGGAGGAGAAAGGAGACGAATCCAGGCTGCTGCAGTGGAGAGCCGAGTGCGGGGTCCATGGCACCCACATTCCGACCAAGCAAGCTCCGTGGGACTGATGTCATTCGAACGCCAGCCAGAGCCAGGAGTGGGTCTTCCAGGGGTAGCACAGCTCCGGTCTGAGATGGTAGCGCTGTTTCTGTCCGGGAACGCTGGTGTCACGGGGTCCCCGGGCGATGCTCGGGAACTGCTCCCCAGGAAGCCAGGCAGGACTCTGGGGAGTCTCCTCTCGGGGAGCAGCCTGTCTGCAGGACACACAGCTCACCCGGCTCCACCTTCCTGAGTCTGACCTCGGAGCCTTCAGCATCCTCTGCCCCTCCGTGCGCTTCCCACAGCCAGTCCGCCCAGGCAGGGTCCTGGGGCAGCCAGAGGGTCCTGCCCCCCAACTTCACAGTCAGACGGGACTCTCAGCCAGCCAGTAAAACAGAAGGTTTATTAGACGACAGGAACATGGTCTAACACAGAGCTTGTGGGTGCAGAGAACAGGACCCCTCAGCCGGGTCCATTTTGGGGGGCAGTGAGCCAGACAACCACGTCTGCACTTCACTCCTCATCCCTGGCCAGCCCCAAACTGAAACTCCCTCCAGCCCCTCCTCCGCTGGGCTTTGTCCCTTTCCCGGGCCAGGAGGTCACCTGATTCCTTTGTTCTCCAACCCTTTAGCTCTCACCTTGCAGGGGGGAAGGGCCCAGGCCATCGGTTGCCAGGAAACAGGGTATCGGCCCTTCTTTGTGTCCAGACCCCTGCACACACCTGCCCTCCAGACTCTGCAAGGACCATACACCCTTATCCCACCCCCTAGATACTTAAGAACTGCCTAGGGGAAACTGAGGCACACTCACACTATTCAGAGGAAACATTAAGAACAGTCCCACTTCGTCACAGCTGGGACGTTAGAGACCCATCTGAGGCATAGACAGACAGACAGGTGCTCATCATGACACCCAGACAAAGCCACGCTCAGAAATAAAGGCCCAGTTATACTCACAGCTCTCCAGCCCATCTGCACAGCCACTTTTACACACACACACCAGCACACACACACTGGCTCGCACGCACGCACGCACAACCCCAGTCCTCGTGGCAGGTCAGCAGTGACTCGAGCAATGGCCTGTGTGCAGTGAGTTTGGTGGATCTCAGTCCAGCTCCCGTTGGTCAGGTGTCCACATCTCAGTTAGCAGTGACCAGCCCCTTTGCTGGCAGTCTCAGCAGAGAGGCCAGGGCTGAATGAGCCATGGGGACTGAATCCCCTTTCCCTGCTGGGGGAGGGAGCCTCCCAAGGTAGGCTGAACAAGACAATGGCAGTCTGGCTTGTACCTTTGCTGGGGATAAAGGAAGAATGGGAGTTTCTAATCTCATTGACTGGAGCAGTCAGGGACGAGCTGTTCTGTTGGCCTTGGCCTGGAGCGATACCCATGACCAGGAGGCAGCTCTGACTCTCCCATCTGGCACTGGATCCGGGGCCCCCCCCGGGTTCCAGGCCCTCGGAGCGCCTCTCCAAAGTGTTGTTAGAGTCCCGGAGAAGTGTCTTCTCTTGTGTCCCGTGGGGAGCACTTGCCGTTCTCCTGAGCCCGTGCCTCGCTGCTTTCCTCGCCTTTGGCCTTGCAGAACAGAAGCACACGATGCTCTGGCACTGGGGCCTCCGGCTTCTCCCAACCATGCCAGATCTGTAGAGCAGAGATGACTGGCTCCATGGCCCTCTCTCTTTCCCCAACCTCCTTCCTCTGGGCTCTCCGAGCTGGAGAGGGCGGACGGGGCCCCTGGCCTCTGAAAGAGACTGAGCTGTACAGGCAGCCTCCTGGGCCCCAGAGAGACCACTGGGAACCTTCGAGTTGTATCCTGAGGAGGAGGAACATGGAAGAACCCATGTGTCCCCTGGATGGTTCCCCCGGCCCCGCTGTGCCCCCTGGACGTTCCCCCGGCCCCGCCATGTCCCCTGGACATTCCCCCGGCCCCGCCATGCCCCCTGGACGTTCCCCTGGCCCTGCCGTGCCCCCTGGACGTTCCCCCGGCCCTGCTGTGTCCCCTGGACGGTTCCCCCGGCCCCGCCGTGCCCCCTGGACGTTCCCCCGGCCCCGCCGTGTCCCCTGGACATTCCCCCGGCCCCGCCATGCCCCCTGGACGTTCCCCCGGCCCCGCCGTGTCCCCTGGACGGTTCCCCCGGCCCCGCCGTGCCCCCTGGACGTTCCCCCGGCCCCGCCGTGCCCCCTGGACGGTTCCCCGGCCCCGCCATGCCCCCTGGACATTTCCCCGGCCCCGCTGTGTCCCCTGGATGGTTCCCCCGGCCCCGCCGTGTCCCCTGGACAGTCCCCTTGGCCCAACATCTCCACGAGACAGAACAAGCTTCCTTTCCGGCTGCATTTTGTGTATTGTTGGTAGCAACCAGCAGCTCCCTAGCGACTGTTGCCTGGCCTCCCCGGCTGTGTTTGCAGGCGCAGGGTCAGCGCCAGAGGGGCAAAGATAAAACCCGTCTGAGGAAAGCGTCCAGGGCCGTTCGGAGCCTGTTACCCCCACAACCGCCCCGCAGCGAACACACAAGCAGTGCAGGGGAGTTACACAGCAAGGACAGGCTGCTGTCGGTGTAGGGGAGCCCCAAACCCCAGCAGTTCCTCCAGAGTGCCACTCGCAGACCCGGTGCAATGCACCAGTTAGCACTGGTCCCACCGGCGCTGGGGAGTGGGGTCTGGCTGGCTCAGGGCTGGACTGGGGTACAGAGCCTTTCACCCTCGGTTGCTGGCTTCAATCTGGCCCCAGGCTAGCGGGATCCCTGGCTGCAGGGTGGCCCGGGGTTACATGAGGCAGGGCGTGCGTGTCTCTGTCGGCTCCCAGCAGGTACCAGCCTCACCAAACGACCCCTAGAACTGAGCTCCTGGTCCTGCGGGACAGAGATGGGGCAAGTGGCTGGGAAAGCCTGCTCTGTGCGGCTGGGTCTGGCCAGGAGCCCTATGGCTGGCTTTGGGGGATAGAGAGCGGTGGTGGCTGCATTGGTTACGTGACAGTGGGGGATCTTCCCCTCTCCTGCCTTTTCATGGGGGAAGACAGATCGAGCGGCACTCAGGATTCGGATTAAGATCATCCCAGTGCCCGTGTTCCCTGAGTCCTTGCACCCCAGAACTTTTCCATGGGGTACGCGCAGCTCTCCCTTGAACGTAGCACCGCGCCCCTCCAGTCTGACCCGGCTTCCCCTCCGCCATGGGCTGAATGGCAGCCAGTGGTGTGGTAACCCAGTGTGCCAGGTCGTAATGCCGCCCAGTTTGGGTGCCCTCCCACAGGGGCCCTGGGCAAACTGCCCCTTTTGCCCCCCTCTCGGGGCGGCCCTGCCCTGGCACTGCTGAGCGCGGTGTGCAAAGTTCGGACAGCTGTGGGTGCCGCTGCCCCTCCCCAGGGCCGTGCTGATGGGGTGAGACAGGGAGCAGAGATCCCCAGTCTTGGTGGCTCCAACCGGCCAACCGCCACCTTCCCCTTCTCCTGGATTATTCCCTGGGGGGAATCTGCTGAGCCAGGAGCCAGAGCAGTATGCACAGAGAGGGGCCCGGGCCAGCAAATTTGGATCAGGGTCTAAGGTTCTTGTTTGTTCCATTAGAGAGCGGGACCCAGCTTTCCGCTTCCCAGGTGTCTGGAGCTTGGGCTGAGGTTTGGGCTCCTCAGAAAAATCCTTTGTGTCTTTTAGTCTCTTAAACCACCTACCAATGCAGATGTCCAGACCCGGGAGAGCCCCTAGCTCTGGTGGGAAGATCCCGGCCACCTGCATGCACTAAATTGTCAGCTCCCTTCTCCCCAAGGGGGGTTCTCTGATAAGCTCTGCGCAGTGCAGCGAGGACACCCATCTGCATGCATGCTGCATCCCCCCGGGGTGGCTCCTTTGCATCCAGCACCAGCCCTGGCTGGGTGGCTCGCGGGAGAGCAAACCTGCAGCTCAAACCCCCTCAGCGGCATCCAGCTCTTCCCCCCACCCTTGTCTCACTTGCCGCTTTCTGGGGAGGGCTGGCAGTTGACACCCTCCCGCTTCCTTGTCTCTCAGCACAGAGACCCAAAGCCCTTGCCCATGGGCCTAGTCCTTAGCCCCATCTTGCACCCCCACTGCATGACGCTGGTGTGTGCCCGGCACTGTCCCAGCCGCCTGCTTTCTTGGTCTGCAAACGCAGCAATTTTCTTTGTTTGGCTGACTGAAAACATTTAAAATAAATAAAAAACAAAACAAATAACACGGTAGGGGGGAACCTCCCCCCCTCCCAGCTTCCTCCTGTTTCATGGGGCTCCTCCCACTGCTATTCCTTGAGCTCCCTCTGCAAACACCCCCCAAATCCCAGGCCCACCCAGCAGGTACCAAGAGCTTGGTGTGGCAAGGGTGTAACTGTGGGTCCAGCACTCAGGTGCCCCTTGGAAACGCAGGGGGACTCCCTCCCAGAACAAGGGAGGATCCCCCGGCCCTGGTGGAGAAGGATGCGGGACAGAATGTCTCCAGAATTGGTGAGTTTGGGGAGGCAGTGACAGGAACGGTGGATGGAGCCAGGTTCCTGCTAAATGGGCAGGGAAGTAAAATGGAGAGGTGGGAACCAGGAGGTGCCCAGGCTCAGCCACAATAGATAGGGAGGTGTCCTGATTCCTTGTGGGGGTGGAGGTATCATCTCTCCATCCGGACCCTGCAGAGAGCACAGACAAGCTCGTTTTCCCATGGGTACGAGCAGGGCCAATCGCCCCTGGCCCAGGGGAGGCGGGCGCCCCTGGCTGCAGGTCCAGGAGCATGGACCAGGCTGGCTCAGCCTTCAAGGGACGAACGAATCCCACCAGCACCCGCATATTAAAGCCCAATGCAGAGATTGTCCGGGCTCCCTTCTGTGCAGCGGCCCTGGCGGAGGGCAGGGCCTTCCACAAACTCCAGCTCGGCAATTCCTCTCTCTCTTGTTTTCCCACATCCAGATGTGCAGCTTCAAGAGCATCAGATTTTCCAGCTGCCGGATCCAGGACCCCACGGCTGGGCCAATGTTCCTGTCTCTCACACACATGTTCCAGCCAGATGCAAGCAGTCTCTGTGATGAACCCCAGGACAGACACCCCCGCGGCGTCCCAGCCAGAAAGCAAACGTCGGAGAGATGTAGGTGGGGGATGGGGGGCAGCCCATCTGTGTGGGCCTCAGGGGGCAGAGCAGCTGCTCGGGATGCCAGCAGAGACTCACAAAACACACCGTGTTTAAACCTGTGTGGAACTCGTTTGTGGCCCAGCTGGTGTGCGCATGTGTTTGGATTCCCCTCCCACCTCTCCCGCTTGTGTGGACAGGAAAAAAGCAATTAAACGTGCCCTAACCATGTACTGGAACCATCAGAACTCCGATCCCCCTCCCCAGCATGTTTATAACGTGGTCTGTGCCTGTCCACCTAGCCGGGGAAAATTCAAGTTAGAACATAGCTGAACCCCACTTGGGTTTAAATCTGGTGATTTCTTGCAGTGTAGATGGGACCTGAGGACCCGGCTATCTCGGCACTTGTATGGCCTTCGTCACAGTATTACCTGCATGCCTCACTGGTGGATTTTTATCCTGAGTCCGGGAAGGATTGTCCCCCCTGGGGAGCTGAGGCACTTGGCAGAACTCAGCAAGGAATGGCACCCCCTTGACTCCCAGGCCAGGCCAATGCCCATCCTACTAGGCCACCTCCTTCCTACCCACACAGAGATGGCAAAGACCTGTTAGACCACCCAAGCTAGGGCAGGCTGCAGTCCCCTGATACGGAGGGGCCTTGGCCAGAGTGTGAGGCACAGAGTCAGGAACTCTGATTTAGTTGGGGTTGGTCCTGCTTTGAGCAGGGAGTTGGACTAGATGACCTCCTGAGGTCTCTTCCAACCCTGATATTCTATGATTCTATGAACTCCTGGGTCCCACTCCCAGCTCTGGCTTGCTGGGTAACACCATGCCTCTGTTTTGCCTTCTGTGAAATGGGAGTAAACCTCCTGCCTGCCCTGCGGTGGGGAGGGTGAAGTGCTTCGGGATCCTTGGCTAGCAGGGCAATAGAAGGACTGTCACTCTGCACGGAGGCTTAGCCAGATCATCCCCGCCCTGCTCATGTGCAGCCTGAAGACACAGCAGGAAAAGCCACAGGCTAGTGAGGGGAAAGGAACAGCATGGGTCAGGGCTAACGGGGGGCAGGAGAAGAATGGGGAACAGGA
The DNA here is from genome assembly GCF_965140295.1 of Lepidochelys olivacea. NCBI lineage: Eukaryota > Metazoa > Chordata > Testudines > Cheloniidae > Lepidochelys > Lepidochelys olivacea. The sequence continues at coordinate 1,774,281 of NC_140430.1, forward strand.
CTCCTGTAAATTGCACTTAGCCGGGTTAGTTCTGCTGGCAGCTGCCCCGGCCCTCTGAGCTAATGAAATGGTGCAGAATGGAACAATTCTCCCAAAGTGAATCAATGCAGAAGGAGATGAAGGAGGGGAACTATGGGGAGGAAATGCATGTCTACAATAAGAAAGGCTTCGGGGAAGGAAGCTGCTTTGTGCCCCAGCAGCTTGGGGCGGGGCTGCAGCAGCTGGGCCAGCAGCCCATTGGTGGATCTCAGCAGAATGAGTCAAGCCCTTTGTATCCTTTAAACATGCCGGTCACAGCAAAGGCAGATGGGACCCTTTGCCCCTTTGCTCTGCTTAGCAGGGGTGTTGAACCTGTGTGTGCGCGTACCGGCTGTGTGCACATGGAGATGGATGCGTTGCAATCAGAGAGGCGCGTGTGTGAGGCTGTGGTTTCTGGGCATGCAGCGGATCGTGCTATTGCCCAGGGCTCAGATTCAGCTTTGGCCAGCCCTTCCTGCTCCAAATCCCACTGAAGTCAATGGAAAGCCCCCGATGGGGCTGGATCAGGCCTGAGCTGGTCACTTGGCCGGCAGGTCTCAGCCAAGGGGGGCACATGTTTCTTCACACAATTTGAGAAGCAAAAGCGATTCGTTTGTCGCTGAGTCTAAACCAAAAGGCTCGTCACCACTGGATGCAGGGTAAAAAAACACATCGCATTTGGAAACCCCCGGAAAAGTATTCCTATGAATAATAAATAACGGTAATGAGATCTGACTATTTCCCAATTACTAAACAGATATCAACCAATTCATCTGACAAGCCGTTAACTTGCAGTGTGTTTTAATCATTCTTATGCTTATCTTTAAAATCAGTGTATGTTATTCCCCTGGTCTGGTCTAGTATGGCAGTTCCTGCGTTCCTGTTCCTCCTGAAAAACCATCCAGTGCTTATCTAGCTAGCTATCCCCAGAGAGACCTATCTGTGGGTCACCGAGTGCATGGTTTTGGCCAGCATAGGTGTTAAATGTATCTTGCTCCATGGCAGACTGTGAAACCATGCGACAGCCATATCAGCAACAACCACACTGGGAAAGGCTCCTGTGCTTGACAACTATTGTTTGCCAAGGCGGCTGTTCACACGGTTGGGGCTCCGGGAAAGGCAGGGTCTCCACCGGCCTCTCTTTAACCCAAAGGAGCTTTCGGGGTGGAGCTAAATGCCTTGAAAATTATAGTTCACAATAGCAACGCAAAACCAGAGCTGTCTTCCTTTGGGAGCAAGGCTGTGCAGTGGGTAGAGCAGAAGACTGGCCATCTGCGTTCTAGGCTCTAGTCCCAACTCTGCCAGTGACTCACTTGGGCAAATCACTTCCTCTCACTGTGCCTCAGTTTCCCCGTGGGGTTTGAAAGGGAGTTGTGGCACTTTTGTGGCACCACTCTTTGGAAAATGCCTTGCGCTTTCAGGAGAGGAGCAGGAGAGCCGGGCAAAGGAGATTTGTGCGTCTCCCCTCCCTTTCCGGGGCACGGCCCGCTCTCCCCGTGTGCTGGATGAGAGAGCATTGCAGAGGAAAAGCGTGGGTAGATCTGGTTTGGGGGCAGAGCCCAGTGTCAGGGGAGACACAGGGTTTGTGTGCCAGCCTCAAAAGGCCTTTTAGGTCCTGGCTGCACCCTCATTTCTACTCAGTGAAAATGCAGCTCAGCCTTGCACCGCGTGCGGCCCAGAGCCACATGCCCGGCTTGGACCTTGCAGGGTTGGTCGGGTTAAAACTCAGCTCTGGGCCTGGCCGCAGGAACTAACCATGTTTGAGCCACGTCCCTAAACCAGCTCACAAGGCTGCCAAGTCTCAGGAAGGGCGGGCGAGCGGGCTGGGCGCTGGCGTGGGCTCAGGTCTCTGTCCCCCAGGCCCCGCTCTGAGACCAGGGCTAACCCCTCCCTGCCTGGCTGGAGTGCTGGGAGGCTGACGCAGAGCACGGGGAGAGGTCAGTACAGCAGCGAGCTGGGCTGGGGAGCCACGGGTCCAGGCAGACACGGACGGTTAGCGCATGGGCTGCTGGGACCCCAATAAACCCATTGCCCGGCCCTAGCCACGCTGCGAGGTTCGAGCTGGGTTGGACCTGGGTCCCTCGATGCAGCAGAAATCGGGAGGGGCCGTTGGAAAGGTCTCAGATCCCCTCCTCCACCTTCATAGAGCCTGTCAGAAACACATTTCCCACTGGCCCCCCGGCATTGCACGACAGGGGACAATCGGGGAGGGTCTCGCCCGACCCCTCCCCCCCCCACAGGAGGGGAGCTGGCAGATCCGCTGACATCAGGGATGGGCCTGAGCAGGAGGGAGACCCCCCCCCGCCCACGTCCGGCCATGCCCCAGTTGCTCTGGTTTCATACCAGGCTGTTCCTGGTCCCCTCACAAAGGCTGGACAAAGGGGCCGTGCAGCTGCAGAAAAAAGCGGCCCAGCTCCCTCCCCTGCGTCCCCCTCTCCCGCTCCCTCTGTCTGTCTCGCCTGCCCCGCCCCAGGCCCTGCGGCAGGGAGGAGGCGCCTGCGGTTTGGGAGGGGTCTGTGGGCCAGCTGGCTGCTCCCGGATCTCCCAGGCCCACACGTTGACAGTTGCTCCCCTCCCCAGGGGGATCCACCCACTGCCCCTCTCGTCCTTCCCCCCAGGGTGGTTCTGCCTGGCAGCTGGGCTGGGCTGTCCGGCCGGCGGGGGGCTATCGCTGAGCTGGGGGGCCTCCGTGGCCTGTGGGGAGAGCTTCTGGCAGCTGGGGCCAGCAGCCTGGGTAACGCCCTGTCACTCAGGCGGCTGATGGCGAGGCCAGGTGGGGAGAAACCGGCCGGCTGGCCTAGGGATGCCCCTTGCCTGAGCCCTGCGCCCCACACGCTGGGGATGAGCCATTTCCTGGCGGAGGAGCCCCACGTGCCTTCGCTCCATGTCTCCTTTCGCAGACGGTTTCCAGCATTTCTGATCCAGGCAGATACCGATGTGACGGTGACACAGAAACGTCTCAGGGAGCCGGGCTCCAGCCTTGGTGCTGGGGTCTGGCTGGGAAGCCAGGGAGAGCAGCGGGGGGCGGGGAGCATGGCTCTGGGTTTCCAGTTCAGGCAACTCCCCTGCAAAGCACATCACCTGCCCCCACCGACTGCTCACCCCTCGGCCATCCCCACACACCGCCATGACCCCACCCAGCCAAGGAGGGCGGATTAAAGACCCTTTGACCTGGGATCTGGACACCGGGAACTGAGGCAGCGAGAAGCCAAGCACCAAACCGAGCCCTGGCACAAGCCAGTGCAAGAGGCCGGATGATGCCCCCACCAGGCCCCACAGATCTCTCTGGGGTGGGGGCAGTGAGGGGGAGTCCAGTGCTGTCCTGGGGAACCGAAGGGCTCATGCTACAGGGCCCCACCCAGCACTAGCAACCCTAGCGTGGGACGAGTCCCAGAGCCAGACGCACAGGACGTGCCTCTGGCTCGTTGCCACCTCGCGGCTCGCTCGGCCTGTTGGCAAAGCAGCCACGGAGCAGGGGCGCGGCTCGGGACTGGCTCCTTGTGGCTACCCACCGTGGGGGAGGGGGTCGCTGCAGACGTGGGCTCTGTGAAGGGGAGAGGAGGAGGAGCCGAAGACCGCATTGCGGCAAAGCCGGGGATGGAAGGAGGGGGAGAGAGGACCGAGATGAAGCAGCAGCCGCAGCGCCTGTGAGTCCCCCCTGTGTTTGCATTTCAGATGCATGGGGGTCTGTGCCATTGCAGGTCCACTAGGGTTGGGGTGTTAGAAACACTCCCTTCGGTGGCTATTATGGGATGTGCATGGCAGCTCCGGCCTGGCCCAGGACCCCGGGCACTGCACAGACACAGAACATGTCTGTGCAAAGCTTTGCAAGTGGACAAGGCTAATTATCAATGGCGATGGACCCAATCCCCAGAACCCAGCCCCCCGCCCCATGGTTTGGGGTGCTCAAAATCCAGTCCCAGCTCTGACTCGTCTTTCCTTCATGCCAACCCCCCAGGCCGGCGCCCTCTCTCCCCACGCTGCGGGACCTGGGGGGCTGAAGGTCTTGGTGCTCACCAGGTGGTTACTCCCCTGCTCTGAGCAGGGGGGTGCTGAGCACGCAACTGAGCCCTGGTGGGAGGGGGCTGAGCTTTCTCAGAGGTCTGGCTGCTTAGGGAATGTTCAACCCCCACGCGGTTCTGTGGGTTGATGTGCAGCCAGCCTCTCCCCCCCACCCCCAGAGCTTCATGCGTGTCACTGAACTCAGAGTAGGGCTGCCACCTCTGAGGTGAGAAACACTGGGATGTCCGGGGTGAACTGGAACCTGAGAAACTGGAGAGCTGGGAGCAGGTACCAAGCCCCCGGACAGATTTCCCAGGACCTGGACAGGTGCCAGCCTTAACTCAGCTCAGCCAGCCCCCAAACTCAGCTCCCGCCCATGTGAGCCGAAGGAGATTCTCCATTAGCTCCCAGCAGTGCCGGGCCTATGTCACACAGTAAAGCCGCTCTGAGGCAGTGCTGCACTAACCCCTTCAGGACAATATCCAAAGGTTTCTTTCAACACCAGCTCGAATTCCGCCTCCGAACACGGTGAATAATACCCAGTGTGGTGGGGGGTGGGGAGCGGGTCAGGACAATGTGCTGAGTCGGATGCGTGCATGCTGCAGGTCCCCGGGCCTCGGTGCGTCTCCCTTCACTTCTACTGAGCCATGGGGGAGGCTTTTGAAAATCTTACTCGTCATCTGTCTGTGCTTCAGTTTCTCCAGCTGGAAAGTGGGTAAAATAAAACCCCTGGCCGGCCTCCCTCGCACTTGAAATCCAGGCGGGTTCCCTATCGCTCTAGCCTTGTCTGGCGCGCACCCGCGGGGTGAGACACCAGAGAGGACTGCATTTCCCTGAGTCCCGGGGACGAGGGAGTCCTGCATGTGTCATTTGTAAAGCGCTGGCTGAACAGAGCACTAGATCAGGGGGAAGTAAAGGAACAATGCTCGGTATGTGCTTTGCTGAGCTGCAGCCTGCCGGGCTCACGGAGCCAGCCCAGTGCAGGGTAAGGCAGGGGGGCAAACGCTGTTGCCACAGTTTGCAAAGGGCTGGTCTGTGCCCACAACCCACGGGCCACCCCGGGCCTCTGGCAAAGGGAACATTTAGCTGCAGCGCCACCTCCGGGAAGCAACGCGAACCGGCAGCGCAAGGGAAGGGCGGAGGCCTGCAGCAAAATCCGTCCAGTGGGAAGCCATCACCACGCCAGGGTCTGCAGCCTGGTGCGCAGGTCCCCACCCTGGTGAGACTCGCACCCGCGCCCGGGCAGCTGCTTAGTCATTCAGCAGTGAAAGACCCCGGGACAAGCTCTGCCCCTGGGCGACCTCTGGGTAAAGCCCAGGGGGTTTCCAGCAGGGAAACAAGGGCTTGGTTACACTTGAACTGCGCTGTCAGGCCAGTTTAGCAACACTGCTCTCGTTCACACCCCGACAGGTGCTGAAACGAGGGGTGTGGGTGGCTGCAGCACCCCCTGACTTGAAGAAGTTTCCACTCTCTACAGGGTTTCCAGTTTGATTCAGTGACTCTCAGCCCCCCACTGTACAAATTGCTCCAGCAGCACCCCTGCATCCCGACCGACATGGTCAAACCAGCCTCACCTGCGAGTGTGGACCAGGCCGAAGAGCAGAATTTGGGCCTGTTCCCAGACTTGGCAGGTGCTGCTGGGTGGCCTGGCGCTGACCGTCCCTGAAGAGCCATCGCACCGCAATCGAAGTCTGCCAGCTAACACGGTCCCTCCCGATCAACCGGGCGTGGGGCTCAGGAGCCGGGCGTTCCTCACTCCTGGCTGCCTGGCTGGAGAGTGGCAGAGGATTGATCCCGTGGGATGGCTGCGTGGTGGCCACTGCGGGATGCGGTGGGAGGGGTGTAAGGTGCTGGAGGGCACGTGTTCCCATCCCCACAACCAGTCACAACCAGGCTGTGGCCTAGGGAAACCCCGCTAGATGGGGTGCAGGAATGAGGCCCCTTGCTAAGGTCTGAGCAGTACCTCTTCTGGGTATGATCAGGAGACCAGCCACTGAGACCCTTCACAGCCCCCAGCTTTCAGGGGTGGCCTGATCATTAGACATCCCTAACCCCCCTCCCTCAGGGCAAGGTGAAACTTCACCACCCCGGCCAAATGCCAGCCAAGGAGAATGATCTCTTCCCCCCATTCCTTCTGCGTTCTGGTGCAAACCCAGCAGGAGCTGAGTTCAGGAGGGGCCAGAGGCTGGAGAGATACAGCCCCAGTAGGCTCAGCTGGGGGGGGGCAAGCAAAGGGGACCCAGGGGCTGCTCTAACTTACAGCTGCCGACAGACCACTTCACATCCCATGCCGCCCAAGCTGCTCCCAGCACCTGCTATGCCCGGGGGTCATGAAGGAGGGAGAGGGCACAGGGCCATCTGTGACTGGCGAACACCAGTGAAAAGTAGGGAGGGGGCTTGTTAATGTAACTACTCAATTTTCAGAGGTTCCCAGCATGATTGAGAGCCTCCCCCCCGCCCCCCGGGTCAGTTCCCCACCTGGAGAAGGGACAGCGAGCGCCCAGGGGAACGTCACTGGGCATGCTGCTGCTGCCCCCGCTCCTCTCGCCTGCCAGCGCCCCCCCACTCCGGCCTGGGACTTCCTCTTTTCCTGCCCTTGTTTGTCCTCTTTAATTCCTGTTTGTCTTTAACATTGGTTTGCCTTTCCTGCCCACTGCCGGCCTGTCCGGCCTGCTGCGTTGCCAAGCTGGGTGCCCTGGCCCCGCCCGAGGAGCTCAGATCTGTAACAACAGCTTGGCCGGGCGGCCGGGGACCAGCTGGGAGCCTGTCCGTCAGTGGCAGGTTCTCACCCCAGCTGACCGTACGCTTGGCCCCCGCGGTCATGCTCGGGCCGGGATGTTTTGGTGCCTTTACCGATGGGGAGACCCAACACCCGCCCGGGCCCTCGTCCTGACTCTCAGCCCTCGGGAGTGAAAATGACCCCAGAGCTGGGGCACGTTGAGCCGTGGTTTGAGCGACAAGGTGCCGGTCTTGAGCTGCCACCGCCAGCTTCTCCCTTTCTGATACGGGCTCACGAGCAGTGGGGGGTGCAAACCCTTTCCGAGAGGAAGAGCCCCAGAAGGATGGGGCGGGGGGAGCAAGTCAGCACACCAGGATGTGCTCGTGCGAATGCCGTCCCGGTGAGAGGGTCACACTTACGGCCCTGGGACTGGAGCCCGCGGCAGCAGGGCGAGCGCCCGCCCCCAGCCTGAAGAGACCCTCGCTGGGGGCTGGGCCTGGGATGTACCTGAAGGGGCCTTCAAGGGAGAGGCGTCCCGCCCGCACACAGCCCGTAGAGAGCTGCAGTGGGACTGGCCCTGCTCCCGGCACATGGCTCACACGGTGGATCAGGGGCATGGCCAAAGCGTCACAGGGGGCCAGAATGGGAAATGGAATGTCTTGGAGCGGCCAGCGCCAGCCGGGCCCCACAGAACAGGGAGCCCCTGCAGACCCCGTCCCTGCTCCACGTGCAGGATGGGAGTAACTGAGAACTGGGGCCTTGTCCTTGGCCTCTCTCCTGACATCATGGCAAGCGGCTGGGCTGCTGGCGGACGTTGTTTCCAGTCCCGTTGGCAGGTGGGCTGAGACCCCCCTGCTCATTTAATGTGGGACCCAAAACGGCTGCCACCAGGTGACAACTTGCAGTCACCTGCCGCCTTGGCCAGAACTGACCTGGGGAGCCAGGTGTCAAAGCTGCCCCAGTGGCCGAGGGGTCCAATGCCTGGTGAATGCTAGTGCAGCCTTTAGAGCTGTCATGCCGCCCGCCGTGAGGTTCCTGCTTTAGTGGAGGAGGAGATTAAATTCCTGACTTTATTAGTTGCCTTTGTCCCACCCCCAGCCTGCTGCGTGGTTTTTCCCTAAGGAAACTCCCCAGGATCCCATTGTCAAAATGGAAAAGGAGGACTCGTGGCACCTTAGAGACTAACAAATTTATTTGAGCATAAGCTTTCATCTGCCTCTGTCATTTGTTTTTATGACTAACTAGCCCCAGTTCCCCAGGTAGCTGTAACTGACCCATACCCTGGAAAGTCCCACAGGTGGGTTCACTTGGGGCAAGTGGCCTTGGCTTTCACAAGAGATGCCCAGAATCCGCGCTGTGGTTAGTACCAAGCAGCAAAGAAAGCCGGGTACTGGCCCTGTAGCTAATCCAGTGACTATTTGAAAGGGCAGTTGTCAAACACGCATGGATTACAGGTGTTCGCCATGTCCTAGCCATGTTGGTACCCGGCTGACAGAGGGACAAGGTGGTGAGGTAATGCCTTTGATTGGCCCAGCTTTGAGGACAAAAGCGGAAAGAAAGCCAGGCTCCATGCAGAACGAAGGTCACGTGCGTCCTGCAGGCTAAAGTCTCTCCTCGTCCCCACTCCCTCGCCCCACAGCGTGTCATCCAGACAACATGTTCCCCACTGGGCCAGCCAGGGAGGGGAGAAGGGCACTGAGTTCAAATCCTGACTCAGACACAGGCTGGGTGCTGGAGCCTCGGGGCAGCCACTTGTCTGTCTGGGTAGTGGGGATAACAACATCGGCCTCCCCAGGGAGTCACCAGGGTTAGCTAGAGCTAAGCACTGTTCTGATAACTCCTTCCCCCCTGCTGCCACTCGCCACCGCTCGGCGGCAGTTCCCAGGCACGTAGGGGCATCCGACAGGTGAAACAGGCAGCAGAGCTAGACTCCGGACAGGGGCAGCCGCACAAGCTGGACATGCTGGGGGAAGAGGGTGGGCGGAAAAGTGCCCTGGGAAAGCGCAGCGAGGAGCCTCCTTGGGGAGAGCCTGCGCGAGGCAGGCAGCCTTGCTGGCCCTCCTGGCCGAGACAGGGCCAGGAAAATGCCTCTACAGCCAAGCCTGGGCTCCTGGCGTTTCGCCTGGGGGCATAGGCTGATCCGGAGCCGGTGCCCCAGGTCGCTGCCCCCACGAGCAGGGTCAGCGCTGGCCTGCCAAGCCTGGTCGCTCAGGCCCTGTGCACGCTAGAGCCTTCTCAGACCCCCATATGCCCCCCCGCCGGGGCCTCGCCTGCCCACCGCAGCCCCCCAGCCAGGCTGCAGGCCGGTGGGGATAATGCCATGTCGCATGTCCCTGGGGCTCTGTGCCCACAGACCCCCCCCCAGTTCCCTCCAGGGGGCAAGCGACCCCCCGTTACAGGGGGGCACCCCAGGAGAAGGGGGAGTGTTGATAGCAGGGAGTTGACTGCTCAGAGGGAGCTCCCCAGCCACACCTGTGGCCCCAACCCCTCACCCTGGTCTCAGGCCCTTCATGTGATCTGCTGCCCCCTCCCTCCACTGTCCTCCCCTCCCCAGGGAGGTGCTGCCTTGTCCAGCCCCCTCCTCATTCACTGAACACTGAGCTACCAGCCCCCCCCACACTTCCTTCTGCACCCCACCTCCCCAGCCCATCGCCCCTGTGTCTCCCCCACCCCCCCGTGTCTCCCCCAGCCCACCTCCCACCCCCCCATGCCTCCCCAGCCCATCTCCCCCAACCCATCACCCACCCCCGTGTCTCACCCAGTGCTCTCCCACTCCCCATGCCCCCACAGCCCCTCCCGCATCTCCTACCCCCAGGCCTGCTAGGGTTGCCAGTTGTGGTTGGACACATTCCTGGTGGTTTCTTCACATGACAAAACCTTTAATTAAAGATTTGTCTTTAATTCCTGGAAACTCCAGGGCAATCCTGGAGGGCTGGCAACCCTAATGCCTCCCCATCCCATTCCCCCACCCCCATGTCTCCCCCAGCCCATCCCCCCTCTCTTGCACCACCCCACGGTCCCCATCTCCCCCACCTCCCATGTCTCCCCCAGCCCATCCCCCATTTCTCCCACCCCCATGGTCCCCATTTCTCCCCCATGCCATCCCCCCTCTCTCCCACCCGCCCATGCCTCCCCCCAGTCCATCCCCCATCTCCCCCAACCCCTTCCCCATGCCATCCCCCATCATCCCCACTCCCATGTGCCCCCCCAGCCCATCCCCCAGCCTCCCTCCCTCCCCCCTCCACATTCCACTCCGCGTTCGTCATCCACTGCGTGCGAGTTCAAACTTTCGAACCTGCCAATCAGGACACCTTGGGGGCGGGGCTTAGACGAGGGGCGGGGCGTTGAGGGGACACACACCTATCTCCCCGCCCCTTCAGCCTTAGCCCCGCCCCCTCGGGTATATAAGGCCCCGCCCGCGGGGCTGCCCAAACTTCTTCTCACTGGAGACTCCCTAAAGGGTCGGATAGTGAGAGACGCCGCTGCCCCCCCACAGTCATGGTGAGTGCGGGGCCCGGGTTCGAGTCCCCCGCGGCGAGCCTTCCACGCGGGACCGTGCGCACTGTGGGGGGCGGCTGGAAGGGAGCTGGGGGGCAAAGTGTGGGGGAGGGGCGCGATGGGGCTGGGCGGGCCGCGTGGGGAGGGGGCGGGCTGGTGGGTGGGGGGCGCCCTGGGGCAGCCGCAGCTCGGCATGCCGGGGGGGGGGCACCGGCTGCAGCGACTCCGGGGCCCCAAGCATGCGTGGGCCCCACTCGCCGCGCCTGGCCCCGCCGCGCCCCGTGACCTTGGGGGGGGGGCCCAGCGCGGGCCCCCCCCGGGCTCCGGAGCATCCCCGGGCCGCGCCCTCGGCTCCTTGCTGCGCCACGCGGGGCGGGCCCAGGGAAGCGGGGGCGGGCCGAGCTCGGCCGGAGGCGGAAGCTCGCTGGGGGGGGGCGAGCTCGCTGCCCTGCGGCCGGGTCGGATCGGCCCCGGGGGCCGGGGGGGTGAGCTGGTGCCTGGCGGGAGTTCTCCGGGGCGGGCCAGGCTCGGATCTGCCCCGGGCTGGGGCCCTGCAGACAGGAGCGCCCTGGAACCGGGCGTTATTGCTGGTCTGCGCGCTCGCAGGCGGGTATAACGCCTGGCCACGTGTTTCACTGCGGGGGGGGGGGTCTCTTCACAGTGATGGGGGACCGACCCCCCCACAGTTACAGACAGGGATAGTGAGACTCCGGGCCCAGCTGGCCTGCGAATCCACTCCGTGGCCACCCTTGAGAATCGGACCCAGGAGTCCTGCTGGGCCCAGGACACCGGAGCCTGGCTTTCCAGCTGCTTCTGCTAGGCCATGGTGGCCCCAGAGACCGGGGCCCTGGCCCTCGGAGCTAGCGGCCACGGGGTAGACAGCTGGTGCCGTGTGAACGGAAGCTGTAACCCGCAGCGGCAAGTGACTTTCGGGTTGGCCCCTTGGGAAGGCGCTGGGAAGATGCCCTGAGGGCAGAGAGGCGAGCCAGGACTCCCTCAAGGTGAGATAGGAGGGAGTAGTGAAAGCGGGACTGGCAAGAGGAAGTGATGCCGGTTGGAGAGGGATTAGGCTGGCCCCATTGGTCCTGGGTACAATATTCAGGAGCATGCAAATATCCTGCCCCCCATGCATGGGAGGCCAGTGCTCTCTCCTGGGTCTGCGCCCCGCCCCGGGGACCTGCCCCTGTGGTGATGCGCAGGCTGCTGGGCCTGAGCGCCTTGCTTGGAGCAGTCAGGGGGTGCGTAATGCTCCGAGTCAGCCAGGGTCACAATGGGCCTGGGATAGCGAAGGGCCTGGCCCGTGGCCCGCATTAGTCAGCGCTTCAGCGGGGCTAGGGGTGACTTCATTTTAGAAGTCGATGGCCATTTCAAGTGACCTGAGGGGCTTCCAACAGCGAATGGCAACATAGCCTTTGCCAGCTCTCCTGACTTCTGGGTGCCTCCGTTTGCCCTCTGTGAGGAGGAGGAGGTTTTCCTACCCCTGGGGAGGAGGATTAGGGTTTGTGCCCTGCGAAGCCTTAGTCAGGTGCCAGCCTGCATTTCAGCAGGGACCGCCTCAGAAGCCCTGTGGCCGCGAATATGGAGAGGAAACACTTAGAGACAACGTTTCAAATGTTTCAGAGATGCTTGTGGGACGTTTCCATGGGCTCCGACAAGTTCAGTCCCTTGGCTTCCCTGGGGGGCAGCCAAATCTCTGCTTCGGCTGGAATTTCTGGCCACTTTAACAACTTTTTTAGGAAAAGAGAAGCCGTTTTCCAGACCTTGCGGCTGGCTGTACTCTGGCTAGACTCGCCAAGGTGCAGTGCGACCTCCCCTATGGGGTTAAAACCGGCTGACCACAGCCCTTCAAATTACAGCTTTTGTGGCTGCTTATCTGGCATGTTTTTCCATGAGTCAGATGGCTGGAGCTTGCTGGTTTAATCTGGCTTAAAGGGGAAAAAGGGCCTTCTATTGAAAGAATAGGACTGAAGCAGAGGCTGAATTAGCTCAGTGAGGGTTACACAATCGCTGGGAAGCCATGGATCAGGGACTGAAAGGAGGAATTTGCATGTTTCCATGGGGCCCATCAGGAATGTTCCCTGGAGCTGGAGGCTGGCCTGCGGGTATACAAACTGGTGGGACCCAGGGAAGCAACACTTCAGCGACTAGGCTGCAGCTGAGAACTTGCTGCCTCATCACATGTCTGATTTTGGGTCAAATCTGCTTTGACCCTGCAAGCCAGAGCTGCCTTGACTAGCTGCTTTCAGGCACCCAGCCAGCCTGTAATGTGGCTTCTCTGAGCTGATGTGGTCGGGGAAAACCCTTGTCTGGCCTGGTTCGGGAGCCGTGTGTGTGTTCTGATAGATGCCTTGGCTAAAGAAATGGTTCCTTAACAGTCACAGCATACTCTTCCCACCCCAGGGGAGTGGTAATTGGCCACAATTCTGTCAGGGCCAGCTCCCTTCCTGCTGGGGGGCTTCCTCTTGGCTCCTCTCTAGCCTACAGACTGTTTCCTGGAGGTGTTTGCACTGTGGGTCACATGCCTCATTTGTAAATCTAATCTTTCTAATCATAGATTCTCAGGGTTGGAAGGGACCTCAGGAGGTCATCTAGTCCAACCCCCTGCTCAAAGCAGGACCAAGCCCCAACTTTTGCCCCAGATCCCAAATGGCCCCCTCAAGGATTGAACTCACAACCCTGCGCCGTCCAGCCCCATGATCAGCTGGTGACACTGGGTGCAAAACCACCCCCAGCCAGGCTGCTCAATGTCCTTTTCTCCCCGCAGCGTGAGTGCATCTCTATCCACGTCGGCCAGGCTGGTGTCCAGATCGGCAATGCCTGCTGGGAGCTCTACTGCCTGGAACATGGGATCCAGCCTGATGGCCAGATGCCCAGTGACAAGACCATCGGCGGAGGAGACGACTCCTTCAACACCTTCTTCAGTGAGACGGGTGCTGGCAAGCACGTCCCCAGAGCAGTCTTTGTGGACTTGGAGCCAACAGTCATAGGTGAGTTCTGGGCTCCCTGGAGTAGAGTCCTGAGCCTCGTGTTCCCGTGATCTCCATGGAGAAGGCGCCTAATGCTAACTCTTCTTCCCTCCCCAGATGAAGTGCGCACTGGGACCTACCGCCAGCTCTTCCACCCTGAGCAGCTCATCACCGGCAAGGAAGATGCTGCCAACAACTATGCCCGTGGGCACTACACCATTGGCAAGGAGATCATTGACCTGGTTCTTGACAGAATCCGGAAGCTGGTGAGTGAGTCTCTGCCCAGTGAGGCCAATCTGGGGTGTGCCCACAGCATTGTCTGTGGTCCAGCCTTGGCAGCAGAACGGTGCTGATGCGTATATGTGCCAACCCCCGTTCTACCTGAATTGGCTTCCTAGCAAACGTCTCCTGTTCCGGACGGGAGCGAACCCTTCTCCCTGTTCAGCAGCAGAGCAGGGAGGGGCTGAGGGCCTGTGTCCTAGACAGCTAGGACAATGGAGTGAGCATGCTGGTGAAGGGAGGGATGTGGGGGCGGGTCTGCACCCATGTTATGCAGATATTGGGAGTCTTGGATTTAGTGTGGGGTTGGAAACAGACTGGCCCCCCATGGGGCAGGGCATGAACAGAGCAGACAGGCTTATTTGCCTGCTTGGTTTCAGCCTTTATGACTTCTCACCTTCCTGACTGGCTCGTTCTCACAGCTGCCTGTCCTACCCCACTTCCATGGGGGTGGGGGGGCCCTCTGCCCCTGTGTGACACTGGAGGGGAACTACCTCAGTCTCCACCCTCTTCGCCAGGCAGACAATCACTGGTAGTAGGCGGTTGGGGGCGAAAGACTTGGCTCTGGAAGAGCTGCTGTCTCCAAGCAGTGACATCGCTCTGGGTTCCTTGGGTGGGTCTGGCTGAGGGTGCTGTCTAGAGCACCGAACCCACTGAGGGTGGGGGACCAGCTGTCAGTCTTGTGGCCAAAAGGCTCATCAGGAGCAGATGCTCCTGTCCCAGCAGGGGCGGGTGAGAAACCAAACTGTACTTGATCAAAGAGCAGAGCTGGCCAAGATGGCCTGGGTCAGGGCCTGGCACGAGCAAGGCTTGTGTGACCAGGATCTCAGTGCAGGTTCCGGAGGCAGCTTGTAATGTTTTTCTTCTAACAGGCCGACCAGTGCACTGGTCTCCAGGGCTTCCTGGTCTTCCACAGCTTTGGAGGTGGCACTGGTTCTGGGTTCACCTCCCTGCTGATGGAGCGTCTCTCCGTCGACTATGGCAAGAAGTCCAAGCTGGAGTTCTCCATCTACCCCGCTCCTCAGGTCTCCACCGCAGTGGTGGAGCCCTACAACTCCATCCTGACCACCCACACCACCCTGGAGCACTCTGACTGCGCCTTCATGGTAGACAACGAGGCCATCTATGACATCTGCCGCAGGAACCTGGACATTGAGCGCCCCACCTACACCAACCTGAACCGTCTTATTAGCCAGATCGTGTCCTCCATCACCGCCTCCCTCCGATTTGATGGTGCCCTGAATGTAGATCTGACAGAGTTCCAGACCAACCTGGTGCCCTACCCCCGTATCCACTTCCCTCTGGCCACCTATGCCCCAGTCATCTCTGCTGAGAAAGCTTACCATGAGCAGCTGACTGTAGCAGAGATCACAAACGCTTGCTTTGAGCCAGCCAACCAGATGGTGAAATGTGACCCCCGCCATGGGAAATACATGGCCTGCTGCCTCTTGTACCGTGGGGACGTGGTGCCCAAAGATGTCAATGCTGCTATTGCCACCATCAAAACCAAGCGCAGCATCCAGTTTGTGGACTGGTGCCCAACTGGCTTCAAGGTTGGTATCAACTACCAGCCCCCCACTGTGGTTCCTGGCGGTGACCTGGCCAAGGTGCAGCGGGCCGTATGCATGCTCAGCAACACCACAGCCGTTGCCGAGGCCTGGGCTCGTCTGGACCACAAGTTTGACCTGATGTACGCCAAGCGTGCCTTTGTTCACTGGTACGTAGGGGAGGGGATGGAGGAAGGCGAATTCTCGGAGGCTCGGGAGGACATGGCTGCCCTAGAGAAGGATTACGAAGAGGTGGGGGCGGATAGTGTGGAGGGCGAGGATGAAGGAGAAGAGTATTAACCGGTCCTGTCTCTTCCCTGTGCTGTCACTTCATTCTGTTCTCTCTGTTCCTGTAAAACTCTCCAGTGTCCTGTAGTCATTAAAAGTGCTCTTCCTACTTGGACCGTCTCGTTTACTCTCCTTCAGCGGAGCTCTGGCTCGGCCCTCGGGTGGGCCAGGGCAGGCTTAATGAGGAGCAGCTATTGAATGGGAGGGGGGTGGGGCTGTTCTCCACTCCTCGCCAAGCTGAACACTGGCCTGGGACCCTCAGCCTGTGACCAAGCCGCTGCATCGGAGCAGTGCCCCGGTCCCGCTTCAGCGATTCACTGAAGCCACTTGGCATGTGCTGGAGCCCTGCTGAGGGGTAGAAGTGCTGTTATGGTGACCATGCACTCGCTGTAGCTTCCTGCCTCTCCCGGAGACACTCATCCAGCTCCCATCTGCCACAACTTGGGGGCAGGGGGTGTCTGACTCCACCATGGCCTCCTGGGTGGCAGAGACCTCCCTGTGTGCTGTGCAGGGGACAGGACCCCCCTTGCTCATACAGCTGGGCACAAGACTGGGACCTGTCCCCACCACAGCCCAGTCCAAGCTGCTCTTAGCCTGCCATGCAGGCGCTGGGCAGAACTTCATTCTTGGCCTGGGGTGGCCAGGCCCTGCCAGGCATGGGGCAGGTGCTAGGCATGGGGCAAACTGCCCAGTGCTTGGCCTGGGGAGCCCCTGGCTCATGCCAGCAGGATGGGGGACAGAAGCTGAACCCAGCCAGAGATCCAGCAGCCTGACTGCTCTTGTACAGGCTCTCGTGTGCAGCTGCCTGTCCTGCTCAAAGGAACCAGGCACACCCTGGTGAGGGAACCCAGGCATCCTGCCTCCTGTTCTTCCCGGGAATGGCTGCAGTCCATCTAGGTGCCTGGACCTATTGGGTGCAGATAGTCCAGAGCAATCTCCCATTCCAGTATTAATGCCTCCCCCTGAGCTCCATCCAGGGCTCTGAGGGTCACCGCCACTTAACGGGGAAGTTTTCTCCCTTCTGTAGTCCTGGAGGAAGCCTGGGCACAGGTAGGGATAGTGTAGCCCTATGCTGACCACTCAGAGCCCTTCCCTTTCAACCCCTACTCAGCAGCATGCAAGGGTCCTTGCCCCATCCCTGTGTCCTAACTACTCCCATGCACTGAGTGGGGCCAGGACTTTGTGCCTCAGTTTCCCCTGAGTGGGGAGCTGTGCAGGGGGAGAAGGGACAGGCTGGCCAATAAAGCAGCAGATGGTGGGAGAGGACTGGCCCCGCAGTTAGGTTTGGATTATGCTTTTCTGTGGTCAGTACCATAGCAGGGCTGGATTTCCCAGTTTCCCTCCAGACAGCCCCTGGCATCCGCCTCCCCCAGCACCAGGCGGCAGCTGCTGTTGGGCCAGCTCCTGGGAGAAAAGGGCAGCAGGCTGCAGAGACACCAAGGGGGAGGCTGGCATGGGCTCAGGCCTGCTGGCCCCAGCCTGGCAAGGGCAGGGGGACACCCCCTCCTGCTAGTTTAAATGTCCTGCTAAGATGCTGTCATAGGTCCTGGCTGTGCAAATGGCACCATGTTACTCGGCCTGCCTGCTCCCCTGGCTGTAGGGGCTGGCTCCCCTCTGAGCCCTGGGGAGCAGACCCACCGTGGGCAGGGGGGTAGAGACTCCTGCCCCAGAGACATTTCAGCTTGAAGCCAGCAGCTTCCCAAGGAGAAGGGGGAGCAAGGGATGGGACTGTCATGTGGCCCAGCAGGGGCTGGTAACAGCTGACACTGGCCAGTCACTGGGGTGGGGTGGCCCTTTCTCTTCTCTCCAGGGTGGCAGTTGCAGGGGCCTGTGGGCTGGACTGAGGGGGGAGTCCAGGGTGGTGCTCACAGGGGGTTGTGGGTCTGGACTGAGGGGCACTGGTAAAGCTCTGGGGGAAGCCCAGTGTGGCAGTCACAGGAGGCTGGACTGAGGGGGGGAGCCCATGGTGGTGGTCGTGGGGGCTGCAGTCAGGTTGAGGGGCAGCGGCAGAGCTGTGGGGGGCTGTGGGTCTGGACTGGGGGAGCCCAGGGTGGCTGTTGCAGGATGGGCACTGGGATGCCCAGAGGAACAAGGTGCAATCACCCCCGAGGCCTAGGGTGCTGCTTGCAGTGTTTCTTCCTTGGCAGCTGGCTGAAGGTTGTGTCCTGCAGGGCCCCTTCTTTGGGCTGCTTCACCCCTAAAATGGCTGGGGGAGGAGACAGCAGGGGGCCCCTGCCCCATGTACACTGCAGGGGCAGGGCAAATCCCTCACCCCGGAGCAGGAGGAGCCGGGGGCTTGTCCCACTCCCTCGCTGACAGTCGATGGCCCTACCCCAGCTGGGATCCCATGGTCCGCAGCAATCATTACATAGGCCCCAGCCAGTGCTGCGATGCAGTCCCTGCTGGGGTGGGGATGGCAGCTGTTTAACAGCCAGGCTCCACACCTGTTTAGAACAAGAAGGGAAGAAGGATCCGGCTGTGGGAACAGAGGGGGCAGGATGGACGGGCTGGAGCTGAGGTTTGTTGGGGGTGGAGGGTGCTCTAAGGGTGCTGAGTGGTCAGAGCCCCTGTGCTAGAGAGAGGTGATGCCGTGCTGGGATTGCGAAGGGGACCCCTTGCTGCTCCCGGTCCACAGTGGGGGCTATTTGGCAGGCTTCCATCCAGGCACCTGCAGCCCCAGTGACGGCTCCCCGGCCCCGCTTTGTGGCAGGCCCAGCAGGTACCAAGCAGGCTGGCTAGGTAATGAGCTGGCGGGAGGGGGCTCGAACCCCTGGGAGGGACAACAAATGCCAGCTGCCAGGGCCACCGAGCTGGGGGGCCTGATGGATCCTTCCCTGCTGCCAGCGCCGGGCGCTCAGCTCTGATCTGCACCTGGGGGATTCTTGGGCAGTGGAACCTGGGCAGGATTTTCCTGCCTGGAATTTCAGCTGGGGAGGAGGGGGAATGTGTGGTGTTGGATGGGGGGGCAGGGGGACTCAGCTCATTGTCCGAGAGGCACTGGAGTGAACGCTGGGGCTGATTTCTCCTCCCTAAAGAGTGCGGGGGACCGTGAGAGTTGCTCTGTGTGTTCCCACCCTGGAAGTGCCCCAGGCCTTTTGCACTAGGGAAATGCAGCTCCTTCTGGGGTGCAGCACAGTCCCTGTGTGGTGGGGGGGGGGGTTGGATTTTAACCAGTGGCCCCCTGGCTCTTAAACCAAGTCTGCTGGGGTTTGTGCTGCACTGTAGGGTGAGGGGGTCCCCATGCAGGCCATCAGGCATAGGCCCCCATCCCCCTTTATCTGTGGCCCCAAAGGGGTGGGTGCCCCCTCTCCAGCTCTAGCTGTGGGGTTCACAGGTTCCCCCCATTCCCTCCGTGTTGTCTCACAGTCCGGGGGATGGGCGGTGCTGTCAGGGAAGGGGGGTGTCACTGGGTTCCCACGGCAAATGGTCCCACCTGAGTGAAGGGGGTGGGGGAAGAATGGCGTGAAGGGAAGACAAAGCCATGGCGGGGAGCCTCATGCTGCAGGACTGAGACACCCAACATGATATCCAATAAAATAAAAACCAGCGGGATCATCTTAAAGGGGAAAAGGCAAAATACCACATTTATTGTGAATACAGAAAGAATCCTAGTAAGCAGTTAGTTATAGCGATAACATTCCATTTATTCTCACATTCATTCACACACACACAGGTTCTGCAAGGTTATTATCGTAGTTACCAGCCTTAGAGTTGCTCATGCCAAGCCACTGGCCAGGTCCATTTTTGTAGGAATTTCTTCCTGGGCCAGTCTATGGAATTGCTTCATCATGCTGTTGCTGAATCAATCAGCGGATGGCACATTCCTGACGGCTCCGTGCTGCCAGATGTGATCTTGTTCTTTGGTTCTCCCATCCTTGAGGCTGTTGGGTGGATTCCAGTCTGCCCTCCGGGGTCCTCTGGTTATTTCCACTTGACGCCTTCTTCAGCCGATGGACACTGGATTCTTAGGCTGGCACCTCCCTGATCATTCAGTTATTATCCACACCAAGCATCCATCCACATACATCCTCTATCTCTATTTTAATCACAATTGTTAACAAAGCGAGATGAATACAACAAAAGGGCGGGGAGTCTCTGGGTGCTGTTTCTGTTGTTACAGAGTATTGCTTTGAGTTCCTCTCTGGGTGAGCGGTGGTTGTTACAAAGAATTGCTTTGAGAACAGACTCTGTCTCAGAATGTAATACTAAAATTAGCAGCTTGCAAGTTTCACACATAGTGGGAGAGAAACAGTACCAAAAACCAAGAGACCTCTGAATTAGTAATACCCTGGAATTTAAACTATGGGGAATCAAACTCATTTGTGATTTTAATATAGAACTTCTTTAATATGATCCAACAAACAGGCCTGGGCCCCCTGGAATGGGGTTATGGAGCCTTTTGCCTTGAGGTGGCCAATTCCAATCCTGCCCAGGGGCAGTGACTAGCCTCCTCAGAGACCCCCCCCTCCCCATGCAGTGAGTTCACAGGTTCTCAGCATGGACTGGCCCCCTCATTAACCCAGACCTGACTGGCCGCATAGGCTGACGGCCCTGGGTCAAAGTTGGAGCGTGGGGGGAGCTGCTGCCTGGCCTGGACCCACTGTGGGGACAGATGGGGACTTCAGTGCCCATGGTGCTGCTCTAGAAATGCCTACAGACCAGTCTGGTGCCAAGGCCCCTAAGGAAAGGACGTGGGTCGTGTCTGGGGCCGGACCCAAAGGCCACTGCAGTTAACGAGGGTTCTTCTGTCGGACTCAAGGACCTTGGGATCGGGCCACTGGGTCCGAGGGGTGCGGGAGGAGACAAGGGGCTGTGGATTGTGTGACGCAGTCATCGCCTGACCCGGGGGGAGGGGGGCGGCGCTTGGGGCAGAATCTGGCTCTTGTAAATAGTGAAGAGATAAATGAACATGGCTGAGATAGCTCCTCTTAATTAATTAGCCTCTTAGAGTTGGTCTGGCAACTTCCACCCTTCCAAGTTCTCTGTATGTATATCTATCTTCTTACTCTCTGTTCCATTCTAGGCATCTGATGAAGTGGGTTTTAGCCCACGAAAGCTTATGCTCTAATAAATTGGTTAGTCTCTAAGGTGCCACAAGTCCTCCTTTTCTTTTTGCGAATACAGACTAACACGGCTGCTACTCTGATGGCTGAGATTGTTCCCAGTTGCCTGAGAACTGGGAGCCCAAATCACTGAAGCAGATTTTAAAATGTTGATTTATCCATCCACCCATCCCCATCCACTCCATCTGTTTATTCCTGTACACCCCCTCTATCTATCCCCATCCACCCCCTCTATCTATTCCTGTACACCCCCTCTATCTATCCCCATCCACCCATCCCCATCCACTGTCTATCTATCCATCCCATCTATCCCCATCCATCCCAATCCACCCCCTCTATCCATCCACCCCCTCTATCTATTCCTGTACACCCCCTCTATCTATCCCCATCCACCCCCTCTATCTATTCCTGTACACCCCCTCTGTCTATCCCCATCCACCCATCCCCATCCACTGTCTATCTATCCATCCCATCTATCCCCATCCATCCCAATCCACCCCCTCTATCCATCCACCCCCTCTATCTATTCCTGTACACCCATCCCCATCCACTGTCTATCTATCCATCCCATCTATCCCCATCCATCCCAATCCACCCCCTCTATCTATTCCTGTACACCCCCTCTATCTATCCCCATCCACCCCCTCTATCTATTCCTGTACACCCCCTCTATCTATCCCCGTACACCCCCTCTATCTATCCCCGTACACCCCCTCTATCTATTCCTGTACACCCCCTCTGTCTATCCCCATCCACTCCCTCTATCCATCCACCCATCCCCATCCACTGTCTGTCTATCCATCCCGTCTATCCCCATCCATCCCAATCCATCCCCTCTATCCACCCACCCCCTCTATCTATCCCCATCCGTCCATCCATCCTGTCTATCTATCCCCATCCATCCCAATCCACCCCCTCTATCCATCCACCCCCTCTATCTATCCCCATCCATCCATCCATCCCGTCTATCTATCCCCATCCACCCCCTCTATCTATCCCCATCCGTCCATCCATCCTATCTATCCCCATCCATCCCAATCCACCCCCTCTATCCATCCACCCCCTCTATCTATCCCCATCCATCCATCCATCCCGTCTATCTATCCCCATCCACCCCCTCTATCTATCCCCATCCGTCCATCCATCCTATCTATCCCCATCCATCCCAATCCACCCCCTCTATCCATCCACCCCCTCTATCTATCCCCATCCATCCATCCATCCCGTCTATCTATCCCCATCCACCCCCTCTATCTATCCCCATCCGTCCATCCATCCTGTCTATCTATCCCCATCCACCCCCTCTATCTATCTAGCCATCTATCCCCCTCCACCCCCCCCGCCCGATTTAATCGAGTTTTAACAAACTTTCCCTTGTACAGACCAATTTTCAGGAGCGTCGGGTTCAACCCTTAGCTACCCAGTCCCAGCCAGCAGGTAAAGACATCCCCTCCCATGCTGGGAGCAGCCCTGCAGGAGAAGAGGAAACTGACCAGAGCCACAACACAAAACTGACCAATCCGGGCTCCTTGGGGCAGAGAAATCCCTGGCCGAAGCTGGGCATCTAAATCAATATTTTGGTGCCCAAATAGGATGCTGATCCTGAAGGATGCTCCATGCAGGCCCAAGCGCACCCCTCGAGGAGCTCCCCGCAGAATGGGGGCTGGTTTTAAGTGGTGCTGAGCACTGGGGCGGGGAAGAATCAATGGGGCTGCAGGCGCCTGGCCCCAGCCATCTCAAGTTATCAAGCTGTATGGCTGTCTAACCCTAAGCCCCAGCCCCCGCCCATGGCCCCAGGCACTGCTAAACACAGAACAAAGCAGCAGGCCCCACCCCAGGGAGCTTAGTCTCTAAGGTGCCACAAGTACTCCTTTTCTTTTTGCAGATACAGACTAACACGCTGCTGCTCTGAAGCCTCTCAAAATCAGCGTCACCAACTCTCACGATTTTAACTTGTGATACTGGAGGTTTCTCCTGAAGACCCACCTGCCAGGGTCACGGCCTCCTGCGAGAACCTCTCCTTTCCTCATTACGATGATTTAATAAAAGCTACTTGCAAGCCCTCACATCTGTGGGGTGGAGAAAGGGGAAGACAGGACTCTCAGGAACCAGGCGGCCAGTGAGCAGAGCCGCACCTTTATGATATTTTAAATCTCAGGGGTTTGAAGCTGATCTCCTGAAGTTTGGAGGCCGGACTTGTGAAGCCTGATGCCACAGCCAAGCCAAGGGCTGGTTTTGGAAAGTTTGGTGCAGACGAGGACGATGCTGGAAAGTCCTGCTGGGTGAAATTTCCAAAAGTGCCTAAGTCCCCTTTTCAAAAGTCACTGAGGCACTTAGGAGCCTGAGTCTCATTGAAAGTTGATGGCAGTTAGGTTCCTAACTCTCCTAGGTGTTCTGTGAGTCCCAATGGGCGCCTTAGACACCTAAAGATCTTTAGAAATCTGGCCCTAGCTCCTAAACCCCTTAGGAAAATGTTCTCCTTCTAATCAGCTCAGGTGACATTAATAACCCAGGGAAGGAGAGAGATACAAATGGGACCAGATGCTGCCCTGGTCCTGACATGAAGCCAGGGTGAGACCAGAGATTGCACCAGATTGACCCCAACGGGGCCAAGAGCCCCATCCACCCAGCTCTGTTCTGCCAGGAATCCCTTTGAGCTGAGATCTCTCTCTGGCTACCTCCAAAGCAGAGCCTTGTCCTTCGGAAATGGGGTTCAAGTCAGCAGCTGCCTCGCCAAGGAGCCCCTCCCTTCCCCTGCGCGGGTCGGGCTGCAGCCAAGTGCCGGATCTGCTGAGACTGGAAATCCAACGCCACTGGCTGACGTCTCCCTCACTCTCCTCTTCACGAGGCCTCGAGGTCCCTGGGCACAGACACAAAACAGTTTATGCTTCCCGTAAGCTGCTGCACCGCCCCCCCCCCCCGATAAATCTTCAGCCGTGGGGGAGGGGAAACAGCCCAGTGACCATGGCCTGGCAGGGAAATGCTCATCAAGAAGAAACCAGTCGGGCGCTCAGGGGCCATTTAAAGGCCATTAGCCCAGTATCATCTGTCTGCGCAGCCCGCTGAGCGGCTCCAAAGCTCGTCTCCCTCCCCAGCAGGGACTGGGCCAAGAAAAGCTTTTCCCTCCCCCACCCTGTGGCTCATGATCAGGGATGCAGGAGAACTAGTCACTGGGGGTGAGCGCTGGCCCCGCCCCATGGGAAAACCGACTTCTTGGTCACCTGCACAAGACAGGTAGGGGGTGGGGGGAAGGAAGGCCAGGAAGCGGAGAGGGTCCGTGACAAGACTAGGGGCTGCCGGATGTTGCTCAGGGCACATGGGACTGTGCCCCCCCCCCACACACACACGTTGGGAGTTGGTGCTCGGGGTTAAAGGGGGCATAATGGGGGGCTGTGTTCCCAGGCAATAGTGATTATCCATAGCACGGCCGTGCCTGCACGAGGGAGCGAAGCCCCGGCGGGCTGGGTGCTGCATAGACAAGGAGTGAGACAGTCCCTGCCCCAGGCCACGCACAGGCTAGACAGACAAAGGATGGGAGGGAAGGGACATCACCAAGGTCACACAGTAGGTTGGTGGCAGAGCTGGAAATAGAACCCAGGAGTCCTGGCTCCCTGCCCAGGCCTGCTCCATTATGTCAATGTTAATAGCTTGAGGCTACACTGATTGGCTCTTGTGGGGTGGGGCCAGAATTTGGTCCTCAGTCAGGACTGCACCTCATCCCCTAAGGAGCTTGAGGCAAGCGAGGTGTGGATGGGCCCCAGCCAAGGACAAAGTCCCCTCTCCCGCCACACAGGGCTGAGCAGAGGCTGCACCCTGCAGTGGGGCTGGCTGGGTGTCTGGGGAGGCCTGGGCCCTGCAGTGGGGCTGGCTGGGTGTCTGGGGAGGCCTGGGCCCTGCAGTGGGGCTGGCTGGGTGGGTCATTGACTGGTGGAACGGTGAGGCCGGAGGCGTCTGGGGGGTGGGAGAGCCAGTGGGTAGCGGGAGGCGGTAGGGGGACAGGGCTGTTTCAGGCTGGCTCTGTGGGCTGGGCTGGGAGCTCTCTGCAGGGGAAGGATCCATCAGGCGGATCCAGCTGCATTACCCCCAACAGCCCGGAGCCAGGCGGGCCCAGCTGCTCCACATCCACCTCCCCAGCACTTCGCAGCCACCCCGCTCTGCCCCTGCCCCAGATGGGAGGGGGTGCAGCAGAGGGAGCTGACGGGGGGTTTATGGCATGCGGGGGGGGGATGTTTGCAGCCTCCACTCCCACTCGTTGGCCACAGGCGGAGTTGGGGGGGGTTGGAGGGTCACCACAGCTTCAGCTCCCCGCTTTGCTTGATCCTGGAGGCACTGCATGGCTGGAGAGGGAAGAGTCCCGCTGTATCCGGAACGGGGCCTGGAGCTGCTCAACCCCTCTGCAGCCTGTGTGCGTGGAGGGGTGGGGGGGTTGCTGTTCGACCAGCAGCAGCCCCCCGGACACAAGCATCTGAGAGCTGGAGCTGCGCCCCCTCCAGGGGTCACAGTACAGGTGAGAGACGCCATGTCCTGCTCTGGGGCTGCAGGGCGTGGCTCTGCCCAGTGCCCTCTGGTTGGGTGCGGAAGAGGGGGCAGATCCCTGCCCAGCCCCCCCGGCTCCCTGGCATGTGAGAGGGTCTGGCTGTCAGCGATGGGCCTGGCTCAGACGGAGACGGCTGGCTGAGGCAGGGCAGGTTGGCAGCGCCAGGCTGTATCTTGTCTGGGGCAGGGCCGCCTGCTCCCCAAACAACAGCCCCCCCTGCCCCGCCCCACGGGAGGAGACCCACCGGGGGCTGCGGCGGCAGCTGCAGGGGGGCTCACAAACAGAGAGGGCGGAGGTGGGGGGATGCGTGTGCAAGCGAGCTGGAGGCGTGAGCCCAGCTCTGCGGGGACTGGACCCACCCAGCTGCCCCTGCCGCTGGGGAGGCGTCTGGCTGGGCTGGGCAAGGCAGTAACAGCACTGAAGTCCTGACCCGGGGGCGGGGGTTCCCGTTCACCAAAGCCCCCCAGGGCACCCCCAGGCTCCATCCACGTTGTGCTGTCCTCAGCCAGCTCTGGCCCTGTGTGTGTGACCCCAGCATGAGACCCCCCAGCCTGGCTCCTGGACACGGACCCACCCCCAGGGGAAGGAGCCAACACCCTGCCAGTCATGCAGGGAGTTTAAACACCACTGATGCCGGGCTGCTCTCTGCTGTAGCTGGGGAGAGGGGGGCAGGACCGCTGGGTTCTCTCCCCCCCCCCCCCGCTCGCTCTGGAAGTGGAGCGGGGTCTAGTGGCTGGGGGGGGGGGGGTGCTAAGAGCCCTGGCTTCTGTTGCCAGCTCTGGGAGGGAAGTGGGGCACGGTGGTTAGGGACGGGGGGGATGGTGGGTGCCAGGACTCCTGGGTTCTATGTGCAGGTCCGTGGGGCAGTGGGGCGCGGTGGTCAAAGGGGGGGTGGTGGGTGCCAGGACTCCTGGGTTCTATGTGCAGGTCCGTGGGGCGCGGTGGTCAGAGGGGGGATGGTGGGTGCCAGGACTCCTGGGTTCTATGTGCAGGTCCGTGGGGCAGTGGGGCGCGGTGGTTAGAGGGGGGATGGTGGGTGCCAGGACTCCTGGGTTCTATGTGCAGGTCTGTGGGGCAGTGGGGCGCGGTGGTTAGGGAGGGGGGGTGGTGGGTGCCAGGACTCCTGGGTTCTATGTGCAGGTCCGTGGGGCAGTGGGGCGCGGTGGTTGGGGGGGGGTGGTGGGTGCCAGGACTCCTGGGTTCTATGTGCAGGTCCGTGGGGCGTGGTGGTTAGGGAGGGGGGGGGATGGTGGGTGCCAGGACTCCTGGGTTCTATATGCAGGTCCGTGGGGCGCGGTGGTCAGAGGGGGGATGGTGGGTGCCAGGACTCCTGGGTTCTATGTGCAGGTCCGTGGGGCAGTGGGGCGCGGTGGTTAGAGGGGGGGATGGTGGGTGCCAGGACTCCTGGGTTCTGTGTGCAGGTCCGTGGGGCGCGGTGGTTAGAGGGGGGATGGTGGGTGCCAGGACTCCTGGGTTCTATGTGCAGGTCCGTGGGGCAGTGGGGCGCGGTGGTTAGGGAGGGGGGGGATGGTGGGTGCCAGGACTCCTGGGTTCTATGTGCAGGTCCGTGGGGCAGTGGGGCGCGGTGGTTAGGGAGGGGGGGGTGGTGGGTGCCAGGACTCCTGGGTTCTATGTGCAGGTCCGTGGGGCGCAGTGGTTAGGGAGGGGGGGGGATGGTGGGTGCCAGGACTCCTGGGTTCTATATGCAGGTCCGTGGGGCAGTGGGGCGCGGTGGTTAGGGAGGGGGGGGTGGTGGGTGCCAGGACTCCTGGGTTCTGTGTGCAGGTCCGTGGGGCGCGGTGGTCAGAGGGGGGATGGTGGGTGCCAGGACTCCTGGGTTCTATGTGCAGGTCCGTGGGGCGCGGTGGTTAGAGGGGGAAGGGGGGTAGCCAGCCCCTCCGGGAGGTCCCTGCGCCCCGCAGCAAAACTCACCCAGCTCCTCCGCCAGCCCCACTTCTCCGCCCCGGGATCCAATAGCTGACACCCCCCCACCCACCGTGTCCTGGGAGGGGGGACTCGGGGGGGGGGGCTGGGCTCCCGGGGCTCTGGCCGGCGGCCGGGGGGGGGCGGAGCCTACCCCCCCCCCCCGCGCTATAAAGCAGCAGCCCGGAGCCGGCGGCTCTTTCCATCGCCAGCCGCGAGGCCGGGCCAGGATCCGGATCGGGGCCGCCGCGCAGCAGCCATGAGCGCCCGGGCCACCTCGTACCGCCGCGTCTTCGGGCCGCCGCCGCCGCCGCTGCTCTCGCCGGGCTCGGGCTCCTCCGCCGCGCGCCTGCTGGGCGCGCCGGGCCCTGCGCGCTCCGCGCAGTGGGCGCGCGGCTCGTTGCGCGCCGCGCAGCCGGCCCGCCTGGCCCCGGGCGCCGCGCGGCTGGACTGGGCGCTGGCCGAGGCGCTGAACCGCGAGTTCCTGGCCACGCGCGGCAGCGAGAAGGCGGCGCTGCAGGAGCTCAACGACCGCTTCGCCAGCTTCATCGAGAGGGTGCGCGCCCTGGAGGCGCACAACGCGGCGCTGCGCGCCCAGCTGGGCCAGGCGCAGGCCCGCGAGCCCGCGCGCGCCGCCGACCTGTGCCAGGGCGAGCTGCGCGACCTGCGGCGCCAGCTGGAGCAGCTGGGCCAGGAGCGGGACCGCGCTCAGGTGGAGCGGGACAACCTGGCCGAGGACCTGGCCGCGCTCAAGCAGAGGTGAGGGGGCCGGAGTGCGGGGAGGGGGCGCGGGGGAGTGGGGGGTGGGTTATGGGGAGGGGGCGCGGGGGAGGGGCGGTAGGGATGGGGAGGGGAGTGGGGGGTGGGTTATGGGGGGGTGCAGGGGAGAGGGGTAGGGATGGGGAGGGGAGTGGGGGGTGGGTTATGGGGGGGTGCAGGGGAGAGGGGTAGGGATGGGGAGGGGAGTGGGGGGTGGGTTATGGGGGGGTGCAGGGGAGAGGGGTAGGGATGGGGAGGGGAGTGGGGGGTGGGTTATGGGGGGGTGCAGGGGAGAGGGGTAGGGATGGGCGGGGGAGTGGGGGGTGGGTTATGGGGGGGTGCAGGGGAAGGGCTGTAGGGATGGGCAGGGGAGTGGGGGGTGGGTTATGGGGGGGTGCAGGGGAAGGGCTGTAGGGATGGGCAGGGGAGTGGGGGGTGGGTTATGGGGGAGTGGGGGCGGGGGAGGGTCTGTAGGGAGGGGCAGGGGAGTGGGTGCAGGGGAGTTGGGGGTGGGTTATGGGAAGGGGGCACAGGGGAAGGCTGTAGGGGTCGGTGGGAATGGGGCACAGGAAGATGGGAGAGAAGAGGTGGAGGGGGCTGGATGGGGAGGGGGTGATGGAGGAAGGGTTACAGGTGAATGGGGTGCAGGGATCTAGGGGGCTGTGTCAGCAGAGGGGGGAGGGGATGGGGGTGCCGGGCGCTGAGTGCAGTGGGTAATGGGGTGTAGGGTGGGGTTTCTGCTGAGCTCCTCCCCCTGTACTCTTCCAGGGTGGGGGAGCTCGCTGGCTGGCTGATGAGAAAGGGGTGCAGGGGGGTGAAGGGCTGCAGTGGAAAGGGGGGCATGGTTTGGGGTGGAGGGGGTGAGGCTGGGGGGGATGTGGGGGATGAGGTACAAACAGGTTGTGTGGGGCATGGGGATTGCTTGAGGGTGCAGGGAAGGGGCCATGGGGCACACGGGGTGGGGTGGAAAGTGCAGCAGCGTTGGCTCTGTTTGGCCGATGTTCAGGGCAGACTCTGGGCCCCACCCAGCTGCAGCCCAGCCCCCCCCCCCCATGCAGGCAGAGCAGCTCTGAGGGCCAGTGGGCTGTGGGGGGCACAGGGTGAGGTTTGGGGGTAGAGCTGGGGCTGGAGAAGGGAAATGGGGAAGGGTGGTGGGTGGGCAGGAGGGGTTGGGGGGAAGGGAGGGGCTGGGAGGATTAGAGGGCAACTGAGGCAGGGATGGGTGGGGCCATAGGTGCTGGAAATAGCGGGGCTGCTGCACCCCCAGGCTTGAAGTGGTTTCCATTGTATACAGGCTTCACAGTTCAGTTCAATGGCTCTCAGCCCCTCCTCCCCCCCCCCCCCCAAAAAATTGTTCCAACCCCCCTGGGTGGGACTGGCCCCTCCCTTATAGTGTGGGCCTATGGCCTGGAGGGGACCCTGTCTGCCTTGGGGGAGGGGATATCCCAGCAGCCCCTGGGGCGGGGGGAGGTCTGCAGTCTGGGCACCCCCAGAGCAGCGTCCCCCAAGCCCAAGCACAAGGCGGAGTCGGCAGTGGGTGGGGCACTGAGCTGCTGCATCTGGAACTACGGCACCATGGGTGCAGGGGAGGGAGAGGGGCCCTGCTGCCCCTCTGGGCCCATGGGTGGGGGGGTGCTGCAGGGTGTGGCATCCCCCTACCCACATGGTCCCTGCAGATGACTGCAGGGCTGGGCTGCTGGCCCCCTGCTGGAGAAGCTGGGGTGGGGGGGGCTTCACAGCTGCTGCCCGCTGCCCTCTGCAGCTGGGAAATCCCCTGCCCCACTGTGATGGGGGGGGTCTTTATCCTCCAGGGGAGAGGATGGGGTGGGGGCTGTTCACAGTGCAGGATTCCCTCCCCAGCACTGCCCCACCCTCCTCCAATATACCGCAGGGCCCGTACCCCTGGTTTGGGGGGGTGGGGGTGGACCAATGCGGAGCCCCACTCCCCCCGCTCTGCTCAGGTGGGGCTCCGAGCTGGGGCACTTCAGGGGACTGAATTCAGCCATCCCAGGAAGCGGTGGGGGCAGAGAGGCCCCTCTGATCGCTGGCAGTGTTAGTCCCGAGGGGTGAGGGGCAGGTAGCATCCCGGGAGGGAGGACGTGGTGGGGGGAGGCTCACGGGGTGTTCAGGGAGCGTGCGCATGGGGGGTGCTGGCATGAGGGGGTGGGCGTGGCAGGGGCTGGAGGGAGCAGCGTGTGGGTGTGTCCTGCCTGCCTCTGACCCTCTTGCTGTGCCCCCTCCCCCAGGCTGGAGGAGGAGATCCACAGGCGTGAGGATGCAGAGAACAACCTGGTGCTGTTCCGGAA
This sequence comes from Lepidochelys olivacea, assembly GCF_965140295.1. NCBI lineage: Eukaryota > Metazoa > Chordata > Testudines > Cheloniidae > Lepidochelys > Lepidochelys olivacea. The sequence continues at coordinate 1,804,186 of NC_140430.1, forward strand.
GGTGAGTGTGTGTTGGGGAGGGAGGGTGGGCTGAGGGGCTCTGGAGTCTGTTCACCTGCCCCCCCTTGTATGCACACTTGCACACACTCATACTTGTGCCTGCACTCTTGTTCACGTGCTTGTGCACCTGATCACATACACTTCTGCACGTTCCCATGTGTCTGCTCACACGCTCCCATGCAGCAAGCCCTGGAATCGATGGGCTCTCGCTGTCATTCACATGACACCGTGCCAGCCCCGTGCACTGAGGGGACACGTGGAGCCGAGAGCCGGGCGTCCCCCTGTCCAGGCCGCGTGTGCAAATCTGTGTGATCCAGAGCCCAGCTCTGCCCTGGCCTTGCTCTTAGCAGCCCTGAGCTGCCACGGACTGTAGGCATGGGGTGGAGGGTTGTGACTGGATCTACACCTGCCCCAGTGCAATGCACGCACCACAAGTCGTGAAGCCCTGTGGGCGCGTGCACCCAGGAACATCACCCATGCGATGGTGTCCACATGCTCCGCGCCCACACCCAGGCCTGTGCGCCTCCACGTACACACCTGCATTGGGGGAGATGCGTACGGCCCACGAGCGGTCACACAGGCACTTGCGTACAGGAATACATGTGCAAAAACACCCCCATATGGGCGCGTGTACACACACACAGTCCCCCTCCCCGCCACCTCCAAAAAATGCCCTCCGTGCAGGGAGAGGGCGGGGACCTGTGGGCCGGACTGCCCTCAGCGACCCCCCCCCACCCCACGGTGGGCCTGTCCCTGGCACTCGGCCCCCTGCCTCCCCCTCCACAGGATGTGGACGATGCCACCCTCTCCCGCCTGGAGCTGGAACGCAAGATCGAGTCGCTGATGGACGAGATAGAGTTCCTGAAGAAGCTGCACGAGGAGGTAGGGGGAAGGTGGGGGGCACAGAGGGGAGGCAAAGGAGGGAGGTGTGGGAGTGGGAGGGGATGGGGGGGACTCAGCAGTAGCCAGCTGTTCCCTGGGCTTGCCAGTGGCCAAGGTACCTTTCCGCCATCTCGTGGTGAAGAGCAGAACTGCAGTACAGCCCCACCCTGCGCCAGGCTGCCGCGCACCTGGGTGAAGGGCGGGCGGGGGGTGGCGGTGGCACAGACGGGACCCCAGTACTAGGCTCACAAACTTCTGGGTGCAGCTGGGGCCCCACATGCGTCAGATTTCAGGGCGTCTCATGGTCTCTCTTGTCCCTGTGCGTGTGGCTGGCGTGTCTGTGCGTGTGGCTGGCGTGTCTGTGCGTGTGGCTGGCGTGTGCAGGAGCTGCGTGACATGCAGGTGAGCGTTCACAGCCAGCAGGTGCAGGTGGAGATGGAGCCGGTCAAGCCAGACCTGACGGCCGCGCTGCGCGACATCCGCACCCAGTATGAGAGCATCGCGGTGAAGAACCTGCAGGAGGCCGAGGAGTGGTACAAGTCCAAGGTACTGGCCCCAGTCGTGGCCCCCCGGGGCGAAGGTGCCCCATATGCTCTCTGTGCCTGCCCGTGCCCGCAGGGGGAGCCGGGGGCGGAGGGGGCGGACATGTGGGGCACGGCTGCTCCTGCTGCGGGGGGAACAACCTCACCTGCAGCAAGCTCCCCCTGCACCTCGCTGGGGTGGCATTTTGGGGGGTCCTAAGACCCCCTCCCCGACACTCCCTCCCTCCCTCTCAGTTTGCCGACCTGTCGGACGCAGCCAACCGGAACCACGAGGCGCTGCGCCAGGCCAAGCAGGAGATGAACGAGTCCCGGAGGCAGATCCAGAGCCTGACCTGCGAGGTGGACGGGCTGAAGGGAACCGTGAGTACTGTTTGGAGGGGTGGGGGGACCCCAGTGCCCCATAGCACTGCTCTGAGGGAAGAGCGCCTCCTGGTGGAGCTCCCTGCAGCAGCTGGTTGTATCCCCTGTGTTTGAACTGGGAATCACAGTCCAGCTTGCTTTCTGCGGCACAGCTCCCCCCCGCCCCGCCCCAAATGGTGGGGAGCAGCTGCCTCCGGATGGGATGTAGAGGGAGCGGGGAGAGACCGGACCCCTTTGGACCAGGAGTCCGACGCCTGCCCTCCCGCCCGTGGCCAGAACGAGGCGCTGCTGCGCCAGATGCAGCAGCTGGAGGACCAGTATGGGGCGGAGGTCGGCAGTTACCAGGACACGGTGGGGCGGCTGGAGCAGGAGATCCAGCACCTGAAGGAGGAGATGGCACGGCACCTGCGCGAGTACCAGGACCTGCTCAATGTCAAGATGGCGCTGGACATCGAGATCGCCACCTACCGCAAGCTGCTGGAGGGCGAGGAGAACAGGTGGGCGTGGCACTGGATAGCCCGGCTGGCAAGTGCCACGGGGAGAGGGGGGCGGCACGGCTCTCCGGATGCCAGGAGGGTGCCTCTGTCGCAAGGGGTGGGGTATTGCAAGGGAGGGGGCTGCTGTCCACGCTCTCCTGTTCCCCTTCGTCTCCAAGGGGGCTGGGTGGGGTGAAGGATAAGCAGGGGCCTTCTGCCACTCATTGCGCTCTTTGACCCCTCCCTCAGGATCACGATCCCCATCCACTCACTGGCCTCCCTCAGCATGAAAACTTCGGGTAAGTGAGCAGCCACGTGGGGGTGTCTGTCCCTGCCTCCCCCAGGAATCTCTGCCCCTCCCCAGCCAGTGTTTTGGGGGCTCCCTGCATCCTTCCCCAGGTGTCTGGGGTGTCACTGGCCTCTGCCAATTGTGTGGGGTCAGCTGCATACAGCTGCTCTCGCTGGGGAACCTGGGAAACAACTCTGTCGCTGAGCAGTATCATTAGGGGCAGCACCTGTCCGTTGCGGGATCTTCCCCAGTTGTGGCCAGAGTCTGCTGTCCTGGTGCACACCCAGCCCAGGACTTGGAGGCCTCACTCTGGGGGAGTGGGTTCAGTGGCTGCAGCCCCTTCCTCTCTCATGGCCGCCCTGCACCCCCCTGCCCAGTGCCCGAGCCGGAGCAGACCATGGAGAGCCATACCAGGAAAATGGTTCTGATCAAAACCATTGAGACCCGGAATGGAGAGGTGAGTCTCCACCCCTCAGTGCGGGGAAGCCCCGGTCAGGAGAGGAGGATGGGGAGCTGTCAGGATGCAATGTGCCAAGCCGAGGGTATCGGGGTGTTGGGGGATGAGGTCAGGGCAGAGGTTCCCTGGGGGTTCAGCTGTCATTCAAATCCCAGCACATGCAAGGAGAAGTAGCAGTGTCTAGTGGTTAGAGCAGGGAGGCAGGACTCCTGGGTTCTATGACCAGCTGAGGGTGGAGTGAGCTAGTGATTGGAGCAGGGGATGGGACCCAGGACTCCTGGGTTCTGTACAAAGCTATTGGGGAGCATGGTGTAGTGGCTACAGCAGGGATCCCTAGGACTCCTGGGTTCTGTTCCTAGCTCTGCCTCTCTTGGGCTAATCGATTCCCCCTCTCTGCTGGGGATAGTGCTGGGGCAGGGGGCTTTGGGGGCAGGGCCTGGCGGAAGGGCTCCAGGATCCTTGGTGGCGGGGGACGTAGCCAGGCGCTGGGGCTGAGGGGATGGCGGGGTGGGGTCTAATCCTGCGGTCTGTTCCATCCTGCCCCTGCCCGCACACGGCAGGTGGTGACTGAGTCGAGGAAGGAGCAGAGAAGCGAGCTGGACAAGTGATCCCGACACCAGGCCTCTGCCCTGGACCAAGGCGATGGCGTGAAACTGACATGCAGAAGCCACTGCGAGACCCCTGCTGCAGCCCCCCACCTGCTCCCAGCCACACTGGCCTTATTACTACTGATACCTCTGACAGCCCTGCCACACTGCCCCATCCTCCCAGCCTGCCTGCCCCCACAGTGCACCCAGAGGGGTGAGCACAGCAATACCCCCTCACAGCCCAGGGGCAGGGGCTCCTGCAGGGAAAGGAGCCTGGGGGCCCTGCCTCCTGATCCCCCACGCCTTTGCCCCTCTCACCACATGCTGTTTCCTCTGTCCCACCCCTGTCCTGGGCACTTGGATCTGACCTGGCTGCTTTTCTGCTCCAGCTCTGCTTTGGGGAGGTAACTGACCTTCCCAGACTAGCCCTTCTGAGGGGGTAGAGCAGGATTAGGGTGACCTGACAGCAAGTGTAAAAAAATCGGGACAGGGGTGGGGGGTAATAGGAGCCTATATAACAGAGAGCCCCCAAATTGGGACTGTCCCTATAAAATCGGGACATCTGGTCACCCTCAGCAGCATCCGGCTCCCCCTCTGGCCACTGCCTGGGCTCTGCCCATACAAACCTCAAGACCACTACCCAGTCCCTGGAGCGACTGCTGAGACCAGTCCCCAGATCCGGGCCTGCTGCTCCATCCCACCACGATTCCCGCTCCCGAGGCAGAGGCCCTGACCAAGTTTGGTACCAAAGAGGTGTGATGCTGAAGCTGATGCCAGAGAGGCGTTGTCCTGGTTCCGCTCTTGACCCTGGACTGTGGAGGGGTGGTGCCTCCCGCCAGCTCTTCCCAGTGCTGACAGAGCACTAGGGTCAGTGCTGTACCAGAGCCTCCGTTTGCGAGTGTGATCCCAATGTCTGATTGCAATTCTTACGGCTGCTACTGCTGTCTGACACGGTGCCCATTCCCAGGGCGGAGTGCGGCCAGGCCCCAAATTCTGACCCTGATCAGTCCAGAAACTGCGTTTTAGGACAGAAGAAACCAATGGCAGGGACTACTCACCACGGCTGGATTTCTAGCCCCAGCGCGCTCAGCCTGGACTCCTGCTCCCCAGGTAAAGTCCCAATACAAATGGCTGATGTTGACGCAGTTCCTCGTCCCACTACTGACTCTTCTCATTGCTGCTGAATCTCTGAGTCGACTCTCCTTTGTGCTGCTGAGGAGCAGCTGGGCATGATCCCTTTCCCAGGGCTAAGGCCATGTTCACCACCCAGTACTGATTGATGCCTGCTGCCGGCTCCTGGCTCTGATTTCTGCTTTGACCCCAAATCCCAGCGCTGAAAGGGATAACTGCCACACGCTGCTCCACAACCGTGCCGAGTGAGACCAGGTGGGTGAGCTAATGCCCGTTACGGGACCAGCTTCTCTGGGTGAAAGAGACAACAGCAGTTGGTCCAAGAAAACAGATTAGCTCATCCACCTTGTGTCTTTAGTATCCTGGGCCACAACCGGCACTACTGAAGGTCCAGTGCAGTCCCCAATTGTGATTCCTTCCCCAAGGAGCCCTGCTGTGGTACTGAGTCTCCGTTCTCCTTTTGAACGGATCCCTGTCTGCCTGATAGCCCTCGTGCCTCTCTGGGATTTTAGACACGTTCTTAGTTCTCAGGTCCTGCTACGGGAGAGTTTCTTCTCCCAATTTTCGGCCCTCACTCTAATACTTGAACAGATGCATGGAACGAGGTTTCCTGCTGCTGAAATGTGCTGCTCTTCCATCTCAGTAGCGATTCCTGAGCCCACTACCTCCTGCTGTGCTTTTCCCATTCTGCTCCCACGAGTGAGTCCCACAGCACCTTCCTGAGCCTGACGGCTGCTAAATATACAGTCCCAAAATGCTTTACCCCACGGCCCGCCCCGCATGTCTGTGCTCTGGGCATAGGCCGTGCCTGACTCGGATCCACCTCCCTTGCCCTAGCTCTGCCTTTAACCAGGGGGCTGGGGTAGGGACCCCTCACCCTGCCAGAACGAGACACGCTGGAGACTCTGAGTAGGTGCAGGCTAGTTGCTTTGGTGCTCCCTGATCTGCCTGGACGACGAGGGTTGCCCAGCGCTCGGCCTTGGTGTTGAACGTGCCCTGTCTTGCTTTACTGGCCACTAAAGATCATCACAAGGAATCTCTGCGTCTGCCTCTTGTCTGTGCCTCCTTGTCCCAGTGTCTGGTATCTCCACCCAGGGGCAGGGGGGAGAGGCCTCAGGTTTGACCCCTTCAGGCAGTGCCCACCAAAGGGCCCCTGTCTGAGGTGAGTTGTCAGCTCTTAGGCCTAGTGGGCAAGTGGTGCCATCCCAAAATAACCTCACCCCACTTGGACCTAGCAGACCTCCTGGGTTGGCAGCCACTGTGGGGGGGGCCAAGCTCCCTGCCTGTCCCTTTAGGGCAGCATGAGGTGTGGTGGTGGCGATGGGTGAGGGGGAGCTCGCCCATGCTGTGTCTGCTGGGGGGGTGGCGAGAGGCTAGATTCAGAGGAGGGCCCTACAGGCAGTAGTGCCTCTTCACCCCTTCCACTGCAGCTCTCGGCCCTGGCCAGCTCCCCGCTTCCAGGGAGGGGATGTCGTGTAGGAATCCAGGCGGACCGCGGAGTAAGCTGTGGCCATGCTGCACAGTGAGATCCAGGCGCACAGGGGGGATCTGGGCACAGCAGTGCCACAGGGCTGTCCGTGGGGCTGTGTCAAGCTGTGCCTGGTTGCCAAGACCTCGCACCATGGTATGACCTGGCACCATGGCACGACGCTGCCGTCTGACCTGGTGGAGCTAGCCGAGGGGCGACCTCACAGCAGGATGGGCACCAGCCAGTGACTGACAACCATGGGGAGTGTCTGGCATGGCCCAGTGCCAGGGCCTGGCCCCCTGGCATGATGCTGCAATGTGACCAGGAGCCGGGCCCTGACCCCTGTGGGCCCTTGGCGTGACCTGGAGCCGGGGCCGTGGCCCCTTGGCGTGACCTGGAGCCGGGCCCTGACCCCTGTGGGCCCTTGGCGTGACCTGGAGCCGGGCAGTGACCCCTGTGGGCCCTTGGCGTGACCAGGAGCCGGGCCCTGACCCCTGTGGGCCCTTGGCGTGACCAGGAGCCGGGCCCTGACCCCTGTGGGCCCTTGGCGTGACCTGGAGCCGGGCAGTGACCCCTGTGGGCCCTTGGCGTGACCTGGAGCCGGGCAGTGACCAGGAGCCGGGCCCTGACCCCTGTGGGCCCTTGGCGTGACCTGGAGCCGGGCCCCAAGACATGGGGGGGGGGGGGTCTCAGCGCTCCTCCCACCCGACCCGGCACATCCGCCCGCCGCTCTACCCACGCCCTTCTCTATGGTCTATACGGCCCAGCTCCCTTCAGCTCAGATCTCGCGAGATCGTCGACTTCCGCTGGGCGACCTTGTCCCGCCCCCCCCGCGCGCCTGATAGGCCGGAACGGCAGGCGGCCGGTGGGAGGGGCGGACAGCGCCGACCAATCAGTCACCGCAGCTCCGCCCTACGCCTTGCGTCGCCCTGGCCCCGCCTCCCTTGCTTCCGATTGGCTCGCTCTACGATCGACCCCGCCCCCCAGGCGGAGGCAGGTGGCCAATCAGCGCCCTTGGTATTTTACAAACCGGCGGGGAGCTGCAGCCTGGCCCCGAGCCGCTGGGCTGAGCGGGGCGGACGCAACCGAATCAACCGGGAGCAGGTGGGGTGGGGGAGTCCTGGGGGGCGGGGCCGTCCTGGGGGGCGGGGCCCTGGGCTTATGGGGGGGGCTCCCTGCCTCGGGGGAGCCCGGAGGGGGGTCCTGGGTTGGGGGGTCCCCGGCCTTAGGCTCCCGAGGTGGGGGCAGGAGAGGGGGGACCCCCGGGGGGTTCCTGGCATGGGGGGTGTTTGGGGATGAGGTCTCCATGGGGGGGCCCTGGGGTGGGGAGTAGGTGGGCACGGGGTGGGGTTCCCAGTTGTGGGGGGTCTCTGGGGGTGTCAGGCTTGGGGAGTGGGGGGGGCCCTGGCCTGAGGATGAGGGAGGCTGCCAGGTTGGGGGCAGTAGAGGGGGGGATCCCCCCCCGGAGAGTGTGGGGATGGGGTGTACTTGGGGAATGCCTTGGGGTGGAGAGCATCCAGTGGGGGATCCCTGAGGTGGGGGCCTAGGAGGGGAGTTGGGAGAGGGGTTTCTGGGGGCTGTAGTGGTTGGATGGGTCCCTGGAGGGGTTTCCCTGTGGGGGGAGGTGGGGTTCCCTGAGAGCAGTGGGGTGGGGGAGTCTCTGGGCTGTTGCCCAGTAGGGGGCCCCCTGGGGACCAGCAGAGGGGGGTATGGGTGGGGGGCAGTAGTGGATTGTGCAGAGCTGGGGCAGGGGACAATGTGGTGGGCCGCACGGAGGAGACGGTCGGGCAGAGGTTGCAAGTGGGTGCAAACTGCCGGGACTTGTTGGCCTCGGCCCTTGGGGTGTGGGTGAGCCTCCCCTGGGGCCGGGGCTGGTGGCGTTATGCACAGGGCAGAGAGCCTGTGGCTAGTGTTGACCCTTCACTAGCCGTGCAGCTCCCTGGCTGGGCCAGAGGTGATGGGCTCCGTGCGCCGCAGCATGAAATAGGCGAGTGAACTGGGGCAGACTCTGCAGTGGCCAGGATCCAGCCACACGGGGCATTGCTCTGGGCCTGTAGCCAGTCCCCAGCCGGCTCGGGAGGGAATTCCCCCTGGGCTAGTGCTGCCAGCTCAGGTCTAGCCAGGGGGCTGGACTTGAGGAGCCCAGCAGTGGGTCTCCTCTGGCGTGGTGGGGAGGTGATTACGCACTCTGCATGTTACACTCTCTTCAGCTCCTGGGAGCTTCTCTTCTGATGAAGTGAGCTGTAGCTCACGAAAGCTTATGCTCAAATAAATTTGTTAGTCTCTAAGGTGCCACAAGTCCTCCTGTTCTTTTTTTCTCTTTCTCCAAGTGCAAATGCCAGGAAAGGTGCTGCGGTGACTTTGCTTGGTGCAGCTGTCAAAAATGGCCCAGGTCGGGAAGAGTCCGGAATGGGCTTCCTTTGCCCACCCACCTCAGGGCAAATGGAAAGGGAGCTGCTCCCTGGACAGGAGTGAACCGCAGCTGGGAAAGGAGAACGAGCCGTCTGCCTGGGACGGGTCAGACACGCGGAGCCGCAGCAAGATCCCTGTCCTGTCCAAAAGCCGCCTGCCCCCGGACTTCCAGCAGCTGCACCAGGCCTGGGAGAGCCAGTTCCAGAAGGTGAATGGAGGGTGAGGGGCCAGCCTCGAAGCACCATTTGTTGGCTGGTCCCTGTGCTTGGGAGAGAGCTGCATGGAAAGAGGAGGAGAGAGGAGGAGAGAGCTGGGGCACAGCCGAGACACACAGCAGGGGCCTGCGCCACTGTGGAGTCTAGACCCCTATTTACCCCTCTTGGGCGTGGGAGCTGGTACGCTCGGCTCGCTTGGAATGTGCTGGCTTCCGAAACAGGGTGCTGGTGCCTATGTGCTCCCGCTGATCCACAGCCCCCTTTAACAGGGGCAGGGCAAACTCTGGTGCCTCAAGCCCCCGGGAGCGCGGCGTGAAGTGCCTTAACTGCCCAGCACATTGTTAGCAGATAATCTGACTCTGGTGCATCTGATCCTGGCTGGTACAATGTTCTAGCCGATGCCCCCTCTCCGGGTCATATGGCCACGGCTGTGATCCACTGGGAGCATCACTAAGAAGAGCCGGGGTCACCTGGCAGGGTGCTCTGAGCCCCCCTTCCACTGGGATGCTGTGTTCCAAGGCACAAAATAGCCCACATTTCTTGTGCTGCAGCTTCGGGTGATTATAGCCCTGGAGCAACAAGGTGATCATAGGCTGTGGGGGCGTGCCCGTGGTTTGACACTAGTATGGGACCAAAATCTTTATTAAAACGAGAAAAGTGGGGGTGTGGAGAAAGTGGTGGGTAAGAGCAGGGGAGACAAGCCCCTAGGTTCCGTAGCTGTCTTTGGGACAGGGAGTGTGGTGTAGTGGTTAGGACATCGGCTGGGAGTCAGGCCTCCTGGGTTCCATTCCCACCTCTGTGACTGATGTGTGATGTCAGGCAAGATGCTTCCCCGCCTAGTGCCTCAGTTTCCCCCTCTAATGGGGATGCATCTCTTGCTCCTTACGCTTATGGCAGTAGGTAGAGGACAGGCACGACGCACGGTGCCCCAAGCCGCGTCCATGCTTGTCACTGCGGTGTAGGTACGCCTGGCAGCGAAAAGCTCCGGCCCTGGGGAAAGGCTCTGGCAGCAGGGAGTCAGCAGGGTCCGACGCTCGGTAGCAGCGTAGACATGGGAGGTGCTGCTTGTGTGCACAAAGCCGTGTTGGGGTGTCCCCGGGGGCTCAGGTGTGGATGGCACTTGCCTCAGCTGGGTCTCGCTGTCTGTGCAGCCGTGCTCGTGGGGCGTGCAGCGTTCGCACTCTGCATGCCTTCATCTCCCAGGTGACTGCTTTTCTGCCCTGCCAGGGGAAGGCTGCCGGTAAGAAGCCCTGTCCGCAGACCTGTCCCTTTAACCTGGCCTGCAAAGGGGACAAGTTCCATATTGATATGGCTGCAGCCGCGGAGCTGCCGGCGGGATCCCCGGAGCTGCCGAGCAGAAGCCAGCCCGGAGGCCCCCTGGAGGAGATACACCTGGGGGCAGCAGCCCAGAAGACCCCGCCAGGCACCAGCCTCCCCAATGGCAAAGGTACCCGCTCTTGTGCTGAAAAGCCGTGCTGGTGCAGTCCCAGCCTCTGCCAGCAGGGGGCCCCAGGCTCCTTTCCTGACGTCTGTCTCCTGCTGTGATGCTCTCACATCTCACAAGCTAAGCAGGACTGAGCCTGGACACCGTGTGGATGGGAGACCTGGCGGGACAACTGGTTGCTGCAGGAAACTGTCCTGGCAACTTGTACTTGGGGGCTCTTCCCACTGACTCAGTGCTGGCCCTGGTCCCCCAGTGTGGGCCTGGGGTGCTTGGTTGCAGGAACAGGGTAGGGGGCTGCTGAGCACAGTCCCCTGGGGCGCGGTGCAATAGGAGCACCATCTTTCTGATGAGTGGTGAGGCCCAGGGACTGGCTACCTCTGCCAGGTGCCACGGCACATTTCCCAAATGCCCAGGCCCAGAACCCTGGCATTTCATTGGGCATTGGGCCACGTGTCCTAGCCCAGCTCCGGTACGTGCATTCATTGCCCTGGCAATGTCAGCTGCCTCTGGGATTCTTTGCTGTCTAGCCCTGCAGCGGTGGCCGCGTTTCAGAGCGAGATGATCTTGTAAAGCATTTTGGGGTCCTTCAGGATGAAAGACGGGCTAAGATCACAGGATGTGGGGGGCCAAGCTACCTGTGGCTTAGTGGTCCCGTTTCGGCCCCATGACCACCGTGGTATCTCTTGCAGAAGTTGGCCCAGTGGAGTTCGTGGCTGACCCGGCGGCTTTGGCCAGCATCCTCTCCAATGTGGGGCTGGCAAACAGCACGCTGGGTGTGGCCAGGAAACCCAGCCTGGCCCGGCGGGTCCCTCTGAGGGGGAGCAGGGGCAACTCGGTCCACGCCAGCGGGTCTGCACGGGTAAGTCCTGTCATCCCGGGCCCAGCGGTGGAACCAGCTCCCTGCTTACACTGTGGCTGGCTGGCTGGCCCGCCCTGTTGTGGGTCCACCTGGCTCGCTCTGAGCCCTGGGGCCGGCACACAGTAGGGTCAGCACAGGTCCTGCGGTAGCTCATCAACTCGTGCTGATGGGCCATGGAGGGAGGGGACCCTTCTTTTAAAGGGACAGTGTTATGATGAAAACTATTAACAAATTGTCCTCCTTGTAAGCGGGGGCGGGGGAGTGGGGGGCTTGGTGCCAGGACTCCTCCCAGAGCTGGGGCAGAACCCAGGAGAGCAGGGTCCAGTGGGCTAGGGCGAGGAAGGGCCTGGACACTAGGACTCCTGGGTACTACCCCCGATTCTGGGTGGAGAGTGGGGTCATGGAGGTGGGAGTCCTGGGTTCTATTCCTAACTGGCTACATTGCCTCAGTTTCCCCATGTGTAAGAGGGAGATGACGGCCTCCTTTCTACGGTGGGCTGAGGTCTGAGCTCCTTTGTCTGTAAATTGCTTTGATGTCTCGAGGAAGTTCTGACTTCTCTGCTTTTCTCCTGAACACAGCGAGCTTGCAGCCCCCTCACACTAGGGCTTTAGTAAGGGGTGGGTCAGGGACCCACTTTCCTAACTGGCCTTCCTGGCTGCTTCTCTCTTTCCCCCAGACTGTGCGTGGTTCCCTGTACGTGGCCTCGGGGACCCCTGCCTTGTGCCCGGATCCAGCCCGCACCTCCTGCTTCTCCCGGCTGGCAGCTAAAGGTACAGCCCCTGGCTCCTGCAGCTGGGGCCCGGGTGGCCCTGGGTAGGGTGGATGGTGCAATGCAGGAGCAGCTTCCCCAGAAGGTGACCTCTTGCTGCAGGAAGCTGCCTGCATGGGGGAGAAGGGAAGGGAGCCTGGCAGCATCTGCTGATCCTGGGCCCTTTGGCATCATTAATATAGTGTTGATTGCTCCCCGGGCCTGCTCTCGGCTCGCTGCCTGACTTCTGCCCTCTCTGCTCCGGCCCCCAGATGCAGCTCGTCGAGCCACACAGGATCCTGCTCAGCACCGTGGCCTGCTCCTTAAATCTCAGCAGATCCAGGCCCTGTCAGCGACACTGCGGGACTTGGGGTCCCGTGCCCAGCCCGCGGTGAGTGCTGGCTGGCTCCAACCTTCCTCTCTGCCTGGCTAGAGATGCCATCGGAGGGCAGTGGGACACCCACAGGGTTTGGAGGGGCTGCACTAAGTCCCAGCTCCAGCTGGCAATGCCCCGCTGCAGAGGGGCCGGTGCTGGAGGGGGCTGTCTGCCTCCAGTGCTTAAGGAGGCACCCTGGGGCTGGCAGCTGGGAGGGGCCTCGGGGGGGTGGGGGAGGGTGCAGGGGACTCCTCGTATTAGCCTCGTTCCCTGCGCAGCCCACGGCACTGGGTTCCTCTGCTCCAGAACCCGCCCTAGTCCACACCTGGCCTGGGCCAGCTGCCGCGACTGGTGCCTGCCGTTCCCGCGGCCCCTCAGGGTGGGTCACCATGGGGCTGGATGCGTTCCGTGGGTGATGGGGTGCCCATCTCCAGGGTGGCTCGGATGCTCCAGTTCCTTCAGTTGGGGGCAGGGCGCTGTGGGTACCATGTGCCTGCCCAGCCCCCCTTGAACCAGGTTTCTCTCGGCGCCAGGGGCACCCCACTCTGCAGAGACTGGGCGCAGGGGCGAAGGAGGCATGTCGCGGGCGCCCGCGTCCCATTGCAACGGCGATGCAGAGTGAACCAGCCAAGAGCCAGGAAGCCGGTGGAACCAGGGACCAGTCTAGCAATGGCAGGCCGGGGTCCTTGAGCGATGGCAAAGGGGGCAAGGCTGGCACTGGGGGGCAGAGTGCAGCCCACAGGTGACAGGGGAGCGCGCCATTAACGGGTACGGGGGAGGAACATACCATTAACCGCCCATCGCAGCTCTCGTGGCTCTGTGATCGGCTGGAGGTGCACAGCGTGTACCTGGCATTCCCAAGGAGTATCTGCAGCCAGCACTGGCCACGTCGCGTCGTCTGGAGCCAGGTTATGATGGATTATACGGGGGGCCCTGTGCTGACACCCGGCCAACTCTCTACACACACCTCTGCTCCCTGCTGGGATCCTGAGCCGGAGGGTTCAGACCCAAGGGGCAGGGGAGCCTGGGAATTGGGTGGCAAACAGCGCCCTGCACCTGCCCGAGTCGGCAGGGGTGGGGAATGAGCAGCCCCTGTTTTCTCTGCTTCAGCAGCAGCTCACCCTCAAGGACGGATCTCATGGGAGCATCAGAGACAGGTAAGATCCCATGTCCCGTAAGCCTGGAATAGATCCCAGGAGTCCTGACTCCTGCTCTAACTCACCAGACCCCACTCCCCTCCCAGAGCTGGGATAGAACCAAGGAGTCCTGACTCCCCTGCCCAGCCCAGCCCAAATTCCATCTTGTCTTATGAGTGATGCAATGTCGGGCACTTCCACAGGCTACCGTGATGCCCTTGTCGTGCCTCCCCGGTCCCCGCCCCCCATGGCTGATGACCAGGCTTGGAGGGGTTAGATTGATATCAGTCAGTGTCAGGACGTGTGTTTCACTGGAATCCACGAACACACCACCCATTGGAAGCGTGGCCAGCCAGAGCCGCCATCCAGCCCTTCCTTGGCAGGGCTGGGCGTGTGATGTCCATAGTTTGTGTTTTAAGCATTATAACCGTTTTGAATCTCAACATGTACTGTCTCCGCTCCGCTATTTTCAGAGCTGCAGGGTCAGACCATTTAAATTGCTGGAAATAGGGAAAAACGCTTAAAAACATTGATGTTAGCCATCAGAAATGTAAACCAAACCGGACTCCTACCGAGCCAGTTGCTGACAGTCTCCTCTCCCCCGTCCCTGCAGAGGAGTTCATGCCAGACCTGGATGCCCTGGCCAGCGTCCTCTCCAACGTGGGACTGAGCCACGCTGCCCTGGGGCCCACGGGGAAGCTCAGTCTGGCTCGGAGGGTGCCAGTGAAGGGGCTGCGGGGTGTCCCGCCCTCCACTCAGGGGAGCCCCACGGTGAGCTGTTCAGGGGTCTCGAAGCCTGGCCTTGTGGCTTGGTCCTTGTTGGGGCAGCTGGTGCTGGGGGCACTGCCTCTGCCCGGCGCTTTGTGGGATCCACACCCGGGGGGCTGGCACCAGTGGGGCAGGAGGAGGGTATCTGGTCCCAGGATTCCAGCAGCTGGGCTGGCCCCTCCAGCCGTAGCGTGGCCCAGCCAGTGCCTGCGGTGATGGGGTTAGGTGCAGCCCCGGCTGCTGAGAGGTGGGCAGGGTAGCAGCAGCCCAACACAGGGGTTTGGGGTGTGCCTGGCCCTGGCCTCTGGCCCACAGGGGCTCAGCACCCTGCCCTTGCCATCTGCAGAGCAGAGGGGGCTGAGGTGGCCTTTTCTCTCCCCCTCAGGGCAGCAGAACCTCGCTGCTGAGACCTCAGATCAGCGTCCCCCCAAAGGGCGACTTCGGCCACGCCTCCTGCTACTCCACGCTGGGACTTAAAGGTACAGACCCCTCCCCTGCTCCTGGGATCCAGCGTGGGGGGTGGGAGCAGATGGGGGAGGGTCTGTTTGTGCTTGGGCTCTGGGGGTTCCTTTTTATGCACGAGCCACAAGTCCTGGGGGTGGGGGGGAATTGGTGCCAGGGTTCACTGCCTTCAGCCTCCCCTTCTCTCCAGGTGCTGAGGCCCTGGATGGCCTCCAAGCAGCCCAGCTGGCTGGCACGCCCAGGACCCGGGAGATCAGCCGCTCTTCGCCCTTTGGCTCCGCCAGGAGGGTGCCCGTCACGCAGCCCCAGTCCCTGGTTTGTACCCTTGGGCGGGGCAGGGGGTGGGAATCTCCTCAGGGAGGGGTTGGTCTGAGCAGCTCCTGTCACCCGGACCTGCCCTCTGCTCAGCTGGTCCCCACCCTCACCAAACATGACCCATAGATGGGACCCAGGCATTCCCTGGGGTCTGCCTAGGAGTTAGAGCCGGGGGGCTGGGAGCCAGGACTTCTGGGTTCTGTCCCCAGCTCGGGAAGGGGAATCTAGTGGGTTGGGTGAGGCTGGGAGCCAGGACTCCTGGGTTCTCTCCTTGGCTGTGCTGCACTCACTGGTCCCTCCCCTGTCTGTGAGGCAGGGGCCTGCCAGGCTGGGCCCTGTTCAGCCCTGCCTGGGGTCTGTGTCCACAAGTCCTAGGATGGACTCACTACGAGTCCTAGGATGGACTCACTGCAGCGCCTGGCTCTCCAACCAGGGGAGCCCAAAGAGAGCCTGGCCAGTCCGTGCAGGGTCTGTTCCCTGGGGTGCGGGGCGGGGGCAGCCCCAGTGAGACCCAGCCCCATGCGCTGGGCGCTGTCCACATGAAACCTTCTCCCTTCGCAGCGCCGTACCTGCTTCTCCACCCGCCGCCTGGCCGTCTTCCCCCGCACGCCCCGCACCGAGGGGGCCCTGGACAAGCGCCCGGCACAGGGAGTGCTGCAGGTGGGTGGGAATGGGGCTTTGGGGGGCAGGAACAGGGACAGATCAACTTGGTTCCAGGGTGCTGTGCCTGGATGCGGGAGGGACCTGGCTCCTGGGCTGTTGGGGAGCAGTGGCCCTGCTCAGGGTCTGAAGGGTGGGGTGCCCCCTTGCTGACAGGCAGGCTCAGGGCTCTGCCAGCCCTTGCCTCCCCAGAGCTCGCTGTCCAAGCCCCAGAACAAGCCGGGCTTCTGTCTGCAGGGGTGGTGGCGGTGGCTACATCCCATTGCCTGTAGGCCTTCGCTGACCCCGTGTTCCCATTTCTAGACCCCAGCCAGGTGGGCCGGCGGCCTCTCCCCGGAGCCCAGAAGCCCTGACCCCGATGAGACAGTCCTGCCCTTGGTGAGTGCCCTGGGGCTGCGGGGGCGTGAGGAGACCCAGCCGGGGGATTCCTTCCTTTGGCCAAATGCCAGCTGAGCCCATCCCACTCTGGGACAGCAGCCCTGGGAGGGGAGGGGGCTGCAGTGGGGTCTGACCGATGTCTTGGGGGCTGTGTGACTTCCCCCCTCCAGGATCCTCTATCCTAGCTGAATTTGGGCCCCCCCATGGCAAAGAGCATGGGGTGGGGTGCTGAGTGGGGGTTGGAATTGGACCGTCCTGCAGCTTCTGTGGGGAAGATCATTCCGTGCCCCCACCCCCCGGGAAGGGCCTGGGCTGAGCTCGGGCGGGGGCCCTGCAAGCGGGGAGGGGGTTCCGTGCTGGGTCTGGTCCCACGCCCCTGATGGTGCCTCCCCCCAGGAGAAGATCGTGGTGCGGCTCTTCGGGGACGGGGAGAGCCAGGTGGCCACAGAAGCATCAGTGAGGAAAGCGCTCGCCTGGCCTGGCGAGGGGGGCAGCAAGACGCAGGTAGGAGGGGGGGCCTGGCTCGGTCCTGCAGGCATGGGGGGGAGCCCCCAGTCTCCTGGGGGCAGCATGGCCTGAGAGGCCAGCGTGGTGGTGAGGATAGGGTGGGCTCCCTTGGATACTGGGGGGGCTGGGCTGGGGGGGTCCTGTTCTGACTCTCTCTCCTCCCGGCAGTGCATCGAGTTCCTGGCCCGGCTCCTGCGGAAGGAGGTGGAGGGGGCGGGCGGCTCCTCCAGCCTGGATGACCTCCAGAGCCTGCTGGCTGCCTGTGCCCCGTCGCCCAGGCCCCCCCGCACGCCCCCTCCCCTGCCAGAAGCTGGCAGCAGGCTGAAGCAACTCCCCTCCACCTCTTCGTGCCAGGACCCTGCCAGCAGGGCAATGCCCCCGGCCAGCTCTGCGGCCTTCCCTGCGGCGGGCACCACGCTCACCTTCTCCTCCCAGCGGCCCGTCTGCTCCCACCCTCTCATCCACTCCCTGAGGTCCCCCACCGCCAGCGGGGGTGCTGCAGGTAGGACATGGCTCCTTCACCCCGTCACCGAGTGCCCCCAGGGGCTACAGGGCTTCTTTGGACCCCCCTGTCCCCGTCCCCATCTGCCGGCTACCTGGCTACTGAGCTGATGGGAAATGGCCAATAGGGGGCGCTGCCTCCAATCCAGCCCCGGGGTGTTCAGGTCTCCATTTCTGCAGCCCCTGTGGCTGGCCGGACCCGGGGGGAACCGGACGGACTGCGGGCTCCAGGCCCCCGGGTGGCTCACGTTCCCTCTCGCCTGCAGGGGCCAGGGCTGCCCCTGCAACATCCCCCTCCCGCGTGGCCCTGGTGAAGCAGCGGTTCAGGGACCTGCTCCGCGCCCCCCAGCGCTTCCAAGAGGCCTGCCTGGACGACGAGTGTGCCTTCTACATGGGCCGGCCCCCTGGCAGCCAGGCCCCGGCCCCCCGCTGCTGTACGGACCCTGTGGCCACGCTGCTGGAGGCCCGGGAAACCACAGTGAGTCGCTGGCTCTTCCCCCTCAGTGTCTGTTCCCTGGGGTCTCCGGCATTTGAGGGGTGGGGGCTGAGCCCTGGTGCCAAACCAACTGGTCCCTGGGGAAAGAAGAACTGAATCAGGATTCCTGGGTTCTCTCCCAGACTCTAGTGGGTTTGGTGGGGGGGGGGGGGGGGGGACCAGGACTCCTGGGTTCTCTGCCTGGCCCTGGAAGAAGGAGCTAGTGGTTTAGTGAGGCGGATGCTGGGAGCCAGGACTCCTGCTTTCCAGTGCCCTCTCCTCCCCATGCTTGGCATAGAGCCCAGAACTCCTGGGTCCCAGCTGTGGGCACTGGGAGGGGTGGGGGGGGGGCAGCGTATGTCATGAGATGAGATCCCAGCCTCAGTCTCTCCCCTCCAGCACTTTATCCCCATCGTGCAGCCGGCACCTGGTGGCCCCCCAGGGGAAGCCAGGAGTTCCCTACAGGCAGCCCTGCCGCTCCAGCCCTTGAGATGACGGAGGGGAACCAGACCCGCTTGAGCTGGTGCCCGCCCAGGTCCTGCCACAGATCTGCTCCCCACTGGCAGTCATGGCAGGGGCTCCCCCCCCCCCAGCACAGGTGGGGTCTGGCATGCCCCCCACCTGTGTCCCATGCCAATGGATGGGCCGGGCGGGCACCTCCTGTTCTTCGTTCCAGGGGCACATCGGTGGCACCGGGCGGGCCCCACGTCACCCTGGCCAGTCCAGGACTCCTGACCTGAGGGTGGCTTCTGTAGCCAGCCCCCCCCCGCCCCGAACCCCTTGCTGGAGACGCCACCTTGAGCACTGGGGGGCGAGCAAGGCAGCCTCTGGCGCCCCCTACTGGCGTCTGCCCAGCTGCTGCTCAGGCCAGGCCTGTCACATCACCTGCGTACCGGAGCTCCCAGACCCGCCAGCTGCCGCTAGCCTGGATCGCGGCCTCTGGGCCTCTGCGCCTTCCCGTGTGATCTGCAGGCACGTCAGTGACCCCTGCAAAGTCTCTAGGACCTCCCTGGGCCTAGCCCCGCCTCGGCCCCTCTATTTATTACGAGCCCAAAGCCTGGGGGGCTGGGAAGCAGCAAACTCATTTTGAATGACGAGCTGTCTGTTACTATGGCACCCTAATAAAGTATTGTTTACACTTGGCTGCTGTTGTAGGTCTCCTGTTTTGCTATAGGCCCTACAAGCTCTGCAACAATCATGCACCCTTATCCCACCACCTAGATACTTAAGAACTGCCTAGGGGAAACTGAGGCACCCTTCTCTCTCCCAGGGCCAAGCCGCAGGCTCCTCTCCCCCGAGACTGCTCGCTGCAGTCCGCAGGGGGCCCCCATTACTGCACCATCCTTCTCGCTGGTCACGCACTCCCAGGGGTTAACCACCCCCCGAAACCGCTCCTCTCTGAGCCTTCAGCACTCCTGGTCCTTGTCAATCCCCCTTCATTTTACTGCTCCCCTGTCACTTACTGCAGGAAGCGCCATCCGCGGGGTCAGTACATCCCACTGCTGCCACCAGCTGTCACGGAGTCCCCGAGCGAGGCTCTGGCCCTGCTTCCCAACAAACCCAGGCAGGACTCTGGGGGAGTCTCCTTTCTGTGAGCAGCCTGTCTTCAGGACACACAGCTTCCACCTTCCTGGGTCTGACCTCGGAGCATTCAGCCTCCTCTGCCCCTCCGTGTGCTTCCCCCAGCGAGTCCGCCCAGGCGGGGTCCTGGGGAAGCCAGAGGGTCCTGCCCCCCAACTCCGCAGTCAGACATGACTCTCAACCAGCCAGTAACACAGAAGGTTTATTAGACGACAGGAACATGGTCTAACACAGAGCTTGTAGGTGCAGAGAACAGGACCCCTCAGCGGGGTCCATTTTAGGGGGCAGTGAGCCAGACAACCCCGTCTACACTTCACTCTATGTCCCAGCCAGACCCAACCTGCCTCCCCCTCCAGCCCCTCCTCTGGGCTTTGTCCCTGTCCCTGGACAGGAGGTCACCGGATTCCTTTGTTCTCCAACCCTTTAGCTCTCACCTTGCAGGGGGGAAGGGCCCAGGCCATCAGTTGCCAGGAAACAGGGTGTCGGCCATTCTCTGTGTCCAGACCCCTGCACACCCCTGCCCTCTAGGACTCTGCAACGATCATACACCCTTACCCCACCACCTAGAGACTTAAGAACTGCCTAGGGGAAACTGAGGCACCCCCACACTATTCAGAGGAAACATTAAGAACAGTCCTGCTTCGTCACAGGTGGTTACACTTCCAGTGGCTTCGCAGCTGCGCCCCTTCCATAACAGCCCGGCCCCTGGAGCAACGGGGCTGCAGGAGCTGCTTCTAGGGTGGAGCACAGCTGCTGTTCAGCAGCCTCCCCGAGCTAAGAGCAGGGGTGAGGGGAGTGGGAGGGCATCTGATCCCCCTGCTGGGTCCGGGGAAAATGCCTGGTAAGGGCAGGCTCCTGCCTCTGCCCAGAGCTGGCTGCACTTAGCAGGGCCTGGGTTTTGGCAGATCTCGCCTGTTGAGGGGAAGCTGCTGTAGCAGCCCCTGGCTGGGCGTTTAGCGGGGTAAGTTACTGCCAGGAATGAGGGGCAGCAACCTGGGGGGTCTGTGCTGGCAGAGCTCCCTGGTGGTGTCTCAGGCGAAGGGTGGGCCTGGCAGCCAGCTGTCTGGGCTGGGCGAGGGCAGAGAATGTGAGCATGGCACTGGGAGAGCTGGGCCTAGGACTCCTGGGTTCCATTCTCATCTCTTCCCCTCCCTGCCGCCCCCCCGCCTCACTTTCCCCACCTGTAAAACCGGGAGGATCCCAACCCCATCCTGGGGGAATAATGAACCCAGGCTCATCAGAACAGCCACAGGAGGTGGGGGAATACCCTCCCTGTGCCCAAAGGGGAAACTGAGGCAGAGACGCACAGTGAGTTGTCTGAGTCCACAGGAGAGCCGCAGTCCGTCTCAGTTTGTGTGGCATGGTGTCCCCTCCTCCACCCCGCGCCTGCCTGGGAAGGGAGGGGGCTGGGCTCTGAGAGCATTGTTCACCAGGAATCAGTGTGTCCCTAGGGGCTGCCCTGAACACCCCCATGCATCCTCCTGCCCCCGCACTGGTCCCTGCTGGGCTCCCTCACCTCCACAACCCCGGACTGCCCAAGCAGGCAGGGCCGAGAGCTTTCAGAAACTTTCCTGTGCAACCCCCAGCTCCTCCACAACCCACGGAGGGGGGTCCCACTGCCCCAACCCAGGTTCACCCAGGGGCCACCCTGCCAGCGCAGGGAAGGAGAAAGTGGGGGCCAGACCCAGCACCCCGGCAGGGGAGGAGAAAGGGAGACCCTGGGCTGGGTGAGAGAAAGGAGAAGGGGGGACACAGCCTCTGGCAGGGGGGAGATGAGGGTTGCAGGGTGTCCCTGAAAGGGAGCGGGCTGGGAGGGTGGTGACCCTGGTGTCACGGAGTGTGGGGGAGTCCAGGCCCTGCACCCCTCTTCCTGGGATTCCCTGAGACTCTCAGCCAGCCAGTAAAACAGAAGGTTTATTGGACAACAGGAACACAGTCCACAACAGAGCTTGTGGGTACCCCCAGGACCCCTCAGTCGAGTCCTTCTGGGGGAGCAGGGAGCTTAGACCCCAGCCCTGGGGCTCCCTGCGTTCCTCCACCCAGCCCCACATTGAAACTAAACCCCCCCAGCAGGCTCCCTCCTGCAGCCTCTGTCCACATTCCCGGGCAGAGGTGTCACCTCCCTGTCCCCCTCCCGGCTCAGGTGACAGGCTCTCAGGTCTCCCCTCCCCAGGGCACATTCCCAGGTCAACACTCCCCCCTCCCTGCTGCGTCACATCCTCACACCTGGGCCGCATGGTGGGAGGGGTTGGGGGACTGCAGGGAGCTCCTGGGGCAGCACCCAGGGACCCCAGATCAGGACCAGACCCGAACGCAGAGCAGAGCGCGGCCCTGGCCCAAACCGCCTCCAGTCCCAGCCCTGTAACATGGGCTGGTGGGCACGTGCCCCCCCCATTTATCCATTCTGCCTCCCCTCGCCCAGGAGTGGGTGGTTGATGGGGGGTGGGAGCTGGTTTGGGGGGAGGAAACGGACACCCGAAAAGTGAACTCCTGTTGAATGGCGGGGCCCAGGCCTGTCTCAGCGCCGCCTTCCCAGCCTGATTTGCCGATTACCGGCGTCCCGGGGGGGCGGGCGGGGAGCTCATTACAGGCGGGCGCCGCTGGGCAGCATCAGCGCGGTGACAGGGCCAGCCGGCACAGACGTGTGGGGGGGGGCGGTACTGGGCCCGTGTGTGCACGCGGCCTGTCTGCCTGCACACGCGTGTGCACCGTGAACGTCACCGCCCGGGGGGACCGATGGGCTGCAGATAGCACACAGCCAGCGGTGTCTTTGCTGACGTGCTGCAGACATGGTGGGGGGCAGGCAGGGCCCGCCGGGGCACCACGCGTGCATGGTGCTGTCATGGCCACTAGCAGGGCCCGCCGGGGCACCACGCGTGCATGGCGCTGTCATGGCCACTAGCAGGGCCCGCCGGGGCACCACGCGTGCATGGCGCTGTCATGGCCACTAGGCAGGGCCCGCCGGGGCACCACGCGTGCATGGCGCTGTCATGGCCACTAGGCAGGGCCCGCCGGGGTACCACGCGTGCATGGCGCTGTCATGGCCACTAGCAGGGCCCGCCGGGGCACCACGCGTGCATGGCGCTGTCATGGCCACTAGCAGGGCCCGCCGGGGCACCACGCATGCATGGCGCTGTCATGGCCACTAGGCAGGGCCCGCCGGGGCACCACGCGTGCATGGCGCTGTCATGGCCACTAGCAGGGCCCGCCGGGGCACCACGCGTGCATGGCGCTGTCATGGCCACTAGCAGGGCCCGCCGGGGCACCACGCGTGCATGGCGCTGTCATGGCCACTAGGCATGTCCCGCCGGGGTACCACGCGTGCATGGCGCTGTCATGGCCACTAGGCATGTCCCGCCGGGGCACCACGCGTGCATGGCGCTGTCATGGCCACTAGGCAGGGCCCGCCGGGGCACCACGCGTGCATGGCGCTGTCATGGCCACTAGCAGGGCCCGCCGGGGCACCACGCGTGCATGGCGCTGTCATGGCCACTAGGCATGTCCCGCCGGGGCACCACGCGTGCATGGCGCTGTCATGGCCACTAGCAGGGCCCGCCGGGGCACCACGCGTGCATGGCGCTGTCATGGCCACTAGCAGGGCCCGCCGGGGCACCACGCGTGCATGGCGCTGTCATGGCCACTAGGCATGTCCCGCCGGGGTACCACGCGTGCATGGCGCTGTCATGGCCACTAGGCATGTCCCGCCGGGGCACCACGCGTGCATGGCGCTGTCATGGCCACTAGCAGGGCCCGCCGGGGCACCACGCGTGCATGGCGCTGTCATGGCCACTAGCAGGGCCCGCTGGGGCACCACGCGTGCATGGCGCTGTCATGGCCACTAGGCATGTCCCGCTGGGGCACCACGCGTGCATGGCGCTGTCATGGCCACTAGGCAGGGCCCGCTGGCAGGGGGATGCACGGGCGGGGCTGGGATACAGACACGACATGTGTGTAACGTGACTGGAGCACGGGTGGCCAGGCCACGCTATGTGCATGCAGACAAACGTGTGCGGGCAGGCATGCTCCCCGTTCAGCGCAGGCTGGGGGCGGCCACACTACTCCCCCCCCGCCCCCCACCCAGACGCAGGGTTGCATACGGCGCATGGGGGGCGCACAAGGGGCCCAGCTGCTGGTGTGTGACCCGAACTCTCCTAGCAGGACACTGCCTCCCCATAACCGGCACAGGGGGGCACTGCACCCCCCCAGGCTGGGTGGCGGTGGGGGTGGGGGTTACTTTGGGGGGCAGTTTGCAGGGTGAGCAGGAGAAACAGCAGGGCTCAGAGCTGCCAAAGCCCAGGGGTGCTCAGTGCAGGATGTGGGGTGCGTCAGACAGTATTGGGGGGGGGGGAGTCTGGGGAGAGCCGTGCCTGAGTGCCCCATCTATGCCTCTCCTCTTTCACCACCATCAAAGCCCCCGGTCCCCTCCCCATGGGTGCCCCCGCATCTGGCCAGGGTGGGATCGAGGGGGGATCTTGTGAAAAACACCCCAGTGAGATGCACGCCCATCCCTGTGCAATGTAGCTGGTGCTCAGCTGCCTTGCCCCACCCCAGCAGTGGCTGCATTTCCGCCCTGGGTGGGTGAGCCCTGTGAGGTGATGCACCATAGCTGTATGGCACCCCTACCCCACATGCAGGGGCGCACACACACCCACAGACACGTGCACTGGCCAATGTGGTTAATTAACACTAATTGGCCAAGCAAAGGGGCTGGAATTGGAGATGAGGCTGGGAAAAGATTTCCTATAGCTGTGATCACCCTGACAGCAGTGCCCTGGTGGGAGCCCAGCACTGTGAACTTCCCCACAGCAGTGTCCTGGACTCAGGACTCCGGTGTTGCAAGCTTCCTGACAGCAGTGCCCAGGACCTCAGTGCGGTAAACTTCCCAACAGCAGTGCCCTGTGTGTGCCCTTCCCTGCAGATGTGTTGCTCCTTGGCGAGGACTCCTCGGGGTCAGAGAAGGGGAGGTGAGGTGCCCCAGACCCTGGGGAAACAGAGAAGCCAGGAGAGGCCCCTGGCTGGGGCTGGCAAAGAAGGCGTTAAAGTGCCGGGGGTGGAGAGGCCATGAGCATTCCTGGGCCAGGGAAGGAGCCAGGATCCTGGAGCAGGGACTTGGTGACACATGTTAAATGCATCCACGGGGGAAGGGGAGGGCAGGCCTGTAGCAAGGAAGGGGTTAACGAGAGGGGTCACGCCCAGGCCCAGAACCCCCTTGGCCTCAGCCTCTGGCACCCTCCAACCCGCCACATCCTGGGTGCTGGCTTCTGTTACAGCCCAAAGATCCCAGCTGGCCCCATGCGCAGCAAGGGAGCTGGTGCCCACGGGAGGGGCTGGGACCCAGCATTGCAGCTCAGGTGATCGTCCCTCCCTTCGGGGCTCCAGCTGGAGGCGGGATCCTCCTTCGCTTCCCAGCAGCATTGCAGTGTGGCTGTTGACCCGCCGCTGTGCCTCACCCCAGAGGTGGCTGCAGATCAGTGGTGGGTGAGTGAGCCCCGTGCATGACTGCATTGTGGCAACAGAGAAAACCCCTCCAAAGTGCGAGTCCAAAACCAGAGTGTTTTAATGGCGGATCAAACACAGAGCCTGGCGATCGGAGACATGGGTTCACGGGGCCCCTGGTGTGAGCGGCCCCGGGCGGGTTAATCGCAGCGAAGTGCCCCGGCCCCTGGACAGTTCGAACAGGTCACTGCACAGCTCCCTCCCGCGGCCCGTGGTCGGTGAGTGGCCAGCACATGGGGCTTGCATGCAGGGGGCAGCATGCGTGTGCGCAGAAGAGCAATGCTGCCCCAGTGAGGAATAGCTTCCACCAGGGGGTGACCTTTCTGAGTGTGCAAAGGAGGCGGGGCAGGGTGGGGAATGGGGGGAGGGGAGCAGGGGGAGGAGAGCCAAAGGCTGGGTGAGACTGAAATGAGGGGTGGCTGGGGTGATGGGGGGTGAAGGGGAAAGATGGATCGAGGAGAGGGAATTGGAGAACACCCTGTGCATGTGCAAACATACTTGCACATGTGCGTGCAAACACCTGCACATCCCCCTGCTGCGCATCCGTGTGTGCTCACTCAGACACGTGCCTGCAAAGCACCCACGTGATACGCACACGCCCTGCCACACTCACGGGGCAGAAAGAGCCAGCCCAGGTCTCTGGCGGGGAAGAGCCACGGGGGTGGCTGGGCCTGGCGGTTCGCTGGTGGGAGGGTGAGAGTGGGGCAGTGATCAGGGGTGTTTCTGCGGGTATGTGCGGGTCTGGGAGGATCTGACGGGGGATGTGGGGTGTACGCTGGAACAGTTGTGGGGTGCAGTGGGGTTTTGCAGTGATGCTGTGTGTGTGATGGGGGAACTGCAGTGGGGGGCTGTGGGTATGGAGGAGGGGAATGGCTGTGGGGGGGCGAGGGGTGTTGTGTGTATGGGGGAGGGGAAAGGCAGTGGGGGGGGGTATCGCAGGGGCTTGGCCGCGGCCCGGCTCTGACCCAACCATCTTGTTTCTTTGCTCGCTAGGAAGATGCTGGGGCGGAGTCTGGGCATTGCCCTTGTGGCACAGGCTCCCTGCCCCACCCACACAATACAGCCCCCACCCCCTGTGACAAAGCAGGACTGTTCTTAATGTTTCCTCTGAATGGTGTGGGGGTGCCTCAGTTTCCCCTAGGCAGTTCTTAAGTATCTAAGTGGTGCGATAAGGGTGTATGATCGTTGCAGAGCCCTAGAGGGCAGGTGTGTGCAGGGGTCTGGACACAGAGAATGGCCGACACCCTGTTTCCTGGCCACTGATGGCCTGGGCCCTTCCCCCTGCAAGGTGAGAGCTGAAGGGTTGGAGAACAAAGGAATCCGGTGACCTCCTGGCCCGGGAAAGGGACAAAGCCCAGAGGAGGAGGGGCTGGAGTGGGAGTCAGTTTGGGGCTGGCTGGGACATGGAGTGAAGTGCAGACGTGGTTGTCTGGCTCACTGCCCCCAAAATGGACCCGGCTGAGGGGTCCTGTTCTCTGCACCTGCAAGCTCTGTTTTAGACCATGTTCCTGTCCTCTAATAAACCTTCTGTTTTACTGGCTGGCTGAGAGTCCCGTCTGACTGCGGAGTTAGGGGGCAGGACCCTCTGGCTGCCCCAGGACCCCGCCTGGGCGGACTCACTGTGGGAAGCCCAGGGAGGGGCAGAGGAGGCTGAATGCTCTGAGGTCAGACCCAGGAAGGGGGAAGCCGGGGGAGCTGTGTGTCCTGCAGACAGGCTGCTCCCCGAGAGGAGACTCCCCAGAGTCCTGCCTGGCTTCATAGGGAGCAGGTCCAGAGCATCGCCCAGGGACTCTGTGACACCCCCGACTAGCCATGGGGGCAGAGGGAAGCCCCCCACTGCAGTAGGCAGCTGTGATGGGGGAGACCCCTGGCCCAGCCAGGCCCATCTCTCTATTACTCCAGAGAGACTCGGATCCTCCCGCTCCCAAAGGCTGGCTGGGAGGGGGACTCTCCATCGGCCCTTAGCCATACAGGGTCTATGACACACGCTCGAGCAGCTCCAATGGCCTCCAGCAGGGGCAGTGGAGAGATTATGTACAGACAGGCGCATGTCAGCCAGTTGATAGGACACGAGACCATTTCTTGGGCAATACCCAGTGGGCAACCCCCTGAAGTCTATATATCGTAATATCTAGGGCTGCCCCACAACCCTTCATGCAAGAGACTTGTGGGGCTGCAAATGGTGACAGAGTATAATCTGGGGAGAAGAGATGAGGGGTAGGAGGGGTTCTCCCCACTTTGGGGTCTGGGGGGGCCTCTGTACAAGGGTAGTGAGCTGTGGGGGGAGCTGGGATGCTCAATTCGTACCCCAATGCTAGGGAGAAGGCAGGCTTCTCTCCTGCCCCTGGGGGTGTCTGGCGGGGGCGGGGGCAGGGGGTAGGATCTGAGCAGAGGAGGAGGCGAGACCTGTTAGGAATCTGGGGGCTGTTTCCTCAGGTCCCCCTCCTGACATCCACCCAGTTCTGGACGAGGGTCAAGTCATTGGAGATTGAGGGGCTCGGGGGTGGGGGTGGGGGTGAATTTTCTGCCCAGCCTGCCAGTGCCATCCCCTCCCCCAGGGGGACAGGCAGGAGGGGCAGGGCCCCTGGGGTGGGAAAGACCAGCCCCTTCAGAACTGCGGCCCCCCACCCCAACGCCACATCCGTGCCCGACCCCTCCCTTCCCGGCGTCCCCCCCTTGGGCCCCACCCAGCAAGGAGATCATTAGCACCTCCCCCCAGCTGATGGGTGGGTTTGGGTCCCCACCACAGCCTGTTTTCTCCCCCCGCTCCGCAGCCACCGCCCCCATGTCTTCAGGGGCTGGTAACGTCTGGGGGTGCCAGAGCAGATGCCCTGAGCCCCTAGTTCCCCCTGCACCCCTAGACCCAGCCACCCACAGCCCCCCCGGGGGTCTGTCCCAGTTCATTTCCCTGAGCAGAGCCCCGGGGCCACGCTGGGGGGGCCGACGGGCTCAGTCCGGGGGGCCCCGGGGCCACGCTGGGGGGGCCGACGGGCTCAGTCCGGGGGGGCCCCGGGGCCACGCTGCGGGGGCCGACGGGCTCAGTCCGGGGGGCCCCGGGGCCACGCTGGGGGGGCCGACGGGCTCAGTCCGGGGGGGCCCCGGGGCCACGCTGCGGGGGCCGACGGGCTCAGTCCGGGGGGGCCCCGGGGCCACGCTGCGGGGGCCGACGGGCTCAGTCCGGGGGGGCCCCGGGGCCACGCTGGGGGGGCCGACGGGCTCAGTCCGGGGGGGCCCCGGGGCCACGCTGGGGGGGCCGACGGGCTCAGTCCGGGGGGGCCCCGGGGCCACGCTGGGGGGGCCGACGGGCTCAGTCCGGGGGGGCCCCGGGGCCACGCTGGGGGGGCCGACGGGCTCAGTCCGGGGGGGCCCCGGGGCCACGCTGCGGGGGCCGACGGGCTCAGTCCGGGGGGGCCCCGGGGCCACGCTGGGGGGGCCGACGGGCTCAGTCCAGGGGGCTCAGTCCGGGTAGATGATGAAGCCGGAGAAGGTGCTGTATTTGTTGGTGTTCCCCCCATGCACCTTCCCCCCGTCCAGCTTGACGAAAACCTCGTCGCCCACGTCCAGGTGCAGGATGACGCTGTTGCTGGCATAGTCGTAGTTCTGGTCCGCGTCCTGGGCGATGGCGCTGGCCCGCACCTGGGGGGACATGGGGGGGCGCGTTAGACGGGGGGGGCCGCTGCTGAGTCCCTGCCCCGCTGCCCAGAGCACAGCTCCCCATGCAATAGATCATGGTCCCCGATCCTGCACCCGCTGATGCATGGGAGGCCCCTGGTGATCCACCCCTCCCCCACGGCACCGAGGTACCCCCCCACTGATGGGGGGGGCAGCGCTGGCCAAAGACGCGCCCGGGGCGTGGTTCGGCCCCATGGCAGGGACCCATCCACTCCACTGGCCTCTTGGCCCCGGTGAACCCAGGGGCCTGAAGGCCATGGGCCTGGCCTCGGCGTCTCTCTGCCCCATGGGAAGGGCGCCTGGAAGGGGAGGGGGACCCCTGGGGTCCTCTCGTCCGACCCCGGCCTAGCACCGGCCAGGGGCCAAGAGCCGGGGCTGAACTAACGTGGGGACCGCCCTGAGTTCAAACCTTCCCGTCCCGGGCTGGGGGGTGAATCGCCCCCATCTGGGGCACTGGGTCTGGGGGTTAATCCCCTCCCCCAGCACCAGGGCAGCCGTTTCCTCGTCTGCGTTCGCCCCAGCTGCAGCTGCCCCGGCACTGGGGAACTCCAGCCGCCTTGGGAACCTCCGCTGTGGGGGGGCGGGACCCCCCACCTGACTGGCTGCCTTCCCCGCTGCGGAGGTTCCCAAGGCGGCTGGAGTTCCCCAGTGCCGGGCCAGCTGCAGCTGGGGCGAACCATCCCCACTCTGCCATCCCCACAATCGGGATGGCTGCTGGAGGCTGGCAGCGCTCTCCCCCTCCCCGCGCAGGAGCCAAGAGGGGCTTTTGGGTTGTGGGGAGGGAGCTGAAAGAGCCCAGCCAATCAGAGTGGCTGTGCTTCCCCCCCCTCCTGTGAACAATGGGCCAGTCTGCCCCCCCATCCCTTTCCTCCCTGTAAGGGGGGGGGAATCCCTGCCCCCCCCCAGGGCTGGGAGAGGGGGGTAAAGACCCTAGCAGCTGCAGGAGCAGAGGTGAGGTTGGGAGGGGGCAGAATTGATGTGGGGGCATAAGTAATTGCTGGGCTGTGGGAGGGGCAGTTGTGGGGCCGTGGTGGGGCTGAATTGAATCATTGGGGGTCTGGGGAGAAGCTGGGAGCTCCTGCAGCACGGGCCGGACTCATCGCCCTGACTGGGCGGGTCGGCAAAGCTCAATAGACTAAAACCATCCCAGAATCTGGGGTGTGGGGCCAGTCCCCCCATTCGTTTGGGATCCTGATGATCGACCGTCAGTATAGGGTTACGATTACTAATTCATCTCTATGTAATCTACACACAGAATTCATACAACTATATCATGAATTGAGAGATCAATTCTTAATTAATAGCGAATAGTAATTATATTTATGCAGGATCGTATTATTGTATGAGACGCCATGTAACTATAATTAATATAATCACTATATTATGTAATGCTCCATATAAGTATCATAGACTCACTATATTATTGTTGATTATTAATTATGAACTAATTGCATAGTGTGTTAAATATAATTAATATAACCACTGCCTTATGAATCTAGATGATCATTAATTGTGTCATACATTCAGACACTCACACAGTCAGTGATGGTGACAGAGGTTGTTGCTAATACGAGGTATTTGTCAGCATACAGTAGAATTAGCAGCAAGAGAAAGGCAGCCTCACCAGCATGGGGATAGACTCAGGACACCCCCCCACCCCACCCCCCACCTTGTCACATAAGCCCAGATCTCACATGATCTCCTGACTCCAGGAGCTGGGGCTTTCAGGAACCCGCCCTTCAGTCCCAGGAACATCAGCGCTCCCTTCACCTCCCCATGGGCCAGTTCTTCAGCCTCGCTTGTTCCCGAATCCAGCCGTCAGAACGATCGTTATGAATGGAGCTTAGTTCGGCGTGCTGAACGGGCCGGAGTCGGTGCTAATGATGCACGGGGTGTTAGCGATCAGAGGGCATCTCTGCACGGCAATGTGTGTGGATCCTAGGACGGCTCGTGCACGGCAGGACTTGGACCCTACCTGGTTTTGATCAGAGGGTTAAGTCCTGATAACCCTAATGCCACACTCTCCTGGTGCTTTGCAGCAGTAGCCGAGCAGGGCTATGCTGGAAGACGGGGCAGGCCCATGACAGGCGCTGGGCTGGGACCCAGGAGATCTGGGCATGTCCCTTGAATTTCTCCGGCCCCATTTACCCAAAGGGGACAGATTGCAGCCCTGCCTCTGTTTGCTTGGGGAGCTCTGCGGGCAGGGCCTGTCTCTCACTGACTCCATGCAGCCCCTGGTATGAGGGGTTGTGAGCTCAGCCGGAGCCCGTGGAAATAATCGATACGGCTGATGTGCCCATTATTAATGCCATGGGGCCTGATCCTGCTCCGCTTTAAGCTTGTGCAGCCCCGACTGACACAGATTTACCGGCCGAAATGGTTGCAGGAGCCCGGCCTTTCCGACGAAGGTGGGTTTCTAGGGCGGGGCCGGTCCCAGCGCCCTGCTTAAGGATGCGTCGGGCTTTGCTCTCTTTGTTACGTATGGAGCATGCGGCAGAGCGGCGGCCCCCAACCGCAGCCCGGGTGCTGGGGGGGGTGGTTCAAGGATTTGCGTGAGTTACAATGAATTTTAAAAAGCTCATTTAAGAAATGGATCCGTGGGCGTCTGGCCAGGCGGGAGCAAGCGCCGCTCAGCCGCTCTCGCCAAAACCAGTAAAGGTGTGACCTCGTCCACCCGGCCTTGCTAATGTCCAGGGACCGAGCCGGCGACAACCACGCCGCAGAGCCCGAGAACGGCCGGGAGGCAAATCTCGAGTCCAGCCGAGAGGACGAGGAAGGTTTTTTTCAAAGAATTTGCTGGGGTCAGTGGTCACTTTTTCCCATTAGGATATTAATAGGAAATATAATTATGGTCTGTTGATAATTGTATTTGATCATCGTCATATTTTCATTATTAATCACTCCCAGTAATAGATTGCACACAATCCGAATACAGCCTGTGAAATGTAAAACAAAACCTAACCAGGGTAGGGAGGGGGGAAGGGCACATGCCAGAGTTTTGCAGATGCTCCCACGCCTCCTTGGCTCTGATCTTCCAAGGGATTTAGGCACCTAACTCCCACTGGCTTGGTGCTCAGGTGTTTGCAGGATCTGACCCGAGGGGCGGGGGGTTGTAGCTTGTTTGTTCTCCTTGTTGTCACCTTTCCCTGGGGTGCACGTGACCCTCAAACGCATCCCGCCTGCTGCAGCCATGACTGGATGCAGAGAGCGAAACTGACGGTGTGGATGGGCGAGAAGCCGGAGGGAGGCTGCTGGGGGATGGTGCAGGCTGGGTGTGGGTCGCACTGGTGCCAAGCATCCCAGTGGCAAAGGGAACTGGCCTGGGTGCGGCCCAGCCCCCGTCCCGTTAACCTGGTTGGGTTTGGGGTGCTGTCGAATGAGTGGCTGTGGGCAGGCAGGGGTGACCCTGCTTTAAACCACTGCAGCTACCGGCCCGCCGTCCGGGGAATCAGCTCCTTTGCTCGGTCAGAGGTTTCCCTTCTGCCGGGGGCAGCAGGGGACGCTTGGCATCCTGCTGGCACCTGAGCACCTGCCCTGTGCAAAGCAGGGGGTCGGTCCTCTAGCTCACTGCACTGCAGGCCCTGGCCCCTGCGGCCTGCTCCTCTCTGCGCAGCGGGCCCCAGGCCCCCACTAGGGCCTGCGAGTCACCCCACGCCTGCCCCCACCCCCAGCCTCCTTGCTTCAGCTGTCCGGGCATCCCCTGAGCCCCGGCTAGAAAATCTCCGACAATGGGCCGAGGCCTTTCTGCGGATCAAGCTGCCACAGCAGGGGATAAAGCTCTGCTCAGCAGCTGCCTGTCATCCCGCAGAAAGGGATCAAACTGCCAGCAGGCAGCTTATAGCAGAGCCGTAAACAGGGACCAGCCTCCGCCGGGCACGGCCAGGGCTTTATGGGGTGGATTTAGGTCCCTTTCTCTGAATCCGTCTCTGCCTCGATTCCTCCGCTCCCCCCACGGGCTCCCTCTCGGTTGCCAGTTCGAATGCTGCGCAGGAGGTTGGCCACGGAGCAGCCCTCTGTGGACCGAGCCAGGCTTGGGTGGGTCCTGCCACCCTGGCAAGCCCAGGCCCTTGCTTAACATCCAGGAATTTAGCCTCACAAGTGTGCCTTGTTTTACAACTGGGGGAAACTGAGGCACAGAGACCTGCTCAAGGACACACAGCCAAGCAGTGGCAGATCTGCTGTGTCCCCCAGAGCTCTCCTTTTCCCACGTCAGGGTAGGCTGGGGTGCAGGGAAAGGCCTGTGGAAAGTTCACCCCCGCTGCTGTCCTGGCTCAGAGGGGTCAGCCCCTGGGTCGCTCAATCAGGCCCCAGTGTGAAATTCACTAAAACTCCCTGGAAACCCCAAACCTGGCGTCTTTCTCCCCACCCCCACTCTGAAGAATTGAAAATAAAACAGCCAGGGCCCATGGAAGTGTCCGCCGCGGAGACGAGCGATTAACAGCCTGCTGCTCCCCCCGCTGAGCTCTCCACATTAAAACTGCATGGAGGGGGTTAATTTCTTCTTGTTTCGCTGGAATTTCTCCACCCTGCCGGTGGGGTCCCTGGCATGCGGCCTCGGCCTCGCAGGGAGCTCAACAGGCAAACACACTGGCTCCTGCCCCCCTCCCATACAATGTGCTTCTGCCCCTCCCTTCACCTACAGTCACACACCCAATAACACAACACACGCACTCCGGCCCCCAGGGAGAGAGATCTGCATAACCGCACACACGCAGAGAATAACACAACAGCCCCACAGTCACACAAACGCTGACACGCTGAACAACACACGTTTTGACACCCTGCGAGTAACATCGTGACCGGCGGCAGGAAGTAACTAGTAACACAATTCCAGACACCCCCATAAATCCACAGATGTTTACGCTTCGCCAGACACCCCCCCCCCCCCTGCCCAAAGTCATTGCGCGGCCTGGCGTAGACCTGGGGAAATAACCGATTGGTTTGGTCTGGCAGCCAAAAAAAAATCCGAAAAATAAATTTGTCTCAGGTGGAATATTTTGCTTAGTTTTTGGGTGGTTTTTTCACCTTTTTATTTTTAGTTACATCCAGCGAAATTTCAGAATACTGCGGTTTGGAAACAACACGTCGAACTGGTTTGTTTTGAAAATGTCAAAGCGAAAACCAGTTTGTTTGACTGTTTAGAAATTTTTCACCCCCTTTTTGGGGAAGGGCAAAATTATTTGCTGAGTTTGTCAGGAAATTGCATTTTTCGGTGACTCAACTCTTTGCCTTCAGCGCAGGTCGACGGCCTGTCTCAGGCGTCCGTTGGTAACGGGATGACTTACGAATGCCGCAAGTTTTGAGCCAGGCCAAGATTTCAGGGGCTATTCCAGGCATCGGTGAGCAGAACCCGAGTCATTCTGGGGAAAACGGGAAAACCCCTTTCCGCTAAACTCCACCCCCCACCCGCAAGGGCCCGTTCGGCGCCACACGCCTCTCGAGCGCCCCGTCTCCTGCCTACACCTGTCCTGGCAGCCGTTTCAAATGCCACGGTCGCTGGTGGGGTCCAGAGTGTGACCTCGTGGACGGAGTATTGGGCAGGGACTCAGGAAACCTGATTTCTGTTCCTGGCTCTGTCACTGGCCTGCTGGGTAACCGTCACAAGTCATGCCCTCCGGTGCCTCAGTTTCCCCATCTGTATAATGACCCTGACCTTTGTGAAGCACTTTGAGCTCTCCTGCCGAGAGGCGAGCTGGGTGTGCTTAGTATTAATACACAAGTAACAGAGTGGGTGACCCTTTTACACACCTGGCCACACACACATGGAATCACACCAATGTAGAGACACAAGACTAATGCCCGTGCTCACACCCCATCTAACACACACACAGGGGCGCCTCTGGCTGGCTGGGAGCTGACACTTTCCTCTTCCTCGTGCTGGGATTCAGTAGCCAGAACCCAAGAAAGGAGCAGACTGGAGTGGCCGGGAGCTTGTCCTTGGGGGGGGGGGTCATTGGGTCCGCTGGGAGTTGGGGAGCTATTTCCCATTCTGCACTGCTGGGTTTATGTGGCTAAAACCCCTCCCCACCCAAAGAGGCAATTTTAATGAATTACCCTGCAGCTAAAGCTGGGCCATATAATTATCCCCATTGCACAGAGGGAGACACTGAGGCACAGAGCCGGGAAGGGACTTGCAGAGCCAGGAATAGAAGGCAGACGTCCTGGCTTCAACTCCCCAGTTCTAACCTGCTGGCTCCACCCCCACCCCCCAGCTCCCTGTGCTGGGAGCCCATCAGCTCTCGCACGCCGCAGGGCCGGACCGAGTCAGGACGTGGACAGAGACCTCCACGGCCCCGGCCTGGGCTCCACAAGAGGTGCTCTGACCCCTGGGCCAGCGCCGACCCCCACCGCCCCAGCGTGTGCTACGGGAACTAGCGTCAGGTGCTGGCTGGCAGACCTGGGGCCGTAACCCCGGAGCGCTGGGGCCATTGCAGCTTGGTAAGTTGCTGCCTGCCTCCCTAAACCCCCTCGGTCGCCCCGCCGCTGGTCACGTCAGGGATGCCCAGACACTGCGACGGTGCAGGGGGACCCAGCACCCCCTGGGCAGAGGGAGGCTTCGAGAGCGATCGCACCCAAGGCCTGAGATTCGCTCTGGGGCTCAGCGCCGAGCGCCCCAAGATGGAGGCACCTCGGTGGTGGGCTGAAATGCCACGTTACGTGTTGTGGCGTGTGCAAAGATAGCCCCTTGTTCTGCTTTTCACACCCGCGTTACCCGTGAAGTTAGCTGCTAGGGCCAGGCCTGCCGTCGCCCGGAGCCCCTTTCCTCCCAGAGCCCTTGGCAGACCTATCGAGAGATGGAACCGATCAGCCGGCACTGATCTGCAGCTGCTCGAGGGTGGGCGCAGCAGCTCTGTAACAGCAACAAGCAGCATGCCCAGGGAGCGCTTGCCAGCTCTGAAACGCAGCCACCTCTGGGGTGGAGCGCGGCAGATGTTTAAGGCTGCCTGATGGCTTAGGACAGGCTGTGAACAAGGACTCGCCCCCTTGCAACCGCAAAGGCGTTTTAGGGAGGCAGACTGGGGCGGCCTCCTGCTGACTCACCGGCTCTCCCCTCGCGCTTGCCTGTCCAGCAAGTGAGCCGGCTGAGGTTGGCTGAGCTGACAGGATCACAGCCGAGCTGGCAGGGCGGCCGCCTTGGAGGAGTTTCTGACAGTGTCTGTGAGCGGCGCGGGGGGGTGAATATGTGCTTTTAAAATGCTGCTGGAGAGAAGTCGAGAGGATTTGCTGCCTGTTGATGAACGGACTGTAATTCCTCAAGCGTTTTCTCACCTCCCCGGGGTGAGGAATGCAGCTTTGACGCACTCCTGGGGCAGATTTCCATTAGAGGCAGAAACTCTTGTGGGGGGGGAGGGAGGGGGAAATATCTATCGTAGCTTCATGTCTTCTGCAAAAGTAGAAGGACCTTTCCTTTATTTCAGAGCTCTGATTTGAGCGGCTTTGCCAGACCAGAGCCAGCCCCAGGTTCGCTGAACCCAGTGTCCCGGCTCTGACTGTGGCTGGCACCGTGTAGCGGACGAAGGGGTGAGATGGGAGACCCCTGCCACAGCAGACAGAAGGTAATTGGCCCCCAGGAAGGTCTCTTCTTGATCCCGCATCGCTAGAGACTGACTTAAATCCGGTGCAGGACGTTTGCTCTCAGTGCAGGGGTTAGGAGTCAGGACTCCTGGATCCTACTCTTTGCTCTGGTGGGGAGTGGTGTCTAGTGGTTAGAGCTGAGCAAGGACCTTGCCAGCGGCTCAGTGTGCGACCTTAGACAAGCCACCTCCCGCCCCCCCGCCCGTCTCTTCTTCCTCATGTGTAAATTCAGGCCAACGCTACCAAGCCTGGCAAGGAGCCGGGTCATCATTCAGGGCTACTTTAAACGTGCCCTGCACCCTCCGCCCATGGGGAGCATGTGGCCTTGAGGAGCCAGATGCCTCCGTCCTGGGGCCACGCTGAGGGCCTCTGGCAGAGCCTCCCCCGGGCCGGCGGCGTTGCTGCGAGCGGAGTGGTTTGTTGCTGTGAGTTTGGAGCGCGCTTGATTGACAGCTGCAGAGACCTGTGCCTATTTACTCGCCCCCCGGGACAGCTGTGCCTGCAACCAGCACCCCTGCCCTTGAGAGACCCGTGCAAGGGGCAGGACCGGGGTCAAATCTCCACGGCCCATTTAATCCTTGGCCTCTCACTGCAGCTGCCAATTAGCACCGGCCTGGACAGCTGTCTCCCTTCCTAGGGGCTCAGTTGAGGCTCCACAAACTCATCTCCATGCCTGTCAGACAGGGACCAGGTGGGAGCTGGCGCCCATGGGGCGGCCGGCTCCGTGTCCTGCTCCCTCCCAATGCGACGTCTCAGAGCTGGCTCGTAATTACTTTGAAATCTCCCTCCTTCAAACTGTCACCGCTCGGCAGCACCAGCTCTGGGATGTGAGACACGCTGGGCCAAACGGCTGTCACTTGGGGAGCTGCTGGAGGAGATGTGGAAACTGGGGCCCGGGCTCCGATTTCTAGTCTGGTCGGCTCAGGAAGGGAGAGCCTGGCCGATCAACTGGGGCTCGCTCCAGGATCCCCCCCGAGCCCAGATTCCCTCCCCAAACCTGACCCTGCCATGACAAGGTGGCTTCTCGACCCTGCGGGGGGGGGGGTGTCTGTGCGTGTATTTGTATCTCGCAACTTCAAACAATTTCTGGCTGGTACGATTGCCTCCGAAATCCACCAGTCTCCCCCCCCGGGGCACACTGACCCATCCTGCGTGTTCATAATCTGTGAAACGGTGCAGTGAAAATAGTGGGTTCCGGTGGGGGGGGTTGGAAAGGAAGAGTTTCTTCTGGCTTTTCAGGGGGAAGGGAGTTCGTGTCTTGCTGGCGGAGGGTGAAGGAATCCTAGCTGGTAAGAGCCCGTGGTCTCCCTGGGCCTGATCCTGTGACATGTGGCGCTGGGCGGCGGGGAGTGATGGAAGGCAATGGATACAAACATTTTATGGTGAGTCTCTCTAAGGGCCCATCAGCACCCAAATCTGACTGCCTGAGGGCAGATTTACAGCAGCTGCCCGTCACTGTCTTGCCAATAGGACATAAATACCACTAAGGCTTTAATTCCCTGGTAAAATAAGCTACATAAATAAAAAGTGCAGAGGGCCTTTATTAGACCTAGACGGAAAGGCCGGGTGGGGTGTCTGTGAGGGAGGGGATGTCTCCTGTCTGATCTTGTTTGACAGGAGAGTGTTTTGGTATTAAAAATAAAATTAAAAAAAAAAACAACCCACTGACAAATTGACTGCAAACAGGTCCCCGGGGACTCATGGAATGAACCGATCTCACCAGCAGCGATGTCTGTTTCTAGCCCTCCTGATATTTATTATTTAATAACCAGGCGATTCTTCCTGTTTGCAAGCGGAGGGAGAGAGGAGGGTGTCCCAAGGTGTGACTGCCCCATAGATACACCCAAAGCATCCCTATTAATCTCTCTCAAAAAAAAATAAACCTGACCTTTGGGGCCGTTTTCCGGTCAGCGCTATTCCAGCCTCTGCTTTTATTCTAAACTAGGACTAAACCGGCCAGACCTACAATGATCCCAGATTTCCAAGCTGTAGTATAAAGATGGGGGCTAGGATGTTTTTTTTAATATATTAGGTGCCAGACCCTCAGCACTGAAGTTGACGGAACCATGTCAGTTTACACCAGCTACAATTCTGGCCCCTGGAGATGATCAGAATTCATTATCAATAGCCTTTGATCTAGTCGAGGTGCCGGCCAAACCGCCCTGAATAACGAACTGATCCTCTGGCAGGGGGACAGAAGAGTGATGGTAACGGCCAGGTTCTTTTGCTGATTGAAGGGGAGAGGGTGAGCCAAATGGGAACTTTTCACACCAGACTCATTTTAGGTGGTAGCTGGCAAGAAAGCCAGTCCCAGCACCCCAGTACAGACCTCACTGCTGTGACATGGGACAGGAAAGCCTGCAGCTGACAGGAGAGAAACTGACACAGGCAAAGAACCGTACGGCCCCCCGGCGACGTTGCTGCAGCAGCACTGGGCCTTGTTCTCTGTTGCCCGGCACCTTGCGCCCGGGTTTACACCAATGCACTGTGGGTGTGAAAAGTTTCAATTCTGGCTGCGTTTGGCCTGGATGTAAAGGATCACACATGGTGACAGAGGTCCAGGGGCTTCAGTCGGCACCGGCTCAGGATTGGGCCCCGCGGTGAAAGGACTCGCTGATATAGAAAACAGTGGGGTTTGGGCGTTAGCGTCTACTAATCCCACGGCTAAAGACACTTGGTGACCAAATGTAAATATGTCTATTGATTTGCCCAAGAGACACACAGACGGCTTCTCCGAGGAGCTGCTTTCATTAGTCCAGGCAGCCGGTGGGAGGGAGAGGGGGATGCATTTAAAGTTTGAGATCAATGGCTTATTTATCTTTAATAAATGGAGGGTGTCCAGGTTGAGCTTCTAAATGGTGTCGTTTTAGCTCAACTGTCAAGTTATTTTCTTTATTGAAAAAGGAAAAGAAAAGAAAAGAAAAGAAAAAGAATCACCTGATACTAAGTATCTTAATCCCGGCCTTCGCGTGGTTCTCTGGGCATGTGAACATCAACCCCATAAAATAGGAAATAAACAATATTTCTCAGGGTATTTTTGAAAAAAGCAGGAGGAGGACTTGTGGCACCTTAGAGACTAACAAATTTATTTGGGCATAAGCTTTCGTGGGCTAAAACCCACTTCATCGGATGCATGCAGTGGAAGATACAATAGGAAGATAACTGTATTTTCACTCCATGCATCCGATGAAGCGGGTTCTAGCCCACAAAAGCTTATGCCCAAATAAATTTGTTAGTCTCTAAGGTGCCACAAGGACTTGTTCTTTTTGCGGATACAGACTAACACGGCTGCCCCTCTGAAACAGGGCATTTTTGTTTGTTTCTGGGCCAGGTTCTATGCAGCGGATTTTAAAGCACCCGACCCCGCTTTGGAGCGGATGCTAATAAAGCATGTGGAGGTGAGGAGAAGATTTGATATGAGTTTATTGACAGTGGAGTAGAAGAGGAAGGGAGAAAAAGACAAATGATTCTCCAGAGATGAAAAATCTCAGGTTTTTATCCCCCCTGTTGGGGAGACTTGGGAGGATTTTAGAGGAAATTTTGAGAGTGTAAATCTGTCAACATGGTGAGTGGGTATCTATCGACATCGACGCTCTCTCTCTAGAAACACCCTCGGTAAACATATGCAATATAGTAAATCTAGGTGCGTGACAGTATTTAGTGCTATAGAGACACTTTGAAATGCATATAAACTATTAACCATTATGTGCATATAGATTTACTATTCAGCTACACGTACAAAGTATTGTGTATCACACAGTCTGCGCAGGATATATGTACATAAACTGTTTCTTTATAATTACGTGTCTACACACCACTAAACTATTAAATAGGGTACATACATTCTGTAAAGTATTTATATTATAGACACTGAAATGTAGCCATAATACACACTCACCCACAGAGGCGGTAGGGTTGTGTTTATAATATCCTGTACAGGGCGCACAGAATCGCAGTTTAATAGCATATATTGGACTATAGACTATTCTATATAAACTGTTCAACCGCTGATGTACATTACATATTAGACAAACACACACTGAATGTATAGTTAATAAATATCCCTGCTAGACGTATAGATTCCCCTGTGCACTCTCAGTATATTATAACATACATTACACATGCAAGCAGCCGTATGTAATATCTATTACACACACACACGTAAGAACTGCTTATGCTTCTATAACGTCTCTCCTCTTGAACGATCAATGAAGGTGCAGATACTTCTCATCTTATTTTATTTTTTGGCTCAACACAGAGCAGGTTTTGAAAACCCATCTCCGGTATTCCGACTCCTGCTAATCTGAAAAAATGTAACAACTTCTCTCCCACACCACGACCCCCCACATTTGATTAAACTTTACAAGCCCATCTCTCTGTGTTCTGAAGGAGTGTGTGTGTGTGTGTGTATTTGTGGGTTGCTTTGATTGTTGCATGTATCTTATTCTTTGCTATTTTTGGGGTAGGGGGGGGAATCTATTTTTCTTCTAACAATTGCTGCAATAACGTCTGGACTCTGATAACACAATATTTTACAAATAAAATAGCCCACGGCTATCTTAAAAATAAATGCCTCTCGGATTCCAGATGCTCTGAGGTTTGCTTTCATTTTTTAAAGGAACGGGTAACCCTGCCCCTCCGTATTCTGAAGGACTGAATAGAACTGAATAGCTTTGCCCGGACCTTCTTGTTCTCTGTATTTTACTTTAGGAATAATACAAACAAACCGGTCAGCTCCCAAGCCAAGGTGTCTGGTATGAGGAGTTGGCAACTAATTCTAACCCAGCACTGGGTCACAAACCTAAAGGGACTTTCTTGAACCGGAGGGTTCCCAGCAAAATTAATCTTGTTTGCATTTCAATTTTCTTAACTCTTTATTTTGTCCCTTAAAAAAGAACCTATCTATCTATCTATCCCCACACACCCCCTCCATAAATCCCCTCTATCTATCTATCCCCATACACCCCATCTATCTATTTATCTATCCGCATACACCCCATCTATCTATCCCCATACACCCCCCTCCATAAATCCCCTCTATCTATCTATCCCCATACACCCCATCTATCTATCTATCCGTGTACACCACCCTCCATAAATCCCCTCTATCTATCTATCCCCATACGCCCCATCTATCTATCCCCATACACCCCCCTCCATAAATCCCCTCTATCTATCCCCATACACCCCATCTATCTTTCCGCATGCACCCCCCTCCATAAATCCCCTCTATCTATCCGCATACACCCCATCTATTTATCTATCCCCATACACCCCCAACCATAAATCCCCTCTATCTATCCCCACACACCCCCTCTATCTATCTATCTACCTAAAATATATTTATACAATTGAAAACCCACCGCATGGTCAGCATTCTCTAAACAATACCCCGAGCATTGCCATACATAAACGTTATTAGTACCAATGTTAATAACGAAATACCATTATGAACAGAAGGATTATAGCCCAGGGCATGTAAAGGGGTCATAGGAAGTCGCTGGATTTTAGAACGTGCCCTGTTTGTAGGGGTCTAGGCAGCCCTTCCCACATGGGATTTATGGACCGATGGTCTGAGGAATCAGACCCTGGCTGCTGCCCTTCCCCTCCCCAAAGCTCCGAATCCATCACACACACACAGCTCTGGCAAGGCTGGGCACAGGTGAGAGGGCAGGTGTGCACACTGGCAGGGTGGAGCTGGGGAGCATATGCTTGGAGGTAGGTTTGGCTGATTTACAGGTAAAAGCTACTGTCTTTCATGGCTGGGTTGGCAGGAACTGGGACCTGCAGGTGAGGTGAGAAGAGCCAATGGGAGTTGCAGGTGGGGTGGGCGGAGCCAGTGGGGTGAGGGGTGGGGTTGCAGGTGATGTGGGTGGAGCCAGTGGGGGAGTGGACCTGGGCTGGGTGGAGCCAATGGGGAGAGGGGTGGCTAGCAGGTGAGGGGGAGGAGCAAGTGGGCTGGGCGGAGCTAGGGGGGAGAGGGGCGGGGTGCAGGTGAGGTGGGCGGGGTGCAGGGGAGGTAGGCGGGGCCTGTGGGGGGCGGGTTCCAGGTGAGGTGGGCGGGGCCCGTGGGGGAGGGGCAGGGTCCAGGGGAGGTGGGAGGAGCCAGTGGGGGGGCGGGTTCCAGGTGAGGTGGGCGGAGCCCGTGGGGGAGGGGCAGGGTCCAGGGGAGGTGGGAGGAGCCCGTGGGGGAGGGGCAGGGGTCCAGGGGAGGTGGGCGGAGTCCAGGGGAGGTGGGCGGAGTCAGTGGGGGAGGGGGCGGGGCCCAGGGGAGGTGGGCGGGGCCCGCGGGAGGTGGGAGGAGCCAGTGGGGGAGGGGCGGGGCCCGCGGGGGAGGGGGCGGGGCCCGCGGGGGAGGTGGGCGGGGCCCGCGGGGGAGGGGGAGGGGCCCAGGGGAGGCGGAGGCCGCAGAGCGGGGGCGGGGGGGCTCTCTTACCTGCCCGTTCTTCATGAGGTCGGCCCACATGCTGGTCCCGTCCCCGCCGCGCATCAGCACGTGGTAGGTGAAGAAGTAGATGCCGGGCAGGGGGCAGGTGAACTTCCCGCGGGTCGGCTCGTAGTAGTTCCCCACGTTGGTCACCACGTCGTCGAAGCGCAGCACCTCGTAGCCCTCGTGGGGCTTCCGGAGCCCGGCGTAGAAGGCGATCCGGGGGCTGTAGAGCGAGGGGACGTAGCCCCCCGGCCCCGGCCCCGGCGGCCCCGGCCTGCCCGGCTCTCCGGCGGGACCGCGCGGCCCCGGCGGCCCCGGGGGGCCCGGCGGCCCCCGGATCCCAGACTTGCCCCTCCTCCCTGGGTCCCCTTTGCCCCCCGGCGGGGCCGGGGGCGGGGAGGCGACGGCCAGCTCCGGACTGGCCTCGGCGGAGGCCGCCCCGTGGGTCTGGGGCGTGTGGGGCTCGCAGACCATGTGGCAGCTGCCCAGCGCGCCGTCGGGCGAGGGGGCCTTGGAGCGGTGCACCACCAACGGGATGGCCACCAGCAGGACCAGGACCATGGCCACCCCGATGGCCGCCCCGATCACCCTCTTCTTGCGGCTCAGCCTGGACGCGGCCAGGGCTAGGAAGTCGTCTTCGCTTTTGGAGGGAATGGTGGGAGCTTCTCCAGGGACGGGCCCGGGGGGGCGGATCCGGAACCCCCCAAAGAGTCCGGGGAGGAGAGGCGGCCCCGGCGCGGCGCCCACGGAGCTGCCCTGCGGCGCCCCCGGGCCGGCTCCGCTCCGCTCCGCAGCCGGCTCCGCTCCGCACTTGTTGACTCGGCTCCGAGGGACGGGAAAGTTCCCACCAAGTTGCCCAGGCGCGGGGCGCCCGCGTTCCCTGCCGCCCGCGCCGCCGCCCCGCACCGCGCCGGAGACGCGCTCTCCTTGCCGGGAGACGCTCCGGATTGCTCGCGCTTCGCTGGACGCAGCGGCAGCGGGCGGGGGGGGGGGGGTCGGCGAGAGCTGGGAGGAGGGTGACGGGGGGGGGAGACTGCGAGGTTTTGTCTTCCCCTCCTGTCTCCCGGAGGGGCCAGCTGGTGACCGCGGCAGCTCCAGGCTTCTCCTCGTGCCAGCTCAGATGGGCATCATCTCTGCGCAGCAAGCCGGAGCGGGAGCCTCCGGTCCCCCCCCCCGCCTCCCTGGCGCCCCCCACCCCGAGCTCCCCCGGCGCTCAGCGGGGAGGGAGCGAGGAGGCCGGCCTGAGCGGCGGGAGAGGCCGACGGTCGCTCGAAGACCAGCAGGGCCACCTCGGGG
This sequence comes from Lepidochelys olivacea, assembly GCF_965140295.1. Taxonomy (NCBI): domain Eukaryota; kingdom Metazoa; phylum Chordata; order Testudines; family Cheloniidae; genus Lepidochelys; species Lepidochelys olivacea. The sequence continues at coordinate 1,847,685 of NC_140430.1, forward strand.
CCCAGGAGGGAGGCGAGGGCCAGCCCCGTGTGGGATCCCGTCCAGAGCAGCCGGGCTCCCCGCTGGAGCGAGGGGCAGGCTGGCGGGGCCGGGGGTCCGCGGGCATCGTCCCCAAGTGCCGCGGGGGAGGAGACCCGGCTCAGGCAGGGAAACATCACGTCTCTTCCGACGAGACGTGGAGCCGGCGGGGGGTGACCCCGCCGTGCGCCTGCTGCTGGGCCCCACTGGGGCCTGGTGTTATCCGGGTTCCTATTACTGCTGTTCCCTCCCTCCCCCGTTCCGGGCTGCTAATCCTGCCGCTCCGGCCCCCCCCGCTGGAGTCTGTTTCAGGCTGTATTTTGTGTGCTGGGTTTGTATCGTTCCCCTGTGCAATTAACGCGCTTTACCTCCCGCCTCTCTCTGCAGAGACTGATTAACAGCTGACAGATCGGCTACAGGGGCTGCAAAGCATCACAGTCATTAATTAATCAATTACCCCCCACCCCCACCCCGTCCAGGGATCCTAGCGCACGTGAGGGGCAGGGAGGCGCCCGCGTGTAAACTAACCTACCCTTGCAGGGGAGCCAGGCCGGCGTGTTTACACCAGGCATCCATAGACATGAGGGATGCGGGGATGTGACACCCCTGGCCATGCTCCCGGGCTCGGCCGGCAGCGGGGTGCAGAGGCCAGAGCCCCTTAACATGCACAGCTCAGCTCAGCCTGGCCTAGCCCCTAATTCCCCCATCGCTGAGCTAGGGCAGGGCAGGCCTGTCAGCCACACAGCCTCACCGCCTGGCCAGGGCTGCCCTCTGGCTACCCGAGCTCCCGCTGGGTTTCAGCGTGATTCCGGGGGAGTTCCTATTGACGTACCCAACTCATGACGCCTTCAGGGGGCCTGTTTCTCAGAGCAGGAGACATTGAGCCTCAACCGAGCACCCCCAAATCAAAGCTCCTAGAACTCGCGGGTTCCTTCTGGAAACCTTGGCCAAAGTGTGTGTGTGAATGTGAGTATAAATCTATTTGACATACACGCTCCTCTTTGCAGGGCACCTCTCTGTAGAGGGGTTCATTCGATGCACGCTGTAGGGAGGTGGTACCTTGCTATTCTCGTGGCTGTTGCACAGACAAATACACAACGTGTGTGTGTCAATTCTGTGGGGGTGTGAGGCTATTTGGGGAGTGCGAGGAGACTGGGGCGTGTAACGTGCAGAGGGACAGCCGAAGAGCAATATGGCTGTACGGTTAGGAGGGTACAAACGTTCTGTATATCGACAGAGCCAGCTCTGCATGTGTGTGGGGGGGGTGCATGAGAGAGACAGCTGGTCCCCTGGCCAGCCCTCTGTCAGGATGTCACTACTTGGCTAGCTGGCTGGCCAACGGTCCCGTTCGGTGCTAGTCTAGGCAGGTTCCTAACCCCCCTGGACAGGTACCTCAAGCTAGTAGCAATAGAAATTTCAGACAGCTTTTTAGAGCTTGACACGTAGTCTGCTCCCCTGACAACCCCCCCTTATTAAAATGCATTTTGAGGGGCCTCCGGTGACTTTAAGCCAGTGAAATGTCACGATGGGTCTGGTCTCCACTGGCTGCGCAATCTTGGAAACAAAATCAAGTTACAGAGGATTAAAAATCCCCATGGTGTGTGTGTGTCTCTCTCTGCTTATTGTCTGTTAGTTTGTGTAGTTAGTGCCTCTGTGTACGTGTGCCGTGGCGCTTTCCCGTTCTTTGTTTGCACACGTAAAACCTTTCTCAGCAAAGGTTCCTTCTTTGATCGCCCTCAGGACCTGGGGGAATTGTAGTTAATTTTTAGGCCGAGCTCGGAGCCAGGGTCTGGCTATTCCAATACATCTCAATAGCTACCAGTCTCTGGCCTGCAGCAGTTGTCTCCCATGCTTCCACATCCATCTTGGCAGAAGAGCAGGGGACGTTTTGCGCTTTGGGATCTGATTTATGGTTGCTCTTTTCGAATCTTTACTGAATTTGCTCCTTTGATGCAAATGTACCTCCTGCCCTCAGAGCTCCGGGGAGCTGTGCTGATTCCGGAGACTCGCCATCCAGAGAGAGTCAAATCTGCATTTTCTGAGCAATTAGGACAGAAAGGAATATTGTGCAAAGGGCTGCCTGGTTCTCCAGGGTGGCGACCTCCAGCTTTCCCTGACACCCGGCCCCTTTCAGATCAGCCGGCGGGCTGGGAACTGGGCCGGCGCTCGATAGCAATTCCATCTCTTTGTCCGCTCCTTGCCCTGCCCCGCCAGCAACGGACTCTCACTTTTAACGGGGGTTTAGATGTGAGACGTTCGTGGGTCTCGCCTTTATGCGTGTGCATGTTAAGGGGATTGTCAGTGTGTCTCTGAGCACGTTTCCCTCTGTGTTTGTGTGTGTGTTACGGTGTGAATTTGTGTCTGCCTGGGCGTTGGTGTAAATCGGCATGTGTGTGTGTGTTGGTTTCTGGGTGCCTGTCTGTCTTGCGGCGACTTGCCCCGGTTTGAGTGCCCACGCCCCGGAGCAGGCCTGCAGCATCAGCACTTGCGATCGTACGTCTGGTTTAGCCGTATCGTTTTTAATTTGCAGGCCGGGCCAGCCCCCTTCCAAAGGGCAATAATCAATCAGCCGGGATATTAGACGGATTTATGGGCGCTTTGTGCACCGGGATCAATGCAATTCTGGAAAAAAAAATTCGAACAATGTTTGTGCAACAAATTACAGCAGCGGGAATGTCCCCCTCCCCTAGGCAGGGAGCGGAGAAGAATCCGGGGGGGGGGGTGCACCAGTCAACGGGCGGCTTTTCCTCCCCACCTTGGACCAAGGCCTTGCCCCCCACCCCCATCGGCTTTGGCTTAGCAGCAGCTGCCCCTAGTCGGGGGGAGGTGCTTGCTCTGTGGGCCACCAGAGCTGCTGCCTTCCTACCCCAGAGGACCTGCTGCCCCAGACTATGATCCTAATGAGCAGCAACAGCAAATTAATTAGCAAGGAAAGCAAGGGGGAGCCCTGCGGAGCCATGTGCTAATTAGCAGGACAGGGAGGGCTGGCTGGGACGTGGTAGGATCCTGGTGCCCCAGAGTGAAGGGCGATCCCTGCCCAGCTGCCCTGTGGGGGCTTTCCTCTGACCCAAGGGGGCTCAGGGGAGGGGTTTGCTGAGCTGCCGCACTTGGGGCGCCAAGCCAAGGAAGGGAGGAGACTGCAGCCTGGCTTCCCTGGGGCTGGGCTCTGGCCCCATCAGCTCCAGCCTTTGCCTTCCATCCAGGAAGGTGGAGCATGTTGACTGAGAGGAAGGGGCACGGGGCCATGGCACAGGGCAGAGAACGCCAGCCAGTGACCCTGGCGGTGCTCAAAGGGATTGCCCAATGCATGGGGAAACTGAAGCTCAGAAAGGGGATGTGACTTGCCTAAAATCACACAGCGAGGTAGAGAACCCAGGAGTCCTGATTCCCCCCACCTCCCCCATCATTAGATCCCACTCCCAGAGCTGGGGATAGAACCCAGGAGTCCTGGCTCTCAATCCCCCTGCTCTGACCCCAGAAGTGGGACAGGGGAGGGGAACACAGGGGGGATGGAGAGTGGAAGGGGAGGGAGGGAAGGAAGGGGACAGCAAATGCTGAAGGTAAAAACAGAGGCATAGGAGAAGAGCAAGATCAGAGCTGCAAAGGAAAATCTGGTAAAAAGGAGTTCAAACCGGAGCAGAGAACAATGAGATCAGAGGAACAAGGCCCTGGGGGTGGAAAAAGGAGCCTAGGGCAGGGGGGAGATGGGGGTGCTGAGTGCTGGGGCTTGTGCTCATGGGCTGGATTCTGCTCTCTGTCACCAGGGGGGAAATCCAGTCAGCCACTGGCTGCAGCAGGGCCTGGGCCGGATTCTGCATTCAGCTCCTACAGAGTCAATCCAGATTTCCCCCAGGCCTCTCCTGGAGCGACTCTGGATTTACAGCAGGGAGGATGGGATCTGAGGTTTTGGACAAGGTTTTATTTCACCTTGGGAAGCCCCATGGTGAGAGCTGAGCTGACGCCTGCTCTCCCTTGCCCTGTGTAGTCCCTGACCCTGGGGCAACGAGCCTGTCTGCATGGCAGCGTTTCGCACCCACTGTGCCCTGCTGGAAATCACTGTACACCAGGCAGGGGATGGAGCAGCCCCAAGTGCATCCAGGACCCCAAATCCCACAAGGAGCCTGGAGTCCCTTCCTGTAACCTGGCCCCCGCCCCAAACTGGATGACAAAAAGAGGTACAAAGTAAAGATCTAACCCCGCCCACTATGCATGCCCCACCCACTTCACTGGGAAACTACATCTCCCAGAATCCATTGCCTTGGCCACACCCAGCCAGCTGTGCAAGGGATTCCGCGATAAAAAGGGACATGCAGGGAGAGGAATGGAGTGTGTTTAACCCTGGCAGTCTACTTGCCATCAGCTACTGTGTATTGTGGGGCGGTGGCTCCAAGTCTGGGTGGGGCTGTCCCAGGACCCAAAAGCAAAGAGACACCTTGAAGTGGATCTCAGCCCTGGCTGGGTCTGTCTGACCCCCCTGGCTGGGTCTGTCTGCTCCCGCGGAGACTGGATCCAGCGTGTCACTGAAGACTTTCAGGTTGGCTGGATGCTTGAGGTGACCTCTGCAGGCATTTGGGGTATTCTGTTTGTTTCCTTCCCTTGCTCCCCAGTCCCGGTTCTGCTCCTGTGCCCCTCACCCTGGTGTGAGCACTATCCAGAGGTGCATTAAGTGCTGTGACTAGCATCTGGTGCTGGTGGGTGTCCACTTTTTTTCTCCCCTGTGGGTGCAGGTTGGGGGCAGGGAGCACAAGGGAAGTGAGGTGGGAATTGTTCTTCTGGGGGATTAAAATAACTGTTTTATCTTAGGCTGCAGGATGGGTGAGGAGGGGTCTGTGCTGGGGCACTCGCTGGCAATCAGTTAATCTGCAGTACAACGGGTGCAAAGGCTCCTGGCTCGACAGGGCCATGGCCACGCTGCTGCCAACCCTAAGTGCTCAAAAAATCACAATACAGACCCCAGAGCCAGGAGATTGGCTTCAAAACACCCAGTGTGGGACTTCACCGCCTGCTCTAGGAGCCACGTTCTCTGGTTAGGATTCTAGGGTTTGGTCCGCAGCAGGGCGGGGACGGCTGTTCGTGGCCATTGCCGAGATGGCTGGGAGCCCGTGGCCAGCCCCAGCCACAAACTAAAGCCACTGGTTTGTGTCTGATGCCCCGGGCTGCACAGAGCTGGGCGTGGAGTCATTTGCAGGGCACAGCACCTGGCCTGGCCCTCCAAGCCCTAGGAACCTGGCTGTGGGTTCCCAAGTGCTTTCAGGTTACAGGGTGAAATGCACGTGGGGTGGGTGAGACTCGTGTGCTGAAACGGCCTGTCCTAGGCTGCCTCCATCCCCCAGGGCCGCCTTCCCAAGAACTGGAGTCGCTCACAAACCCCAGCCAAGCCGCTGCCCTGCGGGGAGACCTGGCAGCTCCTGGTGCTGGCCACATGCAGAAGCATCACATGTCTGGAGGGAAAAAAGGCCAGGTGGGAACGGAAGAGAGCTCTCAGCTAGCCCCCACAGACTGGGGCTGTAATCCACAGCTCAGCCCTGAGAAGAAGGGCCAGGCTAGGCTGGGGGTCACAGTGGGTCCAGTACGAGTGCACAGCTACCCAGTCCTGTGGGAGCTCTGGGAAAAACTAACCCTGAGCTTCAAGGGAGGTGTTTTCCCCGGGGCCGGTGGCTGTCCCCCGGTCAGACTGAGAGACACGGAAAGGTGGACGTAACCCCACGTGGCTGGGGGCGCTGGGCTGGCAAAGTCCCAGCTGTGCCACAGACTCCCTGGGCGACCTCAGCAAGTCACCGGACGGGCGGACTTTCAAGGGCTCTGCGCCCGCAACTGGGGCCAGGTTTCCAGGGAGCGCTCCTGACAATCTGGCTCTGAAGTGGCTCCCTGCCTCAGTTTCCCCCTCTGTGAAATGGGGATGCTGTTGCTGCTCCCAGAGTGTGTCCTGTTTTATCCTGTGAGCTTTTGGGGGGGCAGGGACTGGGGCCATCTCTCCCGGCACGCTGGGGTGCTCGTAGCAGGAATGCACGTCACCACTCGCCTCTGGAGATCCGGGCTCAGTGTGCGAGGGGCACGGTGGCCGAGGCTGGACACATGGACAGACAATAACAAGGTGGGAGTCAGGCCTGGGAGAACTGCAGGCTTAGGGTGCTGGGCCCAGCACAGGATCGTGGCCCGCAGCTCCCCGGCTGGGAAGGTGACCCCACGGCAGTGGGTCAGTGGGGGGCCTAGGGAGCGGTGATGCAGACTGTGCCTTGCCGTGTGGGGCAGTGCTGGCCTGGGTGCCCAGATGAGAGGAGCCCTATAGCCCAGCGGAGGGGTCTCCTCACGGAGCACCAGCCACCTTTCCACAGCGGGGCGCTGTCGTCTTCCAGCCGTGGCGCAAAGACCCGGAACGAATGGGTCTTAACGGTGAGCTGGGCGGGGAGGAGCTTGGGGTTCTGAATGATTTGTATTCAAGTAGCACCTAACGGCCGTGACTAAGATCGGGGGGCCCCCTCGATTGTGACTGGGGCCCCTGTTATGCCAGGGGCTGCGTGTGATGCTGCACCTCGATATTCTTTACAGTGATATTCTTATTACGTGCTCACGATGTATTTGGTACAAGATAAGTCATGTGAGGTGTCCCTGGGAAAGTTAGGACTTGCTGAATCGGATTCTCCTGTTTGTATGCAGGTCGCCCTGTCTCTGAAGTTAGGAATAGTGACTCTGTATCTGTATTTCACATGCAGTTGCACCTGGGAACGCCCACTAGCCAAGATGCTTCCAGTCGAGACGGTGGGTGGGGAAGGGCCTATTCAGGGGAACAGGCCATCAGGTAAACAGACCTCCGGGGAAGCTTATCCCCCACCTGGGGAGCCTTTCTGAGAGCGCTGCAACCAGCCTGTGAGCGATGGCTGCCATGACTCTGCAGGGACATGTGGCCAGGCCACAGGATGCTGGACTCCATCTTGGGATGTCAATATTTTTCCACAGACCAGTTGGGGAACCAGGGTTCCCCCATATGCTAAAGCTGTATAAGGTGGGGAGTGACATCATCAGGTGCTCTTCACACCCCAAGGAGACTCCTGGAAACACCTGAGGGGCAAAGGCTGACCTGGGGGAAGTGCTGGACCCAGGCTAAAGGGGTTTTAGCCTGTGAATGACACACCTGGGGATTCCAAGCTGTAAAGCAAGTGCAGCCGGCCCCTTAAGGATCTGGAGCCAGCTTGTATCATCTCTTAGGGTGAGAATCTGCTCTTCAGATCCAATCTATTTGGTATATTAAGCTTAGTTTGCGTTTTTTCTTTATTTGCTAGGTAATCTGCTTTGACCTGTTTGCTATCCCTTAGAATCACTTAATCTATTGTTTGTAGTGAATAAACTTGGTTTTGCATTAAACCAGTGAATTGGAGTGAAGTGTGTGGGAATCATAGCTCAGGGCAAAGGCTGTTGCATATTCCTCTCCACATTGAGGGAGGGGGTGCATTTTATGAGCTTACACTGTACAGTTCCCTGTGGAGCGCAAGACAGTATAATTCGGGGTTTACACTCCAGAGTGGGTGCATGCCTGGGGAGCTGAGAGTTGCCTGAGCTGTAGCCTTCCCGTGCAGGGGCTGGTCAGAGAGCCTGCATGTAACTGCAGCTGGGTGTGTCCCTACGTGTGTGAATGCTGGTGAAAGTGCAGGCTGGAAGGCTTTGCAGCTTGTCACAGAAGTACAGTGTGAGAGGGAGCCCAGGCTGGGGGACCTGGGGGGCTCAGTGGTACTCCAGTTCCAGGTGGCACCTTGGGGGAGGGAACTCGTCCCACCATGCAAACCCCGTGGGGTCCGTTCGTGGCCCAGAGAGCTCTGTGTGACCACACAAAGGAAGGCTCCTCATCCCAGTTTTTCAATTGGGGGTTCTGGGGCCTGGGGGAGGGGGTGCAGGGCCCGCAGTGAGTCTGTGGCAGAGAGCTGAACCCTGATCTCTGCAGTCCTATGCACCCCTCCCCCATCCCATCTCCCCTTCCCCCAGCACAGGGGCCTGCGGGTCCAAATCCTGCTTTGCTGCTCGCTTCTCTCTGGTTCTGTGCGGGGCTCTCTCCACCCCGGGAAGGAAAAGGTGGGCTGCCCCTCCCTGAAGCACAGCTGCGGGGGAGGGGGCTGGATTCTTGTTCACCAGCCCAGGGGGGCCTGCCAGCAGAGCATGAATACATTCATGAAGCTTTACCATCTCCCCAGCCCCTCGCCCAGGCCTGGCTTCCCACCCCAGGCGCCCAGCAAAGGGAGCCAGGCTTGTCCCTTGTCCCATGGCAAAGGGGGGCTGGATTTCGGAAGGAGGGAATCGCTCACAGAGCAACCTTTGCACTGGGGCTTCTGAGCCATCCATCACAGGCCCCCAGGGGCAGGCAGCTGCCAATTCTGCATTCACCAGCCAGCGCCTGGCCGGCTCCTAGAGCTCCCCCCGCCCCCCCGCCAAGAAGATGAGTTGTGATGGAGACCTTGGCTGGGAATTTGTACTGATGGTGTGACTAGTGCCCTGGCCTGCTGCCCAGCGTCACACCCGGAGCTCGCTCGCTGGCCTGGGGCACTGGGTCCCCGCACTCCCTGGGGGTGGGGGGAGTTACTGTGCTGAATTTTCTGATCTTTCTGGCAATGGTTTTATTATTTCCAGGTGAGTAAGATGTGATCGGCTGCTTTGCTTTCCCCTCTGGGCTCTGCCTGGGCCAGACCCCCAGCCGTGGGAGTGAAATGCTTCAATCCCCCCGGGTGGCGGGTTTGAGCCCCCTCCCTTCGCAGTTCACCCTTGCCCAGGAGATAGATTGAGCAATAAACATCTACCCTCTTCTGCCCTCCAGATGAATGAGTCGCTCGGCTCCCTCCTCTCCGCCAAAGGGGCGCTGAGAGGCAGTGAGGGGAAGGGGCCCACGGCTGCAGGGTTGGGTCCCCCAGGCTTGGCCAAGGTCTCCGCGGGTGGAATAGGAACTGGGCTGAGTCCTGGGCTCCACTCCCGCTATGGGTAGGTTACATGGTGCATTCGGGGCCACTGAATATGACCTAGGATTGGGAGCCAGGGCTCCTGGGTTCTCTCCCCAGCTCTGGGAGGGGAGTGGGGTCCAGTGGGTTAGACCAGGGGGCCGGGAACGGGGACTTCTGGGTTCTATTTCCTGTTCAGTGAGGTCCTGCTGGCCAGTTCCCCAGACCGAGGGGCTGGGATTTGCTCTGAGCCTGCCCCAGAGGGGCTGGGGACAAAAGTCCCACTCTGCCCCCGCCCCAGAGGGCACGCAGGCCTGGGCAGCCCCAGCTGTAGGGAGCCCTAGTCAGTGCCCACGGGGGGCAGGCTGCACCATGTTGCCCTTCTCTGGGGTGTCTCAGCCAAGCATGTGACGAATGCTGGGGCCTCAGCCCCCAGCCAGACCTTTCTCCCCCTTGAATTAAGTCTCTCAGCCTCCCCCAGCCGAGGTGGGCGTTGCCCTGTCTTGCAGCGGGGGATGGACTGTCCTCAGCCAGGATTACCACTGAGTCAGGGCAGGGAATGGAACCCAGGCATCCTGGTTTCCCCCTCCCCTGCTCTGGCTGTTGGTCCTGCGCCATCCACCCCACAACGGGCATGGCCTGATGCCCCTCTGCGGCCAGCATTGTGCGGCAGCAAGCTGGGGCGAGAAGCAACACATCCCGGGGGGGGTGGGGAGCAGCTGGCTGGGCTGGCCCAGGGGGGCCGGCTCCCCAGCAAGTCCCCTTCCCAGAGCATGCTGGCCCTGCGGGTTGCGGCTCTGGTGTGGGTTGCGGGGAGACGGCTGGGGACCAAAGACGGCACCGGGGCGGGGGGCCCTGGGAATCGCCACCAACCATAGTTCCCAGTACAGCTGGGCTCCTTCACTACCCTGTGCGGGGTCCCCAGTCCCCCTCAGCTGGGCCCCCTTTCCCATCCCAGCCCCCGCCCACCCCCCTCCCATCCAGCAATATCTGAAGGGGGGGGTTGAATCTCCCCCCCCCCCGGTCGCCCCCCTGCTGATGCAGTGTGCTGGGGCCACTCAATCTTCCCTCTGTGCGGGCTGCCCCCCCCCAGCTCCCCCGGTCCCGCCCCTCCCTGGCAGCTGGGTCAGGGCCCCCCCATCAGCAGGCTCTGCACTCCGGCCAGGCTCTGCTCCTGGGAGTGTCCGTCTGTCCGTCCATCCACGTGGATTACCGTAGCAGCAAGAGACCCCAGCCGAGAGGAGGGCCCAGGTGCTGCACAGATGCAGCGAGAGGCTTGCACAGCATTCACCATCCCCTCTAGCCAGGGCTAACGTGCCCATCACCCTGCTCTCTGGCCTTCCCTCCCCATGGAATGGAACCGCTCCCCTGGACTCGCAGCTGGGGAGGCTGGTAGCCCTGAAAGGAGCCTGAGGCCTGGGCTGCCCTGCGGAAATGGGGGGGACCCAGAGAGCTGCTCCTGTGTTCCCAGTAACAGACCCGCTTCCCCCCCTCAGCCCCGCCTGCTGTATCCGTCACTTCCTATTACCCTGGCCCCGCTGAGGCCAACTCTTTCCCTGGGCAGGAGAGCTGCAGCCCCCGTTCCGCTGGGTATCTTGGCCCTGCAAATGAACCCGGTCACTTCTCATCACCGTCACCGCGCTGGTGCTGGGGGGGCTGAGCTGCACGGTTCCCGCTGCTTCCAGCCGGCCGCCTCCGCCAAGGGCAGGGCAAGGTGCCCAAGGCTGGTGCACGGAGCGTGTGCACGCAGGTTCCTGGCATAGAATCATAGACTATCCGGGTTGGAAGGGACCTCAGGAGGTTCTAGTCCAACCCCCTGCTCAAAGCAGGACCGATCCCCAACTAAATCATCCCAGCCCGGGCTTAGTCAGGCCGGGCCTTGAAAACCTCTAAGGAAGGAGATTCCACCACGTCCCTAGGTAACGCATTCCAGTGCTTCACCACCCTCCTAGTGACAAAGTTTTTCCTAATATCCAACTTAAACCTCCCCCACGGCAACTTGAGACTATTACTCCTTGTCCTGTCATCTGCCACCCCTGAGAACAGTCTAGAGCCATCCTCTTTGGAACCCCCGCTCAGGTAGTTGAAAGCAGCTATCAAATCCTCTCTCATTCTTCTCTTCTGCAGGCTAAACAATCCCAGCTCCCTCAGCCTCTCCTCATAAGCCATGTGTTCCAGGCCCCTAATCATTTTTGTTGCCCTCCGCTGGACGCTTTCCAATTTTTCCACATTCTTCTTGTAGTGTGGGGCCCAAAACTGGACACAGTACTCCAGATGAGGCCTCACCAATGTCGAATAGAGGGGAACAATCACATCCCTCGATCTGCTGGCAATGCCCCTACTTATACAGCCCAAAATGCCATTGGCCTTCTTGGCAACAAGGGCACACTGTTGACTCATATCCAGCTTCTCATCCACTGTCACCCCTAGGTCCTTTTCCGCAGAACTGCTGCCGAGCCATTCGGTCCCTAGTCTGTAACTGTGCATTGGGTTCTTCCGTCCTAAGTGCAGGACCCTGCACTTATCCTTATTGAACCTCATCAGATTTCTTTTGGCCCAATCCTCCAATTTGTCTAGGTCCCTCTGTATCCTATCCCTACCCTCCAGCGTATCTACCTCTCCTCCCAGTTGCCCTTCTCTGGGGTGTCTCAGCCAAGCATGTGACGAAAGCTGGGTCCTCAGCCCCCAGCCAGACCTTCATCCCCCTTGCATTAAGTCTCTCGGCCTCCCCCAGCTGAGGTGGGCATTGCCCTGTCTCGCAGCGGGGGATGGACTGTCCTCAGCCAGGATTACCACTGAGTCAGGGCAGGGAATGGAACCCAGGCATCCTGGTTTCCCCCTCCCCCGCTCTGGCTGTTGGTCCTGCGCCATCCACCCCACAACGGGCATGGCCTGATGCCCCTCTGCGGCCAGCATTGTGCGGCAGCAAGCTGGGGCGAGCAGCAACACATCCCGGGGGGGAGGGGGGGAGCAGCTGGCTGGGCTGGCCCAGTTTAGTGTCATCTGCAAACTTGCTGAGGGTGTGTCATGGAGTCCCTGGGAGATGCTCTGGAACTGCTCCCCACGAAGCCAGGCAGGACTCTGGGGAAGTCTCCTCTCTGGGAGCAGCCTGTCTGCAGGACACACAGCTCACCCGGCTTCCACCTTCCTGGGTCTGACCTTGGAGCATTCAGCATCCTCTGCCCCTCCGTGCGCTTCCCACTGCGAGTCTGCCCAGGTGGGGTCCTGGGGAAGCCAGAGGGTCCTGCACCCCAACTCCGCAGTCAGACGGGACTCTCAGCCAGCCAGTAAAACAGAAGGTTTATTAGACGACAGGAACATGGTCTAACACAGAGCTTGTAGGTGCAGAGAACAGGACCCCTCAGCTGGGTCCATTTTGGGGGGCAGTGAGCCAGACCACCACATCTGCCCTTCACTCCATGTCTCCAGGCAGCCCCAAACTGAAACTCCCTCCAGCCCCTCCTCCTGCGGAGTTTCCCCTTTCCCAGGCCAGGAGGTCACCGGATTCCTCTGTTCTCCAACCCTTTAGATCTCACCTTGCAGGGGGGAAGGGCCCAGGCCATCAGTTGCCAGGAAACAGGGTGTCGGCCATTCTCTGTGTCCAGACCCCTGCACACACCTGCCCTCCAGGGCTCTGCAATGATCATACACCCTTACCCCACCCCCTAGATACTTAAGAACTGCATAGGGGAAACTGAGGCACCCCCCACACTATTCAGAGGAAACATTAAGAACAGTCCCACTTTGTCACAGGGTGCAATCCACACCATCCTCCAGATTAATGAAGATATTGAACAAAACCGGCCCCAGGACCGACCTTTGGGGCACTCCACTTGATACCGGCTGCCAACTAGACATGGAGCCATTGAGCACTACCCGTTGAGCCCAACAATCTAGCCAACTTTCTATCCACCTGTCCAGTGGAGCACACGTACGTGTCTCTTGCGTGCTGGATGGAGCACACACATGTTCCTTGTGTGTCTGATCCTTACCTGCTTTGTATTATGCCTAGGGGGATTGGCACAGGTGCTCCCGGCTGGCGGGTGAGCCCAGAGCTGTCCCAGAGGGTCCCCTAGGGGCCCTGCCCTGAGGCCCTGTCGCTGGTCTCGCTGCTGACAACAGGCCCAGTCCCTGGGCTGAGAACCCACCAACTCGGCTCATGCAGCGGGGACAGGCCCCACGTCCCGTTCCCAGCCCTCTGAGCCAGCCAGTTGCTGGGGTGGGAGGATGTCAGACCCTCCTGCTCTCCGGGCCCAGCCCGACCCATTCCCTCCCAGTGACTGTGCTGAGCCGGGACCCGGAGACAAATGGGCCTGTCAGCGGCAGCTGGAGTGGGCTTGGCAGGAGAACGGTGCAAATGAATACAGATGGGCTGCGGCACTCGGGCCGCCATGCCACGTAATCCAGGGCATGTTCGCAATAAAGCAAATACTGCCGGGCTGGGGCCTAAATTGGATGAAAATTGTCCTTGAGCGGCACCACTAAAGGGGGCACCGGGGGCGGGGGGTAGGGCCTGGCTCAGGGGGAGGCCGGGGCCAGGGTGGGCCCAGGGCCGGGCGGGAGGCAGCCCTCCCTCGGGACCCCCGGCAAGCCCTCCGCCCGGCCAGAGGTGAGCAAACAAGGCAGGCCCCCAAAGGGGGAGCAGCCTGGGCTCTATTGAAATGAAAATTGAGTCAATTGTCGGGCTCACGGTGCGTGGCCCGGAACAAGCCGGGAGTAATAGATTTGTTAGCATAATCGAGCCCGGCGCTGGGAGCTGTTAGTGTCATGCCTGGGTGCACTCGTACATCACAAACCGGGCCCCCGAGGGCTGCCGTCAACAACGCCACCAGCCTGCCACTGAGCTGCCCGCGCTGGGGGCCAGGCGCAAAGAGGGGTGCTGGCCGCCAAGGGGAGCGGCTCCGGGGGGCTAGCTGCGGGGTTGGTTGTTGTGATGCTCAAGATGTAGGGGCTCGTAAAACGACCTGGAGGCTGACAGGGGGGGCGCGTGCAAGCTGCCTGCACCGTGTGTGCCCCAGTTGGCTAGCGGTGTCCCGGGGTGGGTAGGTGGGGGTGGAGCTGCCCCTCCGGGCTGGGCACTGCCTGGCAGCTCACTGCGTCCCATCCTGCCCACACCCTGCCCCTACAGGGCTGGATTCTCACCCCCAGCTCCAGCCAGGCCCTTTCGGGCCCAACCCGGTCCCCATCCCTTCGCCAACACGCTCCTCTGCATGTTTCACCAGCACCCCCCACTAGTGCCCACTCTCCCACGCGTGGGCCCCTGCACACTCCCGGCCGCGCCTTGCCCCCTGGGCAGTCCCCTGCTCCAGCCTCTCCCGGGCCGCTCAGTATCAATTAAAGCGCAACCCCTAATTGGTGATCAGGAGCCGGGGCTCCCCAGAGGCGCCCGGGGTAATTAGCAGTGTCCACGCTGTGCCAGGGGCTCCCCTGCCCCTGACTCCTGCCCACTCGCCCTGGCGCTCTGCTGGCGTGCTCTGCGTTTGCTTCCCCACCCCCGTTCAGGGAGGTTTCTCTTTATTAAGGGCTCCCAAGGAGCCGGCAGGTCCCTGAGCTGTCAGGCCGGCCCCTCTTTACAGTCTCCTCACGCTGGTTAAATTGGGCTGGCAGAAAGCAATTTAAAGAGCGTTGGGGCAAGCAGCTGACTCCGGGAGCAAAGGGCCGGCTGAGCCGGCTGCCTGATGGCTGGATCGATAGTGAGCAGCTGGGGGCTCCCCCTGGGCCAGCATGCCACCTTCCCCTGCCCCCCAGCCAGCACCCCCTGCTGGGAGCTCCCCATTCCCCCAGCCAGCACCCCTTGCTGGGAGCTCCCCGCTCCCCCAGTCAGCACTCCTGCCCCACTCCCCATGCCACCCCCTGCTGGGAGCTCCCCGCTCCCCCAGTCAGCACCCCCTGCTGGGAGCTCCCCGCTCCCCCAGTCAGCACTCCTGCCCCACTCCCCACGCCGCCCCCTGCTGGGAGCTTCCCGCTCCCCCAGCCAGCACCCCCTGCTGGGAGCTCCCCGCTCCCCCAGTCAGCACTCCTGCCCCACTCCCCACGCCGCCCCCTGCTGGGAGCTCCCCGCTCCCCCAGTCAGCACTCCTGCCCCACTCCCCATGCCGCCCCCTGCTGGGAGCTTCCCGCTCCCCCAGCCAGCACCCCCTGCTGGGAGCTCCCCGCTCCCCCAGTCAGCACTCCTGCCCCACTCCCCACGCCGCCCCCTGCTGGGAGCTCCCCGCTCCCCCAGTCAGCACTCCTGCCCCACTCCCCACGCCGCCCCCTGCTGGGAGCTCCCCGCTCCCCCAGTCAGCACTCCTGCCCCACTCCCCACGCCGCCCCCTGCATGCATGGGAGCACACGGGTTGCCCTCTGGCCCTGCTGTTGGCTGGGGTTTAAGGCAGCTGCCTGGCTGTTCCCTGCACGTGCGAGAGGTTCCCCCATGGGGCGGCCGGGTGCTGGCCCCCAACTCTCTGAGAGGCCCCCCCCTGCAGTGCAGGGGTTCCCCAGAGCCCCGGGGCCACAAGGGCAGCTTTTCCCGCCATGCCTCGCGCGGCTCCCGGCAGCTGTCACTCCAGGGGGGTGGGGGGGGAGATGGGGGAGCAAGACACGGGGCTTGGCTCTGCTCCCGAGAAGGGAACTGCAGAGCACCCCACCCACGTCTGAACCCTCTGTCCACGTGGCCCCCAGTGCTGGGCGCTAGGGGGCGGTGTACTGCAGGGTGGGGGGCTCAGTAGAGGGCACTGTCCCCCGGCAGGCAGTGCTGACCCCCATGGCCCAGTCCAGCGCTAAGGAAGGCACCTGTTCCAATCTGTTTCACAGCACTGATGTGTAAGCAGTTGCCATGGCCCACCCCAGAGGTGGCTGCATCTCAGTGCTGGGCAGAGAGATTCCTATGCAAAGTGCTTGGCCTGCCCCCGGGCTGGCATGGCACTGACCCTCCTGCCCTGGGGGTGCGGGGCTCCCCTGGTGCGCTCCGGGCTGTAGATGGGCTGTCACGCCGGGCTTGGGCACCTGTCACCTGCCAGGCAGCCAATATGAGAGCGAGAGAGACAGCCGGGCGAGTGAGCCGCCCGTCAGCACTGAAGCAGGAATGGGAGGAGGCGAGATTCTCTCCCCCCCCTCCCCCCCCGTGCAGAGTCACCTCTCTCCTCTGCTTAATGAAATATTGAAGGGCCCTGTCGTTGACAGACAGCTGCCTGCCGCGGGCTCGGTGCGGGGACGGATATTGGATTCGGAGACAGACAGGGGCACCCGGGCCGGTGCAATTAGCCCCAGCAAGTCGTGGAAGGGGCTGGGCAAACAGGAGCGCGCGGCAGGGGGGGTCCCAGGGCTTAGTGCTGCAGCTGGGGTGGGCCTGGGCTGTGTCCCCTGAGCTCCCCAGGGGCTCCTCTGGCTTGGAGAGGTTTTCATGGCAGACAGCGTCAGGGACTCTCAGCACCCACCACTGTACAAATTGTTCCTGCCCCCATGGTGAGCTCCTGGCAAGCCTCCCCCACGCCCTGCATCATTTTCGTTCTCCCCAAACCCCCAGCAGGACCCCCCCGAGGCCGTGTCCTTCCAGAGGGCCAGCTAGGGGTGGGCAAAAGGACTCCTGGGTTCCATTCCCCGCTCTGCCCCGTGGCCACTGCGTGAGCCACTTGCCTTCCCCGTGCCTCAGTTTCCCTATCTAGGCAGATAGTACAGGACCTGAGACACCATGTGCAGCCAGGGGCGTCAAATGCTACTGCGTCAGAATGGTAACGCCTTGCCCTGGTTCAAGGGGCTGGGCTGTGGAGAATTGGGCCCGGGGGCCGGTGAGTGGGAAGCGGGGACAAGGGGCTCCAGGAATGCTGAGCGAGATTTGGTTATTGATTCATGGGGGAGCCCTCGCTGCCTCGGGTTTATAAAGCAAATTCCTGAGCCTCTGGGCCCAGTCTCCATTGGATCCAAGTGTCCGAGACAGCCCTGCGTGGGCCCCCGGCACAGCGGTCGTTCCATGAGATGAGCCAGCTGGTCTCAGTCCAGATCTGTAGCCCCTTGGGATCAAACTCTACCCAGTGGCAACCAATGAAGTGAGCTGTAGCTCACGAAAGCTTATGCTCGAATAAATTGGTTAGTCTCTAAGGTGCCACAAGTCCTCCTTTTCTTTTTGCGAATACAGACTAACACGGCTGTTACTCTGAAACCTGTCATTATGCAAGGCACTGCATTTAGCCGTATGGAGTGGAAATCTATCAACTGCATGAAAACACTTGTACAGATACAGACAGACATCATCTTCCTTTCCAAATGCAAACGGATGGACATCGTACCAAAAGGACTGAAGGTAAAAAATCCATTACAATCTACATACCACACAGACTATGCTGACAGCCTGTGCCGCACGCTCTCAAAGAAACTGCGGAATCACCTGATCGACATCCTCTACGGCAAACAGGGAAAGATAAAGAATGAGCTCTCAGAACTGGATACTCTCATAAAAAACCAACCTTCCACACAAACTTCCTCGTGGCTGGACTTTACAAAAACTAGACAAGCCATTTACAACACACACTTTGCTTCTCTACAAAAGAAAAAGGACACTAAACTTTCTAAACTACTACATGCCATAAAGGGCCACAACAGTGGTTCCCTCAACCCACCCAGCAATATTGTTAATCTATCCAACGATACTCTTAGCCCAGCAGAAGCAGCTGTCCTATCTTGAGGCCTCTCCTTCTGCCCCTCCACCCCCACGAGCATGATACAGTTCTGTGGTGACCTAGAATCCTATTTTCGACGTCTCCGACTCAAGGAATATTTCCAACACACCTCTGAACAACATACTAACCCACAGAGGCCTCCCTACCAACACTACAAAAAGAAGGATTCTGGTGGACTCCTCCTGAAGGTCGAGACAGCAGACTGGACTTCTACATAGAGTGCTTCCGCCGACGTGCACTGGCTGAAATTGTGGAAAAGCAGCATCACTTGCCCCATAACCTCAGCCATGCAGAACACAATGCCATCCACAGCCTCAGAAACAACTCTGACATCATAATCACAAAGGCTGACAAAGGAGGTGCTGTCGTCATCATGAATAGGTCGGAATATGAACAAGAGGCTGCTCGGCAGCTCTCCAACACCACTTTCTACAAGCCATTACCCTCTGATCCCACTGAGAGTTACCAAAAGCAACTACAGCATTTGCTCAAGAAACTTCCTGAAAAAGCACAAGATCAAATCCGCACAGACACACCCCTGGAACTCCGACCTGGGAGATTCTATCTACTACCCAAGATCCATAAACCTGGAAATCCTGGGCGCCCCATCGTCTCAGGCATTGGCACCCTGACAGCAGGATTGTCTGGCTATGGAGACTCCCTCCTCAGGCCCTACGCTACCAGCACTCCCAGCTACCTTCGAGACACCACTGACTTCCTGAGGAAACTTCAATCCATCGGTGATCTTCCTGATAACACCATCCTGGCCACTATGGATATAGAAGCCCTCTACACCAACATTCCACACAAAGATGGACGACAAGCCGTCAGGAACACTATCCCTGATAATGTCACGGCTAACCTGGTGGCTGACCTTGGTGACTTTGTCCTTACCCATAACTATTTCACATTTGGGGACAATGTATACCTTCAGATCAGCGGCACTGCTATGGGTACCCGCATGGCCCCACAGTATGCCAACATTTTTATGGCTGACTTAGAACAACGCTTCCTCAGCTCTCGTCCCCTAAAGCCCCTACTCTACTTGTGCTATATTGATGACATCTTCATCATCTGGACCCATGGAAAAGAAGCCCTTGAGGAATTCCACCATGATTTCAACAATTTCCATCCCAGCATCAACCTCAGCCTGGTCCAGTCCACACAAGAGATCCACTTCCTGGACACTACAGTGCTAATAAACAATGGTCACATAAACACCACCCTATACCGGAAACCTACTGACCGCTATTCCTACCTACATGCCTCCAGCTTTCACCCTGACCACACCGTCTACAGCCAAGCTCTGTGATACAACCGCATTTGCTCCACCCCCTCAGACAGAGACAAACACCTACAAGATCTCTATCAAGCATTCTTACAACTACAATACCCACCTGCTGAAGTGAAGAAACAGATTGACAGAGCCAGAAGAGTTCCCAGAAGTTACCTACTACAGGACAGGCCTAACAAAGAAAATAACAGAACGCCACTAGCCGTCACCTTCAGCCCCCAACTAAAACCCCTCCAACGCATCATCAAGGATCTACAGCCTATCCTGAAGGATGACCCAACACTCTCATAAATCTTGGGAGACAGGCCAGTCCTTGCCTACAGACAGCCCCCCAACCTGAAGCAAATACTCACCAACAACCACATACCATACAACAGAACCACTAACCCAGGAACCTATCCTTGCAACAAAGCCCGTTGCCAACTGTGCCCACATATCTATTCAGGGGACACCATCACAGGGCCTAATAACATCAGCCACACTATCAGAGGCTCGTTCACCTGCACATCCACCAATGTGATATATGCCATCATGTGCCAGCAATGCCCCTCTGCCATGTACATTGGTCAAACTGGACAGTCTCTACGTAAAAGAATAAATGGACACAAATCAGATGTCAAGAATTATAATATTCATAAACCAGTCGGAGAACACTTCAATCTCTCTGGTCACGCGATTACAGACATGAAAGTTGCGATATTACAACAAAAAAACTTCAAAACTGGACTCCAGCGAGAGACTGCTGAATTAGAATTCATTTGCAAATTGGATACAATTAACTTAGGCTTGAATAGAGACTGGGAGTGGCTAAGTCATTATGCAGGGTAACCTATTTCCCCTTGTTTTTTCCTCCCCCCCCCCCAGACATTCTTGTTAAACCCTGGATTTGTGCTGGAAATGGCCCACCTTGATTATCATACGCATTGTAAGGAGAGGTTTCAGAGTAACAGCCGTGTTAGTCTGTATTCGCAAAAAGGAAAGGAGGACTTGGGGCACCTTAGAGACTAACCAATTTATTTGAGCATAAGCTGTAAGGAGAGTGATCACTTTAGATAAGCTATTACCAGCAGGAGAGTGGGGTGGGGGGAGAGAAAACCTTTTGTAGTGATAAACACCCATTTTTTCATGCTTTGTGTGTATAAAAGATCTTCTACACTTTCCACAGTACGCATCCGATGAAGTGAGCTGTAGCTCACGAAAGCTCATGCTCACATAAATTGGTTAGTCTCGAAGGTGCCACAAGTCCTCCTTTTCCAGTGGCAACTGCATCACTGGGCCATGGAGGAGGACACACCACCCCCGCAGCCCCGAACCCCCACTCTCGACCCAGCAGAGGCACCGTGGGGCTGCCGATGCAGAGTTCTCCATCCGGCCCCTTTTCCAGGTGTGCCAGTGAGGTTGGTTTCAGGGGCAGGGGCCCACCTGGGCTAGGGGTTTATCAGCACGGCTCTGGGGCTGGGGCTGGGATCAGCATGTCTCTGTCTCCGGCATTGGGGCTGGCCCGTCCCTGCAGCAATGGGTCATAGTGAACCAGCCTGGAGTGAGTGGGCCCCAGGAGATGTGGCTGGGGGCGGGGCAGCTCCCCGGTGGAAGGCTAAGCCCCAAAAAGCCTGGTGGCTGCACACCCACCTGTGAGGATGGGATGCAGCAGGGAGGGGGGAGTGTTGACCTGGGAATGTGCCCTGGGGAGGGGAGACCTGAGAGCCTGTCACCTGAGCCAGGAGGGGGAGGGGGAGGTAACACCTCTGCCAGGAATGTGGACGGAGGCTGCAGCAGGGAACCTGCTGGGGGGGTTTAGTTTCGGTTCGGGGCTGGGTGGGGGAACACAGGGAACCCCAGGGCTGGGGTCTAAGCTCCCTGCTCCCCCAGAAGGACTCGACTGAGGGGTCCTGGGGGTACCCACAAGCTCTGGTTTGGACTGTGTTCCTGTTGTCCAATAAACCTCCCGTTTTACTGGCTGGCTGAGAGTCGCGGTGAATCCCAGGAAGAGGGGTGCAGGCCCCGGACTCCCCCTGCTCACACGTATGCACCCACACAGTCACACTGGTTTCAGTCCGAGCTGTGTGATTCAGTAACGCAGCGTACGCGGCAGTGTTCCTGAACGTGGCTTGTCCCTGCAGCTTTTCCCTGCCGAGTCGCTCTGGCCGACACTCCAGGCCGGATGCCTGCGCGCTCGGTGGCTGCTTTGCGCCGCGTCCGCTGGCACTAATACGGGCCCCCCGGTGCTCGCTGGCCCCCAATGGGCTGTAAAGCTTTGCAGCAGGGAGTACCCCAGTGCCGGGGGGCCTCTCCACCAGTACAGGCAGCTCCGGAAGCTCACTGGAGCCCTCAACGGTGGGGGGATTCTGGAGCAGGCTGGGGGACGGAGAGGGGTTGGCTGGGGCACTCCTGTACCCAGGCTGCGTCCCAGCTGCTACGAAGCCCACAGGGGCCGGGACACAGCTTAGGGCATGCCACAGGCCTGCGCCAGCATCCAGTTCAGCTGGTGATAGGGCCCCCCTGCTCCAGCTGCAGGGTGAGTCAGCAGGGTTGCCCTGCGTCCTGGCATGGGCTCCTGCCGCCCCCTTAATCTGCTTCCAGCAGCCCCCCTGTGCTTCCTTATCCCAAGGAAGGAGTAAATCACGAGCTGTGGCCCGGTGAGGCCATGCTCCTGTGCTGACCCCGCCTGGATTCAGCCTCTCTTAGCGGCTTGCGGGCGTGGTAATAAACCTCCACCGGAGAGATGCCCCGAGCATCGCTCGGAGCCAGGACAGGCCTGTAGGCTCCCAGCCCCCAGGGCTGCCTGCGCTAGCCTGCGTGCACGGCTGCCCTCTGGGACCAAGCTGATCCCACGTGTGTCATAGTCCCCATACTGCTAGCAGCCACTGTGGATTCTCCTTTAGCTGGAGCAGCAGAGCAGAGGCCTGCATTTGGAGGGCCTGGGCTCTAGGCCTGAAGCCGCCGTGGGGCTCCAGCTGGGTGACAATCGGGAGGCCCCTGCAGTTTGCATGTGATTGTAGTGGGGCTCCCACCCCTCCCCGAGGGAGATGACGGAGACCCCTCGCCAGCTGGGGGACATCCCCCAAGGTTCTCTCTTTGGTCGATCACTCTGTGTCCCCCCTTTTCCCTGCTGGGTCTCCCCACTTCTGATATTTGCGGGGGGGGGGGGCCTTTATGCCATTGGCCCTTTAACTAGCTGCACAGGGCGTGGGGGATGCTCCAGGCCTCTGCCCCCTGGTATTTCCGGCTGGGATTTACTGGGCTGGGAGACGCAGAGTGCACCTCCCCGGTCAGATTCGTTATTCCCCAAATGCCCCAGCCCCTGTCCTACAAATGGCAGCGCGGCCGTAGATCCCCGGCCCGCCAGCGCCGAGCTCTGCAGGGCGGCCGGGATTCATGCTCCGGGCAAGCGGCATATTACGGATTCCAAGGATGTCGGCCGGAGAAATCCATCCCGGCCTGCGGGCAATTAGACGGGCGGGAAAAGAGCAGGGCAGATGGACTGAGGTCCTGGCGGGGCCTGGACGCCCAGGGTCACAGCCCTTCCCTGGATGGCGTCTGGCGCCGGATTCTCCTGACCCATAGCACGGTTGTTTCCCGACTAATATCAACGCTCCTGCTCCCTGCCCCACGGCACCCCACCCCCAGCACTCCTGCCCCCTGCCCCACGGGTCCCCCTGCTGGCAGACCCCGGCACTGGCGTAGCTGTCTCCTCGGGCCGTCTCTCCCTTTCCCCGGCCCGCCGAGACAGCTGGGAGTAAAGGCACCCATGTCTGCGCCATCGATCACCCCCGCCGAGCCGGTGAGCCCCGCTCCCCTCGCCGCGACAGGCTCCGGGCCTCATTGCAGATTCGCCTCATGCCCACCTGAGCCGCGCGCTGACAAATAGACATTTAAATCAGGCAATTAGCTGGCCTCCGAGGCTGACATGTTTAATGTATTAATGTGCACCAACAGCTAATACATATCAAATTCCCCTAATCACAGCGCCAGGGTAGCAGGGCGGCTTTGCAGCGCCGGCTTTGGCATTGATGTACGAGTCCAGGGGGCTGCAGCCCCAGAGTTCGCATTAATTACCAGCCACCTGACAAGCCGCCGTGACATTCAGAGCTGGGCGCCGGATTCCTTTAACCAGCCCGGCTGCAGCACCCGCAACCGGGGCTGCGTGGGAACGGGGCGCGGGGGGGGCGCGGGCGCGTGAGTCGGGGCCCGTGCGTGTCTCTGGACGGCCGAGCCGGGGGGTCCCCGTGCCCAGAGTGGGTGCTCCTGGCTGGGGCCTGGGTGCACCTCTAGACACCTATCTGTTCACTTGCCTGGCTTGGGCGTGGGGTCAGGCGTGTCCCTGTGCACGGCAGAGTGGGTCTGCACACGTGTTACACTCACGGGGCGGCGGGGGCTGGCTCTGCCCCCTGTGCCCGTCCTGGGGCGCGGCCCCCTCTGCCCCGCATGGCCCAGGGATCCTGAGCAGAAATTCAACCAGGCCCCGGCGCGGGGTGGGGATCGGCCCCACCCCTGACCCCACCCGCCCCAGGATTGACACCAGACCCCCGCAGTCACGCCTGTGGGGCCTGTGAGGCTGGGCTGGGCGGGCAGAGAGGGGCAGGGCTGGGGGAGTGACAATGATCCGTCGTCCTGCCCGTGGAGTTCAAAGCACTAAACCGCCCACCCTCCTCCATCAAGGAAACTGAGGCACGGGGATTTGGAAGTGTCTGTGCAAGGTCACACTGTGTGTCTGTGGCAGAACCACGGACAGAACCCAGGAATCCCGACTCCCAACCCATTATAATTCTAGACTCCCCTCCCTCCCAGAGCTGGGAATGGAACCCAGGTGTCCTGACTCCCAGACACCGCCCCCCATCCCCTGCTCTAACCCACTAGACCCCACTGCCCTCCCAGAGCCGGGTCCCCCCACCCCGGGTGTCTGTGATACTGGATCCCCCTTTCCCCAGGCTGCTCCGTGGCCTGCACCCCAGCCCGGGTCTCTGGTCATGGCTGCTCCCCGCCATGAGTCCGTGGGTGGGTCCCGTGGGCCCAGCCTGTGCCCCAGCCCCGTGTCTCTGTTGGGGACGGGCCCCGTGGAACAAGGAGGTGACAAATGCTTCAGTTAGCAGGAAGGTTCCCAAAATCGATGCCTTAAGCGCTGCTGGCCGGCACTGATCAATGGCTCCAATTATGGCTTATAGCAGGCGGCTGATCGGTGTCAGGCGCCCGGCCACCGCAATCTGCCCTCGCCACCCTCGCCAGGGCGCTGGCAGCTCCGGGGCCGGGAGAGCCCAGCAGCTGGCTCGAGGGGCGGGCGGGTGGGTGGGAGGCGCTGCTGTCCCCGGCAGATCAGTTAGGACCATAATCCAGGTCACCTTTCCTGGAATCAGGTGAGCCTAGTGGTTATAGCAGGAGCCAGGATGCCTGGGTTCTCTATCCCTGGCTCCAGGAGGGGAGTTGGGTCTCATAGTTAGAGCAGGGGGGCTGGGACAGCCCCTGCACCCCAAATTACTCCCCCTGCTCTCCCCCTCGGACAGCCCCCATGCCCCAAATTACACCCCTGGCTCTGACCCATTGGTTTGATCAGGGGAGTGGGGGCGGGATACCAGCCCCCGCCGCATTGCGGTCTAGGTGGGGAGAGGCGCCGGGGGTCCCAGGCTGCGCCCACGGCCCATCACTGTCAGGCACCTGTCTGCGGGCAGCGGAGAAATGCCAAATCCGCGTTTCCCTGACAACTCGCAAACCCTGCCTGGGATAAAGGGCTGGAGCTGCTGGGGGTGTGGGGAGGTTAACCCATTGTGTGCTGGGCCGGCCGGCTGCACTGGCAGGGTTGGCAGCCACGTGCCAGCTCCCACCCCCAAATTAGAGCAGGGGGCTGGGAGCCAGGACTCCTGGGTTCTGTCCCCAGCTCTAGGGGGGCATTTGGCAGGCAGGGACTGGGGAGATGCTAGGGTGCTGGGGGGTGGCAGGGGGCGGGCAGCCGGCGCGGGAGGGAGGGGCGCTCGTGCAAGCCAATCAGGCCTTTCTCATTCTGGGCACAACTCCATCGATCCCTTCGTGTTTCATTCCCAGACGCGAGATCTGGCCCCACATGGAATGGCAAATTTGACATTTTTAAATCCAGATACTTAAAAGAATCAATACGGACACAGGAAACCCGCCCCCCCCCACGCCCCTCACCCCAGCAATCGATCTGCCTGAGCGCGCAGACGCAGCCGGCCTGGAAATCTGTTACAGGCTGAGTGAGTGAGAGAGAGATTGTGTGTGTGTGCTGTGGGGGGAGCCCAGGGCTGGGGGCGCAGGGGGCTGCGGGTCGGGAGTGAGGGGCACCGGCAGAGCTGGGGAAGGGGGGAGCCCAGGACTGGGAGCACAAGGGGCTGCGGGTCGGGAGTGAGGGGCACCGGCAGAGCTGGGGAAGGGGGGAGCCCAGGGCTGGGAGCACAAGGGGCTGCGGGTCGGGAGTGAGGGGCACCGGCAGAGCTGGGGAAGCGGGGAGCCCAGGGCTGGGCGTGCAGGGGCTGCGGGTTGGGAGTGAGGGGCAGAATCCAGCCCCACGTGCCCCTCTCCCAGCCTCCCCCCATCGGCTCCGTTCACAGGCAGCAGCTCCTCGCTTGAAATCCCCCGGCCCAGCTGGGCTGCGCTCCGCCTGGCTCCATCCTTGGCTGCTCCCCGGGAGCCCCCCGAGGCGGCTGAGCTCGGAGCCAGCCAAGCGTTGGGCCGCGGCGCTGGAAGATTCTCGGCCGCGCTGCCCGGGGGACTTGCCGCGCAGACGCGGCTGTCATGGCATAAGACAGGCTCGGGGGGGGGGTGCGTTGGGGGGGCATCCACAGCCCTGTCAGGCAGCCCGGAAACTCCTGCCCCGATGGACAGACGGACAGAGAGACCCAGACGCGGGGGCCCCCAGGATCCAAGGATGCAACCCTCTGACTGGGTATCCCTGCCCCCCCCTCAGGAACCCCCCCCAACTGGTAACCCCTGTGCAGCCCCTGCCCCATGGCTCCCCGCACCGGTCACCCCCAGACACCCCCCCCCCACAGCCTCCCTCTGCTCCCAATGGGCAATCCCGAACTCAGATCCGGGGCCAGATTTTGCAGAGCTCAGCGCCCCCCCCAGGTTGGGGGGGATTGAATATTCATCTGCCCTTTTCGTTCCCCCCCAAGCTCCTCCAAGGCAAAGCTTTCCAGTCCCCCCACTCCATCCCCCCCTCCCCCTCCATGGGCCCCCAGCGCCCCCCACTCCATTTACCCCCTCCCCCTGCTCCATCCACCCCACCTGCACCCGCTGCTCCATCCCACCCCCTTCACCCCACTGTGGCTCTTTAGCCCCCTGCTCACCCCAGTGGATAAATCCGACCCCCCCGCAGCTGCAGGTTGAGCTGGGATGAGAGAGAGACGCCCCCCCTGTCACGGCGTCCCCGGGGATGCTCTGGAACTGCTCCCCAGGAAGCCAGGCAGGACTCTGGGGAAGTCTCCTCTCTGGGAGCAGCCTGTCTGCAGGACACACCGCTCACCCGGCTCCATCTTCCTGGGTCTGACCTTGGAGCATTCAGCCTCCTCTGCCCCTCCGTGCGCTTCCCACAGCGAGTCCGCCCAGGCAGGGTCCTGGGGAAGCCAGAGGGTCCTGCCCCCCAACTCTGCAGTCAGACGGGACTCTCAGCCAGCCAGGAAAACAGAAGGTTTATTAGACGACAGGAACGTGGTCTAACACAGAGCTTGTAGGTGCAGAGAACAGGACCCCTCAGCCAGGTCCATTTTGGGGGGCAGTGAGCCAGACAACCACGTCTGCCCTTCACTCCATGTCCCAGCCAGCCCCAAACTGAAACTCCCTCCAGCCCCCTGCCCCCGCTTTGTCCCTGTCCCGGGCCAGGAGGTCACCGGATTCCTTTGTTCTCCAACCCTTTAGCTCTCACCTTGCAGGGGGGAAGGGCCCAGGCCATCCGTGGCCAGGAAACAGGGTGTCAGCCCTTCTCTGTGTCCAGACCCCTGTACACACCTGCCCTCCAGGGCTCCGCAATGACCATACACCCTTACCCCACCACCCAGATGCTCAAGAACTGCCTAGGGGAAACCGAGGCACCCCCACACCATTCAGAGGAAACATTAAGAACAGTCCTGCTTCGTCACACCCCCTCCCCCGCTTCTCCCCTTCCTCTGCCAAGGTGGGCTCCAGCTCCTTCCATGCCAGTGGGGTGGGGCCTGGTGTGAGGGGGACACTGGGGGAGCACCTGAGAGGCTGGTGTGGGGGGAAGGTGGGGGGCTGAGGGGTGAGGTGCGGGGAGGGGTCAGGACCATAGCCCTGATGTACAGCTGGAGAAACTGAGGCACAGATAGGGACAGCGTGCACCCCAAGGTCATGCAGCCCATTGGGTGGCAGAGCTGGGCCTAGCCCCCCAGGGATCTGATCCCCTGATTCCGCTGTAACAACTACCCCCCCCACTGAGCTGGGACTAGTGCCCCCAGGTCCCATTCCCTTCCCCCTTGAGCCAGCCGCCTGCACCCCCTCCCGCCCCGGGCTCCGGAACAGCCGCTAAGTCCCGCTCCATCCCCCTCTTTGGGAGCCTGGGGGGGCAATGAAATCAAAGAATCCCTCTCAAGAGCCCCCCCCACCACGAGCGAAGGCCGGATCCCATTTGCATGGGGGGAGCAGCAGGCAGCTAAGTCAACAGCGCGGGAAGAGGCTGGAGATTGGGCTGATTAATAATGAATTAGAGCAAATTGGCGGCCTGCTCCCTGCTAATCCATGTAAATAGAAGGCGCTGTGCCGCTGGCCTCATGCGGGGCGGGGGGGGGAAGGGGGGGACTTGCTATGAGCTGAGAGACCCTCTGAAATCCGCTGGACCTGGCCCTTGGCCACACTAACGAGGAGGAAAAAGCGGGGCGGGGGCTGGAGGGATGAATCAATTGCGGGGTCCAGAGGGAGCTGATGGATTGATTAGCGAGGGTCCCCCCCCAGGGCCTGATTCCCAGCCCAGCTGCATGTGAGATTCACTGGGAGCTGTCTTCCCCCACCCTGGGGTGGGAATGGCCCCTCCTCCTGCAATCTAGGGTGCTCAGCGCTTTGCAGGATTGGGTCCCATATGTGGGGCCATTGGGCCCACATGCCCCAGAGTCGCCTGGCATCCGAGATGGTCTACCCCCAATGGCTAGAACCAAGGGGCACTTCTCCCTTGGCAGGATCAAGCCCCGAGGGGCAGGGTCCCTCACCCCATCTTCTAGCGAATGTAGCAGCCTGTCCCCCTGGCGCTCCTCGGCGTGGCTGGGACACGAGGAGGCTGGGGCCAGGCCCTTGGCTTGGGAAACTGCCCTGCTCCAGGCTCTAGCCAGGCAATGTCTGTCTGTCTGGCCCATACACACACTCAGCCTGGTCCAGCCCCCCACTCCGGTCTCTCGTTAGGCCGCACTGGGCAGCCAGGGCCCTCTCTCAAACTCCGCCTGCCCTTCCCTCTGCCTCTGGCCAGTGCCCAGGCAGCTAGGCCTAGTGGTGGGGGCCCAGCACCAGGACTCAGGACACCTGGCTCTGCCCCTGACCTTGACCCTGGGCGAGTCACTTCCCCTCTCCGTGTCTGTGCAGCGTGGCCCCTCGAGACACCCTGGTAACAATACAGCTGCCTAGTGGCACCCAGAGGCGGCTGCATTTCAGTGGTGGGGCAGCTGCACACAGGCAGGACGCTGCGGGTGGAGGGTGCTGTAGGAGGGTCTGGCTCAGCGGCTGGTTAGCGCCAGCCGGGGGCTGTGTGGCAGCCCGGGGCTGAAGAGCCTGTGCTGGGAATGACCCCCAGATGGAAACGGACGTCGGTTCCCCATCCGCCGCCTCCGACCTGAGGGTGCTGGTCTTGAGGTTACCCTGCCCCCGCTTCCTTCGTGGCTCTCTCCGGCCGGGGAGTGTGTGCAGGACCCTGGGGAGCACAGGGCCCTGGTTAGAGGGGAGCAGATGGAGAGCAGATGGAGAGCAGAGGGGACTCGACGCCCAGCTTCATGCTAGACAGCAAAGAGCCGCAGCAGTGGGGGATTCCCACGGACCCCGCGGGTGGATGGCTCCCAGAGCTGGGAGACAGCGTGGGGAAGCCCAGTGCTTAGAGGTCGGGGCCTTAACCCCTGAATCCTGCCTCAGCTGGCCCGGAGGGCAGGGGCAGGGATGCCCAAGCACAAGGCCCCACGAGACCAGGGCAGGGCTCAGGGCCCCGGTGCGGAAGATCCAGGTGATGGGAGGAAACGAACCTCCCGGGCCCCAGGGCTTAGAGCCAGGTCAGAACCGGGCTTGGCAGCGAAGCTGGGCCCAGAGCGGGGGCAGGAAGGACATGCTGGCCCCACAGCTCAGGCCCTGGGGCAGGGCTGCAGTGATCTGGCCCCTAGCGGAGGAGTGAGGGTCAGGAGTCTTTCCACCAGCCATTTCCAGGGGGCTGCATTGTTGCCCTCTCTTCCCCCAAGGGAGCCCCACCAGGGCTGCAGAGGCTGCTGGGAAGGCCGGTGCCCTTTGACGAGTGGGTGTTAGGTGCAGGCAGAATCCAGCCCTCGCCAAGCCCCACTGAGTCAGCGCCCGGACTCACGGGATGTGGGCAAAGTCTAACCCGGTGTGGGGAGCCTGGGAGCAAAGTCCTGGTGGCCCAGCCCCCTCCCCGCCCCACAGCCTGCGTCCGGGGGCCCCTGGCTGGGTGTATGTGCAGAGAGGTACGTGAGCCGAGGTGCAGGGCGGCTCTGGGATGGGGCCGGGGGTTGTTGGGGGGGTGGATTCTGCTCCCTGTTCCTGTTCTCCGGGTGCCCCCGTCCCAGCTCACTCTGGCCCTGGCTCCCTGATGTCCCGAGTGGGGGACATCGAGGTGTCTCCAAGCCCCCGCTGGCCCCAATCCCGGGCGGAATGAGGGCTCCCAGGGCAGGGGGCACCTGGGGTGGAGAGGGACCTGGTTTGGTGACTGTGAATGCCGGGGCACTGAGCACACCTGGATGGGGGGCAGGGGGCATCTCTAGTTACTGTGCTGGGGGGAGAGGGGCAGCCTGGGCCAGGTGTCCGGCTAGGGAGGGAGGCATGGGAGGAGGGATTTTTGCCCCCGCCCCCTATGCCGCGCAATGATCTCTTCCACCCCCCTCCTTTAGGGTGGCAGGACACCTGCGGTACTCCCAGCAGCCAGCGGGGGGCATCGCAAGGGGATGATGTCCCACCCCCCCAACCCAGCATCGGAGCCCGTGTGAGCCAACCCCCCACAACGATGGCCAAGCGGCTCCTGGTGACCTACGCCCTGTGGGCGCTGGGGGGCCCCGTCGGGCTGCACCACATCTACCTGGGCCGGGACAGCCACGCCCTGCTGTGGATGCTGACCCTGGGGGGCTTCGGGGTGGGCTGGCTCTGGGAGTTCTGGCGGCTCCCCGGCTGGGTGGCACGCGCCAATGACACCCGGGAGCCGCAGCCCCGCGGCCCGGAGCCCCCGGCCCTCAGCCCCACGCGCTTCTTCAGCCAGGTCCTGGTGGGGATCTACTTCGGACTGGTGGCACTCATCGGCCTCTCCTCCCTGGCCGGCTTCTACCTGCTGGCCCTGCCGCTGGCCGTGGGCCTGGGGGTGCACGTGGTCTCCAGCGTGGGTGACCAGACCTCGGATCTCAGGAGCACTCTGGCGGCGGCCTTCCTCACCTCCCCCATCTTCTACGGCCGCGCCCTGGCCATCCTGCCCATCAGCCTGACGGCCAGCGTGACCGCCCAGCAGTGCCGGGGCTACAAGGCCTGCCGGGGCACCAGCGAGACGCTGCGCTCCCGGCTGTACCACCTGGGCCTGGCCTACCTGGCCTTCACCGCCCCGCTGGCCTACTGCGCCCTCAGCAACTCAGCCGCCACTGCCGGCTACGTCGCCCACATCACTGGCACCGTCTTGGCACGGCTCAGTTTCTTCCCGTCCCTGGGCAGCTTCCTGGAGCAGCTCCTCTTCCTGCCCTACCGCGCCTGGAGGCTGCTGACGGAGGGTGCGGGCTTCGGGGCCGGCTCCTTCCAGGAGTGGGAGAAGGTCTATGAGTTTGTGCAGAGCTTCCAGAGTGAGCGGCAGCTGCTGGCGTACAAGGTGGGGAGTTGCCGGCTCCTGGGGTGAGCAGTGGGCGTCCGCGGGGACGTCAGGGAGGGTGCCGACTAGCGTTTACATGGACAAAGGAGAAGTGTAGAGAGGGGGGTGGGGGCTAGTGATTAGAGCAAGGGCCAGAGGGCCAGGACTCTCGGGTTCTATTGCTCTCTCTGTGCTGGGGGTTAATGGTTAGAGCAGTGGGGAAAGCGGGGGCCAGGGCCCTTGGATCCCCAGCTCTGTCTGGGAGGGAAACCAGCGGGACCTGATGGGGCAGCGGCTTCCACTCTGGTTTGCACAGAGCAGGCGCGGGTGGGAGTCGTTCAACGCCCAGTTCCAGGGGGAGCAAATGCACGTGAAGGGAAGCACCTGGCTTCCCGAACCTTCGGGGCCACGTTGAGCACTAGCGCCCCCTAGGGGCAGTGCTGCTCCCAGCGGGCTCACGTGACCGCCTGCTGCAGGGGATCTCCTGCACTGCCCAGCTCTGTGCCTGGCCTGGGAGTCTGAGCCTGCACTGCCCTCCTTTGCCATGGCCCAGTCTCCAGGTGGGCTGCAGTTCCTGGGTCTCCAGTGTCCCCAGTCTGGATCCAGCTCCCCTCCCAATCCCCTAAGGGGAAGACCCCAGAGCTCAGAGACTCGCTGCATCCCCCCCCGGCTGCCAGTCCAGTGGGGTCATTTCTCCTTGCAACCCCTCAGGTCTTGGGTCTCCGGGACGGCGCCCCCGTGGAGGAGATTCACAAGAGTTACCGGGACCTGGTGAAGCTTTGGCACCCGGATCACAACCAACACCGGGCGGAGGAGGCCGAGAGACGGTTCATCGAGGTGCAGGCAGCCTACGAGAGCCTCGTGCAGCCGAGGAAAGCCAAGCCCACATGATGGGCAGCACCCCTGGTGGGGGAGGCCCAGCTGCTGCGCCCCTCCCACCGCTTTGCGATAGAGCCTTTGAGACTGTGCCTGCTTTCCTCCCACCCCCCAGCACTGCTCCGGGAAGGGCATGAGAACCAGGAAGTGAAACTGACCAGGCTAGCTTTGCGCTCACAGGCAGGGTGAAATGCAAAACAGGGAGCCAGGTGCAAAGGAAAAGGGCCCAGCTGAGCAGCAGCAACTTCAGAGGTTCCTTTCAATCCTGCGGCAGGGACGGACAGGGCACCGGGCTGGCACATTGCACAGGGCAGCAAGAGAAAGGCTTTTGTAGTGTGTGCTCTCCCCCCCATTCCTGAGCGGGGGCGGGGGGGAAGGCAGGTGGCTCGCTGGATGGCAACTCATTGCCTATGAGAAGGGGACTGGCCACCAGCCCTCCTGGGTGACGTTCCTAGTTCTGCTGCTGAGTCATCGTGTGACGTGGTGCCAGGCATGTCTCCTCCCGGGTCTCAGTGAGTCCAGCTGTAAAAGGGGGCTAGTGCCTGGTCCCCAGGTGGGGTTTGAGGTGACTGGTTTCAAAGTGCTTTGAGATCCAGAGATGGAAGGTGGCTGACATGGGCAGGGGCTCATCAGAAACCAGGGATGGGGGCCAAATTATCAGAAGGGCCTCAGTGAAATGGCCAAAAGTGCTCAGCACCCTGTCGCTCCCCTTGAGAACAAGGGACTGTGGATTGGGCCCAGGGTGTGTAATAAAGCAGGGTTTTTCCTTTGTAATTTTCGAGGGCTGTCGCTTAGTCTCGTGGCTGGAGCACTGGCATGGCAGCCAGGAACATGGGTTCTAGTCCTTGCTCTGCCACTGAACTTCTTGGGCAAGTCACTTGATCCCTGTTTCCCTTCCCACTCTGTGTCCATCCTGTCTGTTTAGACTGCACGCTCTTCAGGGCAGGGACCGATAATGCTGGGTTTGGCTGCCGACAACCCCTCCCTGCTGAGCTTACACCATTCTCAGGGCCAGCCCGATAGCTCGCATGCAGGGGGTGGAGTTGCATCAGCAATGTTTTATAACTGACCAGGCAAACACGCACCTGGTGTTGATTTGCCACCCGCTCCTGTTCCAACAGGCCAGGGTCCATGTGCAGCCGGGGCCAACGAGCGGCTCCCACGCACGACTGGGGCCAAACACTGACAAAGCCACGTGTCGCTGACGACTGCCCTTGGACTGAACTTGGTGGTGGCGTGGGGGCTCTGCACTTTGCTGCCCCAAGAAGGGTGGGAACTGTCTTTTACCCTATCTTTGGACAACACCAGGCTCTGCTCTGGGCCTGCCGGCCACTTGTCCTACAAATAAACTGCACCAACGAGGCACTTTGGGTTGAATGTGGGAACGGTACATTGATATTTGACGGCGTTGTGATGCCCTGGGTGCCCAGTAGGTGTCGGCATCAGGCTGCAGGTGGAAAGAGGAGAATCAAAAATAAAGGAAATAAAGCCCGAAGCTGGGCTGAGGCCACTCCACAGAATAAGAGGACAGGTCCCGAGTGGAGAGAGCAGGCGAAGTGCGGAGAAGGGAGGAGTGTGGGGCTTGGGGTGGCCTGTGCTGTGATGCGTCGAGGGCAGAGGTTACAAAGGCCAGGCTAGGTCAGAACTTCTGGGAAGGGCTGGTGGGCTCCAGGGGATGGGGCCTTTGGCTGCTGGGTCACTCGTTCCCATCCAGCCCAGGACAGGAAGGGCCTGCTGTTTTACAGATCCAGCAGCGTTGAGGAGGGCAGTGGTGGGGCCCTCGGGGTGGAAAATCTGGGCAGAACGTGGTGCCGGGGATGCTACTTGGGACGTGGGACCCTGGCGTTGACAGAACAGAGACTCCGGAGCCAAAGCTGCCTGGCTGGGACCTGGGTGGGGACCAGGCCCCCTGCATGGGACATGGAAAAGGGTGGCCAGCAACCCCAGAGCCAAGGGCCCCCCTTGGGAGTAGGCTCCATGCATGGGACAGGCTGGGACCCTGGAGGTGGGGAAACAGTGACCCCAGGGCCCCCAGAGCCCGGGGCCCCCCTGGACCAATGGCCCCAGAGCCCCAGGACCAGTGACCCCAGAGCCCCCCAAGACCAGTGACTCCAGAGCCCCAGGACCAGTGACCCCAGAGCCCCCCAAGACCAGTGACCCCAGAGCCCCAGGACCAGTGACCCCAGGGGTCCCAGGACCAATGACTCCAGAGCCCCAGGACCAGTGACCCCAGAGCCCCAGGACCAGTGACTCCAGAGCCCCAGGACCAGTGACCCCAGAGCCCCCCAAGACCAGTGACCCCAGAGCCCCAGGACCAGTGACCCCAGGGGCCCCAGGACCAATGACTCCAGAGCCCCAGGACCAGTGACCCCAGGGGTCCCAGGACCAGTGACCCCAGAGCCCCCCAAGACCAGTGACCCCAGAGCCCCAGGACCAGTGACCCCAGAGCCCCAGGACCAGTGACCCCAGGGGCCCCAGGACCAGTGACCCCAGAGCCCAGGGCCCCCGAGGACCAATGACTCCAGAGCCCCAGGACCAGTGACCCCAGGGGCCCCAGGACCAGTGACCCCAAAGCCCAGGGGTCCCCTGGACCAGTGACCCCCCCTGAGGCCGGCCCGCTGGCTCCGCACCAGGCTCCAGCCTCGGCACATCAGTGTTGAGGCCAGCTCCCAGCTTCGGCACTTTCCGGAACAAGCTCGGCTCTTTCCGCCAGGTCCGTGGCAGCAGCTTCGGCAATTTCCGGCTCAGCTCGGCTCCCCCCGCCCTGCCCTTGGCGTGAGCCGGCGAGAATAGGGGGTGGAGCCAGGTATCCTCTTGGACGCTGTTGGATTGGCCCTCGACCGCCTATAGCCACGTCCCTCTCCTGGGCCGTCCTCGCTACCCGCATTGGCTCGAGCGCTCTGCTCGCCCATTGGCTGCGGCGCGCAGGAGGCTACGCGAGGGAGGCTCGCCTTGTCCTATTGGACGGTGGGACTGGGATCGGCCCCTCGCCGCTCCTTATTGGCCGGCGGGGCTCGGTGTCCCGTGCCGCCATTGGTTGGCCTCGCTGTCCACGCCCCGGGTTTCCGACTCTAACGTTCGCCATTGGCTGGGTGGCTCCGAGCCCTTTTCCCGTTGGTTGGTTGGGCTCGCTGACTCTCGCCGGGGTCGGTGCGGGGCCCCGCCCCCCCTTTCCCCGGTGCCTGGCAGCGGCGGCCTGAGGAGACGGTGAGGGGGGCGGCGGCGTCTGGCTCCCTGCGCGCGGCCAGGGCCCGGCGGGGGCTGAGGGGAGCAGCCGGGCCCGGGGGACGCGGGGGGAGGCGGAAGGAGGAGTCGGGGGGGGCAATAAGGAGTAACGCCTGGGGGGGGGTTGGGGGATTTTGGGGGGGCAGGGGGCTGATGGAGGAGGGAGCGATGGGAGTGGGGCTGGGGGAGAGCAGTGCGGGGGGTCTGGGAAGGTGAAAGGAGAGGGGTCAGTGGGGGGGATGGGAGTGGGGCTGGAGGCAGCAGTGCGGGGGGTCTGGGAGGGTGAAAGGAGAGGGGTCAGTGGGGGGGATGGGAGTGGGGCTGGGGGGAGCAGTGCGGGGGGTCTGGGAAGGTGAAAGGAGAGGGGTCAGTGGGGGGGATGGGAGTGGGGCTGGAGGCAGCAGTGCGGGGGGTCTGGGAGTGTGAAAGGAGAGGGGATGGTGGGGGGGATGGGAGTGGGGCTGGGGGAGCAGTGCGGGGGGTCTGGGAAGGTGAAAGGAGAGGGGATGGGAGTGGGGCTGGGGGGAGCAGTGCGGGGGGTCTGGGAGTGTGAAAGGAGAGGGGATGGTGGGGGGGATGGGAGTGGGGCTGGGGGAGAGCAGTGCGGGGGTCTGGGAGGGTGAAAAGAGAGGGGATGGTGGGGGGGATGGGAGTGGGGCTGGGAGAGAGCAGTGCGGGGGGTCTGGGAAGGTGAAAGGAGAGAGGATGGGAGTGGGGCTGGGGGAGAGCAGTGCGGGGGGTCTGGGAGGGTGAAAGAAGAGGGGTCAGTGGGGGGGATGGGAGTGGGGCTGGGGGGAGCAGTGCGGGGGGTCTGGGAAGGTGAAAGGAGAGGGAATGGTGGGGGGGATGGGAGTGGGGCTGGGGGAGAGCATTGCGGGGGGTCTGGGAGGGTGAAAGGAGAGGGGATGGTGGGGGGGATGGGAGTGGGGCTGGGAGAGAGCAGTGCGGGGGGTCTGGGAAGGTGAAAGGAGAGGGGATGGTGGGGGGGATGGGAGTGGGGCTGGGGGAGAGCATTGCGGGGGGTCTGGGAGGGTGAAAGGAGAGGGGATGGTGGGGGGCTGGGAGGGGGGCTGGAGGCAGCAGTGCGGGGGGATCTGGGAAGGTGAAAGGAGAGGGGATGGGAGTGGGCTGGGGGAGAGTCTGGGGGCGGGTGTGGGAGTCTGGTGATAGAACAGTGAGAAGAGGTGGGGGACATGGAGGACAGCAGAGCGAGGAGTTGGGGAGAACGGCTGAACGGGGTTATGAGGGAAATGTACAATGGCAGGTGGGCAAACATCAAAGGGGAGACTAAGGTCATGGGTGTTAACTGTTCAAGTGGGAAAGGACTGCTGAGGGCATTAATAGGTGTGATTTATACTGTACACTGTGCACATCCACAGCCAAGTGTCCTGCTGCTCTCACCATCTTCCCCTTACCCCCTGCGTCTGTCTGTTACACCCACTTGTTACAGCCTAGCCTTTAAGCCCATTGGGGGTAGGGACGGTGTCTTGTGTTTATATGACAACCACTTCAATGGGGGCTTGATCCCCATTGGGGCCTGCAGGTGTTACTGTTGTACAAATAACAAATGATGACTGGGAATGAGACAGCAGGAATATGTCTGATGAAAGGCAGGTAACACTGCGAGGAGAAAAATGGGCCGGATGGTGCTTGGAAACAGCAGGTTTTTGGCATGGTTTCCCTGACTATTCAAACCATTTAACATGTAACATTTAATAAAGAATCTGTTGAGCAGCTGTGTGTGGGGGGGGGGGGAAATATTTTACAGGCTGGTTCAGTAACTTTTAGCACTGGCTGTAAAACATTTCAGTTTTGGTTGAAAACTTCAACAAAATCAAAATGTTTTTGTTTTTTTCTAAATTTACAGCTTAAAAAATGAAGTTTCCAGTTTTCTGATGAAAAGTAATTGTCGGAAAACAGAAAACTCTTTTTTTCCAATAAAAAATGTTTTTTCAAGGAAATCATACTTTCCATTAACATTTTTGTTTAGTCAAAAACTCAATTTTGATTGAAAACATATGACACAGTCCACATAGAAGTAATACACATCGGTCAGCTAATTTGCCCTGCATCACAAATGTACAGCAGTAGTGGTGGTTGTTGGTGTCACTGTAGTTAAGGGTTTGCCAGCATATACCTCTGTTTTGAGGGAGAGTTGACTTGCATGGTGAACTGTAGATTACTTTTCAAGTGGCTTTCAATTCTTTTATGATCTTGCTGAACAACTGCAGTATAGTCCCTAAGCGAAAGCGGCTGATTAGTTTCAAGACAAAGGAAGAGGTGACCTGCAAAGAGTGGGGATAGAGACTTGTGTTTTATAAATTTGTTATTAATACAAAGAAGGTGTGAGGTTTTAAAAAATCTGCTTGTTTTTAAGTTTAAAATATCAAGTCCTGTCTGTTGGATGACTCATTGATAGACTTGGACCACTCAAACTGACATCACAGGAGCCAGGAGAGTGAAAGTTGAGCAACTGAGAGAAAGGAACTTTCAGTGGGACTTCTTAAAATCATCATTCGTTTGTTGTTAACCCCTATTTAATTTAGGAGATCTTAAAGATTCAACACCTTTGCCCCTTCAGTAAAGGTAGGAGATCTAACAGCATATATTTTCTGAGACTTCCAGTAAGTCCTCTTCGGATGTCTTCCATGAATTTTTTTCTTTTGATGCTATCTGAACTTTAAAAAGAAATCTTTTACAGATTATGTTGAAAGAATAGCCAAAAAGACACCAGCTCGTTTAAAAAAAAATTCCTTCTATAGGTCACCGTGGAACAAAAGTCTTATTTTTGTGTCTTTCAAACCCAGAAAGCTATTTGAAAGTAATCGTGGTGGTTTAACAACAAACAAAAGAGAGGTTTCAGAGTAACAGCCGTGTTAGTCTGTATTCGCAAAAAGAACAGGAGGACTTGGGGCACCTTAGAGACTAACCAATTTATTTGAGCGTGAGCTTTCATGAGCTACAGCTCACTTCATCGGATGCATGCAGTGGAAACAAAAGAGAGAAACTTGTGTGTGTATCTATATGAACAAGCTGCATCTAAAGAGCAAACAGCTCATATCCATTATTACTTCTTGCGGGACAGTCTTGAAGTTTATTTAATGTTTGCGAAGTGCTTTGAGATCTCTAATGGAGTTTTCTAGAATGAAGAGGTAAAAAATGTTTGCAATAGGGAAGTAAGAATTTTGATAAGGCGATGGTGGTGGCAGGGCACTTAGGCATGGCCTGGAACACCTGACGGAGTATTCACACAGCTGCAGTCCAAAGTATGCCTTAAAGCTTCACAGCTGGTTGTAAGAGACACTAAAATACCATCAGGACAAGAATATCTATCTCTTTCCTTCCCCCTACATTTTCTACCAGGGATCTGGAGACAGGGACTTTTGCTGGTCTCTGCTCCCTTTACTCAACTCCTCATCTATTCTTGTCTGCTCGTCGCACATGAGTATGCAGTGTCTTTGTCTCCTCTGGTTTGGCCATCAGATCAGGCCCATCCAGCATGGCTGCTAGCGCATGAGAGGTTCTCTTTCTGTACAGGGCCTGATTACACTGGCTGTGTGGCACACATACCTCCCTCAGGACCAAAGAGCTTTGAATGAAACAGTTGAAGACCAGAGTAATACCCAGCACTTTACACCAATACAAACACTTTGCACCAGATGTGAATTATCCCCACATTACAGTAGGCGCATGGAAGTGAAGTGACTTTCCCAAGGCCACATAGCACATTAGGGATTAGACTTTGGGAGTTCTTGCTTCCAGTTCTGTGACTAGTCACTAGACTACAGCAATTTTTTTAAATATTGAAAGTCTTATAAGAACAATCCTACATTGGATGGTATCCATTCGCTATACAGTTGTGTAAAACACGGTATAATCTGGCATTAACTAATGCAGTCCATTGGTGGGTGGTGGTGTGGTCTGAAATTTGTGGAAAAGTGAAAAGGTTGCCTTTTGCTTTTTACCTTTGCATACTGCATCTACATGTGTACACATGTTGTGTGTCTGTGCAACAAATAATCAGCGTGGTCTGAGCAGTGTTTGCATTTCCACTTCTCTAAGGTGCAAGACCACGTAAAACTAGATTGTAAGAGGTATGTATGTTCTAGAATATCTAATGCTTAGCTTGTGTTCTTTGTAATGCATTCATTGAAAGAACAATACAGGTGTGGATTTAAGGAGACCATAGATAGTGACATCTCTGTATTTAAATATTCAGTTCATTCTTGTACAAAATAATTAACTGGTTAGAGCAAGATATGTTCAATGTGGAAAAATCCTGAATAGAAGTTTGAATGGGATAGTAGGAAATTAATGTTTGTAAGGAATAAAAAGATTTTTTTTTTTACACAAAATGATTTTGCTATCCTCTCCTAGAAATAGCAAAGGGTTAGTCTGGGGCAGGGGGGAAAAAGGCTGCTTTATGCAAACAGCGATTCCCCTGGGGCCATTGATATTGGAGACACTTTCAGACCTGTGCTCAGAAAACCAAGGAGGCCAGAGTGCATAAAAATTCCCCTCTACCTCTGCCCTCCTCCTCATATCAAGTTGTTAATAGCACTGTGTATTAAATGTGCCTTTTTTCTCTGATAAGATTCTGGAATCTGATCGTATAGATTCAAAAATCAGTTCCTGTCATGCTTCTTTGAAAGCTTGTACCACTGTATGGCATATTCATGGGTGCTGAAACTGGGGGCCCTGCTGCACCCCTGGCTTGAAGCGGTTTCCATCATAAGTAGGGTTTACAGCTTAGTTCAGTGGCTCTCAGTATCTCCACTATAAAAATTGTTCCAGCACCCCTGGGCATATTCTGCTCCTTCTTCTGACAGAAGATACCAAAGCCAACCTGCTATTATCAAAACATTGAGCACATTCAGTTTAGTCTGTGATGGTGTTATACCAATAAAATAAAAACCAGCAGGATCTTATTAAAGGGGAAAAGGCAAAATGCCACATTTATTGTGAATACAGAAAGAATCATAGTAAGCAGTTAGTTATAGCTATAACATTCCATTCAATCTCATATTTATTCTCAC
Source organism: Lepidochelys olivacea (assembly GCF_965140295.1). Classification (NCBI taxonomy): domain Eukaryota; kingdom Metazoa; phylum Chordata; order Testudines; family Cheloniidae; genus Lepidochelys; species Lepidochelys olivacea. The sequence continues at coordinate 1,887,692 of NC_140430.1, forward strand.
ACACACACGTTCTGCAAGGTTGTTATAGTTACCAGCCTTAGAGTTGCTCATGCCAAGCCACTGGCTAGGTGGCCTGGACATGAGGGGGGAGCAGGGTCTTGTCAGATGCTCATCTGATGCTCCTGGAAGTTGGTTTGCAGAATCAGACCCCAAAGTTCTCACTTTCTAGAGTCCATTTTTATAGGAATTTCTTCCTATGCCAGTCAATGGAATTGCTTCATCATACTGTTGCTGAATCAATCAGCGGATGGCACATTCCTGACGGCTCCGTGCTGCCAGATGTGATCTTGTCCTTTGGGTCTCCCATCCTTGAGGCTGTTGGGTGGATTCCAGTATGCCCTCCGGGGGTCCTCTGGTTATTTCCACTTGACGCCTTCTTCAGCTGATGGACACTGGATTCTTAGGCTGGTACCTCCCTGATCATTCAGTTGTTATCCACACCAAGCATCCATCCACATACATCCTCTATCTCTATTTTAATTACAATTGTTAACAAAGCGAGATGAATACAACAAAAGGGCGGGGAGTCTCTGGGTGCTGTTTCTGTTGTTACAGAGTATTACTTTGAGAACAGACTCTGTCTTAGAATGTAATACTAAAATTAGCAGCTTGCAAGTTTCACACATAGTGGGAGAGAAACAGTACCAAAAACCAAGAGACCTCTTAATTAGTAATACCCTGGAATTTAAACTATGGGGAATCAAACTCATTTGTGATTTTAATACAGAACTTCTTTAATATGATCCAGCAATGGGGGCCATCTGGGCTCACTAGCCTGTGAACCAGGTTTAAATCTCTTCTGGAGCAGAAAAGCTAAGTCTTCGAAGAGGAGTGATGGAGGCCTGTGTCAAGCTTTAATGATGCTGGCAGTTGGAATTCTATGGCTTTTTTGGCTTTTGCTTAAAGAGGAAGTGTCAGAGATCCAGTGCAGGCCAACAGATAAAGTGATGCTCTCAGCTGGGAGGCAGGCTTTTTTGTGGGGACACAGCAAAAAAGAAAACTTTAAGGTTTTTTTGTAAGTATTCTTAATTATTCTTGGTATTCCTACCCCTAGCAGGTATATGAAACCTGTTACTGCTCTAAGTAGTCTTTGTGGTAAGACAAAATACGATACTTTGGATTCCTAGGTTAATTTGGGGACACTTTTAGTACATGGTACTTAACTGACCTTTAATCCAGTGTCCATGTGTTTGTGTTACAAAGGCAGGGTGCATAATATTTTGGATAAACATCTTTGTGTTTTGAGTCCTCTGCTGATTGTAGCCACCCTGGTATCTTGGAAATAGTTTCTTTTCTTGAATGATTATAAATTACAAATTCAAAGATTTATTCTAGTGAAATGGTATTGTGTGTAGAATCACAAAGACTTCCATGTGCTCGATCAACAAGATTAAAATAGCTTGGTAAGGGACTACTTTACTCAAGAGCCAATTAGCCAGATGCTACTGTATAGCACGAATTATGTTGTTTAAGCTCAAGAGGGGGGGAAAAAACCAAACAAACCACTACTTGCTTGAAATCCTAGCATGAAAATGGTAAAAATCCTTCTAAGTAGCAGACTTGTCCTTTAGGCTTTAGGATAGCAGAAGCAACTTTTGTAGCTTATTTAATAGATAACCCACGCAAAGCTTTCACCAGATAGTTTAAATATTGACTAATTATCAATCCTAGTATCATGGTATTCTTGAAAGAGACTATGGATGAGTATATTTTTTTAAGTTTGTACTTCCTACAATAAAGGCATAAAGAAGCTTGAAAATATATCCCTGCTCATCTTGTTGTTCCATTTGGAAAACATTGTGGTTTTTTTAATTCTAAATTTCAAGCTACTTTAGAAACACTAATTTCTTTCTTTTTCGCATCCTATTTTATGTAATCAGCTAAGTGACTGCACAGCTTTGGGAATAGCTTCATTGCTGCAGAGCCAGAAAAAGAAGCAAAAAGTATTGTGTGTTTTTTTCCTTTGTAGGTCCTACATAATCTGTGGATTTAAATTTAATAATGGAGTAATTTAAAATCCAACAAATCAGATCTTAATTTATTTTTTAAGTTGTTTCTTACTGGCTTTAAAAGTTAATATTTGTTTTTATACAGATTTTATTGACATATACTATACCTAATGTCTTAGATGTTGGGATATCTTTTCTGACTAAATACACTATCCTTTGCAATTTTTTTTTAACTTCTACTACCTTTGGTTATTTTACCAGTCTTGGAATTTAAAGAGATGCTTCCACTTTGTTTTTAAAAACAAAAGTGATTTATCTAAGCCTTTCATCTAACTACCATGGTGCAATTTCCCTGCTGGTCAGTTATTTACAAGGCATCTGGTTGTGAATGTTGCACAACTTTTTGAAACTGAATATTAACACAAGCGGAAGTGGCTTCTGATCGTCCAAGTTATGTTTCCACCGTGGCAGTTTCATTTGATAATGTACTATTGATTCCATCCTCGAGAATATAATGGCCAGCCATTTAATGCTTATCGGATTTATCAATGTCTATATTCCTTTGAACCGTTACTAGAGTATCATTATATGATATTGTCAGGCTTGGTAAAGAATAACGTATAATTGCTGGTAAATGCCTTTGTTTTTTCCAAGACTTAATTACTACAATTATTTTTATTTTCTCTTTGAAATGAAGACATAACTTACCTCACAGTTGGAGAGGATTACCTTTTGCAAAGCCCCCACGCCCCGACCCTGCTCCCTGGCAGGAGCTCCAGGCGGGTGGGACCAGGCAAGTCCCTGCACCTCAACCCCACTTCCCAGCAGGAGCGCCGGGTGGGCAGAGTGGGGCAAGTCCCAGTACCCTGACCCAGCTCTCCTGCAGGAGCTTTGGGGGCAGGGGGGCATGGAGGGGAGTGCAGGCAGAAGGTGTGGTGGGGGGCTCCCATTTGCTTTTGCCCAGGTCCCCATAACCCCCTGATTTGCCTCTGTTCTGGTGTTCTAGATAAAATGTTGCTTCTGTATTTAAAATTGCCTGTGTACTTTCACACACTACTCTGAATCACAGAAGCTGTTTTGTTTTCTAAAAAATAAATGTTGCATAAGACCTTACATTATAGTTATGTTCCTGAAAGATCCTACAAAAATAGACTTCTGAGTACTAGTTCTGTGATCACAAGTGTGTACATATATCACGTTCCTTCTCCTGAGCAGGCATTATCTTGAAATCCACAGCAATTCAGTTCCTGCATTTCCAGCAGCAGGATCCTTGTATCATTTACAGTGTACTGCCTGTTCACAGCCAGGGAGCAGACAGGAGGGTGGGGAAATGAAACTTACACGTACTCGTATGATCCAGAGCACATCTGTTTTGAACATTGAGAGTGTTTCTACAAGCAATAATTTTCCTAAGTAAGAAAAAGTTGAGCTGGTTCCCTTGTTCTATCTAAATATTGAAGATTTAGTCCTTCACTACATTTCCTGGCTTTTGTAGGGATCTCATTTTGTTTTCTGAATTTCATTTGACACACACCAAGTTTAATGGGTCGGGTGTGGCTTCAGGCAACAAAAACCTAACCAATTGCGTTATTTAATTCCAAGAGCTGAAGGCAGCGAGACAGGAGTTTGTATTCCTTCCTTCCTTTCTTCCTTCCAAGAGCTTTGCTGACAGGTAAAAGGGCTCTCTTATGCATGCAGCTTTCAAAATACCCTGAGCCTTTATTGTATTCTAGCAGCTTCCTCTGTATCTCGGAGCTTATGTCTCGTGTTGTAAAAAGTACATTTGGGTTCTGTGACTAGAAGTAAAAAGGGTTTTGAACACTTGTATAGTCTAGCTTGTAAAGTTTTAGTTATAGCAAATACTTCATTTATAAATTGAATACCTTTGTATAAGCACCTGTGTTGTAGGAATAACGTTCAGTTGGCCAGTGTTACTCGTTTCTTGTATTATGTTAGTGTTGCTCTGTTCTCTAGATGTGTAAACCATATCCCAGGAATGTCTTTAGCATACATGCCTAAGCAGGGGTTTACTGTCAGCTCCTCACTGAGTTTTTACATTTCCTTCTGAATGTGGCTGTAAGGTTTTAGTGGGGCCAGCTGGCTCAGCAGAGTTGTGCCCATTTACGGTAGCAGAGAATTCCTTATTATTCTCTTTTTTTTTGTACTTTGTTCTTTGTTTCGCCTGTCACGCCTGACTGTGGTGACTGCTGTCAAGGCTCTTGGACTAATTAATGGGAGCAAGTACAATAACGTAGGTGACCTCTTCAGTTCTTCAATTTAAAAACAATGCAATGCAGAGAGAGAACTATTCCTGCTTTAGTCAGTTGCTGTCCTGTTCTTTGCTGAAATAAACCAACAGAACCTATGGGTGTGGTGAGAGAAAAACCAAAGCAATGTTGTGCCTTGCTCAAATTGAATGTGCTAACACTACTTTATCTCCATGCTAGTATCCGTTTAGACAGCTGTTTTTATAATGGGTTATAAATTGGCCCTAATGCTTTTGTGCTTCAATAAAATTGTCTTGTAAAGGCTACACTAACTCTGAATTCCAGTACTGCAAGATTGCTGAAACGCAAGGCAAAGTCTTTAGAGACCTTGCTGCTTTGTGTTTAGATTTATTTATTTTTTAACTGGTAGTTTTACAGTGCCCTCTAAGCAACATAAATTTTATTTTTAAAAAGCATTGCCCAGAAGAGCCCAGTACCCTATGAGAATTCCTGTAATACAGCGGGAGTTTTCTAACTTAATTCCTTTCTTGGTTTTTTGGTTTTTGTTTTTTTTTTTACTTTCAGAATCTGTGAAAAGGACAATGTGAGCTGCTACCTTCGGGCATCCTGATAAGTTGGTGTTGAGAGGAAGGAGCCTAGAGTGCTTTGCTGTTCAGTCAGCAGGTTTCTCTAGCTCCCATTTGCCATCCCCGCCAGATATTTGCCATTCCCGTTTGATACGAGACAACGTGTGACTTGCAGCTGTCAGCCACATCATTCAAGGGAGAGAACTATTTTCCCCCCTCATATAATTAATTGATCATAAAAACAAATACGCAGGGATGTCTAAGAAACAAAATCAGAAAGGTAAGATTACATGTGAATGAGGTGTGCTTGGCCGGATCATGCATCAGTTAATATGGTTATTGGTTCTGAAGTGATCAGTTTGGAAAAACTTTGACAGCTTTGGAGGATAATTGCTCTCCCCCTCCCCTTCCAAATTTGATAACATAACTTGTCAGCTTGTCCCCACTATTTCAGTGTACTCCATATAGTTAATGCTTTTGTCTTGCTTCCATTAACACTTCAGTTGTTCATCCAGATAGCATCTGATTCCAGGCCATTCCAGTGCAGCATGAACGTTGCACTGTATTTGCAATCAGCCTGTATGGAAATAAGATCAGAGAATTGGATTGATAGTTGTGATCTTCTAGAACCAAAATAATCTCTCGTGGGGACACTGTTTCGCTGTTGCATGTGTGAGTTTGAATAGATGTCCATATCACGCAATGGACTTGATGAAGTTATGGGCATTCTGTGGTCCATTAGCATTTTGTATGATCATTCTTTCACTCCAGAAGTGATGACCAAGTTTGCTTCCTTTCAGAAGTGGTGTGATGGTGTCTTTGTCACGCGCTCTGTGTGCAGTTAAAATACTCGTGAAGAATGACTATACATGCATAGTAACATCTCAGAGTTAAAGGGATACTGTCAAGTTGGAATCTAGTCCTTTTAAAAAATATATATTAAAATTCATCTCAGGTACTACACCTGCCTCCAAGTAGTCCTGACAGTTTTTGTCTTTAAAATTGCTGCCCTATTTTTTTGAAATGTTTCTCTTTTCTTGCTCTGTGAAAGACAACAGGGAAATGGTGGGACTGACTAGCTACAGCATGCTGTCAAATGCACAAAGTAAACAAGCTGAAATCCTAGAGGAACATAACTTTGTCTCTAATCTGTTTCAGTCGTAACAATCTTAGGCCCTGATCCTGCAGTGGGATGGACACAGGCAAACCTCTGTGTCTGCATAAAGGAAATGGAGTTCCGTGCAATTGCAGGGTCCATTGCACACAGAACATTGCAGAAACAGGGTCTTAGGGTTACAAGTGAAGATGTTTGGACAGAGGTCTGATTTTTATTTTTATTTTTTAAGTTGAATGACCCTTCTAATATTTCTGCTGTTTTTTCCAGCTTCTTGCATAAGTGTTTAGACCAAATTTTAGACAAAAGTTTTTGTCCATGTTGGAGCTAACAAAAGCTTCTGGGTTGATGACAGGATGAACTGATGTCCTCTCTCCAAAGAAGGGGCAGTGACTGTGCAGTTTCCTCATACTGCCGTTGTAAGACACTCTTCCCCTTGCCCTAGGGATCACTTCTGGGAGTGGGAAAGTAGGTTGGTCTCCATGCCAAAATTCAGAGACTAGGCTAGATGGCCTAAGTTTGTGTGGGTTTTTCGTGAGCCTACTATTTATAATTCTACCCGGATTCGGTCATCAGCTGGAATTTTAAACAAGGGCACCACTTGTGATTGTGGATTGAGGCTGTGGGCACCTACCCACTCGGAACCAGTTTGAAACCGCCTAGTTGTTTTATAGACATTGAACAGATGCCAGATGATGTGTGAGGCCACCTTTTGGTCACCAATTCCCTGAACTGGATTCAAACCAGAGACCATTTAAATATGAAGTCTTTGACGTGGGATCCAAAAGTACACTAAACATATGGACATTTCATCACTGTAGAGTAACCAACTGTACTTAAAAGACTTGCTCCCTGGCTGTGGCCCTCAAAGGTTATGGTTTGGTCTTTGAGATTCTGGCTTAATACCAAGCTTGATCCTACATCAGAGTTTCCCATCCTGGCTGGATGCTCCTTGTTGCCAGCTGTTAGAGTGCAATGACAGATGTGGTCCACCCTATGAAAAAGTTTGACAACTTCTGACTTAGGCTTAAATGTTAGTTCTAGAGTATATGATTTCTCCAGGGTGTTTTAAATGCTAATACCACCTTAATTATGGTCACATTAGTAGGCTCTGCTGTAATGTCTGGAAATAGATACCATAACAGAATAGTTTATACTAGTGAGTGACATCTCATTTGCAATGATTAGCACACTTGCCATCCTGCGATGGTATAGGTTTTTATTCCTGTAACCGGATTTGTTTGTATCCCGGAGAACAAAGGTCAGTGGAGAAATAGATGACTAACAGGCGCATGGTAAAGTCGGCGCTAATTTATGAAGATGTTAAAATCAGTTGGTGATAAGCTGGTGTGTTTTTGTTTTTAATATTTTAATGGATTTTTATACCATTCCCACAATTTATGGACGAGTGAACTCCTGCTCGTCTTCATTTGAGTGTATTATTGCAAAATAATAGTGCCAAAGAATTTTTACTTAGGGAAATGAAGCTTTTATTCGATCTCTGAACCTACCTGGTTTTCGGATTAATTTACTGTTTTGCCTGAGCTGCCAATCTTAAACAAACAAAAAATTGGCAAAATTGGGTACCTGATTTATCCCTGACAAAGAAAATAAATATTAGCTTTATCATGGTGGTTGAAACCAATATTTGTTTTAATTAAAGCTCTGCTCCTACAAATGCTTATGCAAGTACTTAATTTTGATCTTCTTGGGACTACTGTTCCCTATTAAATCTTTCTTTGAGAAAATCTCTTTCGTGTACGTTATGAGGTTTGTTTGCTTTTTGTATCTCAAATGAATATTTATGAACAGAATCATACTGTGACCCCTACCACCATCCTGCTTCCTTACCGAGTCCAGATAAAAGTCTTTCTGGTGTGTTGGGCAACCTTCCTTGGGCACAACAGTCACATAATACTTAATCTAGCATCCAGCTGTGCCTAGATTAGCTATGAACCGAATGAAGTAGCTTTACAGTCTACACAAGCACTTTTTGGCCTGTCAGTTGTATCTGCCGCGCTGAACGACACTAAAATAGGGTTTTGTTGCCTATGTTTGTCACGGCTTTTGCACAACCTGTAGCACCCTATAATAGCCACAAAATGTACATGAGTGCATTTCGTTCACAGACCACGGAAATATGCCAATAGTCATCTGGTTTCGTTTCACCCCCAGCTGTCCACACTTGATATTCTCACATCCTGTGTCCCAAAGTATACCAGTTACCTCTAGCAAACTGATATTGCCTTGGGCGCTGCTGGAGCTATTTGGCCTGGAGAGGTATTCAGTATGTACATATAGGGTCGTTTAGAATAACAGGTATGTTGTTAGGTCCATTTCTTCTTTTGAATTAGCCATCATCTTTTTTGCTTACACACTTTGACTCCTCATTGTAACTATTTAAGTAGCTTTGTTCCAGATAATAACTATTCCTGGTGGAAATAAACTTCCTCCTTTCTTCCTTTTCTCTCTAGTCCTTGCTTTCCTTGTTCTTGTGTCTATCTTATGCCTGTCCTCTTTATTGTAGAAGATACACTGCCGGGGTAATTGTTAATTATTGAGACTTTTGGTGGATGGATTGGTAGACAGTTTTATAGTTAAGGCTGTAATAAGATTGCGATTATAAGCTTTGTAGATACTCTTCAGACTTTCTTTAAAAGAAATCCTTGTGATTTGAATCTTAGTAAATTTTCTGAACAGGCGAAGGAAATTGGTCAAGGAATTTTGGGTTTACAGCTAATCTTTCTCAAACCTTTTGCGAACTGTATTGTTTTGGAGAGAAGGTAGTTATAACTCAAATTGCTTGAACAATAGAACTTCAAAATATTGTTACATAAACGTTGAAGAACTTTGGGTAACACTTTCAAAAATGCCTAATGCCCATCTTTAAAAGTGACTTAGGCACTGAAGAGCCAAAGTGCCAATAACTTTCAGTGCGATTTAGACCAAGTGCCTTAGTCACTTTTGAACATCAGATGTAGGCTCCTTAAGGCACTTACGCCCTTTTGACAAATTTACCTCTTATCTCTGAAACATCCTGTCAGTTTTCTAAGTATTTGTTTTGACCTGACTTGTCTGCTGCTGTAGAATCGTTTTATCAATAAACATTTTAATGTGAGTGGATTTCACAATGAAAGCTTTTTACCTGAAGAAAGGAGTTCTTGTTCTCCAATGATTTTCCTGGGAACTTTTACATTGAAATGGTCTTCTGCTGGAAGGATCTGGTCCTTAAGTCAGGATTTATCTATAGAAGGACTCTGAGAGAGGTTAGCATTCTTGGGGAACATTACTGCATAGGATAATCTTGGATAACTTTAAAATGCTGTATTGAAATGATAGACGTTCAGGGGCTGAAATACTGAGTCATGAATGATTTGACTACTAAATTTCACTGGTAGCAACAACACCGTACTATTAAACTGGTGAACAGACTTGAAGAGAAAAATGCATCTGGAGATAGCAGAGGGGAATTAACCTAGCGAGTAAGGGAGCGTGCCTGAGAAATGAATAAGGGAGAATTGGAAAGGGGCAAGGAAAGCAGTTATCTGTGAGAAACTTTAATTGTGGGGGCCTGCAGGTCCCTTACTGAATGTGGGAAGCCTGCTTCATTTGCCTATATGAGGAGCCCCCACTGGGTTTGTAGCAGGAGGTCATGTGGAGAGCCTACAGAGGAGTATTGGGGACACACCACGTACCTGGAACATACATGTGGACAGCAAGCAGGGATACAGGGTCAGAGTCAATAGAGATGTTTGAACCTGGACTGAAATTTTCAATTAGATCTTTAATTGTTTTGTTTTGTAGCCCTAACTTAGTCAACCCAGATTTTAACTGCTTTGTTTAAAAAACAAAATACCTGGCTAGTGAGGGAATATTTTTATTCTTGGATATTTTGATGTATCTTTTCCCTCAAAAAAAACACCTCTGCTTTATAACAAAGCCTCAGTGAGAACTATTGAAAGATTTGTAAGAGGGGCTGTAACTATTTTTAATAACGCAGCAGTTTTGAAACCACATCATGGGTCCATCTGTTTCTCCTAATTGAAGCATCAGAGAGTAGAATTTTCCTCTGAACTACTCAGAAGGGTATTTTTAAAATCTTTTGAAAGTTTGCATGCAAAGTATTGGTGCATATTCACTTTGTATCTTTTGCATAATGCTGTATTGACTGTAACTTCTTACTGAAAGATCAGTACTGCCAAGAAACCACTGCACTGGAATGCAGTCCTAGAATCTCCATTTGAAATGTAGCTTCTTGAGTCCAGCTGTAGGACTGTATCTCGGTTACACCGCATGCTTCATTTAAACTTGTGACTAACTTATTCCCTGTGGAGCTGCTTGGTGAGTCAAAGGGGAGGCTCTCAGGGGCGCTAACTGGCGGAGTGAATACTCTGGGTAGTTCGGTGGTGCTGCTGATTCATCGCTGCCCGCAATAATAGCAAAAAGAAAAGGAGTACTTGTGGCACCTTAGAGACTAACCTGATCAACATCCTCTACAGCAAACAGGGAAAGATTAAGAATGAGCTCTCAAAAATGGATACTCTCATAAAAAAACAACCTTCCACACAAACTTCCTCGTGGCTGGATTTTACTAAAACTAGAAAAGCCATTTACAACGCACACTTTGCTTCTCTACAAAAGAAAAAGGACACTAAACTTTCTTGGTTAGTCTCTAAGGTGCCACAAGTACTCCTTTTCTTTTTGCGAATACAGACTAACACGGCTGTTACTCTGAAACCCACAATAATAGCGTCACTACTTGTGTTGCCGAGCTCTTTCCTTCACCTTCGTTTCCCAGCTGGCCCCCACTAATGCACGGCGCTCTGCTCTTTCCTGTGGGACGCCGCTGCTCGGCATGCGAGCCAAGGGCGGATGTGTCAGAAAAGCTGCCGCTCTCTGGGCAGAGTTCAAAGTTTTTGCAGGAAATGGATAATCAGATTATGGGGGACTCCTATTAATTTTCTTTTGGTGACCTTCATTAGCAATATTTTTCAATTTATAAATCAAGACCACCTTTTAAACTGTCCATCCTGCGAATTTGAACGTGTGATCCGAATAATTCAGCAGAGTTCTTTCTGCCTCTGACATAGGCAGTAGATTCTGCAGCTCAGAACTTTGCTGGTAGCTTTGTTGATAATGCACAAGGGATAAAAGTTTCCAACGTGCTCCTCTGTCATTGACAGGAGTAAAAACTTGGCTTGTAAGTAAAGTCAACAGATTTGACATGAAGAGATGCTGCACAGAGAGGAAAGGTGGAGTAAGAAGTTGCTGGATTTTTTTATACCATTACACTTTGTGTATTGGAGTATTAACAGCCTTGTCTTTAGAAAAGTAGCTGGAAATGTGCAGTTGTAATTTAATTTGCTGTCATTTTCCAGATGCAGATGGGAACTACATGGGGTGAAGTGAAAATTCTGCTGGTTAAATTATGGTTTATTTCTTAGGTTTCAGCCAGCTGAAGGCAGCAAGGTTTTCCTTCTTCTCTTGGTGCATTACTTGCTAATTCAAAACGATGTGCAGGGCTTGGGTTAAAATTGTCAGCTGTGATTACTGTCACTTGTAAGTTGTGGAGAGCCAGTGACTGCTGAATTGAATCAGTTGGTAATAACTGGATGAGTAGTTAGAGATGCTTTGGAATGGTTTCCACCTGTCTCCTGGAAAGGAAGTGCTGTGCTGTTAAGGGCACTGTCTTCATACCATCAACTTTCCCTATGTCTTATTGGAGTTTTACCTTGAGCCTAAACTGTCAGGTTTGAAATGTCTGGCTTTAGAGTCAAAATGCCATCTTCGCATATTTGGGTAGGCCTCGGCTGTCTGCAATGGCTAACATTGTAGGCTCTCTGGCAGCACTAATTAGCGTACAGAGATTCTCTACCCTGTTTCTTTGTAGCTAGATTATTGGGGAGAACATGACACCTTTTAAAATATTAATGTTTTTTAGTGCTGTTCTCTTCCAACCCCTCAACCTCCAAATGAATGTGTGTCTGTACAGTGGAAATGCAGCTTGCTGGCCAATTAAAAGCTCAGTGTATTCCTCAAGAAGAGGATTCCATTCCCATCTCACAGGTATCAAACTCGAGGATCCTGTAGCTGGCAGGTGTAATCTGCTCACCTGTTTAGGAATTCTTTGAATCACAACATGCAGAGTTTCATGGTGGTAGACAATATAAGACTGTCAATCAGAGTTTTTAATTAAAATTTGATGAGCTGACAACCTTCAAATACAATGTTTCTTATTTCTTACTTTATAGAGGCCATATCCTACTTGGAGATGTATTTAAAATGTTGTTTGAGGAAAGTAAGTGATATTTTTGTCTAGACAAACTCCTTGTGTGTAGCTGCCACTTTTCCCCCCTGGCTGACAATACAGTGAGATCACAACAGGGCCCTTGTGCTGTTAAAAATAACTTCCAGAGAAACAGATTGAGGCCTCACGCCTGGATTTCTTTATCTGAGCAGGCTGTATGTAAGTGATTTGGGGTGGGAGGAGGCGTTTAAGATACAAGTTTATTAACCAACCTGTCTTTTAAAATCCTATCTTAGTGTTTTCATTTGTGTGAGAATAGATGCGTGCATGAAAAAGATGTTCTTGCCCAGGGACCACGAAGAAAGGTACAAGTTGCCATTTCAGAGCAAAAACCATGCAGGAGACTTTAACTTGCCTTCTCCACAACCTGAAATGCTGTGGTTAAGCTACACTTTGTAAATCTGATGTATATTCAGTCTTGGTAAAGTGTGAATTTTTATAATGTTGCTCTATACTTTTATTCTGGTGCTGTATGATCGGTGATGGAGAGGAAACAGTGCCCTCTCTCATGGTTAGAGCAGCAACGGGCAGTTAGGGGATCTGGGTGGGACAGGTTGAATCACAGAAACCTAAATAAATCCGTTTTACGCTGTATAAACTTTATACTATGTAAAACAGATTTATTTGCGGTTTGGACCCCATTGAGAGTTGGGCATCTGAGTGTTAAAGACAGGAACACTTCTGAAGTTGCTTTCCATTCAGTCTGCAGCTTTGGGGCTCGTGGTTCAGACCCTGGGTCTGTGTTGGAGCAGACTGGCATGTCTGGCTCAGCAAGACAGGGTGCTGGAGTCCCAAGCTGGGAGGGCAGGGAAAGCAGGGGCAGAAGTTGTCTTGGCACATCAGGTGGCAGCCCCAAGGGGGTTTCTGTGATCCAACCCGTCACACTGGGTTCTAGTCCCAGCTTTGCCTTCGACTTGCTGTGTAACTTTGTGGAAGGTACTTCACATCTGTGGCTCCATTCACTTTGCTGTAAAACAGGAGCAATACTTGGACAAAGGTGGGAAGCACAGCAAGGTACTCTGCTAAAATACACAAACAGCTATAAAAGTGGAGCACCACATGTATCTACTCTTTTAAAATAGACTTGTCGCATTGTGCCTTCTTAAAGCATGATGTCTCGAGTCCTGGTGCCAGTGAAGCCGTGACAACTTTTGGTATTTAAGGCGTAGAGAATAGTTTTATGTAGCATTTTTTTGCAAAGAATTTTGAGATGTTAATTTCTGCACAGCTCTTCCTTGTCTTTCCGGGACCCCAGGAGGTGGTAGACGATCAATGGTAAAGTAATACTATTTTTTAATTTTTTTTTAATCCGCCTAATCCCATTGAGATAAATTCACCTTGTCCTAGGAAAATAGTGCTCAGTGATCATTCAGGTTTGGTCTTCTCTGCAATATCCACCATTGCCTTTTAATGATCGCTGTGATCCAGGAACAGCTGAAGAGAACTTGTAATTAGAGCAAATTCAAGCTGCTCTTAGCCTGCAGTAAAATTCCATTTCTTAAATAGCTTTTTATTTCATATTAGCTAAGGTTTTATGTGTTATCCCAGAGAGAGTGAGAGCAGTTACCACTGACCTGAAAAGCCACCATGACTATAAATGTTTCACAGTTTAGCTGAAGTTTTATTGGGTGGGATTTCAAGCATCTATGCTACATAATTCCCCATAGTCAGGCAGTTGCTAGGGTCTTTACTAGGACAGGCAGAAGAATCTGCCATTTGTCTGGAGAATGATTTTAGTCGTTAGGCAGGGAACAGAAACCAAAGGGAGCTTTGTCCTCTTGCCTGCCTAACTGAAAAATTTATGCTACTTCTAACTGGGCTTTCGATGAGCTCTCATAAGAATGGGATCTAAGCAGAGTCTTGATGCCAGTGTTGACATAGTGTGCCACACCAGGCAGTAGGTAATGGCACATGATCATCTACCGCAGGGCCAGAGGGTAACCAGACAAGCCATGTGAAGGAAGATTTTGACTAAGTATGTTCACCACTCTACCTTGTAGACAAGACAGGTCTCCATTTTCAGAACACGTTTGATGTAATCTAATGTAGCATCTATTAGCTATCAAGTAAAATGTTCTGAGCTATTACTTGGCCACAGTCCAGCAGTGAAAGTACTTCAGTTCCCAGAATTTCAGAAGTACTTTTCTGTGAGGAAAATCTTTTCATTGACTGTATCATGGTCTTGTAACTTCTGTTTTGACCAGGCAGGCTCTTTTAAGGAAAGTGTCATTTTTGTCCCAAGTGTTTTTGTGAGGATAGAAAGGCTAGAATTGTGTGACAAGCTAAAGAAATATCTGAACTTGTTCACAGCCTCTTCCAAGGATTCTGGAAATCAAGAGAATTCTTTTTTCAATCTTATGTTGTTGATGCTGGATCATTCTACATGCTAAAATTATGCTAGAAACTAGCATTTTTCTCACAATAGACACCCTATAAAGTGAATTATAGTCCGTAAAGGGATTGTAAAAATGAGGGTAGGTTTTGTTTTTATTCACCTTCAATGAATCCAGGGCTAATAATCTTAGCCTACAAGTTAAAAGATTATTTTTCTAGCTGCTGTTGCCACAAACTGTGGAATCTGAAAATCCCCCTGTGTTCTGATTTGTCACTGAGGACATTACGCTCGTGAATCAGACTTCTAGTGGTGTTGCACAAGCCAGACTAGAACCCAGCTCAATCTCCCCGAGCTGTGTTGTCTCTGCAGGGCTAATGGGAAATAGGGACTTGGCTTCATAGGTCCAGTGAGCAGCTATGGCGTCAGCGCGCACTGGAAGCAGGCACGTTGAGTAAGGCGTTTAAACCTGGACAATCCAGGGCTGTTTGCCAATAAGGAATTGGAAATTGTATGTGTCTCCATCACTAACTTTTCTGACCCTATAAGAAGGCATTCTTTATTGTTGATTATAACCCTTTGAATGCTTAACACTAAATATTTAGTGTGCTGCCTGCAGAGGATACTTGCTGTCAGGAATAACAGGAGATGGAGCATCGAACAACTGAAGCATAGCATAAGATTTAGACTGGACATCCCCCGTGTCTTTTACTAGTATAGAAACTCCTGCCTAGGTTGCTTGCTTAGTTCACTGTAGTGCATATTTCACTGTTGCCCACGCAAGACACACTGCCTGGTCTTTGAGGGATGGGACACTTTGTAAACACAGTGGTGCAGTCAGGCCCAGGCAGTTCAGGAGGGGGAGGAAAAGGGGTTACTTACCAAGTCACTCTCTCTGCTTTGTCCTTACAGAACTGGAGGAGTCATGTGGTTGGCCACAAACCTTTTAGAAACAGTATTTGAATGTTACTGGGCGTTTACAGGTCCCTCAAGTCCTGCATTTTGCTGGTCAGGATATATGTACCCTTCCCCTTGCTGTGCAGAGGCAACGTCGTGAAGACAGACAAGCAGCTATCTGCACTATTCTTTGCCTCACATCTGTGTTACATAAACAATTGTTTCATTACCTTGTGAGTCTTAGTAGGCTATAAGAAAAGGAGTACTTGTGGCACCTTAGAGACTAACCAATTTATTTGAGCATAAGCTTTCGTGAGCTACAGCTCACTTCATCGGATGCATACCGTGGAAACTGCAGCAGCACCCTGCTAGGGATACAGACTAACATGGCTGCTACTCTGAAACCTGTCATTTGTTAACAAGGCGTTAAATGAAGATATTAGCGCTCCACATATGCAGAGAGTGTGAAGATTCTGTCTGTCTTCACCAATGCTCACTGCAAGAGTCTGACTTGCTATCAGGTCCTTGCTTTAATTGTTGGTACTTTGGTTTCTTTTGTGTGTCATCTTTTGAAAGCTTGCGCACTGAGACACTGCTGCTGTAGATAATATGCCTTCTGGTTTTCCACTGGAGAGACTTGTTTAGTTTGAAAGGGTCTATCAGTTGCATAAATATCATAGTGTTTATCTAACATTTCAGGTGCACTTAAGCAATGATATTGAATAGATAATTGAGAGCATTAGAGGGAGTGTTGAGTAGTGTGAGACATGCTTACGCAATGTCGCCAAACCTGACAATGTCTCTTGTGCTGTGGCTGATCATAGTCTCAGTTGCATCCGATGAAGTGAGCTGTAGCTTAAATAAATAGGTTAGTCTCTAAGGTGCCACTAGTACTCCTTTTCTTTTTGCGAATACAGACTAACACGGTGAAGTGAGCTGTAGCTCACGAAAGCTCATGCTCAAATAAATTGGTTAGTCTCTAAGGTGCCACAAGTCCTCCTTTTCTTTTTGCAAACACGGCTGTTACTCTGAAACCAGTCTCAGGAATGTGGTTTGAAATGAATGAGGGTTACTGCACAGCTCTTATAGCTCTTGGTGTGTGTACAAAGAGAAAGCTGGGCAGGAAACAACTGTATTTGAATTTAAAATGGAAAGATACATATCTACTATGCTAACGTGTTTGTTGAATGCGGTTGGCTTTTCTTCTATATCAGCTCTGATGTGTGTGCCATGCATTGGAGAAACTAATCACTGGAGTTGTCATAAGAGCAGACCAAGTGCTATGGAATGTTGCTAGAGTGGATTCTCTTTCTGATCTCTTCAGTGCAGCTGTTTAAAGAAGCCAGCGTTAATTTGTGTGATAAATAGTGGTATAATACGAGCATGGAACTAGACTTGCAATGACATCTTCCTTATTGATTTGCCTCTCTGGAGGAGACAAGGTTACGAACAAAGAAGCAATTTAGGTGGTTAGCATTGTCTCTGGAGTTTGTCACATCAAATCAATGGGATAGCTGCTGTGTGGTTTACGTTTCAACACTATGGAGATCTGGCCTAACTTATTCTGTACTAAATGTCTCATATTCTATTTGTACGTCGAACTCAGGCTTTGGAAGAGAGCGTGTCTTCTCATGAGAGTAAGGTGTACGTTGATATGGTGATAACATTTTTAATGGGAATCAGGATTTTATTAAGGGTAAGAGAGATGAGTAATTTAACTGCTATCCCTTCTCTGATGCATTTCAGCCATATCAAGCCAGCTCAGAGCAAACAACCCCCTATAACAGGTGGCCAAACTTACTGATCCTTACAAGAGTCTTCAGAAGTCTGAGAGCCAGGGTGTGCCTGACGGGGCTTAGGGCTTCAGCCTTGCTCCTGCTGAAGCCCCAAACCCTGGCAGGTGTGCCCTGCTGGGCAGAAGCCCTGAGACTCCCTTCCCTGCTGGGCAGAAGCCCCTACCCGGCCACCCCGCTGCACGGCAGAGGTCCCAAGCTCCCCCCAGTCTGGTAGGTGGAGAATGTGGGGTGGGGCTCCATAAGCCGCACTTCAATGGTAAAAGAGATGCAGTTGGGCCACCCCTGCTCTATAGGAACACTTGGAAGTGCGACCCTGCAATAACTGATGTATACAGCATGGATCAAGGAAAGGAAGTTCTCCAGGGTCCTTTACAAGAAATATTCAAACACAACGAGGGCTTAATCCATTGAGGAGGAACTGGATTCTAGACATGGGAATCCAGGTGAAGTCAGTACAGAATAGTTCTCAGTGAATTTTAACACCATGTGAGTGAACCCTACATTAGCTGACATACAACGGTTAAAGCATGTTCTGCATAGGTTGCACAGATGTAAATAGGGGTTCCCCTATCTTCAGTGGCGTTACATAGGTATTGCCTGAGGGCAGGATCTGGCCTGAAGTCTTTAACTGGTATTTTGGGTAGTCTGGCTTCATGTGAGATAATGAGGCTTTTATAGAGAAAACCACTGTAATAAATATGTAGATCCCAAACTACACAGTCTTCTAAATTAAGAGCAGTCTTATAATGAATTTGGTGCTTAGAAAGCCATTGTAATTCTTCAAATTGAACTGCAAAGCATTTTAAGGAAAAAAAGTTTTTAAGATCCCAAATTTCTAATAGACTATGTGCAAATGGGATGACAAATACACTGGCATTTAGAAATAGCTGCTCTCTAGTTCCTTGATGATTCCCCTGGCAGTTTAATTTCACTCCAGCAAATATCCTCATGCCTAAAACAGAGTAGGGAGTGCTAGACAAACACATTTTCTTGAATTTTATGTTCTGTTTATACCTTGCGTTCATTAAATGTAAAAAGAAAAGGAGGACTTGTGGCACGTTAGAGACTAACCAATTTATTTGAGCATGAGCTTTCATGAGCTACAGCTCACTTCATCGGATGCATACTGTGGAAACTGCAGAAGACATTATATACACAGAGACCATGAAACAATACCAAAATGGCCCACCTTGATTATCATACACGTTGTAAGGAGAGTGGTCAGTTTGGATGAGCTATTACCAGCAGGAGAATGAGTTTGGGGGGGGGGGGTGAGAAAACCTGGATTTGTGCTGGAAATGGCCCACCTTGATTTTCATACCCGTTGTAAGGAGAGTGGTCACTTTGGATGGGCTATTACCAGCAGGAGAGTGAGTTTGTGTGTGTGTGTGGGGGGGGCGGAGGGTGAGAAAACCTGGATTTGTGCTGGAAATGGCCCAACTTGATTATCATACGCATTGTAAGGAGAGTGATCACTTTAGATAAGCTATTACCAGCAGGAGAGTGGGGTGGGAGGAGGTATTGTTTCATGGTCTCTGTGTATATAATGTCTTCTGCAGTTTCCACAGTATGCATCCGATGAAGTAGGCTGTAGCTCACGAAAGCTTGTGCTCAAATAAATTGGTTAGTCTCTAAGGTGCCACAAGTACTCCTTTTCTTTTTGCGAATACAGACTAACACGGCTGTTACTCTGAAACCTGTCATTAAATGTAAACTGATTTAAAGCAAGCACTGAGAGTAAGAAGATTAGACGTAAAATCAGTGTATGGTAATCTGCTGTTCCAGGAGTGTGCAGCATGAATTCTTGGGGGGAGAGGGGAATTCTTTGCAAAGAAGAGTTTGATAACATTGTTTTTTTATCATCAACCAGCTTTTTTTCAGTTGTATGAACCATGAGACTGTTAAAGGTTTAACAGCAGGAAGTTAGTGGCTCTTGTCTCTGAGGCCTGGAAATCTGGGAAAATTTGCTCATGAGGCTGGAATGGGAAGAGAAACCAAGTGAGGCAGGATTTAACCATTCATCCGTATCCTTAATAAGTAGCTGCCCTATCCATCAAACATCGGTTCTGTCCAGTACTTCCTCCGTTTAAATGCTGCATCAGTGTCTGAGAATTAGAGACGTCAATGTGGTGTCTCACCTCTCCCTCACATTCTCTAAATAACTCACACGAGATTTTAAGTTAGCAACTTGGAATTCACTTGAACTAAAACCTAGAGGCCAATGACTGACTTGAGTCCAGCTCTTCTAGCAGATTGTGCCTCACTCCTAAGTAGTGTTGCTCTTGAAAGATCCAGCCAGCAAAGCATCTGGCTGTGGAGATCTGTCTGAAGCTTCGCAACGGAAATCAGCAGCCTTTTGGTACAGTGTGTTCTGGGTCAGTCCTTGTAGGGGATGAACTGCACATGAGCAAATCTCCTCTTTGAAAGCTTGCTTCATGCTTTTAATAAAAAAAAAAAAGTCCCTGAAGATGCAAAGGTGATGCTGGCTGGGGAGGAAAGCGTAGTCTCACTTGGTCTCTGTGAAGTCTGACTTCCTCCAGAGCCCAGGCAGCTGACCCTTGAGTAGAAATAAAGCGTTAGAGCACAGTTAGCGTTTATTCTCTCCCAGACTAAATGCACTAAAATAGATACATGAAATATGCAATATGCAAGTGGAACAAAAGGATGAAACTACCTGTTCCCTGTCCGCAGAAGACTTAGACCTTTCAGACCACTACATGTGGGCTCACGTGCCAATCATTCGTAGGGATGCATCTCGGTAAAATGGCAAGTTTTGCAGAATGATGTGACCCTTACTGGCTTGTGGGAACCAAATCTAGTGGAGATGAGACTGTGCTTTAATTGCTTGCCTGCAATAAAATCAGCTCCTTCGTAGCCAGACGCAAGTCGTCTTTGTCAAGCTGGAGTCAAGAGCAGCAAACTTGTTTTTAGGTCTGCACTTTGAAGTGTCAGAGCTAGGGCAGAAGATGTAAGAGTCCTGATGAAGTTTGTTTCCAGCATAGGGTGGAGAAGTAGAAATGTTTTCAGGATAGTTGACTGATTGGAAGGCAGAAAATAAGCATTTAATTGGAAGTTATAGTAGCACTTAACAGAAGCTATTGATGTTTATGGAAGTGTTTGCGGTTTGTATTTTCAGGTAAGTGAAATTGCTAAATACAGAGCAAAGGCTATGGTGCTGAGGTTACTGGTAGTTCCTTATTACGGAGCCCAATAAGAGCACATTGTCCTAAGATTAGTACAGAAAGACAAAAGCTGCATTGAGCTTCTTGGATTAACTTAATAGTGCGTCAGACCAACCCTGTTGGTGGTTAAAGTCACTGGCTTGCTGCTTTTTTCTTTATTTCAGTTGGCCCGGAGCTGAGGAATGAATCAGAATTTCAATGACTTGTTAAAGGCTGTAATGCAAACTGCAGTTCACTATACATTTAAAAAAGGAGGACTTGTGGCACCTTAGAGACTGACCAATTTATTTAAGCATGAGCTTTCGTGAGCATCCGATGAAGTGAGCTGTAGCTCATGAAAGCTTATGCTCAAATAAATTGGTTAGTCTCTAAGGTGCCACAAGTCCTCCTTTTCTTTTTGTGGATACAGACTAACACAGCTGCTACTCTGAAACCTGTACATTTAGTTAAAGTTGTAGCCAACTGAAATAGTTTGCTTTTTTAACGTTAGATCATTTTAATTTTTTCAGTAAAGTGAAACATTTCTCCTTTTTTAAAATAATTTTGTACCTGGGGCAAGGCAGGGAGCAACCTTTGGCTTGATGCTTTGGACATTGAAAATGGTTTATTTAGCAAAATTCATTTTAGGAAAATGTTACCAAAGAACAACAGGTGCCAACTTAACTGATGTTGGAAGCCCATGTTCTTTGTTGCATGAAGAAAATGTACTGTTCATGATAGCCAGTCTACAGGCAATTCCTAATTTGGCTGAGTGTTCCAGATGTTAGAGCTGTTCTTTTGGTGGTAGGATGGAGGTACCTTCAGCACTGCTCCTGTTCGCATGCTTACGTGATAAGATTAAAATTGGCCTGTCTGGGTTTGTGTGGACACAACTAAGCAGCCAAGTCGGCCACATCGGGGTGCAAAACTATACGGAGGGCCGGGTAGGGAAGGCTTTGCCTCCCCAAACAGATTGCCCCCCGCCCCCATCTGCCCCCTCCACTTCATGCCCCCTGACTGTCCCTCTCAGAACTCCCCCATCCAACCCCCCCACTCCCTGTCCCCTGACTGCCCCCCAAGATCCTTATCCACACCCCTGCCCCTGACAGGCCCCCCGGGACTCCCACAGCCTATCCAACTGCGACCTGACCGCATCCCCCAGAACCTCCACCACATCCAACCGCACCCTGCTCCCTGTCCCCTAACCGCCCCCCTAGGATCCTCTGCCCCTTATCCAACCCCTCCCACCCCGTCCCACCCCCTTACTATGCAGCTGAGAGCAGCAGGAGCTCGCTGTCCCACCAACCAGCCAGAACCAGCCACACTACCCGCGTGGCTGCAGGGGAGAGGGGAGAGCGGGAGCTAGCCTCCCCAGACGGGAGCTCAAGGGCCGGGCAGGACGGTCCCGCATGCCGTAGTTTGACCACCTCTGAGCCAAGTCTATCTTCCCACTGACCTTATCGCTTTGGTTGACCCTACCATGGCTTTTCATTCCAGACAGGATCATTTGGAGGCCCTTAGATTTGTCCCACTGACTCTTTGGTTGCAAGGTAGGGTCTCGTGTGCCAGATGGATGTGCTATTGCCTCGTGGTCTGAGGTTAGGCTATAATGTATCTGAGTCCGTGCTGCTATTCGTCCTCATTGATTGCATGATAGAAGTAGCCAGTTAATACTGTATTTTCGCAGGTGATAAAGTAAGAGTGATCATTCTGGGTCAGACCAATGGTCCATCTAGCCCAGTATTTTGACAGTGGCCAGTACCAGAGCTTTAAGGGATTGTACAGAACAGGGCAGTTGGAGTGATCCACCCCCGCTTCTCCTCCAGGCTTCTGTATGCCCTGAGCATAAAGTTGCATCCTTGACCATTTTGGCTAACAGCCACTGATGGACCTGTCCTCCATGAACTTACCCAGTTCTCTTTTGAACACAGTTATATTTTTGGCCTTTACAACATCCCCTGGCAACACGTTCCACTGGTTAATAGTGTGTTGTGTGAAAAAAGGTTTGTATGAAACCTGCTGCCTATTAATTTCACTCGGTGACCCCTGGCTTTTGTATTGTGGAAAAGGGTAAATAACCCTTCCCTAGTCACTTTTTCCACACCATCCATGATTTTACAGACCTCTGTGGTATCCCACCTTAGTCGTCTCTTTTCTTACCTGACCAGCCCTAATCTTTTTAATCTCTTCTCTCACAGAGGCCATTCCATACCCTTGATCATCTCTGTTGCCCTCTTCTGAACCTTTCCCAGCTCACTAGATCCTTTTTGGGATGGGGTAACCAGAAGTGGACCCAGTATTCCAGGTGTGGGCGTACCATGGATTTATATAGTGGCCTTATGATATCTTCTCTCTCATTTTCTGTCCCTTTCCTTGTCGTCCCTAACATTCTGTTAGCCTTTTCCTTAGCTGCTGCATGTTCAGCAGAAGCTTCAGAAAACTGTCTCCTGCTTTCCGCTCCAAGGCAAACATCTGAGCTACCCTGTTGCCTTAGGTTATTCTGAATGTCTCTTCCTGATGTCCACCATTGTCAGCACAGCCTTTCACTGTCTTTACAGATCCAACAGGGTTTATTTTCGATGTGCAGTCCAACACCGTGATGGCCCAGGGAGGAACCTTTGAAAACATGAAGGAGAAGGTAAGTGTTACTATGGGCAATTCTGTAGCTTTTCTTTGGCAGTGGAAGTGCTAGTGAAAGGGCATCTCTTAGCTGTTAACTCAGACATGGGGAAAACATTCACTGACTAAAGTTTTTTGTTTTGACAGTTTCACTCTCTAAGATGCTTTGTCCTGGCCTATTAAAACCATATCTAAGTGATCCCATGTTCTATACAGTATAATACCCTTTGATGCAAGCTTAGCAGTTACCGTGATGGTACAAAGAAGGTAAGCAAGTGACAAAGATGTGACTCCTTGTTCCTCTCTTCCAGATCAGTGCAGTGCGTGCGGTGGTCCCCAACAGGAGCAACAATGAAATCATCCTGGTGCTACAGCACTTTGATAACTGTGTGGATAGAACAGTACAGGCCTTTATGGAAGGTAACGATCTCTAGTTTCATGATCTTGGTAACTGCGCTTTAGCTACAATGTTTATTGTGGGTTTCATTTCGAAATAGCATGTCTTTTCAGCAGGCACTGTACAGCTTTCAGGAAAGGGCCATATGCTCTTTTTATACAGTATGTATACTTTGTGACTGGGGACTCTCTCAGATCTTCTTTGCAAAGCATCCAAGTACAGATGCTTTCCTGGAAGACAATCCAAAGATGGTCCTCTTGACCTTCCCATAATTTTATTCAGAATCCGCCCCATTAGGTTTTAAGAGGGAAAAAAAGACCATTACTTTGTACCAGGAGATACCAAGTATTTAATCATTGTATTTCTTGCTCATGTGCACAAGAAAAGGAATGACTGCATGAACCTTGGGGTAGTTCTCTCCTCCCTTTTGAAACATGGATCACAGCTCATGTATCGGGATCAGGTGGCATATTGTATCAGATCGAGTTCCTACCTTGTAGGACAGGAGGTGTTCACCAATGAAACTGTCTTTTTGGACTTCTTGTTTGTTTCTTGTACTAACTCTCGCTCACAACACGGTGCTTTGCCTCTGGCTAAGAGTACATATGAGTTGTGCAGCTATTCCTAATGCCTGGAACAACTTTACAGAATTGTCCTTGGCGGGAGAGAGCCGTATAAACCCTCTGATCTGGACTGAACCCCTGTTTAGTCCAAGTTCCAACACAGCCAAAGTCTTTAGCATGGCCGTGCCAATAGGGGGTTTGTTACCTGGAAGCAACCAGCACAGAATGTTATATGGAGGAGTCATTCTGATCAGTGGGACGTTCCCAAACCAAAAATGAAACCGATCCTTTCATTTCATCAGCTAAGAGAATTGAAACTTAATTTCTTTACGTCATTAGCTTCAGGACACATTCCAGCGGGCCCTAGATATGGAGACTCTCTGGTTTTTGTATGGCACAGGTGTAGGAGAGTGTGAAGCATTTTCCAGTGCTTATCTTAAGTTTCATTTCAGGAAATGCCAGCGAAGTATTGAAAGAATGGACAATAACAGGCAAGAAAAAGGTAACCTTTAAAATGTGCTTTAACTTACTTTGCTAGGGTCTATATCACCCTGGCATTTTCTTCTTTAAAGGCTCCAGGGCATGTTAGAGACCCAGCATCCTTTATAATTCCATGCTAAATCATGAAGAACAAGGAAAGAAACCCCAGGGCAAATATATATATAGATGTATATTGCTGTGGGCAGAATTGCCTCACATGAAGTAGTCACCAGTCCGGCTAGTCTAACTCACAGCTGAGGTGAAATGCTTTATCTGATGACTTCAAAAGAAGGTTTGAACCCCTCCCTCCCCCAAAACACCATCATGTAATTAGTTCAGTTCTGCAGTGTAATATTGATGACACTGCCTTGCAGAATCACCATGAAAATTTACTACCTTGGCCACAAATTCTCCACCCCTGCTCTTTGCCACGATGATGAAAACACTGCTACGTGCTGGTCTTCCTCCCTCCCACCCCACCCCCATGCTGCGAGGCTCTCATCTTCGGTGGGAGAAGGTGTCATTCACTTTCCATGTGTTCAGCCTCTTTTGTGTGTCCCGTCATGACCCCTTGGAGCTCAGCAGCCTCTATTTCCTGAAGTCTTTGCTTTGATGCCCTTTTTCTTTGCAACACATGTTTCGCTCGTTGACTGTTTTGCCTGCTAGTGTGTTCAGAGCCCTACACAAACAGATAACTTAGGCTGTTTTCACTTATTTTTTCAGTTATTAATGCCATCATATCGAAGTACACTGCAGTATAAAAATTTAAGCGATAATCATACCACACTACTCTCTCTAAATAACCAGCAAGCACTGAGGTGCAAAACAAAATACTATAGCTCGGACGTGCAAAAAGTGTAGGAGAGGTGGGGGAAGAGAGGGGGAGTGCGTGAGGTGTCCCATCCAAAGGCTGACGGTGGGTAGAGCAGCCTCGAGAACAGGGTTCAGTCGGCGTGGGCTGAGGCAGGGGATATGTATCCCCTCATGGGTGACCGTCACCCAGCAGGATTAACCGTGAGAAGGGCGTCTGGAATGTCACTGCTACATAACTGATAGGAAAGGCAGCATTCGTCCGGTAACGGGGGCATGGTTTCCCCCACGCCCCACTGCAGGAGGAGACTGCACTCCAACCTCATTAATACCAGGATATCTCTTCTCATTGTTGAATAAATCCCTCCTGCAGTTATGGGACCAAAAGCCAGGATTGGCTGAAAAAGCGTTTAATTCAGCGACTCTTGGGCAGTAAGCACAAGGTGAATTTTCCCTTCAGAAATTAAGCTTAACCTATGGGGTTTTTTTGTGTGGGATGGGTATTTAATCCTTAGAACAAAAAGAAGAAAACGAAACCCAAACCTCCAGCTGAAGCAAGCCCAGGCCTCCCAGATCCTGGTAAACTGGCATCCGCTGAAGGGGAACAGTCTGCAGCTTCCTCTGAGAAGGGCGGGATTAATGGTTACCATGTCAACGGCTCAGCCAATGATACGGAGTCTGTGGACTCGCTCAGTGAAGGCTTGGATACACTTTCAATAGATGCCAGAGAGTTAGAGGATTGTGAATCTGCCACACCTGACATGCCCGATGGACCAGGTTAGACTTCCTAAAGTATTGTAGGAATTGAACAGCTCAGTAAGTTTTCAAACAGCTGCTTTCTCCCTTCTGTTACTGCTGCCTTTCTTTGCACCAGTTCTGAATACGGAGTTTTTTTAAAATAGCATAAACTCTTTGGCTCTGTAAATACTCTATTTGCTTTCCACTCTTTGGCAGTTGTCACAGAACGAAGGGCTGCTCTCCCTGTTGATTTAAGTTTTGGTGGGAAGGGGGCTGTTTCTATGCTCCTTGTTTCAGCTTTTTGTGTTTGTTTGTTTCCCTGAACTCACTTGCTTTTCTACAGCAGTGTCTGAGCTAGACAGTGGAATAGTGGACTTTGAGCCAAAGTCACCCGTAATGCACTCTTCCCAGAGCCTTCCATCTGTCAGGCCGCAGCCAGAGCAGAGGAATGTCAGCAAGTCTCTGTTTAGGTCCACAGCAAGCAACCAGACGTCTGCTTCCTTGTCTCCAGTGATGCTGGAAGATGTTCCGGTGTCATCTTCAAACAAGAAGTTGGGTAAGGCCTCAAAGATTTATGTGCGCTTGAGTTACAAAACTGGTTACCTCCAGCAGGGTTCTGTGGGCCTCCTCTCTGGTTGTACTGCCCAGATTTAGCTGGTTGCTGATGGATGGAGAGGCACACTGGACTTTGATTGTAAGGCAAACTAGCATCCTTTTTATTATCTGGTCAGTAACTGGTAGTGCACTCTCCTCTCTGTGCACAGCTGGAATCTTGACAGCAGTTTAGCTGTAATGCCTGAAGCACCAAACCCAAGTACGACAGGGGTAGTAGATAAGCAGTCAGTCATGCTACATGTGCTTAGCCTGTTTCTCTGTGTGCCCCATCATAGAGCCTTGAGCCTGTGTGCTCTTTCTCCTCCTCCGTGAGAGTTTGTCTAGGAGCCAAAGCTTCCCAAAGACCCAGTTACAAGAAACGACAGCCTCTGGTTATTTTTCCTTCCTTCTGCTTTCTCCACTTCTGTTCTTGTCTCGTCAGCAGGAAGGACCTCTGAGACCCCAATTTTAAATTCCGTCGTTATCCTCTGCTTTAGTGAGATGAGAACATCCGGCCCCTAGTGCTGGTAGTTCACCTTCTCACTGTAACGAGGACCATAATGAGCCATTGCTAATTTAGCTTGTCAGGGGGTGTTGGCAGTCAGGGAGCTGCAGAGACGCACACAGGCATGGTGATCTGCTCTGTTGGAGATCTGAAGTGTGGAGACAAACTTTTTTAACAAATAGCCAAGCCTTTCATCTCTCTTTCTTTCAGAGGAAATAGCTCTCTGCTGGGATTTGATTTAGCTTCTAAAAGATTTCTCTTCCCCAGTAAACTTTATTCACAACTGGACATTTTTTCCATATGATTCAGTGCTTCTGCTTGTTATTCCTTGAGGTGGGCTTCCCTTCAGTAGTCCCCAATCTGTAGCAAAGGAGCAGCAAACATGAGATGCATTAGATTTCTCCTGTGTATGAAAATCCAGTGACACATCTGTGTTCTCAGCTGTAAGCAGGAGATTCTGTAAGCCCAGAAAAACTCCCCCATGTGGAAAATTCTGCAGCTGTCCAGACTAAATACAATGTTTTTGTAACAGGAAAAGGCAGAGGGGAGTTTAAAGCCAAGCAGTCTGTGGTTTTGAAATGAGCTGAAAGATTCCTTTATGATTTATCACAATCTGGAAGATTTTGTAAGCTAACATGCTTGGCTGTTTTTTGTGTTGTTTTATTTTTCTGTCAATAGGTTCAAATATTGAAAAATCAGTGAAGGACCTCCAGCGTTGTACAGTCTCGTTGGCACGATATCGGGTTGTGGTCAAAGAGGAAATGGATGCTTCCATTAAGAAAATGAAGCAGGTCTTTGCTGAACTGCAGAGTTGGTAAGTAGAATAGGAAGCGATCCAACCGTTAGGAATTGGGATCAACAAACTGAGTAAATAGGAAACCTAATGTTTTAGCTCATGGATTGCTCATTTGTGTTTTCCCCTTGCCCCGAACACTGCACATCTACCTTGTTAAGGAATAAACACAAATTCTAGGTGTGGGCATCTGCAACTACTGTATCAGCCTAGGGTCTGCTGTGCCTTAGTACACCTGCCCTCCCAGGCTACAGCCTTCATAAGGCCCACATTGGAGCCACTGTACCTTACGGGTTCCGTGTGCCTTAGAACCACCATCGCCATAGGCAAGGCTTCAGTTTGTCTGTTTTAAGTCATGACTCTCTGGTGCTGGAATTAACAATATCCTCACCCTGTCAGAACTACCCTGATGTCCAGGTCAACACACACACACTCTTTTAGACACTGATAATCTGAGGAAACTCACAGGCAAAATATTTAAGGTATTTATCATCTTAATCCTACCACTTATTGCAGAGAAACATGGTAAGAGAATGCTGTAGTTTTCTTAAAAAATATAAATCTTGGGGCTTGGTAATAATTCCATTTTAAGGGTACCATGATGGGGGTGGAGGGAAGAAACCCAGTGGAAGGGAAGAAATGCACATGAGAATCATCCCACGCAACCTTAACTTTGCCCCCTCCCACGTCAGTCTTCAACACTATGGAACTGCTGCACCTCGTATGTATCATAGCTCTGTTATTGAAGGACTTATTTTAAGATGATGCCCTTTTAAGGTGATAGTGCCTATTACACTAGCTGTCTGTGCTGACTCTGTCTTAGATTTTTGAGGAATTGCCCTACCCGATGGTCTCAAATAGGGTCGGTTTTGGTGAAGAAATATTAAAACTTCACTGGAGTGAGTGATGTTCTTTGACAGGCAGTTAAATGTAACTCTTGTGCTAAGGGGTGAGAGGTGATTTCTGTGGTGGGCTTGCAGGTCTGTTCAAACCTGTCTGGTGACTGAGCTGGCCATAATTAAGGAGTGGGGTTTTGCTGGAGTGATGTAAGGACATTTGTAACTCCGTTCCAATGCTGTAGTGATGTGTGATCCATATGTCCTCAGTCCTGTAAACATGTACATGCTTAACTTTGCTACTGTGAGACATTCCACTGATTTCAATGGAACTACTCCCAGGAGTAAAATTAAGCATGTGCATAAATGATTGCAGGGATGGGACCTGTATCAGCAAGTGTGTAGATTCCATAAACTGTGATGTCATCTAAAGACTGTAATGTTTGAAGCAGATCTGTAAGGCATCCATAATCTGCGCCAAACTGCGGGGCAGAGTTAAGACTATTTGGGTGATGCTACCTTCATTGCCAGACTTTCTAATTTTTTGGGATGTCTTGGTGTAACCTTAACTTGGAATTTCTAATCTTTTCAATATTTTGAGAAGTATATTCTCAAGAGATTTTTCCCTATAAATAACTGAGCTATTTACAATCTTAACTCCGGTTAATGTTTTTATGGATAGGAATTAATACTATTTATTATTTATGACCTTTTTCTTTCAGTAGATTTTGTCAGTAATATTAATTATTACTACTGTGACCTCTTTCTGTCAGCAGTTCTATTCTCTGCCTCTCTGTATGGACAAAATCTCTGAAAAACCTCTCATTAGAATGGAAAGCTTTAAGTCTTTTAGCTAAAATGTCTGGTTCTGTATCAGTAATTCCTTGCCCTTTGGATTATAGTCCATGAAACACTCATGTCATTTTCAGAAAGGTTAAAGATTCAAGTCCAGTTTAGTAGCATTGCTCCGATAAGCTCTGATTGCTGAGAGACAGAACCAGCATGAACCAGGAAACACAGTTCCGTGAGGCAGGGATGTTGAGTACATGTCTGGAATGCAGCCAGTGGGAACCTCCTTCAGTAAATGCCAAATGAACGGCCTTCCTGCTGGGAGGCTGTGTATATAGGGTTGATAAGCCATAGCTCTGCAGCCAGGTCAATTTGCCTTTAGAGAGAAGATGATGTGCCGTTTCCCGAAAGTGATGCACTTGCCACTCAGTTGTAGGTTTGTGCCTTTGAGTATCATTTCCGTGCCCTTTATGCGCCGTGCTTCAAGGAACAATCAGTATGTTTGTTAACTCCTGTTGGCACAAAACAAGATCTTGGCACTAACGGTGCTCGCTGAGCCATCGCTCCCACTGGTTTTCGGCTGAAGAGAACTTGCCCCCGTGCTGGTTTAAAAAGCAGCTGTTCTGCGGGGCAGGGCGGTGAAGGAAAGGCAGAGTTTGGACTCTTGACTTTAGAGGCTGTGCAGGTGGGCTGCAGAACAGCGGCTGGTGCTGCAGCTATCAAAGCTGTACTCAGACGACTGCCATTTGATTGGCTGTTTCATGCACTTTTACACATTTGTCACAGACCTGGCCCTTACAGTTGCTTACAGCAAACATAAGGTGCTGACCCATGCTTGTAACTGGATTTGCTCCAGTCCGTGAGGACTGACGCCCTCCCCAGAATGTCAGGCCTGTCTCTGCGTGGAAGTAGCCACCCTTCCGCACTCGGAAGTTCTCTTCAGTCTGTGAAGTTTCCACTGTTCAGCAGAGCATTCTTCCCCCAGGGCTCTGCTGCGGCGTGTTGTGGTTGGCTAGTCAGTCGGGGGCACTGCCTGGTGCTGTGCTGAAGGACGGCAGTCTCTCCTTCTCAGATCCCTCCCTCTGCTCTTCCTGTCTTTGGGTTGGAGTTCAGGCTGGCGGTATTGACTGGGGAACATACATAATGACCAGAACGCTCCCACTACATGATGTGGGGGAGAATGCCCGAAATCCTCTGCTTTGCACACAAGGTG
Organism: Lepidochelys olivacea; assembly: GCF_965140295.1. Lineage (NCBI taxonomy): Eukaryota > Metazoa > Chordata > Testudines > Cheloniidae > Lepidochelys > Lepidochelys olivacea. The sequence goes on from NC_140430.1 coordinate 1,918,379, forward strand.
TTGAGCTTTGTGGGGTACATGGTTCTAGTCACAGATCCCCCCCACTGTGGACATTGGCTGTGCATTGGGTGCTGGATCTGGGAGTTCCACCTCTGCTTATGCATGTTACATGCTGTAGGTTGCCTTCATTGTCTTGTGGAGGAGCTGCCAGGCACCCTCCAGTCTTTCAGAGACTGTTATATTTAAGCCTGACATAAACCTGGCCCCAAACCCTTTGTGTGCGTGTGCAAAGGCAAGCCACTGTTTTACTGCACCAAGGGGCAACATCTTCCAGGTGCTGTTGCCAGAGTTTGGTTGCAGCTGAAGTTAACCCTTCAAACGCTGGCTGAGATCACAATGGTGTGGTCAGCCTTATTTCACCTTCCTCGTTTTCCCCTGAATTTCAGCAGCTGCCAGCTGGCTGGGTTTCTTCCCCTCTTCTAAACCTGCTTTCTCAGGAGCTGCACTTCAGATCGCCACTGTGAACTGGTCTCCCCTCCCCCCACATAGATTTGCCCCTGAGGCAGAGCCGTCAAAAAATGAATACTTGTTTCTGAAAGGACCCAGCACAAGGAGCTTTTTTCTTTAACTAGAAGCCAGGCCATCTGGATTTTTCAGCAACAGACCGTTGGATTCAGATCTGAGAGTCCTCCTTCAGCGTGTGGACCTCAGGCAAAGCCACTTGACCTTTGTCCCTTAGCGAGCCCAGCTGTAAAATTGCGTAAAAGGCTCCAGCTGAGCTTCGCTGGGTAAACTAACTTACCTACTGAAGCAAGCCTGAGTTTGCACAGGCTGCCCAACCTGCTTTTCAGTTTGCCCATCGACCATACGGATGCCTGGAGTGCTGAGCCAGGAATGTCTGATAGAAACAGGTGGCTGCTTTAGCATGAGTGGGGGTGTGTGGAAGGAGGGTACAGCACAGGGCTAGTTCTCTAGGGTGTCACACGATGCACAACAAGGCTTCTGCTACCCCTGGAGATAGGCAAGGGCTGTTCAGGCCCCGCACCCATGGCTGGATAGTCATTGCTGCGCTCTGTCGGAGAATCCTTCCTGGAACACAGTGTGGGACAGCGCTAGCAGACTGCAGTCACGGGGTACAGTCTTTTCCTGTCCCCTTGCTTTCTGTACCACAGTCTGTCTGAACTGTGTCAACCGGGCAAGGTTAAATCACTTCTGGATCTTTTTAATCTTGTGCTTGTTCATTACTAGTAACTTTTGTGTTCTAAGCGTTTGTATTCCGGTAGTGCCTAGAGCACCCCAGCCAGGGTCAGGATCCTATCGCACTGGGAACAGAGAGCCTGTCTGCTCTGAATAGCTCACAGCCCTAGAAATGTAGGGCAGAAATGTATTTGTGCATTTGGTTTTTTCCCTCCTAAGCACAAAATACTTTACTTGTCATTATCGAATTTCATCTAATTAGGCAACACAGACACAGTGATAAGTAAACCGAGAAGCACAAATAGAACTTGCCTGCCTCCCTCCCCTCTAAGACACGGGAGAGCACGAGCATTTCAGATGTACTGTGCTTTATGCCCGCTTCCAAATGGGCAGTAGAATAAAGACCCTTCCCATTTGAAGCGAGTAAATCATTCTCAATGTGGAGCACGAAGTAGGAGCTTGATGGTTCTGATCCTCTGGGTACTAGAACTGCAGAGAAGCCCGTATAGCATGCTGTGATGTCAAACCTAGAATGTAGTGAGGAGAGATCAGCAGCTGAAATGAGCCTAAGTTAATGAAGTGGCTGGTAAATGTATTCGTAACATGCTGGCTGCCGCGCTAGGTAACTTGGTGTGTCTCGGGGTACAAACCGCGCCACTGTGGACAACTGAGGCGCAAGAGTGAGAGAAACCTGCTCCAGTAGAGAATGAGTGCAAAGCTAGCAGCGTTTATTGCAGAGGGGGCCTTATAGAGCAGGGAGCAGAATGGAGACCTGAGCTTTGTGCCTCACACAGGAGGGCCCCTCCCCATATGTATCTGAATCCAGAACGTGGGCATTGGCCTTTCCTCCTTTGCCTCCACAAAGTCTGAGTAACTCAGGTTACTCAAGTGCCCTTCTTCACATGGCCTGTTCCTTTGAGCAGCAGCTACAGGAAGTCCCTCCTTGTCTGCTCTTCAGTGGTTGAGCTGAGCAACTAAATGAGCTAACTGAAGAGCACTTACTCTAGTCTGAACGTGGTCATCACCTGAAGTTCTAGCTAGAGCTGCCAGTGCAGGCTGCCAGCTGAAAGTCTCAGGGAATTTTTAGTCTCCTAGCAACAGATACGCATCCAAGTCACAATACAACTTACAGGCAAATGAGGGAGCTTCATTGTGATCCTCTTGGTTTCTCCTTTGCTAGAAAGTTGTGACAGTCACAAAGGGCTTTGGAGGGGTCGTGCCGTGTACTTTGACATCTGTGGGCTGCTTTCTGTGTGTGGTGACAACTGGAGGCCAGAGTGGTGTCTTAGCTGTTAAAATCTTGAATGTCACACGTGTATGTGTGTGTTAAATCCTGAGCTTGTTGCTTCATTCGTAAGGTGTGTTCAGCTCTTAAAGTGCCTCTGTGATATGAGCAGAAGCATCAGCCTTCAGCCTGGGTGATTCGAGGAGAAAATCTCTTCCTCCAGTGCCTGCTGCCTTGCCATAGTGAAGGCTGGAACATTGCCGCCAACTGTTAGCTTTGGGGCTTTGTTGGGATTTCTTTAGTCTTCTTTCTGTTGATGCAGAAAAGCCATGTTCGGACCTTCTCAGCAGTCTCTCAAAGGTCTTCCCTCAAGCCTGCCATGTGGCCAGCCAGAACAGAGGGAATTTGCTTTGAATTTGAGTTTGTCACGTTTCATAACCAGCACAGTGAACTTTGCCTGTGCATCTGCCCCCCGTCCCGGTGAGAGCATGAACACAAATCACCTCTCTAACGAGGCTTGATACCAACACCGTCCACACAGAAGGAGATGGGGCAACGAGAGACTAAAAGGGTGTCCCCTGTCATTCTTCAGCTATAATCCTAGAGCTCAGCTCCTACTGACAAATGGTTCTGGAGGGAGCATTGCCTAGTGGTAAGGTCAGGGCCTTGGCCATCAAGACTTCTGGGTTCTGCTCTTGTGCTGCCACAGACTCAGCCTGACTTGAGCAAGTCACGGAACCTCTGTGGCCTAGTTTCCTCATCTGTGAAAAGCGGGTTTTGCTGATGCAGGTGTCCAGAGCACAGCTTTGTGCAGTGGCTTTACCATTCTCCCCTCCCAGGTCGCGCGGGGACTGCACCGGTACCCAGCGGGCTGCCCTGGCAGCTAGCACAGTAACTTATGTGGGCCAAAGTGGAATTGGGTTTTGTGGTGCTAAAAAAATTCACACAAAACTCTCGAACTTCCAGACTAAACAGTACCATGAGAACATTAAGGTGCGTGCTAGCCTTCAGTGTCTGCTCCAGGCCGGGACAGGTTGCGGTCATAGGAACACCGGCTTTCTGCTGCCATCTGCTGGCCTGTTCTCTGCCAATTCTGGCCAACATCTAACTGGAGAGCTTCCTGCTTCTGTACTGTATGCAGCTGGCCACGTAAAGGGAGGGATGCTTTTGCTGTCTGTTTTCCCCCAAAAAAATCCTTGCTTTGAATTCTGGGTTATTTGTTTGTGAACTCAGGCTCTTGATCAGACCTTTTTATTCCTGTCACCTTCTTTTCTTAGCCTCATGGACCGCGAGGTGGCGCTACTGGCTGAAATGGACAAAGTGAAAGCAGAAGCAAGTAAGATGTTTTATTTTTTAAAAGTGGCTCATCTTAAAAGCTGGTGCGGTTCCACTCTAACAGCAAGTTGGACAGACACTGCTCCAGGGAGAGCAGTGTGTATAGTACATTGTCTGACTTCCGTCATTCCCAGGTAAACTAACTACACACACACAAAAAGAAAAGGAGGACTTGTGGCACCTTAGAGACTAACCAATTTATTTGAGCATGAGCTTTCGTGAGCTACAGCTCACTTCATCGGATGCAAAAAGCTGATGCTCAAATAAATTGGTTAGTCTCTAAGGTGCCACAAGTACTCCTTTTCTTTTTGCGAATACAGACTAACACGGCTGTTACTCTGAAACCTGTCATTACACACACACACACACTCTCTCTCGTACACTTACACACTTTTAAAAGTTTCTCTCTACAGGTTAGGATGACATTTAGCTGTTAAAGGGACACAAATCAAAGTTGGTCACAAGCTACATTTGTTTTGTGAAGTTTGTTGGGCTTCAGTGCTGTAAACATTCTAATTCCAATGGAAAGTTTCTTTTAAACAAGCATCTCTTTGTAGTGGTTGCAATCTGACCATTGTATAAGAGCATTACAAGAATAAAGTGAAATTCACTAGCCTATTTTTATGTTCCAGTGAGAGAAATGAGTGACACAAATGATGAACAGTCAAGTAGATATAAGATCCTTTCAGTTTTAATAATCTGGGGTGTTACAAAGCTCAGGAAATATTTTTAACCAGATGAAGTCTCTTTAAATATTTATACCTTTCTTTATACAACTACTATTTTTTGTACTGGGTCTTAATGTACCAGGTTTGTTTTTAATCTGGCTGAAACTTGCAGCGCCACCAAGACTTTACCTTAGCTGGTAACCGAAAGTTTTGGTTAACTAGTCTAACACACTTGCCAAAAGACAGACTCTGGCTTGTGGTTGGGTATTAAACAGTTTCTCCAGATCATTGCTTTCTCTGCGGTGCACCAGTTCCAAAGGTTGTTTTGTGCTAGGAAGTAGGACCTTGGCTGCACAGAACGGGTAGGCTGAAGCTGAGAGCATAAATTCCTCTTGGATGTCCTCTATCTCCGTCCCTGGTGGTGTACTGAAAATCAGCTCGGCAGCTGCCTGTCAGTGCAGGCGGTCTGGGGTGATCAGAAATGAAGTGGGATTGGGCGAGAGAGAGGCTCTGTTTTCGTGTGCATACCAGTGAAGATGTTGGTGCTGTTGAAGCGCTTAGGATTTAATAGAAACAAAACGCAGATCTGTTCTGAAACTCACTTTCCAATGGCTTCCCTAGCGAGGCGCTCTGGTGGTCAGAAACCGTTAAAATCTGGACAATGTAGTTAACATGTAGATTGTAGTGCTTGAAAGTTCCATTTCTCAACCCAGCACCCGGCTGTGCTTAACCGAGCACCCAGACGGACCGCTAAACCTTATGTGTACCAGTGAGGTGCTTTGCAGACTGACTCTTCCTTCAGCATCAACTCTACATAAGCTTCGGTCTCCCTTTCATTACCTTTCAGTGGAAATCCTGGTCAGCCGACAGAAGAAAGCTGGGGCGCTAAAGAAGATGACTGATGTCGCTGTGCGCATGTCCGAGGAGCAGTTGGTAGAGCTTAGAGCTGACATAAAGGTGAACTTTTCTACTCCTCCGTCCTGTTACAACAGGGCACTGGCCTGAGGGCTCTGACCCCGGGCCTGTGTTCGGGATGAATGTCCTTCCAGATATAGCGTAATCAGATGTTGGCTATGCCCAGTCAGACAGAAGTGAAGTGACCATTGAAGGACACAGAGATTTAAAATGGAGTCAAGGTGAATATTTGGGAGTTCTCCGCTCCAGTCCGGTGTATACATAAGGTCACACTGCTCGTCTTATGCAGAAGCACATTCAGAGCAGCACCCGTGTCTGTAAATCTTCCGTTTCTTTTCAGCGAGAAATAGTAGTTCCCAAAATACATTCACTCCTAGCGGCGCTCATGCACAGCGTGGAAGATTCAGCAGACTTTGCCCTGCATTTTTTCTTTTAGCATTTGGTTGGCAAAATACTGGCTTCAGCAAACAAAGGGCCTTTTGGTTCTTAACACCACTTAGCTTAGTTCAGCTTTTAACCATTTTGAATTGGCCCAGAACAGGGCTTCTGGCACCTCGTGAGCCTTGTCCACGTGGGTTTGCCTGGCAATCTCCTGCTAGGGCTGGCAGCTGATGGTTTTGGGTTGATGTCACATCCACCAGTGTCAGCAGGCACCTGACCAGTCCCCGATCAGTCCCATTGCATTCAGACTTTTACCACCAGAGGTCAGTAAAATGTTATCTACAGGCTGAATTAAAACCCAGTCTGAAAGTCAGATCACCGGGTCTGCTACGTTCTCCCAGCAACAGTCCAGCCTAGACCAGCTTTGGTTTTCCCCCAGTTGGACTACTGCTGCCAACAGCATCCAAAGCAGATTCGCGAGCCACCCTGAGTTCCGTAGGGTGGAGAGCAGCAGGTTGTGCCCGCTCTTAGATTGCGTTTCCTGGAAATGTTAACTTCTGGTGGGAGGCTGCAGACGCCTGTTTGTTTGCACGTGTGTAGGTGGAACTGATGCAGCAGAGCGCCGAGTGACTCGTGGTGTTAACGATCCCCTTTCTTGGCAAGGCTGTCAGAGCCGTGCCTGACCTGAGGCTCTGTTTCCAGGCGAGGGAGAAGGCTCTTATCTCGACTTCCCCTCTTACGCGCCAGTTTGTCACCAGGCATTAGCATAAAGATTGTATTAACTTGCAAGTGTTTTCTTTCCCATTAAGCACTTTGTCAGCGAACGCAAATATGATGAAGACCTGGGCAGAGTGGCACGATTCACCTGTGACCTGGATGCAGTAAAAAAGAGCATCAACTCGTTTGGGCAAGGTGAGCTGGTCTGAGGCTATAAGTGAGAAGGTGCGTGTGGCAGAGGGTGGGCAGGTATGGACAGGGACAGGTACTGTTGCAGAGGAGAGAGTTCAGAGGGGCCCCTGGATTTAAACCAGGGGCCAGTGGTATAGTGTTGTCTGGGGGGGGTGGGGGGGGCTCTCTGCTCTGGAAGAAGCTTCCCCTCTGTTCAGAATAGCCAGTCTGTTGACCTTCTGGGCATGCTGCAAAGCCCCTGTATCTTTACCCAGTGCGGTGGGCAGTGTGCTTTGGGGCAAGCCCAGATTGGGGGCTGGGGAGGATAGTGGTCTGCCGGCCATTTAATGCTTGTGCTTAATTTATGGTGGGAGAGCATCTTTGGCAGGGACCCCTTGTAACCGTATGTATAAATTTAAGAACATGAATAGCATTGACAATGTGGTGTATTACCAGAGTCTGTCCAGATCCTATTTAAACACCACAATGGCTCTTCAAAGGCTGGTCAATTCTCTCAGGCCCTTAAAGTCATGCAGGAGCTAAGTGGTCTCCTTCATCAGGAATTTGCTTAGTTTGAGGAAGCAGGGACACGTCTCGTGATGAAAGCAGGACCTGATCCTGCCGGCTTTCGCTGGAGTTTGCGGTGCTTTCCGGGTCCAGCCCCTCCAGTGCCAGTCAGGGCCCTTTCCCGGCGCGTTCTAACACCGAGATGCTGACCCTGGCCAGCCGACCTTTGGCACAGATCGTAGGTGAGTCAGCAGGTGAAGAGATAGTGTAACATGTCATGGAGTGAACAGGGCAGCCGTGCTGTAGCCCACAGTAGGTGAGATTCAAGGGGCATATGTGTGCGTGTGGAATTCCTTTACACCATCCTTCATTGTGTTTCCATTTCAGTTTCCCATCCAAAGAACAGTTACTCAACCAGATCGCGGTGCAGCTCCGTCATGTCCTTGAGCCCAAGTGATCCCTCCACCCCGGAGTGTGCCTCTGCTCCCAGCCTTCCCACAGCAAGCAGGAAGCCCCCGTCCTCGGCAGAAACACCTGCAGCCGGAGCCAGCGCCAGCAGCCGTCCATGCCAGCCTCACCGAGAGGTAGGTGACGACTTCACAAGAGAAGCGTTTAAATACGGCATGGAGCTCACCACCAGCTCGGGGCTGTTTCCTCTCTCTCTAATGGGTCCCTCCTGCCAAGTGCCAAAAGGGCATTTGTCTTGCCTGGTGCAGACTGGGCAGTGGCAGTGTGTCCAGGCTCACAAGGCAGGAGGGCATGATAAAAGTCCAGGGCATCCAAGCATGGCTGGAGGAACCTTGGCTTGTCTCAGCTTCTCTGAGAGCAGCACCACCTACTTCTGCAATGGCAGCTGTTGGTACGAAGTCTGCCACAGCTGCGTGCTGCAACATCTCCTGGGGAGGAGCACGTCTAAGCCACCACAACACCCGCCTGTCTTCTGAGACAATCCCTTGAGGTGCCACTGGTCTAGGGGGCTTCCAGGGTGGCTGGAAAGGCGGTGGCTGGAGAGGGGATAGTAATCAGCTTGAGGATCATCCAGGGCCTTGGCACGAGCGGTTCATAGATCTCTGCTGCATGTAGCTTGCACTTTGCAGCTGCTGGCTCTGCTAATCTCCTCTCTCCAGTCACTTGCCAGCCCTTCTTTCTGTTTCAGGTCTTCCAGGGTAACAGGAGACAAGGCCAGGGCTACCGGACCCAAGGCCAGCGCCATAACGGCCCCTCCAATCCAGGAAGACACGATAGTACGAACCGGTACAGAAATGGGCCTTGGTATCAGTCCAGTTCCAGGTCTCAGAATTCCCAGTTCCGACCTCCAGGGATTGCTGCTGACCCTGGCCAGACTCATTCCACGGGAACCAGTGGAACTGGTGCTGCCTCCCTGGCGAGCCAGCCCATCCCCTCAGCACAGGTGCATCCAGGCGCACCCACCACAGACATCAAGGGGCTCCCACAACGTAAGCCAAGGTCAAGCCAGCCTGAAGAGGCGAATTCCTGAGTGGATCCAGATCTCCATTCCCTCTGGAGACTCGGCTTGATAACTGGACTGTAGGAAACTCCTAGCTAGAGCTATTAACAAAGGAAAGTTTACACTCCTCTCTTGTGCCACGTTTTTCTCTCCTCCCTTATACGTTTCCTTAATTTTCTTCTCTTTGTGGAAGCTACTTAATGCGTCTCCCTACGCGCTACTGCCGTGTGCCAGGTTCATGCTTTACTGGGAACACACTCTGCTGCTGCCAGATCTGTGGCTTCCCCTGGGAGCTCCCGGGACCTCCATGGCTCCTTTTCCTTCAGAGTTATCCACAGAACCCCAGGCAGAATCCGAGCCAAAAATAACCTCCCAGTTGTGGCCCTGGGTGAACCAACCTGTGGGTGGAACCTCAGCCCCCAGCCAGCTCTCACTGGTAACAGCACACAGTTCATGCTGGCAGTGAAGAGGGTCGCTGTGAAATGAGTGCTGGGGCTTCAGCTAGGGTAGCTGCTGGTCAGATTGGAGAGAGCCGTGTGGAGTCTGCCTCACTTTCCTTGGAACTCACCTGAATCTCAGCACAGCCCAGGCCGACATTGGCCCCCCGAATCCCAAACCCTTGCTCGGGACCCTTCCATGGAGCCAAGCAGAGTTGTGAAGGCCCACGCACACTTCCTGTATAAATTTAGATGTTCCCTATTTTTAATGTTGGGGGGGGGATCTCTTTATTTTATTCACCCCCTGCCCGTCCCTACCCTATCTTGTCCCTAAACTAAATTTATAACCATAACACTTAGCAGTGCTAATCCTAGGTAACACCAGTCAGAGATTGCTCCTGGCATTCTTCATAGTTGTACAAATAAAGACAGTGCTGACGATGGGCATGTTGAACTGTTGTTGTCTGTGCTTTCCTGCAGCAGGGATGGTTCAGTCGCTCCCAAGCTCTGAAAGGATGGGATAATGAGCTTTCTCTTCTGGGGTGAGTGATGGGGACTGGAATCAGGTCTCTGATCGCGTATTCTCAGGCTTACGCAAAATGAGTTGGAGAAACTGATGGGGCTGAAATTCCACATGGGTGATTCGTGTCCTGTTTGTAAGGACAGTAGAAACCCCCCCAGGCTTTGCAGTGACTGCAGCATAATCCCACAGCGGGCTTGTCGACTAGGGTTTGCACCACCCCAGCGCTGGCCGGGGTCATCAGCAGGTCTGAGGTGAAGTGCCTAGAATTCAATGAAGACTGAAAATGCCTCATCCCTCGCCTGTTTGTGACAAAATCTGAGCTGTGGCATTGCAGATCAGACAGCGAATGGGAACTCCCAGCTTCCTTCCAGCTGGAGATCTATGCTGGGTTGGAGGAGGCTGGGCATTGTGGAAGGAGGAACAGCGTCCGACTCTTGAAACAGGGACTTCATGTGGAGTCCACATCTGGGTACTTTGACAGTCCCTCTCCCCCGCCTCAAAGGGAGATGCTGACAGCAGCAAAGTCTCTGTGTGCACACTGATACGTGAATTACAGCACGGTGGTCATAAGCTCACGAAAGCTTATGCTCTAATAAATTGGTTAGTCTCTAAGGTGCCACAAGTACTCCTTTTCTTTTTGCGAATACAGACTAACACGGCTGTTACTCTGAAGCATGGTGGTTGTGATTGCACCAGAGGTAGTGATTTTCTTCGAAGTCCTCGTTTCTGGGTGTCTAGAACATCCTTAACCATTCCTTTGGTGGTGGAATTTCTTATGCCTAGCAGTTAAGTCCGTTCAGGGTTTGAGTCTGCAGATATTTTTATTAAATAAACCCCCTACTTCGGAGCTTTAAATATTCTGGTGGTGTCTATGATCGGATAACGTGGATGGCTCCAGGCTGTTCAGCGTGCCGTCAGCTGGTGAAGTTTGAAAGTGTGCTGTTAAAAAACCCAGTTAAATGTCTGTAAAGTAACACACGTGCAGCCCTTTGGCATGCCACAAGCTCCTCAGAGGAGAGCCTAGGTCTGACCTGGAGTTTCTTTGTCTACACGTGTTTAAAAATGTGCCTTCTTTCCTAGTGTAGACTTGGCCTCAGTCTAAGAACATCTTGGCTTGGCCACAGCAACCTTCTCCACCCAAAGGCACAGGGTATGTTAGTTACCGCCTGGTTTGTGCTGCTGGCTGTGTGTGTGGTTCCCCTCCGCTCTGCTCACACCCAGTCAAATGCAAGGCATCAGGAGAGCCGAGGGAGGGGTTCTCTGACAGCAACTTTTGGGATCAGCTGCGTAGTGTTTGGGTTTCCAGTGCTAGTCATCCAAGTATTTGAATGGAGACTTCCCCACTCCCAAATATGTGACAGGGTCCCCTTAGCTCCAGTGTGTTTGAGACGTGCTGATGAAAAGCTCTGTGCGAATGGAATCCCATTTGCTTTCTGCCCCCTTTTGAGTCTCCAAGGCCTGATCCCTCCCTCTTGCCCCCGGGAGCTTTCATCAATCAAATCGCAGGACTACAAACCCAAAGCACTCGCTCCCTTGCTCCGTTCTTCGCGCTCTCCTGGGTTAATGCTGCTTTTCGCTTGCCGCGGCTTTCCTGGCATTTGGGAGCAAATCAACTTGACAGCCACACCCTCCCCTTCTCTCCCATCCCTGAGTCACTGCAGGGGGGCGGGAGCGGCTGGAAAGGGATTTCGAATGACTCTTCGGGCCTGCGCTGAGGGACCTATTTGAGAGGCAGTGTGGCTGATCTGGTACTGCCTAGGCTCCTGGGTTCTATTCCCTGTCCCCTCCGACTCAGCGGGGCCTCAGCCAAGTCTCTTCGCTCCTGCTTCCCTACCAGTGAAAATGGGGACCGGTTACCTGCTTTGTGCAGCACTCCGAAGCGATGCGGGCGCTAGGAATGTGTGGAGCTGGCCCCAATTTGTCCTTGTCTGTGCAGACAGCAGAGCATGGAATTGTCAACAGCTGAAGGCCTTTACGTTCTTCAGAGGAAACCCCTGCCATGCAAAATCTTTCTGTTCTTTATCTCCTCAGAAGTGTTAAGGTTCCCCCTGGTTTCCAATTCAGACTGGTCTTTCTGGTCATAAATTAACGCCATTAAACCAGCCCTGGGGGCTGCACAGATGTTGCTGCCACTGGCATAGGTACACTTCGCTGCAACAGAGAAGGTGGCTTGAGGGGAGTCCTGAGCAATTGGACATGAACGTACATCTCTAGTAAAGACCCTGTGGGCTCCTCAGTGCACAGGACGGTGAAGATGAGAGCACGGTTAATCGAGATCGCTAGATTCTCCTAGCCGTGCTCAAGCTGTCACCAAGGGCGCACCGCTAAATACGTTGTTTTTAAGTGCAGGGTTTTTTTGCAATTATTTTTCACTCTTCTATCTAATCACAGAAATAATCGTAGGTGCCTCAGTTTTTCAAACCCTGAGCATAAAGCCCCTCCCAGCACTTAAAAGCCCCCCAAATACTCCTGGGGTTTCTGCAACACTTTAGGCTCTTAATTTTTTTTAATCCATGATTTTTGTGTGTTGTGAAGGGAGGAGAGATTCTCTTCACAGGGTGGAGACAGAAATCGCTGTCCTATAGGCTGCTCATCTGCTGGCCTCAACGCACTTCACAGAGGGTAGTGGTGTTGTCCCCATTTTAAGGATGGGAAAACTGAGGCAAAGTCCAAGTGACTTGCTCAGGAGTCAGAGGTAGAGCCTGGAATAGCGCCAAGCACTCCTGAGTCCCAGCTGAACACCCCATTCCCCTCGTTAAGGGAATTTAAACTGGCCTTCCTTCTTACTAATCTCCCCTTGCAGTTCCAGTAAGCGAATGTCTGTACAAAATCTCACTTTTCATCACTGCGTTGCTTTGGGTTTTGCCCTCAAGGCACCAGCTGCAGACCGAGAGAGTGGGCTGGTCAGTGTGTCTTCCTGACTTTCATGTGTTCTGGGTCTCCAAAGAAATTCCGCATCTCTGCTCCTAACTAGGTTTGTAAAAATCTTTTAAAGCCACCAGAAAGGGTGGGTGGGCTCTGCTCCTCCTGGGAATAGCCCTGCTTGGCCGGCAGGGCCCAGTGCTTGGTGTGCAGACCTGGGGGAGGGTACAGTGGTAACTTCCCATGGCCCTAACCCACATTCGTGCCCCGTTGTGCCGGGGGCTGCACAGTCAGTCTCTGCCCTGAGGGGCTCATGGTATAAATAGACAAGGGGAAGGAGGGGAAGTGACTTGTCCAAGGTCACCTGCAAACTCGGTGGCAGAGCCAGGTCTAGAATCCAGGGCCCCTGAGCCCCAGTCACGTGCCCTGCGCAGTGGCCTGCTGCGTGTCTATTCCAGGGAAATCCCTGCCCGTGTGTTTACATTTAGTGCCAGCTGCTGGAGCGAGGCTCGTTCTGAGTGCAGGCCTGGCCCCCGGGGCCTGTTGTTCTCACCCAGGTCCTGAGTCTAGTGCCTGAGAGACTGGGCTCAGTCTCGGTAATGTGGAAATCTCCCTCCTGTCTAGGTTCTTATCCCACCCGCATCTGAGCAGCGCCACCCCCTTCTCCCTCCAGCACCCGGCGCTAACCCCGGGGCTCCGAGTTCTCAGGCCAGCAAGCGGCTGCTGCCCGCAGCTTTCTCTGCTCGAGTGGGAACAGCAGCTGGGGAGGGGTGTTTTGGAGACAGGGGGCTCACCTGACCTGGGAGACAGGGGCACATACTTAAAAAGCGAGCCCTGTCGGCTTAACCTCAAAACCCAGCCCACGTGGGACGCCGGAGAGCGTGCTGGGGTGTGTGTTGGAGGAACGTGATCCCCCCTCGGCACTTGGGGGGCAGGGATTGAGGCCTCTTGCCCCCGCCTGCTGCTCTGCCTCTGACACCAGCTGCCTCGTTCCCGGAGCAGCCTGAGCTGCCTCTTCTTCTCTCCCGTTTCATGGCCTAGCTGGCTCGCCCACGGTCCAGCCCACGCAGCGCGCTTGGGATTACAGCCTGCCCTGGCTGACAAAGGCTTTCTCCAAAGGTGGGTGCCCACCCAGCCAGCAGGGGGTGGCATGGGGAGCAGGAGGCAGGGTGGCCCCCCCGCCTCCATGCTGGCACCATGACTGAGCCGAGCTGGCTTGGCTCAGCCCCGCGGCACAGGGGAGAAGCTGCTGCCTTGAGCGTCAAGGACGAACTGTGACGGGTCTTCTCTGTTACTGCTAAAGATGTCGGCCCTGGAAGCCAGGAGGGGCCGCTGGGTGTGTGTCTGTTCTGAGCTCCAGCCAGAAAACCACTCAGCAGTTCCCGCTCCGCGTGCAGCCCATCTCCAGTGTGAGCTCTGATGGGGGCCGTTCCCAGGCCTGGGGTTTTGTCCTGCCTTGGTCGGACTCCCACGTTACAGAGCCCTTGGCTTCTAGCCACGTGCCAGGCTGCCACATGTTGCAAACAGAGCCAGGCCCTGATCCTGCAAATGGATGCAGGCTGAGTCTCCCCGCCGGCCTATGGGTCCGCAGCGATCAGCTTGCTGGGGTCGGGGTTATGACCCGGTCCCTGGCCTGTAGGGCTCAAAGGGAACGCTGTGGAGAGAGGGCTAAGTGGGGGCAGGTTTGAAGGAGAAGAGGAAGGGGACTCGCAGGTTAACAGCAGTGAGGGTCCCTAATCTGCCACCTTTACAATTCCAGGGATAGCCACAGTGAAGGCTGCAGTTTGGCCTGGAGACAGCTCTTTGCTAAAGCAGGAATTGCCGGGCAGCTCCCAGCCAGGCCCATCTAGCTCGGTGTCCTACCTCCCCCAGATCAGCACCCGCTGCTCCAAAGGAGGTGCAAAAGACCCTGCAGTGGGAAGCCCTGGGCTGGGCTGACCTGCCCCTGGGGCAGTTCTTCCTACCCTCCTCCCCCTTCCCCAGAGTGAAGGGGATAGACGCTTGGTGTGATGCAGTAGGGAGGCGGTTGGATTTGCCCTGGGAATGTTAAAGGGGAGTTTCATTGGGGATGGGAGGCTTCCCTTGAGGGAAGATACCTGAGCCAGGAGGGGGGTTGGGAACTGGACAAAGGCTGGGGAAGGAGCAGGTGAGAGGCTCGGGGAGACAGCTGGAGGGGTTTCCAGTTTTGGGAGTTGGCTGAGGAAGAGGAGGGAGCTCCCCAGGTCAGGGTCTAATCTCCCTGCCCCCCAGAAGGGCTGGACGGAGGGGTCCTGTTTTTATCTACAAGCTCTGGTTTGGACTGTGTTCCTGTCATCTGTAATAAACCTTCTGTTCTATTGGCTGGCTGAGAGTCACCGTAACTAGCAGGAAGTGGGGGTGCAGGGCCCTGACTCCCCCTCACCCTGTGACCCTTGGGCAGTTCAATCCAGTCTGATGTCCCAGTGGATGTTTCCATCCAGATCCACGTCTCATCCTGGGTTGTTTTTTGTATCCTGCTACACTCTTGCTCTCTTGTGGCAGAGAGTTCCACAGGCCAGTTGTGGGCAGATTATTCCATAACACCCCGTAGCCGGTTTCTTGTGGCTTCCTCTGAAGCAGCTGGCGCGAGAGACCGGCTACTCAACGAGGTGGACCCCTGCTCTCATCCCGGCGGGCAGCTCCTGCATCAGAGAGACCCGACCGCCTCCCTGCTACCTCGAGTGGAGCTCTGAGGCAGTGAGGACCCAGCCCCGGGGCTCAGGTGGGGGCAACCAATGGTGTGATTCTTGGGCTGTTGCTCACGGAAGTGAAGAAATACCAGCTCCGAGCCCCTGGCTCTGTGGGCCGCGTCCTTAGAGCTCTGGGGGGCTCCCCGAGGACCAGAGCCTGGCGCCAAGCCCAGTTCGGGCAGGAGGCTCCTTTCTCCCCGGGATCGCCTGGGTAACTTGTTGCCAGGAAACCACCTTGGGCTTGATTCTGAGCTTCTCGAGGGGAAGCCTCCGGTAGTGTCGGGCTGGCCCCCCAGGTGGGTTAGAGCAGCCCTGGATCTGCACTTCCAGTTCCCGCCCTGGGCCCAGGTAGCGCCCCTGCCCTCCTGCCAGACCCCTACACCAGCTCCCTGTGCCATGGGGCTTCCACCCCCCCTTCACCGCCAGGGCCCAAGGGTACCAGAGAACCAGGCCCTGGACCCTCGCTGTTCGGCCCTGGGCCTGGGAACTCCTAGCACAAAGCCCCAGGAGGCTGGATTTGATTTGCCCCTAACTTCCCCCTGCAGCCTTGGTGGAGCCAGACACCGCGTGTCGCTCATCCTGGGCGAACGCCCCAGCCCAGCCCAGGCCAGCCCCAGCCCAGCCGGGGCTAGTGCCCCAGGGTGGGGGGCGCACGGGCTGCTGGTAGCACAGGACCGCCCGGCGGTGTGTGCTCGGCGCTGCACGGCGACAGGGGAAGGCAGGGTCCTGGGGTTTACATCATTCCCGGCCCTGCTGCTTTTGAAACCTGGCAGAGCCAAATGCGACCCGATGCGACCCCAGCGCCCGCTCCCCGTGGT
This sequence comes from Lepidochelys olivacea, assembly GCF_965140295.1. Lineage (NCBI taxonomy): Eukaryota > Metazoa > Chordata > Testudines > Cheloniidae > Lepidochelys > Lepidochelys olivacea. Next base: position 1,934,251 of record NC_140430.1, read on the forward strand.
GGGGCTGGGACCCCCCCTTTGCCATAAGCACTGGTGGGGTGTGGGAGAGGATGATGCGGGGGGGGGGGCTCTGCTCTACCCTGACCAGCCTGGAGGAGTGAGGTGGGCTGCACCAGGGGGTGCTGGCCAAGGCCCGGCAGACCGATGCTCCCCAGTTTGCTGGGGGGTTGCCCTGTTTCTGCTCAAGGATGGGGAACGAGCCTGGCCCCTCCTGCATCCTGCCGCTGGGGGGCACGGCGCAAAGAGGGGTCCCCTGGGGTCACGCACCCCCCATGCCCGTCTGTGGCAAAGCCAGGGGAAGAACCCAGGAGTCCTGACTCCAGCCCCCCCAGCTGGGACTGGAACCCAGGAGCCCTTGGCCGGGGCGGCCCGATGCCTGTAACCGCGGAGCAGGGGGCGGCTCTGCCCCTCCGCCTGTGCCGCTGGCTTGGGGGCCGCCCGGCTGCGGGGTAGCCCCGGCCCCGGCCCCGGCCCCGCCCCAGCCGGGCTCCCGGCGGCGCCGAGCCGAGCAACTTCGGCGGCGAGCCCCGCCCGGGAGCGTTTCCACGCGGCTCCGGAGCCAGGGCGGCGCGGCGGGACTGAGCTGCCCGGGGCAGCCGCGCTGGGAGCCGGGGAGGGGGCGCGGGGCTGGCCGGGGGCGGCGCCCCGGGCGGGCGCCGACGGGCGGGCTCGGAAGCGCGGCGGAGGCGGGACGCGCTGAGCTGTGCCCTGGCCGGGGGCTCGGGAAAAGCTCGCCGGGGCCGGGGCTTGCGAGCCCGGGATTCTCCGCTCGCCCCGGGGCTGGGCCGGTGCAGCGGGGCGCTGGGGCGGCCCCTTCCCGGGGCACTGGACGGTGCGGCCGGCGGCTCTGCTCCGGGGCGCTGGGGGAGCCCTCGGCTCGGGCCCCCCCGCTGGGCCGAGCGACTCGCCCCTCCCCCGCCAGCACGGCCCGGGGGGGTCGGTTATCCGCAGATTTAACCCGACCCCCCCCCGGGGGAGGGCGCGGCGGCTCCGCGGCTCGGACCCACTGCGGGATGGAGGGAGCCTTCCCCGCGTCCTGACATGCCCGCCGCCATGCGGGGGCTGCTGGCCCCCCAGAACACCTTCCTGGACACCATCGCCACCCGCTTCGATGGGACACGTGAGTCACCCCCCGGCGCCCATCGCCCGCGCATCCGGGCGTCCTGAGCGGGGGCTCCCCCTTCCAGCCCAGGCAGGGAACCGAGCGCTGGGACGGGGAGACGGGTCCGCCCGCGAGGGGGTTTCACGGCACTGGCCCTGGGGGGAGGAATCGGCGCCGCAGCCCCTGTGACCGTCTCCCTGGGACACGGGACGGGCTGGCTTGATCTGGGGGGTTGTTTTCAGCGGGACCTTCTGACTCCCAAATGCTCCTGAGGCTGAAGTAGGGTGATGGCCCGGCAAGCCTGGGGCCCCGCTGCCGGGCTGGGCCTGTCGGTGGCTATGCCCGGGGCGGGGGGGGGGGTGCGTGGAAGGCATTTTGCGCCAGATCCAAAGTCTGGCGAAATCCACCAGAGTCATCTGGTTATTGGAGTGTCTCCTCTTCACCCCCGAGCGACGTAAGTTACACCGGCCCACGCGGTAGCGGCCAGTGTGGACACCCGGCGCCTCTCGGGTGGGTTTGTCTCTGCAGGACCCGGACACAGGGGTTTTCCCCTGGCTGGGCTGTGGGGAGAGAACCCAGATCTCAGTGGCTGGCGCTAGGGGAACTTTCAGGCCAATTTCATTTGCTCGGAGGGATCGAAAACCCCCTTGGCCTGAGGCCAGGTCTGCTGGGCAGGGTCAGGCCTGGGAGCCAGGCCCCTCAGGGCTGCCAAAGTGGGTTCGTGGGCCTGAGAGCTCCAGCCGCAACCGCTGGCCGGTCCCCCAGGGATTTGGAGAAGCCAAGCCCGGAAGGTGGGGGAGGGGAGGGGGAACCCATAGGAGCGATTTAATTCCCCCCCAGCTGAGCCGAGTGACAATGTCTTTAGATCCTGTGTCTTTTAAGGGGCTTTTAAACTGGAGGTGCAAAGAACCCACCCGGCGATAATCTATAGATACACACGGCCCCCTTGTGTAATACTTCGTGACTTCACAGCAGCAGGGCTGGTCGCAACTTGAGCATTATCCCAGCCAACCCAGGCAGATCTCTCTGCTATAGACACACACAGACACAGCGACACACACACACAGCGACACAGCCACAGCGACACACAGCCACAGCGACACACACACAGACACACAGACACAGACACACACAGAGTGACACACACACAGCCACACACACACACAGCGACACAGACACAGCGACACACAGCCACAGCGACACACACACAGACACACAGACACACACACACACAGAGTGACACACACACAGCCACACACACACACAGCGACACAGACACAGCAACACACAGCCACAGCGACACACACACAGACACACAGACACAGACACACACAGAGTGACACACACACAGCGACACAGCCACACACACACACAGAGTGACACAGCGACACACACACAGCGACACACACACACAGCGACACACACACAGAGTGACACACAGACACAGACACACACACACAGATTGACACACACAGCGACACACACACACAGTGACGCGACACACACACACACAGCGACACACACAGACACAGAGCGACACACACACACAGGACACAGTGACACACACACACAGACACACAGAGCGACACACACACACACACACAGCGACACACACACACACACAGCCACACACACACACAGCGACACAGACACAGCAACACACAGCCACAGCGACACAGACACAGCAACACACAGCCACAGCGACACACACACAGACACACAGACACACACACACAGAGTGACACACACAGAGTGACACAGCGACACACACAGAGCGACACACACAGAGCGACACACACAGAGCAACACACACAGCGACACAGCGACACACACACACAGCGACACACACACAGAGTGACACACAGACACAGACACACACACACAGATTGACACACACAGTGACGCGACACACACACACAGTGACGCGACACACACACACAGTGACGCGACACACACAGACACAGAGCGACACACACACACAGGACACAGTGACACACACACACAGACACACAGAGCGACACACACAGACACACAGAGCGACACACACACAGACACAGCCACACACACACACAGTGACACAGACACAGCGACACACAGCCACAGCGACACACACACAGACACACACACACACAGAGTGACACACACACAGCGACACAGCCACACACACACACAGAGTGACAGAGCGACACACACAGAGCGACACACAGAGCGACACAGCGACACACACACACAGCGACACACACACAGAGTGACACACAGACACAGACACACACACACAGATTGACACACACAGCGACACACACACACAGACACAGCGACACACACAGACACAGAGCGACACACACACACAGGACACAGAGACACACACACACAGACACACAGAGCGACACACACAGACACACAGAGCGACACACACAGACACACAGAGCGACACACACACACAGAGCGAGCTCCTGTTATACTGGGTGCAATTCAAGGTGCAGCCAGCAACTTCCAGCGTGAGTTACAAACTCCTGTGAACCGGTTTGGCCCCTGCCCGCTGTGGCCCTTCAAGGAAAAACCCCAGATGTGGAGTTTCCACCCGACGCAGCTGCTATTTTCTTTTCTTCTTTGGAAACGTGAGACCCGGGTTTGCAAACCAGCGGCTCTTGACCAGGAGAAGTCACTTCCATCCCTCCCCGGGAGCCGGAAGGCCAGCGTCGCTGGTGGCCGGCCAGAGGCAGCCGGTGTCCCTGATCTCCCTCGCTGTCGAGTGGGACTGCACAAACGGCGTTTGCTCCTCTCCTCTGGGAAGAAAGGAGCAATCCTCTCTCGTAACGTCGGAGAGAAAGTAGAAACCAGGTCTGCGTGGCCCACAAGGGTCCTGGGGGATTCTCCAGCCCGGAGGGCGTTGGATCAAGGCCGGCTGGTTTTCTAGCTCTGCTCTGGGAATTACTTTGGGGCAGGAGGACAGACCGGACCACAATGGTTCCTTCTGGCCTTGAAATCTAAACCCAAGGAGCCGTCGTAACCGAATATGCACACACGGGCACAAGCACACACACACGGCGCTGTGCAGTTACACACCAGCCTCATCCACAGCGCCGTGTGTGTGTGTAGAGTTCCCACGCACCCGCGGCCGCTCCGCTCTTGGGCGTGTGGAGACCCAGCCTGTTGCTGGGGGCGGGTGTGCAATATGTGATCTTCACACTCACGCATCATTCTACTGCTCTGCTGCTGTGCACACGTGCGACTATGGACCATCTCATACCTCCCAGAGGGCTGCTGCAAAGCTGTGTGTGTCTGGTGGCATGGCCACACGAGTGAGTGTGTCTGCATACCACACACAATGCAGCACCACTCTTGTAATGACCCGCAATCGGCAGATATACACTTAGCCCGCGTAGCTTCTCTGAGTCCGTGTCAAGTGTGCAGAGGGGTAAATAGTTACATGTATGCACAGAGGATTCCTGCCCCAGGCGTACTGGAGGGCCTGAATCGTGTATGCAGAGCATGTGTGTACGCACTCACACAGTGTCGATGTGCATATGTACAAGATAGAAACAACACACAAACCTGCATGGCACGGACATTGACGGTGCACAGCCAAGCATTCTGAAGGTTGGAAATGCCAGAGGCCTGTGGCATTTCCACGCACACACACCCCCCCCCCCGAGCCCTGGCTCGCTCTCTGTGCTGGATGGCCTGTTTCCCGGGGCCAAGCAGGGCTACGCAGTAAGTGGGGCTGTCTGTAAGGTCACTGGCTCTTGAGCTGCAGCAAAGGAGGGTCTCATGGGTACGGCAGCTGAATGCTGCCCTGGAGAGCTGGATTCTGTCCCGGCCTCTGCCACCGAGTCCCTGGGCGGTGCTGGGCATGTCACTGACAGCATAAACGGTGGTAGGTCCTCCCCCCCCCCCCCCCCCCGCAGACGTCTCAGGTTCTGGGTGTCCAGTATTAGCCAGCTGGAGCCCGAGTTGCAGGAGTGTTGGCCGAGGAGCGCGGCCTGGCCTGGAGGAGTGAGCCCCAGGTTCGGAGTCAGGCGGTCCTGAGGGCTAATTCTGCCCCGATGCATGTGGTGGCTGGGGACAAGTCTCTGTTTGCCTGGCTCTCCGGGGGGGACCACGGTGCTGTCAGGGTCAGGGCTCTTGATGGGGCAGCGAGGGCACCTGAGGAAAGACCGGGAGGAAACAGGTGTCTCTGTTCCTCGCCACAATGGCAGGAGCTGCTGCCTGAGCAGGGTACAAATATTGAACCGTGACCTCATTCCCTGGGCCCTGCGTGTGGCCAGGGCTACCAGGCCCATGTGCTGGGCAGGGGGGTTGGCAGGAGAGAGCCCAGCTTGGGTCTCCCTGTTCCCCAGGCCTTTCCCGTGCACCTTGCAGCTGCTTCAGCCGGGACACGGGCCCAGCGCGGGGGAGTGTTCACGTCCCAGGAAGATTTTGCCCTGCTGATGACACAAGCTGGGGCTTAAAAAGTTGGTATCTCAGCCAGACCGGGCTGGAATTTCCGGGGACAAAGAAAAGGTACTTCCCTGGCCCCAGGGCGCTCTCCCTGCTGCCCGTCACTGGCCTGCTGCAAGCGACCGAGGTGGTTCTTATAAAGGAAGGGGTCGGGCGCGCTGAACACAGGGGTGGCGTCCAGCTCCGTCACACGGGGGGGTGAGAGAAGTCACACCAGCTTGGCCGCTGGGCTCTGGGTCCTGCTGGAGGGGTCTGTGTGCCCGAGGATGTGGTATAATCCCGCAGCGAGGGGGGCTCTCGGTCCTGGGCTGATGGGCGTCCTTGCTGCAGGCTGGGGTGGGTGGATGATCGGGTTTGAGCGAACGTTTCAGGCATCGTTTTACAGCAGCAAGTGGGTCCTTTGGGGAAGTTTAACGCTGTCCTCACAGCAGTCAGCCCTTCCTCTTCTGCTATAGTCCTGCAATGGATCCTTGGCCGTGCCGATCTCTGCGGGGGATTGGCACCTCACCCGCCAGCCCTCTGGCCTGGCTTCCTGAATTCAAACCCAGCCCCGAAGATCCCACCCCAGGTGTTCTGCAGAGCAGCGAGTGAGTTCAGCACCTCGGCCAGCTCCCCGGGTCCTTACAGCCCCGCAGGGCCAATCCGCGTTGTGGGAGGCCTGGGCCGGGCTCAGGCGCTCCCCAAATCCCCAGTAGAAACAGAGCTTCTAGGGATGGTGTCCCTGGCCTCTGTTTGCCAGAGCTGGGAATGGGCGAGGGATGGATCACTTGATGAGTCCCTGCTCTGTTCATTCCCTCGGGTGCCCCTGGCACTGGCCGCCGTCGGACAACAGGACACTGGGCTGGATGGACCTTGGGTCTGACCCAGTCTGGCCGTTTTTATGTTCTGAGCTTCTCTGTGGAGCTTGGAGCCCTCCGGACGTGAGTCTGGCTTGGAGTTCCTGGGGCCGGCAAACATCCGGCACCGGGACAGCTGGACTCGCGGTTCAGAATCGGAACTGGCTCCTGGGTTTGGTTCCCAGCTCTGCCACGGACGCGTCATCGCTCTGTACTTCAGTTTCCCCTTGTCACGGAGTCCCCGGGCGATGCTCGGGAACTGCTCCCCAGGAAGCCAGGCAGGACTCTGGGGAGTCTCCTCTCTGGGAGCAGCCTGTCTGCAGGACACACAGCTCACCCGGCTCCATCTTCCTGAGTCTGACCTCGGAGCATTCAGCCTCCTCTGCCCCTCCATGTGCTTCCCACAGCGAGTCCGCCCAGGCGGGGTCCTGGGGAAGCCAGAGGGTCCTGTCCCCCAACTCCACAGTCAGACGGGACTCTCAGCCAGCCAGTAAAACAGAAGGTTTATTAGACGACAGGAACATGGTCTAAAATGGAGCTTGTAGGTGCAGAGAACCGGACCAGGGCCCCCTGCTCACTGCAGGGCTGGCCTGAGGCTCCCTCCTCCTGCTTTGCCAGCCCAGAGTCTCCCCCTCCCTCTCCAGGGCGAATCTTGCAGTGGCATCCATTGGCTGCCCCTCGTGCCATGAGCGCGTCAGGCCTCAAAGTGAGGCCGGGTTCAGTTGAGTCGCTCTGGGGCTGGGAGACCTCTAAGCAAAACCCCAGGCCTTGCGGGGAGCGGGGGGGACTCACTACGGGGCACTCGTCCCTCCATCAGTGCCCCAGTGTGGCGCTAGGGGGCGCTGTGCAGCGGGGAGCGGCTCAGTAGGGGGCGCTCTCCCCTGGCAGTCAGCTCTGAGCCCAGGGCCGCGCTAGGGGGCCCGTGCTGTGGGGGCGGAGAGGGGCTCAGTAGGGGACTGACCCCACCATCCCCCAGTGCTAGGGGGTGCCAACTTTCAGATGAACGGTGTCTCGCGGAGGGGCAGGCTCCCGCCCCCAGCTCTGGCAGTTCCCCGTGCCCACGGGGCTGGGTTTGGGAGCGAAAGTCTGTGGCGTGTTCCCCCCTCCCCATGCAAAGCTACTCCCCCAGGCTGGGGCATATGCGTCCCCTCCCCCCCCAGCACCCGCTCTCAGCTGCAGGCCGCAGGACTGTGGGGAGACCAGCCCGGCCCCAGCCCTGAGCGAGCGCTCGCCCCGAGTTTGTTCTGCAGGCAGACTGGTTTCCCTGAGTAGGCGGAAGGATATGGTTATAGACAGCAGCACCTGGTGTCCCCGGGTATAAATAGCCCTGTGCTGGGGCCGGCCCTGGGGAAGCAGGAGCTGGGGGGGGCAGGCTGCATGACTGTCCCCCCGCCCTGCGCCCCCGCACATGCCGGCTCTCACGCACACGTGTGCTGCTCGCACGGGATCACATCCCACCCCAGGGCCAAGCCCCGTGGGGCCGAGCGGGTTCATCTGAGCCTGGCTGGGAGCAGCCCAAGCTGGGTCCTGGGGGAGGCCTGGCCTCTGCTCGGGGTGGGATGTAGGGGAGCCAGGTGGGAAAGGGGGGTGGGGGAAGGGGTGATTTTGTCTTAAACCCAGATGCCTGCAAGCTACAGGGAGCAACCCCGGCCCAGGCTCAGCCCCGGTCTGCTGATTTTGTCCCTGAGGTGAAGCTCTGAGCTGGGGGGTGCCTGGCTGGGGCTGGGAGCCAGGATGCTTGGGGTCTAGGCCCTGCTCTGGGGGGCCGCGTTCAGAGCCCTTGGAGCGGGAGACGTGGGGTCCGTTCCCAGCTCTAGCGCTGACCTGCAGGGTGACTTTGGACAATTCCCAGCTCCTCTCTGCCTCAGTTTCCCCATGCTCCAGACACTCTGCTTCTCCATGCCCCCTTCCCGGCTGGCTGGGGACGGAAGGCAATCGTTGCTCAGGGAGCTGGTGTGCTAGAAATACCCGAGCCCCCTTCCCCCCCCAGCTTGCAGTGAGTAACATCAGCAGGCAAATTACAGAGCAGGGCCTGGCGCCCGCAGCACCCAGCCATGCTGCTCGTGGGCACACGCCGTGCTGAGCTCGGCTGTCAGCCTGGGGCAAGCAGGGGTGTAGTGAGGAGCCGGCCAGGCCCCAATTCCCTTGGAATTGTCAGGGGGTGCAGGTCGCTGAGCCCTGAGACGAGCCTGGGTTTCAATGTGGGGGGCCCCCGGGCTGGGGTCAGATCCCCGGAGGCGGGTTCCCCAGGCGAGGCCCAGGAGCCTGGGTGTAAACAGCGGAGACTGCGCACGTGGCTCCGGGGCTCCCGCAGGCCGCACCCGCGTGGGGTGATGCCAGACGCTCCGGGCTTTTCCCTGCACCCTTCTCAGCCCCAAGCCCGGGGGCAGCTGCGGCGGAGGTGGGGCACGGCCGCGGTTTAGTGGCACGTGGCAACGCCGCCCAGGGACTGCTCAGTGCTGAAATGCTCCCCACCCCTGGGACGTAACCATCTTGCCCAGGGGCTGTGGGTCAGACTGCGGGTGAGGCTGGTTTATGCCTCGTCTGAAAGCTCCCGTTCGGGCACCTGCTCTCTCTGCAGCGCCTGGGCTCAGAGCCACGCTGGGGGGGTGGGGGGGTTTGAAGGCCTAGCAAGGGAGAAGTCTCCTCGGGCCCTCTGAAGGCTGGAGCCCCAGGCTGGGGTATCCCCTCGGGGACTGGCCTCTGGCTTGGAGCTGGGGGAGGAGATGCAGCCGGCCGGGGAGTGTGGGTAGCTCTCCACCCTGGCGGGCTGGCCTGGCTCCCCGAGGGGATCCCATCGTCTCTGCACTCCTGGGGAGCCCCGGCCACACGGACCCGCCGGAGCCTTGGCCATGACCCCAGGGACAGGGCGAGGTGCCCTGGCCAAGGCCCCTGTGGTGGCAGGAGATTGATCCGGGGAGGTGCCCCAGTGCCCAGCCACCGACAACCCCTCCGCCCTGGCTGTTCCCATCCCCCATGGGGCCAGAGCACGAGCTGGGCATTAAAATCCTCTTCCTGTGACCAGCCCGAGTCCTGGGCAGAGCCCGCGAGCCCAGCCTGGGCTGGAAAACAACTGCGGACACCGCAAAGACACAGCCCCCCAGCCCGAGCCCCGTGAGCCCCCGTCAGCTGGCCCGGGCCGGCACCTGGGTCCGGTGGGGCCGCGGCCCAGCTGGTGTCGCGGGCTGGGGCAGGAGCCAGGCCGAGCACTCTCAGCTGTTGTGTTGTCTAAGCACCAGGCCCATCTGGGAGCCCCCAGGGGTGCACTTTGCGGCTCAGCCAGGCTGGGGTGCAGCAACGCTGCCTCTCAGGGGAGCCCCTCCTGCAGATGAGCCCAATTAGCCGGTGGAGCTGCCCCCGGGGGGGCCCTGTTACCTGGGGTGATTTACAGCCGCAGCCCAGGAACAGAGCCCGGGGAACAGGCAGCTTGTGGACCCTGGGGAGGGGCTGGGCTTCGCTGTGTGCTGGTTTGATCAGATGGGGGGGTGCCCCCTCCCCCCAAAATCCCCTTGAGTTTTGGGAACCCGTTTTACATTCCACAGCGGGGCAGAAACACCCTCTCCCCCCAAGCCGCCCCCAGCCAGGCCCTCATCTGCAGCAAGGTCCCCAGGGCTGGGGGCAGGGGGGGCTCCAGGTTTGAAAACTCCCCGGGTGGGGTAGGCTGGAAGCAGCAGTTCTCTCCCCCCCCCGCCCCCACCATGCTTGTGCCCCCCCGCGCTGCTGTTCAAATGCAAATGTATGCAAATGAGGCCGGGCTGGGAGTGGGCTCCAGCTCTCAGCTGGTGCAAACGAGGCAGGTTCTGTCCAAATGGCAGAGGGATGACTAACCGCGCCGGGAGCCGCGGGGTAAAAATATCCCGAGCGGAGCCTGCGGGTTCAGACGCCCCCGGGCACCTGGCAAGAGGGGGGTGGGGCAGCGGATGGGCCCCTGGGCTGCTGTTTATTACAGAGCCGCCCTCCCCGGCAAGGTCACAGACCCCTCCCCTTGCCCCAGCCTTCCAGTCCCGCCTGCCCCCCCCAGCAGGACCCACCGGCCTGGCGCTCCCCCCGCCCTGCTCCGTGCCCACCCCCAGTCTTGCCCCAGTGCTGGCCGCGCTGCCAGGCCCGGGTGCCCATCCCCACGCTGGTGTCTTGCAGACAGTAACTTTGTGCTGGGCAATGCCCAGGTGCGCAGTGCCTTCCCGGTGGTGTACTGCTCCGACGGCTTCTGCGACCTGACGGGCTTCTCGCGGGCCGAGGTCATGCAGCATTGCTGTGCGTGCAGCTTCCTCTACGGGCCCGACACCAGCGAGCTCGTCCGCCAGCAGATCCGCAAGGCCCTGGACGAGCGCCAGGAGTTCAAGGCCGAGCTGATCCTGTACAGGAAGAGCGGTGAGTGAGCGGGACGGGACAGGCCCTACAGGACAGGGACCACCACCACCAGCAGACTCTTTGCAGCTGCAGCTGGGAGCCAGGACTCCTGGGTTCTCTCCCCAGCTCTGCCCTGCTGCGCATGCTCAGAGGCAAGTCCCTCTCCTGCTCTGTGCCTCAGTTTCCCCTTCAGTTCTGGCGGGAGGGGGGTTGGGAGGGCTAATCCCCTTGGCTCCCTGTGGGGGGAGAGGGGTGTGCACAGTGCTCCGGGCTGTTAGCAGCTCCCCGCTGTCCCCCAGGTACCCCCTTCTGGTGCCTCCTGGACGTGGTGCCCATTAAGAATGAGAAGGGCGAGGTGGCGCTCTTCCTGGTCTCCCACAAGGACATCACCGACAGCAAGAGCCGGCCGGGTGCCGAGAGCTGGAAGGAAGGTGCGTGCGTGTGTGGGGGGGTGTCTGCAGGCAATCTCCAGGGCAACTGGGCCTTAGAGACAGCCCCAGACCCTCACACTCGCTGGCCAAGCAAATCATGGGCCCTTCAGAAGGTGGGTCACGTGCAGGGTAACAGCCTGCTACTGCTGCCATCTGGCAGAGCGACTCCTCTAGCTCAAGCTGCAGTGGCCTGGTCGGTGAGTGGAGACGGCCCAGGTTGGATGCGGGGGGTTGCATGTTACACAGACGCACACGACACGTGTGTGACGGGACATGGCAGGCGGGTGCAGAGGGACAGACGTACGCTGACCAGCGTCCCACTCGTTTCTCCCACCCGTGTGCGGAAAGGAATTTGTTATGTGCACCAATGTGGAGGTGACGTGTGAGACATCACAACATTCATGTGGCGGGGGTGGGGCTGAGGGGTGCAGAGTGTGGGAGGGGGCTCAGGGCTGGAGTGCGGGGGGGGCGGTGAGGGCTCTGGCTGGGGGTGCGGGCTCTGGGGTGGAACTGGGGTTGAGGAGTGTGGGACGGGGCTCAGGACTGGGGCAGAGGGTTGGGCGTGTGGGCTCTGGGGTCGGGCCAGGAATGTGGGGTTTGGGGTGCAGGCTGCCAGGGGGCTACAGCGGGGAGACAGGACCCCCCCCCCAGCTCTCTCTCCCCACCGCAGCCCCAAGCACCTGTGAGGTGCTTAAAAGTCGGCTGCGTGGCCATGCAGCTTAGAGGGAACTTAGATGCCGACCCCCATCCCATGGGCCCCCCTGGGTGCCCCTAACATCCGGCTGCTCCCCCCCCCTCTCGGGCAGGTGGGAAGCGCCGGTTCAGCCGGGCCGGTGCCAAGGGGTTCAACGCCAACCGGCGCCGGAGCCGGGCCGTGCTCTATCATCTCTCTGGACACCTGCAGAAACAGGGCAGGAGCAAACACAAGCTCAACAAGGTGCATGGGGGGGACTGGTCTGTGAGTGGGGGGTTGGGGAGGAGACCCTGAGTTGGGGCTGGCGGAGGGGGTTCCCTGAGGGAGGGAACTGCCTGGGTTGGGGAGCCTGGGGAGGGGGCTGGCAATGGGGATTTCCTGGTTTGGGGGGGCTGCCTGGGTCAAACAGGGCCTGGGGAGGGCGGGAGGGTCCAGGGAGGCAGGCTGGTGGGGGGGTCCCATGGGGGAGGGGCTGACCCTGGGGCTGACCCTGCCCCCTCGCCCAGGGCGTGTTCGGGGACAAGCCCTCACTCCCCGAGTACAAGGTGGCCGCGATCCGCAAGTCGCCCTTCATCCTGCTGCATTACGGCGCCTTCAAGGCCGGCTGGGACGGGCTCATCCTGCTGGCCACGCTCTACGTGGCCGTGACGGTGCCCTACAGCGTCTGTGTCGGGGCCGGCTCCGACGAGGGGCTCACGGCCAGCCGCGGCCCCCCCAGCGTCTGCGACCTGTGCGTGGAGATCCTCTTCATCCTGGGTAAGGACCTTGGGTGCCACCCCCTGCCCGGCTACCCCAGTGCCCACTCTGCCGGCGCGCCTCACTCCCGACCCGCAGCCCCCTGCCCGGCTACCCCAGTGCCCTCTCTGCCCGCGCGCCTCACTCCCGACCCGCAGCCCCCTGCCCGGCTACCCCAGTGCCCATTCTGCCGGTGCTCCTCACTCCCGACCCGCAGCCCCCTGCCGCCCCAGCCCTGGCTCTTTGCTTGGTGCGGCTCGCAGGGCAGCCCTTTCTCCAGCCAGGACCCCTCCTCCCCGCGGGGGCTGCGCTGAGGCCGTTGAGCTCAATTCACTGGTGACGCTGCCCCCCTACGTTAACCCCGCGGGCGCTGTGCTCCCTGCAGACATCATGCTCAATTTCCGCACCACCTTCGTCAGCAAGTCGGGGCAGGTGGTGTTCGACCCGCGCGCCATCTTCCTGCACTACCTCACCAGCTGGTTCCTGCTCGACCTGGTGGCCGCCCTGCCCTTCGACCTGCTCTATGCCTTCAAGGTCAACGTGGTGAGTCAGCCCCGGGGCGGGCACCCAGCCGGGGAGGGGAGGGCCCCGGGGCTGGCGTCACAGTCCCCAGGGGCGGGGGGAGCTCCCAAGGGGGAGCCTGGAACCCCCAAGCGCCAGCACAGTCTGGAGCAGGCAAAGCCAGGAATTTAGCTCCCCTGGGACTGAGTCAGCCCCACTCCAGCCCTCCCCCTTGGTCCCCACCAGCTCCGGCCCCATGTCGGCCTCTGCCGGCCTCAGCCCTTCCCTGCTGGGTGGCTGTGGGAGCCCCTGCCGTGCCCTGCCCCGCCACCAGGGCAGCGAACTCCCCGCGCTCTCTCCCCGCAGTATTTCGGGGCTCACCTGCTGAAGACGGTGCGGCTGCTGCGGCTGCTGCGGCTGCTGCCCAACCTGGACCGGTACTCGCAGTACAGCGCCGTGGTGCTCACGCTGCTCATGATCGTCTTCGCCCTGCTGGCCCACTGGGTCGCCTGCATCTGGTTCTTCATCGGCCAGCTGGAGATCGAGAGCAGCCGCGCAGAGCTGCCGGAGATCGGTAGGTGGGGCACGCCTGCGTGCACGGGGCACCCCTGGGCGTGCTCCAGCACGTGCACCCGCCGCGCTGCTCCACGTGTGCGATCGCACGCCCAGCCACAACGGGTGTGCACCCGCCGCACTGCTCCACGTGTGTGATTGCACGCCCAGTCACAACGGGTGTGCACCTGCCGCGCTGCTCCATGTGTGCGATCGCACGCCCAGTCACAACTGGTGTGCACCCGCCGCACTGCACCACGTGTGCGATTGCACGCCCAGTCACAACGGGTGTGCACCCACTGCGCTGCTCCACGTGTGCGATTGCACGCCCAGTGACAACGGGTGTGCACCTGCCGCGCTGCTCCACGTGTGCGATCGCATGCCCAGTCACAACGGGTGTGCACCCGCCGCGCTGCTCCACGTGTGCGATTGCACGCCCAGTGACAACGGGTGTGCACCCGCCACGCTGCTCCACGTGTGCGATTGCACACCCGGTCACAATGGGTGTGCACCCGCCGCACTGCTCCACGTGTGCGATCGCACGCCCAGTCACAACAGGTGTGCACCCACCACTCTGCTCCATGTGTGCGATCGCACGCCCAGTCACAACAGGTGTGCACCCGCCGCTCTGCTCCACGTGTGCGATCGCACGCCCAGTCACAACAGGTGTGCACCTGCCGCGCTGCACCACGTGTGCGATTGCACGCCCAGTCACAACAGGTGTGCATCTGCCACGCTGCACCACGTGTGCGATTGCACGCCCAGTCACAACAGGTGTGCACCCGCCACGCTGCACCACGTGTGCGATTGCACGCCCAGTCACAACAGCAGTGCACCTGTTCTGCACCACGTGTGTACACAGGGCACACCCCAAGACGTGCACCTGCCACTCTGCACCACACACGTGCGATTACACACCCAGTCACAACATGGGCACTTGCTGCTCTTTGCTACACACGTGCAATTGCACGCTCAATCACAATAGGCATACACCTGCTGCTCTGCATGACACGTGTGTGATCGCACACCCACTCACAACACGTGTGCACCTGCCTCTGTGACCCATGTGCCACACGGGGGAGCATGCATACATACAGACAGACGTGTGCCCATACGTACACCCCCAGCACGCCCCGCTGTCTCTGACGTCTCCCCCCCGGGCTGGGATCAGCCTTGGCCGCACACACAGTCTCACGTGCCTGGGCCCTCCAGCCCGCACGTGCCCCATGTGCTGTCATCCCATGCCCACGGGCGCACACGGGTATGGTCTGGCAAGCGTGTCGTGGCCTCCGTCTGTGCCCCCACGCTCTCGGGGTATCACGAGCCCCCAGGCGCACACGCACGGTGTCACGGTTGGAAACAACCCCCGCCTGAGGGTGTCAGTTCACACACACGTGTGCCCCCGCAGACACGCGTGCACAAACGCACACACTCTGAGGTGCCCCTACTAAGCCGATCCCTGCCCCAGGCTGCCCTCCCCCACTGGCCAGCCTGCCCCTGCCCCGGGCTCGCTCACACCTTGGGTCAGGCCTGCCTCTGGGCACTGCCGGACGCCCTGGCTGGGTCCCAGCCGGCCCCAGGCCCTGCCCCAGCTCATCCCAGCTGCTCTTGCTCCGCCCCGGGGGGGCTTTGACCCGTCTCTGCCCCCCAGGTTGGCTCCAGGAGCTGGCTCGGCGCCTCGAGACCCCCTACTACCTGGCGAGGAAGAGCTGCAGGTCCCCGGCCAACGGGACGGGCCCGGGGGGGCCCCCTGGGGCCAACTGCAGCCTCACTGGGAACAGCTGGGAGCTGCTGGGGGGGCCCTCACTGCGCAGTTCCTACCTCACCTCGCTCTACTTCGCCCTCAGCAGCCTGACCAGCGTCGGCTTCGGCAACGTCTCGGCCAACACCGACACCGAGAAAATCTTCTCCATCTGCACCATGCTCATCGGGGGTGAGGGGGGGCGCCAGGGGAGCAGAGCTCTGGGGGGAGGCAGACACGGGGCAGGGCTTTGAGGCCAGGGTGAGAGGCACCAGGATGCCGGGGGGGGGCTGCCAGAGGTGTGAGTGGGCAGAGGGAGGCCTGGCAGGGAGGGGAACCAGGGCATGGAGGGTGCCCGGGGGGGTTAGGTGCGGGAAGTCAGTGGGGGGGGTGGCCGGCAGGGGAGGATCAGGCTGCCCCCCGCATCGCTGTACCAGGACCCCAGTGACCCTGTCTCCTGGGCACTTTGCATCCTGGCCTCCTAACAAGGGGTGGGGCTCTGGGAGCCCTGGGGGGACCCTCGGGGGGATGTAGCCCCCACCCCAACCGCCTGTGCCCACCCCATCCCCAGCCTCACCCGGGTGCTGGATACAGCGACGGGCAGTTGCCATGGAGACGGGTGAGCGCCTGTCGGGTGAGTGGGCGGGCGGGCGGGGGCTTCACCCACACAAGCTGCCAAGGGGGATCGCTAGCCGCAGGGGGCCCCCTCCCCGCACCCCCTGCTCTGCCCCCATGCGCGACTAATGCCCCTCACTCCCGACCCGCAGCCCCTGCCAGCCTAGCCCTGCCCCCCCCACCTCCGCCGGTGCCCCTCACTCCCGACCCGCAGCCCCTGCCAGCCCAGCCCTGCCCCCCCACCTCCGCCGGTGCCCCTCACTCCCGACCCGCAGCCCCTGCCAGCCCAGCCCTGCCCCCCCACCTCCGCCGGTGCCCCTCACTCCCGACCCGCAGCCCCTGCCAGCCCAGCCCTGCCGCCCCCACCTCCGCCGGTGCCCCTCACTCCCGACCCGCAGCCCCTGCTAGCCCAGCCCTGCCCCCCCCACCTCCGCCGGTGCCCCTCACTCCCGACCCGCAGCCCCTGCTAGCCCAGCCCTGCCCCCCCACCTCCGCCGGTGCCCCTCACTCCCGACCCGCAGCCCCTGCTAGCCCAGCCCTGCCCCCCCCACCTCCGCCGGTGCCCCTCACTCCCGACCCGCAGCCCCTGCTAGCCCAGCCCTGCCCACCCCACCTCCGCCGGTGCCCCTCACTCCCGACCCGCAGCCCCTGCTAGCCCAGCCCTGCCCCCCACACCTCCGCCGGTGCCCCTCACTCCCGACCCGCAGCCCCTGCTAGCCCAGCCCTGCCCACCCCACCTCCGCCGGTGCCCCTCACTCCCGACCCGCAGCCCCTGCTAGCCCAGCCCTGCCCCCACACCTCCGCCGGTGCCCCTCACTCCCGACCCGCAGCCCCTGCTAGCCCAGCCCTGCCCCCCCCAGCTCCGCCGGTGCCCCTCACTCCCGACCCGCAGCCCCTGCTAGCCCAGCCCTGCCCCCCCACCTCCGCCGGTGCCCGTCACTCCCCACTCCCGACCCGCAGCCCCTGCTAGCCCAGCCCTGCCCGCCCCCAGCTCCGCCGGTGCCCCTCACTCCCGACCCGCAGGCCCCCTGAGCGGGTCTCCACAAAGCGCTCGGGTGGGAGCGATCGGGTCAGTCTGGCTCCACGTTACCCAGAGCCTGCCTGGGCCCTGTCCTTCCAAAGTGAGCCCAGGAGTCCGGGCTGCCCTGCCCCGGCCAGGCCTGACCCCGGTCCCGCTCTCCCCGCAGCGCTGATGCATGCCGTGGTGTTCGGGAACGTGACGGCCATCATCCAGCGCATGTACGCCCGGCGCTTTCTGTACCACAGCCGCACCCGCGACCTGCGGGACTTCATCCGCATCCACCGCATCCCCAAGGTGCTCAAGCAGCGCATGCTGGAGTATTTCCAGACCAGCTGGGCCCTGCACAACGGCATCGACACCCACGAGGTGAGCCTGCCCCAGCTGGGAGCTCCCTGGGGGGCTGGCCTAGAGCGAGGGGGGGAAGTCGTGCCACCAGGGAGCAGCCTGTTTTGTCTCTACGGGGGTTGGGGCCGTGCGGCTGTGTTTTCGCTCTGCTGGCTCTGGGGGCCCCTCCCGGGCCCGCTGTGGGGGGAGCGGGGCTGGCGGAGGGGCGGGGGTGGGCCTGGTGTGTGCGGAAGGGGCTGGGCCGCCTGAGCGGGAGCCGGGGTCGTTAATTCTGCTCCCCCCCGGCCCCGCCCAGCTGCTGCGGAGCCTGCCGGACGAGCTGCGGGCCGACATCGCCATGCACCTGAACAAGGAGCTGCTGCAGCTGCCGGTGTTCGAGGCGGCGAGCCGGGGCTGCCTGCGCGCCCTCTCGCTCAGCATCAGGCCGGCGTTCTGCACCCCGGGCGAGTTCCTCATCCGCCAGGGCGACGCGCTGCAGGCCCTCTACTTCGTGGGCTCGGGCTCCATGGAGGTGCTGAGGGACGACACCGTCCTGGCCATCCTAGGTCTGCGCCTTGCCTGGGCGGGGGGGATCAGGCAGGGAAGGGCCCCCCCCCCCATCACTTGGTCACGGTGCCGACTAAGCCAAATGCTTCACTGAGGATGTGCCCCTCACTCCCGACCCGCAGCCCCTGCTGTCCCTGCTCTGGGCTCCCCCCAGCTCTGCCGGTGCCCCTCACTCCCAACCCGCAGCCCCCTCCTAGCCCAGCTCTGCCCCCCTCCAGCCCTGCCGGTGCCCCTCACTCCCGACCCGCAGCCCCCTGCTCTGGGCTCCCCCTAGCACTGCCGGTGCCCCTCACTCCCGACCCACAGCCCCCTGCTAGCCCAGCCCTGCCCCCACAGCTGGGCCAGTGCCCCTCACTCCCCCCCCCTGCAGCCCCTGCTACCCCATCCCTGGGGGTCTCGGCTGGTTTTGAGGTACAGGGATGGGGCCGAGCCGCCCCGCCAACCTCAGCGGGAGCAGAGGCAGAAGCTGTCCCCCCCTCACTCCAGGGCCTCAGATGGCCTGTAACACCGGGGGGGGGGGGCACTGGCCCTGCTGCATCCGCTGGGCGTCAGCGACCCGCCCTTTGCTCCTAGGGAAGGGGGACCTGCTGGGCTGCGACCTCTCGGGCCAGGAGCGCGTGATCAAGGCCAACGCGGACGTCAAGGGCCTGACCTACTGCGACCTGCAGGGCCTGAGCCTGCGGGGGCTGGGCGAGAGCCTGGCGCTGTACCCCGAGTTCGCCCACAAGTTCCGCCAGGAGATCCACACCGAGCTCAGCTACAACCTGGGCAGCGCCGGGCCCCAGGTGAGGGGCGGGGCCAGGGGCGGGGCCTGACCTGCCCAGCAGGGAGCGCCCCCTAGTGCTTGGCTGGGCACCTGGGGCGGGGGGCTGTGCAGCCCCTGGTGCCCCAGTGCAGTGGGGTGGGGGGGTGCTCGCCCTGACCAGCCGTGCAGGCCCCAGTGCAGTGCTGGTCTCACCCCGCTCCAGGGCAGGGGTTGGCCTTGCTGCCTCCCTGACCCCCTCACCCCGAGCTGGTTGGGGGGGGGCTCCTCCCTTCCTGCCCCAACCTGTCACTTAACATTCCTTAAACCTAGTTAAACACCCCCCGATAAAAACGAAGGACCCAGCGGCAGGCGTGAAAAGGGAACCCAAGCAGAGGCCAGCAACAGAGCGGGGGGCTACTGCGTTTATTGCACCCAAGGCAGCATGTCTGATTACCTGCCCTATGGGCGGGTGGCGTATTTGTGCGTTCGGCGCAAGGAGCTCCTGGCCCTCAGACCGCGTACGGGCTTTGGAGACAAGCGTGGTGGAGCTGAGGGAGACAGAGCGGGACCTAGATGAGACTTTCCGGGACACAGTAGAGCGGTCCCACCCCCGGTCTGACAGCCTCTGTGCTGCTCAGGAGGATGAAAGCCTCAGGGAAGGAGAACATCCAACTGGAGCAGAGGGAAAGGATCCCATAGTTGGGACCCTCCTCCCGGATGATGTTGTGGTCTCCTCTCGCACTGAGGACACCTCTCCGGGGTAGGGCACTCCAGTTATTGGCAAGAGACAGGTGTTAGTAATGGGGATTCAATCATTAGAAACCTAGACAGCTGGGTTTGTGATGACCGGGAGAACCGCATGGTGACCTGCCTGCCTGGTGCGAAGGTTGCAGCTCTCTCCAGGCATCGAGATAGACGTATGTGGCATGCTGGGGAGAAGCCAGTGGTTGTGGTATGTGTAGGTACCAATGACAGGGAAGGGTAGGAGAGACGTCCTGGAGGCCACATTTAGGTTGCCAGGTAAAAGGTTGAAGTCCAGGACCTCCATGATACGTTCTCTGAGATGCTCCCAGTTCCACGCACAGGGCCAGTTAGAACGGCAGGGTCTCAATGCGTGGATGAGACGATGGTGCAGGTTTAGATTTATTAGGAACTGGGGGAACTTTTGAGAAAGGGGGAGCCTGTACAGGAAGGATGGGCCCCACCTAAACTAGATTGGAACCAGATTGCTGGGGCTTAATATTTAAAAGGTCGTAGAGCAGTTTTTAAACTAAGGGCTGGGGGAAAGCCGACAGGCACGGAGAAGCACGTGTTTTGGACAGAGACGTCCCTTAGGGGAGGGTCTATTAATGGAGATTCTCCATGTCCTAGTGAGGAGGAGAGGATGGAAGATGATAAAATACAGGCAGGGTCTGATGAGAAACAGTCAAATGAAAAAAGTCCCGTTAAATTACATCATGTAATGGCAGACACTAAAAAGTGACAAGTTTTTAATTGCTTATAAACCCAGTGCTAGAAGCCTAAATAATAAGATGGGTGAACAAGAGGACCTCGTATTGAACGAGGAGATTGATCTAACAGGCATCACAGAAACCTGGTGGAATGAGGATAATCAATGGGACACGGTGATACCAGGCTACAAAATCTATCAGAAGGACAGAACAGCTTGTGCTGGCGGGGGAGTGGCGCTCGATGTGAAAGAAAGCGTAGAATCAAGTGAAGTAAAAATCTGAAATGAACCGAACTGTGCCATAGAATCTCTCTGGACAGTAATTCCATGCTTGAATAATTCGAATATAGCAGTAGGGAGATGTTACCGACCACCTGAGCAGGATGGTGAGAGTGACTGTGAAATGCTCAGGGAGATTAGAGAGGCTATTAAAATAAAAAACTCAATAATAATAATGGGGGATTTCAACTATCCCCATAGTGGCTGGGTCCATGTCACTCCAGGGCAGGATGCAGAGAGAAAGTTTCTTGACACCTTCAATGACGGCTTCTGGGAGCAGCGCGTCCTGGAACCCATGAGAGGCAGTTCCTGATTTAGTCCTAAGTGGAGCGCAGGATCTGGTCCAAGAGGGGAATAGAGCTGGACCAGTTGGTAATTGTCACGGAGTCCCCGGGTGATGCTCTGGAGCTGCTCCCTACGAAGCCAGGCAGGACTCTGGGGAAGTCTCCTTTCTCTGAGCAGCCTGTCTTCAGGGGACACAGCTCACACAGCTTCCACCTTCCTGGGTCTGACCTCGGAGCATTCAGCCTCCTCTGCCCCTCCGTGCGCTTCCCCCAGCGAGTCTGCCCAGGTGGGGTCCTGGGGGAGCCAGAAGGTCCTGCCCCCCAACTCCGCAGTCAGACGTGATTCTCAGCCAGCCAGTAAAGCAGAGGTTTATTAGACGACAGGAACATGGTCAGCATGTCCCTCAGCAGATCGAGGGATGTGATCGTTCCCCTCTATTCGACATTGGTGAGGCCTCATCTGGAGTACTATGTCCAGTTTTGGGCCCCACACTACAAGAAGGATGTGGAAAAATTGGAAAGAGTCCAGCGGAGGGCAACAAAAATTATTAGGGGGATGGAACACGAGTTATGAGGAGAGGCTGAGGGAACTGGGATTGTTTAGCCTGCAGAAGAGAAGAATGAGGGGGGATTTGATAGCTGCTTTCAACTACCTGAAAGGGGGTTCCAAAGAGGATGGCTCTAGACTGTTCTCAGGGGTGGCAGATGACAGAACGAGGAGTAATGGTCTCAAGTTGCCGTGGGGGAGGTTTAGGTTGGATATTAGGAAAAACTTTTTCACTAGGAGGGTGGTGAAACACTGGAATGCGTTACCTAGGGAGGTGGTGGAATCTCCTTCCTTAGATATTTTTAAGGTCAGGCTTGACAAAGCCCTGGCTGGGATGATTTAATTAGGGATTGGTCCTGCTTTGAGCAGTGGGTTGGACTAGAACCTCCTGAGGTCCCTTCCAACCCTGATAGTCTATGATTCTATGGTCTAAAACAGAGCTTGTAGGTACATAGAACAGGACCCCTCAGCCGGGTCAATTTTGGGGGGCAGTGAGCCAGACAACCACTTCTGCACTTCACTCCTCGTCCCCAGCCAGCCCCAAACTGACTCCCCCTCCAGCCCCTCCTCCTCTGGGCTTTGTCTCTTTCCCAGGCCAGGAGGTCACCAGATTCCTTTGTTCTCCAACCCTTTAGCTCTCAGCTTGCAGGGGGGAAGGGCCCAGCCCATCAGTTGCCAGGAGACAGAGTGTCACCATTTATGTACCCTGGCCCTGTGCTCTGCAACAATTACACCCCTGCCTTATCCCACCAACTAGAGCCTTAAGGAAATGCCTAGGGGAAACTGAGGCACCCCGACAATATTCAGAGGAAACATTAAGCACAGTCCCACTTTGTCACAGTCATAGTGACCATAATATAATTGAATTTAACATCCCTGTGGCAGGGAAAACACCACAGCAGCCCAACACAGTAGCATTTAATTTCAGAAAGGGGGACTACACAAAAACCAGGAGGTTAGTTTAACAGAAATTAAGAGGTACAGTGTCCAAAGTGAAATCCCCGCAAGCTGCGTGGAGACTTTTTAAAAACACCATAATAGAGGCTCAACTTAAATGTACACCCCAAATTAAACACCATAGTCAGAGAACCAAAAAGAGCCACCGTGGAGAAACAAGAAAGTAAAAGAAGCAGTGAGAGGCAAGAAGGCCTCCTTTAAACAGTGGAAGTGAAATCTTAGTGCGGAAAATCAAAGGAGCCTAAACTCCGGCAAGTGAAATGTAAAAATAGAACGAGGCTGGCCCCAAAAGAGCGTGAAGAACGGGTGGCCAAAGACTCAGAAAGTAATGGCAATGTTTTTTTAAGTCCATCAGAAGCAGGAAGCTGCTAAACAGCCAGGGGGGCCCCTGGCCGATCGAGGTGCGAAGGGAGCACTCAAGGATGATAAGGCCATTGCGGAGAAACGAAATGAATACTTTGCATCAGTTTTCACGGCTGAGGACATGCGGGAGATTCCCAAACCTGAGCCATTCTTTTTAGGTGACAAATCTGAGGCACTGTCCCAGATTGAGGTGTCATTAAAGGAGGTTTTGGAACAAACTGATAAAACTAAACAGCAATGAGTCACCAGAACCAGACGGTACCACCCAAGAGTTCTGAAGGAACTCAAATGTGAAAGTGCAGGACTACTCACTGCAGTCTGTACCCTGTCACTGAAATCAGCTTCGGTACCCGATGACTGGAGGGGAGCTAATGTGATGCCAATTTTAAAACATGGCTCCAGAGGCGATCCTGGCAATTACAGGCCAGTAATCCTGACTTCAGTACCAGGGAAACTGGTTGAAACTATAATAAAGAACAATATTGTCAGACACAGAGATGAACATAATTAGTTGGGGAAGAGTCAACATGGTTTTTGTCAAGGGAAATCATGCCTCACCCATCTACTAGAATTCTTTGAGGGGGGTCAACAAGCATGTGGACAAAGGGGATCCAGTGGATACAGTGTACTTAGATTTTCAGAAAGCCTTTGACAAGGGCCCTCACCAAAGGCTCTTAAGCAAAGTAAGCTGTCATGGGATAAGAGGGAAGGTCCTCTCTTGGATCGGTAACTGGTTAAAAGATAGGAAACAAAGGGTAGGAATAAATGGTCGTTTCCAGAATGGAGAGAGGTAAATAGTGGTGTCCCCCAGGGGTCTGCACTGGGCCCAGGACGATTCAACATATTCATAAACAATCTGGAAAAAGGGGTAAACAGTGAGGTGGCAAAATTTGCAGATGATACAAAACTACTCAAGACAGCTAATTCCCAGGCAGACTGCGAAGAGCTACAAAGGGATCTCTCAGAACTGGGTGATGGGGCCACAAAATGGCAGATGAAATTCAATGTTGATAAATGCAGAGTAATGCACATTGGAAAACATCATCCCAGCTCTACACATACAATGATGGGGTCTAAATTAGCTGTCACCACTCAAGAAGGAGATCTTGGCGTCAGTGTGGCGAGTTCTCTGAAAACTTCCACTCCGTGCACAGCGGCCGCCAGAAAAGCGAACAGAACGTTGGGAACCACTAGGAAAGGAACAGATAATAAGGCAGAAAATATCATGTTGCCTTTCTATAAATCCATGGGACGCCCACATCTTGAATACGCGTGCAGATGTGGTCGCCCCAGCTCAAAAAAGATATACTGGAATTGGAAAATGTTCAGAAATAGGCAACAAAAATGATTCAGGGTCTGGAACGGCTTCCGTATGAGGAGCGATTAATCAGACTGGGACTTTTCAGCTTGGAAAAGAGATGACTAAGGGGGGATGTGATAGAGGTCTATAAAATCATGACTGGTGGGGAGAAAGTAAATAAGGAAATGGTATTTACTCCTCCTCAAGAACTAGAGGTCATGAAATGAAATTAATAGAAAATTTAAAACAAACCAAAGGAAGTATTTCTTCACACAACACACAGTCAACCTGTGGAACTCCTTGCCAGAGGATATTGTGAAGGCCAAGACTCCAAATGAGGTTCAAAAGAGAATGAGATAAGTTCATGGAGGCTAGTCCATCAGTGACTATTAGCCAGAATGGGCAGGGATGGTGTCCCGAGCCTTGGTTTTACCAGAAACTGGGAATGGGCGATGGGATGGATCACTTGAGGATTCCCTGTTCTTTTCATTCTCTCGCGGGCCCCTGGCCACTGTCAGCAGACAGGACACTGGGCAGGACAGACCTCGAGTCTGACCCAGTCTGGCCGTTCTGATGTCAGCGAGCAGAGGCCCCTCGGGCTGGGCGCAGGCATCACTGGAGAACCCCTGGGGCAGGGGGTGGTGACCTGGCTCTGGCGTGTGGGGCAGATGCAGGGCCAGGGAGCCACACAAGCTGAGTGAGATGGGGCAGCAAGGCCCCTCCCCCATGCTGACCCCTCCTGCCCCCCAGGCCGACACCAGCTCGCTGAACAGCGCCAACCCCCTGCTGGAGGACAAGGCAGCCGAGGATGCCCCGGTGCCCCCACCCCGCTCGTCAGCCGGCCCAGCCCAGGAGCCCTTGGAGGCACTGTCCAGCCCCCAGCTGCCCCCCAGCTGCCCCCCCTCGGCCGTGGGAGCCAAGCTGCTGTCGCCCAGGAGGGGCGTCCTGCCCCGGCCGCGGCGCCTGCCCCCCGCTGCTGGCCCCCAGACCCTGCAGCTCCACAGCCTGCCCTGGATGGGGCCCCCTGACCTCAGCCCCAGGTAAGAGGGTGCCGGGGCCTGGGGGGGGGGTCCTGCTGTGCCAGGGCCTGGAGTGAGGCTAACAGGGGTTCATCCCAGCTGCCCGGGGTCGGGGTGTTTCCTGGTGGTTACCCCGGTGGCTGGGCACACGGCTCAGATCTGCCCAGGTGGCTTTAGGCAATGACAACCCCCCCGCCCCCCAGGGAGGTGTGGGGGCCTGAGCCCTTCGGAGACGCCCAGCTGGGTGTCCCTGGGCTAATGGGAAGGGGATGGAGCCCCCCTGCTGGGTAGCTCTGGGGTCCCAGGGCTGATGGCCGGGGAGGGGGGATGGAGCCCCCTGCCTCCCCCTGCCCTGTGCTGGGTGGCACCGGGGCTGATGGCCGGGGAGGGGGGGATGGAGCCCCTGTACCCCCCCATGACGGTGCCGCTCTCCACTGCAGGGTGGTAGACGGCATCGAGGAAGACGCCTGCGGCTCGGATAAGTCCATGTTCAGCTTCCAGGTCGGCCCCTCGGGCCCCGACTGCAGCAGCCCCTCCCCTGGGCCAGGTACTGTCAGCGCCCCGGTGGGAGCAGGGGCGGGGGAGGCTCTGGGAGGGGGCTGGGCACCAGGACTCCTGGGTTCTCTCCCTGGGAGTGGGGGGGGCCTGTCCTCCTGGGTTCTCGCCCCTGCTCTGGGTGGGGCTGGGGACTAGGACTGCAGGGTTCTCTCCTCCGCTCCAGGAGGGCTTGGTGCTAGCCTGCCGTCTCCCCTTGCCCCAGACAGCGGGCTGCTCGCCATCCCCCTGGGCCCAGCGGAGCTGACGGGCGCAGACGCCATCGAGAAGCTGCGGCAGGCGGTAAGCGTGTGGGTGGGGGGCTCAGCCCCTGGCATCCTGCCCCGCGTGGGGTGCGGGGGGTGGGGGAGAGCACTGGGATGCTGTGGATTCAGGGAGCCCCGGCCCAGGGGAGGGGGCAGAGGGCCCTGCCTGGGCGTGGCTCTCCCGCCCAACTCGTGGGCCCCTCCCTGGCATGGGGGGCTGCCCCCACACTGAGGGACCTATCAGCTGGGGTGGGCAGGGAGGGGGCACTGGCCCGCCCCTCTGCGCTCACTCCTCTCCCTGCCCCCAGGTGGCCGAGCTGTCGGGGCAGGTCCTGCAGATGCGCCAGGCCCTGCAGCTCTTCCTGCTGGCCCAGCCGCCAGCTCCGCTCGCCCGCCCCGAGGGCACCGCCTCCTACACGGCCTCGGCTTTCCCCGGCGCCACCCTGCTGCAGCCGCTGCGCGTGGAGACGGGCATCCCGGCCTTCTTCCTGCACAGCTCCGCGCCCGGCCCCTGCCTCAACGCAGCCTGCCCCCACGCCCAGCCTGCGCCCCCGTGGGCCTGGGGCCCGCCCGCCTCCCACAGCTCGCCCTGGCCCGGCGCCCCCCGGACCGCGGCAGGGGGCAGAGACGTGGAGCTCGGGGCTAGCTCCGGCCCCAGGGACCCCACTGCTCCCACGGCAGCACCGGCCTCCCCTGCCCGCCACGGACCGCCAACCGCTGAGACGGACCCCCAGGGGCCTCCAGCTCCGGCCGCTTTCCCTCGGCCCTGGGACCCGCCCGGCCTGGAGATGGTGCGGCTGGGCGCCCCTGGCACCCCCTGCTGGCCCCGGGAGGACGGCACAGGCATGTAAAGGCTGCACCCCCCCTACACACAGCAGGATTTTTCTGCCCCCCCACCACCCCTGGAGAGCCAGGGGGCCTGGCCTGGCCACACAGCCCCCGTGGGGAGCCCCCACGGGCCACGGGGCTCGGGCCTCGCTCCCAACACACTGCTGCCTCTGGGGGCTGCCCCCATGAGCACTGCGGGGGGATAGGCCACAAGGGGTTCAGTGCAGGAGCCGCTCTCCAGAGCTTGTGGCAGGAGCCTGGTTCCACCCCCCCAAGGGCACAGCTGGCCCCAGCCGGCGGAGAAGGGGCAGGGTCCCGTCTGGCCTGTGGAACTGGGGGGAGGGAGCAGGGGGGCCCCTTGCCTCCAGGCAGTTGGGGGCAGCAGGGCTTCCAGTCCATAGGGCTTCCCCTCCCCCTCCCTTTTTAGATTAAAACAACTGCGTTTTGATCTCTGCTCTTGTGTCTATTTAGGCCTCTGCCTCACATACACTCACTGCCCCTACGATGTGGGGTAGGGCAGTCGCGCTGGGCCCAGCCGCAGGCCCCCTTCGACGGCCAAGGCAGGGCAGGCCCCGTGGGCAGGGAGAGGGGCAGTGGCTGCCCTGTTAACAGGGGGAACTCACTGCGGCAGGACAGAGCCTGGTGCCCTCTCGCTGCCAGCCCCTCCCTGACACCGGCAGGCCCCAGAGACCAGTAGCAGGTTGGACGCATTTATTTGGAAGGTAACATCGTGCAGTCGGGCCCCCGCCGCGTGACACAGGAGGTGCAGCCGCCGGCACCTTTGTGCTCTGCCCCGCAGCCAGAGGGGAGCGGGCGGCCCCAGGGCCAGGCCCAGCCTCTGGGGAAAGGAGGGGGCTGGGAGCCTGCGGCGGGTGAAGCCAGCAGTCACCTGACGGTAGCAGGGCCCCTCACTGCTGGGGGATCTTGGCAGCTTCGGCTTTGATGAGGGCAATCAGGTCCTGGTTGATGAGGAAGACGAAGCGCAGGCTGGCGATCTGCAGGGGAGAGGGAGGTCAGCGCGGGCAGGGCCCGGGCAAGGCCCAGCAGAGCTCCTGGCAGCCTGGGCAGCTCTGGAGTTGGGGGAGCCCCCGCAGTGCCGCCACCACCAGGGGCTCCCCTGGGGCACCCAGTCAGGGGGCGTCTGAGCCCGGGGGAGCAGGATCCATCCTCCCCGCAGGGCTAGCGGCAGGAAGGCCGATCCCCCGCCCACGCAGCGGGCCCGGGTGCTCACCTCCACCACCGAGTTGTTGTTGAGCTTCCACTTGCTGCCCCCCAGCACGGGGCGCCCGTCCACGTAGATGGGCCGCCGGCCCTCGTTGGCGATGAAGAAATCCCCGTTGTTCTTCAGCTTGATGACGCCTGCAAGGCGCAGCGGGGTGGGGGGGGCGGTGAGGGGGCGCAGAGACCTACCGCCTGCCTTGGGGACCCCACCCACAGCCCAGCTACCAGGCAGGGCGTCGCCAGTGTCCAGCCCCACAGGGAGAGCACAGGCCTGAGCCCCACACCCAGGGACTGGAGCACTGGGCAGCGCCCCATTGCAGGTACCAGGTGCCCCCTCGCCCCACACCCCAGCAGTGCCACCCTGGAGCCGTGTAGGAGCCCCGCCCCCGATGCTCACAGCCCTGCCCCTCCATGGACAAATCTATGAGGCCCACCCTGGCTGACAACAGCTCTGCCCCCGATGGGTGTGTCGGCCCTGCCCCCCTACCTTGCTTGCGGGAGATTTTCCAGGCAGGGCCCTCCAGCGCCAAGTCCACATCAATCTGATTGTCCTTCGTGGCTCTGCCCAGCGTGATCTGGGGGGCGAGGGCTGTTAGCCAGGTGCTGCCCCCCCCACCTGCGAACTCCCCCAGGGTGGGCAGGGACCAGGTGGCTCTAAGCATCAGCCAGCCCTGCCCTGCAGTGAGCCCCCTCTGCTCTGCCCACTAGGGCGCAGCCCCTCCCTGTGTGCCCAGCAGCAGGCTCGGAGCCTGTACCATGGCCACCCCGGGGCCATGCTGCAGAGTGACTCCTGCATCTCGGGGCCTTTAGCCGGGCTGATCCGGGGAGCTGGCCCACGAGGACTCACCTCTCGGGAGCGCATGAGGTAACGCACCATCCTCCCCCGGAGCACGGCCAGTGTCTGGTTGTCAAAGTCCGGGGAGCTCATTCCTGGACGAGGGAGGAGAGAGTTCAGACAGACTCACCTCCCACCGTGGGTCACCCGGAGAACCGCCCCCACCTCCGCCCATGGGTCACCCGGAGAACCGCCCCCACCTCCGCCCATGGGTCACCCGGAGAACCGCCCCCACCTCCCGCCGTGGGTCACCCGGAGAACCGCCCCCAACTTCCCCCCCGGGACACCCGGAGAACCGCCCCCACCTTCCCCCCCGGGACACCCGGAGAACCGCCCCCACCTCCCGCCGTGGGTCACCCGGAGAACCGCCCCCACCTTCCCCCCCGGGACACCCGGAGAACCGCCCCCACCTTCCCCCCCGGGACACCCGGAGAACCGCCCCCACCTTCCCCCCCGGGACACCCGGAGAACCGCCCCCACCTCCCGCCGTGGGTCACCCGGAGAACCGCCCCCACCTCCCGCCGTGGGTCACCCGGAGAACCGCCCCCACCTTCCCCCCCGGGACACCCGGAGAACCGCCCCCACCTCCCGCCGTGGGTCACCCGGACAACCGCCCCCACCTTCCCCCCCGGGACACCCGGACAACCGCCCCCACCTTCCCCCCCGGGACACCCGGAGAACCGCCCCCACCTCCGCCCATGGGTCACCCGGAGAACCGCCCCCACCTTCCCCCCCGGGACACCCGGAGAACCGCCCCCACCTTCCCCCCCGGGACACCCGGAGAACCGCCCCCACCTTCCCCCCCGGGACACCCGGAGAACCGCCCCCACCTTCCCCCCCGGGACACCCGGAGAACCGCCCCCACCTCCCGCCGTGGGTCACCCGGAGAACCGCCCCCACCTTCCCCCCCGGGACACCGGGAGAACCGCCCCCACCTTCCCCCCCGGGACACCCGGAGAACCGCCCCCACCTTCCCCCCCGGGACACCCGGAGAACCGCCCCCACCTTCCCCCCCGGGACACCCGGAGAACCGCCCCCACCTTCCCCCCCGGGACACCCGGAGAACCGCCCCCACCTCCCGCCGTGGGTCACCCGGAGAACCGCCCCCACCTTCCCCCCCGGGACACCCGGAGAACCGCCCCCACCTTCCCCCCCGGGACACCCGGAGAACCGCCCCCACCTTCCCCCCCGGGACACCCGGAGAACCGCCCCCACCTTCCCCCCCGGGACACCGGGAGAACCGCCCCCACCTTCCCCGACGGCTCTTGGGTGGAAAGACCCCCCACCCCGGGTCTCAGCCAGGCACAGACTGATCCTGAGCATCACGGTTCCCAGGAGCCCCAGGCAACCCTGCAGCGTGGATGTCCGCTCACTGCCCTGGGGGACGCTGGGACTTTGTCCCACCCAGCCCCGCCCCCATGGCCCGGAGGCCGAGGGCCCCTCGGCCAGCTCAGCGCTCTGAGCCAGGCCAGCAGGCCCCGCGGCTCTCACCCGTGATGCTGTCCACCAGCACCTGCCACTTGTGCAGCTCCTGCTCCAGCTGCCGGATCTCCCGCTTCTGGCGCCTGTCGGCCACGGCCAGTTCTGCAAGGAGGGAAGTGCAGGGGGCAGCTCGGGCGGGAGAACGGGCTGGCTCGGGGGAGGGGATATGCAGCCTCTCCCCTCCGGGGGGCGCTGGCTCCCATCTGGCCTGAGGGCAGGGGTCTGGCTGGCTCAGGGGGGTGAGGAATGGGGCCTTTCCCCTCTAGGGAATGGGGCACGGAGTCTTTCCCCTCTAGGGGGCACCGGCTCTGATCTGGCCCCAGGGCAGGGACTGGCTGGCTCAGGGGGTGAGAATGGGGTACAGGGTCTTTCCCCTCTAGGGCGCGCCGACCCAGTGTCAGGGCAGAAGGGCTGTCAGGCCCAGGGGCAGCAGCGGCCGGCTGGATGGGGCTGTGGCGACGGGTCCGAGGCACAGCGCTAACCGAACCCGCAAGGGGCTGGGGCGCCCCTCAGCTCCCCCACCCGGCGCCCCAGGGGTGGGGAGCGGAGCGAAGGTCCCGTCAGACTCACCGTGCTCCAGCACTTCGTCCCGCACATCCCTGCAGGGAAGGGACAGGGGAGGAGTCAGGTAGCTGCCCTCACACGCACGCCCACGGGATGCCTGGTAGGCTGGATCCCTAACACGCGCTCTCGGGGCCTGACGCAGCCCTCTGGAGCCACCTGCCACCATGTCTGCCCCCCAGGGCGCCAAGGGCAGCCAGGCCTGCTGGGCACTGGGCCCTCGCACACTGGGGCACGGGAGAAGCTACAGCCAGCCAGCAAGCTGGTGCTTGGTGCTGCAGAGCTGGGCTCCAGGGGGCAGGCAGCTCCAGCTAGTGGCTGCAGCAGCTTGGGCTGGGGAGCAGCAAGAAGGTAATCAGACCGAGGGGCTCCAGGCAGCCCAGGGGATATGGCCTGTGGCATGAGCTGCATGTGATGCCAGCCCCTGTGCACTGGTGGGAAGGACCCCCCGCCCAGCCCCCACATTCCCCGCAGACGCTCACTTCAGCTTGCTGTCGTCAATCACGTCCTCCGCGTCCGAGAAGTTCAGCACCTGGTCCCCCTTGGGAAGCGGCTGCACTGAACGGAAGCACAGGGCGGGGGGAGGGGTTAGCACAGTCCCTGCATCAGCACAAGCCCCCCGCGCTCTCGGGGCCCAGCCTGGTGACTTGGGCCCCAGTTCCAGGCTCTCGCGCCGGGCCCAGCCGCAGGGCAAGGGCGGGCGGTGGGGCGGGCGGGCCGCACCTGTCTGGTCGTCCAGGAGGTGGTACTGCTTCATCAGCTGCCAGTGGGCCTGCAGGGCCTTGGCCGTGCGCGAAGGGTGCAGCGCCTCGGGGTGTTCGTGCAGCAGGCCCTGGAAGGTCTCCAGCGTGGGCTGGCTGGTCTGCGGAAGGACAGACGGGTCACTGCGGCTTCCAGAACCCACCCCTAGGGGGCAGGACAGCCCCGGGCTCCCGGCAGTGGGAGCCTGGGGACATGCGTCTGCATGGATCACAGTGCCAGCTCCCACGACTCGGCCCAGGGCTACCACTCAGGGGGCTCCGCTGGGCAGGGCTGAGGGAACCTGCTGGGCTCTCCTGGGCCAGAGTACGTGAGGGGCCATGGGGCAGGGGGCATGGCCTGGCGACTCTCCCAGGCTTTCCTGTGGCATCGGCCCCCTGGGATTTCTGTGCCGGCAGCACCGTTGGGCAATTGGGGTGTCTGTGCCACGGGGAAGGAGCCAGGAACCACAGCACATGCGCCGGGGGCCCCGGGCCAGGCCAGTGCAGCTCCCACACAGCAGGACTCCCTGGGGGGCACGGGAACCGTTTGGCTGCAGGGCACTTTGGTGAAGGACACCCGGCAGGACGGTCTGCGGAGATGGCCCTTCCTCCCCTGGGCAGAGGGAGCGGAGCGCCTTCCAGGTCCAGACTCTCGCCCCCGCTGGCAGGGAGGGGACTCTGCCGTTTCCCCAGGAGCACGAGTCGCTGGCTGCCCAGGCTGTACCAATCCCACCTGGCTCAGCCTCCAGGTGTCACCGCGTCCTGCACACAGAGGGGGCCTGAGTGAGCCTTACCGATCCCACCTTGCTCAGCAGCTGCTCCTCGGCTTTGCTGAACAGCACCTTGCTCTGGATGGCAGTGATGGCTTCGGGGTGCAGCTGTCGCATGGCCTGACAGGCCAGCCTGGGGAGGGAACAGTGACCACGTCAGCTACCAACTCAGATTTCACGGCTCTGACGCCAAGCAGAGGGCAGGGCTCTGCCCCTCGGACTCACTGCTCCCCAGAGCCACAGCTGGGGGGATGGGAGACTCCTCACACCACCCCAGCCACCCCTCTGGGCGAGTGACCAGCAGCAGGAAACCAGCCATGCTTGGAGCAGCGGCCCCACGGGTGGCCTGCCCCTGGCTGAGTCCGCGCCTGGTGGCCTGGCACTCACTTGGAGATGAGCGGGTCGTAGAGCAGCGCGTGCCACCTCTCCTGGATCTCCCGCAGCGTAAAGCGGCAGCTGAACTTGACGCCCAGGTGGACCGAGGTCAGGTCGTTGGTCTGCAGGGGCCCGAAGAGAGGCCAGACTTAGGGCTGGGTCCCCGCACCCACAGCGCGGCCACAGGGGCCCTGACGGCCACGCCACCGGGATGCCCGTCGCCGCTCAAACAGCCATCATGGGCAACGCTTCCCAGCCTCCGGCCCCTGGGGCGCGACTGAACCGGCGCGAGGACGGAGCCGAGGGCTCTGGGAGGCCGAGGGCGTTTGGGATGCAGCGTGTAATCAGCCAGGGCTGGAGTTTAGGACACCGGGACTAGCACCCCCAGGTCTCGGTACAAGGTGCCGCAGGTGTCTGCAGGTGGCCAGACCTTGACAGAACAGTCTCCCCCAGAGCCACGGGCCCCGCCCCAGAAGCTCTGCTGACTTCCCACTCCCTGCTGGGACGTTTCCCAGGCAGGTGCCAGCCTGGCCTGGCCCTGCCGAGCAGGATGGCAGCATTACCTGGAGCACAGCATTGATGAGCAGCAGGTCATCCGCAGGCTTCCAGCGGCCCAAGTCCTTCGTCACCTGCAGGGGCTGTTTGCTTTTCTTCATCCGCTTGGGGAGGCTGGAGTTTGGGACCGGGCTCGGGGTGACGGGTGCAGAGACGGATTTGGATACCTGCACGAGCCAGGAAAGGAGCTCAGAGAGTCCTTGAGCCTGGCCAGCGGGGCCCACTGCTGGAGGCCATGACGGGCGGATGGGGGCTGCCCTTCACAGCCCCCCCACCCAACCTAGCCAGCCCTCGTCCGGGGGGCAGGACGCGCCCAGGGAAGGTGGATGTCCGAGCGCCAATGACACTTCGCGCTTACCCGTCCAAGCCCAGCCAGCAGGGCCGGAGCCAGGAAGCGAACTGGCTGCAGGCAGCGAATGAAACTGCCTGGCTCTGGCTCGCCGTCCACCAGCAAGAGGAACCAGGCCCCACAGGAGAGAATTAACCGAGGCTCTGCCCAGCGAGTCACAGCCCGGCAGGAAAGCTGCTGACTGCCACAGTGACGGTGTCCCTTCGGCATGGTTGCTGAGGGGCTCTGTGGCTCCCAAGTTCTGTCCCAAGCTGGCTGCGGGAGCCTCCTGCCCTTTGCCCTTTCAAGTCCTGGCATGGGGAGGTCTCTGCGCTGAGCCAGGCCTGTGTGTTCTTCCCTCAGGGAGCTGCAGGATCTACTGGCCGACAGCTCTCTCTGTTCCCCTCCCCCTCAGGGATAAAGCCACCCAAGCTCTCCATGCTCAGGCTTCAGGGCTGATCTCCAGCTGGAGGTTAGGAAAAACCCCCTCCCCACAGCATAGTGTCTCCTCCCCAGCACACCCAGCCTTAGGCACGGTCAGAGACAGAGGGACTAGGGGCCTGCTCCAGACCAGACAGGGCACCAGGCCCCGCAGGGCGCTGCCCACTCTCTTTTCCCCCTCACCTTCTTCTTCTCACTGGAGGAGGGCTCGCTGCCCGAGCAGCGGCCTGGCTCCACCCCACTGGGCCCCTTGGCCCGGCTGGACGACTTGGCGAGGCTGCTCTCTACCAGCTCATCATCAAACTTCTTCCTCTTGATGAACCTAGTGGGTCAAACACAGGCCCAGGTGAGGCCCCTCCACCCACGTGCAGGCCCCCGCTGCACACCTGGCTACCTGGAGCCAGCTCTCCACCCCCCAAACAGCAGCAAGATGGGTGTGGGGCGCCCTCTGGTGGCTCCGAGTCCAACCATCACTGCAGCTCAGGGTTGCGGTTGGTGAGCCGGGCTCCAGGCCTGATGCTCCTGTTGAGTTAGCAGCACCTGGTTCATCACAGGACATCAAGAAGCCCCACGTCCCAACTTCCCATCCCCCTCTCTGGGACTGCACTGGCCTGATCCATCCTTACCGCTAGGGAGGGTCCCTCCACGATGCAGGGAACCCCAACCCCTCCTCATTGCCCTTGGCCCTTCCTGGGTACCTGGAGGAGCTCCGCCGTTTGGGGATAGAGCCCGAGACCTGTGACGAGCTCCTTTTCTGTCCTGCCAGCGACTCCTCGTCTTCAGAGCGGCTCGCCGTACCTGACGCCATCAGTCCGGAGTCCAGCACGTCTGCACCAGGACAGAGGAGACAGAGCCACACCCCTCCACATCAAAGAGATCAGATGCCAGGCATCACACTGGGCTCAGCCACAGAGAACCTGCGCTCCCTTGCACCAGCCTGCCCAATGCCAGGAAGCAGGTGGCTGTGGGCAAACCTTACATGTGATATGTCAGAAAGCCCTAGAGACCCCATAATGCAAACCTCCCCACAACTCCAGAGAGGGAGACCCCACATCAGGACTGCAGCGCATGGATCTGATACAGAGATCACGTCTCACTCCACTTCAAATGCAGCCAACTCTGCGGAGGAACGTGGTGCAGGATAACAGCTCACAGGAAC
Source organism: Lepidochelys olivacea (assembly GCF_965140295.1). Lineage (NCBI taxonomy): Eukaryota > Metazoa > Chordata > Testudines > Cheloniidae > Lepidochelys > Lepidochelys olivacea. The sequence goes on from NC_140430.1 coordinate 1,969,199, forward strand.
ACTGAGGGGTGGAACTACCAAGGGGGGAAGGGGCTCCCGGGATGGCCCAAGGGGGGCGCGTAGGAGCGCGGTGAGCAGAGAGGGGAAGGCAGACGGGACCGACCAAGGGGCTGCGTCACCCTGAGCCCCAACACGCCGCCCCGGCCGCCCCCACAGAGCCGGCGGGGCGCAGAGACCCCCGCGCGGGGCGGGGCTGCAATGGAGACCCCCCAAGCGACAGACCCCTCCCCCCAGGCCCAGCCGCTGCCCCGGGGAGTCGCGAGCCATCACCCTGTTCACAGGTAGGGAAACTGAGGCACGAGGAGACACTGCGCTCACCCACCCTCCCCCGATCGCGCATGACGTCAGCAGCACAGCTGGGGCGGGACGCAGGCCTCCTGGGGGGAGGGGTCTATCCCTTGGGGGGTCTCCACAGCAGCCCCATCCTCCCCCAGACATTGATCAAGCGCATGCGCGCTGGGCCGCTCAGTCTGGCCGCCCGCGCCCTCCACCGGCCGCGCATGCGCAATCAGCCCGGCCGGCCAGGCCCGGAGGTTTCCCCACCCCCCAGGCGGGACGCGGCGGCCCCGCGGCCTCACCATTCCCCGGTGCGGCGGCTCCGCGGCGGCGTCCGTCGAGCACGAGCCCCCATCCACAGCGGATGATCACTTCCGGAAGAGCTCGGTCACTTCCGGGGGCCTAAGCGGAAGAGAGAGATTGCTTCCGGTTCAAACGGCGTGACCCTGCCTGTGGGCGCCGCCATCGCGCTCTGGCGGTTGAATGGGCGGCGCCATCTTGGTGACGGGAGCGACCATGGCCTGTCCTGCGCCCGGGACTTGGCTACCGGAGGGGCTGGACCAGAGAATGTCCCCCCGCCCCGCTCCTGGCCCCAGCTCGGCGGACAGGCCGCCACAGGGCACCATGGCAGCGGGGCGCCCCGTTGCCATGGCAGCGCACATGGTGATGCGCCGAAGCTCGTCGCCATAGCACCGGGGCACCCAATCCCGGCGGCCCGGCTCCCGTTGCCATGGCAACCTCAGCATCTCCCTGCCCCCCCCACCCCGCCCACCCCACCGGGGGCTTGGATGGCGCCCGTCAGCCAACCTGCACAAGCCCCCGGTGTGGGCCCGGCCGGGGGCCGCTGCAGGGACAGGCCCTGCCCTGGCCCTACTGGGAGACCCGACGCCCCCCGAGGACCCAGGAGTCCTGAGGCCCAGTGGCCTCTCCCAGGCCTGCGCCCAGCTCCCACCCCCCGGCCATGCTCCTGGGGCACCTTAACCCCGTGGGGGCAGCTCTGGGGCCTGGGGCGCCCAGTTCCCACCCCCGCCCGTGCTCCTGGGGCACCTTAACCCCGTGGGGGCAGCTCTGGGGCCTGGGGCGCCCAGCTCCCACCCCCCGGCCGTGCTCCTGGGGCACCTTAACCCCCGTGGGGGCAGCTCTGGGGCCTGGGGCGCCCAGCTCCCACCCCCCGGCCGCGCTCCTGGGGCACCTTAACCCCCGTGGGGGCAGCTCTGGGGCCTGGGGCGCCCAGTTCCCACCCCCCGGCCGCGCTCCTGGGGCACCTTAACCCCCGTGGGGGCAGCTCTGGGGCGCCCAGTTCCCACCCCCCGGCCGCGCTCCTGGGGCACCTTAACCCCCGTGGGGGCAGCTCTGGGGCGCCCAGCTCCCACCCCCCGGCCGCGCTCCTGGGGCACCTTAACCCCCGTGGGGGCAGCTCTGGGGCCTGGGGCGCCCAGCTCCCACCCCCCGGCCATGCTCCTGGGGCACCTTAACCCCGTGGGGGCAGCTCTGGGGCCTGGGGCGCCCAGTTCCCACCCCCCGCCCGTGCTCCTGGGGCACCTTAACCCCCGTGGGGGCAGCTCTGGGGCCTGGGACGCCCAGTTCCCACCCCCCGGCCGCGCTCCTGGGGCACCTTAACCCCCGTGGGGGCAGCTCTGGGGCGCCTAGTTCCCACCCTCCGGCCGCGCTCCTGGGGCACCTTAACCCCCGTGGGGGCAGCTCTGGGGCGCCCAGTTCCCACCCTCCGGCCGCGCTCCTGGGGCACCTTAACCCCCGTGGGGGCAGCTCTGGGGCGCCCAGTTCCCACCCCCCGGCCGCGCTCCTGGGGCACCTTAACCCCCGTGGGGGCAGCTCTGGGGCCTGGGGCGCCCAGCTCCCACCCCCCGGCCGCGCTCCTGGGGCACCTTAACCCCCGTGGGGGCAGCTCTGGGGCCTGGGGCGCCCAGCTCCCACCCCCCGGCCGTGCTCCTGGGGCACCTTAACCCCCGTGGGGGCAGCTCTGGGGCCTGGGGCGCCCAGTTCCCACCCCCGGCCGTGCTCCTGGGGCATCTTAACCCCGTGGGGGCAGCTCTGGGGCCTGGGGCGCCCAGCTCCCACCCCCCAGCCACGCTCCTGGGGCACCTTAACCCCCGTGGGGGCAGCTCTGGGACCTGGGGCGCCCAGCTCCCACCCCCCGGCCGCGCTCCTGGGGCACCTTAACCCCCCCCCGTGGGGGCAGCTCTGGGGCCTGGGGCGCCCAGCTCCCACCCCCCAGCCGCGCTCCTGGGGCACCTTAACCCCCGTGGGGGCAGCTCTGGGGCCTGGGGCGCCCAGTACCCACCCCCGGCCGTGCTCCTGGGGCATCTTAACCCCCGTGGGGGCAGCTCTGGGGCCTGGGGCGCCCAGCTCCCACCCCCCGGCCGTGCTCCTGGGGCATCTTAACCCCCGTGGGGGCAGCTCTGGGGCGCCCAGTTCCCACCCCCTGGCCGCGCTCCTGGGGCACCTTAACCCCCGTGGGGGCAGCTCTGGGGCCTGGGGCGCCCAGTTCCCACCCCCCGGCCGCGCTCCTGGGGCACCTTAACCCCGTGGGGGCAGCTCTGGGGCCTGGGGCGCCCAGTTCCCACCCCCCGGCCGCTCTCCTGGGGCACCTTAACCCCGTGGGGGCAGCTCTGGGGCCTGGGGCGCCCAGCTCCCACCCCCCAGCCGCGCTCCTGGGGCACCTTAACCCCCGTGGGGGCAGCTCTGGGGCCTGGGGCGCCCAGCTCCCACCCCCCGGCCGCGCTCCTGGGGCACCTTAACCCCCGTGGGGGCAGCTCTGGGGCCTGGGGCGCCCAGCTCCCACCCTCCGGCCGCGCTCCTGGGGCACCTTAACCCCCGTGGGGGCAGCTCTGGGGCGCCCAGTTCCCACCCTCCGGCCGCGCTCCTGGGGCACCTTAACCCCCGTGGGGGCAGCTCTGGGGCCTGGGGCGCCCAGCTCCCACCCCCCAGCCGCGCTCCTGGGGCACCTTAACCCCCGTGGGGGCAGCTCTGGGGCCTGGGGCGCCCAGTTCCCACCCCCGGCCGTGCTCCTGGGGCATCTTAACCCCCGTGGGGGCAGCTCTGGGGCCTGGGGCGCCCAGTTCCCACCCCCGGCCGTGCTCCTGGGGCATCTTAACCCCCGTGGGGGCAGCTCTGGGGCCTGGGGCGCCCAGTTCCCACCCCCGGCCATGCTCCTGGGGCACCTTAACCCCGTGGGGGCAGCTCTGGGGCCTGGGGCGCCCAGTTCCCACCCCCGGCCGTGCTCCTGGGGCATCTAAACCCCCGTGGGGGCAGCTCTGGGGCCTGGGGCGCCCAGTTCCCACCCCTGGCCGTGCTCCTGGGGCATCTTAACCCCCGTGGGGGCAGCTCTGGGGCCTGGGGCGCCCAGTTCCCACCCCCGGCCGTGCTCCTGGGGCACCTTAACCCCGTGGGGGCAGCTCTGGGCCTGGGGCGCCCAGTTCCCACCCCCGGCCGTGCTCCTGGGGCATCTTAACCCCCGTGGGGGCAGCTCTGGGGCCTGGGGCGCCCAGCTCCCACCCCCCGGCCGCGCTCCTGGGGCACCTTAACCCCCGTGGGGGCAGCTCTGGGGCGCCCAGTTCCCACCCCCTGGCCGCGCTCCTGGGGCACCTTAACCCCCGTGGGGGCAGCTCTGGGGCCTGGGGCGCCCAGTTCCCACCCCCCGGCCGCGCTCCTGGGGCACCTTAACCCCGTGGGGGCAGCTCTGGGGCTTGGGGTGCCCAGTTCCCACCCCCGGCCGTGCTCCTGGGGCATCTTAACCCCCGTGGGGGCAGCTCTGGGGCCTGGGGCGCCCAGCTCCCACCCCCCGGCCGTGCTCCTGGGGCACCTTAAGCCCCGTGGGGGCAGCTCTGGGGCGCCCAGTTCCCACCCCCTGGCCGCGCTCCTGGGGCACCTTAACCCCGTGGGGGCAGCTCTGGGGCGCCCAGTTCCCACCCCCTGGCCGCGCTCCTGGGGCACCTTAACCCCCGTGGGGGCAGCTCTGGGGCCTGGGGCGCCCAGTTCCCACCCCCCGGCCGCGCTCCTGGGGCACCTTAACCCCGTGGGGCAGCTCTGGGGCTTGGGGTGCCCAGTTCCCACCCCCGGCCGTGCTCCTGGGGCATCTTAACCCCCGTGGGGGCAGCTCTGGGGCCTGGGGCGCCCAGCTCCCACCCCCCGGCCGCGCTCCTGGGGCACCTTAACCCCCGTGGGGGCAGCTCTGGGGCGCCCAGTTCCCACCCCCTGGCCGCGCTCCTGGGGCACCTTAACCCCCGTGGGGGCAGCTCTGGGGCCTGGGGCGCCCAGTTCCCACCCCCCGGCCGCGCTCCTGGGGCACCTTAACCCCGTGGGGGCAGCTCTGGGGCCTGGGGCGCCCAGTTCCCACCCCCCGGCCGCGCTCCTGGGGCACCTTAACCCCGTGGGGGCAGCTCTGGGGCCTGGGGCGCCCAGCTCCCACCCCCCAGCCGCGCTCCTGGGGCACCTTAACCCCCATGGGGGCAGCTCTGGGGCCTGGGGCGCCCAGCTCCCACCCCCCGGCCGCGCTCCTGGGGCACCTTAACCCCCGTGGGGGCAGCTCTGGGGCCTGGGGCGCCCAGCTCCCACCCCCCGGCCGCGCTCCTGGGGCACCTTAACCCCCGTGGGGGCAGCTCTGGGGCGCCCAGTTCCCACCCTCCGGCCGCGCTCCTGCGGCACCTTAACCCCCGTGGGGGCAGCTCTGGGGCCTGGGACGCCCAGTTCCCACCCCCCGGCCGCGCTCCTGGGGCACCTTAACCCCCGTGGGGGCAGCTCTGGGGCCTGGGGCGCCCAGTTCCCACCCCCGGCCGTGCTCCTGGGGCATCTTAACCCCCGTGGGGGCAGCTCTGGGGCCTGGGGCGCCCAGTTCCCACCCCCGGCCGTGCTCCTGGGGCATCTGAACCCCCGTGGGGGCAGCTCTGGAGCCTGGGGCGCCCAGTTCCCACCCCCGGCCATGCTCCTGGGGCACCTTAACCCCGTGGGGGCAGCTCTGGGGCCTGGGGTGCCCAGTTCCCACCCCCGGCCGTGCTCCTGGGGCATCTTAACCCCCGTGGGGGCAGCTCTGGGGCCTGGGGCGCCCAGCTCCCACCCCCCGGCCGCGCTCCTGGGGCACCTTAACCCCCGTGGGGGCAGCTCCGGGGCCTGGGGCGCCCAGCTCCCACTCCCCGGCCGCGCTCCTGGGGCACCTTAACCCCAGTGGGGGCAGCTCTGGTGCCTGGGGCGCCCAGTTCCCACCCCCCGGCCATGCTCCTGGGGCACCTTAACCCCCGTGGGGGCAGCTCTGGGGCCTGGGGCGCCCAGTTCCCACCCCCGGCCGTGCTCCTGGGGCATCTTAACCCCCGTGGGGGCAGCTCTGGGGCCTGGGGTGCCCAGTTCCCACCCCCGGCCGCGCTCCTGGGGCACCTTAACCCCGTGGGGGCAGCTCTGGGGCCTGGGGCGCCCAGCTCCCACCCCCCGGCCGCGCTCCTGGGGCACCTTAACCCCCGTGGGGGCAGCTCTGGGGCCTGGGGCGCCCAGCTCCCACTCCCCGGCCGCGCTCCTGGGGCACCTTAACCCCCGTGGGGGCAGCTCTGGTGCCTGGGGCGCCCAGTTCCCACCCCCCGGCCGCGCTCCTGGGGCACCTTAACCCCCGTGGGGGCAGCTCTGGGGCTTGGGGTGCCCAGTTCCCACCCCCCGGCCGCGCTCCTGGGGCACCTTAACCCCCGTGGGGGCAGCTCTGGGGCCTGGGGCGCCCAGTTCCCACCCCCGGCCGTGCTCCTGGGGCATCTTAACCCCCGTGGGGGCAGCTCTGGGGCCTGGGGTGCCCAGTTCCCACCCCCTGGCCGTGCTCCTGGGGCACCTTAACCCCCGTGGGGGCAGCTCTGGGGCTGCGAGCCAGGAGGTTACGGTGATCTCGGGGGCCGGAGTAGAACTGCTTGAGGACCTGCCTGGCCCTACACTTCGATGATCCGACACCCCCCCCAGCTCCCCTGATTAGGATGACGAGCCTCCTTGCCAGCCCAGAGTCTCCCCCCTCTTTCCTGCCCCCTATCTTACCTGCCGCTGAACACCCCAATCCTCAGTGTGAAACACAAGGGCCAGGGCGCAGCGCTAACTGCAACCCGGGCCGGCTCCAGCCCCTCTCCCAGCCGCTAATGGGCTCTGCAGTGACCAGGGCTCCATTAGAGCCGTTTAAGAGCTTTTTAATGTCTGGGCAGATGCTGAATAATTGAGGCGAAGCCCCAGCCCTGGCACAGCCAGTTAGTGTGCAGGGAGATTGCGGAGCAGCTGCGATTCCTTCTGCTCGGCGTCTCGGACACGCCGATGGAGCCGAGCTGCAGAGCACAGGCAGCCCCGAGAGTCTCTGTGCAGCGCTTCTGCCGCCTCCTGGACATGGCTTCCAGCCTCCACCAAGGGTAAGAGGTGTGCCAGGGGGGCTGGGGAGCCGTGACCACCTCCATGAGTGACTCAAGCAATAAGGGACAGCCCATTGGAGCTGCATGGAACCAAGGGCTCTGTGCATCCCATAATATGCCCCCTTTTATGCTATACGCCTGGCCCCACCAAAACGCAGCCATCTCTGGGGAGGAGGGAGCATGCTGGAGAGACAGGAAGGGGCAGGCAGGATCCCCAGGAGTCCGGAGCAGGCAGGAGTGGAGCTGGCTTGACCCGTCCTCCCCTCCCCTCCGCTCTTTAGCTGAGTGAACTGAGCCCCAGGTTCAGAGGCAGCCTGGGTCATTGGGGACCAAGTGCCCCCGGGTGAGATGAGCCTGGCAGGTCTTGGAACAGGGGTCGGCGTCCGCATCACCCAAAGCAGCAGCTGTGAACTGGAGCCCTGTGCTGGCAGCCCCAGCTGAGTGACATGGAGACCACCCCTCACTCTACCCTCGCCCAAGCCCGCAGGGCAGGGCAAAGGACAGCGGGGGGGGGGGGGTGGGCTTCTCTGGCAGATAGAGCTCTCCAGCCCCATTGCAGTCCCACCCCCTGTTGCCTGCAGGCGAGGCTCTCATGGGGGGGGGGGGGCTGGTTGGGGTGAAGTGGACTGGCATGGCCACCCTGCAGGCTCCTCAGGCCATGGGACGAGCAGCATCAGGGTGAGCTCCCCCACCCGGGCCATAAAGGGTTAATAATGCCTGTGGGGTGGGGTGCGGGGCAGGTGCAGGTGCACTGAGAGCAACCTGGAGGCACCTGCCTGAGGGGCAGCGCTCTGGGCCAGCTAAGGGCCCAGCCCTGTGTGCAGGGCCCAGCGGTGCTGTGCGCAGGGACCCTGCTGTGTCCTTGATACCAACCCCTGGTGCCCCCTCCCCAGTCACCCCATTGCACCCCCAGGTCTGGGGGGCAGGGAACCCCCGCCCAGTCCTTACCCCCTCGTGCCCATCCCCCAGGCCGGCCCTGACAGCCCTGGAGCGGGCACTGCTCTCCACCATGGCAGTTTTTCACACCTACTCCGGCTGCCGGGGCTCGCTGAGGAAAGTGGATCTCAAAACGCTGATCAACCGGGAGCTGCCGCAGTTCGTGCAGGTGAGCGCCAGCGGCAGGGGGTGGCACCGAGGGGCACCCAGCCTGTTGCAGGAATGGGTGGGGGGGATTGGCTGGGAGCAGCTGATGGAGCTGGCTTCCCAGCGCCCAGGCTGGGACCCTGGGCTGAGACTGTCCCAGAGGCAGCCTAACAGCCCTGTTGGCCTTTCCACTGGAGAAGTGTGCCCCATTCCCTGCCCCCCAAGTCGGCCAGGCCCTTGGGCCAGCACCCCCTAGAGGGGAAAGGCCTGGGGCCCATAAACTGCCTTTCCCTGAGCTGCAGGAGATCCGCGACCCCGAGATCTTGGAGCGGCTCTTCAGGGACCTGGACACCAACGGCGACCTCCAGATCGACTTCCAGGAATACGCCACGCTGGTCGCCATGCTGACCGCGGCCTGCCGCACATTCTTCATCCAGAAGAAGGCCGAGTAGAGGGGTGAGGGGGGTCTGTGTCACTGCACTCTATATGATTTTATGAAAATATGCTAGTGAGTGTGAATATAATGTAACTGGAATATGCTTCATGCAAAAGGTCTCTTGTAAGGTATCATCCCAAAGCTTATCATCTACTGAGTGTGGTCATCCTATTTGTATAAATGTATCCCTCTTTGTGACGCAGTGGGGGAGTTTCTTGTTTTTCCTTAAAGAAAAGGAAGACTTGTTGCACCTTAGAGACTAACCAATTTATTTGAGCATAAGCTTTTGTGAGCTACAGCTCACTTCATCGGATACATAAAGTGGAAAATGCAGTGCTAAGGGCCACCTTGATTATCATACACATTGTAAGGAGAGTGATCACTTTAGATAAGCTATTACCAGCAGGAGAGTAGGGTGGGGGGAGAGAAAACCTTTTGTAGTGATAAACACCCATTTTTTCATGGTCTGTGTGTATAAAAACATCCTCACTGCATTTTCCACTTTATGCATCCGATGAAGTGAGCTGTAGCTCACAAAAGCTTATGCTCAAATAAATTGGTTAGTCTCGAAGGTGCCACAAGTCCTCTTTTTCTTTTTGCGAATACAGACTAACACGCTGTTACTCTGAAACTTGTTTTTCCATGTTTCCTATGGGGGATTTTCTTAGTTTTCCTATGGTTTGCATGCAGAGGGGGTGGGACTCAGTTTCCCTAGGTGCTACGGGTTTAACGAGGTGAGGGGAGAGGGAGTTTGTCACAGAGGATCTGCGAGGGAACTTGGGACCCCAGTGACTGGTGACCCGGAGGCCCAGCTCAGGAGTCCCTGCCAGGTCTGGCCAGTGGGAGGACAATGGGCTGTAAAGAGAGGAGAGGGGGCCCAGGCGACCCTGTTTACCTGGAGAGAAGACAGTGGACAGAGGTGAGCTTGGGGCTGGTGCTTTCAGATGCCCAGCTGGGAAGCAGGGGGGCTCTGGGCTGGAAGGAGGGAGCAGGCAGAGCCCACCTGGGTGCAGGAGAGACTGGGATGTGCTGTGCTGAGGGAGGCCAGGCCTGAGGCCCGGAGAGTTTCCTGGGCTGGGTTCAATGCTCAATAAACCTTCCTATTTTATGCTGGCTGAGAGTTGCTCTGGTCTAGAGAACAGGGTTGCATCATCCCCTTCGGGGGGGGGGGGAGGCCCCTGGGGTCCAGAGTGAGGTGACTCCCTGAGGGGGCCCACGGTGAGAAACAGGTGTGCTAAGGCTCCGAGAGGTGCGGCTCCAGGAGGTGGAGGGGCTTAACCCCGAGAGAGTGTGGCCCCCCGGGGAGAAGGGCTGTCACACTGAAAGGGGCACCCCACGTGGACCGCACGGGGCCGAGTGGGCACAACCTGTGAGTCTGTGACACTCTTCAGAGTAGCAGCCGTGTTGTCCTCCTTTTCTTTTTACGGATACAGGCTTTGGGGCACCTTAGAAACTAACCAATTTATTTGAGCATGAGCTTTTTGCATCCGATGAAGTGAGCTGTAGCTCACGAAAGCTTGTGCTCAAATAAATTGGTTAGTCTCTAAGGTGCCACAAGTCCTCCTTTTCTTTTGACACTCTTGTATCTGAAACTAGAAATATGAAATATAACCCTGAGGACCTATTGTAGTTATGCAAACTGTGGGCCATTAATGGTGGTTTGGAATCTTGATGGCTCCCATCAACCAGGACAATTGACTGTACATGGCTGTTTACTTGTAAGTCTTCCTGCTTACCTGTGGGCTGGCAAGCGGGTACCGAGTCTTGCAGTGACGTGTGATCATGTCACCTGACCTGGAATCCATCTTTAACCTGGTGCTTTTCCACTGAGAAGGAGAGGTGGGGACCCAAAGAGGGACAAAGGATTCCTGCCTTGTGCCAAAGTTATATAAGGGGCTGGAACAGAACAAAGGGGGCTGCCGTCCTGAGAAATCCCCTAGCTACCACCTGAGCTGGAACAAGGGGAAAGGATTGGGCCCAGACGGGGAAGGCATCCAGTCTGTGAAAAACTTATTGAAACCTCTCTGAGGGTGAGATTTTATCTGTATTCAGTTTTCTTACTGTATTAGGCTTAGACTTGCGTGTTTTATTTTATTTTGCTTGGTAATTCACTTTGTTCTGTCTGTTACTTGGAACCACTTAAATCCTATGTTTTGTATTTAATAAAATCATTTTACTTATTAATTAACCCAGAGTATGTATTAATACCTAGGGGAGCAAACAGCTGTGCATCTCTCTCTACAGTGTTATAGAGGGTGACCAATTTAGGAGTTTACCCTCTATAAGCTTTATACAGGGTAAAACGGATTTATTGGGGGTTTGGACCCCATTAGGAGCTGGGCGTCCGAGTGCTGGAGACAGGAACGCTTCTTAAGCTGCTTTCAGTTAAGCCTGCAGCTTCTGGGGGACGTGGTTCAGACCTGGGTCTGGGTTTGTAGCAGGCTAAGGTGTCTGGCACAACCGGCAGGGTTCTGATCAGTTGGCAGTCCCAAGGGGGTCTCTGTGATCCAGCCCATCACAGCGTCAGCCCTGGGGCCTAGAGAAACCAACCCTCCCTGCCCCGACTCATACTGTGCTTTGTAGACCCCAATTAACTAGGGCCCCCCCTCCCCAGGAGGTTGGTGAGCCCAGACAGAGACATTCCACTGCCAGAGAAACTGAGGCACAGAGAGGGGCTGCAATGCCCCCAGGTCACATAGCAAGCCAGTAGCAGCACCTAGAACAGAACGCACAGGTCCTGGCTCCCAGCCCTCCTGCTCTAACCCACCAGACCCCACTCCCCTCCAGAGCCAGGGAGAGAACCCAGACATCCTGGCTCCCCGTCCCTGCAACTCTACCATGTGAAATCTCCTCTTTTCTGGGCCCAGGGCAGTGTGGTGGAATAAGTGAGTTCTGGGGAATTCCCGGGCTGGGGAATCCTTTGCTAGACTCTCTCGCTCTGTGTGTACGTGTGTGTGTGTACACATGTGTGTGTGTGTGTGTGTGTACGTCACATACACGCGCGCTGGGGGCTGGACACAGAAAAATCCTTCCTGGGTTTCTGGTTAGTGTCTCGGGTCTGTTAGGCCCTGTTGGGGCAGGCCCGGGCAATAAGCGATTGTTCTCCTGACAGTGTCCCTTTAATAACAATAAAGCCTTTTTCAAACATCAGAGACCCCCAGCCAGAGGGACCAGCAGCCCCACAGCTGGACCATGGAGTCAGGCACGAAGGGAAGCCTGGGGTAGGGGGGTAGGGTCTGCGTGGAGAAAAGCGGGGTCACTGCAGAAAGGGGTGGAGTCATTCCCCTGTACTTTGCTTTACCACCTGAACCAGTCTGGGGCTCCGCGGGGCTGGGATCCCCCTGGAGCAGCGGGGTTTAACAGACTTGAGCAGCTCCAGCCCCATCCAGCAGGGGGCAGCGCTGCACCCGTCCTTACACACCCTTGTCCTATGGGCAGAGTGGAGACGAGGTCCCACGTCTCAACTCCGGAGTCCGGCAGCCGCCTCTCCTGCTGAAAGAGCAGCCCCCGGCTAACGAGGCAGAGTCACCCCCCTCTGTGTGTGCTCCCCAGAGACCCCGCCCTGCCCCCCACAGAATCCCACCCCCCATCAGGCCCCCCCGAGTCCTGGGGAGCCGCCCCGAGGTTTGAAGTGGCGCCAGCCAGCAGGCTCCCGCGTGGGTCGCTGCCCCAGGCAGGACGGGGGTGCCTAGCCCGAGACGGGCACAAGGCCGTCGCTGCCCTCGCTCCAGTTTGTCACCCAGTCCTTCCTCTGGATGGTGCCCGTCTTCTCCTCCCGGAACAGCTGGCGCTCCTCCCGGGGGATCTTGATGGCGTGGAACTGCGGCACCGCGGCCTGCTGGTGCCGGGTGCGCCTGAAGAAGCCCACCTGGAAAGAAGCCAGAGAAATGGAGTCAGCGCCCGGCCCCCCTGGCAGAGGCCCAGAGGCTCCCGCCCCACGGGGGGGGGGGTGCCTGGGGCAGGGCTGGGCCGTGGCAGGCGGAGGCTGCATTGGGCTGGAGCAGGGGTGCCCCCACGTGCATCAGAGGGGGCGATGGGAGGCCAAGGCAAGAGACAGCGTCACCTCCCCTGCAGGTCTGCGCCAGGCTCATCCCCACGCGGCAGGGATGGGCCCAGCTCCTTCAGCGCCCCTGGCAACTCCCAGCCCGACGGCCCCGGGCCGGGGCACCCAGCACACGGGCATGCAGCCTGCCACACCCAGGCGCTGGCAGACACACACACCCCCCATCGGCACCCGCCCCGGCACACCCAGGCTCTGGCCTGGCAGGACCCCCAACAGGCCTGGCACACCCGCACACTCATGCATTGTTGCTTCAGATGCTCTTGCACACCCGAGCACGCCCCTCGTGAACGGGGGGGGCGGGGGGGACTGTTACCGCTAGGCCTCCCCGGCTTGTTTCTCCACCTCGGAGGGCTGCACGGCCAGCTGGGCCCGGTAATAGTTGGCAGCGTACGGGGCGGCTCGGCTGCTCCGCTGGAAGAAGCCGCACTGGGGAGGAAGCAAGGCCGAGGCGAGAGCATCAGGCCCGGGCCAGAGCGCCAGACCCAGGGGACGCCGGGGCAGGAATTTCCCTGGGTGGAGCGAGGGGGCAGGGGAGCTGGAGGAGGCTGGGGAATCTTGGGCCCTAGGGAAGGGGAGTCCCAGGGGTGCACGGGTCGGGGGTGTTGCTGGAGGTGGGAAGGGGCAGGGGCCCAATCCCTGGGGGCACATCTGCCCTGGAGCAGAGACCCCCAGGCAGGGGCCAGGGTAGCCGGGTCCCCCCTCCCTCCTGCTCTCACCTTCCACAGGATGGAGACCAGCAGCCCCAGCACCAGGACCCCAGCCAGCACCGCGATCAGGATGATCCACCAGGGGACACCCCGGGCCACCACCACGCTCGGGTCCAGGTAGATGGTGACGGGGATCTGTGGGGGAAGGGATCAGCAGGATCAGGACCGGGAGGCGGGGCAGGGCTGTGGGGGAGCGGCCAATTAGGTACCTGCGTGGCGGCGTCCTTCAGCACCAGGCTCTGGACGGTGGATTTGACGGTGATGTTGGCGTGGACGAGCAGTTCCACGGAGGTCACGGCTGGGTACTCCTGGGGGCAGGGACATGGCTCAGCCTGGCGCCCACACCCGGCCCCCCCGCCCCCCCGAACCGTTCCAGGCGGATGCAGGTTTCTGCACCATTTCCTCTCGTAACGTGCGGTGCAGCAGCGACTCGGCCCCTGCGGCCCACCCCAGAGCTGGCTGCAGGGCAGGCCAGAGCCCTGCGGGGAGCCTGCGTCCCCCTTGCCGGCCGCCGGCTCACCTCCAGGAAGGTGCTATTCCACAGGCGCCCCCAGGCAGTGAGCACGGCCGAGCGGTTGAAGCTGAAGAGCGGGCACCGGAAGACGAGGCAGCGGGCGGTGCCCCGGGCGCAGTCCTGGAGCGGGGAGACAGCGGGTCAGTGGGCTCCGGGCAGTGAGGGGCGGGGGCGGTGGGGGGGTGTGACCGTCCGTGGCTGCTGTGCGGTGCAGTGTTCAGGGCCCAGCGCGCTCCACCCCAGAGGGGGTTGCGGGGGCGAGCCCTGGGTATCCAGGCTGGAGAGCACTTCACCGTGTGCGGGGAGGAGAGATTCCCATCTGTGACGAAGTGGGACTCTTCTTAATGTTTCCTCTGAATAGTGTGGGGGTGCCTCAGTTTCCCCTAGGCAGTTCTTAAGTATCTAGGTGGTGGGGTAAGGGTGTATGATCATTGCAGAGCCCTAGAGGGCCGGTGTGTGCAGGAGTCTGGACACAGAGAATGGCCGACACCCTGTTTCCTGGCCACGGATGGCCTGGGCCCTTCCCCCCTGCGAGGTGAGAGCTGAAGGGTTGGAGAACAAAGGAATCAGGTGACCACCTGGCCCGGGAAAGGGACAAAGCCCAGGGCAGGAGGGGCTGGAGGGAGTTTCAGTTTGGGGCTGGCTGGGACATGGAGTGAAGGGCAGACGGGGTTGTCTGGCTCACTGCCCCCAAAATGGACCCGGCTGAGGGGTCCTGTTCTCTGCACCTGCAAGCTCTCTGTTAGACCATGTTCCTGTCGTCTAATAAACCTTCTGTTTTACTGGCTGGCTGAGAGTCCCGTCTGACTGCGGAGTTGGGGTGCAGGACCCTCTGGCTTCCCCAGGAGCCCCACCTGAGCGGACTCGCTGGGGGGAAGCACACGGAGGGGCAGAGGATGCTGAAGGCTCCGAGGTCAGACCCAGGAAGGTGGAAGCCGGGTGAGCCGTGTGTCCTGAAGACAGGCTGCTCACAGAAAGGCGACTACCCCAGAGTCCTGACTGGCTTCATGGGGAGCAGTTCCAGAGCATCGCCCAGGGACTCCGTGACACCATCCCCCCCACACACATACAAACACACAAGTGACCCCCAAACCCCCAGCCCAGCACCCACACCAGCCCCAGTGGGGATTACCCCAGCCCCCTCCCACCCCGCCTGCCAGGATCTCCACCCCACAGAGCCGCTCTCACCAATGTGACGTTCTTCCTCTCAGCGTGGGCACGGTGCCACCAGGACCCCGTGCTGGGCACCTCCGGGGGCTCGGCCTCCCTCCTGCTCCTGCCCTGGCCAGGACCCTCCTGGGGGCAGCGGGAGAGGTCACCGGGCGGCTCCGTCTGGGGCTCCTGCCCCCCATAGCCCCCCCCAGCCCCTCTGGGATGCTGCAGCACGAGCTGTGCCCCCCAATGCCCCCTCCCCCAAGGCAGGACCCTCTGGGGAGGCTGGGCTCTCCCCCCCATGGCCCTGTGCCCCTGCACGGCTGGGCACCGCTTAGGGCAGGGCCCCAATCCCCATAGCTCCGTCCCTGCAGCCGGGGGCTCCAGTGCCTCGTTCCCCTCCCCCCGGGGGAACCCCAGTCCCCTCAGAGCCAGAGAAACCCCGAGATGGGCAGCAGCTCCCCGCCCCCATGCCACGTACCAGTGCCAGCCGTAGGGGGTTGGCTGCCGGGCTGCAGGCCACGCGCTGCCCGGGCCAGGCCACCAGCTCCAGCCGCAGTGGGTAGAGCAGCCACTTGCCGTTGGCAATCTCGTGGGGCCACATGAGGTTGAGGAAGGCCGAGCCCAGGGTGCTGAGCGACTGGCCCCGGTTGGAGACCTGCGGGGGGGCAGGGACCCTGAGCCAGGCGCCGCCAGGGGAGACAGGAGCCCTGGCTCTGGGATGAGCAGGGGATACCCTGGAGCCAGGACCCCTCTGCCCCCTGAGTGCCCTCCAGCCACTCACCGGCTTGCGTCTGTGGGGCAGGGTCAAATGCCCGTCCACCCGCCCAGATGGGGAAACTGAGGCACCGAAGGGGGAAGAGATTGAGCTGGACATCCTGACCCCCAGCCCCCCTGCTCTAACCACTAGACCCAGCTCCCCCACCCCAGCTGGGAATGGACCCTGGCGTCCTGATCCCAGCCCCGCCATGATCCGCAGCTCTAGACCCCAACCCTTCTGCAACCATGGGGCGGGGGGGAATGCCCCGGGAGCCGCCCCTCCCCCGAGCGGGGTACTCACCATCACCTCGTAGCGCACGGCGCTGCCCACCTGGCCCTCGCTGCGCATGGCGCTCTCGCCCAGCACCCGGCCGCCAAAGAACAGCTGCCGTGGGACAGCCACGCTGCGGGGGGGAGGGCAGGCTCAGGGGGGGCGGGGGGAGCCCCGCAGAGCCCCGCCCCCGTCCCCACCCCATCCCGCCCAGACGGCTCGCCCCGCTCCCACCCCAGCCCCTGACAGCTCCCCCTGCCCCAAGCTGCCTCGCCCCTGCAACCACCCTCGACGGCTCGTCCCTTCCCCCGCCCGGGCCCCACCCCCAGACGCCCCGTCGGGGGCACTCACCCCGTGACCGACAGGGGCAGCTCAGTGACCACACGTGCCCGCGCCGTCACAGGCCGCAGCCCCGGCTGCTCGCTGATCCTGGGGGGAGAGTTGGGGGTGGGGGCGTCATGGGGGCTTCCCCCACAGCAACCCCCGCAGTGACCGGCTTCGATTCCTCCGCCCCCGCCCGGCCCCCGCCCGGCCCCTCTGCTGCCCAGTAACCCCCATCGCCTGTTTGCTCCCCCCTCCCCCCCCAGACTCCCCCCCGGGCGCCCCCACCCCCACCCAGCCCAGCAGGGGGCGCTCACGTGCTCAGCTCCAGCTGCATCTCCAGCTCCCGGGTCTCGATGGTGATGCCCGAGGTGCTGACGACGAGATAGAACCGCACCTGGGGGGCAGAGGGATCAGAGCCATGGGGGGCACAGGCCAGGGGGAGCAAAAGGGAGGTGGTGAGCTCTGGGCGCAGTGCGGGGGGGGAGCGAGGTCTGGGCGCAGTGCGGGGGGGGAGCGAGGTCTGGGCGCAGTGCGGGGGGGGAGCGAGGTCTGGGCGCAGTGCGGGGGGGGAGCGAGGTCTGGGCGCAGTGCGGGGGGGAGCGAGGTCTGGGCACACTGGAGAGGGGCACTGGAGGGGGAGCGAGGTCTGGGCGCAGTGCGGGGGGGGAGCGAGGTCTGGGCACACTGGAGAGGGGCACTGGAGGGGGAGCGACGTCTGGGCGCAGTGCGGGGGGGGAGCGAGGTCTGGGCGCAGTGCGGGGGGGAGCGAGGTCTGGGCGCAGTGCGGGGGGGGAGCGAGGTCTGGGCACACTGGAGAGGGGCACTGGAGAGGGAGCAAGGTCTGGGCGCAGTGCGGGGGGGAGCGAGGTCTGGGCACACTGGAGAGGGGCACTGGAGGGGGAGCGAGGTCTGGGCGCAGTGCGGGGGGGGAGCGAGGTCTGGGCGCAGTGCGGGGGGGGAGCGAGGTCTGGGCGCAGTGCGGGGGGGAGCGAGGTCTGGGCGCAGTGCGGGGGGGAGCGAGGTCTGGGCACACTGGAGAGGGGCACTGGAGGGGGAGCGAGGTCTGGGCGCAGTGCGGGGGGGAGCGAGGTCTGGGCGCAGTGCGGGGGGGAGCGAGGTCTGGGCGCAGTGCGGGGGGGAGCGAGGTCTGGGCACACTGGAGAGGGGCACTGGAGGGGGAGCGAGGTCTGGGCGCAGTGCGGGGGGGGAGCGAGGTCTGGGCGCAGTGCGGGGGGGGAGCGAGGTCTGGGCGCAGTGCGGGGGGGGAGCGAGGTCTGGGCGCAGTGCGGGGGGGGAGCGAGGTCTGGGCGCAGTGCGGGGGGGGAGCGAGGTCTGGGCGCAGTGCGGGGGGGGAGCGAGGTCTGGGCGCAGTGCGGGGGGGAGCGAGGTCTGGGCACACTGGAGAGGGGCACTGGAGGGGGAGCGAGGTCTGGGCGCAGTGCGGGGGGGGAGCGAGGTCTGGGCACACTGGAGAGGGGCACTGGAGGGGGAGCGAGGTCTGGGCGCAGTGCGGGGGGGGAGCGAGGTCTGGGCGCAGTGCGGGGGGGAGCGAGGTCTGGGCGCAGTGCGGGGGGGGAGCGAGGTCTGGGCACACTGGAGAGGGGCACTGGAGAGGGAGCAAGGTCTGGGCGCAGTGCGGGGGGGAGCGAGGTCTGGGCACACTGGAGAGGGGCACTGGAGGGGGAGCGAGGTCTGGGCGCAGTGCGGGGGGGGAGCGAGGTCTGGGCGCAGTGCGGGGGGGGAGCGAGGTCTGGGCGCAGTGCGGGGGGGAGCGAGGTCTGGGCGCAGTGCGGGGGGGAGCGAGGTCTGGGCACACTGGAGAGGGGCACTGGAGGGGGAGCGAGGTCTGGGCGCAGTGCGGGGGGGAGCGAGGTCTGGGCGCAGTGCGGGGGGGAGCGAGGTCTGGGCGCAGTGCGGGGGGGAGCGAGGTCTGGGCACACTGGAGAGGGGCACTGGAGGGGGAGCGAGGTCTGGGCGCAGTGCGGGGGGGGAGCGAGGTCTGGGCGCAGTGCGGGGGGGGAGCGAGGTCTGGGCGCAGTGCGGGGGGGGAGCGAGGTCTGGGCGCAGTGCGGGGGGGAGCGAGGTCTGGGCGCAGTGCGGGGGGGAGCGAGGTCTGGGCGCAGTGCGGGGGGGAGCGAGGTCTGGGCACACTGGAGAGGGGCACTGGAGGGGGAGCGAGGTCTGGGTGCAGTGCGGGGGGGAGCGAGGTCTGGGTGCAGTGCGGGGGGGGAGCGAGGTCTGGGCGCAGTGCGGGGGGGGAGCGAGGTCTGGGCGCAGTGCGGGGGGGGAGCGAGGTCTGGGCGCAGTGCGGGGGGGAGCGAGGTCTGGGCACACTGGAGAGGAGCACTGGAGGGGGAGCGAGGTCTGGGCGCAGTGCGGGGGGGGAGCGAGGTCTGGGCGCAGTGCGGGGGGGGAGCGAGGTCTGGGCGCAGTGCGGGGGGGAGCGAGGTCTGGGCACACTGGAGAGGGGCACTGGAGGGGGAGCGAGGTCTGGGCGCAGTGCGGGGGGGGAAGCGAGGTCTGGGCGCAGTGCGGGGGCTGGGGGGCAGGAATTTGGGGGGCTGATCCCCACCTGAGCTCCACGCTTCATGGGGCTCCCCAGCTCACACTGCACTTGCGAGGCGTTCGGGTTGGGCAGGCAGGGCTGCTTCTCCTGGAAAGGTCGAGAAATCAGAGCCCGGGGCCTACAACCCCTGCCCCTGCCCCCCACCCGCGCCCCCCTCCCATACCAGGCCGGGCCCGGCCCACGCGTCGTGGCCCCGGACGCCGGAGTAGGGCAGGGCCTCGGGGAAGGTGGCCGTGAGCAGGGCCTCGTGGGCGTCGTCCCCGTCCCGCTGCGGGGCCGCTGGGTCCGAGGGCAGGTTGGTGACCTGGATCTCCAAGGCCACGTCCTTCTGGTCGCTCATGGCGAAGACGGCGGTGCCATCGGAGTCCCTGCGGCGGAGAGAGGCAGGCCCAGTGCCACGGTGAGGGGCCCCCGCGGGCAGCAGCCCAGAGACCCCCCCAGCTCCCCACCTCATCCTGGAGACAGCGGGGGGGCAGCATGCGGGGAGCTACTGCCCCGGAGGGTGGGATCTGCCCCCAGCCCCTCCCCTTGGATAGATCCCGAGCCCCCCGCTGGGAGTGACCAGGCCAGCGGGTCTGAGAGGGGTCAGTCCGCGTCTATGACGCCTCCCCCAGCCCTGCGAGCCCCGGGCTCAGCCCCAGCCCCCCTCACCTGGGCAGGGGCAGAAAGTCGGAGTAGCCCACGCGGGAACAGAACCGGTACTGCAGCTGGAGGTTGCTCTGGCAGATCTTGTCCTCCCCGCAGCCCTGCTTCAGAAAGTTCACCTGGGGACAAACGCCCCGGTGGGGGGGGCGGGGGGGCTGTCACGGCCCCAGGCAGCGCTCCTCCCCCTCCGCACTGCGCCCGCCCCCCAGCAAGGGCTCCCCCGCCCAGGACTTTCCCGCCCGGAGCCCAGCTATGCCCGCAGCCCCGACAGACGGCGCCTGCCCTGGGGTGGGGCCCGGCCCCAGCAGCTCGGCACAGGGCTCACTCATCCAGCACTGGCATGCAGCCCCTTCGGGGTGGGGCCCGGCAGCTGGTCCCCAGGACACAGCAACCCCCCAAAGGCTGAAACCGCCAGGAGGGGCAGAACAGTCCCCAGCGCCGGGCGCTGGCCAGGGCACCCTGGCGGAAGGCACCAGGGGATCGGCACTGCCAGGAGCTCTGATCCCACAGGACAAGCTGCTCGCAGGGCAACGGGCCAGGGGTAGCTGATGGAGGGGGGACAGCGCCTCCTGCAGGAGCCTGTTCCTTGCGGGTCTCCCGTCCGCGTGCTGAGCAGGCCTGACCCCGCTGAGCGGGAGCCCAGGTCCCCGGGGGCCGTCTCCCAGGAACCCCCCTCACCTCTTCCCTCTGGCTGCTGGGCAGCTGGGCGTTCAGCACGGGTATCAGCGGGGGCAGGGCGCTGCCCTGGACCTGGCGCTTGCTCCGGGCGTGCTCGATGCTGTACGTCAGCACCACGACGATGGGGCGGAGCTTGTCCCGGATGCTGTCCTGCAAGGAGAGGGAGCAGGGGGCTGAGCCCGTGGCACACTGGGGGGCAGGGGCAGGGGCAGGGAGGGGCGGGGCTGGGGCAGCAGGACGCACCTGGAGCTGGAAGGTGGCCTTGACACAGGCAGGGGCACGCTGGTGGGGCAGCTCCACCACGTCCGAGAACTGGTGTTTGGGGTCCGTGGGCTTCCGGTCCAGGAAGGCGACTCTGGGGGCCTGGCCCCGCTTCCGCCGGTCCACGTCAGCGTCAAAGGTGTACGCGAGCACTGGGGGAGCAGGGACGGAGGGCATGGGCTCTGCTGTGGGGGGATGGCTCACCCATCAGCCAAATGCAGCCACCTCTGGGGTGGGCACAGCAGTTGTTTATACAGGGATCTGTCACCCAGTGCTGAGATGCAGCCACCTCTGGGTTAGGGCTCCCCAGGTAGGTTAGAGCACCCTCAGGGTTGCTCTGGGTTATGTCCTGCTTCCTTTAACATCCTCTGGGCTCTGGGACACAGAGAATAGCCATGGGGCAGCGTGCTCTGGGTGTCTCCCTGTGCCGGGTCCGGGAGTAGGGCCAATGCAGAGGGGGGTATTCTCGACGGGTATCCCCCCACCCCCACCAGGCCTGGGGAGTGCGGGCCTGGCCCGGCAGTACTCACTGACGCGGGGGCTGTAGCTGGCAGGACTGGCCGTGTAGCTGAAGCAGGCTCGTACTTCCACGCTGCCCAGGGAAAACACAGAAAGGCTCGGACTCAAACCAGCCGTCCCCCCTGCCAACGGCAGAGCTGAGACCCTTGCCCCCCACCCCCGGCTAGGGGGACTCGGCACCCCACCCTCCGGGGAGGAGGAGGAAGAGCAGGGCCAGCTGGTTCCCTGCGTAACCCGGCTCTAAGCAGCCTCTGGGAACAGGAATTTGCCCCTTTCATCGGGGTCAGAGTGCGCCGCTGCCCTTGAGACGGGTGGCATTAACCCCATTGTACCCCTGGGGAAACTGAGGCAGGGATTGGCCCAAGGCTCAACAACAGGTCAGTAGCACAGCTGGGCACAGAACCCAGGAATCCTGGCTCCCAGCCCCCCTGCTCTAACCACCAGACCCCACTGCCCTTCCAAAGCTGGGGATAGAACCCAGGAGTCCTTGGTCCCTGCCCACACTCCCTACCGGCTCTAACCACTAGACCTCCCTCTCTCCCCGGGTGTGGAATGTGTACGTGGCTGGCAGGGGTCGGGGGGTTTCTAGGCATGGGGGTGATACAGGCCCAGCTCCCAAGGAGCCTGGGGGTGGGGGTGAGGACGGGCAGCCCCCTCCCCAGGACCGGAGGGCCGCTCTCACCAGATGCCCAGTTGGCGGGGGCAGTTCCTGCTCTCCAGGTCGATGTTCTGGGGGGAGAGGGAGACGTTCTTGGAGACGTGGATGACGGGCCGGGCTCTGCAAAGCAAGAGGGGAAACCGCTGGCAAAGGCGCCCAGCCGGACCGCGCCCCGTCTGCACCAGGCCTCCAGCTCTGCCCAGTGCACCGGGCGGCCCAGCCCCTCCCGCACGCCGGGCACGGTTGGAGCCGTCGGCTGCACCAGCGTCGCCCACGTGCTGATCCAGCCGGCCGCAGTGCGATGCCCGGGGCCGGGGGGGCGTCCCACCAGGCCCTGCCCAGCACACGGCTCCCTCCCGCAGGCCTGGGGGCGGCCGGCGCCCACCTGTACAGCACCACGCTGTCCGAGAGCGAGCCAACGAGCAGGTCCGGGTAGAGATTCCCATCGACGTCCAGGCCCCCGGACAGGGAGTAGCCGAAGGTCCTCACCCCGACGCCTTCCCCGTCCAGGACCTGCAGGGGGACAGATGGACGGACGGAGAGCCGGGGACGCAGCAGCTGCCTCTTGGGGGCGGAGCCGCCAGCGTTTAGGACAGGAAGTGAAGGGGGACCCTGGACCCCAGCGGGCCGGTGGGGGAGGGGCTTGGGGAGGAGCCCGTGGACCCCGCAGTTCAGTGACATCCCCCCCCCCCCTCGGTGCCCTGCTTGCGCCCTCTCACCTGGGCCGGTTTGGTGACGATGCCCAGGCTGCTGCCATGGTAGATATAGACCTTGCCGGCTCCATCAAATGGGGCTCCCACGGCGATATCTGGGGACGGGGGGGCAGGGTTATGGCTGGAGGAGGCCAAAAGGGGGTCTGCACCACCCGGGCACTTGGGCCAGAGCTAGGGCAGTTCCCCTGCCCAGAGCTGGATACTTGCCACGTGGGGGGGTCCCTCCCCTCCTGCAGGGGCGGCTCCAATCCCCAGACCCCGTAACCAGCCCACACCCACGGGGGAGCCCCCCGAGGGACGGCACTGTCTCCCCAGAACCCAGGACACCAGATCAGACCCAGCCAGGCTGACTTTGCCCTGCCTTTGCTGGCACTTGGCTCCCCCGATCCCCCCTCTCCCCCCGAGCAGACCCCCTCCCGCCGACTCCCCAGCCCCTCACCCTGGAAGCCGTCCTGGTTGAGGTCCCCGAGGGCGGTGAGGCTGATGCCGAACATGGAGTGGGACGTGCCATTGAGGCGGACGGGGCGGGTGCCCGCCCAGCGCCCTGCTTGGTTGATGTAGACATAGGCCGCCCCGCCGATCTCCTCCTGCCGGTCGAAGAAGTGGGGCGCCCCCACCACCAGGTCCATCCAGCTGGGCAGGGGCAGAGGGCAGTAGGGTCAGGCCCGGCCCCTGCCAGCTCCCGCCCCACGCCCAGCGCCCACCAGCCCCAGGGAGCCCGAGACGCCCCCGGCTCACCCGTCGCTGTTCAGATCCACCACGGCCACGGCGTAGCCGAAGGAGGAGGTGAGCTGCTCCCCGGGCAGGATGACCTCGGGCACCAGGCGGTTGACGTTGTCCCGTCGCAGGATCACCACGGCCCCCGTGTGGTTGGCCCGCGGGGCCCCCGTGACGAAGCTGAGCTGGTTCTGCTGGGTCAGGCCCTTCCCCGAGTCCACGGAGAAGCCTGCAGAGGGGGGCAGAGAGACAGGCGGAGTTGGGGGGGGTTCCCCAGAGCTGCAGGCCCCAGGGCTCCTCAGGAGCAGCAGGCCAGGGACTGCCCTGGCCCTACTCAGCTCGGGTGGGGAGAGGCCAGCCCAATCGGGCCCCCCCGCTGAGCCCCCTGCTGCTGCATCCCAGGGGGGATACACGGGCTCTGTCCAATGCCGTGCCGTCGGCCAGCGCAGCCCGGGCGTACGTGGGCCCCACACCAGCCAGACGCACCGAGACCGCTGCCCCCTGCTGGATGGAAGCAGCAGGGCCCCTGCATGTGGCAGAGGCTCTGTACTGCGCAGAGCTAGTGGGGATTCCCCGTAGCTGCAGTAGCATGGGCTCGGCTGGAAGGACCTGGCACCTAACCTGCCCCCCGCAGTCACGCCTGGGGCTCTTTGAGGCTGGATAGAGTCTCCTCCGGCCACCGACGACACCTCCCCCCCCCAGGGGGAGATGAGAGGTTTGGCTAACACACACCGAGCTCACAGGCTCCTGGGGGCTGGACAAAGTTCGGGGGCGGGGGGTGGCTATGGGGCACCAGATGTGGACTCCACCCACTCATCCTCAACCCCACCACATGGCCTAAAGCCAGGCCCCCTGCCCCCTCCTCCATATCGGGGTGGCCCAGACCACAGTGATCCCCAGCGCCCGGCCCCTCTGCTGCTCCATGTGTCTGTCTGTCCGTCTCTCTCTGCTCGGCCCCCCTCAGACATTTGGCCTGAGGACCCGGGATACAGCCACGGGGGCGGGATGATGCGGGGGCCGCAGGACACACCTCATATTTCAGATACCAGAGTCCCCGCCTGGCCCCCAGGTCCCAGCATGGGGGGGGGGGCGGGGGCAAGGCCCAGCTGGCGAACACCCGGCAGGGTGGGGGAGGGGTGACAGTTCCGCAAAGGGGGGGGTTCCCTACAATGCTCAATGGGCGGGGGGGAGGATTGCACAAAAACAGCAGCTGGGTGAGCCCTCCCCCCACACACACACTAACATGTCTCTGCTCTCCCCGGGCCTCCGGCGGCCCCTCGCCGTGCCTCAGTTTCCCTGCGGTGCTCTCTAATAGCCCGTTGGACCACCCAGCCTATTGGACCGGCCTGTCAAAAATTAGAGGGAACATTGGTGGAGGGTGTCCGGTGGTTAGAGCTGAAGGAGGTGGGGGTGGGAGTCAGGACTCCTGGGTTCTATTCCAGCAGCTCCAGGGATGCGGCTCCCCCGGCTGGTTGCTGAGGGGATGATGCCAGGCAGGGCGTGCCCATGCCAAGGCCGAACCCCCCAAGCGCTGCTCCGTGCCGGCCGTCTCTGGGGCCCAGGCCGGCAGTGGGTCAGCATGTGGGAGCTCCCTGCAGGCAGGAGTGGAGGCAAAGGGGGGCAGCAGCTGGGGCTCAGCGAAGGGGGGCACATCCTGTTGGCATGCGCTGGGGTGAGCCATGCACCCCCGAGCAGAGCGACACCCCCACGCACCCCACAGGACACACCACGTGCAACACACAGCCCAGGGCACCTCGGGGACTCTTCCAGGCTCCGCGACCCTCTCCCACCGGGGATCCCCAGCCCCCCACGGCTGCTGACCCCCCCACCCAGGACACCCCAGCCCGGATGGGACCAAGTGCCCGTCCCCGGAGCCTGGAACGTTCCCCGATGGCATGAGACGCTCACGCCCGGCAGTGGAGCTGGCCTCCCCCAGCGCTTGGGCTGCCCTGACTCATCGCCTCCCCCCGGCACCCAGGGGGGCAAGGGACGGTGCAAGCGCCTGGAGATGTGAGGGGTGGGGGATCCTCCCCCCCCCCGCTCGGGGCCTGGGGACAGCGGGACGCCCCTCTGAGCAGGGAAGGGTTCACACCCCCCCCCAGTGCCTGACTTGCACGGCCACCAGAGGGCAGCAGAATCCGTGTTCCCGGGGCAATGAGCACCGGGACGGGCAAATATCTGGGCACTAGCCTCCAGCCGGGCACATGCAGCCGCAGAGCCGGGGGGAACGGCCGGTGCACCAGCAGGGAGAGAACCATGCAGGGGTGGGGGTGTGGGTGTGTGCGGGGTGCGTGTGCAAGGACGGTTTGTGCACGCACATGGGGACCTGCCTAGGGAGGGGCAGGGGTGAGTGTGAACGGGCGTGTGGGGCTGCGTTCAGGGAGGGGCATCAGTCACCCCTCTTCCCCCCCCGCCCCGAGCTATAGGGCAGCAGGACCCGGGCGTGGCGCCCCCCGCTGGCCCAGGAGCAGAAAGGAGTTTTCGTTTCCGCTCAGCTCCAATCGCCAAGAGGAGAACGCCGAGCTCCGGGGGGAGGCAGCCGGCGTCCCCGGGGGCGGCACAGAGCCGGGCGCCCAGCCAGCCGCTCGCCGACAGGCGGGCACCTCGCACGCCGCCGCGGTTACAAACCTAAGTTGCTATTCTGGGCCACGTCGCCGACGGTGCCGGGCAGCCGCTCGCCGGGCTCTGCCGTTTTATACACCAGCTGATCGGGGTCTGCGCTATGCACGTTTGTCATAAACAGCAGCCCTGTGGGGCCGCACCAGGCCGGGGGGCGGGGGGGGGGGAGAGAGAGAGAGAGAGAGGGTTAAAGGATGGAGACCCCTCCCCACCCAGGCAGTGGGGAGCCCCAAGCGAGGGCACCGAGGGGTCGGCCCCCCGGGCAGCAGTGGCTTGACAGAGACGCTCCGATCACCCCGTTTCCCTCGCTGATTTCCTTCCTGGCGGGCCCTGGGGCTGACAGACTCGAACGGCCGCTGCCAACGGCCAGGGGCGGGTTTAGCCCTGGTGCCCGGCCCTGCCCGTGGCCCTGCCCGCCGCCTGGCGGCGCTCCCTACCGAAGTAGCTGTTGGCGGGCACGGGGATGAGGGAGGGGTCCTGGTCCTTCTCCCCCCCGGCTTCGTAGGGCCCATCGTCGTAGGTACCCAGCTCCAGGGAGCTCTGGTTAACGAGCTCCACGCGCAGGTCCCCTGCCAAACCAGAGAGGGGTTAGTGGGGGCAAGGCGGCACAGG
Organism: Lepidochelys olivacea; assembly: GCF_965140295.1. NCBI lineage: Eukaryota > Metazoa > Chordata > Testudines > Cheloniidae > Lepidochelys > Lepidochelys olivacea. The sequence goes on from NC_140430.1 coordinate 1,995,152, forward strand.
GGCGGGCAGAGGGGGCCCGGGCACAGAGATTGGAGCTTCCAGCGTTGGGTCTGAACTGAAGGTGGGCACACTCCCTAAAGAGAGAAATGGTGCACCCCTTCCCCCGCCCCCCCCCAGCCACGGGCCCCTTCCCCCACCCTGCCATGCACTGTTCCCCACCCTGACGAGTTACCGCCAGTCCCAGGATAGCTGGGCCCATGCTCTGATCCGGGGGGGCGCCCAGTCCCCATTGTCTGTGGGCATGGGGTGAGAGGAGGGAACCCCCCCGTTCCCCCGCGCCATCCCCGCCCCGGCTCACCCTTCCAGTTGTAGGTGCCGGGCGCCCCGAAGAGGATGTAGTGGTTGTCTGCGGTGAAGCCGGCCGACACCCCCTGCTGGCAGAAGCCGAAGCGGTCGTGGCCCTGGGGGCGCCCCTCGCAGAACTTCCACTCGCCCCCGTCCAGCTCCTCGCCCACGGTCAGGTCCTGGCTGAGCACGTAGCAGCGCCCGATGACGTCCCGCGTCTCCAGCGGCTGGTTCACCCGGTTCCGCGACTCGTAGAGGTGAGCGCAGGTCTGGGATCGAGCCGGGGGGGCGGGTTAGAGAGGGTCCCGTATGCCTGATGCCTCTCCCCTGCTCACACCATCACTCGTGAAACACGAGGGCCTCGCTGCTTGGGGAGGCAGGACGCAGGGGACCCAGCTCCTCGGCTGCTGGCTCTGGGGAGCGACTGGCCTCAGGCCACACAGCGAGTCAGCAGCAGGGCTGGGAATGGAACCCGGGTGTCCTGGCCCAGCCCCCCTGGCCTAACCATTGGCCCCTCCACACCCTTCACAGCCAGAGAGCGAAGCCAGGTGTCCTGGCCCAGACCCCCTGGCCTAACCACTGGCCCCTCCACACCCTTCACAGCCAGGGAGCGAAGCCAGGTGTCCTGGCCCAGCCCTCCTGGCCTAACCACTGGCCCCTCCACACCCTTCACAGCCAGGGAGCGAAGCCAGGTGTCCTGGCCCAGCCCCCCTGGCCTAACCATTGGCCCCTCCACACCCTTCACAGCCAGAGAGCGAAGCCAGGTGTCCTGGCCCAGACCCCCTGGCCTAACCACTGGCCCCTCCACACCCTTCACAGCCAGGGAGCGAAGCCAGGTGTCCTGGCCCAGCCCTCCTGGCCTAACCACTGGCCCCTCCACACCCTTCACAGCCAGGGAGCGAAGCCAGGTGTCCTGGCCCAGCCCTCCTGGCCTAACCACTGGCCCCTCCACACCCTTCACAGCCAGGGAGCGAATGCCCCAGCAATGCCACTCACCGCGATCTTGCCACCGGCGCCTTGGCTCGTCACACTGACCCCCAGCCACTGGTTCTCCTTGCTCTCCTTGTGCAGGTCCACTGGGGGAGAGGCGCAATCAGCCGCCATGCAGACAGCCCCCCGGGGCCCGCGACGGAGACCCACTGCCCCCCCCAGCCCTCCCCTTACAGCAGACCCTTGGCCCAGGATTTCCACCCACTCCGCCATGGGCAGCGCCGGGCACCAGCCCAGAGACAGCTCGGCCATGGGCCACGCGCAAGGAAACGGGGCCAGATCCTGCTTCTGGCTGCAGCGGTGTAAATCAGGAGTAACTCCCCACCCATTTCAATGGAGTCACTCTGGATTTACCCCAGCGTCACTGAGGGCAGGGTCAGCCCCCCCCCCCACACACACACACACACTGGGGATTTACCCTGGTGCCACCAAGGGCAGGTCCTGGCTCCCACCCCCCAGCCCCGGAATGACCGTACCTCCCTCGTCGATGGGCACGCGCCAGCAGTCGTCGATCTCGTGGGTTAGGGGGCAGGCGTAGAGGCCGCCCGTCCGGTTAGCCCTCTGGCCCGGGAGGGCTGGTGCCTGCGGGGCACCCACCAGCATCCTGGGGGGAGACGGGTGAGCGTCAGTGGAAGGCGGGAGATGGGGGCAGCCGCAGCTGGACGCCCCTCGGGACAGGGTCCGGGGCTGCAGCGACGCCGGGCTCTGAGCCTGGGGGGCACAAGGGGCCCATGTACAATTGCCAGGTGACACCCCCTGCCCCCCGGGTCAGTGCCGGCTGCGGGGGAGGGTCGATGCGTGGCCGAAAGCAGCTGCCAGCCCTGGGACAGCGGCGCTGCGGTGACCCCCAGGAGTGGGATAAAGCCAGTGATGAGCTGCCAAACTCTTAACACCAGGTTCCCTCCTCACCCCACGAGGGGGTCGTTGCCCCCCCCGTCCCCCGGGACTCCTGCCCCATCCAACCCCTCACGTTCCTTGACACCCCCCCCCCAGAACCGGGCAGGAAGGTCTCGTGGGCCACCGTAGCGGGTGCCCAGCCCGCCCCCAAGAGCCAGAGGGACCTGCCGGGGGGCGAGGGGGGGAGACCCGGCGGTGCTTACCTGGGGCAGCTCCCAGAAAGCATCCGGCCGGGGTCTCTCCGGCTGCTAGGGGTGGGGGAGCGTAGCTGGAGCCCCCACGGGGAAAATTTGATGGGTGCAGACCCCCCACCGGCAGCTGCCCACCCCGTGCCCAGCCCCAGCTCACCTCTGCCCCTCCCCCTCCCCTGAACCCACCGCCCCCTCTGCTTCTCCACGCCCCCCCGCCCCCTCCCCAGAACCCCCCGCCCCCTCTGCTTCTCTGCACCCCCCCGGCTCCTCCCCTAAACCCACCGCCCCCTCTGCTTCTCTGCACCCCCCCGCCCCCTCCCCTGAACCCACCGCCCCCTCTGCTTCTCTGCACCCCCCCACCCCGCCCCCTCCCCTGAACCCCCCGCCCCCTCTGCTTCTCTGCACCCCCCCGCCCCGCCCCCTCCCCTGAACCCCCCGCCCCCTCTGCTTCTCTGCACCCCCCCGCCCCCTCCCCTGAACCCCCCGCCCCCTCTGCTTCTCTGCACCCCCCCACCCCCTCCCCTGAACCCACCGCCCCCTCTGCTTCTCCACGCCCCCCCGCCCCCTCCCCTGAACCCACCGCCCCCTCTGCTTCTCTGCACCCCCCCGCCCTGCCCCCTCCCCTGAACCCCCCGCCCCCTCTGCTTCTCTGCACCCCCCCGGCTCCTCCCCTAAACCCACCGCCCCCTCTGCTTCTCTGCACCCCCCCGCCCCCTCCCCTGAACCCACCGCCCCCTCTGCTTCTCTGCACCCCCCCACCCCGCCCCCTCCCCTGAACCCCCCGCCCCCTCTGCTTCTCTGCACCCCCCCGGCTCCTCCCCTAAACCCACCGCCCCCTCTGCTTCTCCACGCCCCCCCGCCCCGCCCCCTCCCCTGAACCCACCGCCCCCTCTGCTTCTCCGCACCCCCCCGGCTCCTCCCCTAAACCCACCGCCCCCTCTGCTTCTCCGCACCCCCCCGGCTCCTCCCCTAAACCCACCGCCCCCTCTGCTTCTCCACGCCCCCCCGCCCCCTCCCCTGAACCCACCGCCCCCTCTGCTTCTCTGCACCCCCCCGCCCCGCCCCCTCCCCTGAACCCCCCGCCCCCTCTGCTTCTCTGCACCCCCCCACCCCCTCCCCTGAACCCACCGCCCCCTCTGCTTCTCTGCACCCCCCCGCCCCCTCCCCTGAACCCACCGCCCCCTCTGCTTCTCCACGCCCCCCCGCCCCCTCCCCTGAACCCACCGCCCCCTCTGCTTCTCTGCACCCCCCCGCCCTGCCCCCTCCCCTGAACCCCCCGCCCCCTCTGCTTCTCTGCACCCCCCCGGCTCCTCCCCTAAACCCACCGCCCCCTCTGCTTCTCTGCACCCCCCCGCCCCCTCCCCTGAACCCACCGCCCCCTCTGCTTCTCTGCACCCCCCCACCCCGCCCCCTCCCCTGAACCCCCCGCCCCCTCTGCTTCTCTGCACCCCCCCGGCTCCTCCCCTAAACCCACCGCCCCCTCTGCTTCTCCACGCCCCCCCGCCCCGCCCCCTCCCCTGAACCCACCGCCCCCTCTGCTTCTCCGCACCCCCCCGGCTCCTCCCCTAAACCCACCGCCCCCTCTGCTTCTCCGCACCCCCCCGGCTCCTCCCCTAAACCCACCGCCCCCTCTGCTTCTCCACGCCCCCCCGCCCCCTCCCCTGAACCCACCGCCCCCTCTGCTTCTCTGCACCCCCCCGCCCCGCCCCCTCCCCTGAACCCCCCGCCCCCTCTGCTTCTCTGCACCCCCCCACCCCCTCCCCTGAACCCACCGCCCCCTCTGCTTCTCCACGCCCCCCCGCCCCCTCCCCTGAACCCACCGCCCCCTCTGCTTCTCTGCACCCCCCCGGCTCCTCCCCTAAACCCACCGCCCCCTCTGCTTCTCCACGCCCCCCCGCCCCCTCCCCTGAACCCACCGCCCCCTCTGCTTCTCTGCACCCCCCCGCCCCGCCCCCTCCCCTGAACCCACCGCCCCCTCTGCTTCTCTGCACCCCCCCGGCTCCTCCCCTAAACCCACCGCCCCCTCTGCTTCTCTGCACCCCCCCGCCCCCTCCCCTGAACCCACCGCCCCCTCTGCTTCTCTGCACCCCCCCGCCCCGCCCCCTCCCCTGAACCCCCCGCCCCCTCTGCTTCTCTGCACCCCCCCGCCCCCTCCCCTGAACCCCCCGCCCCCTCTGCTTCTCTGCACCCCCCCACCCCCTCCCCTGAACCCACCGCCCCCTCTGCTTCTCCACGCCCCCCCGCCCCCTCCCCTGAACCCACCGCCCCCTCTGCTTCTCTGCACCCCCCCGCCCTGCCCCCTCCCCTGAACCCCCCGCCCCCTCTGCTTCTCTGCACCCCCCCGGCTCCTCCCCTAAACCCACCGCCCCCTCTGCTTCTCTGCACCCCCCCGCCCCCTCCCCTGAACCCACCGCCCCCTCTGCTTCTCTGCACCCCCCCACCCCGCCCCCTCCCCTGAACCCCCCGCCCCCTCTGCTTCTCTGCACCCCCCCGGCTCCTCCCCTAAACCCACCGCCCCCTCTGCTTCTCCACGCCCCCCCGCCCCGCCCCCTCCCCTGAACCCACCGCCCCCTCTGCTTCTCCGCACCCCCCCGGCTCCTCCCCTAAACCCACCGCCCCCTCTGCTTCTCCGCACCCCCCCGGCTCCTCCCCTAAACCCACCGCCCCCTCTGCTTCTCCACGCCCCCCCGCCCCCTCCCCTGAACCCACCGCCCCCTCTGCTTCTCTGCACCCCCCCGCCCCGCCCCCTCCCCTGAACCCCCCGCCCCCTCTGCTTCTCTGCACCCCCCCACCCCCTCCCCTGAACCCACCGCCCCCTCTGCTTCTCTGCACCCCCCCGCCCCCTCCCCTGAACCCACCGCCCCCTCTGCTTCTCCACGCCCCCCCGCCCCCTCCCCTGAACCCACCGCCCCCTCTGCTTCTCTGCACCCCCCCGCCCTGCCCCCTCCCCTGAACCCCCCGCCCCCTCTGCTTCTCTGCACCCCCCCGGCTCCTCCCCTAAACCCACCGCCCCCTCTGCTTCTCTGCACCCCCCCGCCCCCTCCCCTGAACCCACCGCCCCCTCTGCTTCTCTGCACCCCCCCACCCCGCCCCCTCCCCTGAACCCCCCGCCCCCTCTGCTTCTCTGCACCCCCCCGGCTCCTCCCCTAAACCCACCGCCCCCTCTGCTTCTCCACGCCCCCCCGCCCCGCCCCCTCCCCTGAACCCACCGCCCCCTCTGCTTCTCCGCACCCCCCCGGCTCCTCCCCTAAACCCACCGCCCCCTCTGCTTCTCCGCACCCCCCCGGCTCCTCCCCTAAACCCACCGCCCCCTCTGCTTCTCCACGCCCCCCCGCCCCCTCCCCTGAACCCACCGCCCCCTCTGCTTCTCTGCACCCCCCCGCCCCGCCCCCTCCCCTGAACCCCCCGCCCCCTCTGCTTCTCTGCACCCCCCCACCCCCTCCCCTGAACCCACCGCCCCCTCTGCTTCTCCACGCCCCCCCGCCCCCTCCCCTGAACCCACCGCCCCCTCTGCTTCTCCACGCCCCCCCGCCCCCTCCCCTGAACCCACCGCCCCCTCTGCTTCTCTGCACCCCCCCGGCTCCTCCCCTAAACCCACCGCCCCCTCTGCTTCTCCACTCCACGCCCCCCCGCCCCGCCCCCTCTGCTTCTCCAGCGCCCCCCCGGCTTCCCGCCAATCAGCTGTTCGGCGTGTTCAGGGGAGGAGCCGGAGGCGGAGCGGAGGTGGGCTGGGGGTGGGGGCTCTGCACCCATCATATTTCCCCCGTGGGGGCTCCAGCCCCGGAGCACCCGTGGAGTCGGTGCCTAAGGTGCCACTTTTGGCCGGTTAAATTTAGAAGCGGTTTTAGAACCGGTTCTCCCTCGCGGATCAACCGGTTCTAAAAGGGCTTCTAAATTTAACAACCGGCTCCAGCTCCCCACTGCCCATGGGTCTCGGGCTCCCCTGGCCAGATGTGCTGGGGGATTTGGGGGAGAGCAATGGGCCCAACAAAGTCAATCCACGAGCTGGTGCCCAGTCGGCAGATGGGAGCAAGCTTGGGGTCACTCCTGCCCCGGGGCGGGGTCCAAGCTGGCACCCCGAGAGGGGAGCGGCCCCATGGCCCATTCCCCGCCTCCTGCCCCCCGCCATGCCCGCCTTCCAAAATCAAACAACTAATCAATCAAACGCCTGGATGTAGGAGCCAGGGGGAGGGGCTTGGATAGGCCCCGCCCCTCTCACCAATTTGAACACCCCCCCCAATCCCTGACCCAGGACCATCACAAAATCTGGATGGGGATTTTTCCATTGTGGTGGCCAAGGCCGCGGGCTGGGGCGGGGAACGGGGCAGGCGGCTGTCCCGGGGGGCAGGACACAGGGTCCAGTGCTCTGGGATCGGGGCGCCCAGCCCCAGCCAGGGACCGGGCCGGGGGGCCCTGCTGTGGGGAGGAGGAGTGGGCACGATGGGGCTGGGGTGGTGACAGGCACCTGGCTGAACAGTCGGGAGGGGACCCGTGGCTCAGGACGGGGGGAGGGCTCCCGGGGGCTCTGCCCACGCAGGACGAGGGGCTCCCCGCAGGGCACCCCACACGGATGGGCCGTCCCCAACAGCTGCAGCCTCGAAGGGGAGCCAGCTGTTCTCAACCGCCCGGGCCGCTCGCTGTGAGGGGGGCAAAGAACAGCTGGATCCCCCCGCCCCCAGATTTCAGCCTGTCCCTAGCACGCCTGCCTCACGCCCCCGGTACCAGCTGCAGGGTCACAGGCAAGGGGCCGGGGGGCAGGGCACTCGCCCAGTGCCAGAGACTGCAGCCTGCCCGAGACAGAGAGAGAGAGACGGGGCCAGAGCTCCGCGTGACCCCCCACCGACCCCCCACCGACCCGCACCCCCAGAGCCCCGCGCGACCCCCCACCGACCCGCACCCCCAGAGCCCCACGCGACCCCCCACTGACCCGCACCCCCAGAGCCCCGCGCGACCCCCCACCGACCCCCCACCGAACCACACCCCCAGAGCCCCCCACAACCCCCCACCGACCCGCACCCCCAGAGCCCCGCGCAACCCCCCACCGACCCCCCACCAACCTGCACCCCCAGAGCCCCGCACAACCCCCCACCGACCCCCCACCGACCCGCACCCCCAGAGCCCCGCGCGACCCCCCACCGACCCCCCACCGACCCGCACCCCCAGAGCCCCGCGCGACCCCCCACCGACCCGCACCCCCAGAGCCCCGCGCGACCCCCCACCGACCCGCACCCCCAGAGCCCCGCGCGACCCCCCACCGACCCGCACCCCCAGAGCCCCGCGCGACCCCCCACCGACCCCCCACTGACCCACACCCCCAGAGCCCCACGCAACCCCCCACCGACCCGCACCCCCAGAGCCCCGCACAACCCCCCACCGACCCATACCCCCAGAGCCCCGCACAACCCCCCACCGACCCGCACCCCCAGAGCCCAGCGCAACCCCCCACCGACCCCCCACTGACCCACACCCCCAGAGCCCCACACAACCCCCCACCGACCCGCACCCCCAGAGCCCAGCGCAACCCCCCACCGACCCCCCACTGACCCACACCCCCAGAGCCCCACGCAACCCCCCACCGACCCGCACACCCAGAGCCCCGCACAACCCCCCACCGACCCGCACCCCCAGAGCCCCGCACAACCCCCCACCGACCTGCACCCCCAGAGCCCTGCGCGACCCCCCACCGACCCGCACCCCCAGAGCCCCGCGCGACCCCCCACCGACCCCCCACCGACCCGCACCCCCAGAGCCCAGCGCAACCCCCCACCGACCCCCCACTGACCCACACCCCCAGAGCCCCACGCAACCCCCCACCGACCCGCACCCCCAGAGCCCAGCGCAACCCCCCACCGACCCCCCACTGACCCACACCCCCAGAGCCCCACGCAACCCCCCACCGACCCGCACCCCCAGAGCCCCGCGCGACCCCCCACCGACCTGCACCCCCAGAGCCCCGCACAACCCCCCACCGACCTGCACCCCCAGAGCCCCATGCAACGCCCTGCACAACCTCACACACACACAGCCCTGCACAACCACTCACCGACCCACACACAAAACACCCCGCAAAACCACCCCCACAGCCCTGCACAATGGAATGGGCCACACTCCCCTGGTGCTCACCACCCCCAGGCGGTTACACACACACAGAGCCTGCCTCTCCCCCCCAGAGCAAACCACTGAGTTTGCCCTTGACTGAGGTGAAACCCAAGGTGTGATCTAACACCTGGGGGGGGGCGGGGAGGATAGAGGCCAGGGCTGGGAGAAGAGGGGACTCTCACACCCACAGAGCTGGCTGGTGGGATGGGGGGGGAGCAGTGACCCCACCCCACCCCAGGCTGCACCCAGAGCAGGGAGACAGACAAGGTGAAACTGACCTGGGAAATGGGCAAGGCCACCCCACCTCTGCAGACTGGGAGGGGGAGGGATGGGGATGGGGGGGCTGGATCCTGGGCGGTTGGGGGGAGGCAGGGGAGGGCAGGTTCTGATGGGAACAGCCTGGAGCACCGGCCAGGAGCCAATCACCACATGCAATAAATAACCAGGACCAGAAGCTGCCGCGTAGTCAGGGACATAATCACCAGGTAATTAATATCCGGGGAGCCCCCAGAGGCAGAGATGCGGGACTGGGGGAGAGGGCGACGGAGCAGGGGGGGTCTCTGCTCTTGGCTGGGATCAGGACTCAGCTGCGGGGGTCACGCTCCAGTCTCAGGGCCACCACACCAGACTGACCCGGAGCCAGGGGCGGGGATCAGGCCCCTCGCCCAGCGGCAGGCGCCCAGCACCGGGAGAGGTGCCGCCTGCCCCAGACAAGCCCCCAGCCCCCCCATGGGAAGGGTTTGCCCAAGCCTGGGGCGATGGCAGCATTGGGCCGCACGCACACGGCTCCCTCGTGCACCAGGACAGCAGCCTGCCCCGCGCCTGTCCCGTCCCGTGCACACACCCCGGGCACGGGCCCTGGCAGAGCGATGGGCGAACTCCTGTTTCCTGGCGGCCCCAGCCACGCTCCTCCCCTCGGCACTGCACGTGCCACCTCCTGACACGCTGGCAGCTGCGCACGCGCCCAGATCTGTGCCCTGCGCCCTGGTGCACGGACTCGCTCTCGCCCACGACTGGCCGGGACGCTGGGCCCTGGTGACAAGAGGGGGCCGGGATGTGCCTGGGGCCAAGCAGCCAGGACTGGCCACAGCTTCAAAGCAGGGGGGTTCCTGCAGCCAGCAACTCTGGGTGGCCACCAGCCCCAGGCTGCCATGCACAGGGACCCCGGGGGCAGCAGGACAGGGGCCAGGGCACCCAGCAGAGGCCAAGGAGCCCATGACGCAGGCCCCGGCAGCAGGCGGTGAGGGGTCCCCCGCAGCCCCAAAGGGGAGGGAGGTGGAGAATCCTGCCCCAAAGCCGCAGGAGGACCCGGCTCTGCCTGGGACCTCCTGGGGCGGAGACCCCCAGCCAGGCCTGGGCCGAGTCTGGAGCACCCCACAGCCACTGGCCCAGCCCAGACCCGGCAGCGAGTGGGGACAGGGGCCCTGCAGCCCTGCCGGGGGAGCTGGGCTGGGAAAGGGCCTTAGGGGCCGGGACCTGGGGCTTGGCTTAGTCCCATTGTTCTCGCCAGTCCGCCCGTTCCCTGACTAGCACCAGGCCAGCAACAGCAGATTATGGAGCCCCCGCAGCCGGCGCTCCTGCCCCGCCCCCCACAGCACCCCCCGCTGGGAGCTGCCCCCAGCCAGCGCTCCTGCCCCGCCCCCCACAGCACCCCCTGCTGGGAGCTGCCCCCAGCCCTCCCCCCCAAACAGCACCCCCTGCTGGGAGCCCCCCCCCCGCCCCTGCAGCCTGCGCTCCTGTCCCATCCCCCGCTGGGAGGCCCCTCCCCCGGCCAGCACATCTGCCCCATCCCCCACAGCACCCCCTGCTGGGAGTCTCCCCCCCGCCCCCCCCAGCCAGTGCTTCTGCCTGCTCCCGCAGGGAAAGAGAAGCCAAAGCAGCAGGGCAGCTCACGAGAGGAGATAGAGCCGGAGCCGGTAAAAATAAACTGGAATTCACTCCAAATAACTCGGCAGCAACATGCCCAAAAAAGGACAGGGACAGAGAGATCCCATGAGCGTCTGTGCTGGCCCAGGGCACCATGGCAGCCACCTCGGGGGTCCCAGGGGCTTGGCACGGTGCCACCCCACACCTTCCCTATGCCCCCACCCAACTCCCCACTGGGAACGCACCAATGCTGCCTCGGTTTCCCCAGCGGCCCACCCTGCTGCCATCCCCACTTAGCTCCCCAGCTAAGCCCTCTGGGGCCCCTGCGTCCCATGGAGATTTAGTTTCCCTTTGCATCACTGCTGATCCCAATGCGAGGCACGCCAGGCGCATCATCCTGGGCTGGTGCCACAGGCCGGCTTCGCGCTGGCGTCAGTCAAGATAAAGAACCCGAGTCACACCCGGCTAACGCCCTCAGGCAGCAGAATCGGGGCCCAGGACTGGGCAGGATCTTTCCTTCTCCCTCTGTCCTGGGCAGCAGGACACCTGGGTTCTATTCCCAGTTCTGCCACTGACCCACTGAGTGACCTTGGGTGAGCCCCAGCCTCTCTGTGTGACTCAGTTTCCCCTCCTGCCTCTTGGCTGTCTTATCTAGTTAGACTGAGCTCCGCAGAGCACAGATGGTCTCCAATTCTGCTGGTGCAGCGCCTGGCACGACGGGGTCCCGATCCCAGGTGGGGCCCCTGGGCACTGCGGCCCTATAAGCCCTACCCCTGGGTTTGCACCTCGCTGCCAGACCAGCACACAACACTTCGTGCTCCCTGTGCGCTGTGGAAGTGACTGCGCAAGGCACTGGGAATCGGCCGGACACAGAGCTGACGCCGAGGGTCCCAAAGGGCGAAGAAACAAGCCAGGTGGACCCCAGAAATACCCCAGTGCCAGGGATGGGACGGACCCGACTCGCAATCCAAAGCCCTCGGCGCCGAGCCTCCCCCCTCGGCAGCGTGCGGCGGCCCAGCCCCTATTTGCACTAATCCTGCACTTTGTCCATGCAAACGCCCGGGTGGCTCCGAGCAAGAGCAAATCCCCCCGTGGGGAGGAATTCCAGGAACGTTTGACGGGGCTTCACCCTGGAGAACAAGGAACATGACCAAAGTCCCCCGTCCCCACCCCCAGTAAACAGACAGTCGCACGTAGCAGCCCTTCCTGTGCCAACCGGGGCGTGAGATCCCAGCTGCCCCAGCACCCGTTCCTTAGCCAACGGATCGGCCTGCGCCCTGCCCTGCTGGGAGAGGGGCTGGCATTGCACTAGCTCAGCCCAAAGGGACTTGGTTTTACAGGAGTTTTTACCTTCTCTGGGCAGCGACCACCCCTCCATCGACCCCCAGGGACAGATCGGGTCTAAGTGCGCGGAGCCAGTGAGGGCACTGCTCTGAGGACGCTCACAGCAGCCAGGGCTCCAAGTGGGGCTCCCGCTGCCAGGGGCCCAGCCCCAGGGGGAGCTGCCCCAGGAGCTCACACTGCTCCCGGAGCCCACAGCCGCTGCCCCCGAATCCCAGAGAGAGTTGGCAGGAACCACGACAGGCCAGGAGCCAACAAAGATCGGGCCGGAGGCGTGATGGGGGACAGCACATTCCCCTGGCTGCCGCTGCGCCCAGGCCGGCCCTGCCTCACCACCAGCCATGACTCACCTGGCTTCAAGCAGCTGCCAGGAGCCCCCAGTTCACCCCCCCAGGTGTCTCAAGGGGGGGCACTGAAGAGCCCCTGGGGGGCATTATAAGACCACAAGCCTCACCCTCACTTCTCGCCCCACCTTCCGCTGTTGCTCTGTGCACTCGATGTGCCCCACCCCAGAGGTGGCACCATCCCAGCAGGGCGAGTTTGCAAAGGGGCTAGAGAAGCACCATATCCCCACCCCCGTGGAGCAGGCGTGGGGCCGATGCTGCTGCCAGCGGGGCAGGCCCAGGGGGAATCTCAGCCTCCCACCCGCACGGATCCAGCCAGCCCAGGGTCAGCGCTATTGATTTCTTCTCCTGGCTCAGGCTCCAATCCCTGCTGAATAATTCACAGGGGGCAGGACCCAGGGATTTGGGCCCAGGGCAGCTCGCAGAGTCTGGGCCCCTCACCTAAATGGCCCATTAATGATTCCAAGCAGGGCCCACAGCTTCATTAATATTCATCAGGGCTTCCTTTAACCCTTCGCAGGCTCCCTCGGCAGCAGGGCACACACTGGCCCAGCTGGGAGCCGCCTGCGTCCCTTGCCCCAGGCAGCCTTGTCCCTGCACCCAGTGAGAGCCCAGTGGGGCCGGGCAGAGAGGGCCAGAGCGGGGCACTGCCAGGCTGAGGACCGCAAAGCGCTGACATGGCCACTGTCCATTGCTCCTGCATCACCAGCCATGCCACCCGTACAGAGCTCAGCGGGCCCTAGTGGATAGAGCACAGCACTGGGCCCAGGGAGCCCTGGGTTCTGCTCCCACCTCTGCCGCGGGGTGACCTTGCCCAAGCCCTTTCCCCGCCCCGTGCCTCAGTTTCCCCATCTGCACAATGGGGATATGACACTGTAAAGTGCAGGGAGGGGGGATTATTACACAGCTCAGCTCAGCTCCGCCTCCCCCCCAACACATTCTCCCACCAGCATGTCTGTACCCCCCTGAAGGTGGGGGGGGGAGGAACTGCGTGGTACAAGGTCCCCAGCCCGTGCCCCCTCCCACCCCCCCAAGGGATCTGGGCATCTTCTCCTCTTTGGGCAGCACCTGGGCTGCTCCAAATAGCGCCCCTCCTCTGCCCCCCCCCCGGGGGCACCAGCAGGGCCCCTGTGTCCAGGCGCAGAGCATCCAGCCTTGGCAGGAGCCCTGGCCCAGCCCCATGGGGTCCCTGTACTAGTCAGAGACACCCCCAGATGCGCCCTGGCCTGCGCAGCCCCCATCCCTCTGGAGGGGATCCAGCTGCCCCCTTTAGGGTCCCAGAGACGGGAAGAGCACCTGACCTGACAGGTGCCACCCAAGGTCACCCAGGGAGTCAGGAAAAGAACCCAGGAGTCGGGCTCCTGCTCACCACTAACAACAGGTAGCTCTTAGGGGTGACTCCGGATTGACCCTGGGGGAGCTGAGATCCGAATCCGGCCCTGATTCCATTGCCGTGGGGGGTGACTCCGGATTGACCCTGGACAGACTCTGTCCCGGACACCCCTGAAGCCCGGGGCCAGTCTGGGTTTCCCACTGGAAGCTGGATCTGGCCCCGGGGCCCCACGAGCGGACCGGAGAGAATTCGGGGAGCAGGAGGGAGCGAACCCCGCCCCAGCGGGTCGGTGAAGTTCCGAGGGGTGGGGTGGGGGGGCGCAGGGCCAGGCAGCCTCCTGGGGTAACAGACGTGACCGTGCGAAACCCCCCCGCGCGGATCGGCGAGCGGAGACCCCCCCCCGGGAAGTTACTATTTAGAGCCAAGGGACAGAGCGGGGGGTGGGGGCTGAGCAGCCCCCCCACCCCGAAACTTGCTAGGAGCAGCGCCCGCGGGGGGGGGGTTGTTGTTTTACAAATACGGCCCCCCGCCCCCCCCGCAAAGGGAGCAAAACCCGCGTCCCGGGGCCGCCAGGGGAAGCGCCCGGGGACCCCCCCACGGGAAGGCTCCGGGCGGGGGATAAGGCGACCCCCCCCCGCACTCACCAGCTGGCGGGCTCGGGCCGGAGCTGCCGGTGCAGGGCCACGGAGAAGCCGAACAAGCTGCCGCCGGCCCCGTCCTTCAGCAGCGGGTCGGTCCCGTCCAGGTTGAAGGCGGCGCCCGCCAGGAGCTGGAGGCCGAGGCAGGAGAGCCAGGCGCCCGGCGCCCCCCGCATGCTGCCGGCCCCGCTCCCGCAACGCGCCCGGCCCCGCTCCCGCAACGCGCCCGGCCCCGGCCGCGCCCTTCCCCGGCCGCTCGCTCGCTCGCTCGCTCGGGGCCCGAGGCAGGTGCGTGGGAACCCCCGCGGCCGAGCAGCGCCCCCCGGGCCGGGCAGCTGGCGAGGGCGCCGCCCCCCGCACGGGCATGTGCTCCGCAGGGGGGAACGGCCGTGCGGGGTGGGGTCGGGCAGGCAGCGAAGGAGGAGCCGGATCGCCGTGGGAAGCGGCCAGGACGCCAGAGCCCCGGGGAGTTTCACGCCCCGCGGGGTGACGGGCTCGGAACAAGGAAACGAGTCGCTCACTAGCTGCACCTGGCCCAGTTCCCGCTCCCAGGCAGCCCCCAGAGACCCCAGCTCCGCAGCCCGGACCCAGCCGGGCTGGCAGCCTTGCCAGTGCCCTGCGTTGTTCGCTGTTAACCAGCTGCCATGGTCCACCCCAGAGGCGGCTGCCTGTCAGCGGGAAGGGAAGTGACTGATCGTTGCCCTTTGCGTTTCAGTGTCCGTCTGTGAAGCACCTTGGGGTGCCCCCTCAGGCTGGAGCAGCTGGGAGGCCCCTGCCCCTGAGCTCCCTGCATCTTTCTCTCCAGCGCCCTGCTCCTGAGGTCCCAACGGCCGGAGCTGGCACTGGGGCAGTTGTGACCTTGGGCAGCCAGCGCCCCCTGCTGGGAGAGGCTGGGAAAAGAGGAGGAGGGCAGCAAGCCCCAGCAGCGGGCATGCCTATACCCTGGCCTGCCCGACCTTCGCTGCACAGCGTGGGCTGGAGGGAGTTTGCAAAGTGGGTAAGAGTGAATCCCGGGGCGCTCCCTTCCTGGGGAGGCCGGCGTGCAGCGCGGCTCCCACTGCAGGACGACTGCAACCGGGGGGGGGGGAATGGCCGGGCCCCAGAGTGCAGGCCTGACCCCAACCGGGAGCAGGGTGGCCGTCACATTTTTCCAGCACATTTCCAGCTATTTTTAAACCGCTCCTGCTCCCCACGGGCTCTAGGAGATATTTGCGAGTTGGCAGGGCTGCCTGTGGCCACGTGAGTCAGCTCCGGCTCCAACGCTGGACGCAGCAGCAGAAGAATCAGGAGACCCGCGACCTTCCTCCCCCCCCGGTTCACCTCCCATCCCCAGGGCCGAGGCAGAGCTGGGACAGATGGGGGACCCCACCCCTTGGCAGACCCCCATCTCTATGACCGGTTGCCTGACGGCAGACGGGCCCCAGGAGCTGCTCCCTCGCAGTGGAGCCTGGGAAAGGACCCAATTCAAGCCACCGTCCCAAGGAAGCATATGGATTTAGCGCCTGTTAACTCCCTCCACCTGCACATCCCCCCCCCCCGCCAAAAAAACCCATTCTGTGCCACACCCGAGATCAGACCCCCAAATTCCCCCCGCCCCGCCCCCTCGGCCCATCCGGCGGGAGAAGGCTGGTGTCACTCAGGCCCGGCTTCCGTGGGGGCGCAGACGTGGAGGCAGATGTGGCTGGGAATCGAGGAACAGCCGGTGTAAATGAAACCGAGCCTTGGGCCGTCCCTTCAGCCCTCGACACAGAGGGGCACTCAGCCATCTGTCTGCTCAAATCTCGGCCCGAAGGCCACACCCAGCAGCCAGGTCCTGGAGCCTGGTTAGCGAAGCAAGACGCTCTCTGTGTCTCTCACTCCTGCTGCTCTTCTGTGGGGTTTGTAAAACCACCCTGCACCGGCTGCTTTCACCCCCCTGCCAAGCCCAGGCTTCCAACGTCCGCGTCAAGCACCCCAAGATCCGCAGGCTAGTTTAAAAACCACAAGATTGTTTAAAACCATGATCTGGGGCTCTCCACCTTTGGATCCCACTTGGGTCAGGGATGTCGCTTTTCTCTGCAACCACAAATGCCAGACACTTCCTGGCTTTTGTAGCAAGGGCTGAACGTCTTATGTCATGGCAGGATTCAAGGAGCTGGGGCTCTGAGAACAATCCTGACCATCATCGGCAGCACCCATTGGGATCAACGCCTGCGTTTCTGCCGGGTGGAGCTGGACAAAGAACACGCAACATTGACCAGCAAACAGCTGCTTCGTGGATCATCTGCCCGCCCTCCTGTGTCATAGGCCAGAGACTATCCCCCTATTTCTCCTGCACTGCCCCCTGGGTGCCTGATTAAACCATCTTCCAAAAAGACCTCCAGCCTGGCTGCAAAGATCCCACGGCCTGGAGGATCTGCCCCGGCCCTTGGGAGTTTGTTAACCGCCCCCAGCCAAAAACCTGGCCCACAGGGGGGCAAGGGCGAGCCTGCTGGGAGAACGCCAGGGGGCCCGCCAGCATCCGTCAGCATTTCCAACTGCGTCTGAGATTCTGCTTCACTTCCTGTCCTAAAACTGCAGCCTGGCCTCGCTGTGCCCTGGGACAGAGCTGCCACGTGCCACCCACCGGCTGGCTGCTTGCCTCAAGGGTTCCCTCAGCAGCCGGCTTTGTGCAGCGTCTGCTTGAATCCCTTTGCAACGGGAGGCCCCCAGCTGAGAGCGCTCCGGCACACGGGGTCCCCTCTTGGAATCCCTCCCCTGCGTTCCCCCCTTGGGGGCGTTTCTGGGTTAATACAAGTGCCAACTTCCACATGCGGAATCCCCGAGGTAGAAGGTTCGGTGGGATTTGAACCCTCAGCTCCCCCTGGCTTCTGAGAGCCCTGTTTGGTGGCAGCCAAGCAACGTGATTAACCATCAAGAGAGGAGTGTGGAGGGCTGGCAGTGGGGCTGGGACTGCCCTGGCTCCCCGAGGTACTGGGGAGCCAGCTGGATCCAATTCAGGGAGTCTCGTGAGTGCCTCAGGGGGCGGTGGGTGGGGCTGGCACAAAGAATAGGCCAGAGAAGGGAAAAACCACTGTGGGTGTGGAAAGAGCTGGAGTCAAAGAGCATCCAGGGGCTGGGAGCGGAGCGCAGAGGACGGAGGGTTCCAGGCCGTGGCTCCACCCCGCTGGACACACCCCGAGGGAGCCGCTCCCGAGAACCTCTCCAGTTCTGGAGAGCAGCGGAACCAAGCCTGCTCCCCCTCAGGAGACCCTCAGCCCCTCCCGGGAGCATCCCGCAGCGGGTGGCAGACAGACGGGAAAAGCTAGAGAGTAGAGGGAGGAGGGCAGCTGGCAACGTGACAACAGGGCACAGAATCAGCCGGTCCGTGCCCATATACCAGCCTGGCACCTCTCTGCAGCGGCCGGTGCGGCCTCCAGAATCTCAGCTTTCATGCCTAGCAGTTAGAGGGGCAAAGAAAACCTCTGAAATGTGACCCGGGTGTAACCCGGGCAGCTTCACCTGCCAGAGTCTGCACAGAGCCTGGCCCAATAGCTGAGAGACGTGTGAAGCGTCCCCTTCACCGCGGGGAGGGGTGGACTCCCATTCCCAGTGCTGAGCACTCACGGGTCAGCATGGCTAATGCCCCCATCCCTCGTGTGTGGGTGGAGGGAGGGTCCCAGAGCCGCACAGTGACTGTGAGCAGGGTCCCTTTGGGGGCCCGGCAGGGGCGGTTGGGAGATGCCGCTGCTCATCCTTTCAGAGCTTAGCGAG
Organism: Lepidochelys olivacea; assembly: GCF_965140295.1. Taxonomy (NCBI): domain Eukaryota; kingdom Metazoa; phylum Chordata; order Testudines; family Cheloniidae; genus Lepidochelys; species Lepidochelys olivacea. The sequence continues at coordinate 2,012,868 of NC_140430.1, forward strand.
CCCGCGATGAACCACAGCACGGCCGAAGCGAGCCGGGCCCCACTGGGTGTCTGGAGGTCGGCACTCATCTGCAGGCGGCCCTTGGCAGAGCATCACCGCCCCCCCTTTACTTCCCAGGCTGACCCTGCTGCGGGGCTCCTGAGCCCTGTTCCCAGCGCTGCCACCGGCTGTGGGCAACTCCAAACCCTCAGAAGCGGGCACTGATTTGGGGGACCCCAACTTGAGCCACCTCAGGCCTGGTTTTCAGAAGGTGCCGAGCGCCTGCAGGACGTCCGGCCCGGCTGGGCTCTCTCTGCCTCCGACAGTGGTCAGCTGTTCACTCAGCCGACCACTCGATCCCGCGGCTGGAGAAGGCAGTTGTGTCGCTGGAGGGAGCAGATCGGTCGGCCAGGTGCCGGGGGCGGGGGGGAGTCAGCCAGGGCTATTTTGACACGGTCACTCTGCTAACTTTGGGCCAAGCGACCCTGGTAGCTCCAGTCAGAGCGTCTCCTGGTCTGAGCTGCTAAATTCATCCCTGGAGCCGAGTTCGAAAGGGTCCAAGTAAGGAGCGGGCGACATGTCCAAGTAGGGGCTGCCCTTCTCCTTAGGAGGAACCAGCTGTGGACCAAGCCGCTAGAGGTGCCACCTTTCAGGTCAGCCACGAACACAGATGTCCACACTCCTCAGGGGCAATAAAGATCCCATGGGCTTGGTATTTCTTCCACTCCTGTCCCAGACCGTAGCATAGGGTTGCTGCATGCTGTTAAAGAGCTGCAACGTTCCACCCCAGAAATGTCTGCCTGGCAGCCGTGAGTGAACAATCCCTGCAAACACCGTCTTTAAAGTGCTCTGGGATCCTGCTAAAGAAACGATATTCAGAACCCAGGTGTCACAGAGCCACAGGCCCAGTGCTCTCCGACAGCTCTGGAACAGGCCCTGGCAGGACCCTTCAGCATGTCAGCCCCCTCAGGTCACACTCTCATTGGGGTCAGTCCCTCAGCTTCACCGCCTGCTGGGACCGAACCTCGGAGCCATCAGACCCCCGTGTCGCGCCGTGAGCTCCCTGCAGCGAGTCCACCTGGACTGAGCGCCCGGGGGAGACTTGCACCCCCAAAGAGAGCGATGCACCCCCAGCTTCTGGACTCTGCAGTGACGCTCCGCCAGTGGGGTAACAGCAGGAGGGTTTATTAGCTGTCTGGACACAGCGCAGAAAGTCCTTAGTTAACACAGAGAACAAAGTTACAGCAAAGTCCAGCTGGATAAGCCCAGAGCCCTGAGGCGTCTCTAGTCCCAGTCCAGGAGCCTCTGTCTCCTCCCTCTAACAGCCCACACTTAACAACCCCAAGGGGCCCCTCCTCAATCCTCTGTTCTCCACAAACTGCTGCCTTCCTGAGGAGGGTGAGCCACCCATGGACCTCAGTTGCTAGGATTCAACTGTCTGGGCAACGGAAGGGGCCATTGTCTTCTGGGATGGTCCATGGGCAGGGGCCGTAGGCCCCAGACAGCCAGGCCTCAGTCAGACCTGGATTTCTGGGTCTTTACCAAGAGTAAACAACCCTTTATCCACCACCTAGTTAACCATGCACCACACAGGGGAAACTGAGGCACACACAGTATTCCTTCCAAACGACTAATCCCCACTCCGTCACATGAGGTCACTGCAGGGCCCATCTTGGCACATTCTGCTCCCAAAACTCCAGCCCTGGGGCTCCAAGTCATGTCTTCCTGGCGCTGGGCTGAATAACCAGAGCAGGAGGCTGTCAGCGCCCGGAGAGAAAGAGGGGCTGGAGCAGACTGGGGGCTGGACTGAGTCAGGCGTCCCAGCCTTCAGTCTCTCCTCTCAGGCTTCTCCAGACCTCTTCCTTCCTGGGCTCCCCAACCCCCCATCCCATGTCCAAGGGACCCCACAACCTTCCCGGACCAGCCCCCCCCGCCCCCAGCCCTGCTGTCCCAATGACTCAGGGCTGGATTACTGAGATCACCAGGCTCTGCTCCAACAGACCCTGCCTTACGCCAGATCTAAATCCGGCTCTGACACCAGCCAAGCGCGGTGAGGTCAGGCACCACGCGCTGCTTTGCCGACTCACCCTTCGGGAGCTGGTGCTGCGCCTGGAGTCCTCTGCCAGCTAATATCCTCTCCGGAGAGCTCCTGGCTCTCCAGCACGAAGGCTCAGGTTCCCCCCATCTTTGGAGCCCAGCCAGCCCTTTCCCGGTCTGCTGACATCTCACGGACCCGCCACCGCCCCGATCCATCAGGCCCTGAGATGGAGCCAAGCAGCCAGGCAGCCGTCCATGCCATCTAAACAACACAGCTGTTTGTGACCTTGGGCCAGCCACGGTGCAGTGCAGATGAGAGCCCCCCCCCCCGACGTCACAGATCGAGAGGGGCGCAGGCACGACGCTGGTGGGGGCAGACGATCTGATCAGTGGCTAGGAGCCCCAGTCAGGGACCAGGATCCCCACTGCACTAAGCTCTCTACCAAGACAGACAGACAGAGGGGCCCCCAAAGCACTGGCAGCCATAAAGGATCTGATTCTCCTGCCGCTGACACTCCAGGAGTAACTCCACCCAAGTCAGCAGTGCGAAACCCTTTCGGAGAGGAGACTGGGGCGCAGCGTCCTGCCACTTGGCCCGAATTGCTATGGACAGCGCAAGAACCGGCCATCGTACTGGTGGGGCTTCCAGCCCAGGCCACGCCAGGAAATGCAGCCCCAGAGCTGGGACTTGTAAGGATCAAAGCTGGAAGCAGCAAAGAAGGTGGAAGGAACAAGAGAGGAATCAAGGCCCCGCTGCCCATCCTGGGCTGCAGAAAAGGCTGACGAACGGTCCAGCCTTGTGCAGCACCTGGCTCATCCTGGGAAGGGAAACGTGCAGCTGACTGTATTAAAACTGAAAATTCAAGAGAGGTGGGGATCCTCCTGTGAGGATGTGACTCAGCAGGGAGGGGGGGAGTGTTGACCTGGGAATGTGCCCTGGGGAGGGGAGACCTGAGAACCTGTCACCTGAGCCAGGAGGGGGAGGGGGAGGTAACACCTCTGCCCAGGAATGTGAACAGAGGCTGCAGCAGGGAACCTGCTGGGTGGGTTTAGTTTCAGTTTGGGGCTCGGTGGAGGAACACAGGGAACCCCAGGGCTGGGGTCTAAGCTCCCTGCTCCCCCAGAAGGACTTGACTGAGGGGTCCTGGTTGTACCCACAAGCTCTGTTGTGGACTGTGTTCCTGTTGTCCAATAAACCTTCTGTTTTACTGGCTGGCTGAGAGTCTCAGTGGATCCCAGGAAGAGGGGTGCAGGGCCTGGACTCCCCCACACTCCGTGACAACTGGTGGCAGCCGTGGGATTTACTGCACCCTGTGAATGGCGCTTCCTGCAGTAAGTGACTGGGGAACAGTAAAACGAAGGGGAATTGACAGGGACCAGGCGTGCTGAAGATTCAGAGAGAGATGGTTTCGGGGGGCGGTTAACCCCTGGGAGTGTGTGACCAGAGAGAAGGACATTTGCAGTAACAGGGTCCCCCAGGGGATTGCAGCGAGCGGTCCCAGGGGCGGAGGAGCCTGCAGCTCGACCCTGGCAAAGAGGTGGTGACCTCAAGAAGGACTGGCACACTAAGGGCTTTTCCTGGAAACCATGGGAAGCTGCCCGGCCTGCGAGTGGCCAGCAGTAAACGCCTGAAGAGCGACTTGGTGGAGCTGTGCAGGCAGAGGGGGCTGCGCATCGGGAGGTCCACCAAGGAACAGCTGATTGCCCAGTTGGAGGAGAGGGATCGCTTGGATGACCCGATCCCTGTCCCTGAGGGAAGCCGCCTGGGGGACGCAGCGTGGGCCCTGGGGCCTGACCGGGCTGGGAGGGGTCAGACTGCTGCCGAGGACATCCCAAGACCCTCCCTACCTATGCCTGGGGAAGGGGTTGGGGGAAGCCCAGCGAATACCGAGGGCACCCTGACCCCGGCACCCAGCAGGGGATCCTCCCGGCGGAGCTCCCCATCCCTGGAGTGGATGCGGCTGGAATGGGAGAGGGAGATGAAAATGAGGGAGCTGGAGGATCATGAAAAACAACGTCAACATGAGCAGGAGGAGAAGGAGAAACAACGTCAACATGAGCGTCAGGAGAAGGAGAAACAAAGGCAGCATGAACTGGAGCTGGCCAGGCTGAGGAGCAGTGGGGCCCCGGCTGCGGCTGCGGTGAGTACGGGGGGACCCAAGACCGCAAGGAGCTTTGGTAAGTGCTTCCTGGCCCAGCGGAAGGAGGGGGAGGACATGGATAGCTTCCTGACGGCCTTTGAGAACGCCTGTGAGCTGCACAGGGTTGACCCTGCGGACAGGCTCCAGTTCCTCACCCCCTTACTGGACCCCAAAGCCGTGGAGGTGTACAGCCGGATGACAGGGCCGGAGGCAGGGGACTATGAACTGTTCAAACAGGCCCTGCTCCGTGAGTTTGGGCTGACCCCCGAGATGTACCGGAGAAGGTTCCGGAGTCAGCGTAAAACGCCTGAGGTCACCTACCTACAACTGGTCAACCGGATGCAGGGGTATGCCCGCAAGTGGACAGCTGGGGCCCGAGCTAAAGAGGACCTGCTGGACCTAATCGTACTGGAGCAACTGTATGATCAGTGCCCTTCCGACCTGAGGCTGTGGCTGGTGGACAAAAAGCTCGAGAACCCCCAGCACGCAGGGCAGCTGGCCGACGAGTTTGTGAACAGTCGTTCGGGGGTAGCCGGGAGGAGTCACAAAAGGACAGCCCCTCCCCCCTCCCCCCCCCCCCCCCCGATGCAGAGAGAGAGTCACCATGGGGCCTCCCAGCGGGGAAATAGGGAGAACCCCCTCCCAAGGGGAACGCCTGGCGTCGGGCCCCTCCGACCCGCTCGAGGGGACCAACGTGACCTGAGCTGCTATCACTGTGGCCAGAGAGGCCACGTACGGTCCCAGTGCCCCGGGCTCAGGGACAGACTGAGCAGACCCAACCTACCCAGGGTTAACTGGGTAGGGACCCAGCTGGACGAGGGGCAGACGACCCAGGAAAGGGGGCCTACCAGTTTACCACCTGCTCAGGAGGGAAGAGTACCCCAGGCCAGCTCCACCAGAGGGCTGGAGGCTCTGGACTCAGGGTGCTCAGTTTACAGGGTGGGCGCGGGGCTGTCCCTCCAGAGAGAGTGCCCTGTTCCCCTGGAGGTGGATGGGAGGAAGGTCAATGGATACTGGGATACGGGCGCGGAGGTGACGCTGGCCCGGCCTGAGGTGGTGGCCCCAGATCGGGTGGTGCCCAACACCTACCTGACCCTGATGGGGGGGGGACCCCATTCAAGGTGCCTACAGCAAGGGTACACCTGAAATGGGGGGCCAAGGAGGGCCCCAAGGATGTGGGGGTACACCACTATTTGCCCACTGACGTTTTGATGGGGGGAGACCTAGAGGACTGGCCAAGCAAGCCCCAGACCGCCCTGGTTCTGACCCGTAGCCAGAGCCGGCGAGGGGCACTGCACCCTGACCTCGGGGAGGGTACCACACCGGAGGCGCAGGACCCTACCCTGGTGGGGAGGGAGCGCCGAGGGGCACGGCTCAGAGAGGCGGAGGCCTCAGACCTGGCCACTGAGGGGGAACCGGGCCCCATCCCTTCCCCAGCCGCTGAGTTCCAGGCCGAGTTGAGGAAAGATCTCTCCTTGCGGAAGCTCAGGGACCTGGCCGACCTCAGGGTGGGACGGACCATGAGGAGAGGCTGCCAGGAGAGGTTCCTGTGGGAGAAGGGGTTCCTGTACCGAGAATGGGCTCCCACAAGGGAAGTAGAGTCCTGTGGGATCAGGAGGCAGCTGGTGGTCCCCCAGAAGTATCGCCGCAAGCTACTGTACCTGGCCCATGACATCCCCCTCGCAGGGCACCAGGCAATCCGGCGCACCCGGCAGAGGTTGCTACAGAACTTTTACTGGCCTGGGGTCTTTACCACGGTCCGGCAGTATTGCCGATCCTGCGACCCCTGTCAGAGGGTGGGGAAGGCCTGGGACAAGGGGAAAGCGGCTTTGAGACCTTTGCCCATCATAGAGGAGCCTTTCCAGAAGGTGGCCATGGACATCGTGGGGCCTCTCAGCAAGACGACCCGGTCGGGGAAGAAATACATTCTGGGGGTGGTAGATTTTGCCACCCGCTACCCCGAGGCAGTGCCCTTAGCTTCCATTGAAGCAGACACCGTGGCCGATGCGCTCCTGACCATTTTCAGCCGAGTGGGATTCCCCAAGGAAGTCTTGACAGACCAAGGCTCCAACTTCATGTCGGCCCTGCTCCGGTGCTTGTGGGAGAAATGTGGGGTCCGGCACGACTGGGCCTCAGCGTATCACCCCCAGTCCAATGGGCTGGTGGAGAGGTTTAACGGGACGCTAAAGATGATGCTGAAAACCTTTATGGACCAGCACCCGCAGGATTGGGACAAGTACTTACCGCACCTGCTGTTTGCGTACAGGGAGGTGCCCCAGGAGTCTACCGGATTTTCGCCTTTCAAACTGTTATATGGCAGGAGGGTGAGGGGCCCCCTGGACCTGATGAGAGACGAGTGGGAGGGGAAGGCCACTCCCGATGGAGAGTCAGTGGTGGAGTATGTCCTGATCTTCCGAGAGAGACTGGCTGAACTCATGGGCCTGGCCAGGGAGAATCTGGCCAGAGCCCAGAGGAAGCAGAAGGTCTGGTATGACCGCACGGCACGGGCCCGTGCCTACGCCACCGGGGATCCGGTGATGGTTCTCATCCCTGTGAGAAAGAACAAACTACAGGCCGCCTGGGAGGGCCCTTTCAAGGTCGTCAAGCAGCTCAATGAGGTAAACTATGTGGTGGAGCTGTCGAACCGGGCACACCACCGCCGGGTGTACCATGTGAATATGATGAAGCCATATTATGCCAGGGGGAATGTGGTGTTGGCCGTGTGTGGACAGTGGGAAGAGCAGGGAAATGACCCTTTAGTAGATCTATTCCCTGGGACCGGAGCTGGTTCCCCCCTGGACACAATTCCCCTCTCGGATCAGCTAACCCCTGCCCAGCAAGCTGAGGTCAGGGAGGTGCTGCATCCGTACCGACAGCTGTTTTCCAACCAGCCTGGACGCACTAATCTGACTGTCCACCGGGTGCAGACAGGGTCGCACCCGCCGATAAGATGCTCCCCCTTCCGAGTCACAGGGAAAACTGCTCAGGACCTGGAAAGAGAGGTCCGGGACATGCTGGCTTTGGGGGTGATCCAGCCATCGGCCAGCCCTTGGGCCTCGCCGGTGGTGCTGGTCCCCAAAAAGGACGGGTCGGTCCGGTTCTGTGTGGACTATCGGAAGCTCAATGCCATCACTGTATCTGATGCCTACCCCATGCCCAGGCCGGACGAGCTCCTAGACAAGCTGGGAGGAGCTCGGTACCTTACCACCATGGACCTTACAAAGGGCTACTGGCAAGTGCCGCTGGATGCAGATGCCCGACTGAAATCGGCCTTTATCACCCCTCTGGGGCTCTATGAGTTCCTGACCCTGCCTTTCGGCCTCAAGGGAGCGCCGGCCACCTTCCAGTGCCTAGTGGACCAGCTCCTGAGGGGGATGGAGAGTTTTGCCGTGGCGTATATTGATGACATCTGTGTCTTTAGCCAGACCTGGGAGGACCACGTGTCCCAGGTTAGACAAGTGCTGGACCGACTTCACCAGGGGGCTGGGCTGACTGTAAAAGTGGAGAAGTGCAAGGTGGGGATGGCGGAAGTATCTTACCTGGGCCATCGGGTGGGGAGCGGCCGCCTAAAGCCGGAACCAGCCAAGGTGGAGGTGATCAGAGACTGGCCCGCTCCCCACACCAAAAAGCAGGTCCAAGCCTTTATTGGGATGGCAGGATACTACCGAAGATTTGTGCCCCACTTTAGCGCCATAGCCACCCCCATCACTGAGCTATGCAAGAAGGGGAAGCCAGACAAGGTGGTCTGGACCGAGCAGTGCCAGGTGGCTTTCCGGGCGCTGAAGGAGGCTCTGGTCAGTGGCCCAGTTCTGGCAAACCCAGACTTTGACAAGCCCTTTGTGGTGTTCACCGACGCCTCCAACACGGGACTGGGGGCGGTGTTAATGCAGGAGGATGAAAAGGGGGAGAGACACCCCATCGTGTACCTGAGCAAGAAGTTGCTACCCCGGGAGCAACACTACGCGGCCATCGAGAAGGAGTGCCTGGCCATGGTGTGGGCCCTCAAGAAACTAGAGCCCTATCTCTTCGGGCGACACTTCACCGTCTACACCGACCACTCTCCCCTGACCTGGCTGCGCCAGATGAAAGGAGCCAACGCCAAACTCCTGAGATGGAGCCTGCTCCTGCAGGATTACGACATGGACGTGGTCCACGTGAAGGGAAGTGCCAACCTGATAGCGGATGCGCTGTCCCGGAGAGGGGGCCCCGAACTTCCCCAGGTCACTGGTCAGCGTGACCCCGCTCAGTTCAGTCTCAAAGGGGGGAGAGATGTGACGATGTGACTCAGCAGGGAGGGGGGAGTGTTGACCTGGGAATGTGCCCTGGGGAGGGGAGACCTGAGAGCCTGTCACCTGAGCCAGGAGGGGGAGGTGACACCTCTGCCCGGGAATGTGAACAGAGGCTGCAGCAGGGAACCTGCTGGGTGGGTTTAGTTTCAGTTTGGGGCTGGGTGGAGGAACACAGGGAACCCCAGGGCTGGGGTCTAAGCTCCCTGCTCCCCCAGAAGGACTTGACTGAGGGGTCCTGGTTGTACCCACAAGCTCTGTTGTGGACTGTGTTCCTGTTGTCCAATAAACCTTCTGTTTTACTGGCTGGCTGAGAGTCTCAGTGGATCCCAGGAAGAGGGGTGCAGGGCCTGGACTCCCCCACACTCCGTGACACCTCCTTGTCTCCCCCAAGAGGTAGGTGCACCCTTGGGGATAGCCCTCCCCCAAAGATCCAGGTGGATGGTCAGGTCATTCTCAGAGTTTACATTATGGGTCGTGCCAAGGAGGGAGTACTATCTCCAGAGAGATGAAGGGACTGGTCCAAGTCCTCCCAGGCAGCCAGTGGCAGAGCTAGGAACTGAATCTAGATCTCCGGAGTCCCAGTTTGGTGCCTTAATCTTGGCCTTTTTTGTCTTGACCTAATTAAAACCTGGCTAATTCCATGCTGCCTTCCTAACATCCTCCTGAAGAGACAAACACCTACAAGATCTCTGTCAAGCTTTCTTACAACTACAATACCCACCTGCAGAAGTAAAGAAACAGATTGATAGAGCCAGAAGAGTTCCCAGAAGTTACCTACTACAGGACAGGCCTAACAAAGAAAATAACAGAACGCCACTAGCCGTCACCTTCAGCCCCCAACTAAAACCCCTCCAACGCATTATTAAGGATCTACAACCTATCCTAAAGGATGACCCAACACTCTCACAAATCTTGGGAGACAGGCCAGTCCTTGCCTACAGACAGCCCCGCAACCTGAAGCAAATACTCACCAACAACCACATACCACACAACAGAACCACTAACCCAGGAACTTATCCTTGCAACAAAGCCCGTTGCCAACTGTGCCCACATATCTATTCAGGGGACACCATCACAGGGCCTAATAACATCAGCCACACTATCAGAGGCTCGTTCACCTGCACATCCACCAATGTGATATATGCCATCATGTGCCAGCAATGCCCCTCTGCCATGTACATTGGTCAAACTGGACAGTCTCTACGTAAAAGAATAAATGGACACAAATCAGATGTCAAGAATTATAACATTCATAAACCAGTCGGAGAACACTTCAATCTCTCTGGTCACGCGATCACAGACATGAAGGTCGCTATCTTAAAACAAAAAAACTTCAAATCCAGACTCCAGCGAGAAACTGCTGAATTGGAATTCATTTGCAAATTGGATACTATTAATTTAGGCTTAAATAGAGACTTGGAGTGGCTAAGTCATTATGCAAGGTAGCCTGTTTCCTCTTGTTTTTTCCTACCCCCCCCCCCCCAGATGTTCTGGTTTAACTTGGATTTTAACTTGAAGAGTGGTCAGTTTGGATGAGCTATTACCAGCAGGAGAGTGAGTTTTTGTGTGTATGGGGGTGGGGGGGATGTGAGAACCTGGATTTGTGCAGGAAATAGCCCAGCTTGATTGTCATGCACATTGTGTAAAGAGTTGTCACTTTGGATGGGCTATCACCAGCAGGAGAGTGAATTTGTGTGGGGGGGTGGAGGGTGAGAAAACCTGGATTTGTGCTGGAAATCACTTTAGATAAGCTATTACCAGCAGGACAGTGGGGTGGGAATAGGTATTGTTTCATATTCTCTGTGTATATATAAAGCCTGCTGCAGTTTCCACGATATGCATCTGAGGAAGTGAGCTGTAGCTCACGAAAGCTTATGCTCTAATAAATTGGTTAGTCTCTAAGGTGCCACAAATCCTCCTTTTCTTTTTGCGAATACAGACTAACACGGCTGTTACTCTGAAACCAATCAGATACAGGATTCTCCTCCACTTCCTGTCCTAACCTTGCTGCGTGCTGTTAAACAGCTGATGCATCCTGCCCCAGAGGTGGCTGCATTTCAGGGCTGCTCTTGGATACAGCCACAAGGCTACCTGGCTCTCCTGATAGGATCTAAACTAAAACAGAAAACAGAGTTAGTATTTAACTTGTCTCTTTTGTCTAGGGTCTATTTTCTTTACACTTATTCTGGGTCCTTTCCCTGGGGTGTGTAACTAACGCTCATCACAAGCTTGTCCCGGCTCACTAACTCACCTACCACCAGCAGACCCGGAGCTCATACGGCAGCAACGTTTCAGCACAAAGTGGGGACGCTGAGCCACACATTGTCCTGCCGGCTCAAATCACAAGCATGCCCAGACTGTGTCAGAACGTCACCACCACCACACGGCAGGGCAAAGCTGCCCCGGGAAGTAACGCCACCGAGCATCAAAAGGCGGCGTCACGCTACATCACAGCTCCACTGCTTCAGGAGGCAGCGTAGAAAAGACACGTCACATCCCACCACCGCGTCCCATCCCAATGCGTTAGTGGGGGTGTCAAAAACGTCACCGCTCTGGCAACAGGGTCTCGCATGGCGCCGTGTATGATGTGCCTCGGCAACAACACCTCCAAACACATCACTGTATTGCCCCAAAACACCCCAGCACTGTGCCAGCCCCGGGGCAAACGCCACCCCACTGGGTCAGTCCCCTACTCCAGGGCACAATGGAGGCACGCCATAGCAACACCTCCTCCCCCCGTGCCAAACGCCCCTGTAACGCAGCGGCCTGTGGCGGGACACTACTGGGAGTATCAATTCTGGACAAATTGCTTAGAGCAGGGCAGTCAGCGCCCCTCTGCACGTCAAACCAGCCAAAGAGAGAGGACTTTGGTTTTACCCCACTGGCTAACCAGAAATCACACAAGCAATTCCCTTAGACACTCCAGTTTCCCAGTATCACCACCAGCAATGCTCCTTATGGGGAAGAAGGTTATGAAAACCAAGACCCCAGTAAAAGAAAAAAGGCTCCCTCGATCCCAAAGGACCAAGCCCCAGACCCAGGTCAATGTACCAGTCAGATCTTACCCACAAATCACGCTGTTGCCAATCCTTTAGAATCTAAAATCTAAAGGTTTATTCATAAAAAGAAAGAAATAGAGATGAGAGTTAAAATTGGTGAAATGGAATCAATGACATCCAGGAATGGCAAAGTTCTTGGTTCAGGCTTGTAGCGGTGATGGAATAAACTGCAGGCTCAAATCAAGTCTCTGGAGAACATCCACGGCTGGGATGGGTCATCCAGTCCTTGGTTCAGAGCTCCCATGGAGCAAAGTTCCTCCAGAGGTAAGAAGCAGGATTGAAGACAAAATGGAGATGATGCAGCTGCCTTTTATAGTCCTTTTGCCATGTGGCTTGTGCTTCCTTTGTTCCAAACACAAGCTACCCAGCACATGGCATGGAAAAACCATAGAGTTCTGCCATAGGCATGTCCCTTCATGCCTTGCTGAGTCAGCGGGTGTATCTGCCTTTTCTCAATGGGTCAGTTGTGTAGCTGATGGCCCTTAATGGGCCATCAAGCAGGCTAGGCAGTGCTGATGCCAAATTGTCTGGGGTGTCACCCAGAAGCAGAGCACAAGTTGGAAATACAGAGGGTATAGAGCCAATACTGATAACTTTAAATACAAGAATGATACTGTGACGAAGTGGGACTCTTCTTAATGTTTCCTCTGAATAGTGTGGGGGTGCCTCAGTTTCCCCTAGGCAGTTCTTAAGTATCTAGGTGGTGGGGTAAGGGTGTATGATCATTGCAGAGCCTTAGAGGGCAGGTGTGTGCAGGAGTCTGGACACAGAGAATGGCCGACACCCTGTTTCCTGGCAACTGATGGCCTGGGCCCTTCCCCCCTGGGAGGTGAGAGCTAAAGGGTTGGAGAACAAAGGAATCCGGTGACCACCTGGCCCGGGAAAGGAACAAAGCCCAGAGGAGGAGGGGCTGGAGGGAGTTTCAGTTTGGGGCTGGCTGGGACATGGAGTGAAGTGCAGACGGGGTTGTCTGGCTCACTGCCCCCCAAAATGGACCCGGCTGAGGGGTCCTGTTCTCTGCACCCACAAGCTCTGTGTTAGACCATGTTCCTGTCGTCTAAGAAACCTTCTGTTTTACTGGCTGGCTGAGAGTCACGTCTGAATGCGGAGTTGAGGTGCAGGACCCTCTGGCTTCCCTAGGACCCCGCCTGAGCGGACTCGCTGGGGGGAAGCGCACGGAGGGGCAGAGGATGCTGATTGCTCCGAGGTCAGACCCAGGAAGGTGGAAGCCGGGTGAGCTGTGTCCTGCAGACAGGCTGCTCACAGAAAGGCGACTACCCCAGAGTCCTGACTGGCTTGATGGGGAGCAGTTCCAGAGCATCGCCCAGGGACTCCGTGACAGATACATACATCCAGATAGCATAATCATAACCTTTTCATAGACACCTTACCTGACCTCCTAGGTAAAAGATTTGATGCAACTGTAGGACCTTGGTTCAACAATGATCTATATGGTCACAGTTCATGTCCATAACGTCACACCCCCAACGCACAATTGATGCAGGAAGGGATGACACAAACATCCCTGACTGCATCCCAAGAGCTCCCCATCCTTGGTTCTGTCTTACTACAGCTGGTACTGGGTTCGAAGCCGTATCCGTGTAGAACAGAAATGGTTCATCAAAGTCACGTTCAATAACATGATTGAATCTCTTTACAAACTCAAGGTAAAACTTGGTTAGAACAAAAGTGGATTGGATCTGCTCTTGCAGCATGGTTCCTGTATGTCTCATGTGATCTTGCCAAGAGCTAAAGAAAATAGCTATTTTATCCATACAAGCTCTGGCAAATGTTTGGAACACAATTAACATCAAGTTACTATAGATATGATGATATATTGCGGATGATACTAAACTGGGAGGAGTGGTAGATACGCTGGAGGGGAGGGATAGGATACAGAAGGACCTAGACCAATTGGAGGATTGGGCCAAAAGAAATCTGATGAGGTTCAATAAGGATAAGTGCAGGGTCCTGCACTTAGGATGGAAGAATCCAATGCACTGCTACAGACTAGGGACCGAATGGCTAGGCAGCAGTTCTGCGGAAAAGGACCTAGGGGTGACAGTGGACGAGAAGCTGGATATGAGTCAGCAGTGTGCCCTTGTTGCCAAGAAGGCCAATGGCATTTTGGGATGTATAAGTAGGGGCATAGCGAGCAGATCGAGGGACGTGATCGTTCCCCTCTATTCGACATTGGTGAGGCCTCATCTGGAGTACTGTGTCCAGTTTTGGGCCCCACACTACAAGAAGGATGTGGATAAATTGGAGAGAGTCCAGCGAAGGGCAACAAAAATGATTAGGGGTCTAGAACACATGACTTATGAGGAGAGGCTGAGGGAGCTGGGATTGTTTAGCCTGCAGAAGAGAAGAATGAGGGGGGATTTGATAGCTGCTTTCAACTACCTGAAAGGGGGTTCCAAAGAGGATGGCTCTAGACTGTTCTCAATGGTAGCAGATGACAGAACGAGGAGTAATGGTCTCAAGTTGCAGTGGGGGAGGTTTAGATTGGATATTCGGAAAAACTTTTTCACTAAGAGGGTGGTGAAACACTGGAATGCGTTACCTAGGGAGGTGGTAGAATCTTCTTCCTTAGAGGTTTTTAAGGTCAGGCTTGACAAAGCCCTGGCTGGGATGATTTAACTGGGAATTGGTCCTGCTTCGAGCAGGGGGTTGGACTAGATGACCTTCAGGGGTCCCTTCCAACTCTGATATTCTATGATTCTATGATATTAATGTTGTCCATAGTGCAGGAATCTTGGCATTTAGCCGTGAAAGCAATATGGTAGTGTGCCTCAGTTTCTCTTTTCAGACAGCACATCCGGTCTGGAATGTCTTTTCCCCTGTGAAAAGTTCCAGGACTGTTTACAGGCACTAACTGAAATATCAGGATCACAAGGTCTTTTAACGTAAAGTGTGTTCTTATGCTTCACTCTCAACGTGTTCAAGGGATTTGCCCAAAGATTAGGCACATTGTACATTTTTACAACTCTTGGTATTAGCAACACATGAGTTACAAAAATCACCATTAGCAATAACACCAAATCCATTGCACGTGTCCATCTACAATCATTTTTGTCATGCCACCCCTTTGGCCAAATACCACTGGGGTTTGGGTCTTTCAGGGTTACCCTGTGGCTTCCCTTTGCAGAATTAAGTTCCCTTTTTTCTTCTTGTCCTGTAGGATCACACCCTGATTTCTCTTGCTTACCAGAATTCACTGGGTGATGGGGTGGGCTCTCTGGTGCTAACAGCTATTGGCAAGTCCTTCTTCTCCCTGCCAGCCAGGTAAGGTGCAGCAACACAGATACTAGCTTGTTCACCAGTTTTCAGATCCTTAATTGCTACCAATTCCAAGGCTGGGCTCTGTCTTACAGAGATACCACACAAAGCCAGAGAGTCGGAGGGTGAGAGTTTGCTTGCTCTCCCCGGCATCCTTAAGCATTCAGCCATAAAACTGTCCTGCTCTGAAACACCAGGAACCAAACCTGTTCTCAGACCCTGAAGCACAGACGGCTCACTCAAAGAATCAGCACGGAGACATTCCTCTCTCAACAACCTTGTCTCCCCAACAAACTGGCCAAGCACAGCCACTTGGTCATAGGGCTCTTCAACTTAACAGCTTTCACCCCGTCTGAGACCCTCTCAAAGCTCTCCACTCTGGATCTTTCAAGAGGAGAGTCAGTGGATCCATTCACAACAGAACATGTCTGGCTGTGAGGAACTGAAACTTCCTTGATTAAATCACTTCCACACCCTTCAGCTGCAGCCAGCTGCTTGCACAGACCACCCTGAACAATCTTCTCTTCAGGAATTTTTCGAAGCACCAAATCACCTCTGCCTTGCTCCACAGAAGCATCGCTCTGCTGAGCCACTACCAACTCCTGAGCTTCACTTACACCCAGAATCCCCTCTGGCCCATCAGGTGGGTGACTCCGGGCAACGTGCAGGACATTGTGGCTGGCTTTGCACAAATGGGTTTTCCTAACTGCGGAGGGGCAACAGATGGGACACATATTCCAATTCTGGCACCAGACCACCTAGCCACCGAGTACATAAATCAGAAGGGCTATTTCTCAATGGTTCTCCAGGCGCTTATGGATCACCGTGGGCGTTTCATTGACATTAACACAGGCTGGCCCAGAAAGGTGCATGACGCACACATCTTTCAGAACACTGGCCTGTTCAGGAAGCTGCAAAGCTGGGACTTTCTTCCCAGACCAGAAGATCACCGTAGGGGAAGTCGAAGTGCCTATTGTGGTCCTTGGACACCCTGCCTACCCTTTGATGCTGTGGCTCATGAAACCCTACACAGGGAGCCTTGACAGCAGCAAGGAGCGGTGCAACAACAGGCTGAGCGGGTGCAGAATGACGGTGGAGTGTGCTTTTGGCCATTTAAAGGCCTGCTGGCGCTATCTGCATGGGAAGCTGGACCTGGCCGATGACAATGTCCCCACAATTGTATCTGCATGCTGTACCCTCCATTTGTGAAGGGAAGGGTGAGCGCTGCACTGAGGCATGGACCACGGAGATTCAACACCTGGAGGCTGAATTTGAACAGCCAGAGAGCAGGGCTCTTAGAGGGCCCAGCATGGGCTGTAAGGATTAGGGATGCCTTGAGGGAGCAATTTGAGGCTGAAAGCCACCAGTAACGTTTGGCGCCCTGCACGGGAGTCAAGTGCAGAGGCTCCAATGCTAACAGGCATCTGTGTTTGCTACGTACGATGCTCTGACTTGCCGGGCCTGTTACTTTCCTGGCCTATGCTATCTTTTACTTAATGCAATAAAGAATGTTTGCAAAGCCAAAGAATTCATTTATTGAAAAGAAACAGAACTGCTGGGGAAACACACATGGCCTGACAGATCTGTGCTGTGTGGGAGGGGGAACGGGGGCAGGGTGGGGAACAGGATAATCACAGATTTGCGTATGTCCTGTTATCATGTCTGGAGCGCTGCACGGTGAGGGAGGTGGAGCGCAGCGGGTCAGGGTTGTAGTTTGCAGAGCTGGCTGGTGAAGCTACAGCTGTTGGAGGCAGCTGGTGGTGGTAAGAACCTGGATGTTGGGGAAACATTTTCTCCCAACCTGTTTCGAGGGTTATTCATTTTGCACAACGTTTAGCCCTTTCTAGCCATGCGGCACGCTCCCAATGTGAGACTGGTGTGGAAGGGTGAAATCAGAGCCCCTGGATACACCTTAAGGACCCTCCAACGTTGATAGGAGCTGTATTTACACCGAATTCTTTGTAAGGCCAAATTACCAAAGCAAGCTTTGGCCCCAGCCAAAAACTTAGTCCTTACTCCGTGAAACACTTCAGTGATTCCAGGGTTTGGCCTAACCATGGCCATGAATGTTCTCCAGAGAGCACTTACTCTGGCCACATCGCCTCTCCATGGGGGGCCAACCCCCCACACTGCCAAACACCCGCCCCCCCCGCTGGGTCACCCCCCCCACCGCCAAACACCCGCCCCCCCGCCACGTCACCCCCCCCACTGCCAAACGCCCCCCCCGCCACCGTATCTCCCCCCCGCACTGCCAAACACCCGCCGCCCCGCTGGGTCACCCCCCTGGTGCCAAACACCCCCCCCCCGCCGCGTCACCCCCCCCACTGCCAAACGCCCCACCTGCCACCGTATCTCCCCCCCGCACTGCCAAACACCCGCCCCCCCCGCTGGGTCACCCCCCCTGGCCAAAACCCCCCCCCGCCACCGTATCGCCCCCCCCGGCCAAACATCCCCCCCGCCACCGTATCTCCCCCCCGCACTGCCAAACACCCGCCCCCCCGCCGCGTCACCCCCCCCACCGCCAAACACCCGCCCCCCTCGCTGGGTCACCCCCCCCACCGCCAAACACCCGCCCCCCCGCCGCGTCACCCCCCCCCACCGCCAAACACCCGCCCCCCCCGCTGGGTCACCCCCCCCACCGCCAAACACCCGCCCCCCCCGCTGGGTCAACCCCCCCACCGCGTCACCCCCCCCACCGCCAAACACCCGCCCCCCCCGCTGGGTCACCCCCCCTGGCCAAACACCCCCCCCCCGCCGCGTCACCCCCCCTGGCCAAACACCCCCCCCCCGCCGCGTCACCCCCCTAGTGCCAAACGCCCCCCCCCGCCACCGTATCTCCCCCCCCCACCGCCAAACACCCGCCCCCCCGCCGCGTCAAACGGCCCCCGCCGCGCCACCCCCCAGGGCCAGGCCCAGGCCCCGCCCCGTGGCGGGGCGGGGCCGCGGGGGTCACGTGGCGGCGCGGTCACATGACCCGCGCGGAGCGGGCGGCCGGCCGGGCGATGCTGTCCCGGCTGCTGCGCGAGCACCAGGCCCAGCAGAGCGAGCGCCGCGAGCAGCAAGGTGAGGCCGCCGGCGTCTCCATGGCAGCCTGCTCCCCCGGGCCGGGTTCCTATTGGCCCGCGGGGCCGTCACTCTGCGGGGGCTGGGCCGGCCTGCCTGCGTCGCGCCGGGCCTCGGGGTCGCCGTGGCGCCGCGTGATGACGTCACATCACCCTTCGGGGGTGGCCTGCCCGCCCCAGGACTCGGTGCCCCCGTCACTCTTCCAGTGACGTCACTCCGCGAGGGCGCCGTGGGCCCGCCGGTGTCGTTCGGCACCGGCCCTTCGCACCCCCCACTTCCACCCGCGCCCCAGCTGGGGGCTGGGCCCTGCTCTGCGGGTGGGGAAACTGAGGCACAGGGCGGGGGCGCGACTCTCCCGAGGTTCCGCCGTGGGTCAGTGGCAGAGCTGGAATCGGACCCCAGGCGTCCTGAGCCCTGGCGCCCCGCCCCCAGCCGCTCCCCGAGCCCGGGCCAGGTCTCCGAAAGTCGGGGAGGGAAGGGGGCTCAGCAGGGTCCAGTCCCAGCCCCGGCTCAAAGCAGGCCCAGGCCCCGCTCAGTCACCCCAGCCAGGGCGGTGTCAAGCCCGGCCTTAAAAACCTCTGAGGAAGGAGATTCCACCACCGCCCTAGGGAGCCCGTGCCCGTGCTTCGCCCCCCTCCTGGTGACACGGCGATTCCTAGCATCCAACCTAGGCCCCCCGCCACGTGAGACCATCGGTCCTTCTTCCGTCCTCTGCCACCCCTGAGAACAGCCGCGCTCCAGTCGCTCCGGAACCCCCCGTCAGGCAGCTGAAGGCTGCCATCAAATCCCCCCTCACTCTTCTCTTCTGCAGGCTAAACGAGCCCAGTTCCCTCAGCCTCTCCTCGTAGGTCATGTTCCCCAGCCCCCTGATCATTTCCATTGCCCTTCGCTGGACTCTCCGATTTGTCCACCCCCTTGCCGTAGTGGGGGGCCCAAAACTGGACGCAATACCCCAGATGTGGCCTCACCGGTGCCGAATAGAGGGGAATAATCACGTCCCTCGGTCTGCTGGCAACGCTCCTACTAATGCAGCCCAATAGGCCGTTCGCCTTCTTGGCAACAAGGGCACCCTGCTGACTCATCTCCAGCTTCTCATCCACTGTAACCCCCAGGTCCTTTGCTGCAGAACTGCCTCTGAGCCGGTCGCTCCCCAGCCTGTAGCGACTCCAAGGAGTCCTGGTGTAATGCCGGCAGACGCGGGGTAGGATCAAACCTGGGACCCCTGGAGCTTGGTGCATGATCTAAACGCCGTGTGGCTGTTACCTAAGGCTGCAGAGCAGATTCAGTCTCGCTCTCTCGTGGTGTCTGTTGTCCCAGCTCCTGGCGCCACACCACACCCAGGAGGTGTGTGGCTTACACTGGCTCCTGGCCACCTGCTGTAACCCCCTAGACTCTGCTGGCCTCCCAGAGCCGGGGCTAGAACCTAGGAGTCCTGGCTCCCATTTCGCTCCCTCCCTCCCCCCGGACTAACCGCCAGATCCCTCGCCCTCGAGCACTGACAAATACCTTATTGTTGCTCGAGATTTGACAGCATTTCCCAGGCCACCCAGGCACCTTGAAGGACAAGGTTGGCCCTTGTCATCCCAGACCTCCCTGTTTCTGCTGAGCACGTGGGGTGGGGTACATGCCACGGCCACCCCTCACGGGGTTCAGCTCAGCTTCGTGTTCATGGTTTTCTCCGGCAACTCCCGCCTTTGCACTAGCTGGTCTGTGCGGTTGCGACTCCGGGATCAGTGCTGGCGGGGAGACGTCTGTAAAGGGTCAGTCGGTTTGAGCTCCCCCCCAGTACAAACACTGGGGCACTCGGGCCTTTCCCTTGCAGAGCGGAGACGGCGAGAGGCCATTGCTGCAGCCACGTGCCTGACCGAGGCCCTGACGGACCACCTGAACGTAGGGTGAGTGGCAAAGCCGGCCCGCAGCTCAGCAGCGTTGGGAGCCACGTAGGCAAAAATGTGTCCTGCACGGTGATGGGCCTTTCACTGGGGCTTCCCCAGGGCTGTGATGGGATTTCCAGAGCCAGTCGCCTCCAGGGAAGCAGCGAGGCCAAGGATTTGGCTGGCGCCTGGCGACTGAACTGCCCGCGGCCCCTAGGCTTAGTCCCTGTGGGGGCAGGAGGCAGCCTGGTTCTGTGGACGTAGAGGGGACTCCAACGTCAGCCCAGCACCTTCCACCGCCCTTGTCCTAAATTAAAGGGACGGGAGTCGTTTTCTCCCACCTTCTCCACGGGGCCTTGGTTCTGCCTGGGGCTGGAGGAAGCCCGGGTTTTATAACTCTTTAAACCACACTGTGCCCTGCCCTGCGTCCCTGGAGGCTGGCAGGGGGGGTTCTCAGAGGCCAGGTGGTGAGAGAGAATGGAGCAGAGCTGGGGCGGCGAGAAGCCCATTGTCCCGCTGCGAGGGAGGCTCCAGCACCGGTGTGGCCCCAAACTCCTGGGGCCATGTAACGTCCCCACCTGGATTCAGGAGCTTCCCTGCTCTTTTTGCCAGGAGAGCCCCGTTTCTGCAGGCGGCGCACTGCCCCTCGCTGCCTGATGATGGGGTACGAAACGTTTTGTCCAGGCCGGTCCAACCCAGGCTGGCAGCAACCACAAGTAGTTACTGTTTGATGGCTGTTTAGTGGCCTGAGCGTCATGAGTTCGCAGGCCTCAGACCACAACTAAGTGGGGATAGTGATGTGCTTTTGGGGTGTGGCCCCTTCCCATCACAGAGCCCCAGGACTGACTGGGGTCCGGTGCCGCTCTCCCACCCAGGGTAGGGGAAAGCTGGTTGGTTGGGGCCAGGGTACAGCCCTGGGGGTCGTGGGCCTGTGTCTCCAGGGCTCTGAATCCTGCACTTCTGAGCAACACTGAAATTGATGCTCAGGGTTTCTGGCCCAGGCGAGTGGCAGGGACCTATCGCCCTGGTCTCTGCCTGGCCCCCTTGGCTCTAGCTGGGGCTGTGTGGCTAAAAGCCTGTGTAATCCTTGGAAACCTGTAGTCCACACAGACTCCTTACGGCGACCCCTGAATGGGACAGCTCCCTGCCAGTCCCTGGCCAAGATCCCCGCTCCCCTGACTGCGGGAAGCAGCTCGGCAGAGGGGACTTTGCGGCCGCGTTCTGAGCACAGGCTGCATTCAGCAATCATGCGACTCTGCTCGTCCAGCGAGTGCTGCGTGAGGAAGGGAGCTGGATCCTGGGCAGCTAGCCGCTCCCTCCATGGGCCCCTGCCCAGGGCCCTCTCCCGCAGGGCAGATTATGGCTGGAAAATGGCCCCTGGTTCCCTCCCGGCCAAGGCCTGGAAGGGTTTGGTTGCAAAGGCTTTGGTCAGTGTCATGGTGCGGGTTCCCCGGTGGGCAGCAGGGTTCTCCCCCTTCGCCGCCGGGCAGGCTGCCCCTTCTCCAAGCACCCGCAGCCTCCCGGGGCGGGCTGGAGCTCACTGACTGCAGTGCAGGGCTGAGGAGCCGGGGGACAGGCTGCCAGCGCTCCATGCCCCCGGGAGCCTCCTGCGACGAACACTCATCTAAGGTGGGCTCCTCCCCAGGCACGTCTCTGCAGGGAGCTCTGTCCGTTCTGAAAATAACTCGTCTGAGCTGGGTGGGGCACGCTGGCTACTGTGCCCATGATGGGAGAGCAGCCCTCTGCTCGCAGCCGTGGGCCGGGCCCAGGGGAAAGTAAACTCCGTCTCTGGCATGAAACGAACTTGCTGGATCTCAGCCCCGTTCTCGCTGGGAAGGGCCCCGCCCTGCCATGCACCCCCATGTGGCAGTCCCAGCAGAGAGGCCAAAGCACCCTTGGGGCGGGGCGGGGAGGGGAGCTGCAGAGCCAGTGGGGCTAGTGGCTAGAGCAGGGCGGCTAGGAGGCAGGACTCCTGGGTCCCATTCCCAGCCCTCACCACTGTTCCACTGTGCGAGTCCCGCTCCTGTGCCTGTATTCCCTGTCTGGCAATGGGATGGCGAGGCTGCGAGGGTGACCACCCTGCTGCCCGTACCGTGTGCAGTGATGCTGGCCTGGCCCACATGCCTCCCCCAGGCCTGTGCCCCATGGCCCGGATCTCAGTGCCTGGCACGCCCCTCTCCAGCTGTCGGGCCAGATCCCTTCCCCGCCTCCAGGAGCCCTGCTGCCTTCTGGGCACACCTGGTGCCCCGCATGCTGCCTGGCCTGATGAGAACCAGACGCTCTCAGGGCCTGGTGATGGTTCCCAGATGCTGCTGAGCCGCTAAGCTGCTCCGGCTTGGGAACTTCCCCGGCCAGAGACTCCCAGCGTTTGCCTCCGCCCCCACTCCGGGGCATGCTCCCCCGAGGCCTGGCCTGTCCTGGGCCTCTGGATCCCGGCCAGCCGCTGCTGGGGCTCCCGGCGCTGAAGGGGACGATACGGAGGTGCAGGGTGTATGTCCCCATGCGGAGCGGCTGGTGGGGGGTGGGCCCTTCCCGGGGGCTGGCTGATCACCCTCCTGCCCTGCCCAGGGTGGCCCAGGCCTACGTGAACCAGAGGAAGCTGGACCACGAGGTGAAGACGCTGCAGATCCAAGCCGCCCAATTTGCCAAGCAGACAGGCCAGTGGATCAACATGGTAGAGAACTTCAACCAGGCGCTCAAGGTCAGTCCGCCCCGGGACACCATTGGGGAGGCGGATCTCCTGCCCAGCTGTGCCCCGCCCCACCCCGAGGGCAGGGGAACCACAAGGAAATCCCCCTCACCCAGAGACAGGAATGCCAGGCAGGTGCCATCCGCCTCCAGCCCAGGGCTGGGAAAGGCCCCGCAGAGGGTCTCCAGGGGCGCACAGTCCTGTCAGCTGGCGGGAGGGGGCTCTGATTTCCCTGGGGCTCTCGGCCAGGTGAATGGTGTGGAGCAAGGAGGGGATGGCACCATGCTGGGGGAGGCAGCTGGTTGGTGCCAGCTTCTGCTGACACAGGCCTGGGGCCCCCCCAGGGCTTTGCCCCTCTGCCTGTGCCCCCTTCACGCTGGCATTGGCATCCCCCTGTGGGCTGCTGGAGCCGCGTCCCCACCCCCGTCCTCTCCCGACGCTGTCGGATCAGAGCCGTTTGTTCAGGGTTTATTCGCCCTCCGGCCTCCAGGGCAGAGAATCGGCCCATTGAGCCTGGCTTGGCCTGAGCCCTCAAAGCCGGCTTTGTGCCCAGCGGGCGTGGGGGATGGCAGGACGGCGCGTCTCACCATACAAAGGCAGAGCTGCCCTATGCACCCCACCGCTAGCGTCCGACTCCTCCCCTTCGCCCACCCAGCGGGGCTGGCATGGCCGTGCGCCCAGCGCCACCTCCCCCCGGCCTTGCCCACCTGCAGCCTCAGCGCCAGACCTACCGTCTGCCTGGCGTGGGGTGGTGCTGGCGATGCCGGGCGTGTTCCCTGCCACCGCGGAGAGTCTGCTCCACGCCACGCTGCTGGGGGCCAGGTCCTGCCTCCTCCGGCTCTGGGGCCCCGGCATTGTTTCACGCTGCTGAGAGCTGCGCTGTAGGGCGCTGGTGCAATGAGTGGAGAAGCCTCAGCTGCCCGGGTGCAAGGAATGGATGGTTCAGCACGACTGGCATTGTGCACTCAGGGTCGGGAGTGTGGGGCACCGGCAGAGCTGGGGGGCACTGGCTGAGCTAGCAGGGGGCTGCGGGTCGGGAGTGACGGGCACCGCTAGCAGGGGCTGCGGGTCGGGAGTGATGGGCACCGGCAGAGCTGGGGGGCACTGGCTGAGCTAGCAGGGGGCTGCGGGTCGGGAGTGACGGGCACCGGCAGGGCTGGGCTAGCAGGGGCTGCGGGTCGGGAGTGATGGGCACCGGCAGAGCTGGGGGGCACTGGCTGAGCTAGCAGGGGGCTGCGGGTCGGGAGTGACGGGCACCGGCAGGGCTGGGCTAGCAGGGGCTGCGGGTCGGGAGTGATGGGCACCGGCAGAGCTGGGGGGCACTGGCTGAGCTAGCAGGGGGCTGCGGGTCGGGAGTGACGGGCACCGGCAGGGCTGGGGGCCTAGGGCTGGGCTAGCAGGGGCTGTGGGTCGGGAGTGACGGGCACCGGCAGAGCTGGGGGGCACTGGCTGAGCTAGCAGGGGCTGCGGGTCGGGAGTGACGGGCACCGGCAGGGCTGGGGGCCTAGGGCTGGGCTAGCAGGGGCTGTGGGTCGGGAGTGACGGGCACCGGCAGGGCTGGGGGCCTAGGGCTGGGCTAGCAGGGGCTGTGGGTCGGGAGTGACGGGCACCGGCAGGGCTGGGGGCCTAGGGCTGGGCTAGCAGGGGCTGTGGATCGGGAGTGACAGGCACCGGCAGGGCTGGGCTAGCAGGGGCTGCGGGTCAGGAGTGACGGGCACCGGCAGGGCTGGGCTAGCAGGGGCTGCGGGTCGGGAGTGAGGGCACCGGCAGGGCTGGGGGCCTAGGGCTGGGCTAGCAGGGGCTGTGGATCGGGAGTGACGGGCACCGGCAGGGCTGGGCTAGCAGGGGCTGCGGGTCGGGAGTGAGGGCACCGGCAGGGCTGGGGGCCTAGGGCTGGGCTAGCAGGGGCTGTGGATCGGGAGTGACGGGCACCGGCAGGGCTGGGCTAGCAGGGGCTGCGGGTCGGGAGTGAGGGCACCGGCAGGGCTGGGGGCCTAGGGCTGGGCTAGCAGGGGCTGTGGATCGGGAGTGACGGGCACCGGCAGGGCTGGGCTAGCAGGGGCTGCGGGTCGGGAGTGAGGGCACCGGCAGGGCTGGGGGCCTAGGGCTGGGCTAGCAGGGGCTGCGGGTCGGGAGTGAGGGCACCGGCAGGGCTGGGCTAGCAGGGGCTGCGGGTCGGGAGTGAGGGCACCGGCAGGGCTGGGGGCCTAGGGCTGGCCTAGCAGGGGCTGTGGATCGGGAGTGACGGGCACCGGCAGGGCTGGGCTAGCAGGGGCTGCGGGTCGGGAGTGAGGGCACCGGCAGGGCTGGGCTAGCAGGGGCTGCGGGTCGGGAGTGAGGGCACCGGCAGGGCTGGGGGCCTAGGGCTGGGCTAGTAGGGGCTGTGGATCGGGAGTGACGGGCACCGGCAGGGCTGGGCTAGCAGGGGCTGCGGGTCGGGAGTGAGGGCACCGGCAGGGCTGGGCTAGCAGGGGCTGTGGATCGGGAGTGACGGGCACCGGCAGGGCTGGGCTAGCAGGGGCTGCGGGTCGGGAGTGAGAGCACCGGCAGGGCTGGGGGCCTAGGGCTGGGCTAGCAGGGGCTGTGGATCGGGAGTGACGGGCACCGGCAGGGCTGGGCTAGCAGGGGCTGTGGGTCGGGAGTGACGGGCACCGGCAGGGCTGGGGGCCTAGGGCTGGGCTAGCAGGGGCTGCGGGTCAGGAGTGACGGGCACCGGCAGGGCTGGGGGCCTAGGGCTGGGCTAGCAGGGGCTGTGGATCGGGAGTGACGGGCACCGGCAGGGCTGGGCTAGCAGGGGCTGCGGGTCGGGAGTGACGGGCACCGGCAGGGCTGGGCTAGCAGGGGCTGCGGGTCGGGAGTGAGGGCACCGGCAGGGCTGGGGGTGACCCCGCGGTGGAGTAGCTTCCCCTGCTGGTCACTGCGCTCATGTGCACGGTGCTGAACGGGGGAAGCGCGCCACCATGGGCTGGGGGCCGGGGGCACGAGGCAGGGCCCTGATGTCTCCTTTGCCCGCCAGGAGATTGGCGACGTGGAGAACTGGGCGCGCAGCATCGAGCTGGACATGCGGACCATCGCCACCGCCCTGGAGTACCTGTACAAGGGGCAGCTGCAGCCCTCCAGCTCCTGAGCCCCCGCCAGGCTGGAGCGGGGCCGCCCTCCGCCTTGCTGGCTCGCTCAGCCACCTCCAGGACGACCCCCCCCCTGCGTGCCCGGAGCCGGCTGCCTTGCTCGCTAGCCCAGGCGAAGCCTCTGGGGACCCCCAGTGCTGCAGCTCGCCTGGCGTCCGCCCTTCTGGCCACGGCTCAGTGGGAACGGCCCAGCTCTTTGCCCCTTCGGCCGGGGGGGGGGGAGAGCAAGGAAGAAACGACCCATCCTGCATTACACCCGCCCCCACCCTTGGGCGAGAGGCACCGTCCCGCCTGCTAGCTGGAGGGCGTTGGGAACCCCGGCTGCAGGCGCTTTGCTCTGACCCTGGGGGCTGCTGGGCCGTCTGGTGCCCTGCCACAGGGGGGGGCCGTTGGGTGTGGGCCCTGGGGCCACCTGAGCCCGTAACGGGCCTGCAGGTCGCCCGCCCATGTGCGGGGCGGCTCGCAGCAGGGGGTGGGGCAGAGGGCGGCTGGCTCGGGGGGCTGGGATTCTGACTGGGGGGGGATCCCAGCGCTGCAGGGGGGCCTGGCTGGAGAATGGAATAAAACGCGTTAGTTAAACCAGAGCAGGCCACGTGTCAGAGCCTCTGTAAGGGGGGGAGCTGGGCAGTAAGGCGAGCCCAGCCCCTCCCAGCAGGGGGGCGCTGTGGGGGGCGGGGCAGGGGTGCTGGCTGGGGGGGCGGCTCCCAGCAGGGGGTGCTGTGGGGGGCGGGGCAGGGGCACTGGCTGGGGGGGCGGCTCCCGGCTGGGGGGGCGGCTCCCAGCAGGGGGCGCTGGGGGGGGCGGGGCAGGGGCGCTGGCTGGGGGGGGCGGCTCCCAGCAGGGGGCGCTGGCTGGGGGGGGCGGCTCCCAGCAGGGGGCGCTGGGGGGGGCGGGGCAGGGGCACTGGCTGGGGGGCGCGGCTCCCAGCACGGGGTGCTGGGGGGGCGGGGCAGGGGCTGTGGCTGGGGGGGCAGCTCCCAGCTGTGGGCGGGTGGGGCAGGAGCGCCGGCTGTACCGGATCTTGCCCCGTGGGGGAGGGGGGTTAGTGCCTGATCAGGGCTCCCCCCTCCCTGCCCCCAAATCCTCTTTCACTCCAATCCGCCTCGGAGGCTCTTGCTGAGCCCCAGACAAAGGAGCCGTGTGACCCTGGCACCCGCTAATCCCTCCCCAGCCCCATGCACAACATGGGCTCCCTGCGCCTGATCTCCCCCCTCCCGCCCAGCTGGGCCAGGCCTGGGGCCTGGGTGGGGGGTTCCTGCTCCCTGCCAAGCCCCTGGGGGTCCCCTCTACCACCCAGGGGCCTGTGAGCCACCCCCTCCCGTGCCCCAGCCCATCCCCCTCCTTTCCTTTGAAAGGAACTTGTCTGGGTTCTCTTCACTGTCAGGGACATATATTGTACAGCTGGGGAAACTGAGGCACAGAACAGCCATGCACCAGCAGCAGCAAGTGGGGTGACTTTATAGCCCCCCTGACGTGCAGCTCTGTGGGTCCAACACGGCAGGCTCCTGGTGTCTCCTGCCCATGCCTGGCCCCCTCCCCTGCCCTCACCCCTTCGGTCACGCTCCCTCGGCTTGGCCCCGCCGCCCTGGTCCCCTCCAGAGACCCCGTTACCCCTCACTGCCTGCCTGTGGGGCAGGTGCCCGCTGACCATTGCTGGGGGCTTGGGGCTCCTGGGGGCGCACTCACTCTGTGGGTGCAGGGCCCCGTTGCTGCCTCTGGCCCTGGCCTGGTGCGGAGTCGGCCCTGCCCCCCTGCCTGGGTCCTGAGGGCCCTGGCCCCGCCTGCCCCGGGGCTGGTGTGGGGGGCCCTGCCTGCAGGCTGGAGCTGGCAGGGGTTAACGCCAGGCTGGCAGGGCCCGCCCCGTGGGGGGGAAATCGGCTCTTCCCTGGACTTTGACTGGAGCAGAACTCGTGTGGCTCGATCCCAGGCAGCAGGACCCAGCCCGCAGCGCAGGGCCGGTCTGAACAGCAGGCAGGTATGTGGGGCAAAGGCAGCAGAGGGGCTGTGGGGAGTGGGAGGGGGCAGGCAGCACCCTCCCCCCCCCGGCTGGGCTGGCAGCTGGATCCGGGCCCAGCGACCAGCTGCAGGGGTGATGCCAGGCCACCGCAGGCCCTTGGGGGGTGATGGGCATAGGGGGCAGAGCTAGGGGCTGGTGCCGCGGGGGTCACAGATGGGCGAGTGGCTCAGACACTGATTCCTCACGTGGGCCCCGGTGAGCCCCCTCGTCGTCCGTCCCCCCCATGCCTGCAGGCACCTCGGGAGCAGGGCTGCTTGCGGACACTCATTGTGTGTGGGCTGAAAGCTCAGACGGGGTGTCAGGACACCTGGGTCCCGTCCCCAGCCCTGCACTGGGTCCATGGGCCAGCCCCTCCCCCGCTATGTGCCTCAGTTTACCCATCTGAAACACAAAGCGCCAGCCCACCTTCGGCCGCGGCTGAGGAAGGGCAGCCCATTCTGTGGCAGCCAGCCCCATGTGTTCCCTGTGCCATGGAAGGGGCACCCGGGCTGGGGGGACGGGGACTCAGCTGCTGCCTGCGGGACCCTCGGGGGGGCGGGGGGGCTGTGCCGAGATGCAGCAGTCCCCCCCCCCCGCACGAGCATAGCCCTGCTGTGCCAGTCCGGAGCAGTGGTCCAGCCGTTCCTGCATCCCGCTGGCTGGGGCTGGTGTGCGGCCAGGGCGGCCAGGCGGCCGCAAGCCGGGGGCACCAGCTGCCCCTCCGTTAACCCTTCCAGCCCTGGCACCAGCACTTGCTGTGTGGGGACAGGACCAGGCCCACCCCGACTGAGCTCCCAGGAGAATGACCCAGTGGGGATTGCTGGGCACCCTGATCTCCCCACCCCCCAGAATGGGGGGCACAGACTCGGGCTGCAACCCCTAGAGGGGGCACGGAATGGCCCGGCCCAGCACCCTCGAGGTTATGAAACCTCCTCCCCAGCCGGGCCTCTTGCTGTTCAGGGGATTCAGGGGTACGGGTCTAATCCCCCTTGGTAATGCCCCCCCCCCAGCCACGGGGCACTGGGCAGCTGGCCCAGCTCTGCCTCTGGGGCCAGGGAATGGGATGCACCTTCACCCCTTAGCTGCCAGCCACTGCCGGGAGCCCCTCCTGGTCCTGCAGAGGAAGGTTCTTGGGGGGCACTGGGTCCCCCCCCCCTTGCCTCCAGGTGCAGAGCCCAGGTGTCGCCCTGTCCCTGTGGCCCCTTCCAAGACCCCAACCTCAAGGCAGGATCCTCTGGGGGCTAGAGTGGGCCGATGGCGGGGGGGCAGGGGGAGAGCCAGGACTCCTGGGTTCTATTCCCAGAGTGAAACCCCTTGCGCTGGGTGTCCCACAGCTGGGACTGGCCCTGGGCTGGTCACACCCCCTGCACCCCAGCCAGGGACCGGAAGCTCCCCCGTCCCGAGCCCCAGGGGGCTTAGAGTGCCGGGGGGGGCTGAGCTCTCCCCTTGGGACTGCAGGAGCCAGCGGCCAGGTTCGCTCTGCCCGGCTCCCTGCGGCACAACCCTACAATAACCAACCGGGGGGGCAGCCCCATCACCCGTGGGGGGAGGAGAAGGGGCTGGATCCCAGGTGTCCTGGCTCCCCTTTCGGCCCGTCCCTTCCCCACTCTGTGCCTCAGTTTCTCCATCTCTGTGCCAGGGAAGAGGCCAGTGCCCCCGGCCCCTCCCCATGGGAGCTGGGAGCCAGCCAGCCAGCCTCTGACATGCTGATCCTGGCTAATCCCCATCACGCCCAGCCCAGGCCCATGGCCTACTTCAGGCAGGTTGTTGCGCAGAGCGGCCCGTGGGGGGTAAGGGGGAGCCGTGGCTGCGGGGGCTCTTACCCCGCCCCCGGGAGCGCGGCTGCACTGAGGGAGGGGGTGCTGGGCTATGCAGTGGGCAGGTGAGGGGGAGGGTTCCTGCACCCCGGAGTTGCTGAGTGGTAAGTGCCCCCCCAGACCACGGCCCCCCACCGACCCCAGGACCTGCCCGAAGCCAGAGGGCTTGTGGTGGGGGATGGAGCCTGGAGCCCAAGTCCCCTGCTCAGGGCACCCACCTCACCCTGCCACAAGCACAACAGCAAACCTGCCCCCCACCCCCCCAAAACGCACCTCGCACAGGGACTCACGGGCTGAGCGGAGCGGGGGGCCGGTCGGCTCCTGGCTCGTCGCTGAGGGGGGTCTCGTCATCAGCACAGGCAGGGCACTCGGGCGCCTGGGTTCCGTTCCCGGCTCCGGGAGGGACGTGGGGACCAGTGGTTAGAGCGGGGCGGGGGACCCAGGACGCCTGGGTTCCTTGCGCTACCCCCGCCCCTCCCGCGTTCCAGCTCTGAGGCTGGTGTGTTCGGCCTGCGGCAGGTGCCAGCCATGTGGCTCTACGTGGGGCTGGTGGCCCTGGTGTGGGGGCTGGCCTGGTACCTACGGGACCGCCAGACCCTGGCCAGCGTCCAGGACAAGCACGTCTTCATCACAGGCTGCGATTCGGGCTTCGGGCACATGCTGGCCAGGCGGCTGGACAGGAAGGGCTTCCGGGTGCTGGCCGGCTGCCTGACCCAGAAGGGGGCCGACAACCTGCAGCGCACCAGCTCAGCCGGCCTGCGGGCCACCCGGCTCGACGTCACCAGCACCGAGAGCATCCAGCGGGCCGTGGAGTGGGTGCAGGCGGCGGTGGGGGAGAAAGGTGAGTGGGTGCAGGGGAAGCACCCCACTACTCCAGCCCCAGCCTCTTCCAGCAGGGGGTGCTGTGGGGAGCAGGGCGGAGGCACTGGGGTGGTGGGGGAGCTCCGAGCAGGGGGCGCTATGGGGGCAGGGCAGGAGTGCTGGGGGGCACCCAGCAGGGGGTGCTATGTGGGGCAGGAGTGCTGGGGGGCGCCCAGCAGGGGGCACTATGGGGGGCTCCCAGCAGGGGGCGCTGGCTGGGGTCAGCAGCTGTGTGGGGAGATCCCGACACCTCCGGCCCAGCTGCCGCGGCTCCCTGCCAGGGCTCTTCGGGCTGGTGAACAACGCGGGGGTGGCGAACCCCATCGGCCCCACCGAGTGGATGCGGGTCCAGGATTTCCAGCAGGTCCTGGCCGTCAACACCTTCGGTCTCATCGAGGTGACCCTCGCCTTCCTGCCACTGCTGAAGCGGGCACGGGGCCGCGTGGTCAACATGTCCAGCGTGCTGGGGCGGCTCTCGGCCAACGGGGGCGGGTACTGCATCTCCAAGTACACCGTGGAGGCCTTCTCCGACAGCCTGCGGTGAGCCCCCCACCCGACCCCCTGCCATGCTCTGCCCCCTGGGCGGTAGGGCCCCCTCTCCAAGCAGGCCAGGGTTACCCCCACTCCCTGGACTCTTTGCTGGGGGACGGGCTGGGAGCCAGGACTCCTGGGTTCTGTCCCCAGCTCTGGGAGGGGAGTGGGGTCTAGCAGTTAGAGCAGGGGGGGGACAGAGCTGGGAGCCAGGACTCCTGGGTTCTGTCCCCAGCTCTGGGAGGGGAATGGGGTCTAGCGGTTAGAGCAGGGGGGGGCAGGGCTGGGAGCCAGGACTCCTGGGTTCTGTCCCCAGCTCTGGGAGGGGAGTGGGGTCTAGCAGTTAGAGCAGGGGGGGGACAGAGCTGGGAGCCAGGACTCCTGGGTTCTGTCCCCAGCTCTGGGAGGGGAATGGGGTCTAGCGGTTAGAGCAGGGGGGGGCAGGGCTGGGAGCCAGGACTCCTGGGTTCTGTCCCCAGCTCTGGGAGGGGAGTGGGGTCTAGCGGTTAGAGCAGGGGGGGGACAGAGCTGGGAGCCAGGACTCCTGGGTTCTGTCCCCAGCTCTGGGAAGGGAGTGGGGTCTAGCAGTTAGAGCAGGGGGGGGACAGAGCTGGGAGCCAGGACTCCTGGGTTCTGTCCCCAGCTCTGGGAGGGGAATGGGGTCTAGCGGTTAGAGCAGGGGGGGGCAGGGCTGGGAGCCAGGACTCCTGGGTTCTGTCCCCAGCTCTGGGAGGGGAGTGGGGTCTAGCGGTTAGAGCAGGGGGGGGACAGAGCTGGGAGCCAGGACTCCTGGGTTCTGTCCCCAGCTCTGGGAAGGGAGTGGGGTCTAGCAGTTAGAGCAGGGGGGGACAGAGCTGGGAGCCAGGACTCCTGGGTTCTGTCCCCAGCTCTGGGAGGGGAATGGGGTCTAGCGGTTAGAGCGGGGGGGGGCAGGGCTGGGAGCCAGGACTCCTGGGTTCTGTCCCCAGATCTGGGAGGGGAGTGGGGTCTAGCGGTTAGAGCAGGCGGGGGGACAGAGCTGGGAGCCAGGACTCCTGGGTTCTATCCTGTGGCACCTTGGGAGAGTCGGCTCCCTGCTCTGGACACGGAGTTAATGCCTAGTTGCTGGCCAATGCGTGCTCAGCTCCATTCAGGCTCAGGCCTGTCCCCGCCGCAGGCTGTCCCAGGACTGGGGGCATGTCCACAGCAGGTCACACGGCCGGGGCCCGCTCACGCCAGTGCCTTGCAGGCGCGACATGTACCATTTTGGGGTGCGGGTGTCCATCATCGAGCCCGGGTTCTTCAAGACAGCCGTGACCAGCCTGGACACCATCGAGGCCTCCCTGCACCAGCTGTGGAACGAACTGGCACCTGAGGCCAGGCAGAGCTACGGGGAGGATTTCTTCCCGCAGTGTGAGTGCCAGGGGCCCGGGGCCAGCCAGGGCTACCCCGCAGAGCTGGGGCTGTAGCCCCCCCATTCCCTGGGGCCAGGAGCCTGTGGCATGGGGGTGCTCAGGTCACAGGCTGACGGGGAATGGGGGGCCCCTTCACCCTGTGGGACCCACAGTTGAGTCACTTGCCTGCTACCCTGCCTCAGTTTCCCCAGTGCAGAACAGGGCTGGTGACACCCAGCTGACAGGGAGGAGACTGTGTCAGCTGGGCCCCTGCACTCCCCACATGGGGCTGCTGTGTGTCCCGTCCCCCCAAGTGTGTCACAGTCCAGCCCCTGTGGCCAGCGAGTGGGGAACCCCTCCCAGCTGCTGGGGTAGGGGCTGCACGACCCAGGTGCTGTAGAAGCGGAGATGTGGGGGGAGGGCAGGGAGCACGAGAAAAGAATTGTGGCCCTGAGGAGACAGAAAGCTCTGTGCCTTCCGCTGGACACGGGGGCCGCCTTCACTTCCTGTCCTAAATGCCCCTGCCCAGTTGCTGCATGGCTGGATAAATATGCCCCCGCCCCCAGGTGGTTGAATCTCAGCACCGGGCAAGGGACCCCTGTCTCAACAGCTGCCGTGCCCCACCCCAGAGGTGGCTGCATCTCACTGGTGGGTGAATCTGCCTGTAACACAGGGGTGCCCACGGCAGGGGGGCAGGGAGGCAGTGACCCAGGAGGCAGGAATGGGAGCCGTGTGTGGGGGGCTGTGCCTGGCCCTGCCGCCCCCCGGCCAATGCTCCTCGGGCCCCCCTCTCTCCCCCCAGACCTGAAGGTGCAGCGGCTCATCATGGACTTCATCTGCGACCCTGACCTGAGCAAGGTGACCAGCTGCATGGAGCACGCGCTGCAGGCCAAGCACCCACGTACACGGTACAGCGCCGGCTGGGATGCCAAGCTGCTCTGGCTGCCTGCCTCCTACCTGCCGGCGGTCGTGGTGGATGTCGTGCTGGCCACGATCTTGCCGAAGCCGGCCTGCCGTGTCCGCTAGCCCCGCCCTGGGGGAGGGGGGCACCACATGTGGGTTTTAGCCCACAGCATGTGATCGGGCCCCGGCATCCCGAAGCCTGTTGGAAATAAACCGGCCCCCAAAGGACACCAGGCCTGGCCCCTTCGGCTCTGTTCACGTTCCCCTGAACAGGGACTGGGCAATGCCCCTTCCCAGCCGGGCTTTGCCTCCTACCAGCCCCCTGCTCAGTGCAACACAGCCTCAGGGGCCAGCGGTGAGCAGGGTGCTGGGGGGCTGGCCTCCAGGATCTAGCCCCACTGCTGGGAAGGGAGGAGGCCAGTGGGGGGGGTTAGGACTCTGGGGTTCTCAGCCCTGCTGCTGGGAAGGTAGGGGGCTAGTGGGGTGGGGGGTCAGGACTCCAGGGGTCTCAGCCCTGCTGCTCGAGGGGGCGCTGGGGACAGGACAGCGGAAAGCAGGACCCCTGGCTGGGTTCCCTGTGGGGCTTCGGGAGAGTCACAGCCCCAGGCTGGAGAGCAGGTCCCCAGGCTAGGCAGAGGTGGCTGGTGCCCACGCTGCCCTGCAGCTGCAGGCTCTGCCCCTTTTAAAGGTTAGGCCCGCAAAGCCGCAGCTCCCATCCTGCTAGCCCTGGCCCCGGG
Source organism: Lepidochelys olivacea (assembly GCF_965140295.1). NCBI lineage: Eukaryota > Metazoa > Chordata > Testudines > Cheloniidae > Lepidochelys > Lepidochelys olivacea. The sequence goes on from NC_140430.1 coordinate 2,046,624, forward strand.
GCATAAACCAGCAAAGCTGTGACCAGCAGGGGGTCCAGCTGGGAGACAGTAAATGCCACACCCCCTCAGGGGTCCACCGCGAGCACATCAATGATCCGGGGGAGCCAGGCCCCCAGGAAAGCCGAGGCTCCTTCACTGCGGGGGATGGGCTGCTCACTTGCGGGAAGGGGCACAGCTATGGGGCTGCTCACACCGGGGGGGCACAGCTCTGGGGCTGCCGTCCAATCCAAGCAGGCGGGCGGGAGCGAGCTGCTCCCAGCTGCTGGGTGGCCCCAGGTGTGACGAGTCGCCCAGTCACGGAGCCCCCACTGCCCGGCCACTGGGGGCACGGAGATGGAGTGGGGTGTGGTGTCCCCTGCGGGTGCCTGCGCCCACTGGGGGGGGCTGAGGGGATTCCAGGAGGCCACAGGGCGCCAGTCGGCAGGGGGCCCCAGCAGCCTCACCCCTGAACTAGCTGACCCCCCCAGCCCTCCCCAAGGAGCCCCCCAGCCCAGGCTGTCAGCTGCTCAGCACAGCAGGGCCCCCCATCTCTACCCAGTCCCCGGGGGCCCCGCTGGCTCCCCCGGTTCCTGCTGCAGGAAGCCTGACCCTTCCGGAGGGGAGCAGCCAGGACAAGTTGCCATGACAACAGTCGCCAGTGACCTTCAGGGGCTAAAAAATATTAAACAAAGGAGGGGGGCAGGGGGGTGAACACATCCAGCCCCCTCCCACCATGTTTCCAGGGAGGGGCCACCCGTCAAACATAGAATCAACCAGGGTGAAATTCTTGGTGTGTGGTCAGCAGCCCTGGGCTAGAAGGCAGCTGGGGACAGAGCCTGGCTGGGGACTCATGGGTCAGAGGGACCTTGGGGGGAGGGGGGGGGAAAAAAATCACACACGCCCCCCCACTGAGCTGGGCAGCCCAGGCTCCTGGTCCCACCCCCGTTGCAGCAGCAGAGGGGTTAACACTTGTGGGCGGGCCCTGCCCCCCACTCACCACTGACGGGGGGGGGGGTTGGTCCCCTGGGACCCCCAGCACAGACACCCCAGGCCACGTGTGTGGGAATCCCCCCTCATCAGACACCAGATGGGACGAGGTCAAATCTCCCCCTTGCCCCTCAAGCCAGGGCCCAGGCCAGAGCCAAAGAACCCGACAGACCCAAGGCATCAGAACAGAGAGATCCGGGGAAGCTTTTTATTTTCAAAATACTGTGCCCCCCCCTCACATCTTCAAACGTATCGACATTCCCCCCCCAAAGACAGAGAACCCCCCGAGCCCCCCTCCCCCGACACTGGACAGGCGGGGGGAGGGGCCGCTAAAGTAAGAAAAGGGGGAGAGGTTTTGGCAAATGTTTAAGGCACCTGCTACCTGTCCATTAGAGGAAATACGGTACCAGCTGCAGGACAGGAGCTGCCCACCAGGGGGCGCTGCGGAAAGAAGGCGGGTCTGACAGCTTAAAGGGGCAGAGAGCGACACCCCCCTCCCCCCCGGGGAGCCCCCCCCGGAGTCCGGGCTGGGGCGGGGCCGCCCCGCCGGCTACATGACCTCGTAGCCGCTGCGGATCCCCTTCATGAGGCAGCAGGCGAAGATGATGCCCAGGAGCTGCAAGAGGAGACCAGGCGTCAGGCGACCACGATGCCAACGGCCCCCCCGCCTGCCGCGGCCCCCCACCCCCACCGGCTGGGCACTGCCTGGCCCTGCGACCTTTGCCTGCCAGCCCACTAGGGAGAGGGGCACCCCCAGCTCGCCCCCCCAGGGGCCCAGGAAATTGTCCAGCACCCCTGGATTCCCCCGCCCCACCCCCAGCGCTGCCTGTCTCCGGACTCAGGGGCGGGGCCGGGCATGCCACGGGGAGGGGCCAGGGGCGGACGCTCGGTACCTCGAAGAAGGCGATGCCCAGCGCCACGGCTGCCACGATGACGATGTGTTTCTTCAGCCAGGCCTCGATGCTCTGCGCACAGCCCTGCAGGGGGAGCCGACGAGGCAGCTCAGGGCTCCCGCCGGGACCGTGTGAACCCCCCCTTCGCGCCCCGGCCCCCGCCGGGACCGTGTGAACCCCCCCCTTCGCGCCCCCGCCCTGCCCACACACCCCCGGCCCCCGCCGGGACTGTGTGAACCCCCCCTTCGCGCCCCCGCCCTGCCCACACCCCCTCGGCCCCCACCGGGATGGTGTGAACCCCCCCTTCGCGCCCCCGCCCTGCCCACACCCCCCTTCGTGCCCCCGCTGGGACCGTGTGAACCCCCCCTTCGCGCCCCCACCCTGCCCACACCCCCTCGGCCCCAGCCGGGACGGTGTGAACCCCCCCTTCGCGCCCCCGCCCTGCCCACACACCCCCGGCCCCCGCCGGGACGGTGTGAACCCCCCCTTCGCGCCCCCGCCCTGCCCACACCCCCCCCGGCCCCAGCCGGGACAGTGGGAACCCCCCCTTCGTGCCCCACCCCCAGGCTGGAACTCACTTGGACGTTGATGGTGGCAGGCGTGGGTTGGAGGTAGCACGTGGGCACAGTGGCGTTTGCCCAGCAGCAGGATGCGGGGACACTGTGGTTGCTTTTGAACGGTTCGATGGTGGACCAGTCCGTGTAGTTATTGGCCCCGCAGCAGGAATACTGCGAACAGGAGAGAACCAGGCGTCAGAGCAAGCAGGAGCCCTCTGGCCGCAGAGTCGTGAGGTCTAGTGGTTAGAGCAGGCGGCTGGGAGTCAGGACTCCCAGGTTCCCTCCCCAGCTGTGAGGGGGAAACTTGGTCCAGCATTTGGAACCCCACCCGGCCCCCCAAAGAGGTCAAAGGTCGCAATGCCCCACCCCACTCACTTTCCTCTGCAGTTCGTCCAGGGTCTGGGTTACCAGCGAGTCGTTGCCATATTTCTTCATGGCGTCCTCCAGGCCGTCCTGGAGCACAGCGCGGACCTGGGGGGGAGCAGGGGGTCAGAGCAGCCACACGCGGCTCCCGAGGCCGAGCGACCCCTTGTGGGCTCTCGGGTCACCCACCGCCTCAGCTGGGTGGGCCCCGGACCCAGGCTGAGCCCCACTGGCGATCCCCAGGCAGCCCCAAGCGCGTCTCCCCAAGAGATGCCTGCGCCGGGGGAGCAGGACCCCTCATCGCGGGATCCACACGGCGGCGAGGTGCCCACCTTGTCCTTGAAGATGTACCCGGCAATGGCAGCTGCGATCTCCACCAGGAAGATACAGGTGAGCAGGATGGCGAACTGTGGGGAAGAGCGGGGTGAGCGGTGCCCCTCAGGCCTGCCCTGCAGCCCCCAGCCCCCGCATCCTAAACCCTTGGGGTGCCCCTGAATCCCGCCCCGCAGCCCCCAGCATCCTAAACCCTTGGGGTGCCCCTGAATCCTGCCCTGCAGCCCCTGGATTCTAAACCCTTGGGGTGCCCCTCAGTCCTGCCCCACAGCCCCCAGCCCTCCTGCCCTTGCATCCTAAACCCTTGGGGTGCCCCTGAATCCTGCCCCGCAGCTCCCAGTCTCCCTGTCCCCACATCCTAAACCCTTGGGGTGCCCCTCAGTCCTGCCCCGCAGCCCCCAGCCCTCCTGCCCTTGCATCCTAAACCCTTGGGGTGCCCCTGAATCCTGCCCCGCAGCTCCCAGTCCCCACATCCTAAACCCTTGGGGTGCCCCTCAGTCCTGCCCCATAGCCCCCAGCCCCCGCATCCTAAAGCCTTGGGGTGCCCCGAGTCGTTCCCCGCAGCCCCCCGCTGGCCCTGCCCCCAGCTCTGCCGCTGGCCGCGCCCCCTCACCGTGGTGACCATGCAGTAATTCTCCTTCGAGGCCCCGCAGCAGCCAAAGAAGGAGACAAAGAAGATGACGACGCCCACGACGATGATGACGATGGGGGCGCCCGAGGCCGAAGGGCTGCTCATGATCAGCGTCTTGTTGAGCTCGATCTGCACGTAGATCCCGATGACGATGAGGGCGATGCCGCAGAGCTGGGGGGGGAGACGGGGGCAGGTCACCCCGAGCATCACCTGACCAGCGCCCCTCCCCCACACTCGCCCCTCCCAGACCCAGTCAACAAGAGCCCCTGGCCCCACCAGAGCCAAGAAAGTGCTGCCCATGTCCCCTCTGCTGGATGGCACCTGACCTGCTCAGCTGTGTGTCACAGCCCTGTACTGCTGGCAGCTAATGGGGATTTGCCTGTAGCCAGGGTGGCTTTTGGAAAGAGGAGGAGGGGGGACGAGCGTGCCAGTCCTGCGAGCCTCAGGGAGTTTCTCTATTTGCTACAAGAGCTTAAATTTCCCCCCCAGGATCCTGAAGCACACGCCAGGCCTGGCACGGAGGCCACGCTTAAAATGCAGCCACCTCTGGGGCAGCGCATGGCAGCCTCAGAGCAACAGTGCTGGAGAAAGATGTTCCCGCCCCCTCTCCCGCCGGGTCCTGCCCAGTATTCCCTCCCCCGGTATCCCCTCCTGGGGGAGGGGTTTGGAGAGTTAGAGGTATCCCCCCCCGTCAGAATTCAGCCAGGACACTCCAAGCCCTTCAGTAGTGCCAGGGCAGCTGGTGTCTCCTGTCTGCATGGCATCACCCTGGCAGCATCTCAGAAACTAGAATGGGGGGGCAGAGAGACCCCCCACCCTAAAGATAATCTGGAGCAAGGGGAGGGGTGAGAACCTCCCCAATAAGGGGGAGATGTGCCAGGTAAGTCCTACCTGGCCCCAGAGAGCGACCCACAGGCAGACCCAGGTCCTGCGGCCTCCTTATCTCCCCATCCCATCTGAGGATCTCAAAGCACAAACTCCATTGAACTTCGCCTCTTCCACACTCCCATGTACACTACACCCCGCACGGGCTCGCCTCCCCACCACCAGCCTCCACCCCCTTCTCAAACAGCCCCACCTGGCCCTATTTACCTTTCCCTGCCCAAGGAACACAGACCCACTGGTGCATGGACTCCACCCACTTGCCTGGGATCAAGGGCCAGAGATGCCAAACCCTGGGGAGACCGGGCAGGGGCATTCCCTGGACGCATGGCGGGTGGAGGGGGCTCGCCCTGGGCAGAGGCAGGCAGGGACCAAGATGCCCTGGCCCCACTCAGCGGGGGCAGACAGGGCACGTGCCCCACTGCCCTCTGCTGGGCAAGGGCGGCATGGCTCAGCCGCATCATAGGCCCCCACCCCGCCCCAAGCCCCTGGCAGAGCCGGAGCCCCGTCCCCACCCCGCTGAGCAGGGGGTGATTTGGTACCAGCAGGACAGAGCTGGGGGCACCAGACCCTGTGTGGCTGGGGACTCAGCTGTTGCCAGCAACACCCCCCAGGTCCGAGTTCTGTAATCCCGTGGGAGCCCCCCTCGGGGGTGGCGTCGGGACTTCCCCTTTCTCCCTGCTCAGCCCCCGGGGGGGGGATCGGCTGGAACCAGTGCGGGGGAGGGGCACCGGAAGAAGCCACATGGGAGAACAGGCCCCGCCCCTGGGTGTGACGGGGCCTGGGGGTCCCCGACGGGGGAATAACGTTCCCCCCCTCATCCTGCCCTCCCTGTTCCCCCCAGAGCCCACCCGGCTTTCTCCTCCTCCAGCCCAGGGACATGGCAGCGGGTGGGGGGGGGAGGGAGAGTTATTGAAGCCGAGCTTCACTGGAGCCTGGGTTTCCGGCCTGGCCTGCGAGAGGCGGCTGTGTGTGTCTGTCTGTGCGTCTGTTTGTCTGTCTGTGCTCGCGCTCGACAGCGGGGGGGGGGGGGGTGAGGCCTCGCAGGGGGCAGAGGATCCTGGCACTGGCTCTTCCACTACCGGGCCCGCTGCCAGCGTGACCCCCCACCCCCTGCTGGGATCCCGGGGCTGCCACGTTCGCCCCAGCCCTGCCTCAACCCCCGCCCCATCAGCAGGACGAGCTCTCGGTGCGAAGCGGCCCCCAACCGGCCCTGCAACAAACTGCCATCTGCTGCTGCCAGCGAGCTGCCCCGGGGGGCAGGCCAGGCCCCCACACCCCCACCTCTCCGGGGTGGGCTACGGAGCGGGGAGGGGCTGGGAGCCAGGCCTCCGGGGTTCCCATCCCAGGAGGATGGTGACATCCAGCGGTTAGAGCAGAGGCGGCTCAGGCCCCCGGGTTCCCATCCCAACTCTGCCACAGTCAAGTCCCTTCCCCATGCCTCAGTTTCCCCATCTGCCAAATGAGGCCACTCCACCTTCTGGAGCCTTATTCCTGGTGTTTAAGGAGCAGGGGGGATGGGGAGCACAGGTTGCCAGTCAGAGATCCCGAGCAGGAGCCCTTACAGTGACGTTCCACCAGCCGGGATCCCTACCCCAGGAAAGCCCCGTATTCTCGGGCCCAGGTGTATTTACCTGCCGGGGAGGGTAAACAGAGCAGCCAGCTTGGCTGCCCGTGCAAACACTGACGCTCCTCTGAGCTACTCACCGGGGGCGGGCCGGGCCAGGTACCACTGACGGCATTCACGTGGGCAGCGGAGCCAGGGTGGCAAGGGGAGAAACTGCCCCAGTCCATGCCGGGCAGAGGGGAGCTACAGACCCAGCTACTGGGGTCACAAGTGCCCCGGCTGGGCCAGGCACTCCTCATTCCCCGGCTCCAGCCCACATCCACTGCTGAGCCCGACTGCCGGGCACCCGGGCCATACCCCTGGCACCGCGGGAGCACGGACGCTCCAGCACTGCCCAGGGATCCCCCGGTGCCGATGGGTCTGAAGGGTCCCCTTGCCCACCTCTGTGGGAGAGTGGCCAGGGCTGGGCACACGCCCCCTCCTCACAGCTGAGCCGGTTCCTCCTCCCAAACTCTGTGACTTCCCTGGCTGGGTGGGGCTGGGACAGGAGGCCCTGGCTCCTTCCCGCCATTGAGCAATGGAGACCCCCGTGCGAACCGCTCCTCCCGCCTACGAGGGGTGACTCAGCCCCCCCTTCTTGGCAGGACGCGCCCTCCCACCCATTCTGCTGGGCAATTGCAGGCTGATTACGATCGGAGCCCGGAGCCGTTAGGCCCTGCCCGGGTCTTTCCCCACCAGCCACTTCCCCTGGCCATTCGGATGGCACATGACACGGGCCGTGATAGCATCTCCCTCGGGTCAGGGGGCCCAGCACCCCTCAGCCGGAATCAGCACCATGACAGTCCCCATGCAGTGCCCAGCCTGCCTCAGGCCAGGAGGTGCCCGGGCTCCAGGGACGACGGCCACTGAGGTCACAGACAGGCCAAGGCAGTGGCAGCAGAGATGTCAAGGGGCGAATGGGCCAGGGAGGCCCAGCTCCCCGGGTGGAGGGAGCATCTGTCCAGGGCAGGGGAGACACCGCGGCCCAGGGGGAGGGGAGGCCTGCCCCGTGCCTGCTCTGGGATTAGCCAGCAGGGCAATTCCGTGGACGCTGAATACGCTGTCGAGCAGCCCCAGAAGCCAGGCTTAAGGTCTCCAGCCGCTGTTGGGGAAAAAGTGGGGATGACTCACTCACTGCACTGGGGCGTTACCCCTGAAACCTAATGCTGTCTGATTATAGGTCAACAATGCAGCTGCCGGGCTATTAGCAATAAATCACCAGCTTCTCTGGGCCAGGGGTGGGGAGGTACCACATCTTCCCCAGCTGACTCCTGTTTACGATTAGCTGCCCACCTCCTGCCCCGTCCCCCCAATCCACACCCCCCCGCAAATAAGTCAATCACTCCCAAGCGGACACCCTCCAGATTTCCTGCCCAGGAGCACCAGGAAAAGCCTCAGGGCCCAACCAACCATCCCTTGGTGCCCCACCCCAGTGGAGAGCTGGGTGCAGCCTGGGAAGGCCCCGTCTCCTTACCTGCAATTCTGGATTGGTTCACACCCTCCAGACACATTAAATGGAAACTCCTGTATCCCGTGGGCATGAGCTGGGGGGGTGCCTGTTCCAGAGAAGTCACCTGCCATCCCGAGCCAAGGCCTGTACAAGCTGGCACCACTATGCTCTCTGCCAGGCAGAGCCAGAGCCCCAAGTCTGTTGTCATAGACCCAATACTGCAAACAGGCAGGGGAGAGGCCCAGTGTGCTGGAACGGCAGGGTGTCTGGGGCTGGATGACCTGGGGTCAAGCCCCGCCGTGGCCATGAAGGTCTGAAATACTAGCCAACTTCCTCGCTTCCCTGGCCCCCAGTGTGAGGCAGACAGTGGTATAAGTGATGCTCTGTGGTTTTTTAGGGCCCTTTGAGCCCCACGTTAGCCACCAGAGTGGGGCTGCAGCTAGCCCACATCCTGTCCCCACAGCAGGGAAAAGGAGCCTCTTTGGGGCTGGGCCAGAGTCAAGAACCTGGCTCCAAACTTCAGAAGGGCTCAGGGCTGAGATTCAGAATCTCCCTGGTCTCTCTAATGAGCCAAACTGGCCCCTCGCCCCACACATCAGCCCCAGCCCGGGCCCATCTAGCCCGGCCTCCAGCCCGCCACGGGGGCAGCCCAGCTGCTTCTGAGAAGGGCGGGGGGAACCCTGCAGGCCCCCGGAGACCTTCCGCCCAGCCCCACCCCACTTCAGGCCCAGCTCATGCCTTGTCACAGAGGGGGCTCAGCCCCCCATGTCCCCAGGGACCCGAACCCCCACCTGCCCCAGCCCCTGTCCACCGGGAGAGCCCCGCTTGGTCCAACCCCAGCCTCTGCCCCCCTCCCCAGGCAGGGCGGGGCGGGAACCTGGGACCCCCGGCCACCGCTCGGCCAGCCAGACCCCTGCCAGCGCTGGCGGCAGGGAGACGCGCCCATGGGCGCGGGGGGAGACTTGGGGGTGGGGATGACGCAATCAGGAGCCAGCCCGGGTCACCCCGAAGGAACTAGGGGGCGGGCGGGCGCGGGGGGGGGCAGGCCCGACTCACCCAGAACAAGAAGTTGAAGAAGAAAACCAGGAACTTGACGCATCTCATGCCGCCTTCCAACGCCATCGCGCCCGGTGCCTGGGGGGGACAAAGGGCGCAGCAGAGCCGCGGGGCTGGGGGAGAGCGGAACAGACCCCCCCCCCACCGGCCCCCGGCCCCTTCGCCCGGGGAAAGCCCCCCCCCCGCCGGAATCACCCCGGCAGCGCGTCCCCCCACCCCCCCAAGCTGGAATCCTCCCCCTTCCTGCCCCAACCCCCCCTTCCCTCTCCCCCGCCCACCCAGGGAGCCGCCCCCTGGCTCCCCACTTTCTAACGCCCCCCACCCACCTCGGTCTCGCAGCCCCGCGCTCCTGCCTCCGCCCGCCCCGGTCACTTGACTCGCTCGGCTCCACGCAGGTGGCAGGAGGGGCCCGGCACCATGTGACCCCTGTGAGTCAACAGGAAACCCACGGGTGGGCGTGGGGTGGGGCGGGGCGGCCCCGCCCCCGGGTGGCTTCCAGCCCCGGCGCCAGGGGCCCCGGTTAACCCCCCCGCCGGCCGCACGGGGAGCCCCCGGCCCAGCCCTGCGAGCCCCGGGCGGGCGGGATCGGCCCCCACGCGCGGCCCCGCGGGGGCAGCTGGCTATTCTGGGGGCCCCTATGGGTCGGGGTCTCGGCCGGGGCCGCGCTCAGCCCCCCACGGGCGGCGTGGGCAGGTGGCAACGAGCCGGGGAGTTTGACTTTGTCCCTTGGAAAGCGCCCCGCAGCCCCCACGTGACGTGGGCTCCCCCCACCCCTCGGGGGAATTAACAGAAACTTCCTCCAGCCCCACTGCCCTAAAGCAGCTCATGCAGGGGCAGCCCTGGGGCGGACAGGGTCCGGCTAGCCCCAGATCCCATCTTCACCAGCTGCCCTGCCAGAGCGCCAGGGGGAGAGCCCAGAACAGGGCAGCTGGCCGAACCCCCCCCCGGCTTCCCCTCCCAGCTCCTGGCGGTCAGAGGTTTAGGGCGACCCAGGATGGAGCTGCCTGCGGCCCTGACTGCAAACTGACCCAGTTCTTTTTTTAACCTAGTTGTACTTTGGGCCTTCATAACATCCCCTGGCAAGGAGTTCCACAGGTTAACCGTGCACTGCATGAAAATGACTGCCTCTCGTTTGTAGGACACCCACTGCCTGTTCACTTCACTGGGGACCCCTGGCTTCTGTCGTGCGGGAAAGGGCAAATCACCCTTCCCTAGCCACTTTTCCCCTTCCCGGCCTGATTTTCTCCCCCTCAGTCGTCTCCTTTCTGAAGTCGAAGCCGTTCCAGCCCCAGATGATCCTGCTGCTCTGTGCAGTGAGGCTAGTCCCATATGGGACGGGACCTAAGCCGCTGAATGCTGGGTCCGAAGGGGCTGCTAGCTGGAAGCTGAACCAGACAAATTCCAATTAGAAAGTAGGCCCAGATTGTTAACGGGGGTTAACCCCTGGTGCACCTCCCCAGGGCAGGGGGATCCTCCATTGCTGGCGACCTGCAGGAGCGAGACCTAGTTTCCCTTGCAAATAGCGTGGTCCAGAGCAGAACAGCCTGCGGCATGTGCGGGAACCAACAGCGCCGGGCCCAGGGCCCAGCACAGAGCCGCTGAATCGCCTGTTCCCGGGAGCCTTTGAGCCCCTTGCAAAAGTGAAAAGGAGTCCCAGCCCTTCCCACCTGATCCAGATGAGTTTAGCATTGTGGGGGGGTCAGGACTCCTGGGTTCTGTCCCAGTTCTTGGAGGACCTCCAGGCTCTACTGTCGACTCCACCCGCCTCGCTGCATGACCCTGGTCAGGTCACTTTCTTCCTCATTGCCTCAGTTTCCCCCTCTGGGGGATGCAGACAATGCCTGGTTGTTGTCGGACTGCCTTGTAAAGTGACTTCATTTTACCCAGGAAAGTCCCTGGGTGCTGGGCTGGCGTCAGCCCGGACAGGACAAACTTTTCTTTATGTCCATGTTGCGATGGCAGGCCCAGTTCAGTCTCTGGAGGGGGCTGTCAGTTAGGGGCCAGACCTTGGTTTTCAATGTCTCCCTCATACCTTATTTATATGAATTATATAAATTCATTCATATGAATGTTATGAATTATAACATTCATAAACCAGTCGGAGAACACTTCAATCTCTCTGGTCACGCGATCACAGACATGAAGGTCGCTATCTTAAAACAAAAAAACTTCAAATCCAGACTCCAGCGAGAAACTGCTGAATTGGAATTCATTTGCAAATTGGATACTATTAATTTAGGCTTAAATAGAGACTTGGAGTGGCTAAGTCATTATGCACGGTAGCCTGTTTCCTCTTGTTTTTTCCTACCCCCCCCCCCCCCAGATGTTCTGGTTTAACTTGGATTTTAACTTGAAGAGTGGTCAGTTTGGATGAGCTATTACCAGCAGGAGAGTGAGTTTGTGTGTGTATGGGGGTGGGGGGGATGTGAGAACCTGGATTTATGCAGGAAATAGCCCAGCTTGATTGTCATGCACATTGTGTAAAGAGTTGTCACTTTGGATGGGCTATCACCAGCAGGAGAGTGAATTTGTGTGGGGGGTGGAGGGTGAGAAAACCTGGATTTGTGCTGGAAATCACTTTAGATAAGCTATTACCAGCAGGACAGTGGGGTGGGAGGAGGTATTGGTTCATATTCTCTGTGTATATATAAAGCCTGCTGCAGTTTCCACGATATGCATCCGATGAAGTGAGCTGTAGCTCACGAAAGCTCATGCTCTAATAAATTGGTTAGTCTCTAAGGTGCCACAAGTCCTCCTGTTCTTTTTGCGAATACAGACTAACACGGCTGTTACTCTGAAATCTAAATCCCTCATACCTTGTGTTTTATAGCCTCCATCAGGGGCATTATATACAGAGACCATCCCCCCCACCACCAAGATCAGTCGCCAAAGAGCGTGTGGCAGGTGCCCTCAGGCAGCGGGCGTGGGCCTGGGCTGCCCGTTCGAGGAGCTGGAACATTAGGATTTGTAGTGTGTAGTGCCTAGCGGTCCCCACTGAGATCAAGGGCCCCCTTGTACCAGGCCCTGCACAAACACAGAGGAAGAGCCAGCCCCTGCCCAGAGAGCCTGACCCCTAACCAGAAAGGGTGAGGGAGGCCAGGTGATCGGGGCACCGAGGCCCAGAGAGATTTGGTGACTTGCTCACGGTGGGTGCAGAGCTCAGAAATGACCCCAGGTGAGGAGACAGTTAGACCAGAAACAGCACCTCCCAGAGGGGAAAGGCCTCATGTCCCATTCCCAGCCCCCCTGAGCCAGCCAGGCCCCACCCTGGGGATCAGAGCCAGTGCCCCCTAGAGGGGAAAGGCCTCCTGCCCCATTCCCAGCCCCCTCCCCCGAGCCAGCCAGGCCCTGCTGTGGGGCCGGATCAGAGCTGTCATCCCCTGGAGAGGTGCTCCCTGGCCCCAGATTAGATAGCAGCAGGGTGAGGTGTATGGAAACTCCTCCCACCTGCCCTGCCCAGGGACAGCTCAGCGCTGCCAGGTAGGGGAGCCCCAGGGCAGGGGTTGGTGGTTAGAGAGAACGCCTGGAGCCAGGGAAAGTCTGGGCAGCAGGGCAGGGGTCCGGCGACTCTGCTGCTGGGGCGGGGCAGGGGGCTTGGATGCTGCACTGCACTGACCCCCCTGAGTTCTGCCCAGGACCCTGCTAGGGGCAGGGGATGCCGGGAGCATCCAGCTGTGAGACAAAGGCCTGGCTGCTGGCGCCGAGCTCACTGCTCATCCTGGGGGGACTGGCACCCCTGCCCTGGCCGGGGGGGGGTTGCCTGGCTGGGCAGAGACGGGGAAATTCTCCTGCCCAGCAGGGTTTATACAGCCCGGCTGCTCCTGCCCCCTGCTGGCTCCGGCTGGCAGTGCAGCAGGGGCCTGCTGCCATGCTCAGAGGGGCTCTGCAGTGTGCACCTCCCGCCCACCAGTCCCAGAGCCCGCCCAGCCCCGCTCCAGGGCCGGGTTAGAAACGGGCGCCCAGGAGCACCAGCCGGGCAATAGGTCTGGAGATGGGGCTGGCCGGGGCAGGGGCCTGGGGCGGGGGAAGGAGGGAGAACAAATGAAAGGCGAGAGGGCAGGAAAAGAAAGGCATGGTTTAATGGGGGCCCGGCGGAGGCTGGCACAAAGGGGCGAGCTCAGCACGGGCAGCCCTAGCAGAGGGGGTGAGGCTGGAAGGATCCAGGGGGTGGGGGTGGCGTCAGACACCCAGGTCTGCGGCACCCGGCAGGGAAGCAGGGGCTGCCTGCAGCCCCCTGCCCCTCCTCCGAATGGTGCTGCCGCCCCCGCCCCTTCGCGCCCTTGGTGCCCAACTGCCCCCACCCCCACAGACCAAGCCGGGCGGGGGCTGGCCCCGTCCCCTGCTGCAGCAGAGGCGGAGCCAGGCTGCCCCTCCCCTGAGGCAGCCCCCTGAGGGTCACAGGGCAGCAGTGGCCAGCGTGGCCAGCACCACCTCCAGGTGTTCACGGTGCATGAAGGCCACCAGGCCGCCCCGGTTGGCCCAGCGCTCGGCCCCCACAGCGCCCCCCGCAGGCTGGCTGTAGGTCAGCTCTGGCAGCGCCCCCCGCTGGCCGGCGCGCCAGGCCTGCAGGGCAGCCTCCAGGTCCACCATCCCTCCGCCCAGGGCCCGCAGGATGGCATGGGGGGCGCACGAGTCCCACTTGAAGGTGCTGCCCTCCGAGAGGACGTAGGCCTCGGCCAGCCCCAGGATCACGCACAGCATCTTGTAGCCGGCGCCCGAGGCGAAGAGCAGCCGCTCCCCATACAGGGGCCTCAGCACCCGCTGGATGGCCGGCGTCTCGCTGCGGCTCAGGACGACGGAGGGCTCGGGGCGCAGCGGGGGCCGGCTCAGCGAGCACAGGCTGGTGCCCTGGTACGAGACGCCCCAGTGATACACGCCCTGCCACCTGCGCACAGGAGAACACCATGGGGACGGTGCCAGCTGCCACAGGGAGCAGCAGAGGTGGGGCTGACAGCAGCTGCTCAGGAGAGGAGCTCAGGGCTGGGAAAGCAGGGGGCTGCGGGTCGGGAGTGAGGGGCATCAGCAGAGCTGGGGGGAGCCCAGGTCTGGGCTAGCAGGGGGCTGCGGGTCGGGAGTGAGGGGCACCGGCAGAGCTGGGGGGAGCCCAGGGCTGGGAGCGCAGGGGGCTGCGGGTCGGGAGTGAGGGGCACTGGCAGAGCTGGGGGTGGGGAGGAGCCCAGGGCTGGGACAGCAGGGGGCTGCAGGTCGGGAGTGAGGGGCACCAGCAGAGCTGGGGGGAGCCCAGGTCTGGGCTAGCAGGGGGCTGCGGGTCGGGAGCGAGGGGCACTGGCAGAGCTGGGGGGGGGAGGAGCCCAGGGCTGGGACAGCAGGGGGCTGCGGGTCAGGGTTCAGAGGCACCAGCAGAACGTGTGAGGAAAAGGGTTACACACACCCCGGGGGGGTCCCTGCCATGAACTGAAGCTGATCAGAGAGAGCCACGAGCCACTGTCAAAGCAACCCCCCGGCCCACTTCTCTCTGCCCCAGTCCCTGGGGGAAGGGTGGGGTTGGTACAGGCCAAGGGCTCCACCTAGTGGCCTGCCCTGTGCGGGGTCCCCAGCAATGTCCAGCTGCTGGGGTGCCTGCAGACCCCCCCCAGGCCAGGGGCAGCGCCAGGATGTGCCCAGGGCAGAGCTCAGGGGAAGGTCTGGCGGTGAGGGGCAGGTACCTGTGGGTGAGGGGGTCCTCCCGGAAGAACGGCTCGTTGATGACCCCCAGGACTGGGTCCCCCGAGCTGCGGTCATACGCCCCGATGAGCACCAGTGCCGAGCGCAGCCCGGACGGGCAGATGCCACCAATGGGCGCCACGCTGGCCTGGCCACGGATATACTGATTGGTGGAGTCTGCCAGAGAGAGGGCGGCGTCAGAAGCAGGCTCCAAGCCCCGCCCGGGCAGAGCACGAAGCCCCCCAGCCAAAGCCACATTGCTCCCTTTGTCCTCGCCATGCTGGCATGACTGGTACTAACTGGGGGTCTCGGCCCTAGAGCTGGGGATGTGGGTTCCCTCCAGGGCAGGGAGGAGCCACCGTGGGGGTGAGGCCATGGGTCAGCACCTTTTCCCAGCCCCAGGACAGGCCGGCCGCTCCCGCGCCCCTGGTGTCGTGCTCTGGGATGGCAGCGAGGGACCCCCCTTACCAATGGGGTCGATCCAGATGGCCAGTCTCTCCGGGGGGATTGCCAGCGCCACGGTGTCCAGCGCCGGGTCCTGCAGCACCACCTCCTGGTGGATGGCCGCTGCCAGCAGCTCGGCCGCCGGCTGGTTCCGGTCCAGGATTTTGAAGAGCAGCGAGGCCGTGTCCCGCTGGGTCGTGCACACCTGCACCACCAGGGTCTCTCCTGAGGGTGGACGGGCTTAGCCAGACGGGGCAGGCTTGGGGGCCCCCAGTACAAGGGGGCTGGAGTCAGTGTGATGCAGGGGGGCTCCCCAGATCAGGGACCCCCCCACCCCAGTACAGGACCAGCTCAGACCCCCAGCACTAGCTGCCCCAAGCCCTCCCCACCCCATGCTGGGATAGCATGGCAGGGGGTGGGGGCCCTTATACCTTTCCCAAGAACTCAGCCCCGGCCACCATGCTGCATGGGAGACCAGGGACCCCACTCAGCCAGGGACAGCGCCCCCCACTGGTAGCTCCATCCTGTCCCCACGCCGCCGACTCACTCACCCAGGCTGTTCTCAAACTTGTTGGACTCCTCCCCGCAGATGTGGCCGTGCAGCTCTGGGAACTGAAAGAGACAGGACAGGGGGAGCTCAGGGTAGCACGAACCCCTTGTCTCAGGCCCTTGAGACTCCACCGCCCTTCGTCTAGGGGTGAGGGGACCCTGGAGGGGGGTGTCCATAGATGGGGACCTAGGCAGCTCCTTGCCTCGGGGATACGATGCCCTCCCCATGCCCCCAAGGGGCACCCCCTGCTCCCGCCTGGCCCCCCCCCCCCCAGGGATGCTATTTGGATGCAGTCGGACAGGCAGAGGGGAGAGGCCCCAGCCCTGCAGGGTGCCCACGGGTACCTCCTTGCCCACGTCATGCTTTATGACCTCCTGGATGAGCACGTCCGCCAGCGTCTTGAAATCCTGCACAAACTTCTTGTTCTTGTCGGTGCCCGTCTTCTCCTCAATGAGCAGCTGGAAGAGCGCCTCCTCCTGGCGGCACAGCTGGGCGATGCGGGCTGACTTCTCCGACGCACCCACTAGGCTCTTCAGCAGGGCTGACATGGTGGAGCAGGGGTCTGGAAGGGAGGCAGGGTTAGATGGCACCCAGGTTCCCCCTACACCTTCCCACAGGCCACGAGAGACCAGAGCCCACCAGACAGTGAAAAGGAAGGTCCAGCGATTAGAGGGCAGGACTGGGGGAGTGGGGCTCCCAGGTTCATGGGGAAGGGAAGTGGGGCTAGCAGGAGAGCAAGGGCTAGGAGCCAGGACTCCTAAGTTCTATTCCCAGTTCTGTGCCTGACCCGCTGCACGACCTTGGACAACTCCTGTCTCCAGGCCTCCGTTTCCCCTCTGAAATGGGGAGACATGAGACTTGTCTCCCCTCTCATGGGGCTGGGGTTCAGAGCAGCCCCTAGCTGCAGGGCAGGCTGGAGAGGGGCCAGGACCACCACCCGGCATCGCGGTGTCAAAGGGGTTAACAAAACCCATCTCAAAATAGCTGGGTCTAAAGCAGCAGCTGCTAATTACAGGGCCCGGGGAGGTGCCCTGAGAGGGGGAGCCACCTGGCAGGCAGGGCAGGGCTCCCCCAGCTCCAAAGGCTTCTAGGAGAACGGCACATGCCAAAATTAACCCAAACTGTTACCAGATGTGACAGAGGCTAGGCCGAATGCCAGAGGGCAGGGGACTGCCACGGGGCTCTGGCCTGGCCTGGGTGCGGGACATGCCACGGGGCCGTGGACTGAGCCATGGGGCTCCAGCCTGGCCTGGGGACGTGCCATGGGGGCTCCAGCCTGGCCTGGTTGGGGACGTGCCACGGGGACTCTAGCCTGGCCTGATTGGGGATGTGCCATGGGGACTCTAGCCTGGCATGGCTGGGGACGTGCCACGGGGATGTGGATCGAGCCACGGGGCTCTGGCCTGCCTCACTCCCCCAGGCAAAGGCTCCTTGTGGGGGATGCTGGCTTTGGTCCCACGGCAGAGCACTGGGGCCAAGCTGGCAGCGCATGGGGGAGGGAAAGGAGACTGGGGCAATTCCCCCAGCCCCTCCCGCTGCCAGCCCCCACGCTGGCTTGGAGGGGCGAGGCTGGCTGGTGGGGAGCAGTTGGCAGGGTGCAGCCTGCCAGGCCTCGGAAGGGAGACCCTCACCCACCGGTGCCATGGGCCTGCCCCATCAGAGCTCTGGCCTCCCCAGGGGGCGCCAGCCCCCTCCCCCGGGCCATACAGGGCCAGCAAACAGCTCCCTGGTCCGGGACAAAGACCGCTCCCCTCTAGTGGGACTCCCCATTTGCCTGAGTCAGGCCCCCGCCCAAACCGGGAGGCCCCACATTAACCCCTTCAGTGCCAGGCAGCATCCCAGGCCGGAGCCAAGCCAAATGGCAGCAGCAGCTCCCCCCCCCCAGCCTGTGTCCTGCCCCCCCACACCTGTCAGTTCCCCTCCAGCCTCTCAGCTCCCCCCAGCCTGTGTCCTTCCCCCCAGCCTCTCAGCTCCCACCCCAAGATTGTGTCCTGCCCCCCTACACCTGTCAGTTCCCCCCCCCAGCCTGTGTCCTGCCCCCGCATCCTGTCAGACTTCAGCCTCTGTCCTGCCCCCCGAACCTGTGCCCTGCCCCCCCAGCCTGTCAGTTCCCCCCCAGCCTGTGTCCTTCCCCCCAGCCTCTCAGCTCCCACCCCAAGACTGTGTCCTGCCCCCCTACACCTGTCAGTTCCCCCCCAGCCTGTGCCCTGCCCCCCTAGCCTGTCAGTTCCCCCCCAGCCTGTGTCCTTCCCCCCAGCCTCTCAGCTCCCACCCCAAGACTGTGTCCTGCCCCCCTACACCTGTCAGTTCCCCCCCAGCCTGTGCCCTGCCCCCCTAGCCTGTCAGTTCCCCCCCAGCCTCTGTCCTGCCCCCCCGCCTGTGTCCTGCCCCCACCCGAAGCCAGGCCCCGGTCGAGTGCAGCATCGTGCAGCCCCTGGCCGGCCCCCGCCGGGCCCCCCCGTACCCGCGGGCTCAGGGATGCTGCGGCCGCTCGCTGGCGCGGACAGTCACGGGTGGGACCGTCCCGACACCCCCGCGAGGGGCGGGTCCCCGCCCGGCCATGTGACGCCGCGGGGTTAACCTCGTCGGCGCCGGGCCGCCCCCCACCCCTCCGCCAGGTGCTTGGGCGTCGAGGCCGGGGGGACCCGGGTTAGGACCGGAGCCGCCGCCCCAGGCCCCGGCTGTGACCCCCCGTCCCCGCTAGCCACAGTGGTTATCGCTGGGGAAATCGAGGCACGGGTCAGGCCAGTCAGCGCAGAGCCTGGACTCGAACCCAGGAGTCCTGAGTCCAGCCTCCCCCCAGGGCCCCCACCCCCTGGCCAGGGCCAGGAACAGAACCCAGGAGTCCTGGCTCCCGCCCCCTCCCCCCACTGCCCCATTCGCGGGGGTCCGGACCCTCCCCGGGCCCCTCGGCGGCTCGGAGCCCGGAGCGGGGCAGAGTTGGGCCCGGATCGGGCCCGCCCGGTAAGTCGCTGTTTCTAACCTGCCAAGACCCGAATTTTGGGTTCTGGGTTTCCCAGGCAACAGCTGGTGACATCAGCGCGAAAGAATCAGGACAACTCTCAGGCCTTGGTGATGTCATCAGTCGTTGCCATGGTGAAACAACGAGCTCTGAACTCAGGTCCTGACAGGTCAGTAAAAGAGGAACTGATTTCCGCTCTCAAATCATTCTGACACCTGGCACTTTACACACGTTCACGAACGAGATCCCGGGACCGCTCCCCCCTGCTCAACAGGGGAAACTGAGGCAGGGAGGGGGAGACTTCAGCCTGGCTACACAGCAAGGCTGGCACAGCTGAGGACAGAACCCAGGAGTCCTGGCTCCCAGCACCCTGCTCTAACCAGTAGACCCCACCCCCCTCCCAGAGCTGGGGATAGAACCCAGGAGTCCTGGCTCCCACACACCCCCCACCCCCCGTTAAAGCTGATTCCCCACTCTGGCACTTCAAGTGCAGAAGGTGGGGCCCACAAGCATTCTAAAAATTAATATTGACCACTCCAGGGTGGTATTAAATTCCCAAGGTTACAGGTTCTCTCTGACCTTGGCTGGGTAGATGCTGCCACCACCCCAATGCAAAACCTCTTGGAACCCAGGAAGGCGCACTTGGGAATTCCTCCCTGTGGGGCACCCTCAAGCCCTTTCACACACACACACACCCCCTCGGGGAAGAGCTGAGAAAGGAAATCAGTTGTAGCCACCAGCAAGTTAAACAACACGGGGACAAACCTCTTAGGGCACCAAAACCCAGGTCCTGTTCTTAAAAAAGGAAAGGAAATACACCTGGAACTTAGGCTTTTGCTGGATTTAAAAAACCCACTTACAAAAACCAAACATCAAGAATAACCCTGAGGTCCAGCATAACAAAACAAAAATAGGTGGGGTTAGCCCTGAGGAGTCCACGGGCCAATAAGAAATAACCCTAATCATGTTTTCCTAGACATGCCCTAATTTCCTTACGCATCGGGGGGTTCAGATCAGCAGTCTCTCGGGATGATCTGATGGTTTTTCTTAACTGGCTTAAAGCTTTTCTTGCTGCCTGTTCCCCGCTTCCCCGGAGAACTGCAACACACAGACAAAGGGAAGTTTTTCCCCCAATTTTGAAAAGTTCTAGCCCTCCCATTGGCTTTTGTGATCAGGTGCCCACTCCCTTCCTTTTACCTGTGGGCTTGTTGATCCTTTACAGGTAAAACAAGTAGAAAACAGACACCAAGAGGAAGTCCATAGCCAACTGGCTGGCTGGGTGTCCACAAAAGGGAGCTACCCCCCTCTCATTTATCACCCCCCCCCAGCTCTAACCACTAGGCATTTCTTCCTTCCTTTATAAGACTAAATCGCACCCCCCACCCCATGGACATTCTAAGCTGCCCCCAAAGGCTGGGAGCCCTCCCAGAAAGACCCTCCCTCTGCCCCAGGCACTATTCAGCCCACTGCCCCTGACAGGTGGGGGAGGCCCAGCCTCGCCCACTGCCCCCTGGGACCTGCTCCCTTCCTGCAGTGGATCTGGGCAGGATCCCTGGGCATGGGCTTCTCCCATCACCCCCGGCCGTATCAGGCTCCTGGAGCGATGTCCAGCAGCACCCGTGTCCCCTCCAGGCCCCTGGAGGGAAGGGAGCTGATCCCAGAAATGGTCTCACAGGAGCTGCCTTTGGGGTGGGAGGGGAACACACGGGGGAGGGCAGTGCTGGGCCGCAGGGGCCGAAGGAAGCAGGATTTTTGCTGGGTGTTTACAGAGAATCATAAATCCAGGGGCCTCAGGGCCCAGCGCCATTGAAGGAGCTGTTTCCTGGCCAGGGAGCCATGGCTGTGGCTAATGGCCCAGTGGTTTATGCTGCATTGTGTGTTTTTATCCTCGCCCTCTGATGGCCAATGGCTCTGGAACGCCCTTTCCTTCGGGGGGCCATGGCTCTGCAAGCCCCTGGCTGGGGGCGTGGGCCAGTGTGGGATGGCCTAGGGCTGCCTAGAAAGCCAGCCACAGCCAGGGAGGGAATGGCACTCACTGCCTTCACTCCATTGTGCCACGGTACCATGATCCCGACTCGCAGCCGGCTGCTATGGGCTTCCTCTGCCCTGGGCTGCCGACGCCCCTCAGCCCCGACCCGCAGCCCCCTGCTATTCCTGGGATCCCCCTGCCCACGCCCCTCACTCCCAACCTGCAGCCCCCCTGTCAGCCCCGCCCTGGGCTCCCTGCACCCCCAGCTCTGCTAAGGCTTTGTAGCCTGTGAGGAAATGGCTTTACACCCCCACACACACACACGTGCGCACTCTGGGGCAGGCCTGGTTCAGGCCATTAGCCCCCAGCCTGACTCTGCTCAGCCAGCCACAGACCAGGGGTGCTGAGGGGTGCTGCACACTCTGCCCCCACTAGGTGGTGCTCTGAACCCTGATCTAGAGTCAGAGAAGCAGCCGGCGGGGGGATGTTCTGATTGGCTAAGAACTGGAGAGATTTTCTGGCACCCAACAGCCCAGGTTGAACCCACCCAGCATCCACCCTGGCCACAGCTGGTGCTAAAAGACCCCCCCGCCCCCGTGGCAGTGAGATGGGCTGGAGGACTCAGTGACGATGAACGTTTCTCTACCGTGCACTCGGACCCGGGTGCCCAGGTTCCAGGGCTCTGGGGACACCCGCTGAAACTCCCAGGAACCGAAAAAACGCTTAGATGCTTGGGAAAATCTTGATTGTGCTACTGGGTTCTGAGTCTTCTGCACACGGCGCAGGGCCAGACGAACCTCGGTGCTTCGCTTGGGAGCTGTTTGGGCCAGGGACCAGTTTCTGGTTCTGGGTTCGTACAGCGCCTGGCGCACGGAGGGCCCGGGCCAGGCCTGGAGCTCCTCAGCAGCACTGCAATGCAAGGAGAATAAGAAGTCACAGTAACTGGGCTGCGGACGTTGGACGGACATTTTGGCGCCTGCGTTTGAGCTCATTGTGTGGTATTTTCACATGAAAGTTTAGGCAGGACACAAAGTAGAACAGGTGACTGATATGTCCCTGGAGGTCCGCAGTGGCCTCACTGCCCACGGGGCAAATCCCAGTCATGGAAAAGATAGTGACAAATTCCTCCCACCCCAGAGCAGGAGTTTCCCAACACACACAGATAGGCACACATGCGCACCCCCTCCCCGCCCCCCCCCCCGAACTAGCATCTACATTCAAAACCCAAACTAGTGTAAGCTATTACATTACCTGGCACCATGGCCCCTCCCTGTACAGCTGTTAACAGACACTCAGAACACGCTCGGGCCTGCTGAATGACCTTGGACAAGTCACTGCTCTGCTCAGTGCCTCAGTGTCTCCATCTGTACAATGGGGCCATGGATCCTGCCCTGCTCTGTAAAGCACTTTGTGACACTGTGAAAAGTGCTGAGTAAGCACTGGGGGTTACTAGGGGATGATTATGTACAGGCCCAGCATCCAGAGTCATGTTCGTACAGGAGAGTTTCCGTTTTCATCAAACAAAAACAGACAGTCACTAGCTCTCTTGGTTGCAGAGAAAAACTGGACACGTGACTGGAGTGGAAACCTAAAAGCTCAGACACCAGAAAGGGGGGATAGAGAGAAACCCAAATTGATTCATATTTTTAAAAAACTCATCATTTTTATGCCACTCTCGTGATTTTGGCGGCCCCGGCCATAGGCTGGAACAGCTGGGTAGGACTATTCCCCCCCGATTTGCACTAAATCCAATTGCAAACTCCCCCACTTTATAGTGAAACCAATCCCACTCCACCTGCAGACAATCAGCTGCCATGCACCCCTCCCCCCCTTTACTGCCACCCCCTGGAGCAGGCATGAATTAACGTCCTCCCCGGGACCCTCCCCCACACCAGCACCTTGCACCCCGCTCAGCAGCAGCCACAGCTAACTACAAGTGGGAGGGAGGGGGATGCATGTGGCCGGCTGCTGGCCCTGAATAGGACCTGTAGGGCTTTCCTGGGTGAGGGGGGACCCTTGCCCAATTCTAAGCGCTTGGTGGGGTGAGATGAGCCCTGCAGCACCTCCCTTTGATGCAGGATGCAGGACTGGGCTCGGGGTACGACTGATTTCCTTCAGCCCTGCGTGTCACGCTCTTGGCACAGAGTTTGCATCAGTGGCTGCAGCGGGCTGGGCAGGCAGCACCAGTTCCCGGCTCTTTTTAGTGCCCAGCCTGCCCTGCGAGGCAGTGAGAGGCTCGTAAGATGCCCTCCCTGTGGGGCTCATTGCCCAGTGGGGTAGGTTCTCTGGCCTTTTCAGCTCCGATTCAGCTGCTCGGTGACAAGCATGTCAGCAAACAACATGACCAATGGACAGCCCCGGCCCTACGAACGCTGCAGCCCACGCGTGGTTTTATGCACATTCTGCAGTGCTGGTAGGATTGTGGCCTAAATCCACAACATCTCTTCCCCCCGCTGCTGAAATGCAGCCACCTCTGGTGCAGAGCACACCAGCCGTAAGCACAGCACCTCCCAGCCCAGACACCCTGGGCCAGGAGATTCCAAGCCCAGCTGTAACTGTGGCAGAGGGAAGGGCAAAATGTAAATGTGTTTGGCCAGGGCACAAAGGACAACCCTTTACGCTGAGGAAACATGTCATGGGCCCAGCAGGTTTAACGATACAGACCAAGCTGGCGACACTGGGTACACCCAGAGATGGCTGCAGGGCGCCCAGGTGAGCGATCTCTCTGTGGGCTGCATGGAGCAATGGTTAGAGCAGCCATGTTCCCGGGGGGGCTCCCCCACAAAGAGGCAGGCATTAAAACAAACCCTTTCCAACCATTCATTGTTATTTCCCCATCTCTGCTCCCTTTACGGTCACAATGCAGCACAAGCCCCAGGCTGTAGCTACGACTCCTGTCCACACAGAAACCCCGGCGCAGCGAGACGCAGCCTGCAGGACACAGCACACAAATAAAAGTCTTTTAAAACAAAACCTCAGCCCAAAACCCCAAACGAAAACCAACCAATCCAACAAGAATCGGGCTAATGGATAAAGAAACTGACCTGACATGTACAGAACTGAAACCTGTCCTTTGACAGCCAAATACTGAGTAAGGGCGTCTGTCCCTTCCTCCCCCGTGTCCCCACGGCTGCATCTCACTGAAACTGCACCTGCCTTAGGGCAGGATGGTTCCTCTTATTTGTCTGCAAAGTGCTGTGCAAACTGTCCCACTCTGTGTGTGATAATTCCATGAACATTAACGGTAAAGCACAGACAAGAACCCAGGAGTCCTGGCTCCCAAGACCCTGCTCTCAGCCCTAGAGCACACGCTCTCCCAGAGCTGGTCACAGAGAAAATTCCCAGTCCCCCTCCCCTGAACTTCCCACTAGTTCACACACCCCCAGCACTGGGAAGAGAACCCAGGAGTCTGGACCCCCAGCACCTGATGGCTCAGCCATTCCCACACCACCACCTCCTGCGCACGCACAAACTTACACACAAGTTCCGAATCAGTCAAGGATTTTTTAAATGACTTTCTCCTTGCACCTGAGGCTGGGGAGGAGCGGACAGAGTCACATGCCTTGCTGTGCATTTCTGCAGAGAAGCCAGTGGCCCCGGCCCTGCATCTCTGCTTTTCCACTCTCTCTCCCGCAGCCAGGTTCCCCACTCATGGCATGGGGTTCACTTTTCTCCCGATGGAGAATCCCACGGAGAGTTGGGATGGCAGAGACCGTGCCGGAGGCATGCCCGCCTCCAAGCTGCTATCACCCTGTGTTCAAGGGTGGCTTCAAACAGGAAAAAACTCCAGGCATAAAGCAAAGATTCCAGCCGGTTGGAGAGAAGAACCGAACCAAAGGGGGTGCTGAGCATGTGAAAATCTGGCCCAGGAGTCGATGTGGTTGGCTAATAAATGGCCCCAGCAGCCCCTGTGTTGCTCCAGGACTGGCTAGGGCCGCCAGGAATATTTTAGGGCACCTGCAAGTCCAGACCTAGCTCGAAATCTGCCTCTTCCCTTTCCCCATCCGGAGGTTTCGCTAATTCCCCCAGGGGAAGTCGTGCTCATGGCACGACCTCCCAGCCCCTGCATCAGGGCTTGGGGCCGCTCACAGATGGGGCTTCCTTTAGCCTCACCACCCCCCTGCAAGGGAGGAAGTAGCTCTATTTCT
The DNA here is from genome assembly GCF_965140295.1 of Lepidochelys olivacea. Taxonomy (NCBI): domain Eukaryota; kingdom Metazoa; phylum Chordata; order Testudines; family Cheloniidae; genus Lepidochelys; species Lepidochelys olivacea. Next base: position 2,071,098 of record NC_140430.1, read on the forward strand.
GTCCTTCTGGTGGGAAACTGACGCATGCTGAGGTGCAGGGACCTGGCCAAGGTCACTGAGGAAGGGAGCCCGGCCTTTGGAGCCCCAGCATAGGCCCAAAGCTGCAGGACAGAGCCAGGCTTGCTCGGCCCACGCTGCCTCCTTGAGGAGTCAAGAGGACCCACAGTGTGGGGCCTACGGTCAATGGATGCACAGGCCCATGAGTGTCAGGCCCAATGTTTTCCCCAGGAATTGAAATTGGGGGGGTGTTGGAATATTTGGGGGGCGGGGGGTGAGGGCCAATGAGGGTTGAGACCATGAGGGCAAAGGTGGACTGTATGGCACATAGTAAAAACTGAAAAATGTTTCACGACTATTTTATTAGATTTAACTCATGTTTTAAAATCATCACAAAAATTAAAGTTGGCTACTCAAGGCTACTATGAAGCACGACATCTACATCCGTCTTGGTTTCTTGTTCTAATTTTGCACAACTCTTTGGTGTCTTCTTGTGTGTCCTTTACTTCCAGGCCTTCATGACATGCTCATGATCAGGCAGACGGCGACTTCTTTCAGAACACAGAATTCTATTCCATGAGGAAGAAGAACGCTCGGCTGTCGCTGTTGTGACTGGGAGTAGAAAGAGACGAATTCCTACGTCTTTCATCCCAGGAAACAGAGCACAAAGATTGGGTCGAACCACTAGTGACGATAAAGAAGTTGAAGTTAAATCTTCATTTGTTTGTCGGATGATATTCCACTCTGTGTTCAAAATTCTCTATTCTGTCCTGAGCACATGGCAGCCCCATTGCTGGTCGTGCCTCACTCCACTCAACTGTCGGTGTTTTATAAGACAGGCATCTGTAAAAGCTATGTAGAGGTTGAGTAGAATCCAGAAATCGCATTGTAGATTTGTAAGAATCAAGTCTCTGTACTTTTTCAGCTGGCTTAACAAACACTTCTTGTCATTTTCACTTAAGGACCTTCATTAGTCAACTTCTGGACTGAAGTCTTTGTTTCTTCCAGTACATTTTCAATGGATAACTCTCTTATTGATCCAAGGGTAGCTTCTATTGCTGGACAAAGATCTACTACTGTTGTAGCAGATGCCTGGATGACATTGTTTAATGACCCAAGTGGTTTCAACAGTAGACTTACAAGAGAGAGAACGGTGATAGTCTTCTCTGAACTTAGTAACAAAAGTAGTCCATCAGCCTCACTACCCAGATCTGTCCTATCCTGGGGGATACTTTCCAAAGCCGGTAATAACGGTTGCAGTAATTTTAAGACAACAGCCAAGAATCGCTCATGAGAAAGCCAGTAGGTTTTCGCAGGTTGGACTAATTTGAACTTCAGTCCCAGTGTATCTTCTATTTGTTTCCAAGACGTTCAGTCCTTGTGGACTCTTGCTGAAAAAAAGAGTATAACAAAGCCATTAAATTTATGGCTTTTTAATGTCTTTTGAAGATTCTGCAGCTTGTACTTGGGCTAGCTGGAGTAGATGGCCTCTGCAGTGTGTATAGGAGAGATCAGAGTTACACTTTTCTCTGAGCAAAGCTTGTGCTCCACCATGTCTTCCAGAGAAGTTTGTAGCTCCATCAAATGCACAAGCAGCCACCTGTCTGGGGTTCAACTGACAAGCATTTAACTCTTCTAAGATGCCACAGATGCAGCTGATGTGTCTTCTCTTACCTGAACACCTAGAATGCATCTGCTGGCCTACCACGGACATCAACATACGCCATGACTTAACACTTGATGCCTAGTTGCACTTGTGCTTCATCAGCCATGAGTGCACATATTCTGAATATGGCGGGAGAGGTCTTCACTTTTTCAACGGCTGAGTCTTTCGCTGTTGCACCGCATGTGTCTAGTCAGTCAGCTGAGTTTCTTGCAGAAAGATAGGGAGCATTTGCTGGTCTTGTTCGAAACCAGTGTCCAACTTCAGGATTAACAAATGACAATGCACTTAACATTGGCCTCCCGTTTGTAGCGTGTGGTATCTCTTGCTTAAATAGAAAGTAGGTACAACAGCCATGTTGGTTCACATAAATTGAGTTATGTCTCCAGCATTCTTAACAGCCTCATTAAGTTCTTCTAAAATTGGCTTTGACAGTGACGGGCTTATAAGGCTTTCTGCATGTTGATGCAGTCCAGAGGCCCAGTGTTTTGCAGCCTTTTCATATAGGTTGTCAGTATTGGCTTAGCTGATCAGTCTGGCAAACCAAGCTCCTCCACTTTACTATATAAATCCATGATATGCCCACATCTTGAATACTGCATACAGTTCTGCTCACCCCATCTCAAAAAAAGGTCTATCGGAATTGGAAAAGGTACAGAAAAGGGCAACAAACATGACTGGGGTATGGAACAGATTCCATAGGAGGAGAGATTAATAAGACTGGGACTTTTCAGCTTGGAAAAGAGGCGACTAAGAGGGGATATGACAGAGGTCTATAAAATCATGGTGGAGAAAGTGAACAGGGAAGTGTCATTTACCCCTTCACTTAACACAAGAACCAGGAGTCGCCACATGAAATGAATAGGCAGCAAATTTAAAACAAACCAAAGGAAGTGTTTCTTCACGCAATGCACAGTCCCCCGTGGAACTTTTTGCAAGGGATGTTGTGAAGGCCAAAATTATAACAGGGTTCATGGAGGTTAGGTCCATCAGTGACCATTAGCCAGGATAGGCTGGCATGCAACATCCTGCTCTGAGTGTCCCTAGCCTCTGCTTGCCAGAAGCTGGGAGTGGACAACAGGATGGCTCACTCGATGATTGCCTGTCTCTTCATTTCCTCTGAAGCACCTGGAATAGTCACTGTGGGATGACAGGATACTGGGCTAGATGGACCATTGGTCTGACCCCGTCTGGCCATTCTTACATAAAAGATATTTATAATAATAAAAAAGTTTAGTACAGAAACTCCCCAAGATAATGACCTCTTGAGACAGCGATGATGTGAGATAAGGACCTTGGCAAATAAGGCATTTTAAAAATGGTGTCCCACTAGGAAACATATATTTATATAAGTTTCCCAGTCACAGAACTAGCATTCTGGAGCGACGTCACTAAAACACAGTCCAGTGCTCTGGCTACTGTTTGTCGTGCCACCGTTCACCCTACCGCTCCGTCCCCAATGGCCCTGCCCCGTCACTTTCTGCTGCCCCCGCCACGTGACCTCTGCGAGTGGGTCTCTCGCAGTCCCACCGGCTCTCGGGGGGGGACCTTGCTGCTAGTGCAGGCTGGGCTGTCTCCTGTCCTGCAGCAGGTCTAAGCACTTAGACCTTATCAGTGAGTTCAGCTCCAGTGGTCACTTAACGGAGCCTAAGCAGCTCTGTCTTTAAACAGGAGAGAGGGGCAGGTCAGATAGTGCCTGTGCCCACCCCACCAAGCAAAACACCTGTCCCCACCCTCTGTCTGTGCACTGGGATCTGGCATCCAAACTTCCTGCTTAGCGAGTGCCGTTCAGTTGCGGGTGACCAGGGCTTAGTTTGCAAGGAACGAGGTGCCGGGGCTCAAGCAAGTTTGTTACTTTCCTAACTGATGTGACAAGCCCAGAGGTCCCAGGGCTCCGCACTGCTGAGCCTGGAGCTCAGCCCTGGCAAGCCCGAGCACAAAGTAAGCACGGCGGGAGACCCCCTCATTCAGGCAGGCCGAGCACAGGTCTGCTGCCCTTTACTCGTACAATGAGAACAACATTTCATGACCCCCACATTTAACATGACCAGGATTTGTAACTGACACCAGCCAAAATCGATCACTTGGGCAGCACAGCTCTGGCTGCCGGATACCCCGGCAGAGCAGGCGAGTCGTGTAACTACCCTGAAGCCTTTCCACCCGTCCCGGCTCATCACTAGCCGTCAGGGGAGAGCTCAGTCAGGCCTCGCTTATAAATAACCAGTTGGAACCATTAGGGAGGTCGATGTAGCTGAGATGAATGTGCCGACATTGTCATAAATAACAGCTGTATGGGGAAGCTCGGCTTTGTTCAGACTTTCCCAACCCATTCTGCTTTCTCGGGTACAAGTATTTTCTCATACACTGTAGATGCTTTTAAAGTGCGTATTCATGTTTCAATTTCAATTCAAGCTTCCAACCCATGACTACATTAGCAACACTGCATGTAACTGGGGCGGGGGGGGGGGTTGAGGAAATTCAGCAGGGCCTACTTGCCCCCTAGGAGGCGGGTCCAGGGAAATCCCTGCCATGGGGACCATCTGTTGCCCTCCTGCACAGCACAGGCCAGCGACCCGCCCCCAGTGATTCCTGCATCCCCATGGTGCTGGCTGAGCCATGGCATGTCTCAAGGAACCGTCTCCGAGTGGTGGAGAAACCGCCCTGGCCCCGGCACTGGAAAGAACTCCACCTTATGTCGAGCCTGACTTTGCCTTGGAGCCCACATGGTGTCACTTGGAGACCGGGCGCCAGCCGCCTCTGGACCCTGCCTTGAACAAAGGAACTGGGCCGCACTCAGCTGCTGCTGGGGGGGGCTGGTCCATGCAGAGCCTGTTCCCGCTTTCGCCACATCCGGTTCTCAGGCCCCTGCATGCAGCCGCTGATCCCAGCCCTTCCCTTCCACTGCTGCCCTCCCCTGCACCATAGTCCCGCTCATGGCCTCCAGCCACTGCGGCCTGTGTCCGTCTGGCCACCGCACGTGGCTCCTGGTGGCCATCCAGCAGCTGTCTTGCTAAAGCTGAGTCTACTAATGCTGCACCAAGGTCCCACCCTGCCTGGCACACCCCTGGATCCCAAAGACCCCCAGGGAGGAGGCTGGCAGGGCTGGCTTATGTGGGGTCCTCATTTCTCAAGCCCTGAGTGTGCCTAAGGCTCTGCATCTGCCCCAGCCTGCAGGTTCCTTGCCAAGGCGGGGCTGTGGGTGCAGCACCGGGGCTGGGGGCTGGAGGGGGAGAGCTGTGGGGCATTAGATGAGATTCCCAGACGTTAGAGCTGGGCAAGAGCTTTTGGGGTCAAATAATCCATCCTTAGTTGTGCTGGTCTGGGTGCCCATTTCCAGGCTAGTTGAGATCTTCCAGGCTGATCTGATCTATCTCTCTATCCATCCCCCACACCCCCTCTTTCAATCTATCTATCCATCCCCACACACCCCCTCTACCAATCATCTATCTATCCATCCCCATACACCCCCCTCCATAAATCCCCTCTGTCTATCCCCACACACAGCCTCTATCTAATCTATCTCCCCCCACACCATCTGTCTATCTCCCCACACCCCCTCTATCTATCTATCTATCTATCTATCTATCTATCTATCTATCTATCTATCCCCACACCCCCTCTATCTAATCTATCTATCTATCTATCTATCTATCCCCCCCACACCATCTAATCTATCTATCCACCCCCCCCCCCATCTAGAGCAGGACAGGGAGACCTGGGGATTTTCACTGGATGATTCGCTACTTGCACTTGGCTCCCCTCCGCCTCGCATCGCCCCGGGCCTGTCCCCCGTGATAGCGGCTCCAGCGCCCCGTCTCACCTGGCCGGCTCTGCCCGCGGGCAGCGGAGCAAGGCGGGCGGCGGTCGCCGGCCCCCTGGCTGGAGCGGGAGGTGCCGGGACTTGTCTCGCAGGGCGGAGGGGGGATCGCTCGCGTCTCGTGCTTTGGGCACCGGTGCCGCGGCAGGGAACGGCCGGGCCACGTCCGGGTCCGGCCCCTCCGGAGCGGTGGGACCCGGGCAGGGAAGCAGCAGCTCCCAGGTGCCAGGCGAGAGGCTGCGCCGCACTGAGCGCCGGGCAGCGGAGGCGCCGGGGGCGAGACCTGGGCAGCGCCAGCCGGGGACAGGAGCCGGCAGGAGGCTTGGCACGGACCCCCCCCCCCCCGGCGATGGACGGGGACGCGGCGGCGGCGGGTGGGGGTCCGCAGCTGCCGGCTGGGGCCGGCCGGGGGGCTCAGCCGGGGCCGCTGGCTCTGACCCGGGGCAGACAAACGCTGCTTTGGGTTCGCCCCCCGGGCCATTTCACCCCGGGCTCTGGACCTGCCCCGGGGCGCGTTTATTTCGCCGCAAGCAGCAGCTCCTCCAAAACCCAGCCCTGCCGCGGCGGGCGGGGGGGTCCCTGGTTCTTTAAGGGGCGGCCGGGCCGCCCCCTCCCCCGGGCCGGGCGCGGAGCAAGTGGCGGAGCTGGGCCCCCCTCGCTCGCGGCTCGTTCCCCTCCGGTGACAGCCCTTTGGCCAGAGGATCTTTTGTTGCGTCCCCAGCCAATCAAGGCTTTTTACGACACAGTTCAGTTGGGATATAAAACCCCGAGTCTTTCTGGCTCCCCCCCCCCCGGCCAGCATCACTAGTTACCGGCTCCCACCCAGCCGGCCCCGGAGAACCTCTGCCCCCATCAACCCCCCCTCCCCAGGGCAGCCAGCCGCGGCCCGAGTCCCAAGTCCGCAGGCGGGGGGAGGCAGGAGGGGAGCCGTCCGTCCAGCCATGTCGGTGCGCAGGTCCCCGCTCTTCCTGTGCGCCCTGGCGCTGGCCGTGGCGCTGGCCCCGGGGGAGGTGGTGGAGAAAGGGGCCGGCGGCGGGCAGCGCCCCCCGGGGCCCGAGGCGGAGGAGCCGGGCTGTCCCGTCTGCCTGTGGCGGAAGCACAGCAAGGAGATGCGGCTGGAGAGCATCAAGTCGCAGATCCTGAGCAAGCTGCGGCTCAAGGAGGCGCCCAACATCAGCCGGGAGGTGGTGAACCAGCTGCTGCCCAAGGCGCCGCCGCTCCAGCAGCTCCTGGACTTGCACGACTTCCAGGGGGACGCCTTCCCGCAGGACGAGTACCTGGAGGAGGACGAGTACCACGCCACCACCGAGACTGTCATCAGCATGGCCCAGCAGAGTAGGTGGCTTCTTTGTTAACCAGCCGGGGCGGGGGGGAGCGAGAGGCGAACTTCATGGGGACCCCCCCGCCCCCGCTGGGCCGGAGCCCCCTTCCCCGCAGCCGGGTCCTCGCCGCCCAGGGGCCCGGCTACTTTGCGCCCTTTCCACGCTGCGGGCAGCGCGAGTTGCAGGGGGAAGCGCCCGGGGGTCCCTGCGCGGGGGGCGGCGTCGCAGGCGGGCTGGGCTCCGGGCTCCTGCCTGCTCCCCTTGACTAGCAGATCGGGGGGAGGGTGCAGCTCCCCTGAGGGGCTATTGGCTCCCACCCCCGGCCGGAGGAACCTGGTGCTGAGTCCTGGCGCCTGCAAAGTTCAGGGTCCCGCACCCCGCGAGCAGAGGCCGCTCGGGGCGTCCCGCGGGGCTGCGGGTCATTGTCTGCGGCCGAGCTCCGCAAACGCGGCTGCCGCTGGGGCCGGCTGCGAAAGTTTGGTCCGGTTCCGCCATTGGCCCCAAGTGAGCCAGGCCCTGGGAGCGCTGCCCCCCGCAATTCGCCAGGGGCTCCCCTCTGCCCAGCCTGGGCTCGGCAGAGGGGGTTTTCCCTGGCGGGGGTGCGGGCAGCTGGGCCGGGGCTCTGGGCATAGCCCAGCTTTGGCTCCTGGGAAGCAGATTGGGGGCAGGGGTTGCTCCAGTTGGCCAAGGGAGAAAGTTAGTTTGAAAGCATCCCGCAGAGGGCAGGGGCCTGACAGGAGGAGTTGGGGTCTCTGCTCCCCAGGATTGCAGGCAGGGCTCTCTCCCTCCTTCTGATGGGGGTTGGGGGCAGGAGCCCAGAGTGGGCAGCTGGAGCCAGGCTCTGAAGGTGGCACGTCAGGTCGCCACATCAGAGGCACTTGGCCCCCAGGCAAGGCCGCTCCAAGGTGTCCCAGGCCCAGCGTTGGCTGGCAAGCAGGAGATGCCCACCTGGGGCTCATGGGGGGAGATGGGGCAGGTGGTGCTGCCCCTGAGCCTCCTCCATGGGGGACTTCTGGCTGATTGGATGGGGGGCCCAGCGGAGCGGGCAGCCCCAAAGCAAGTGACCGGGACAGATCCCGACCCTGGCTTGGGAGGCGCTGATACGAACCGGCTGTGTGTAGCCCGCAGCGCGGACTCAGACAGGGCTAGCAGGGTCCTGGGCTCACTGGCCCAGCCAGTGAGGTGCTGCCCAGGCAGAAGCAAGGCTCAGCTGTGGCAATGAGGGCATCCCTGCTGGCAGGACATGCAGGCTGGGTGCCAATCCCGGCTCAGAGCGGGGTCGTCTAGGGTTAGCATAGGGGGCTGCAGGCCAGGACTCATAGGGTCTAATGCTGTTTCTGTCACTGACTTATGGTGTGAGCTTGTGCAAGTCACATTGCTGCCCGACACCTCAGTTTCCCCATCTGCGGGTCAGGAGTGAGGGGAAGCAGCAGAACTGAGTGGGGGGAGCCCAGGGCTGGGCTAGCAGGGGGCTGAAGGTCAGGAGTGAGGGGCACCAGCCAGGCGCGGTGAATGTGGGGAATACCATCAGCTCTTGACTAAACCGGCGCGTTTATTGCAGTGGAATAGTTCTGAGTCCAGCTGGGGTGAAAGGAGCCAGGCTGAGAGCCATGGGGGCCAAAGGCCTCTGTCCAATGAGCAGGTGGATGTTGGAGAGCGGCTGGGTGATGCCCGTGTGCCTGAGCGAGCCCTGCCCTGGTGCTCTGTCTCCTTGGCCTCCACGTTCAGCTGGGCTGGTGGGTTTTGCAGAGCTGGCCGGGGCCAGTGCAGGTGAACCACCTGGGGAGCAGCTGCTTTCTGAGATCTCACTGCTCTTGGCACCACCTGGGCCCTTGGCTGCAGCCTCTGCAGAGGCCGGGGTGTGAACGGGCCACAGGATTGAGCTCCCCAGCCTGCAGCTGGGGCCCGCTAGGGCAGAGGCGAGGCTGCTGCTGGCTGGGCTGACCTTGCCCTGGAGATGCCCAGGGACTCCAGTGTCACCCAGCCCCTCCCCAGCAGCAGAGACCCACAGCCTGATCCCAGGGGCTGGGCTGCCTCCAGGGCAGGGCAATAAATGGAACCTCCTTCCCTGAGGGGGCTGACGGATAGGCTGTGAGTGCTGTCACCACCAAGCCTGGGACAGGGCAGTGAACAGAGAGGACAGAACAGGGGAGTGCAAGCAGGGGGCAGGGCGTGGGGCCAGGAGGTAGGGTGTGCAAGGAGGGGCCTTCTCAGACAGGGAGCTGGTGGAGGGGGTTGCCCTGCGATGGCACAAATGCTGGATCACGTCTCTCAGAAAACAACCTGCCATGGGAAGCAAAGGGGGCTGGAGAATCTAGGCATGCTGAGGGGTTGGGGGAAGCAGGGGTGGTAAGATCTGTGGGGCTGCAGGATTAGTGACCGTGGGAGTTCAGCCCTCAAAAGGTCCACGTGTCCGTCCTCTCTGTGTCCAAACTCCCTGAGTTGCCAATGAGTTGCTGACCTCCCGGGTCTCCGCACTCCAGGGAATTTCACAGAGCACTAAGTGCCATCCCCAGAGCTCGGGGAACCAGGGACTGGCGTTCAGGCTTTGCCCACAGTGATCCTCCTTGTTAGCTCTGGTATGCGGTGGCTGCAAATCTCTTGGTCGGCCATACCCCCTCATCTCCACGCTGCAGCTGCTCCAGAGCCCAGTGAGTACTGGGGGGTGGGAGTCACCCACAGTGCAGTCTGTGTGGGGGTCTGGATAATGCAGCATAGCGGGAAGGGGTGCTTGGATACGGGACACTCTCTTCCAGATGAGACTTACCACCAAGCTCCTGGCCACCTGTGGTCTCTAAACTTCCCCTGGCATGCTGCCTCTGAGATTGAGGGTGCCAAGACGAAATCCCACCTCAGGAAATTACATTCTCCCTCCAGCTGAGCATATTCTGGGGTTTCCTTCACTCAGACCCACTGAGACTTCACCTCCTGTGTCTAGGTGCATGAGGCAACCCGTTTCCCCTGGCTGGCTCTGTGACTGATGTCTGACTCCATTGTGAGCTGTCTCCATGAGGGTGGTCTCCTTTCCAATCTTACTGCAATAGGCCGTTCTGTGTCCTCCGCACCTTCTCTTCCCTCCAGGTGGGATCCAATCTAATCCAATCCTTGCGATTGTGCCACAGGGTAGCCGGATGACATGGCCAAAGCACCGTCACCATCTCTAAGTACTGAGACGCGGGTCTTCTATGTTGGCTACACAATCTCTCCAGTTCATTCCCAAGATTCTTCTTAGACAACACTGGTGGAGTGCACCCAGCGTCCTGTTGTGTACTTGGACCCTCAGCCACCTTTTGGAGTGCTGGGAGAGCAGGAGCAGTAGTGCTGGGAGAGCAGGAGCATTGTATGATCTCATATTAGTGTGTAGATGGATCTTCTTCCTCTTCCAGATGTTTGACAAATGGGAGAATGATCCACAGGCTTTGCTGATTCTTGCCTTCGCTGTAGTGAGCTGCTGTTAGCAGATATTGTACTTCCAAGATAGACAAAGTCATCAACTCTTCCATACTCTTCTCCATCAATCGCACATCAGCTAGCATGGACAGCATTCTCTGGCTACACGGTCTTGGTTTTCCACATGCTGATACGAAGTCCCACTGGGGCAGCTTCTGCTTTTTTGCTCAGAAAGAATCTTTTCATTCCATCCAAGCTGGTATCCAGGATGACTATGTCATCTGCAAAATCCGACTCACGCAGCTTATCTCCAGCCCAAATGATACCAGCGGCCTGCAGCCGTCACTCTTCTCGTCACAGTCTGTGACCGTGCAGAAGAGAAGCCACCTCGCCTCACAGCAGTAACAATCTTTAACCATTCTGTGTCTCCGCTCTGTCCTGATGCAGATTAGCAATCTTTGCTGGGATTTCACAGCGTCTCCCGCTCGGCCTACACTACAGCCTTACGTCTGTATAAGTAAGTCACTCACCCCTGAGCGACGCAGTCCTGGGGCAGACAGCACTATGCCAGCAGGAGGGCTTCCCGCAGCACAGCTCCGGTCTCTCGGGGAGGTGGGGTTCCTCTGCTGACAGGAGAAGTTACCCTAGCAGCCCAGACCGCCTCTTCACCAAGCGTACCACTGTGCTGCCACAGTGCGGTATGTGTAGACAGGCCCGCAGGATCCTCCAGAGGGTTTATCGGGGTTTATCATGGAAGTTACACCCATCTTCTGCTGAGACGCTAAGCCACTCTCAGCATCTCCTCAAGGTGAAAATCTGCTCTGAACACAACTTTCCGGATCAAAATCCAGCCCGCTCTCCACCAGGAGCAATTTTCATCCTATTCAAAATGACCTTCTCCAGGTACAGACAGGAGGCCCCCCCACTCCAGCAGCCACAAATAAGCTGGTCCCCCGATGACACGTCTTCTCCCATCCATGGGACAGAGCTCCTTATCCCAAACCGTCCTGCACTCCCTGCACGTGGCATTCCCTGCCACCTCCTCTGCAACTCTTTACCGTCCAGCATCGATCTCAGCATCGCCTGGTGCTTTCCCGCTCTTCAATTGGTTTATGGCCTTAGTTACTTCCTCAAAGGTGATTGCTTCTAGTGACATAGGTAAGCCTGCTAGTTCTTCACATCTCTCGGTGTGTGACAGCGGTTCTGGCTGGTCGAGCACAGCCTGGAAAGGTTTCACCCAACGGAATCTCTGTGCTTCCTCTGGGGTTAAAATTGTACCATCTCGGACCTTCACAATGCCACAAAGGTTCGAGACTTGTGATGCCAGCTGTTTAGGTACTAGAAAAAAGGTTTTAGAATCCCTTCTCTCATGCACCTCCCCAGCTTCTCTCACTTGATTTTCCATCCATTCTCTCGTATCTCTCCTGGCTTTTCACTTCCTTCTCTTTGTCTGCAGGGTCTTGTTGCAGAAGAGCTCTCATCTTGTTGAATTATCTCCTTTCGTTCTTCCCTCTCTCCAGCAAGCCTCCATGTGTCTGGATGGAGCCGTTCTTGTTTCCGAGCTCTCCCCTCCACTTTAACCCTGGCTGCTTAAAAACGGCCATTGTTCTCCCTCCATCAATGTCTCTAACTCTTCAAATCAACGGCTAAGTAGCAGATTGAAAAATGCCTTTGCTGCTAGATCTACTAACTTCCTAGCATCATAGAGACCCTCTGTCTTGCGCTGCTTCACCTTTGTTAGTTCTAGGTCGATTGTCCCAATAACAAGATGGTGGACACTTCCAACATCAGCTCTTGTGTGCGCCCTGCAGACCCCCAATGACCCCTTGCACTGATCTGTTGTGCTGGGTTACTGGGATTGAGGCCCACCCCAAAGCGGGCTACATTGCAGGCAGAATAGTTATTGTGTCACTCCTGGGACTATCTCTGCAGTGTGTATTGGCACGGCAAACAGGTGAAGCTCATAGAGAACTGCCCTGAATTCCCTGACACTAAACCGATGGCAAACACATTCCGCTTCATCCCACACCGCGTGACAGGAGGAGCAACAGACACCGACTCATTGGGAGCCAAACCCGCCAAACTGAACGGATGCTGCAGCTGGGGCTTTCCGGATCGCTGCCGTGTCCTGGCTTTGCTATATAATACGAGGGCCGTCTCTCAATTAATTGTCTAATTGTCACAGCTAGCTATCTCCAGACAGCCCCTCCATCTGTCCATCCGTCCATCCATCCATCCATCCCCCCAGATATACATGCAGCTACCACAACTTCCTCTCTCCATTCATCCCCAGACAGCCCCCTCCTCTCCCTCTCAGACACACACACCGCACCTTATTCCCATTCTAATCAGGGCTTTGCTCCCTTCGAGCGCCCCCAGCCACAGCGTTGCTCCCAGACATACCGTCCCTGCATCCTGCTTTCTCCTGGCCTGGGACAGGCCCTGGCAGCCAGTCCTCGTGCCCCTGGCTCTGCGTGGTGATGCCCTTGGGTACGTGGGTGGCCTTTTGTACCTCGCTGGATGTAATCAGCTGGGACACTTACCAGCAGTCCTGGGACTCACTCTGCCTGGAACTCTCAGCCCCTGGGCCTGACCTTTCCTGGGGGCCACGTGTGGAGGGGTCTCCGTTCCGCTTGGCTGGGTGGGGTCCCGAACCCCTTTGCAAGTCTGGCTCCTTGGGAGCGGGTTGTTGAGGTGCTTGGAGTCAGCTGAGGGAGCAAGTGCCACAGAGCAGAGACAATCAGTCCCGTCCCCCCCGACAAGCCTTGGCCATGCTGCAGACAGAACTGGAGCTCTGGGTGAGGGCAGCATTCTCGGTAGGAACCTCTCCAGCTTGGATCCAGCCCTGGGGTGGGGGTGAGGTCAACCCAGGCAAACCAGAAGCAAAGAAACCAACCATGCCAGACACCAGGGACGGGTGGTACCTAGTCTCCCACTCTCCAGCTAGATGCGTGCAGGGGAATGGTGGAAAAGTGCAGCCTGCCTGTCCGGACTGGGCCGGATCCTGGGGTTGGAGCAGCGCCCCCTGGGGCAGCAAGAGGAGAAGGCACAGCAGGGACTTTTCAGTCATGCCTCCGGGTCCTCAAGTGGCTGCTCACACCTCATTCCCTAGTGGTTAGAGAGAGGTGGAGGTGGGAGCCAGGATACCCGGGCTCTGCTTTGCCACTGACTCACTGTGGGAACTTGGGCAAATCACATCCCAATCCATGCCTCAGTTTCCCCAGCAATGGAAAAGGCGACAATTCTTGCCATTAGTTGCATCCCTGCAGTATCCTGTCACCCATCTGTGGCCCAGGTCCCACTGCACTGGGCAAAGCCCAGACAGCCACCGCCCAAAGAAGCTTACAGTCGAGGTGTGATACTGATCTTGGCCCCAGCTGGGCTAATTAACTAATAGTGAATCTCCTATTTCCAGTGCTCTCTGGATTCTGCAAACTGCAGGGAGGTGGTCACTGGTGGGGCTCTAACCACTAGACACCACTGCCCTCCCAGAGCCAGGGAGAGAGCCCAGGAGTCCTGGCTCCCAGGCCCCCTGCTCTAACCCACTAGACTCCGCTCCCCTCCCAGAGCTGGGGATAGAACCCAGGAGTCCTGGCTCCCACCCCCCCTGCTCTAACTCACTAGGAAACACTGCCTGTCTTTATGCTCTCCCAGAGGGGTCCTACTGGACTCTGGTGCCTTCTCCCGGGGCTGATCCAGAGTCTGGGGCCCTTGACTTGATCCATCCTGAGCCCAGCATGCCCAGGATGCAATACACAAGTGCCCCTGCAGCCCTGGCCCTAGGATGAGCCCATGGGCCAGTGCAGCACATGGTGAAGTGCCAGTTACCCAGCCTCAGGGTTGGCTTTGGTGCTGGAGTGTCGGCTGGCAGTGAGGGTGGGCCGGGGCGTCTGGCCAGGCTGGAGGGGTGTGCAAAGGCCGAGCGGAAGGGGGGCTGAGGAATGGTTCCCTCCAGCAGCTCATGGACAAATTTCCTTCTTGAGCATTCATAGACTGGAGCGGCTTTGAAATTTTATTACCCATAAAATTGAGAACACGCCAGGGGCTTTGCTCCACACCCGTGTGAACGTTTGCTGCTCCCCACCCGTCCCCCCAGTCCCTTCACTTGCCCCCCGCAAATAAATACCAGAGCCCCGTCCCACCCCACCTGACTGCTGAGGGGGGAGAGAACCTAACCACCGTCCACCCTCAAACCCCTCACCCGTTTCAGTGGGGCCAAAAGCCCCATTAGGAGGGGCCGTCACAGGAGGAGAAGGACTGGCTTGTGGGATCCTAGGGCAGGTGACCCCCCCCCAACTCAAGCACCAACCCCCCCATGCGCTGTCTTCCAGCGTTATTATTATGAATTTCGCTTGGCAATTGCGGGTTGGTTTTTATGGTTCCTGAACAGAAGGAAAGGAAGGTTTTATAGGCTGTAGGGCCCATAAACCTCTCAGGTTCTCCTCACCCTCCCCACCCCGCCCCTCAGCACAGCCCCCCCCCCTTTTTTTTAACTGCACAAGAAACTAGGGAAGGTTAATTGGGTCCTAAAACCATTTATTGGCTACCCGTGACCCTGCTGACCTTTGGGGTGGGGGGAGGGGAAGTTAATGAAGGGAGATTAAGGGGGGGCACAGTGTGAAACCCAACAAATCTCACTCTCAAATCCCACCATTAGGGTGCCATGGAGCCCAGAGCAAATTAAAAAAGCTGAAGGCAGGCTGCAGGTCGGGAGTGAGGGGCACCGGCAGAGCTGGGGGGAGCCCAGGGCTGGGACAGCAGGGGCTGCGGGTCGGGAGTGAGGGGCACCGGCAGAGCTGGGGAAGGGGGGAGCCCAGGGCTGGGGGCGCAGGGGGCTGCGGGTCGGGAGTGAGGGGCACCGGCAGAGCTGCGGAAGGGGGGAGCCCAGGGCTGGGGGCGCAGGGGGCTGCGGGTCGGGAGTGAGGGGCACCGGCAGAGCTGCGGAAGGGGGGAGCCCAGGGGGCTGCGGGTCGGGAGTGAGGGGCACCGGCAGAGCTGCGGAAGGGGGGAGCCCAGGGCTGGGAGCACAGGGGGCTGCGGGTCGGGAGTGAGGGGCACCGGCAGAGCTGCGGAAGCGGGGAGCCCAGGGGGCTGCGGGTTGGGAGTGAGGGGCACCGGCAGAGCTGCGGAAGGGGGGAGCCCAGGGGGCTGCGGGTCGGGAGTGAGGGGCACCGGCAGAGCTGGGGGGAGCCCAGGGCTGGGAGCACAGGGGGCTGCGGGTCGGGAGTGAGGGGCACCGGCAGAGCTGCGGAAGGGGGGAGCCCAGGGGGCTGCGGGTCGGGAGTGAGGGGCACCGGCAGAGCTGCGGAAGGGGGGAGCCCAGGGGGCTGCGGGTCGGGAGTGAGGGGCACCGGCAGAGCTGTGGAAGGGGGGAGCCCAGGGCTGGGGGCGCAGGGGGCTGCGGGTCGGGAGTGAAGGGCACCGGCAGAGCTGGGGAAGGGGGGAGCCCAGGGGGCTGCGGGTCGGGAGTGAGGGGCACCGGCAGAGCTGGGGGATCCTAGCAATGGAAGAGAGGGAGGCTGAATCTCCTGGAAGAGCAGGATGGATGGATGGAGTGTGAGTCTCTGGGACTGGTGCTTACACAGCGCCTGTGGCTGCTGCTAGACCAGAAACATGAAGGGTGACAATTGTACCAGCAGCTCCCCAGCCCTGCCAAGCCCCCGCAGGGACCCGCCTCTTGGGGTGAGGGAGCTCTGGCCTGCTGGGGTTTGGCACCTCCAGGCCAGGACTGGGCTCCTCCCACTCCAGTTCACACAGGCTGCCTGAAGCTTCAGCACCAGCTGCCGGCCCTAGCGACCCGGGCCAGTGGCCAAGGGCTCAGTGCCCTGCGAGCAGGCCCACGCGATCCCTCTGCTGGGGGGTTGGCACCCAGGGGATTCAGGCTTACAGGCTGGAGCCAAGCGGGGCAGCGCCAGGCCTTGAAGTGGGAGCCAGGGCTAGTGGGCTTGGATCAGAGCTGCAGGGCTGGGAACCCCCAAATAGGCAGGCTGGGGGGCAGGCAGCGTCAGCCAAAGGCCCCTGAGCCACCTGGTGCCACTGGGCCATGAAGCTGCAGTGCCCAGGCCCAGTTCAGCCTAGAGCCACAGGTGAGCCTTGAGCGAAGCACAGAGCCCCATGCCAGCCCCGGCCTGGAGGAGTCAGAGCTGGGAACAAATAGCCCCTCACCCGCGCACACTCCACCAGTCCTCAGCTGCAGCCGGTGTCCGGGAAACTTTCTGCCCCGGTCGCCAGGGTGACAGGAATAGCATCTTGGCACCGAGGGCGGCCAGCGTGCCAAGAGTAGCCTTAGGGGGCACGGTGCCTTCCTCGGCAGCCGCTGCACGTGGTGGGCAGCATGGTGGGGAGCAGGGGTGGGAGTCGCCCTGGAGGGAGATCCCTGCCCCACACCCCAGGGGCTGATGATGCAGGAGTCCTGAAAAGGGTTAGTGGGGAGGCAGCTCAGGCACACACCTGCCTCTGGAGGCCAGGACTCGTCTGCCTCAGGCCACAAGTGACACAAGCTTCATGGTCTCACCAAGGGCTGCGGGTCGGGAGTGAGGGGCACCGGCAGAGCTGGGTGGGGGGAGCCCAGGGCTGGGAGCTCAGGGGGCTGCGGGTCAGGAGTGAGGGGCACCGGCAGAGCTGGGGAAGGGGGGAGCCCAGGGCTGGGAGCACAAGGGGCTGCGGGTCGGGAGTGAGGGGCACCGGCAGAGCTGGGTGGGGGGAGCCCAGGGCTGGGAGCGCAGGGGGCTGCGGGTCGGGAGTGAGGGGCACCGGCAGAGCTGGGGAAGGGGGGAGCCCAGGGCTGGGAGCACAAGGGGCTGCGGGTCAGGAGTGAGGGGCACCAGCAGAGCTGGGTGGGGGGAGCCCAGGGCTGGGAGCGCAGGGGGCTGCGGGTCGGGAGTGAGGGGCACCGGCAGAGCTGGGTGGGGGGAGCCCAGGGCTGGGAGCACAAGGGGCTGCGGGTCGGGAGTGAGGGGCACCGGCAGAGCTGGGTGGGGGGAGTCCAGGGCTGGGAGCGCAGGGGGCTGCGGGTCAGGAGTGAGGGGCACTGGCAGAGCTGGGTGGGGGGAGCCCAGGGCTGGGAGCGCAGGGGGCTGCAGGTCGGGAGTGAGGGGCACCGGCAGAGCTGGGGAAGGGGGGAGCCCAGGGCTGGGAGCGCAGGGGGCTGCAGGTCGGGAGTGAGGGGCACCGGCAGAGCTGGGGAAGGGGGGAGCCCAGGGCTGGGGGCGCAGGGGCTGCGGGTCAGGAGTGAGGGGCACCGGCAGAGCTGGGGAAGGGGGGAGCCCAGGGCTGGGAGCGCAGGGGGCTGCGGGTCGGGAGTGAGGGGCACCGGCAGAGCTGGGTGGGGGGGAGCCCAGGGCTGGGAGCGCAGGGGGCTGCGGGTCGGGAGTGAGGGGCACCGGCAGAGCTGGGGAAGGGGGGAGCCCAGGGCTGGGAGCGCAGGGGGCTGCGGGTCGGGAGTGAGGGGCACCGGCAGAGCTGGGTGGGGGGGAGCCCAGGGCTGGGAGCGCAGGGGGCTGCGGGTCGGGAGTGAGGGGCACCGGCAGAGCTAAACTTGCCTATATCTGCCATGCTTGGCCTGGCTCCCTCCTCTCCCAGATTGTCACCTCTCTGCCCACCCGCACCCCCACCTTTGCTCTGTGTCGGTCCCTGGTGCAGGGCTTGGGGGCTGCCCGCTGGCTGAGGGCCCCTGAGAGCTGTGGGTTGGTGGGGCCTGGCACAGCTCTGGGTACCGGTGTCCCACAATGATCACTGCAGCCGCCGCTCGCCAGGCCCCGGGGGCGCTGCAGAGTCCTAGGGCTCAGTGGCTGCAGAGGCTGGGCTCAGCCCCTGCCCGGGCCAGGGATGAGCACAGTGCCCGTCCGTCCTGCCTTTCCCCGAATACTGTGTGCTGCCCCTGAGGCTCGGAGACCTGCACCTGGACCTGGCATGGGGCCACACACCTGGCACCCCTGCCTGAGCCCAGCACCCAGCAGGGCCCTTCTTGGGTTGGGGGGGCAAGTGGAAGACACCCCCCCCGCATCTGCTGCAGTGCCCTGAGGATCCCCTTTGTCTCCCTCCCACCCTCCAGCCCCCGCATGGTGCCAGCCCCATCGTGGCCTCTCCACACTCTTCCTCAGATCAGCCAGAGGGAGGCGCTGCAGAGCGTAACTGGCCATGGCTCTGCCCCAGCAAGGCCAGGGGACTGGAAGGCAGAGAGCCGTGCTGTGGCTTTAAGAGCTGACAGGGAGGGGAAGGGGAAGGGGGCAGAGAGAGGAAAGTACTTTTATGGGCTGCTCCCAGGAGAGTGGGTTTAATAGGGGGCTTGTGCTCAGCAAATTGCTGGGAGGGGTTTGTTAGCAAAGCACCGCAAGGCCCCCCGGCCCCTGTCACTTTGGTTTATGGGAGCCCCTTGTGGGCGCGGGGGGCGGTGCGGAGACATTCCTGGCCCCCGGTTGGTGTCATGACCCCTATCTGTTAGTGGAGGCCTCGGTTCACAGCAAATGGCCCAGCGCTGCAGCTGGGTGCTATTAAACCTGACCGGTGCGTGTGCGGGGGGGGCACCGGGCGAGGACGGGGGAGAAATTCCCCGCTAAATTCAACCCAGATGTTTCCCCAAAAGGGAGGGTCAGAGCCAGCAGCACTTTCGGGGGATGGGTGTGCACAGGGTGTTGCATGTGTGCCAGAGAAAAAGTTGGGGGGCATCACCCCATCCTACCTAGCTCCCCCCATTCCCATCCCCAAACCAGCTCCCCCTATTCCTGCCCAGCAGCCAGCTCCCAACCCCCCTCTGACAGCGCCCACGGCACCTGGCCCCACTCTGACAGCCCCCACGGCAGGGGGCTCCCAACCCCCCTCTGACAGCGCCCACGGCACCTGGCCCCACTCTGACAGCCCCCACGGCAGGGGGCTCCCAACCCCCCTCTGACAGCGCCCACGGCACCTGGCCCCACTCTGACAGCCCCCACAGCAGGGGAATCCCGGACCCCTCTGACAGCGCCCACGGCACCTGGCCCCACTCTGACAGCCCCCACGGCAGGGGAATCCCGGACCCCTCTGACAGCGCCCACGGCACCTGGCCCCACTCTGACAGCCCCCACGGCAGGGGGCTCCCAACCCCCCTCTGACAGCGCCCACGGCACCTGGCCCCACTCTGACAGCGTCCACGGCAGGGGAATCCCGGACCCCTCTGACAGCGCCCACGGCACCTGGCCCCACTCTGACAGCGTCCACGGCAGGGGGTTCCCAACCCCCCTCTGACAGCGCCCACGGCACCTGGCCCCACTCTGACAGCGTCCACGGCAGGGGGTTCCCAACCCCCCTCTGACAGCGCCCACGGCACCTGGCCCCACTCTGACAGCGTCCACGGCAGAGGGCTCCCAACCCCCCTCTGACAGCGCCCAAGGCACCTGGCCCCACTCTGACAGCCCCCATGGCAGGGGAATCCCGGACCCCTCTGACAGCGCCCACGGCACCTGGCCCCACTCTGACAGCGTCCACGGCAGGGGGCTCCCAACCCCCCTCTGACAGCGCCCACGGCACCTGACCCCACTCTGACAGCCCCCATGGCAGGGGGCTCCCAACCCCCCTCTGACAGCGCCCAAGGCACCTGGCCCCACTCTGACAGCCCCCATGGCAGGGGGCTCCCAACCCCCCTCTGACAGCGCCCACGGCACCTGGCCCCACTCTGACAGCGTCCACGGCAGGGGAATCCCGGACCCCTCTGACAGCGCCCACGGCACCTGGCCCCACTCTGACAGCCCCCACGGCAGGGGAATCCCGGACCCCTCTGACAGCGCCCACGCACCTGGCCCCACTCTGACAGTGTCCATGGCAGGGGGCTCCCAACCCCCCTCTGACAGCGCCCACGGCACCTGGCCCCACTCTGACAGCGTCCACGGCAGGGGAATCCCGGACCCCTCTGACAGCGCCCACGGCACCTGGCCCCACTCTGACAGCCCCCACGGCAGGGGAATCCCGGACCCCTCTGACAGCGCCCACGCACCTGGCCCCACTCTGACAGTGTCCATGGCAGGGGGCTCCCAACCCTCCTCTGACAGCGCCCACGGCACCTGGCCCCACTCTGACAGTGTCCATGGCAGGGGAATCCCGGCCCCCCTCTGACAGTGTCCACGGCAGGGGGTTCCCGGCCCCCCTCTGACAGCGTCCACGGCAGAGGGCTCCCAACCCCCCTCTGACAGCGCCCAAGGCACCTGGCCCCACTCTGACAGCCCCCATGGCAGGGGAATCCCGGACCCCTCTGACAGCGCCCACGGCACCTGGCCCCACTCTGACAGCGTCCACGGCAGGGGGCTCCCAACCCCCCTCTGACAGCGCCCACGGCACCTGACCCCACTCTGACAGCCCCCATGGCAGGGGGCTCCCAACCCCCCTCTGACAGCGCCCAAGGCACCTGGCCCCACTCTGACAGCCCCCATGGCAGGGGGCTCCCAACCCCCCTCTGACAGCGCCCACGGCACCTGGCCCCACTCTGACAGCGTCCACGGCAGGGGAATCCCGGACCCCTCTGACAGCGCCCACGGCACCTGGCCCCACTCTGACAGCCCCCACGGCAGGGGAATCCCGGACCCCTCTGACAGCGCCCACGCACCTGGCCCCACTCTGACAGTGTCCATGGCAGGGGGCTCCCAACCCTCCTCTGACAGCGCCCACGGCACCTGGCCCCACTCTGACAGTGTCCATGGCAGGGGAATCCCGGCCCCCCTCTGACAGTGTCCACGGCAGGGGGTTCCCGGCCCCCCTCTGACAGTGTCCACGGCAGGGGGTTCCCGGCCCCCCTCTGACAGTGTCCATGGCAGGGGGTTCCCGGCCCCCCTCTGACAGTGTCCACGGCAGGGGAATCCTGCCCCCCCCCTCACAGCCCCCATGGCAGGGGGTTCCCGGCCCCCCTCTGACAGTGCCCACAGGAGGCTGGTGTTGGCAATTCAGCTAGGGCCATGCTGCCCTCTGCAGCTCTGTTCCCCCCTCTGAGCCAACAAAGCAGGGCGCTGCTCAGCAGAAGTCACCTCACAGCCCCATGTCACAGAAGGGGCACAGAGACAAGGCATGACTTGCCCTAAGGTCACATGACAAGTCAGCATCAGAACTAGGAGTAGAACTCAGGAGTCCGGGCTCCCGGTCCCCCCACCATCGCCCTTTTCTCTGGGCTCTGGCTGAGCACAGTCATCATTATATTTCCCAGCTCCAAGGGGAAAGACGAGGTTCTGTTAGAAATGGCTTGGCAGTCCTGGGCCTGCATGTGACCCTGGAGCAGAGCCAGGACTGGGGCTCGGGAGTTTTTTGGTGCCCTCCTAACCCCCAAGAATGTCCTGAGTGCCCCAGCTGAGGGCTGCCAAGGAGAGAACAAACAGAGCCAGCTAGCAGATGGGATTCTTTGCACAGGGCTCTTGCAGGGAGGCACAGAGCTGGTCTCCTTGGGAGAACCTGGCCGTCCCCCTGAGCGGTGCGCAATCAGGGGCAGGACCTGAGTTTTACATCTCATGCAGCACCGCATCGGGTCCTCAATTCCTCCTACCGCAGAGGGCAGCATGTCCCTAGTTTGGGGGGCTCCCATCCCAGCGCAGACCCAGCCTCAACACTGCTCAAGCTGGCAGGGCAGAAGCTCCCACACAGTCCTGGGGACGCAAAACCTCCATGGCATGGGGAGGGGCCTGCTTTTCCCCCGGGCTCATTGTTCTGCTCTGCTTGCAGCTAAGTGCTGCAGAATTGCCGAGTTCCTGGGATTTGGAGGCCCAGACGTGTGTTTGCTGCTCCCCACTCTGTCTGCTGTGCCAGTTCGGCTTGGATAAATGTTTCCCTTGGCAGATGCCAGCCTGTTCCTGGCAGCATTCCCCATCCCCCCTTCCCCGCCAATCTCCAGGGAAGGTGCACACTTGCCCTTGGTCACAAACAAGTTATGGGAGACGTGGTGAGCGCAGACGCCCTGGCTCCCAGCTTTGGGGCAGGGCTGAGTTCAGGGAGTTCACCCAGAGCCAGACATCCTGTCCAGGAGCCTTGCTGGTTCACGTCACCAGTGGTATGAGTTTCTTAGGACTCAGCACCCCTGCTAGTCCCATTGTAAGTGGGCAAACAGCACCCATACAAAGGAGGCAGCATGCTCCCCTGCTGGCACCCCCATTGTCCTTACACAAAGACGACTTGACTGGACCAAATATACCCCTCTCCCGCTCCCAGCTCCCATGGCCTGCCCCCTGGCCCTTTTCGGGGTCACCCAGGCAGTAGAAACCTGAAAATCAGTATAGGTTTGAAACACACCACCATTCCTGCAGATGCTGCAGAGGTGGAGGAGAGCTCAGCAGGGGGCGCTCTCCCCTGGCAATCAGAGCTGACCCCGATGCCCCAGTGTGGCGCTAGGGGGCACTGTTCTGCAGGCAGCAAGGGGGGGGTCAGCAGGGGGCGCTCTCCCCTGGCAGGCAGAGCTGGCCCCATTGCCCCAGCACAGCACTAGGGGGCACTGTGCCGCTGGTGGTGATATCTGGCAAGTGAGGCTCCGGGGAGAGGCCATGATTTTCGCAGGGCTCAGGGTGTTAATCTTGGCCTGGCACTTTCATCCTGCTGCCCCTCTAATTTTTCCTGGAGTTGCCGCTGGATGCAGGCTCTTCCCTCACCATCCTAACTCCTTGTGTAGCTTTGCTGGAGCGGTTACACAGCTGGCATGTTCCACCCCAGAGGTGGCAGCATTGCAGGGCCAGGTGGGATGATCCAAGCCTTCTCAGGTGGAGGAAGCTAGATCAGGGCAGGGGATTATTAGATTTTGGTGGAGGTGTTCTGGTAACAAAGAGGAGGGACTGCAAAATATGATCCTCAACACAAAGCTGGGGATAGAAACACAGAGTCCTGGGATCCCCAAATCGCCCCCCAAATTCACCCTGGATTGTCTGCTTTGAACCAGCCACATTCTGCCCCCCCACGCTATTGATCAGTGCCCAGCCTCACCCAGGCCTGGATTCACCCTAAACTCTGCCCACGTTTGAGGCCTCAGCCCCATAGTGCCGGGCTCCTGGGTTCCACACCCTGAGGACTCAGTGCTTAGTGTTGGAAACTGGAATCCAGGGATGACGCAGTGAGTCCTTGGTTTGGGGGTTTGTCCAGTTCTGTGGGGGAATTGCTCCCTTTGGGGTGCAGCTGAACTCCCCGAGATCAGACACGCAGGAAATGCTGGCTCCGGTTGTTCCTGACAGAGAGGCCGTCAGTTCCCTGGCTGTGCACTGTGAGGGTTGAGGGGGCTCAGGATTCCTGCTCCCCCCGAGCAGGGTTTGCTCAGGGGCTGCTTTTCTGACATAGGTGGAAAGCGGATCAGTGACAGGCAGCTTGGAAGCAATGCACCGTGGGCTGGTCCTGGCAAGGTTCCACCCTCCCGGCTCAGCACATGTGCCTCAATCCTGACCCATAGCCCCGCCCTGCTATGTCAGTCTGGGGAGCCATCCCCCGCTACCCACAGCTCTTCAGTGCCTCGGGAACTCCCCCCCCCCCGCCCACTATTCCAGCATTGGAACCCCCCGGCTCAGCCACTGCCCCTCAGTCCCGACCTGCAGCACCACGTTGATCCCTGCCTATGTAATATCCGCAGGGGGGTCACTAACACCTCACGGCATTGGGGTCAGAGGCCAGATGCAAGCCCTTAGTGCAGATACAGGGAAAATGACCTAATGACCTGTTACCCGGCCTTCACCTCCCAACGCTCTAGGAGGAGTTCCCAGTCAGCCCTTCGCTGGCGAGGCCCTGGCTGTGGCTCCTGGGGGCCGGGTAGTGGGTGTCCAGAGCCGGGAGGCAGCTCCACTCATATGTGCTTCCCCCCTCCCCCCCGCAGCGGACCCGGTGGTGCAGATAGAGGGGAACCCCCACTGCTGCTACTTCAGCTTCAGCCCCAAGATCATGTTCACCAAGGTGGTGAAGGCCCAGCTATGGGTGCACCTGCGGCCCGTGCAGCACGCCTCCACCGCCTACTTGCAGATCCTGCGCCTCAAGCCCGTCACCGAGCAGGGCAGCCGCCACATCCGCATCCGCTCCCTCAAGATCGACCTCCACTCCCGCCTCGGCCACTGGCAGAGCATCGACTTCAAGCACGTGCTGCAGAACTGGTTCAAGCAGCCGCAGAACAACTGGGGCATCGAGATCAACGCCTTCGACCCCAACGGCAACGACCTGGCCGTCACCTCCCTCGGCCCCGGAGCAGAAGGGCTGGTAAGTGAATACGCAGGGGTGGGGACCAGCCCGGCCCCGCACAGGGCTCTGCTGGCCTTGGCAGGGGTGACTGGGAGCTCTCCACTGAGTCAGTGCTGAGCCCAATGTCCCAGTGCAAGGCGGGGGGCTCAGAAGGGGGCGCCACGCCGCAGGGAGCAGAGCGGGGGGCTCAGAAGGGGGCGCCACGCCACAGGGAGCAGGGGGCTCAGAAGGGGGCGCCACGCCGCAGGGAGCGGGGCAGGGGGCTCAGAAGGGGGCGCCACGCCGCAGGGAGCGGGGCAGGGGGCTCAGAAGGGGGCGCCACGCCGCAGGGAGCGGGGCGGGGGGCTCAGAAGGGGGCGCCACGCCGCAGGGAGCGGGGCGGGGGGCTCAGAAGGGGGCGCCACGCTGCAGGGAGCGGGGCGGGGGGGCTCAGAAGGGGGCGCCACGCCGCAGGGGGCGGGGCGGGGGGCTCAGAAGGGGGCACCACGCTGCAGGGGGCGGGGGGCTCAGAAGGGGGCACCACGCCGCAGGGAGCGGGGCGGGGGGCTCAGAAGGGGGCACCACGCCGCAGGGGGCGGGGGGCTCAGAAGGGGGCGCCACGCCGCAGGGAGCGGGGCGGGGGGCTCAGAAGGGGGCGCCACGCCGCAGGGGGCGGGGCGGGGGGCTCAGAAGGGGGCGCCATGCCGCAGGGAGCGGGGGGCTCAGAAGGGGGTGCCACGCCGCAGGGAGCGGGGCGGGGGGCTCAGAAGGGGGCGCCACGCCGCAGGGAGCTCAGAAGGGGGCACCACGCCGCAGGGAGCGGGGCGGGGGGCTCAGAAGGGGGCGCCACGCCGCAGGGAGCGGGGCGGGGGGCTCAGAAGGGGTCACTCTCCTTTCAAAGTCAGTGCTGACCACAGTGCACCCCACCCTTGGGCTCTCCTCAGCACAGATCGTAACACAGCACAAAATTCTGCTCCATTTTCATATAATGGGTGAACTCTGCTTAGGAGAGACCCAGAATACTGGCACCAAGATGGCAATGGGGGCTGCGGGTCGGGAGTGAGGGGCACTGGCAGAGCTGGGGGGCTGAGGTGGGGGGGCCCAGGGCTGGGATAGCAGGGGGCTGCGGGTCGGGAGTGAGGGGCACTGGCAGAGCTGGGGGGCTGAGGTGGGGGGGCCCAGGGCTGGGATAGCAGGGGCTCTGGGTCTGGTTTAGTACTGTGTACCCCAGAATGGCTGAAGCTCGATGGCTCAAGGAAGGCACAGACCCGTTACCCTCTGGGTTCATTATGCTCTCCCCATGAAGGGGGATTTCTGCCGGAGCCCCGGGGAGCCAGGCTGATGCGGAGGGTGTGGTCTAGCCCCTTCTGATTCCCAGCCACCCCAGAGCCTCTTTCCTCGCCATCAAGCTCCCCAGCAGCAGGCCTGGAATGGAGGCCACTGTGCTGCAGGCCCAAGGATGGCTGCTGATGGGGACGCTTCTTCCCGTCAGTTTCACCTGCCAGCCTCAGCCTCTGCCTGTTCCTGGGCAGAAGGGAGAGGGGTTGTCTTCTTCTGCCCAGGCCCACAGCTGCCTTCCCGCGGGAGCTGCATTGTGTCACCTCTCAGACAATCTGTCTGTGCACCCAGTGAGGAGATGGCTGGCTCCTGCCCAAGCCTGTCCTGTCTCTGAGTCCCCGGGCCAGCAGTAGCTGATGGGTCAGACTTTCCTAGTCTTCTAGCTGTCCTGCTGACAAGATTTATGGCTCCCCAGATTCAAATCATGCTGGAGCCCAGTGCAGGACGAGGCTGAACACTGGGGAGGAGGGAGGGACCCACTCAGCCTAGTGACACAGAGCTCAGCCCAGATCACGGCCTGCATTGCCTGGCACCCAGCTACAGGGTGAACCTCTCCCCACACTTCATCAGGGCCGGCAGAGGGCAGATGAGGCTGGATTAGTAGACGAAATCAAGGGATTGGCTAGAGATGGATGGCTGGGTGGACAGGTAGCTAAGGAAGGATGACGGATACAGAAGGGTGGCTAGGTGGACGGAGGCTCGGGCTGGGGTGGACAGGGATGGCTGGGTGGACAGGTAGCTAGGGAAGGATGACAGATACAGAAGGGTGGCTAGGTGGACGGAGGCTCGGGCTGGGGTGGACAGGGATGGCTGGGTGGGCAGGTAGCTAGGGAAGGATGATGGATACAGAAGGGTGGCTAGGTGGACGGAGGTTCGGGCTGGGGTGGACAGGGATGGCTGGGTGGACAGGTAGCTAGGGAAGGATGATGGATACAGAAGGGTGGCTAGGTGGATGGAGGCTCGGGCTGGGGTGGACAGGGATGGCTGGGTGGGCAGGTAGCTAGGGAAGGATGATGGATACAGAAGGGTGGCTAGGTGGACGGAGGCTGGGCTGGGGTGGACAGGGATGGCTGGGTGGGCAGGTAGCTGGGGAAGGATGGGTAGGCAGAGGGATGGGAGGTTACGGCTGGTTGGTTAGGGGAGCTGGTAAGATGGCTCTCTGCAGCATGCTCCCCTCCCCAAAGGCTGGCCCTAGCTGCCCCGGGGACGAGGCTCAGCTATCTGCTCTCCCCCCAGCACCCCTTCATGGAGCTCCGCGTCCTGGAGAACAACAAGCGCTCACGGCGCAACCTGGGGCTGGACTGCGACGAGCACTCCGCCGAGTCCCGGTGCTGCCGGTACCCGCTGACTGTCGACTTCGAGGCCTTCGGCTGGGACTGGATTATTGCCCCCAAGCGGTACAAAGCCAACTACTGCTCAGGCCAGTGCGAGTACATGTTCATGCAGAAGTACCCGCACACCCACCTGGTGCAACAAGCCAACCCCCGGGGCTCGGCCGGGCCCTGCTGCACCCCTACCAAGATGTCCCCCATCAACATGCTTTACTTCAATGACAAACAGCAGATTATCTACGGCAAGATCCCGGGCATGGTGGTCGACAGATGCGGCTGCTCTTAAAACCCAGCTGGTACTCCCCCAGCCCCGCTCCCGTGCTCCCGGCCAACCAGCAAGAGTCATCGTTGCTTCCCCCCTTTTTTTTATACATATAAAAAGAACAAACATTAAAATTCTTTTGTGAATGTCGGGGGAAGGGGGGAGAGACAGAACCCCCCCAAGAAAAACGAACAGAACCCAAACTCTCCCGCGCTTCGCCATGCACTGTGCAATAAGCAAACGTCCCTACCTGGGGAGGGCCAGCTGGGTACCGCTTTTCTCCCAAGGCAAGTCTGCAAAGGCATTATCCCCCGCCCCCTCAACCCACCCTGTCATCGGCATCAGCAACCAGCTGTGGCTCAGTCAGAGAGGTGTCTCTTACCGGGGTTTGGTTCTTGGAGGACTAGCCGATCCCTGGGCGGCCTGGGAGCGAAATGGTTAACGCCGAGACGGCAGGACAGCGACTCTTCAACCGTTTACAAGCCGTGGAAGCTTTCTATGTGTTTAAGTTAAAAACAGAAAATCAAAACAATTGCCTGGAGCTGGAGCTCACAGAAACACACAGGATATTTTGTACGGCGCGAGAGACGAACTGAAGAACAAAGCGGCCTGGTAAAAAGGAAAGATACCCTGGATCACTGGCCTTTTCTTTCCAGCAGTTTTGTTTTCGGGGGGGGGGGGGAGGACGGGAGGGGGAATTTCAGCTGCCTGCCCTTTGAGAGAGAGAATTCCCCTGGCAGGTCTCCAAAGAAAGGATCGCTTGGCTCCCCGGACCCAGCCAGCGTGTGCTGCGGAGAGCTAGGAGGGGCCGGGCCGGGGGCTGCATTGCTAATGTTGGAAAGTCTGATCCTGCTGGCCCAGCACAGGTTAAACTCCCTGATCTGAGCCCACCGCCCTGGCCCAGAGCAGGTGCCGTGAGCCCAGATTATGGTCAGGCTCTCTGATCTCATTGTTCCTTGTCAATCTGCTCCAGTCCATTCACCCCAATCCCATCACCCCTCAACACCCCAACCCCTGACACCCCCTGTGCATCCCAACCCCCCATTACTCCTGCATACCCCAAGCCCCCCATCCCATCATCCATAATGCACCCCTTGTGCACCCTGAATGCGCCCATCCTGGCATCCCAGCACACCTTGAACTCCCCACCACCCCACCTCAGCCAAATCTTTCCATCCTGGCACCCTGGCACACCCCTCCCGCCATCCCCTGTGCACCCCAGCACACCCCTCCCGCCATCCCCTGCGCACCCCAACTCCCTGATCCCATTGCACTGCTAGAGATGGGCTGGTAGGCACGACAGGCTCCAGCTCCTGTCTGGGCCCAGCTTTGATCCTAATACGGAGGGCACGGGGGGGGGGGGAGCAGTGTCCCTGGGAGTTTTTGCCTGCGAGAGGACTGCAGGAGCAGGTGACGGAGTCCAGCAAGTCCCCTGCAGCCCCACTCCCACAGGGTGCTTGCGCTAGAAAGCTGGCCGCACAGAGGCCCAGCCTGGGAGGAGACGGCTTCCCACGGTAACTTATTTATTTATTAATTATTCTCCTTGTGAGAACTCACAATTTGCCTGGCTACTGCACTAGAAAAACGTGTGGCCTCCCACCTCACCTAGACAGAGCCGTGTGAATGGCTGTGGTTTTTAATGCACTTACATAAACCCTTTTCTTGCTGTCTTCGGAATCACCAAATAACCCCCTGCCCCATGCTAGGTCTGAGATTCCGGCCTAGACCCCTCAGCCCACCTGTAATGGGGCTTCCCAGACTGCCTGGATTAGCAACAGACTGAGACCCCACTAACATAGGCAGAGGAAAGCCAGATGATCTGTCCCAAGCAGGTGCGTGAGGGATGGGAATCCTGGCTCCTGGAGGCTCCATTTGCATTCCCAGCTGGGTGGAGGCCAGACCAGGAGCAGTCTCTCTGACTGTGGAAGAGTCTCTCAAGGGGCAGTTGTGGAAACACCGTTCCCTAGGCTGTGTAGACAAAGCATTAGGAATGGACTGGAGGGAACCATCCGGCCCTGGCCGTATGGGCTGTGGACCAGGTGGGATCCAACTGAGCTGGTTGGATGGACTAGGCAGGATCTCTCAGGGCTTTTCCATCACTGAGCTCTGTGAAGGGAGTCACAGAGATGAACATGGCTCCATGGGCTTCCATGATGAAGCCCAAGGGGCTGTGGTGCATAAGCTCTTATCCCTGCTGTCCCAGCGCTCTGGCAAGAGAGGTCACTGGGCTGCTGCAGCTGGACTACAATTCCTGCCATTTGCTGGGTTCAGTCCAGGCCCCAGCCTTTGTGGTGGTCTCGGTCCCAAGAAGCCACAGGAGCCAGGCAGGCAGCAGTGCTCAGTGTAGGCGGCTCAGTGCTCTGGACCGAGGGTGTGCTAGGAGGAAATGAGCCCGGTTGTCCCATCACTGTGTGGATCCCCACCTGGCTCCTGGCACAGGGGCGGTTATGGAGAGATTCTCTGTGCTAGCTGGCTCAGGCAATCAGGCTACCAATGATTTGCCTCTTGGCTGCTGCTTTGCATTCCGCCCACGGACCAGACATGGTTCCCCCCTGACTGGAGACCTCTGTGTGAAGTGAGGGAGTCCTAGTGGAAAAACCATCATTGCAATCGGGATTCACCAGCCTATGTGTTGGCAGCCTCACCAGAGAGATCATGGAGACGGAGCATCTCTGCTCCCCTGTCTGTGGGTTCAGCCAGCTTGGCGCTTCCATGGGCATTACCTTCTTGGTCGAAAAGTGGATCACTGTTCAGGAAAACAGGAAGCTTCCTGCCGCTGACCTGAGCAGAGGCCTGGGGTTTGTTACTGGTATGCGGCAGGATGGACGCATATGGGTCGAGTTTATCTCTAAAGGAGGAAAACTTGGCCAGAAACCCTGGCTGTGGAGAATTTTGCTGATGCAGCACATTTGCTTCCCACTCTGCCCTCGCTGTTTGGATTATTACTAAGAACATTTGCACAAAAACAGGATCCTTGTTTCTCAAGAGTTCATTGGCTCCTGCTGCTTGGGGCTGCCCCCCACCCCCGCCCGTGCCATCGGGAAGATGCAAACAGAATCCGTGGGTCGCCATCTCCGAGCTGTCATGGGGCAGTGTCCCCGGCGCCAGGCCGGCGGACCGCGGGGGAGTTGGATGATGACGTCAAACCAAGTCCCTGATGCCTCGTGGTCATTAAAACCCCTGTAGCATAACACTTCCCACGCTGGGTCAGCAGAGACCTGGCTCCTCAGCCTGCTGCCGGCTACGAAACTGTGTGAAGCTAAAAATACCTCAGCCCTTTCGCCCCGTTCCTTTGCCATGGAAGCATCAGCTGTAGTGGACGCAGGGCAAGGCCGGGCCTGCGACTGGGGAGGGAGCTGTCGGTGAGACGCTCCCTGTGCGAGTGGGGCCCACTGGAAGGAAAAGGCCGGAGAGTCCCCGCCCCTAGCACTTATCTTAAGAGTCGGGCTGTTAAATCTGGCGTCCTGGCCAAATTCCAATGGGGGCCTCTCTAAGCTCCCCTCAGGGGTCAGCTGGAGCCAATGCCTCCTTGCTTTCCTCTCCCGAGATACCGTGTGCAGTTACTAGGGCAGAAAGGCTGCCAGGTATACCCGCCTTTCCCCCGTGGCTGGGGCCTCCCTGGTTCTATGTATACACCCTACAAAGCACTTAGGGGTGGGTCGGGATCAAAGAGGTTCTGGGAATAGATCCCTCTGATCCTGCTATCTGCCACTGCTAGAGAGATCCGTTCTGCTCCGGCTGCGCTACTGACTCTGGGGGAGCAGGAGGGGCCCACAATATTTAGCACTTGTCTCAAGCTTTTTGTCCGTGGATCTCAAAGCGCTTTACAAAGGGGATGGCCCCCACTCGACAGAAGGAGAACTGAGGCGCAGAGAGAGGACGTCACCGTCCCAGCGTCGCACAAAGAGCCAATGGCAGAGCCAGGCACAGACCACAGATCTCACGGCTCCCAGGCCAGGGCCTTAGCCCCTGGCCTGCTGCCTCGCTCCTTAGCACTTACAGACTGTAGCGCTTTACATTTTCAAAGCACTGTTCATAGACCAACTAACTTACTCAGCCCCTGATCTGGTTCTAGCCTGGCTGCTAACCTAGGCTAAAGATGGGCAATGAAAGGGAACAGGCTGAGCTCCTGCTAGAGAAAGGAAGGGAACACTGACCCTTTGCCACTTTGAGGTACCTCCTGCCTTCCATCCGCCTGACTCTCATCCTCCTTGCCCATTAGCCCCCCACTGCCGGAGCAGGCTGGGCTTTTCTAGCACACACCAGCCAACTCAGGTCTGCAGTCTGCGCTCTTGGCAGGACAAGAAAGTGTTTTCCGTTCACTGCCAAGGGAGGCCTGGGCAGAGCAGGGTTGGAAAGGAGATCAGCATATTGTCTGGTTTCAAGGAGAGGTCACTAAAGCAACAGGATGCCATGAACTCTGAGGACCCAGAGATCCTGTTTTCATGCTGAAGCCCCGAGTGACAGAGAGCCCTGGATCTGAGGCTCGTTAGAAGAAGAACCTCTCCCTCCAATGTGGCAGTGATCCGAAGTGGCACCATCTACCTTGGCATCCCTGCCCCCTTTCTTTACTGTGACAACCACACAGGCCCAGCCCAGATGCGAAGGAGTGAGAAGGATTCACAGCCTGTCTTGCACATCACTGCAGCCACAACCGCCAGCTTCCGACCATGGAGCAGAGAGCCAGGAAGGACTGAGTGGGGCAACAAGATCATAGGGTCAGTGAGCGGTCGGGGAGCCCCACAGTGGCACTTGGCTGGCTGCATTGCTGGTTCTCATGAAGAGGCAGCACTGGAATCTACACCTGCAAAGAACTTTCTGAGCCCCAGAGACAGCAGCCAACCGAACTAGGAGCCAACTGGCCAGTTCTCATGCTCCCTACAGCCCACTGCTGCTTTATTCTGCCTGGGAATCATTTCCCCATCTGGCATCTGAAGCAGGGACAAGGAAACAGCCCCTGCTCCGCTGTCAAATCTGCTGCTGGGGACCTTCTATTCTCTTCACAGCCTTAGCATGATGCTTCCCAGTCCAGGCATGGAGGGCAGCCCCAGTTTGGAGGTCTAAGAACACACCTCTTCCTCTTCCTAACACAGAGCTACACTGTGCCCCTCTGGCTGGTGCCACTCCGGAACAGCAGGGCTTGAGCAAAAAGGAACGGGAGCAGCTTTGTACCTAACCCTCCCAGTGCTGCCTCAGTTGGAAGGACTCGAGATATTACTCCACCAGTGAGCCCATAGTAAGGTATTCAGAATAGAAAGGTCTGGACTGCATGGGTCTAGCAGTTAGACCAGGTGACTGGGAGTCAAGGCACCTGGAATTCCTTCCTCCTGTTGTCCTTTTGGGGAGCTGCTTCCTCAGCTGTGCCTCAGTTTCCCCCTGTGAATGGGGCTCAACCCTGCCTCGCAGCCTGCGGGGAAATAGAGGTGTAGAAAGGGGAAGTGGCTGGCCCACTGTCACACAGGGAGTCAGTGACAGAGCCAGGAATCGCCGGCTCTGTGCTTCTCCCACAAGACCCTGTTCTAGGAACACACAAGGGCCATGAAGGTGGCATTTCAGGAGTGGTCATGGTCAAGGAAACAGCTCTAACAGTAACCTGGCAGGTCCCCAGTTTTATTCCCTCGCAACAATCTGGGCTCCTGTTTGCTTGTCTCATACGGGGAAGGTTCCTTTTCTAGCCGCCACCACCCAGGCTCTGAACATAGCAGGGCTCCAGCTGCTTCCAGCGGCCATCTGGACTCGGTGGGTTATCCCACTGCTGCGGCTCCCCTCACTCTCCTGGAGCTGGGCTGGCTCACCCAGGGACAACATTCAGCATTCTAGGAGGCAAACTGCTCCTTGCCACCATGCCTGGGGAGCACTGCTTCCCAAGCCCAGCTGATCCGTTCAATACCTTTGCCCAGAACCTCTCTCGAAAGCTGCACAGATCAGCCTGGGATTGGACGATCGTTACATACTTGAATCCCCTCCAGTTTTAAGATGGGGACGTTCTTAGGTGACCTGAGCTATGGAACCGGGCCACATCCTTGCCATATTATGCCCGTTTGCCACAGGGGAGCAGAAGGAGGTAGCATGAATGGCGAGGCTATTTCTGACTAAGTACTGTTTCCTGTTGGTGGCCTCACTCAGACACGGAGGGGAAAAATGTTATCCCAGAGATCAGAGATGGAAAAGACCAGTTAGATCCCTGGGGGAAGGATTGTTCCCCTCAGGACATTTCTAATGCTTCACCAAGGCTGTTTTGAAAGGTTCTGAGCAATGGGCTATCCCAGCATAGCTCAGTTGTGTCTTGCTCACAGCAGCCAAGGGAGCTCTCAAGCAAGCTTCTAACTAAAGCTGTGATCAGTCCTTCATGCTAACTACAGGCTCAGGAGGTGGGCTGGGAGAGAGAGAATATGACCAGGAGCTTATTTGTGGCTACAGTAGCTGACAAGCTGCCTAGATCGTCCCCATGAGAGATGAAGCCTAAAGAATCCTACACATCAGAGATGAAAAACAACCCTTAGGTCCCATCTATTCTGCCTCCTTCATTCCTTACAGCATATTTCCTAGTGCTTTCACCAGGCTGGTTTAAGTTCTCCCAGTCAATGGGAGACCCACCAGTGAGATGGTGGTGTTTGAATTAGGGAAGTTAGAAATGAGAATGGTGTAGTAGACCCTGCAGTCCATCTCACTGCAAATACACAACCCCTTCCTGGATACACACATCTGCCAGGCAGGCCCCTTCTCTCCCTCTTAAACATGGAAGCTCTCACTGGCTGTTGGCTGGGGCATGGAGAAATTTGGGGAAATTTTTCCAGCCAGATGACACCAGAGATGAAAAGACCTAACTCTGGCAATGGGGGACGTCGCCCATGGCTGTTCTGTGCATTGTCTGGGGGAATCTGACTGGCCGAGGGCAGGCAGGGGTTGTTTCATGTGTGTTTGTACAGATCAGCCCTACAAGTATTTTATTATTATTTACTTTGTGTGTGTTACTGGGCGTAATGTCTTAGCTTGGGTTTGTTTTTTTCATTGGGTATCTGAAGATGAAGAGTTTATGAGGATGGCGGCTCAGGAAAGAAGCCATTGGTTGGGGTGGGGTTTTTTATTTTATTTTAATCACATGACCAAAAGGCCATTCATTGGTTGGGGTGTTTTTTCATTGTTGTTGTTGTTGTTGTTGTTTTAATCACATGACCAAACACAGCACTTGAACATCAAAAATAAATAAATAAATAAAAATATTTTAAAAAGTAATAATAATAATAAAAAAAAAATCAAAGAGTTCAGAGCTTTCCGCTCCAGTCCTGCACCTGCGACTCACTCGCCCCGGGCCTGAGCCCGCGATTCCGATGGGGCTCCACCCTTACAGACGGTGCAGCGAGACGCACATGTGCTCCCATCAAGAGGGACTCTTCTGGCAGGGATCGGCATTGGGTTTTCAGGCACTGGCCGCTGCACCCTGCAGTAACTTTCATTCCCAATAAGGGGCTAGATTTGTTTCATCAGCTGATTTCCAGGTCCAGAGGCCACCACGGCAGGTGCCCATCAGCAGGCTTCCTGCAAGAATCCATGGAACGTTTATTGACTTGGTTGATGTATCCACCCATCCCCACTGGATAGTCTCATCCAGCTGCACTGCTCCCTCTCACCGAAGCAAAAACTCAATCCATCCAGGAGGTGACAAGCAGCACGAGCTGTGGGGATGCTCTGGAGGCTCAGAGGTGGTGGCACCAGGAGACTTGATTCTTCCCAAATTGCAGGAGCGAGGCAAAGCGTCTGACTCAAGTACGCTGAATGTTCACTGTAAAAATTTCTGTATTGAAAGACTTGGGCTGAGGTACCATTTGCACTATGGAAGGTTAAAGAAAATTTAAGAGACTAGTATGGGGTTTCCCTTTGTGACACACCAAGGGCTCGACAGGAGATGCTTTTATGTCTATGCTTTCTCTTCTTGTAATTGCTGTGCGTGAGGATTAGTGCGTATGCGTCTTGATGTTTTTTCCTTGCTGCCAGAGGAGATGGTTCCCTCTGCCCTGCTCTGTGTCTGTGCAATCCCAGTGGTCAGAGGCTAAGCACACGTGCCAGGATACTCAAATGAATCCAGATGGCAGCGTGTAACTCCTGCACTGCTAACATCACTGAGCTCAACTTGCAACGTGTGAAATTCCCCTGCTCTTGCATCTTCTACAGATCTTCTCTGACAAACTGGGACAATTCTGGGTTACCCAGCATACAATCCAGCCCTGCATTCCCTGCAATCCCCAGGTATCACTTGGGGCCAGTTAGAGGACTCTGCCCATGTGATAAGTGGCTCAGGAGCACGAGAAGAAACTGGGTCGTGCACTGGTGTCTCGCTGGAGAATAACCTGTGTTCCAGCCCATAAGAGAGGGTCCCAGCTGCCCACTGCTTATGAAGAACTCCAGAAAGGGCAGGGAAGTAGTTGCCATGTGTTAAGGAGCAACCTTGATTGTTGAAATACTTTTACGATGTCAGCATGGGAAGGGAGTTGGGTCTAGTGGTTAGAGCTGGGAATCAGCATTCCTGACCTTGAGCAAAGGTTTGTGTTCTTCCTCAGTAGAACAAAGATAATACCTACCTCATAAGGGTCTTGTGAGGCTTCATTACTGCGTGAGGCATTTTGAAATCCACAGGCAGCAGGCATGCTACAGCCGCATACAGCGCTGAGAACATGCATGTGGGGTGACGGGTTTTTTTGTAAAACACATTTAAAAGGAAATGCCACCACTCCCCTTACCTCCCGGATGTCCAAGAGAAATTAGTCTTAAACCAGAGACCCCCCTGCTCCAAGCAGCCACCGCCTCAACGGCTGTTCAGTTGGCTTTGAAGTTTAAAAAGCTTTAGTGTGTTTCACTTCTCCACCAGACAGACAGAAAAACTACCCCGCTGAGCGTCCCTTAGCTGAAGGCAACACTGGAAGTACTCTCCAAGATGAATCCAATGCTGGAAGTGGATTTAACAGCCTCTAGGAAATCCCAATATGGTTTCTTATATATCATGTGGTCCATGTTAAAATGTCCCTCTAGGAAACAAATTCCTCAACCCCCGCATCACAGCTCACAAAGTTCCTAGCAAACATTCCTGTTTAAAATTCTCACCAACGGGGGCAAATTTCACACGGACGCAATCAACTAAAGAACAACAGCAAAAAACTCTGGTACATGAAAAAGTAAGAAATAAAATATCGGAGGAAGCTCACATTTATGATGAGATGGGGCAGAACAGGAGGTTATTTACAGCTTCTCTTTCATAAATCATTCTAGAAAAAGCTACAGGAAAGGGAAAAAAAAGTAAATGACTGTTATTTCTCTTCCAGGTTGTATAAACTAAGCTTTAGTCATCTGTATATATTATAACCGTTGCTTCTGTCCCAATTTCTTTCTTTCTTTTTTTTTTTAGACATTTTTTGTACAATAAAAATTATATAGCCAAACAAAAAAAAAAAAAAAGGAAAAAAAAAAAGGAAAAAGGAAAAAAAAATCTGCTGGCAAATGCATTTTCCTTTGGTGACTTTTCTATGATTGTCTTTATTATGACAGCGCCTAATGCAAGGAATAGACCTCAGGAGTTCTGCTCTCCAGATTGCAAGTGGTTGATTTTAGAACCTCTCCAAGTAGAGCTAAATTTATTTCCCATTTGGTTTATGGGATCTCTCTCTCTGCCTATCCATTAACACCGGGGTTCTGGTGCCCACTCTGGGAGGCAAGTTGGGTCTAGTGGATTGGAGGAGGTGGGCAGGGCCTAGGGATCAGGACTCCTGGGTTCTGTTCCTTGTATGACCTTGGGCCAGCTACTTCCCCTTTCTAAGTCCCTATCTGTCTTTACTCTCTGTGGGCGTTGGGGAGTTTAATTCCTATTTGCAACATGCTTTGAGATCTTTGCTTGGGATGCTTGATGGCAAGTTATTCCTGGCTGGCGAAAGCCTGTGAGATTCTTTGGAACGAGATGTTTTATAGACTATATGGGCCAGCACATCATAAATCATTCCTGATTTAGCAAAAAAGGAAACAAGCTCGTAAATCTCCTGGGGCCAAGGCAAGGGCATCCAGCATCAGCTTGGCCCAAACAGGCACTTCAGCCACGGCCGAGTGACTTGGTCGGTGTGAGCTGATCCCCAGGGCTCTGTGGGGAGCAGCCTACAGGATCGGGCCCTTGGCCTGCACCTCCCTCCATGGTGGGCTCTGGAAAGCTTCTGAGGTTTGCAGCTGAGTCTACACATCCTCAGAGCCTTCCAAACCCACATGGGTTGGCACATCCAATCCCTTCAGCTCCTCCCTGGCCATCTCCTCCCTTGAGAGCTTTTGGCTGGATTCAATGACCCGAGTTTTGACTGGCTCCGAAAAGATGTTTCCTAACGTTTCTCCATTTTCCCCACACTCCCTGATGCGAACCATAAAACCAGTCCACCACACAGGTGGAGGAGCTCCTGGCATAAGAAAATCCAGCCTAAACCCAATGCCCAGAATGATTTTCCGCAGCTGTAGGACATTCTTACTTTCATATGCCAGTCAGACCAAACACAGTCGGCGCTCTCTCTCTCCTTTTTTAAACCCTCTGTAGCGGTTTCTCTTTGTAATTTTAACAATGATGCAAAGACAAACGCACCCAGCTCTGCAGAAAGGCAGCCTGTCAGCAAAGCCACTCCTTCAATTGCAAAAGAAAGGGGCCTCCGTCCCAGCAAGGCAGGGCAGGTGTTGGAGGGCTCACCTGGCACTCAAGAGACAGGGGCTCAGGTTCTTGCTCCTCCACAGCCTTCCTGTGACCTTGGGCAGCCACAAGGAGCAAGTGGGACCAATTTACTCTGAGGTGTGAATATAAACTGCAGCAACCCTCCTGGGTGGACTTGCTGATTTCAATTTAGCTTAAATTCGTTAGGAGCAGGGTTAAACTAGACCAAAATCAGAAGCTCTTACAGTGATCTAGGAGCATCCTTGCAGGGCTCCGCACCCGTTTAAGGCCTTTTCTACACACACAAAATTGTACAGCTTTGACTCTGCTGTTCTTGTTACAGTGGCAACAATGTCCCTAGCGTGGCTGCAGTTATAAAAGTACTTCAGAGCAGGAGGGCTGCTAGCTACACCCGCCTAAGAACCCCCTCTAGCAGCATCCACACTGGTATTAGTATGTGGGCAACAAATCGCCCTCCGACTGACAGGCCAGGAGTTAAACCAGCACGACTTTCCCATGCAGACAAGCCGTTAGTTGCTGCGCCTCAGTGCCCCACCTGTGCAATGGAGATGAGAGCACTGCCTCCCCGCACCGGGGGCTGGGAGGTGCCCAGGCACCAGGTTTATGGGGGCCAGATAAGTACCACAGCCAGATCACACCAGTAATCCTGGACTCAGTTGGCTTTGCCCAGGATTACTCTCAGACCCGTCCAGCAGCATCCAGTCCTGTTCAGGTGCCACCCAGTCCCTCGGGTTGCCCGCAGAGCAGAGCAAGTCCAGGGGATGGACACCAGGCTGGGGTGGAAAAGCAGGGCCACGCGGGATCTGGCTGCGCTGATTCTGCAGGGTGTAAATGGCGCCAGGAGTGGGCTTGGCACGTTGGCCCCCGGGGTAGATTTGCTAGCTCGGCTCCCATCAAACACCGGCTCTCCAATGCAGACAAATGGGCAGGAGGTGGCATGAAGTCAACCATGCCCCCTGCGCACGGTGTGGGTTGTTAAGGGCCTTCCCTTGTACAACTTCCATGCCCCCCTTGCTGATACATCCCACACTTTGGGAAACCTTGTGCGAGGAGCGGAACCTGCACAGCCCCCCCCTCAGCCCCCAGGCTCCAGCCTGTGCCAGCTATGCCTGGTCTGTCATGCAAAAAGCTCCAGTCCTTTCCTTTGGAAGCCCGGGGGGGTGGGGGAGATCAGAGAAACTGAGAGGAGAAAGCTCACATGGCTTGGTCTGGCTGGGAGGTAGCACCCAGCCAGGGCAGAAAGGGATAGAGCAACCCCCCCAGGGGAAGTTAAGGAATCCCCCATGTTCTGAACATGTTGTGATGTTTTGGGGGCTCCTGCTGGCTACTAACACCAGGGGAAAAGCAGCACCCCAAAACTGCAACGCAGAGCCTTTGGCCAACTGGCTCAGCAG
The DNA here is from genome assembly GCF_965140295.1 of Lepidochelys olivacea. NCBI lineage: Eukaryota > Metazoa > Chordata > Testudines > Cheloniidae > Lepidochelys > Lepidochelys olivacea. The sequence continues at coordinate 2,110,429 of NC_140430.1, forward strand.
GGACCATCTGCTGCTCCAGGTGTCCGCCTCCTGAAAACCACCATTCCCTCCTGGGCTGCCTCAGCAGAGGGGCTACAGGCTGAATGAGTCATGAAGCCTGAATGCCCCTCTCTGACCCAACCCCAAAGAAGGAGGCAGGCTGGCAGGAGAGTGCGTGACGCTCACCCTGGCCCCAGGCTACGGCAACCAAAGGGTATCCAGGCCCACAGCTATGCAGCAGGCACCTTGTCTTGACCCCACCTGTTTGGTGGTTCCCTGTCCCGTCTTTTGGCTAAAACTCATGGGCTGCCAGCTGCTCGCTCATGCTCTCCTTAGGGCTGGAAGAAAAAACAAAGGGGAGGACAAGCCACAAATAGAAAACCCCTCCCAAGGGGCGGGGTTATGCTAATTTAGGCAGGCAGGGCTCTGGGTTATGCTAATTAGGGGGGTAGGACTCTGGCCTTCCATGTGGGGCTAGGAGGAAGAGCAACTTGTCTAACTTGGCTCTGGACAGTCTCAGGTTGGGTAATTCAATGGGCCTAACTTTTCCAAAGTCAACAGTGATTCTAGATATCCCATTTGGGGAAAGCTTAACAGGACCCGACTGCCAGATGGTGCCTGTCGCCCACTCGGTGAAAACTGGGCTCTTCAAAGAGGTCGCAGGTTGGGCCTCCAGAATCACTTGTGAAAACATAGGACACGGTGGCTCTCCCTGCAGAAGGCAGCATGGTTCAGCAGACAGAACAGCATGCTAGAAATCAGGAGACCCTGCATCAGGTCCCGGCTCTGCCATGTGACTCTGGGCAAGCCGATCTCTCCAGGTCTCAGTCCTCTGACACATAGAGTGGGGCTAACACACAGCCGAATCATACACTAACATGGGGTGGTGCTGGGAACTTTAATAACTGCTGGCCAAGTGCTTTGGGATCTCCAGCTGAATAGGCACTAGCCAAGGGCAAAAGAGCCAAAGCAAAGCTGTCGACAAGAGGGGCAGTGGGGCAGTTGGTGTTGCCAAGGTGGATGCCCATTGGTCGACAGGCTGTAGTCATTGTAACGGTCCGAGTCAGGGTCTGAGCAGCGTTCTAGCTGTTGAACTCCGAGACCCACCTAGGCATGGGTCTAGGAAGGGTCCACACAGTACAATGGGCCACCCACACACATGCGGTATACAGAGCAGTGTGGGTTCGAAACATCTGTTGAGACTCCAAACGCCCTGGTGGATGACAGAGACATCCTCCCGCATACACAGTGATGCTCACGTCCCCACCCCCCGGCTTCACACGGACTGCTGCTTCCTCCTCGCGCAGCTCAAAATTGTAAAGTTGAGATTTACAACTGGTTCGAAGTGCCAGAGGAAACCAGATCACGGCAGCTTTTATGGAGCCCTCATTAGGAGCTGGCAGGTATGCCGAGAATGTCACAGCTAATTACATCTGTGATCAGAGGGAGTGGGGGACAAAGGAGGCACACACACCAACATTAAACCAACCCGAGGCTGCCTGGGTCCTATAGATCAGAGAGCACGTGTGCCAGCAGGCTGGGGGAATACAAGGATGGGGGAAGGAATGGAGCAGCAGAGGGATTTGCTAGCAGCGCTGGTGAGACAAGGGGGAAGGACTCCAAAGGGGAACATTTGTGGGGCTGTGAGCAGTTTGGCTCAAGCATGGTCCAGCCCATAGGGACCTCCGAGCAAACAACATGGGAAAGACCAGTCGTGGACTTCCTGATGCCAACCCATAAGCTCCATGCATAGGCTGGCACAGGTACCGGCCCCATTAGCTAATTGATTGTTCAGATGTGGTGTTGCCCCAGCCCTCACACACCTAGCCCTGGGGTCCTCTCTGCACCTTCAGCCTGCATGGCGTAAGCACCATTTTACCACTGCTCCTTTCCGCTCCTGTGACATTACCCTCCATTCTCCATCCCTACTCTCCCATGGCCCAGTTCCTGTGTTTCAGTCACACGCGCCCCGCAGGGACAATTCTAGGTCCATTTAATCCAAAACCTCCCCCCACAGAGCCACCTTGCTGTAATCAGCCACTTCTTCAAGACAAGGCCCAGGGCCGAGCTGGATCTGCAGGGAGCGCACGTATCACTATCAGCCCTGGACTACGGGGTACCTTGCTCGGGCTGTCTTTGGACATTTCTTTCCTTGCCGCTATTCTCATTCTGCCTGGATAGGATTCGATTCTCGCTCTAGGGCGTTTCTTTGAGCTGTGACCATCCAAGAGCCTGCGGGTGCCTGGTGTGAAACACGTTGAGGGGCGCAGTTGAGTTCTTTCTAGACAGGTGCATCCATGTCACAAACCATCCCCTAGCACACTGCGGTTGGCACTAGCTGCCCCTCCTGTCCGGCCTCTGAAGATAAAAGATTGAATAGGAAGCAGAGACCGGACTCTCCCACCTTGGCTGACAGCTGCCAAACCGGGGAGAAACACGAAATGCCGCCCTAGGGCTGTCGCTCCCACAGTGCTACTATCACTGCCGGGCTTCAGGTTTTGAAGCGCGTGCAGCTACTTTTCCGAGGTGCTGAGCCCAGACAAGGTCTCGGGGAAGCCAGAGGGCAGGAGGGGGCCCAGGTCCCCAACAGACTCACCCACTGACACACATTCTCAGGCCAGTCGCTGTCAGAGGAAAACAGAAAAGGGAAATAGGGTTGTGCCTAAAGCATGGAGTCAGGAAAGTGACTTCCCATACCCCAGATCTGCTCTCCCTCCCCCCCCTGCCAGGAGCTGGCCAAGCTATGGGAGGATACAGGGGTCTTGAGAGCTCTGGGTTCAGTTCCTGACTCTGTCACAGACTTCCTGAGTGACGGAGGACAAATCACTTAGTTTCTGTGCCTCGGTTTCCCCACCTGTACAATGGGGATAACAGTTGTGAGGTACTCAGATACACTGTGATGGGAGGTAGATAACCTCTGAGATACTCTTTAGCTGAGCTGTGGTAGCACCTGAGCGCCCCAGTAATGGACCATAACACCATGGGCCCAGGCACTGTACAGACACCTGGAAAAACAGCCAGGCCCTGCCCTACTGGTCCCCTATTATTGTATGCTTCAGATCAGTACCTGAGCTAGATAAGCCTGGAGTGCTCAAACACGAGGCCTCCAGCTGCAGGTTCTGTTGCAGACTGGCTGGTAACTCCCACCACTATGTTATTCTTAAAGGGTCTATGATATTACTGAACCCCCATCTCCAAGCTGCCACCTGCTACACACCCGGAGGCAAAAACGGATAGTAGCAGCTGGCAGAGCATCTAGAGCTCTAGATGGAATCTAGACCTTTTGGTTCCACTCCTCCAGAGTGACAGTGGTTCCATCAGAGGGGTGTATGGGGGTTGGGGTAGGTCAGCCCACTTGTAACATTCCTGGTTGGGTTGGTTGGTTTACTTGGAAGGACAATGTCAAAAGTTTAATGAGCACTCGCTTTTGTTCTGGTCGCGTCTCCCTCGAGGCTGCTGGGAGCTGCGCCCTGCATCACCTGCTTTCCCCAGCACTCGGCTGACCTAATTCAGAGACAGAGGGTGCAGGCACGCAGGGGCATGGAGGGCAGACAAATTAGGACAGGGACAGAGCCAGTTACCTCCATCCTGGTGACCACCCACAGCCATGTCAGAGGGAGGGGTTGCAACCCCATGCCAGCTATGCCATAAACTGGCTCTCCTAACCTTCCCCCTCCGTTGCCTAATAAGACAGTCCACATGCAACATTCACAGTAATTATACCAGCAGGCAGGGAGCTTGGCTGGGATCCACTGATCCTGCTGACTCTGTAGCAGGAGACACCAGTGCTCCCTGTAAAGCAAGGACTGTAATGCCAGTAGCCGGACAATCACCCTGGAGAGGTGGGCACAAGCTAATGCACCCTGCCTCTGATAAAGCATGCATGGGTCCCACAGTGCTGTACAGGGCAGCAGCCAGTCCATGACACAACAGATGGTTTAGGGCAATTTTCATCCAATGGGCCCAGCCCAAACTCAGCTATGGGATGTCCTTTGATTGTCCACGGGCTCATGGGCACAGCCCGTAGACCCCATGGAACACAGCATATCACCGTGGAAGGACAAAAGGCTGAGCTGACCCTGCTGCAGAGCAGTTCCAAGCCGATGGTTAGAGCCCTACACCACCTCCTCCTCAGGGACATCCCTGTCTTCTAAAGGTTCGTCCCCTGTCAACCATGTCTTTATAAACCTCAGCCTACCAGCCAGTAGGGCTAAGTGGCAGCTTTACAGAGGGTGCTGGGACCAAAGCTCTGGAGAGCAGCTAAGGATCCATGCATATGGACACTTCCACCTGCCACTGTAGGTGCTTCGGAACCTTGCTTCACACCTGGGATAAGGTATCCTTGACGGAGAAAGGCCAAGCAGGCTGGGGAGCAGCAAAGCAAAGGGGCAGGTCACCCTGGGGCTGCCGAGAGCGTGGCGGGAGCAGAATGGCGTGCACACAACTGTGGAGAGAAAATAAAGATCCTCACTCTATTCCCCACTCCCCCTGAGTCTCTTTTCTTCCAAGGCACCTAGGATGAGATGAGGGGGGAGAGAAATCTCCCAGTTATTGAAAACATCTTCCCTCCTGAGACTCCCTGACAAGTCAATTACACCACATAGGAGCAACAGGAAACATCTAACATCTGACCTTCATCTCTGGGAGCTCCTGGCTCAGTCCCCTCACTCCACCCTTATACCTGAGCACAGGGACTGGGGGATTCTCCAGCCTGTGATATGAAGGAGGTCAGATTAGAGGACCATAGTGGTGCTTTCTGGCCTTGTAATCTCTGAATTTATGATACATCCATACAGCATCCAGCACAAGGGGGATCTGGCCTGGCTGAGCTCCGGGCACCATGCTTCCTGTGTAGCAGTGCCAAGAGCAAATACAGTAGGACAGCAATGAGAAGTGTGATCTGACAGCCAAGGGGCGAGGTGCTGGGGAGGAAGATTTGACTGCAGGAGCGATCTGGGGAAGAGAGGACAGCCCAGCTCACTCCCTTCTCTTCAGGCCTTTGCCAGAGCATGTGCCTCCCGAAGCATGTCCTGAAGGGTCATCACATGGCCAACCATGGCACACGCCTCTCCCTCCAGCTTCAGTGCACCTAGCAAACAGAGGTGCTGTGGGGAGCAGGTAACACACAGACACGTACTTCAGAAAGGGGCAGGACTGAGGGAGCAACCATGGAGTTGGTTAATGTCCAGACCCGTTCTTGCAAGGGAGGGGAGCCAGGATGCCTGGGTTCTACTGCCAGCTCCCTCCGAGTCAAGCCACTTCTGCTTTCAAAGGGTTTCGGAAAGCCACCATACAGCCCAAGTTTCCCCACACAGAGGGAGCCAGAGGCTCCCTGAAATGTCTTAACAGCCACTCAGCCAATCCAGAAGCCAGGACTCCAGACTCCCGGCCCCCACCCACTAGACATTACCGCTTCTGAAGATAGGAGTAGAACCCAGGAGTTCTGACACCAAAGCCCCTGCTCTAAGCCTTGGTGTAGAGATGCCAGTCTTCCTGCTTTAACTACTCAGCAACGTTCCTTCTGTCCTGAAAAATATTTGGGGTAGTGAAATTATATTCATTATATAGAAAATCCATCCCTGGCCTTGAATTCTGGAGGCAATGTGGGCTAGATCACCTAACAGGCCTTCCTGAGCTCCGATTTTTAGGGGAAAAGCACAGTTGACTCTCGGCCCAAGCAAGCGGCGTAAATCACACTTTAACTCGTCCTGAACCTCTTGGGCCAGCCAGAGACTCCAGGTATTGAGCCAATTGCAGCACCAGCTCACCAGGTGCTACCAGGGGGATATAGACGTATTTATTTTTTAAACAGTCCATTCAACTCCAAATGCAGGGAGGAGGGGAAGAGAGGGGTCAGAACTACAGCTGTTCAGGTGCACAGAAAGGGCAGCACCTCAAGACCCAGCAGTACAGAACAGGAGGTGCCCTTGCTGTGAAACTAACCAGCCCTTGTGACAATGGGGGGCAGGGGAAGAGGATAACCTGTAACCTAATCAATTTGAACGTAACACAATTTCAAGAAAGGGGGTTTACCTACAGTCAGCTTCAAGGCGACTCCAGAAGAGGTTTTAATATAGGCCTATAAGGTATTTTAAACTGTGGGGAGGGGAAGAAAGGGACAGAAGAAATCTTACTGTATTGCTCTGTATTAACCCCCCCCCCCCATGCTCTGCTTCGGTTTCCTTATTTTTCTGAATTTAAACTCAAGAAGTTTCCAACCCAGCCACAGACGACTCAGGGGCAGGAGGCCAGTGGGGCGAAGCGGACAGCGCGAGCAGGAAGATGATGTGTTTGTGTTTCTTTGTGAAGGGGCACGCACGCACACGCGCACACCCGCACAGTGCCCATCTCTCTTCTCACCCCACCTCCTCCTTCCCTTCACATTGTGCAAGCCCACCCATTTCTCACTCTCCCGCCCCCCACCCCCACTCCTCCCGCCAGCCTGACCTATAGTCCCACTTTCATTTTCAGCCCAAGCGTCTGTTGTGAAAAGTGACTTCATGCTGAATTTGGGCACTGTGCGGCGTTACCAGCTCTCACGCTGCAAGCCCTGGCCCTCCTTTTCTTTCGCTTGCTTTCCCACACTTTCCCCCGCTCATTGTGTGCCCGCTGCTTTTTTTCTCCACCTATTCAGCCCAAATTAGTCACGAGCGGCTCCCAGCTTGGAGAGGAAAAATAAATTAGGTGGTGTTTTAAACACAGTGTGATTAGAATGATTTCCCCCCCCACCCCACAGAGGGGAAAGCCCAGCATTTAAAAGAAGCAGTGTCCTCTACAAAATAAACTCCCACCAAGAGGGAAAAAGAAGCAGGGGGGAGAGAGAGGGGAGGGGAGATCTCTACAGGCAGCGATGCCCCCTGTAGCACTGGCTGCTGGAGGCAGCTGCTGGACCAGGGCTGGGAATACAGAAAGTGCCTATATCCAGGCAAAAGGAGAGAGAGGTTGATAAAGGAGAAGGGAGGGAGTAGACCTGGGTTCATCATTATGTTGCTCCCATGGCCAAAGGAAATGCATCCAGAACAAGGGGAGGGAGGTGAAATGGGGGAGCAAGAGACAGTCAGGTAGTTTTACCAGAGCAGAGGGAAGCTATCAGTTTGAGGATGGGTGGAGGGGAGAGAATGCCTGGGGAGAGGAGGGGGCAGAACATGCATTAGTGGCTCTAGAACGTCAGGAATTATTTGGAACAGCCGAGAGAACGTGCAATGGAGGCACTGTCCATGGTTGTAGTGATCCCATATGCCCAAGGGAAACTGAACAAGCTGTGCTTGTGTGGTTTCTAGAGGCAATAGGGGCTGGGTTCCAGTGGTCAGACAACAGGACGGCAAGACAGGATATTTGGCTCCTATTCCCAGCTCTGGGAAGAGAAAATGTTGACTAGTTAGAACAGGAGACTGAAGTCAGGACTCTTGGGTTCTGTTCTTGCCTCAGGAAGGAGAGTGTACTCCAGTGGTCAGAGCACAAGAATGGAAATTGGAACTCCTGGGTTCTACGCCCAACTCTGCTGTACAGTCTTGAGTCCCTTTACCGTATGTCAACCTGTACAAAGGGGACCCCACTTACCTACCACCCAGGGGGGATTTGAGTACCACCAGCATGCCTCCCTGCAGTACTGTCAAACAGCCGATCATTTATACCACGTGGGTAGTATACGGAGAAGTACAGGAAGTGATCAAAAATAAAGCAGCCAAGGACACAAAAGGATATTTGCATTTGCCAAGCAGACCAAGGGAAATCCTAGAATTGGGAGCATCTGACTTCTTAGTACCAAACAAACAACAAAGGAGACCTGAGCACTATATACACAGCACCCTGCATGTGTAAGATGCTTTACAGGACAATTAAAAGTGAAGTCCCTACTCAAAAGGGCTTGCAAAGTTTAATGAGGTCAACAGGAAGTGAAGAAGAATTCTGTATCCAACTGAAACTATAGGGAAGAATTTAGGGAGGCAGAACTGGGAACTAGGGTTTGTCCGGGATGCCAGGGGTTAACAAAAAGTATCACGGGATCTTTCATGACTACAAGTGCTCAGGACCCCTGTGTTCATTCAAAGGCAAGGGGCACTGTACACCGTGGGAAGTCATTTAAATCAGGGCAGAATGGACGTAAATCGCATTTTCATTTGGCCATGGGATTGACGTGCACTGTACATGGGTGTAAAGAACACCACAAGATGCAGAGTCAGAGAGAATCAGACCCCAGTGATGTCTGGCTCCTTGCTAGTACTGCCCAGCCCTGACACCACAGGAAAAGCACTGTTACATCACACACCAGACAGGCAGATACAGGTGTTGCCTTGAAGAAGCAGTTTTATTATGAAATCAAGAGTGAAATGCAGTGTTTGTCCTGGCACACTTCAAAACATTTCAAGCAAATAACCAGCAAAAAGTCATGAGCAGAATAGAAAATACATATTACAAAATCCTACATACAGAAAAAAACCACCACCAGAATAAGGTTATTCCACTAAGTCTGGATATAGACAGGGGGCTTCGGTTCATTCTACCATAGACACCCCAAGACACACACAATGCAACCTGGATCCTATAGCTGCTGGGCAAGCAAACCAACCTCAGATATTGCTTAGAATCGCCTGGGGCATACAGCGGAGACATCAGCCTGGTGCATCAGTGGTGCAGAGCACAAGCAATTTGAAGACCTCTACATTTAAAGAAAAATATACTGCTTTTCAAGAGTCTGTACACAGAGCTGCTGCTCTCTAGCATCTGAAGGAACTGCGTGCGACCAGGCAAACATCTTTCCAATAGAGGGTACGGCCAGAAGCAACAATCCCTGGATGCAAAGCTCTGAAGCACAGGCACATTCTAATCAAAATGGACATTTAAAAGCAAAGATCAATCAAGGGGAAATCTGCCCAGCTGTTCTATTTTTCTGGGGACCTTGATCTAAGTTTAAGGGTAAAAAAGTTACATAAGATGTTAGATGCACAAGGAATACCTGCGTGTAAAAGAACCTATTAAGCAGACGAAGAAAGGCACCATACGTCTTCCCTCTCTGCTGAATCACTGCTAATAACGTGGCTATTTGCCTCAGAGGCCTAGAGCAAAGCATGGGACAACAGCTCTCTGGTATTAGCACACACTCTTGCTCCATCTACACAACTTAACACGGAGAACACATTCCTACGGCTCCCTAAAAACAGAAGGTACCATTTGATAGGCTAACCAGACAAAAGGTGCATAACAAGTTGCAGCCATGCTGTGTTTCACTCCTGTACCAAGCGTGATGTTAAGCTGTGAAAGCAACGTTGCAGGGAAAATGGAGAAGTTAATGTGACAGGAGGGAGATTCAGTTCAGATGCAGAACAGGTTCACTGCAACGCTTTTTCAAACCACGTACTCCCAGTAAAAGGTTGCTGCTGTCCCCCTTTGCAAAAGGTGAGGCTGGGAAGGCTGGTATAAGAGTGTGTGAGGTGTTAACAAGCCTGACTGAGCTAGTCTGGATGTTAGATGAGGACAACACAAAATTCAACCTGGGAATAAAAACTGAGCAAAGGAAGGTTAGTGAGGTATTTCTCTTGCCTTTCAAAAAAATTCCAGGAGATCTGAACATTTATACTAAATGCCACAAGCCCCAGAACAGCCCCTAGAGGCAGGTGAAGTGCAGCAGCCTGAGTGGTTTAATCTGTAAGTGTTCTAGTATTGCCCTCTCCTTATTCCAAGGCTTTGGCTTTGATCTTCTGCCAATCACCAGCTGCTGCTCCCACCCATTCCCCATTAGGCCACCCCTGGGAGCAGAGGTAACTGAGAAAGACCCTTTAACATATAGGGTGGTTTGAGAAGTTTAAAGCCTCTCTCATACAAGAATTACTACTATGTTTTCAGGCAATATCATGCAATATATTAGAAAGGCCCTCCCAGGCCAGCTAGGCAGCAAACACGATGTCACAAGCTGAGAGGGGCAACTCAAGTAGAAGTTGATGATCCACAGCAGAACCTAAGTAGGAATGCATGGTGCACTTGAGCTGAAGAGTGTTTTTAGCCAGGCTATTGGTGTGCATGCCCTGATTCTGCTGAACTTAAAGAGTGATTTCCTCAGGCTGAAGGAGGGAGAGGAGGGTTTCTTTGCCCAGGGCAGCCCAGAGAAATGGAGAAAATAAAAAACAGCAACGTTAAAATAAAAGGGAGGCTCCAGGTAGTTCCTGCTTTAAGTGGCATAACCTGCTTCTCAACCCAAGGGTGCAATTCCCCAAGACATAGCAGGGAGATCAAACCCTTCTCCACCTTCATCCCTGAATGGCATTATCCTTTCCTCATCCTCCATCTGATAGATGCTTGGCCACTCCAGTTCTCCTTCCCCACTTCCTAGGTTCATCCCTGAACCTTGTATGGGCATTTACACCAGTGCACGATGGGTGTAAAAAACTTCCAATTTTGATGTGGTGGCATTACACACCTGCTTTGCACTGCTGTAAATAACTGCACAAGTGGCAGGGGAATGGAGAACCAGGCACTGGGATTTCTACCCACCACAGATATACTAAACATTTTTGCTCTTTGCGCTGTATATATATTTTTTTTTAAACTTCACAGTTGAAAAAATAAGCAGCACAACTGTACAGCTATCAGGGATTCTCTATTAGGTCCTGCACGGGGAAGAGAGCCTACACTCCTTACTAGTGCTACTGTGTGTGTGGTGGGGGAAGGGGGGGAGAGAGAGAGCGAGCGCACACACATGAGCGTGCTCCCCCACAACAGGTAAAGCCTAACATGGACAGATATCAGACAATCCCAAAGCGTTCTGCTCTTTTCCTCTTCTTTGCCTGCAAAAGGGATTGAAAGAAAAATCAAAACCAAAAAGAAACATTCACAATTCAAACCCCACACACATTTGGATGAAAACACAACACAAACCAAAAAAAAAAAAAAAAACACAACCAACCACCACACTTGATGGTAGAACATGACCCTAGTGCATGACTGACCCAGCCCCTGTCTAAATACGGGATCACAGGGTTAGTTCAAGAGGGTATTTGGTATCAATGTTTGGCAAGGAGCTACAAGATTTTAGTCCAGCATTTGAACAAACAAAGCTTGAAATCAAGTTGCAAAGCATACAGTGCCCAAGATACAGTGCTGCTGAAGTCACTTCATCTCGCTGGCAACAGTGCTACAAAAGGGAACAATGCCTACTTGAGAGGCCTGGAAACCCTTCCAGGCAATGGGGAGGTGGGAAATTTAAAAGGGCAAAGGGTTAACACTCTTCTATTCATGGAAAAGGTGAGAGGGACACACTAAACTGCATTAAATATTCTATTGCGTCTCTCAGATATGCCTTTAACTTGATACACGAGGGGTGTATAAATCTTAATTTTTAGCAGGATAAATAGCCTGGGGGCAACAAAAGCCCGAACCAAGAATCTCCAGGGGAAAGGTGCATTTGAGCGCACACAATACTAGTAAAAAGACCTTTTTGTTCCAGGCACAACCTGTAAGTGACCTAGTGGGAAAACATGGAATCCTTCACCCCCAGCCACCCCCTCTGCTCAGACTGAACAGGGGCTTGTTCTCCAGTGCTGCTTGCAGAAGGCTGGGAATGCCGTGCACCATTTCATTCAAGGGAAGCGTTTATCAAAATGCTACAAAAACAAAACAAAAAAAGCCCCCAAACCCCACCTGAATTGCTGAGATCACTCTTCGGAGCCAAACAAAAAACCACTTCTTGTATGTCAAATCCAGAAGCCATCTGGTTAAGTAGCTTCTGAGACCCCAACAGCTCACCCTCCCGCAACCTTTGCCAAATGATTGTTAAAATTAAAATCCACGCCAGCAGCTCCTCTGTGGACAGTGATGGGGGCTCAGCTCTCACTGATTTATGCTAGAGTAGGATTTATGCAGCACCACTGGTGTGCCTGGTACTCGACAAACAGGAACGTAGGAACTGCCACAGGACCATCTAGCCTGGTCTCTGGTACCAGGTGCCGCACAGCAAGCCATATAACTCCACAAATAAAATGGTGAGGCGCCGTCTTGCAGAGCTTACAAATTAAAAATCAGACCAAAAGACACAACAGCAGGACAGAGGTGTCAAAACAAAAGATGGAGGAGAGAAAAGCAAGGGGTGTAGTCAATTTCTTGATCCTTACTTGTTCCTTCCTTTTTTATGTTGTGAAATTTACATGCATTTTATGATGAAAGGAGTGAAGCAAGTTTAAAGCTCAAGGGCTTCCTGGATAAAGGAAGTTGTACGGAGGGATGTGAAAGGGAGGTGGTATAGTAGGCCACTCCAGGCATAAAGGGAGCAGTGTGGAGGAAACTGGAGGAGAACGGTTGCTCCCAATTTTCTGCAGGCATCCGTATTAGTTTGCAAGACTAAGAGCTCAGCTGCATTGGCCAGCGCCAGCCAGATCTTGTAGCTTGGGCTGCTCCAAACCAATCTGACAAGCTCCACAGGGGGGTTAGAATGCATGCAACCCAAAAGAGGCAGATGCTCATCAAGGTAAAGATGATAAATTATCTTTGCAATATCATTGGGGTACCTGAAGGAACTGAATATAAGTACTTGCTTGCGGACCAGTAGGATGAGATCCACTTGAGGAGCGAGAGGTCATGTGTGCAATAGTTACAGTGGAATATTCAACTCTCCTAATAATTCAGCATGGAAAGTGTTCTCAGCTGCCCTTCCACCCCCAAACTTCTTATCATGTGTCCCTCTGCTTGCAGGTTTGGCATTTTACCTCTGTGTCCTCTGTGGCTCCAGCCCCAGCCGAACTTGTTACAATGCCAAACCGCTCCTTCCTCTTCTTCAGCTTCTCATCATCTTCGCTCTGAGTGGAAAGAAGGTAGAAGATTTAGTTTGCCAGACAGGCCCAAAAGAATCATTTTAACAGTTGATAAGGTTCCTTTCCTTGCCCCCCAAATCTTCCTGCTTTTAGCTACAAGACCAGCTGCTAGAAAAGAGTAGTTGCAAGATGATTTTGAGGTGCACATGACTCTGCACAGAGCTGAACATACACTTTAGCAGGCATCATCATGCTGGCATGGTTAGGTGCCCCGTCCAGAGGGGATTTATTGAACAGATGCTCAAAAGAACCTCCCAAGGAGTATTTATGATAAGTAAGTTCCCACGCTAAACCTGCTCTCCCTCCATGGTAATCAATAAAAAGTGAAACCTATTTCTCTGGAGTACAGTGGTGAACTTCATGGAGTTTGTAGGATTAATGGCTAAAGCTAAGTAACCTGTGATTTTGCACCTGCCTAACTTTGCAACTGCTCTGTCCCCTCCACTTTAAATGTCTTTATCCTGTAACTGTCCACACCTTAACAGGTCAAGTCAAAGCAGAGCCGACCACGATAGCTAGTAAGGCATGGTGCAGTGAGGTAGGGAGGAAAAAGGAAAAGCTTTTATATTTCCAACAGAGTAAATGAAAGGCACTGGATTGGCAACCTCAGGGAGCGAGTCTCTGTTTAACCAAAGCAGTACAATTACCTGGCAGTTGCAGTGTAAGCTTCCAGTCAATGTGTCCCAATCCTGACAGGGAGGGCCCCTTACTAAGTTCTCCCTTACTGACCCCATTAAATCTTTGGCCTCAGTATTGTAACCCAAACTCATTTCACATAGGCCACTGAGCAGCAGACCAGGGTTGAATTTCAGTTAGGAACCTAGAGGTGAAAGCCTCTGTATCCCTATTACCAACCCAAGTGTAGGCCCAACATTGAGGATTTACAAGATCTCACATTAAAATAAAAAATGTTGCTCCAATGCAATGCTCCAATGGAAATGGTTTTAAAAACTGCCCTGTGAAGTTTGCAACATGAAGAGAATTTGCACTAGAAGCAGAAAGTGAAGCTGGCCACACCCTGCAGAATGAATGTAAAATACAGAATAGCATAAACACTCTTCAGCAGCTCTGGTGAAACTAGTAGCAAAAGGGAAGAACCCAATTCACTTTGATGAGGAACTGTCTGGAGCATCACCACTGACTAACACCAATCCACCTGCTGCATGTTTTTCCTCATTGGGAAATTAAGGAATGTGATAAATCAACATGATAAAGAGGATGCACCCTCAGAAGAATGCACAGATCGGGTCAGACCAGTGGTCCACCTAGCTCAGTATCCTGTCTTCTGACGTGGCCAGTGCCAGATGCTACAAAGGGAATCAACAGAACATGGCAATTGAGTGATCTATCCATCATCTAGTCCAGCTTCTGGCAGTTGGAGGTTTAGGGACACCCAGGGCATAGGGTTGCATCCCAGACCATCTTGGCTAATAACCACTGATGAATCTATCCTCCATAATCCTCTCTAATTCTTTTTTTAACCTACTATACCGTTGGTATTCACAACATCCTCTGGCAACGAGTTCCACAAGCTGACTGTGCGTTGTGCGAAGTTGTAGTTCAACGTGTTTGTTTTACAGCTACTGCCTATTAATTTCACTGGGTGACTCCTGGTCTGTGTGTTATGTGAAGGACTAAAGAACACTTCTTTATTCACTTTCTCCACACCATTCATGATTCTGCAGACCTCTCTCATCTCCCCCCACCACAGTCATCTCTTTGCCAAGCTGACCTGGCCCAGTTTTTTAATCTTACACTTGATCCTGCAGTGAAACCATAATGCCATGTTTGCAACATCACCTCTCTCTCGGAGCAGACGGTCAGCCACAGGACTATGTGAATCATCCAACATAAGCCAAGGGAACACTTTAATCCCCAGGTCTTATGTTGTATGGTTTCCTATGCCTGCCCCAATGCGATAGACCCTGAGCTTTAAGCACTAGCTGCACTAGTTTCCCATCTGCCCTTGAAGACTTCATGGATCATAATGATGGCCTCAACTTTTATCCAGAGAGCTCTCTGGCCCGTTCATAAGGGAGCGCTGATGTTACTGAAAAGTCTCTCGAGTTAACGAATGAGCTCTCTTTGTTGCTTCCAAGGAGGATTTTTATGGCTATATGGATTTATTTTATTATTATTATTTCCAACACTCAATTTCTTGCATTTTCTAATCCCGTATTTAGAGAGGTACCCACTGACCAGGAGGATGCCATCTGTCAGCGTATCCTTTCTAAGCCAAGGGAGAGCATTTTCTGCAAGGCAGCATTCCAGTGCAATAGAACAACCCTAAAAATCCACCGAAGCTCAATCTAGAGACACAGTCTTAGCATGGGCCCCAAAGATCTTTGGTTCAGCCTCAAGAGGACATTTCAGCATATATCCTATGTACATTTGCACAGTAGAGCAGGCAGATTAGACAGCATAGATATTGGTTTTTCACATTTCGACTCCTACAGACTGATGTGACAAATAATCCATCCCACAAAGAACCCTAAACTCTTACACTTTCAACAGACCATGAGGCTCGGCTCTGTGGTTCTATTGTTAATGATGTTAATGTAAACGGTGTACATGAGGTCACTCGGGATTTTTGAAAGGTACCTTCTGTTTGAAGCCTTCACAAAAAAACATACATCCCTTAAAACTGGGAATGTCCTAACTAGACTGTGGTTAATTCTCAGTTAAGGGTTTCTACACCTTTAACACTTACAAGCTTAGGGCTCTTTCCTGTGGATTGTTAGTAAGCAGAACCCCCAATAAGTTGATGGCAGCCTTGGATGAAAAAGACCAGGCCTGTAATTCGCTGTAAAATTCTACAGCTGCTCCTCCTCCAGGATCTGCACAAGCAAGGAATCTCACAATCCTGTCAAATGGTATTTTTCTATACCATTAAATATGAAGGCACCTTTCCTTTGAATTATTTGCTGCAGTGCCCTTGGATTTGTTAGCTGTGGTTCAATAAACCCCACGGGTAGAATCTGGCTTGCTATCCAGTGCTAGGGTCTCATTTCTGCAAGCATCACAAACGATGTCTGTCTCATGGAGCTTGACTCAATTCTTTTGCTGACATTCACTTTGCACTCCAAACTGTTTTAATGGGGGATGCTTCTGATTAGGATATTTTACTTCTTCACTCCTTGCTCCTTCAGCAAGAGCAGAGGGGTGGGCATGCGTGCTCAGAGGAGTCCTTCTCTTGCTATGGACACAAGACATTTGGCTACCGCTGGCAGGATGAGAGATCTGATCTACTAATGGTTTTCAGTCTAGCAAGAGGCAGTGGAGACAGTCTGATAAGCCAGACAACTACTCCTATACGCGTCATAGGTCTCTTGCCCCCCTTTTCTATTCACTGCACTGACCACCATTCCTCTCAAACGCATTTCCATTTTGACATGATCATCTCAGCACTCACTCAACCTACCTTCACAAATTCCATTTCAGTGATTTGCAGCCTGAATGGACAATTTTACTGACATTTCGCAGAACCGTCACGTCCCTACATTTCTTGAGATTCTCCACAAAACCAGAGGCTTTTATTTCCACTACCACTACCCACACGGATGCCTTGACTATCAGTAATAACCAAGGCCATCATTACCCTTTAAAAGCCTCAATGCATCCATTTTCAATGGATTTATTTCTAGCTTTGGCTATTTCAGCCCTCATTTAGCCAGTTGTGTCAACTCAGGCTGTCCAATTACCTTGCTACACTCCTATAATTTCTCCTCTGTCCCCTGTCACTAAGTATATTTCATGTCTTCCCCTCCAACACCATTTGTTACATTTCATGACTTGTGAGAGCATGGTCCGACAGAGACAATAAAAAGGCATTCATTTGCAATCAGGTGAAGCAAGCAGAGCCATCCTTGTGATGACATAAATAAGAGATGTAACAAATTGAAACCATCACCAATAAGGCAGTTGCCTGGAACTCCTCACTGGATGCACAACTTCCCACGTCCATTAGGCATCTTAAGTAAATGGGTATGAAATTGGTCGTCGTTTTGCTTTACTAAAAAGGCACCCCCCCCATCAGAGCAAGAACTCAAGAGGCCCACTGTCTACAGCTAATAGAAATGATATATTAGTAACAAGTAACTTCTAACCCCAATTGCTCCATTTTAATAAACTGATGTTAGCCAGGCAAGCAGAGGAAACAAACTAGACACTTAGAAAAAAGATCCATTTAAATGCAAACTCGCAAAACAGACCTAATGACATCACCGGTGTGGTGGCCAATTTTCATGACAAAAGTGACACTTGACACCCCCTCAGCGAGCAGCTGGACAGCCTTCGTTATGTCAATACCTTACATAAATGACACCATAGCAACCGGCTCAGTATTATTAATTATGACATCTCCATGTGTTGTGGCAACAGGGGCGACTGAAAAGTTTTAATTGAAAACTCAGCAATTTCTCATGAGTTTTGGCTCCATAGGCAGTCATGGCCTAAACAGCGCATTCACTTCTTTCTGTTCACTTACAACACTTCACTGGAGTAATTATTGCTAAATACAACTGCTAACTTTTCCTTTTGTTCCAGGGTCCCACTTAGCCCTTGAACATCCACAGACCTGCCATGTTTTTAGTCTCTAACCTCCCTTCCCAGAAGGGCTCTCGAGACCCTGACTATAAACAGTCATTTAAAGGAAGCAGTGCAACGTAGCAGCTCTGGCATCCATCTGCCTGCTAGGGACTGGGACTCTATTCTCAACATTACCACGACCTAGCGCCTTACCTAATCTCCAGCGCAGGAGCATCACAGCGCCTCTCCGGGCATGGCTGTTTAGCACTCTGAGTTTTGGTTCCCCATTTGTATTATCATAACATCTAGAGACCCTAGCTGAGCTCGCGTGCATGCATGCACGCACACACACACCCTGCACCCAAAGAACTTTTAGACAAGGCACAAAAAGGACTGGAGAAAAGAAATGGTGTTATTCCCATTTTACAGCTGGGGAACAGAGGGGTAGACAAATGAAGTGGCCTTCCCAAGACACACAGGAAGTCTGTTGTAGAGCAGGGAACTGAACCCAGTTTTCCTGTGTCTCAATCTAGGAGGCCATCCTCTCTAAGTGTGGTCATATCACCTCCACCATCCCGAGAAAGGTGGTTGTGAAGCTTAGAGTCTATGGAACCACCGACGGTGGGCAGAATTATGTATCATTTGGGATCATAGGGGCGGCAAAAAAAAAATCACTGTTTGGAGAAGTGTAATCTATAAGAACATAAGAATGGCCCTACTGGGTCAGACCAAAGGTCCATCTAGCCCAGTATCCTGTTTTTCGACAGTGGCCAGTGCCAAGCGCCCCAGAGGGAATGAACACTTGATGATTACCTGTTCTGTTCATTCTGTCGCTTATTTCCAGCTTCTGGCAAACAGAGGCTAGGGACACCATTCCTGCCCATCCTGGCTAATAACCATTGATGGACCTATCCTCCATGAATTTATCTAGTTCTTTTTTGAACCCTGTTATGGTCTTGGCCTTCACAACATCCTCTGGCAAGGAGTTCCACAGGTTGACTGTGTGTTTTGTGAAGAAATACTTCCTTTGGTTTGTTTTAAACCTGCTGCCTATTAATTTCATTTGGTGACCCCTAGTTCTTGTTATGAGAAATAGTAAACAATACTTCCTTATCTACTTTCTATACCAATCTTGATTTTATAGACCTCAATCATATCTCCCCTTAGCCATCTTTTCCAAGCTGAAAAGTCCCAGTCTTATTAATCTCTCCTCATATGGAGGTCGATCCCTACCCCTAATCATTTTTGTTGCCCTTTTCTGAACCTTTCCCAATTCCAATACATCTTTGCAAGCACTGATGCTGGTAGAGAAAATCCACTCCAATCTGCTCATTTAACTATCTACAACCAGGCTCTTCGATTGCTATGGGTGACCAAAGTGTTGTTCAAACCCTGCTGGTGGGAGAATGGCCCAAATACAAACTTCAGGAGAAACAGGAGCACTGTGTCTTTAAAAGGACACATGGGAGTGTCTCTTGGGGGAACTGCTCTGAGCTGCAGGTTATTTATTTATTTTTTCAGTAACCCCTCCACCCCCGATTGTGGCCCTGCAGAGAAAGAGTATAACAGTCTCAGTAAATCAACACTGTTCTAATGATCTTGCTCACTTGACCCCCTAGCATGACAGTGTCAGATGCAAACACGCTTACAATAAACTTCACTCCATCTTTGGCTCCTCGCTGACAGGTTTTGATTCATGGGGTGCTGAAACCCATCTGAGGAAAATTACCTCTATCAAAACACTGCTATCTCTGCATTTATCAAGCCCTGGGGCCATGCTTGAGTGTGCAAATGGGCACATGTGCATCTGCAGCGAAAGCTGACCTTTCCAGCAGCATCAGACCAATTTTCTAACCTCTCTGTTACTAGGTTTGCTCCCTTTGCACTCACACTAGGAGAGGTTTTTTATATTTAAAAAAGGGGGGGAGGGAGGGAGGTGGTGGAGGGCTTTCCGTGAAGGATCCAAGCCTGAGAGTTAGAAACTTTTAAAGCGTAACGGGCATGGGGCAATGTGCAGGATTTTAGACGTGTAACTACACATTTCTACAAAAAGAAAAGGAGTACTTGTGGCACCTTAGAGACTAACCAATTTATTTGAGCAAATTTGCTCAGATAAATTGGTTAGTCTCTAAGGTGCCACAAGTACTCCTTTTCTTTTTGCGAATACAGACTAACACGGCTGCTTCTCTGAAACCTGTCATTCTACTGCGCTTACCTAGCTGCAGCACTTTTGTTTCAATCTAGCGCTGTCCTGTCATTTTGAATGAAATAAGCAGCTAACCTCATCATCCACAGGGCCACAATCACACAGCTCACCTCAGTGCTATCGTCAATAATAAGGTCACCACACCACACGGATCTTCCTCAGGCTCTTTTCTAACCCCTTCAAGATTCTGGCTCTTTCTTTATAAGTGGCAGCTTTCTACAGCCAGCAACTGAACTGTCAATGATCCTTCAAATCAGCCCGTAGGCCTGTAAGTTGTTGAACATCCTCTATGCCAAACGACTTCAATGGGAGCGGCTAGAGCTCAGCTGAGCTCCAGGCACAAACAGGTAATTCATTCTGAAGGCGGGATTACTTCTATAGACTGTAAGCACCTTGGGACAGGGACCAAAATGTCTCTTATGGAACGTACCCACTGAGCATGCGGGCAGTGTCCAGTGAAGGGTTTTGATCAAACTGAAAGAACTACGACATTAACTGGACTGAGCTCTTCAGTCTCTCTGGGAAACACCTGAAAAGTGGTACTCGACAGTTGAACCAGAAGACTCTAGAACGGCCACACTCCCAAACCAGCATTAAAAGACCCGCTTTACTGCAGCCAAACAGGCCAGGAGCAGCCTTTTCGTGAAGCAACACTGACACACAGTGGGGGCAGGTGGGCAAACCCAACATGTACATCCACTGAAGAGGTTCAACAGTGAGGTGTGGCCAGCACAGCTCCAGATTTTAAAAATGCCTGAGAGAATTAATCAATCCCAAATTTATCTGGCCTTTATTTCGTACCCAGATTATTCCCAAAAGATAAAAGGACCCTTTAAAAAAAATCAGATCATTCCCCTCACCCCACAGGGTGGGCAAGTTGCCAGTTTCAGTGCTGGAAGGGTGAATGCCAAAATGCATTAAGTCTTGGTTTCCATGGTGCACGGAGCAGCTCTGGTACTAACCTCATCCCCACAAGCAGAATTGGATTTTAACTTGGAGGGGAGGGCGCAGCTGGTTACCTTTTTAAATGACACGCAAGAGCTCCCTGCAACAATGGCAGCTCTCGGCTCTGCTCCAACAGGAGAAGCCCTGTTCTTTCTCCCATCTGAAGTGAGGCAGCTCCCAGCTGATCCCAGTACAAGTGAAACCTCTTGGTGTCCTCTGTGTTAGGGGCCGGGGGGCCAGATCAGCTGCAACCTCCCTAGCAATTACTAAGGCTATGGCTACACTACCAAGGCTGCAATTACACCACTGCAGTAGAGACACTTGCTACAGCAATGGTGGGGGGTTCTGTCGCTGTGGTAAATCCACCCCCTCAAGAGATGGTGGCCAGATCAATGGAAGAATTCTTCTGTTAAACTAGTTTTGTCGGGCTTAGGTCAGTTTAACGACATCTCTCAGGGTGGAATTTTTCACACCCCTGAGCAATGCAGCTAGGCTGACTTAAACTGTGTCATGGAGGTCTCAGGAACCGGTGCCAGTCCATGGACCGGCTGTTGAGAAACACCGTTTTAGAGCACTTAAAGCTTTAGTGCTCTAAAACGGTGTTTCTCAACAGCCGGTCCATGGACTGGCACCGGTTCCTGAGACCTCCATGACACAGTTTAGGAAGGCAGCAAGCTGGTCCCTGGTACCAAAAGGGTTGAGAAACACTGCTCTAACGAACAGCTCATCTGAAGTGATGGGAGGACTCTGCACTGAGTCAATCACTGCAAACAAAGAAAGGGTGCTTCTGAAGGGACAGTAAGAGATGAGAACACGTATTAACACACATTTCTCCCTATGGTTAGCCCTAGATACCAAGGAAGCACAAGCAAGTGACACAGCAGCAGCTCCTAATCCTCAGCTGTTTAGATTTCATAGCAGTAGCCTGGCTGTAGGTGCTATGGAATGACACTTCGAGGATACAGCACAGGGCTCATTACCAATAACTAAGATAGGCAAAAATAAATGAAGGACCAACCTCTCTCTTTAGTAGCAGCAGACAGGTGATGAGCATTGGGCTCAGGCTCAATACAGGAAACAGAAGTGGCAGGGAAGGGGCTACACTCTGAAGAACCTGCCAATATTCTAACCTCATCTCTGATGGGGGCATCAGATCACAGATGATCAAAGCTGTGGGTAATCTTGGGGTCATGCTAGATTCACCACTAATCCTAGACCTTACAGACAAGAAACCATGGTACAATACCTCACACTGCTGAAAGCCAAGCCTCACAGTATTTTCGGGCAAGATGCCTTCTCCATAGATTAAGAGTCCCCTAGAGAAAAGAAGTCTGGATTTCCAGAACAACACTGGAGAGGAATTCTAATCATGAATGTAGAGATACAGACACAAACCTCCATAATCTCATCCTTGGAGCTTTCATTCTGAGAGAATGGAAGGGTATGCACGCGCATGTATGTATAAAAATGGACCCTTCTGGTCATCTACTCTCCTGTATCTTGCTGCAGCATGACGGATGGCAGGATGAAAAGCAGAGCCCTGAGGCTTTCAGGCGATGGTAGATTAATGATGACATGGCCTTGACCTCCAAAAGGTAAAGGTTATGAAACACTCAAGTGTAACTGGGCTTCCAATTTCATACCCAGAGGGTGAATGACAGCAACTGATGGTTTTATTCTCAGAAACACTCCAATCCTGGGATGCACAGCTGTCACCCACCACCTTTTTGAAATTCATCTCAACGTATTTATACCTCCTGGCTCTTTTGCCTTGCAGACTCCATTCAAGAGCTTCTAAGTCCATTTGGAGTTGATAAACTAATGTACATCAGCAAATATTTAGTAGGGGCTGTGAAACAATTGGAAATCCCAGGGGTTTTATGTAAGCATTCCTCATGTGGCTTACCTTTCAATTTGCATCCCCAGAATTGCTTTTCACATAGATATCACAGCGAGAGACCTCAGTTTCATACCATACACACACTGTAAACTATCTTATAGGAACAACCAAGGAGCTGTTGGTTTTATAGACTCCACTTCCCCACCCCCATTCTGCTGCCCCCAAAAGACCTCCAAACGCCTGGTTGTTTTCAAGCTGTCCCTTTCAACCCAAGTCAACACGGCTCTTTAATCTCCAACCTCATGAAACAAAGGTAAATAAAATATTGTAAGGTTCACCTCACTTCATGTCGTCATTCAACATTTGGAGCTAGTTACAGGGAGACATATGGTGAGATTGAAAAACTCTCTCTTTCCAGCAGCTCAAAGTCTTGTTAAAAAAATAATGCTACCCTTGAGAACATTCCCTCAACCTAGTGTGGAATACATTCACCTTTTCAACTCCATTAATATTAGATGCCTACGAAAGGGTTATTCATGAAAGGCTTGTAACACGGCCTACTTATAAAAAGACACTGCTCTTTTGTATCACCTTTCCTCCCAGGCTGGGCAGGCGGGGGATTATTTTATTTATATACAGTAGTATAAGAGATGTACACTGAAGGATCTCTCAGCACTTCACAAGCATTATTCAGTAGCATCCCCATGGGAAGTGGGCATCATCCTCATTTTGTTAATGGCTCACTCAAGGTTCCCCCAGCACATCAGTGACAGAACACAGAAGTTCCAGCCATAAGAACTGACCATCTGTGTTTCACTGGTGCAACTTTAGCTGGCCTCTCTAGGTGTGGGAAGTTTACTGACCAATCTCCCCTCTTGGAAGGTTCTCACACATTTTGCTGTCTTTAAGGACTAGGACTTTCACAGAATCAGCCTCTATATCATGTAAGTCTGGAGTGATGCTTCATTTGCCAGCTAACATGGTCTATTAAAACTTTTATAATATCACTAGCGACAAACCAAAATGTATCTAAGCCAGTCGCTTTTAAGGGCAGCAACTCTGAGTACATATTTTGTGAGTGCCAATACAACAAAGAGGCCAACTTGTTAAACTTCTTGAGCCAGATTCTGATCTGACAGTGGTGTGAACTAAGAGCATCACCATTCAAATCAGTGAAATTGTAAATGCAGTACAGGCAAGATCAGTAGCAGGCCGCTAAGCTGAGACAGCAACTTTGTAGTTCACAGTAAGCAAATTTCTGCTATAATACATTAATTGGGGAAAAAAGTGACCATGATGCTACCTTTAGCTCCTCTCCCCTTCCCCACCTCCCTTCCAGTAAAAATCCAGGAAACACAGATCAGGTAAGGGAAGGATGAAGGAATCTAGCTAATGTATTTTTTGGACGCTGGTTTTGATAGAGGGCAAAAGTTACAACAGCTGGCAGTTCTGAGGTTTGTGTGTCAAGATACTGAAGCCTTAACAGTTA
Source organism: Lepidochelys olivacea (assembly GCF_965140295.1). Taxonomy (NCBI): domain Eukaryota; kingdom Metazoa; phylum Chordata; order Testudines; family Cheloniidae; genus Lepidochelys; species Lepidochelys olivacea. The sequence goes on from NC_140430.1 coordinate 2,134,215, forward strand.
AAAGTTTATGCTCTCTCCAAATGGAATCAGCAGGGGAGGAAGACAAAAAAGTCACAGCCATGTGTTAAGAGTACACCTGCAACTCTCCCAGAAGTGGAATACTGAAGTTGAAAAGCATTCTTTGACCTAGACGTCAGAGGAAGACAGACACACGTAAGGAATGCCACATGGCAGAGTGAAAGAGACACATCTCAGGTGCAGGGCAAGGCAAAGGGGTTAGGAAGCATCTTCACAGTCCCTTAAGAACAGCGTCCTAAACATCAAAGCATTTCAGCTAAGTTGTTTTTTAATTTACCAGCACAGACATATTTTGACAAGCCCACAACGTACAGAATCTCCACCGATGTGTAGATACCAGAGGCTTTGCTTGACAAAAACGTATTTAGGAGTTACGGTATTTATGGTAAACAAGAGGCCACCTCAAGTTAAAGCTACTTGGCACAGGGAAAGTTTTCCCTTGAAGCGTCCAGCTGTTATTAAAAAGGAGCAATCGGGCGATTACTAAACACTATTTGAATTGCACATTAGCCACAGATTTAAAAAAAAAATCCATCCTATTCAAAACCAACAAGCGCAAAAACGGCAACACCACAGCAATGTTAACCCTTCCTGTGCATTGAGACAGTTTACATCCACACACCTCTATTTATGGAAGGGAGAACTTTTTATCCGGGGAAGTGGATCATATTTCAACTGTATTTTATCAGTTGAGGCCAATATGACTAGCCATTCTACCAGCCAGCAATGGTGGAGATAAATGTAGAATCAAACCACATTACAAGGCACTGGAACGCCAGTGAATTTGGGGTGCAAGGAAAAACCTTCAGGGTGCATCCTTGCTCATTGAAATGGACAGCACAGTCCTACTGTGCTGAAAATGAGTGTGTAAAAGTGTCCATGTAGGGTCCCCAGATTTATCCCCCCTCCAGGATTTCAGATCAAACTGGCTCAGTTTACAAGTCAAATGAAGGTTCTTCTATCTGCAGGCCTCACGCACTTCCCCTGGGACCTAGAAACGCAGCTGGGCTCTTTCCATCTGTGACCCCCAATGGTAAGTGATTCTGCAATCAGTACTGAGTTACAGATTTGGACAGAGGCCAAAGAGAATCCCCCACACTCTCCCATAGCAGCACTGGGAGCTCATGCAGGGCTAAGTACTCCTAGGTATCCCAGTGACTTAATATGTCCATTCTATAGGATAGACAATAAATGAAAATTTATTAACATCAAAGCGATTTGATCCAACTCAGTACACAGGGAGTAGAGACTGGGAGTAATTAGTGGCCATTAAACTTAAAATCTATATATGGTCAAAAACTAAAAAGGCTATGGGATGAAGAACAAATGGCAATACACTATAGTACTTCAGAGCATTATTTCACGACAGAGATTCATTAGGACAGGCTTTGAATTAATCAGATTAATAAACCAGATTAAATGCAAGATTCCCAACACACACAAGCGAGAGAGTTAGCAATAGCTCTGAGTCCTTCGTTCACCATTTTATACTTGGTTTCTCTTTTTGCAGAGTGGCAGAGACAAAGAACGGGTTGATTAACTCCCTTCCATGACCAACTTTGCTTGGCTGAATTCCCCTGTAGGCTGGTGAGCAGAGGCATTATTGGCGTTTAATTATTTAAGGTGAACGAAGAATCGAAATATGTCATTTGTATGACAGTACTCCTTAGAGGTCCCAACCAAGATCAGGGCATTGTGCTGGGCACTGCCCAAACACGGAGCAAGAGACTGGCCTTGCATCAAAGAGCTAACAATCTTCATAGGCATTACAGAGAGTGGGAGAAAGGCGTTCCAGTGTCCAGGATACCAGCCTGCGACAAGCCGGAGACTCAGGTGCTCAACTCCCTGCTCCGCCACCAATGACCCATTCCTCTGGGCCTCAATTTCACCTGTACAAGGGTGCTAACAGCACTTCCCTACCTCACAGGGGTGCTGTAAGGGTAAATACAGCAAAGATAAGGTGCTCAGATGCTAGGGCAATGATGGCCATAGACGTACATTAGGTGGATTACGCTTTGCAGCTCAGAAAGAGGCAGAGATTAATCGACAGGCTCAAGGTAGCACAGAAAGTGTGTGGGAGAACTGGGAACTGAACCCAGATCTCCTGAGTCTTGGTCCAGAGCCATAGCCACAGCCACAAGATTGTCGCTCTGAATTCGGAAAGCAAGAATTTTATTATGCAAAATTTATCTGTTGCCATATTTAAAAGGCATGCAAGTACTGAAAATCTTGTCTATCATCAAGCATACCTGATATCATCCATCGAATTAGTCCAGCTACTCTGGATGTTAGCCACTTCAAACGCCTTACAAAATACTCAGGAGTGTCTCTCTGGTTTGGAATAACAAGGCAGTAGAAGTACACCCAGTAGAAAAGTAATACATATTTGTCCTTTTCTATTTGCTTCATGGCTTAAGGTTTCTGTGGTGCCAACAAAAGCAGCCACAAATTCAGGGAGATGGGAAGATCAATGAAGGAGCAGATTTTTTGCAAATATTTTGTCAGGATCAAAATGTTGCTAGTTTTTAAACCTCCACATACATTTTTCAAGGATTTCAGATCACATCCAGAGAAAAATTTGCTGGCCAAAAACATTTAAGACAGTTTAACCTCTAAACAAGATCCAAAGAGAAATGAAGAAATAGTAAGTGTTCCTTTTGCAGAAGACATATCTTATTAGAGGGAATAACCAGAGTAAGGAATAGATGTGTTAGGAATTTCCAAATTATTAGTAACAGAAGTCAGGTTTCAGAGTAGCAGCCGTGTTAGTCTGTATCCGCAAAAAGAAAAGGAGGACTTGGGGCACCTTAGAGACTAACCAATTTATTTGAGCATAAGCTTTTGTGAGCTACAGCATGCATCTGATGAAGTGAGCTGTAGCTCAGGAAAGCTTATGCTCAAATAAATTTGTCTAAAGTGCCACAAGCACTCCTTTAAAAAAAAATAAATAAAAGGGAGTGAGGTTAACTCCCAGACCCTAATGCAAATCACTTTTCCAACACCATCAAGCTTAGGAGTCTGAGCCTAACCACTCATGCATGAGTCCAAAAGACTTACTGCTTTTTGTTTTAAATAGAGTTAAAATACTCAGCAATATAAATCTACTATGTTTTTGCAAAAGACAGGTCAATCAGAAAATCCCCTTAAAGCTAAACTAATATTATATTTAAAACCACTTTATGCCTAGGGCAGTAGGGTTTTACACAGCCATTTCCTGTGGGACTTTTGTAGGAAAGCTGACACACAAAGGTATTACTCAGATGGGCCTGAACCTAAACCCAGATCCGTTTGATGGCGTTCTGATCTGGATCAATCCATTTTGCAGCTCTGAGCTGCAAAGTAGTCTCAGAACTTTTTTAATGCATTCTTATGCTATCTCCTTGAACTGGGATGAGAGCTAGGAAAGCCTTTTTTCTTTAATAACTAACTAAATCAAAGCAGGCTTCCAATAGTGAGACGAAGCATTTTCCATAAGCTGAATTAGTTGGGATGATAATACTCTTAACAGCCTGATCGAAAGCCCCATGGGAGTCTTCCATTGATTTAATGCATTTTGGATCAGTTACATTTAGTGAGGCTCCACAATGTTCTGCAAGACTGTGTTAAAAAGTAAATCCATCGAAGCAAAAGCGGTACTCCAATTCCAAATCAAATGCCATAGCAACTCACTGAAAGTGTATTGATTTGACTGCATGGTAGGTTTTGGAGCTCACAGGACTCCCTCCGTAGTTGGTACTTTCAGAAAAATGTTGGAGAAGAAAAGTAATCCAACGAATGAGGGAAGGGAGTAAAATCACAGCAAGCAGCACTCAGAGATGTTTGACAGTTTTCTTAAGAGCAATGGAGAAAGCTTCTTAAATATCTTTATTAAAAAATTCAAAGGGTGGTACCGCAAACAGAACTTTTATAGGCTTAAGACCTTTACTGAAAAAAGCCCTAGCAGTTCATGCTACCACCTCTCACACACACTCACTCCTTCATTTTATGTGGGTTGGGTTTTTTGGTTTAACTTTTGTCTTTCCTGATGAACAGGGGTTAAAGAGAAACCTGACTTCGTTTCTCTCCTTCAAATTAGAATAGATCCTTGAAGGCTAAGAGCAAGAGCACCGTTTGCCATTCTCCCCCAGTCGCTCCTCCAAATTCCTGCAGCCAAGTGGTTCAACAGCCCCTGAATGGCATACATAATGACATCATTGATTGAACCATAATAGAAGGGAAAGGGGGAGTGGGGAAAAGATGTATTTGTGTTACAGACAAAAGATAAGTTCTGTTTCACAGCAGGGACAAACGAAGAACCAGATGACTGGACAGAGTGAGGTCACAGAGTCCCCCCCAGCATTGTCTTCCCTTTAAGCAACCCCTTCCCCACTCCCTAAAGGTTTGTTAGGGACGCAAATCCTTTTCAAATGGCACCGTGGATAAAGAAAAGATCAGGAGTCCTGCTGACCCCTCGCAGCTCCTCGCCATTTATTTTTAAAATGACATCGTGTGTGTGTCAGCGTGTGCAAAGAGGTTACAGGAGGGGAAGAGACAAACACGAAGAAAGGAGTAACTGTAAACACTACATTACTATTAACATTAAAGCCGTTACAAAGAGGAAAGGCAAAGCAAAAGGACAACAAAATAATGGAACGCCCCCGCCAGAACCACTCAATTACCGTGTTTTTAGATTTCACCATTTCTTCCTCTCCCCTAGACTGGCAGCCGTTTGGGGAAGCAACCTGCCACGAATCTGAAATTGGGGGCATACTTTGGGTATTGTGTTCATTAAGTGATGGTCAAACTGAAATATGCAAAACACCCTGAAGTCTGGAGGACAGGAGTTGGTTCAGTCCATTTGAGAGAAGGCATTTGCATAGTTCACATTCAGACTGAGTACACAGCGAAGGTTCTGGACGGTTTCAATGCAGGATTTTGGTTTGGCCTATGCCTAGCAGAAACACACCAAGTGAAATTATTTAGAGTGCACTGTTCGGGGGTGGGGGAAGATATGCAACCCTCCCCAAAAAGAGAACCACTCACAAGCCGGTAACCAAAATGGGGAGACAAAAACAGATGGTGTCACCAGTGTGACAAGAGAAACAAGACAGAGGGATTCTACAGTCCAGTGTCTAAAGTCTGAGGAAGCGTAAGAAAGACACTAATATTATCAGGAGGGACTAAAAGACTTTCCATTAAAGAGGGAGGAAGAAAAATGCTCACAAACTCAAGCAGGACAGTAGTTCTCTCCCCTCCACACAGCACTCACTGGTCACATGATCCTGGCTCTGCCTCCTCCTTGTTTTCAGCTTCTAAATTGTATCCAACAGCCACAAATGCCCTCAGGCCTTTCCTGTTATTGTTCCATATAAGCTGCTCAGTTCTGGAGTAGCCACAGGGATGTAACATGAATAGAAAAGGAGAAGTCCAGGAGACCCCTCCCTCAAAGGTTTACCTTACGGAAGCATTTGAGAACCAGGAGAAAAGGAAAACCAACAAGAGTGGTATGGCATGGCACACAAACTGCCAGCAACTCAGAAAAGGGCTAACGTACTAAACAGACACAAGGGGTAAAAATCCTAGCCTAGACAGATACTTGGGCCTCAATGTCTGGATACCCCCAACTTAAGCCACCTTAAAGGGGCTGATTTCCAGACAGAAGTTCCTCAGCACTTTTGGAAAGTGAGGTCCCTTTAGGGTTCTGGCCCCCTAGGTCTTGGAATTTTTTAAATAGCTCCTACAAGTATGGGTTGAATTTGACACCACGCCTGCCTTGAAAGGGCACAATCCAACGCAGTCTAACGTGAATACATAAGGGGTAGAATGAGCTCCCAGAAGAGATAGGAGTAAACTAGAGGCCCATACATTTACTAAAGCTTTTGCCACAGAGACAGCACAACATTAGTAAGTAGAGGAGGGAGGACCTAGAACCTTGGAGAGGTGAAGAGTTCGCTAGACGAAGAAGAATGCCTTGAAGACTTTGCTTAGATACAACAGTGCTAGGCACTTTGGAAAAATCAAAATGTACACTGAAAGAGATGGTTGGTGGGACAGAAACAGAGGAAGCCTCCTTGGAAGAACTGGATTTGGAGGAAGGATTGAAGAAGATAGGGAAAATTGGTCAGAGCTTATGGGCATCATGGAGATTGGAAAGTGCAGGGCACAGGATGACCTGAGAACAGAGCTACGCAGAGCCTTGCCATTGTTAATTCAGCACCTTGGGTAATTTACAGACCTATGAGCAGCTTAAAATCCAAGTCAAGGAATGAGAGCATGAAGCTGATATGGAAGGAAAGCCAGCGACAGGGCTGGAGAGATGCGTGATGTGGTATGGGCAAGGCGGAAAATTATGTTAGCTGCAGAATTTTGGATCTAATGGAGAAGGAAATTCAGATGAGGAGATGGCAGCAGCTCCAAGATTACTGCAAAAGGAACATGAAGGGGCCAGCCAAAGAGAACACCAGGACTGCAAAGGAAGGGGCTTGAGAATCTGGAGGGGTTTGCTCTGTCATCCAAAGACCACTTCCAACCACCCTTCCAATGTAGGTGCTGGTGAGGGTCTGAATAATAGCTGCCTCCTCCTTCGGCAATCACATTACAAGAGAAGAGCAAACTGGACAAAACCCATAGAGACAGAGTGACTTACACAACACTGGGCGGAGTTTTAGCCTCCATTGGCACAATGACTTTTTAGGGGAATGCCAGGGAAGCGCCCTCACCACTACCAAGCCAGCAGGAGAGAGAGTTCCCAGAAGAGTTATAACCACATGGGGATGAGACTGGGATTCTGTGCTTGAAGGAGCACAGTTCAAAAAAATCACACCACCCTGAACAATTTGTTACAAGTAACACCTAAGGGCCCTACTACTTTGTGCATTTAACTGCACTTGTATCTCATCAGCTTCACTGTTTCCCATTTATGTGGTTCATTCAACAAAGCAACAGGGGCGAGGAAAAACATTTAAAAACAGGAAAATGTGATTGTAAAGCCACAAAATCTGACAAAGACTCGGGGGGAAGGTGTTGTACCTGGAGCTGCTTTAAACTGTTTAATTAGATTTCAAATTGATTATATCCCTTTCAGAAAGCAACTTTTTACTGATTCCTACTTCTTTAAAATGCCCTGGCTATAGAAGAGCCTCTTCAAAGGAGGTGAAAACTATTTAATTTTCACACACAGAGACAGAAAGGCAGATTGGTGTCATTGCAGCTTCTGCAAAGCATTCAGCATCCCTCAAGGAAACGTTACTTTTTTAAGTAGGTTTACAAAGATTTCCAACAAATACACAGATTTCCCTTCTTTTAAAAAAAAAACAAAAAACAGAACTACTTACATTTTTGCACTCACAGGAAATTAAAAATCAAAATGCATTTTAGGATAAATTGTTATTTATTCAAAATGTAAATGGAGGAATTATAGAAGTCCAGAATGAAACAGAAAAGTAACTTCATCCTAATATTTTATATTAGTGTCTCACTTTTAACCGTCGGGGAATAATGAATTCCATGCTGGAGCTCAAACTCATGCACTTAATCTTCAGGGGATATTCAGTCATTTGTCAAACTTCTCCTGTTACATTTTGATTAACCATGGGCACGTTTTAAAATCTGGTTTTAGATGGAGTGGGGTAGGGGTGGGGAATCAGCAATTTTCAAACCTACCTATAACTCCTTAAAAGGATAAGCTTATCTAAATTACAACAGATCTTCATCCACACCTCAAGCAGCAATTGTGCATAGGATTTTCAAAGCTGTCCAAGAGTGAAAGTCAGTGGGAACTGGGCACTTTGGTGTCCTTCAAAAACCCTGCAACAGGAATGCTACAGACAGGAGGGAAAGGATTATTTTTCCTTCAGTGTAAGAACACTGTTCTCACAAAACAGAGACAGCAATGGCTCTTTAGCCACACTTCCTGTACCTTAAGTTCAGATGTCGATTGCTGTACGCAGCGTTGGCTAAGTAGACCATACAGATAAGCTAGGTCAGCACAGGGAGATAGCTAGGTCCCGGGAGTGGGAGAACTTGGACACAACCATTACTAGTCTAGAATTCTTGCAATGGTGTTTACTTAGCACCCCAAAAAAACTGCTAGGTGCATTACAGGGCAACAATGACAGGACAGTCTGTCACAAAAAGTTTACAATCCAGTAAAGGAATTCTGCCCGATAGACAAACCTGCCCACCTTCAGACAGTTGCAGACTGTTCACATTTCCTATTATTTCATAAAGGCCCCTTTTATTCTGCTCTCTACAAAGGAATTAAACTGCATGCTTGCAGGCTCATAACAGCATCAAACCCACATTAGTTTAGTACAGCTTTAAGATGCTTTTGTGTCCACATCTAACAGTAATAAGTTATACTATAACCTTGCTATAAACTAGAGGCTAAGACTGTGGACTTGAAAAAACAAACATCTCAAAACCAGGACATTAGGAATAACCATGCTGGAAAACAGTGGTCAGGCTCAGTTTGGGCTGGGTAGCCATTTTTAAACATGTGTTGAGTAGTTCAAACAATATGGTGGAGAAGGCTAAAAGAAATATCAAACTGAGAAATCTGCTTTGATAAGATCATCCTTACATAACCCATGTTATGGGAAGTGACACTTTAGACGCTGATCCAGAAGAGTGCTGAGTGCCTTCTACTTCCACTGAGTAAGTTGGGAGGTTGCAGGTGCTCAGCACCTTAGGGTAAATGAACCAGGAAGCCAGTCTGGGCCTCTTGTTAAAGCAGTTGTCACCCAAAGCACACCTACCAATGTGTTTTTTTTTAAAGTCTCTGGTGGGAGCTCTTAGTAGCTTAGTCCATGTATCAACTACTCTGGGTAAAGAAATTTTACCTTTTCTTACCTTTGGTTCCTGTACTGATTGGACAGTAGCTCATATAATCAATGGAGCACACACAGCCTCCCCCTCCCCCCACCACAACTGGAGCTTTCAATGAGGTCCCTTCTTACAACCCCTATCCATGGATTCTATTCCCTCCAGTTTGGAGTTCTTGAAAATCCTCCAGGGGATAAGCTGCTGGATTTCACAAATTTGCCTATTTGCTTTCAGTGGGAGACACATGAGGACTCATCACTTACCATAAATCTCCCTCTACGGTTCCACTATATGCCAGCCAGGGTACATGGGCTCAGGACTGGTGTGAAATTTACCATGGGTACCACTGATCTACCTCTATTTTCCCCTGCAAGTTGTAGTTCTCCCCATGCTCATTGCCAGTTTAATATACTGCTTCACTCCCTCTCCAAAGCCTCACCACACACTCCCTTTTGTGAGGCTATTTTTATGAGAAAAATCAGCTATAAATATCGTTTTAGTCTTTACATTCACCTTGCACCTAGGCACTTACTGGTTTCACTAAGGGTACAGCCCCACTAGGATTTGGGTTTCTTTCACAGGCAAACCAGTACATTACCCACGTGTATGCTAGCTCTATGGAGTTATTCCTTCTCATGCCTACATCCTGAGGAGTCCTGCCCTGCCCTATTCTTAAGCAGCCCAGATCAGTGAGCGCATTTCTTTTTAAGCCCACTGTATTAGCCTGCATTTGAGAGCTTTCTTACTGACCTTTGTCAAGAGGTGGTCTGGTGCTGAACTTAGCAGCAAACCAATATGTGAAAACATATTTTTGCCCCCTCCCCGCCATTCCCGAGTCCAGTTTCTAATCAGGTCTTTGTCACAGAAAGCTAATGATCACACAGACAGCGGCTGCAATTAGGAAATACAATCATCATACGTATGGAGACGAAGTTGCTGGCAGGGTGGGGGTGAGGGGGGCCATGCAAGAGAGGAGACATGAGTGTTAAGTAAAAGACTAGAAAGCATTCTTATTACAGGAGGGAAAACAAATCCATGTTTCACACTCACAGCCCTCCTTTAGCCATGCAGCCTGTGCCATCAACGCAGCCATGTGCAGGCCATTAGGTAGAGAAACTCCTTCTCCCAGCAATCCAGTGGGCGGGGGAGGAGGCAGCCTAGCTTACTACACCCTTGTGTTAAAATCTCCATGACTGCCAGCACTATTCTTCACCTTGTCACTTCCCATTATCCTAAATCAACAGGCCTGCATTCACAGCTACTCAAGTTAGAAAATGGTGAGGTTGGTTTTTAAGGGGATGGGGGGGAAGGAGGAGCAGCAAGGGGTGCAAACATACCAGACTGCTAGTTACGGTGTTGTGTAAGTGTGTCTCTCTCTCAGACACACACACACACACAGTGGAACACTAAGTCATACAGGTATTCTATCCAAGCTTTTTCTGAAACAAACATGGAAATTAAGGCTTTCAAATATTAGTACATAGTATATATATGCTAAAAAAAATTCAGAGACAATCTGCAACTGTTAAGTGTAGCCACAAGCCCTAATTTAGGAAGTGGTATCCCCACATTCATATTTTGCCTTATAGAATGACACATCTTAAGTTGAAGGAATCACGGGGGAACAACTGGGTCCAAATGACAACGTTTACTAAAGGTTTACAACATGCAAGAGCTAACTACATGAAGCACTGCTGCTCTGGCAGGGTTCTAGTGGCTTCTGAAGGTGCTGAGGGCCATTACTGGGCTCTCAGGTTATGTAAAGAGATATTCCCTCATGCCCATACACTGCAGACAGTAGAGGTTCCTTTTTTAATATACGTAGTGATGTAATACAAAGGGGTTTAGCAGCGTGAATTTGGGACTCTTCCAGATCACGCACAAACAATGAAGACAAGTTGTGCATGGCAACCCAAATGAGGGCTCACAAGATTTCTATGCCACGCCACTTTCGCTTCCTATTGTGTGTTATAGCAAAGTGTTTTTCAAATGATTTAGCATTTTGTTTTGTTTTTTAAAATGGAACTTTTTTTAACCCCCCCACCTGTAAATCTCAATGCTCAAATAAATTGGTTAGTGTCTAAGGTGCCAGAAGTACTCCTTTTCTTTTTACAAGGCATCTGGTACTTTTTGACACGGTGGGGCTACAAACTGGAGCTGTGCCTTTAAAAAGGAAAGATTTTCAGGGGGATGCACAGTACTTCTTCCTAGACCTGAAACTCTCGTGATACTGGCTGTTTCAATCTTCTTATTTTTAGGTATTTAAAAAAAGTTGCTCTGGGTAATTTGCAGAGGATTTTCTGTTTCCCTCTGAGTAGTGTACAGTTGGGCTAAGAGTAACTAAGGCATTGAGATTTACAGGTGGGGGGGTTAAAAAAAGTTCCATTTTAAAAAACAAAACAAAATGCTAAATCATTTGAAAAACCCTTTGCTAACGGTGGGATGAGAGATGTGAAAGGGCTTTTCGAGAAATCATTACGAGTCTAACTCATGCTCCAGTCCTAGTTTTTGCTGACCCAAGCAAACCATTTATCCTGCATACTGATGCCAGTTTGGAGGGTCTGGGAGCCGTCCTGTACCAGGAAGTGGAAGGCAAACGTAAACCTGTAGCCTTTGCCAGCCGAGGATTGTCTGATAGTGAAAGGTTTCAGAGTAACAGCCGTGTTAGTCTGTATTCGCAAAAAGAAAAGGAGGACTTGTGGCTGTGTACTGTAGCTCACGAAAGCTTATGCTCAAATAAATTGGTTAGTCTCTAAGGTGCCACAAGTACTCTTTTTCTTTTTGCGAATACAGACTAACACGGCTGTTACTCTGAAACTTGTTAGATGCCTTGTAGTGCTCTCGGACTGAACAGTGACCATTCCTCCGAGAAGAAAAACGTTTCTGTGGCAGGCTGGTTTTTAAGAACTCCCAGCTGTAAGAAGCTGCTCAGACGTTTGGAATATTCAGAGCAGTCCTGGTGGGGAAGAGATAGCAGGCAGAACACTGGGGAGGTGCTCAAAGGTGCAGGATATACACAAGCTATTATATGGATCTAAGCACCACAATGGTGTAGGGATGTGCTTATATATGTATGTATGTACGTTCGTTCGTTCTATGCACGTGCACAGATAGTGAATATACTCTCCTGTAGCACCTTTTAAACAAACTGTACCACAAGGCACTACAGAGGGCAAAAACAATAGTGAAGGAGAGAAATTAAGAGGTGTGAAGATAGAAGAGATGTTTTCAGGTATCCTTTAAGTCCTTTAAGACTACTCCAGATGCTGCAGAGGAGAAGGCTACCAGGCCAACAGGGCTGTGATTGTGCGCAGGGATGGCAAGGAAGACCTACAACACGAGCAGAGGCAAACAAGGTCTAGGAATCAGCTGGAGTCCACAGAAAGTTTAAAAAACAAGACAACTGGGAATGGAGCTTGCTGCTAAAACAAGCCAGGAACCAGTCCTAATATCTCCTGTACCAACTACAGAGCTCCCGAAGACTGAGCTTTGTGGATTTATAGCTGTCTCCATATGAGAGGTCTCGAGGAAGCTTCATTCTTCACATGATACCTAAACTGATGGAGGGTTTAGGAAGTCTCAGATTGAATACCGACGTGAAGCTCATGCCCTGACACCATCCTAGCTCAGCATAAGCCATTTGCAATTACCAGCAATGTCACAGAGCACCAAGCTGGTCTTATTAAATATAAATGCTTAGTGGGTAAGCTAGAAGGGGCTTCTTTTTCAGGTAGTTTTCTCCTTCCTGATCTGCCAACATCAGCATTTTCCCCCTCCTTTGCTTCTTTGGTGGTTAATATTTTCACATCCAGCGTTGGCAGGGGGTACTGGCCTGCAGGCAGAAAAATTATCCAGGAAAAGGATTCCTCCTCAGCACGTTATTATAAGTTTGCTGGAAGCCAAACAATTAAGCCAACTGTTTTCTCTCTCTCATTTAGATATTTTGTACACACACAAACTTTCTGCTGGGCTCCTGACCCCTGCTCTCCCTCAATATCACACAAACGTCATGAAATAATCAGCCTGCCAGCTCTGTCCACCTAATCTCAAACGATGAGTGCAATAATTCTCATCTGCCACCTGTAAAATAAACCCTCATTAAAGAGAATTAAACCGGAGCAGTGACTGGTAGCCATGTTAATTCTTATTTAACTCTTCCAAACCACAAAGACGACTTTTTCCATCAAAAAGTGCAGCCTTCCATCACTGCTGACTAATAACCAAGCTGGCATGTCTATGGAGCTCTCAAAGCACTGCAAATGCATTACACAAGCGTCACAGTAGCCATAGGAGACGACCAAGTTCTCATTCCATTTTACAGATAGCGAAACAGACACAGAAAGGTGAAGCAATTTACCTGAATCAGTGTCAGTGTAGAGAATGGACCCCAGAAGTCCTGCCTTCCAGTTTTCCCCACTCTAACCCCAGCTGACCATATCATCTCTAAAAAGAGATGTAGAATACATAGAAGCGCTCTTCTTTGCAACTGCCCTCTTCCACCCTCACTCGATGTCATCACAACCTGGTGTTTTGGACATCACAGTACTCTCTGTACCATGAACAACCATTCCCACACATGGTATCACTGAGTAATGGGTAGAAACCTATGTGTGTACACACACCGCATTGCGGTTAAAGAGACTTTGGAGTCAAGATTCCCTTTTTCCATTTACAGCTCTGGGAGGGAGTGTTTCTAGTGCTTAGAGTAGGGAACAAGGATTCAGGACTCCTGGATTCGATTTGCAATACTGCCCCAACTTAGTGCATGACCTCAAAACAGTCACTTCATCTCTCTGATCTCAACATCCATGGGGCTGAGGGTTAATCAGCCAACTGTCTGTAAGGCAGTTTGAGACCTCCACATTAAAGGAGAGACATAAAAGCCAATTACTTTGGTCATCTGCTCAGATAGGGAAAGGTATTTGATAATGCAATGCAGGGCATGGGGGGGGCTTTGTGCTTTTATGTTATCCCTAGAGCTTTGACTTTACATTTGGTGGCAATACTCTCAGCAGGAGACTTACAAGGCTATTTTATAGAAAAAAAGCAAACCAACCCCTTCTAGAAACGCTTCTGCATCACCAACTACCACGAAGCCTACCTATAAAACATGCAGCTATAACTCCAGCCCATGGGGAGCCAAGAGCTCTCGGTGTTACAGGGAGAGGGAAATTTACAGGTATGTGTATGGGCTAAGTAGGAATCAAGGGATGGTAGCTTCAGGTCAGAGGAACTGTGTTTTAACAGGAGGCTTCACAAGAGAGGATGGGGAGGGTGGGTTAGTACTAGGGGGAGATAAACGCTTCCTTGGTTTTATTTTGAACATTAATTTGATGGGCCTGTACCGCCAAGACCCAAGCAAGCACCTGCCCTCTGTTCTGCCAAAATCAACCTTTTCCTGCTAGGTCCCTTCTGAAATATTGGGGACTTTCCTCCCTTTTAGGTGAAGAGAAAGAGGATTTTAAACTTGAAAGATTTCACCCTGGAGGGCTAGTCAGGGGGTTCAATGAGTACAGATGAGTTCTCAGCCACTAATGCAGCTCTGCATTTGCTCCCTTCTCTCAGCAGGTCTGAAATCCCCCTTAAGCAATGATTCTCTCACCCCACCCCACCCCCCTTCCCTTCTTCCAAACCAATTTGAATAGGAAATGAAGTGTGGCTCTGTGGAGACAATGGCTTATTGTAAAGTTCTTGCTGCTACGCGGAGTATAAAAACCTGCCACGGCACATGTAAACATTAGCAACTGCCAGGCTCCTCTGTAATGAAAAGCTATAAAGAACACCCAGGTGGGAAGCACAATACTACAGGCTAATTAAAGTAACCAATAATATTCCTCACAGGAATGTGAGAGTGTGTTCCGCTCAGTGGGAGAAGCCACTGCTAAGCCTATGAACTCAGCTTCCTGATGGAACAGAAACAAAAAAAAAAGACATAGCACTGCAAAGGCTGCCATCACTGCTGGACACCTTGCTTTGTAAAAGGCACAAGGGCGGCATCTGGAGTTAAATCACAAGCCTAGAAGTCGGGCAAACTGGATGCTAGACCTAACTCTGCCATGGATTTGTGACCTTGGGCAAGTCGTTTCCCCATCCTGGTATGCCACCATCTGTAGAAGGGGATCAGTTCATTAATGAACTTAGCCTGTCATTTATGTTTGTAAAGCACTCATTCAGATCAGGTGCAGCACGTGACTGCTTTCGATCTCTTCAAGATTCTGGAGCAAAGTGTAACCATTGAAGGCCCTCTCAGAAATGCTGAGTGTTATTACAAAGCCCCAGATCTACAAGCTGCAGCCATGGACGCTGACAAGGCATATATCCTTTCTGAAAAACAACAGTTCCTAGTGACAGGGTTAATGATGTTTGAGCAGCCTCTCACCCTGACCTGCCCTTCCACATATTCCAGCTTTAATGCACTTGCCCGACTCCCCCACCCCCAAAGGGATGTGTGGGGGAGGAACAGTGGCCTCCAACACCAATTATTTTCTACATCACTGAACTTCCTGGCTCCACATTTGCAGAGTCTAGCATTTCACTCTGACTTGCTGAAGAAACAGATGCAGTAAAATGTCCACGGTACAAACCCCATGAGAGAAGAGGGGGTTATATATCAGTGGTGGAGGGAAGGGGACAAATCCATCCCCTTACACTCTTTCAAAGAGAGAAGAAGGGTTTCCAAACCCCACTGGCACAGCCATTGCAAATGGACAAGATTTTTCTTCACTTCCTGTCCTAGAGAGCTGTGCAGTGTCATTGTGCATGGTAAATCAAGGCTGCACTTCACCCCAGAGGAGAAGGTTATTCCTGTCTGATGTTTTGTGATTCAAGCTGCTGTATCAATGTAATAGGGTATTACTGATCTCCCTCTTTTCTATCTGTCTCCCCCAAACAGGACTAGATGAGGCTCTTTTCCCCTGTCCATTTTAATCTCTCCTACTGCAGAACATTTCTATGCAGGGGATTGTTGTACTGGTGATGATGCCTGTGCTCCCACACTCTTCCTCTTCCTCCTGAAATGTATACTGCCCTTCCCAGCTCACTCAACATCCTGTCACCAAAAAGATCCAGTCTCTCCAGGCAAGGTGGAATTGTGCTTCGTTCGCTGTAGTTCCAATCAGACGCGCTCAGTCAAATCCTGTGCGGACACACACACGAGCCTTTGAACCTAATGGCTAAGGGGACCTAGAGCTCTATCCGACATTTTCAATCATTTGATGCATTACAGTTTTGAGTCACTTTTCAAACTGAGCTCTGGAGCCTCCGATCCCAAGGGAAGTCATTACCTTGCGGAAAAAGATCAGTTGTGAAGACCGATCAGGTCTACCACCTATAGAACACAAGTCAAATGCCTGAAAACAATCCAATTATAAAGCCTCCTCAACTGTCTCTCCTTCCCACTTGTAACATTTTATGAAGACTATCTTGACAGCCCCTGGAAGGAAGCCCTCTATCCACCAGCCTGGCCTTGGCAGTCAGGCTTCCTCAAAACCAACAAAATTACAGCCAAACAAAGAGAGGAAAGGACTGGGGGTAAGGAAAACGATGCTGACAAGAGTCTTCATGTGGCGTGATGCATGGAGCCCTGTATCAGCAACAGGAGGTAAAAATCTCAGGAAGCAAGACAACTTAGAACTTTCACTATTCTGAGCACTGTGCTAATCTGTAGGTGCAGACAGTGTCCTAGAGGCCAATGCACCTTACCTTCTTGGAGGCTGAAGAGACATTCAAACCAAATCTTTGAGCCCTTTCCTTTAATTTATCCATGTTTACCTACAAAGACACAGGAAACAGTTTAACGTTTAAGTCATTGTCACTTGAACTGTAAGATAGGAAAACTAAAAGACCAACTGTGGCTGGGAGAGGGCAGCTCGTGAGAAGGGTCCCAGGACAGAGCAGCCCATTCTGATGGGTCTGTGGAAAATGTGGTCAAGCGAGAGACACTCCTGTGAGCACTCCCTCTCTGTGCTAGATCGGCAGACTCAGCCGCGACAGAGGGGAAGAAGAGCCACAAGGCAGAAATCTGTGCCCCGAATGAAACAGCCAAGAACTTCCAGAGAGCTGTATTCTGCTCAAGCTTCATTAACAGACATCTCTTAAAGCTCCAGTATTGGCCCAAAGGACAATGCTACAGATGGTGAATTCTCCCACTGAAGGACCAGCTCATTCAATGGATTCCTCTTTTTTTTTTTTTTTTTTACTGTAAATCAAATGAACTTAGTACTCTTCCTTCAGCAGCCAGATACAATTAACATGATGGAAGGAAACTTCCTGCCTCTCAGACAAACACACCAGCCATCTCTCTCCAACTCTTGTCGTTTTCAGTAACCACTGTGTTTCATTCTTACTCTTCAGGAACTATAGGACACATCCAGTCAAGCCCCATGTCAAGTTATTTTCCCTTGCTTTGCCCAGGTCACAAGCAATAGGGTTTCCCTTTGGGGAAGTATCCCACAGTCTAATGAATCCCAGTTTTGGATTTCATTGACAAGTCTTCTACAGTATGTGGTGCCATGGAAGAAAATGGGGTCCCTGACGCTAACCTACTTCTGAGCAGTATTTGAAAAACATCTTCCAAAAACACTCAGTACAAGAGAAACCTGGATTAGACCCCAAACTTGCTTAAATTAGCTTTCTGTTGCATCTTGCACCAATAATTTACCATGATCAAGCAGCAAGGTACTAAGCAGACTGTGAAGAAGTGGGAATATTCTTAATGTTTTTTCTGACTACAGTGTGGGTGCCTCAGTTTCCCCTACACATTTCTTAAGTATCTAGGTGGTGGGATAAGGGTATGTGATTGTTACAGAGCCCTAGAGGGCCAGTGTGATGGTGTCTGCATAGAGAATGGCCAACACCCTGTCTCCTGGCAACTGATGCCCTGGGCCCCTCCTCTGCAAAGGTGCCAACTGAAGGTGTTGGAGAACAAAGATCAGGTGGCCTCCTGGCCCAGGAAAGGGACAAAGGCCAGAGGAGGGGCTGGAGAGTTACACTTTGGAGCTAGCTGGGGAAATGGAGGGAGACCCAGATGAGGCTCTGGCCTCCCTGCCCCCCAAGACGGACCTGACTAAGGGGTCCTGTTCTCTGTACCTACAAGTTCAGTTTTAGACCATGTTCCTGTCATCTAATAAACCTTCTGTTTTACTGGCTGGCTGAGAGTCATGTCTGACCGCGGAATTGGGGTGCGGGCCCACTGGCTTCCCCAGGAGCCCTGCCTGTGCGGACTTGCTGCGGGAAGCCCACGGTGTGAGAAGGGGATGCTGAATGCTCCGAGGTCAGCCCCAGGAAGGTCGAAGCTGTGTAAGCGTCTTGCCCTGGAAACAGTCTGCACAGAGACAGGAGGCTTCCCCAGAGTCCCGATTGGCTTCGTATGGAGTAGTTCCAGAGCATCGCCCGGTGACTCCGTGACACAGGCTACCCATGCAGCTCAGAACTTACATTTCCAGTTGAAATCTGAGGTAGAATAGTGCACCATTTGGACATTAGAAAGAAAGGGTCATTTACTGTAGGAAAACAGGAGGCTGTACAGAATCTAGGTTCTTGGAGCAATGCATATAACAGTTCAAGCAAAAAGGGCAAAGAGAACACCAGGCACACAAGCGGGAAGCTCACATGCAATATTAATAAAATATTTGTCTTTATTCCTTCAGGCATTTAGTTCTAAAGCCAGCTTATCCAGGAGTGTGGTCAGCTGAGAGAGGCAGCCAAATATTGCACAGAGGAGGGGGTCCTAACAAACTTAATGCCTGTATAACCTTAAGCAACCTCATGCATATCCTACCTGGTTTGTTTTGGGGGTTTACTATTTACTCCTGGGGATGGAGACTTGTCTGAACAAGCACTTTTGATATTGTGATTAAAGGGCATGATCAGCTATAATTATAAGCAATAAGCATTCCTTACCGTAGGCTTGCTGTCTGCAGACAGACCTGAGATTGGGGAAGGGGAAGACACAGTTAGTGATCAGAAATGGCAAGAACAGTTTTAAACAGAGTTCTCTGACCCCCTTGGCAAAGATGTAGTTTAAGCAATCTCCACTGGATCGTGATTGAACAGAACTAGCTGGGTATCCCTCATGTTCTAGTGAGCTGAACACAAGTGAGAGTGCCAGGAATTAAAGTCCATTTTAATCCTGGCTGACACTGTCTCGCTGTGTGACCTTGGAGATAGTCACTTCATCCCTGATTCCGTCTCCCCATATGTAAAAATACAGATAGCCCTCTTGTGAGGTAGCAGAGGGCTTTGACAATTAGGAGTGGTATTTTTAAAGGTAGCCCAGCTCCCAATGATTGCTCATGGCAGCTGGGCGCTGTACAAAAATCTGGCTGTTAGCGTCTAGCCACGTTCAGACACAAGAAAGACACACTGGACTAGGTAGCTCAGAGCCACTCTGAAAAAGGACAAGGACGATGCATTTCCATTTCCTATCCTGGTTTCTTCCAGCTCACTGATTCTGGTGATCACTAGGGAAAGGGACAAGCAGTTGGAAGAACACGAAGTCCCATTTGGCTTTTTCTGTATAGGAAGCTTTAAATATCTGCTGAAGGGTTAATTCTACAGATTAGCTCTACTTGATTTGCTTACCTTTAGTGGAAGCTGTGGACATACCAAACCTGTAGAAAGTAAATAGAGTTTTGTCAGAGACTCAGAGCTGCACTATAGGGTAGGAAAGCATCTGAGTCGCCAAGCATAAGATGTAGGGGGAGCGTTTCCTTCAAAAATTCTTCATGAGGGCACTTGAGACAAATTGATCTTTGGGTGGGATTAGCTTCCAGTTAATGCTACGACTGTAGTGATTACTGCTGTATTTACTTTGCAAAATGGAAAACTCTGCAGAGCTAGCATCAGCACCATTGTTCCATACAAGCAGCCTCAAAGCCCCTCAGTATACCACCTTTCCCTTTGTTATTCTACATCACAGGGAGTAGGCAGCATAAATTTCCTGGTATTTTAGGATCAAGGTAAGTGACACGGATTACATACACAAAGCATGCTGTGCTAGTGATAGCAAATCAGGTTTAAAAGTATAGTCCAGGTGCTGAATACCAAACACTTGCCTCATATTTTGAGCACAATCTTCCCCTGCCTTAGCCACCTGTGACACTCAGGAGGGCAGCCAGGCAATGTTACCTAGCAGTTAACTCGCAGGCTTCTGCTCTAAGACTCCCATCTTGCATTCTGAGCTCTGTCAATAATAATCCTGGTCAAGCCCCTTCCCAAGACTCAGCTTCCCCATCTGTAAATGGGGATAAAAACCACTTCCCTCTCCTGTCGGGGAAGGCAGCAGTATAGGGGTTGCGAGGCTTCAATCGTTAATATTTGACAAGTGCTTTGATATACTAGGACGAGAGAGGCTTAGGCAAGCAACAAGGACTACAAAGTGGGCAAAGCCTTCCAGAAACTCAGGTAAGCAGCTTCCCGAAAGGCAATCCAGTTAAGAAGCAGCTTTCACCTCCTCCTTATATGCCTCAAAAATCCAGAGACTTTCAATCCCCAATGCTGCCCCAGATCCCCACACACAGAGCTGTGGCGAGGATCCATGTCAGTATGACCTATGAATGAGACAAGAGTCTAGCATTCTTCCACCAAATAAAAAAATTGTGACAGCGCTCCAAGCAGAGACTTACCGAGCTGCTCGTGCCGCCTTCTTACTCTCCAAGCTCACAGGGACATTGAATCTCTCAGCCCGTTTCTGCATTCTCTGAAACAGGGAGAAGAAAAAGAGCAAAACTTAATCCAGCCATACCGGCAGCCAGTTCGGGGCACATCTTAGACTGGGGATGCCCGCATTCAATTCCCAAGAAAGCATTACCAGCTTTCTGAGCCCACTCTTAATTTGCGGCCTAGTATTTAAACACAGGGATCAGAGTTCCTGCGCTCCATCCCCAGTTCTGCCAGAAACTCACCAGGACTGAGCAAGTTTCTTCACCTCTTTATGCCTCAGTTCCCCCTCCCCGCTTAAAACAGCTATTCCCCATCCTCATTGTGAGGACTACAGATCCTTGGAGAGAAGGCACTACAGAAGGGAAAACCAAACAAAAGTGTGTAAAATTGTCACAAAATCATCTGAGATCTGCCTTAACAGATCATTAGAGCAGAGACCTGCAGCTGATCAGCTTTGCCCTCATCCCACAAACAGTGGGAGAGAGTTGCTATTTGCATGGTCTGTATCATGGCCATCCCTTAAACTTTGGGATACAGGCCTAGCAATGTCACTCTCCTTTATTTTTATGGCAGTGATGAACAAACATAGTAATAAAAATCTATCTAATCCTAGAGAAAGCTTTTCTCCGGTGAAGTCCGGGGCACCTGCAGCTCCCCAACTTTAAATCTGAGCAGAGGGTATTCAGCACCTCACCTGACCAGAGCAGGACACGACTTATTAAACATCTGTATGCAAAGGGAATTGCCAAAGGAGGCACAGATTAGCACACTGACCCAGAGGCAAAAGGATGGACTTTTTTCTTTTTTAAATTAGCAATACACAAATCTGCTGCTGGGCGAAGACTGGCATGCCAAGCCGGTGAGACAGAACCTTGCACATCTCATCCGGGGAGAACCTTGTGCCAAAAGGCAAAGAAGCAGAAGCCCTGGCACTGAGCAACTGTGACTTGCCCTCCAGCGGCAGGAAGAAAGCAGCAAGCTTAACGGGCCTCAACTGATTTCCAAAAAAATGCAAACAAGAATTTTTTTTTTTAAAAGTGAAACACTAAGAAGAAATATGTTCGAAAAGAAGGGTTATTTCAAAAAATGGAATTTGTCCCTTAAATCTTAGAACAAGTCTTTCTGAGGGTGACAGGCACAATTCACACAGCTGACTCAGCCTTTCAAGTGGAGTTTATCACTTAGCAGTGAAAATACGATTAATGCTGAAATTCACAATCATGGGAAGGACCCAGCCTGCCATCCTTTCCCCACAGACAAAGCTCCCACAGACCAAGATGCAGTCTGCCTTGCTTGGAAAGGAGCGAAGGACTAAAGTGTTGAAATCACAGGGGTGCTTGTGTGTTCACACACATACATACTTATTTACAACCCTTTAAGTATTTTTATACCTAAGAGGAAAGAAATTTGATTAGCTATTTAGTGCCTTATTATTATTTATACAAGACCATACAAGTTAATTTGGTGCTTTACAGCTAAGAGCAACTGGGAATTTTTTAGTGCCCCTGACTAAAAGTAGCTGTAGTAACCATTCCCTTGACTATTGTCAAGCATGGAACAAACTTCTGTGTGAAAACAGACTGAAACTGTTTACCTTCAAGAGGAGAGCAATATGGGGGATGCAGTAAGAGGTATACAAAATCATGGTCTAGAGAAGTTAGACCGAGCTCTGCAACTCACCCTCTCCCATAGCACAAGAGTATGTTTAATGAAACAAAGGGAATATGTTTAAAATCTATAAGAAATATTTGTTCATGCATTAGCCTGCTGAACTCATGGCCCCCAAGGTAGAATTCAGGCCAAAAGCTTAGCGAGATTCAAAAAGGGATTGGACATTTATATGAACAACAAGAATATCCAGAGTTGTTATAGCAAACAATATAACCACAGACAAGAGCTTTGGAAGGCACACTCCTGCTTCTGGGTACATGCCAGCCTGAGTATTACAGGCTAGGAGGGGGCAGTTTATGTGCAGATTTTTGCACCTACCACTGAAAGAGCTAGTATTGGACACTGTTGGGGGTAGGATATTGGACTAGATGGAATACTGGTCTGATCCAGGTAATTCTTATGTTCTTAAAGACTTACTAACCCTTTGTTACACTAAGCTCCTTATGGTATTAAAACAGAATTTTAAAAAATGTGATTTACTTATGCTCTTACTTTACACTTGCATTTCATTCCACTTGGACCAATGAGGCCCAGGAAGGTGAAATGACTTGCCCTAGGTCACATGGCAAGTCAGTGGCTGAGCTGGGACTAGAACCCAGGAGTCCTGGAAACATCAGTGGGATGCCATCTACACAAATCTACTCCAGTAGGTGTCTATAGACCTTGATTAAAAAGGTAATTTACATGACAAAAACATACTTTCTTTGTGAATAGGTCTTGGCAGAGTTTGGAACTGAAAACAAGGCTGTAGATATGATGTCAGCAAATGCATTTAATGAGCTGTTTAAACAGCTAATGACAAAGGCATCCCACAAAGCGTGGAAGACGACACTCCTTCGTGATTTGTTCTGGCTCCACATCAGATCAATTTTTATGTATTTCTCCTCATTACTCCCCCAGCTGAAGTCATAATCCTCCATTTGCGACATCACCCCCTGGTTGCTGTGGAGCTGTTCACATCACAAACAGAAGATTAGAACTTCAAGGTGGTGGCTGACCAGCAAGGAGACACAAATCGTGTTTTCATACTAACTCCCGAGTTACAGCGAACAAGAGAAAAAAAAATCAAGACAGAAAAAAGCATTAGAGGAAGCAGAATGTGTTTTGGAGAATGAAAAATTTTGCAGAAAGTTTCCACAGGGGGACTGCATCAGCTGCTTCTGGTGTGTGTATTTTAAATTAGACCAGTAAGCATAAAAGAAGAGAGAGACTCACGAAAGGTAAAGATGAGAATCTGTTAACTCATCAGTTAATCGCAAACAGGATTATTCACTACAGCGTATTCTCTGCAGGTCTCTATCCTCTCCAGTTTGACATGTCTCAAGGAATCCAGGATATCAGCCTACCATAGCTGGCAACAGCAGTCCAGTGATAGGGCTTTAGAGACATCAGAAACCAAGATGCATCTTACATAGCCCATGTGATAATGGAGGTAGGTCTGTCTTCGAGTTCCTCTCTAGCAACCCCTTCAGCCAACTCACATCAGAGAATGCCATGGACTAAGTTCATCCACTGACTGCAATACAGTTACAAGCTAGGGATGAATTTAGCTCCATGTCCTGCTTGCTGTTGCCAGGCAGGTGGCACTGATGCGTGGCCTGTGATGATTGTTGGCAAGAAGGAATAAAGTGGCAGAAATGAGACAGGAAGAAAGGAAAGTGACATACACTGACAGACGATGGACAGGAACAGACCTTAAAATCTGGTGTCCCAATCAAATGCATCAAGAGCTCAACATCTCTTAAAGACAGTCTACAGCCTAAAGCAATTCAGAATCACAATATAAAGCTCTGAAAAACCTCACAGGGTTTACAACAGAAATACTGATAAGGAACTTAAGGGAGGGATCCCCAAATGTGAAACACACACACACACAGGTTAAAACAGATACCCCTAAAAGGAGGGAAGGGATGGGGTGGTGACAGGATTCTTACCTCCATCTGTGGTATTTCTGATGTTATTTTCACCACTTTCTTTTCTGCAGTCCTAGAAGTTTGGGGGGGGGGGGGGAAGGGAGGGAAGAGAGATGGATCAGAGCCAGGAAACTACACTCACCAATCTAATTTCCAACCAGTGAATTCCTATTAGTTTAAGATAATATGTCCCAGTAGCAGAGATAGTGGGTTGCCTCCCTCCACCTCCGTAAGTAAGTATAACCAACGGATCTCAACCATCATTGGGTTCATGGTCTACAGAACAAAAGCACCCTCAGCCATCACCCCTAGGATACCAATGCCTCTCTAGCCCCTTGTAAGCATAGCGTGGCACCTAGGCGCCAAAGAGAACATGAGCTATGGAAGTACAATCCTTACCCAAGGTTAGGGATAAGATAGAAAGGGAAGCACTCTCTTGGTGAGGCCACAGCCTTGACAATCAGGCCCCATGGGTCCTACCTATAGTGTGACTAGTGGGGTGGGTTAGGGCTCTGGCAGTCAGGACTTCTAGATTCCATTAAGGGCTCTGATAGTAAGTGTGGCCTAGTTGCCACAGAAGATCCATGGGGACAAGAACTCTGGGGTTCTTCTTCCTGCTCTGTCACCAACGCAGCCTCAAGAGGGAAGAAGTCTCTTCCGTGCTGAGGAAAGTGTTGATACTTCCCAAGTCACAGTGGGGAGGTGAGGATTAACCAGCATGCACACAGCACTCGGAGAAGCTTGCTTGAAAGGTAATATGGAAATGCAATGTACCACAAGCCTTCCACACACCCAAGAATGACCTATCACTTATTTCCCAGAGGCTCTCAATAGTAATATTCAGCTCCCCCATCAGAAGCCCAAAGCCTGCACCGTGTGAACTTTATTCCTTTACAGCTATTCGTTTACAAAGGATTGCTCTGTTCTAGTTCACGGCACAGCCACAGGTTACTTTCACCAAGTCAGCGCCAGCTTCCTCAGCTCTGGCGATATTTCAAATGCACGCTTCTTTAACAATACACAGTTGGCTACAGTGAAGACCCAGCAAAGAGACTAAACACAAATATAATGGAGTGGGCGTGCTCCAAAGTTTATGCTCTGAAAATAGGGCTGAGGTTTGAGGTAGAAAACAAAGGAGGAAAAGACAAAGTTCGGAAGTTCCCAGGGTAAAAGAAACAGCATCCTCCTCCCCCAAACAACTCCCATAAACCAGTGGGTCATAACCAGCCTCATTAAGGTCTCCCATTTAGAGAAATGTGCTGCCTTTGTTCCAGATTCCTGGACAGTTTTCCTATTTTATGCCCTGAAAGGTAGTAATGGTTTAATTACACTTTCACAGGAAGCAATTCGGAACAGGAACCAGGACTTGTTACTCTCCAGCCTCCTCAGGAGCTACTTGTTTGGGACGCAGATAAAGGATGCCCCCTGCTGTTCAAAATTAAGTACTGAACTCAAATTAGCCTGAAGCAGTTCTACCACCTTAGCAGACAGTTGTACATCAGAGTTTGTTCTCTCTCATGTCTTTCATAGTAACCATTTAAGTACCGGTAAGGCAGCAATCATGCAGGCAAACACTCAGCCATGACACACTCAGCCAGAGCTCCCAGGCAGCCAAGGACATCAGAACCTGATTTATAGTTATGGGGGATGTTGGTTGGGACACAAGGAATTATCCCTTTTTCCTTACAAGACCTTTAACTTACAGCTGGACCAGTGTCTACAGCTGAGATGAAGGGCCCCAGAACATGGTTTCATCTGAACTACATCACTCACATGCACCCACAAGCCAATGTGCTGAGCTACAGTCTCATTTCAATGCAGAAACGGAGAACAGAGCTCTAAAGAACCCTTCATTCTCATTGCTGCAGCTTCCCTCAGGTATCCCCAACTGCCCAGGAGTGAGCATGAATGTAAGCAATTAAGGTGAAATTCACCCTTATGCAGAGGGCCAGCACTAGGCCTATGCACCACTTTTGTGCTATCCTGATGGCTTAAGTGAGGCTTTGTTCTGACCCACAGCACAGGAGTGAATGTCAAGAGCGCAACATTAACAAGCTCATGTTGACTACTTACACACAGTAACTGGCAAGGGAGGACAGCAAAACACAGGCTGGAAACACCCTCCCGTAGCAAGAGGTGGGGGCTAAGCAGAGGAGTGGGAGGAAAGAAGTCTTGAATGCCAATCGCAGCAGGGACAATACCTCCTTTTGTGGTCTTGGACAAGTCACTTCACCTCTCTGCACCCTAGTTTTGCCATCTGATGAAAATAAGGGGGATAAATACTTCCTTGCCTGCCAAAGAGTGGTGAGGGTTAGCAGCAAAGGGCTTTGCAGAGGAAAAGCACCACATGAAGGTCAGTTCAGTGTTGCAGAAATTTGCTAGCAGTAATGCACTGGGGTTTAACCTCCACCATTCAGTTAAACTGAAAGAGGGCCTCTCTTTATACAGACATGATGCATCTTCTCAGATCCGAGCAAAAACAAAAATTGCAGGCTAATTTCCTATTTCCCTTCTGCCACTAAACCCTGTGCATTCTATATCTGCAGTAACTACTAAATCACACTCCCTGCGTCAAGCAAACAACTGTCTGTGGATTAATAAGGAAACTCAACTCAGAGCTATGGAAGCAAATGCTTAGGAACCACAATGAAAGGAAAAAAGCCTGGAAAGAGACATCCTGTGCTGTGACTTGTTGGCATGATGCAAAAGTGAGGATACTAATTTACTAGTCTGATCCTCTTCCATCCAACTCCACGTCACTGTGCGTCGCCTGAGCGAATGAGAAATATACAGCATAGATACTATCACAAGAGAAGGAAGAGGACAACTAGGCCAACTGACTGGGAATCAGATGAATATTTCCACATTTCTATAGTATCTTTCATCCCAAAATCCTTCACAAACTATACACAGCTCCCCTGAAATGCAGCTGCCCCTGAGGTGGACAGCAGTAGCCAGTCCAACAACAAGGTGTCACGGAGTGTGGGGGAGTCCAGGCCCTGCACCCCTCTTCCTGGGATCCACTGAGACTCTCAGCCAGCCAGTAAAACAGAAGGTTTATTGGACAACAGGAACACAGTCCAAAACAGAGCTTGTGGGTACAACCAGGACCCCTCAATCACGTCCTTCTGGGGGAGCAGGGAGCTTAGACCCCAGCCCTGGGGTTCCCTGTGTTCCTCTCCCCAGCCCCAAACTGAAACTAAACCCACCCAGCAGGTTCCCTGCTGCAGCCCCTGTTCACATTCCTGGGCAGAGGTGTTACCTCCCCCTCCCCCTCCTGGCTCAGGTGACAGGCTCTCAGGTCTCCCCTCCCCAGGGCACATTCCCAGGTCAACACTCCCCCCCTCCCTGCTGAGTCACATCGTCACACAAGGTGAGGCCAAGGATACCAGGCTAGAATTCTCCTCTCACAGGTGTCAGGGATGTTTGGTGAACACACAGGGCAGCCAGGGCCTTGCTTTTCAAAGTCTCCTCCAAAAGATCTAAACTGCTTGGAAGTCAGTTTATCTGCCGGGGAGAATGAGGGGCAGAGCCTACCCTGCTGGGATGTGAACCTGTGATTCCAGGGAGTCCAAGGTACTGCACACCTGATGTTTATTCCACTATGCCCCCTCCACACACACAACTATGATACTTGTCTTTGTAGATTTCAATTCCTTTGAAGCAGGTTCCATGGAACTAGTGAGCGTTCCTACAGTGCTACTGTCTCCATACCCAGACATACCCCCTCAGTTACAGCCATGCATTCCCCAGAAACATACACATCAGCTGATTTTTCAGGAGGTTCTTCCTCTTTAGCAGGAGGCTCTGCCGGTTTCTGTTCTTCTTCCTGTAATTCAATTAGTTGAGAAAGGGGGTCAGGTTAATACTCCCGTCAAGTGAATGGAAGGAAGAGGCATTGGAGGGGGACACTCTCAATATTAATGGATTTTGATTGTTTAAAAACCATCTACTCAGAGCTCTAGGTGCTTGGAAACAAGTTTTTTCCACGCTACATACAGAATTCAAATGGAGACAATGTCCCCAGTCAGTGCATCCTTCTCCCCCTGAATCTCTGCACATCAGATCTGGCTTTCCCTTTCCACCCAGTCCCTGGGAACAGAGACAGGCTTTGCAACATCTGCTGAAGGTTAACAATCTCAGACTCTGGCAAACCAAGGAAAAAATTACTGGGAGCCCCATGTCACCAGACCTATCTCATTTTAAACCAGAGGGCTGTCAGCTACATTTCATCAGCTGCCCTAGTAACACCTGAGGAACGAGTCTCTCTAAAGGTTAAGAGGCCCAAGAATGAACCTATTTACCCATTTTAATGTACTTTAAGATTCCTCCTCATCCAAAAAAAAAAAAAAAAGGCTAAAATTGCTGGGCTTTCTGCATTCTCACTGCTGGCCTCTCCCCTTAGAGTACTCAGAGGGCAGCACAAACTCTGCTTCCCCACAAGTCTGTGTAGCCTGGTCAATGAGCACCTCGCTGTGGGATAACGTCTGTTGCAAAAGCCTTGTTAGAATTTATTAGAGGGGGCTGAGGTCTAATCATCAGAGCCCAGGGCCAGACTGCTGACCTTCAGTAGCTATTGCAAAGCCTGTCTCTAGTTTTGGTTCTGAAACAGTGTTCCTTGGTAATCGAGGCAAGTCACTTTACCTCTACCTCACCTTTACCTCTACCTCATCTACCTCATGTAAAAACAGTGATAACACTACAGACACCCCTACTGTATGGAGGGTGCTGCGAGGATAGATACATTGGGAAACAGCTGAAAGCTTTACATAAAAGACTATACTTAGTGCTTACCCCATAATGTAGTCACTATACCTATCTGTAGTGATCAGAAAGTGTTAATTTAAATGCCTGAATTTTATATTCTGGGCATTTATTTTGAAAATTATAGGGCTGTCAAGCAATTGAAAATATTAATTGCAATTAATTGTGCTGTTAAACAATAGAATACTATTTATATAAATATTTTTGGATGTTTTCCACATGTTCTAATATATTGATTTTAATTACAACACAAAATACAAAGTATACAGTGCTCACTTTGTATTTATCTTGTATTATAAATATTTGCACTGTAAAAATAAAATAGTATTTTTCAATTCACTTAATACAAGTACTGTAGTGCAATCTCTTTATAAGAAAGTTGAACTTACAAATGTAGAATTATGTACAAAAAATAACTGCATTCAATAATAAAACAATGGAAAACTTTAGAGCCTACAAGTCCACTCACTCCTACTTCTTGTTAAATCAATCGCTCAGACAAACAAGTTTGTTTACATTTGCAGAAGATAATGCTGCCCACTTCTTGTTTACAGCATCACCTGAAAGTGAGAACAGGCATTCACATGGCACTATTGTAGCCGGCATTGCCAGATGCACTAAAAATTCATATGCCTCTTCATGCTTCAACCACCATTCCAGAGGACATGCGTCCATACTGATGATGGATTCTGCTCGATAACAATCCAAAACAGTGCAGACCAATGCATATTCATTTTCATCAGGAGAGTCAGATGCCATCAGCAGAAGGTTGATTTTCTTTTTCGGTGGTTCAGGTTCTGTAGTTTCCGCATCAGAGTGTTGCTCTTTTAAGACTTCTGAAAGCATGCTCCACACCCCATCCCGATCAGATTTTGGAAGGCACTTCAGATTCTTAAATCTTGCGTCAGGTGCTGTAGTTTTCTTTAGAAATCTCACATTGGTACCTTTTTTGCGTTTTGTCAAATCTGCAGTGAAAGTGTTCTTAAAAATGAACATGTGCTGAGTCATCATCCGAGACTGCTATAACATGAAATATATGGCAGAATGCAGGTAAAACACAGAGCAGGAGACATACAATTCTCCCCCAAGGAGTTCAGTCACAAATTTAATTAACGCATTATTTAACAAGCGTCATCAGCATGGAAATGTTTAGCATATCTGGCACATAAATACCGTACCTTGCAATGCCAGCTACAAAAATGCATGCGAACGTCTGTTCTCACTTTCGGGTGACATTGTAAATTAGAAGTGGACAGCATTATCTCCCATAAATTAAACAAACTTGTTTCTCTTATCGACTGGCTGAAGAAGAAGTAGAACTGAGTGGATTTGTAGGCGGTAAAGTTTTACATTTTTTGATTTTAAGTGCAGTTATATAACAAAAAAAAAAAATCTACATTTGTAAGTTGCCCTTTCATGATAAAGGGATTGCAATACAGTACCTGTGTGAGGTGAATTGACAAATACTATTTTGTTTATCATTTTTACAATGCAAATATTTGTAATAAAAATAATATAAAGTGAGTACTGTATACTTTGTATTCTGTGTTGCAATTGAAAGCAACATATTTGAAAATGTAGACAAACATCCAAAATATTTAATACATTTCAATCAGTATTTTATTAACAGCGCAATTAAAACTGCGATTAACGTGATTAATTTTTTTTAATCGCAATTAATTTTTTTGAGTGAACGATGTAAGGGGCTAAGATTTACCCTGGCTTCTCCACACACTAATATTTTGGGACATGATTCTGCAACACTGAAGACCACTCACATGAGTAAAGTCTCATACATGTTTTCAGGATTAGAGCTTTTTTCCCCAACTGAATTTATAGTATTAATAGTAACGAAAATTCTATTGACACCAAAAACATAAAGTGCAATAACAAACAACTAAATCACAATGTATTTAAAAACAAAGACATGGGGCCAAATCTAGAGATTACATACAAAGATACAACTCTTTTGACTTCAGCAGATACACACCTGGATATGTCAGGTCCGAATTTAACCTAGATGTCATTGGCAAGTGATTTATTTGGCTCTACTTTTCCTCTAGGCTTGCGGGCAAGGACCTTATTATTCATGCTAGGTCTTTTTATGAAGTCTTAGAGAGATTTCGTAAGTGTTAGGATGAATGATTTATTTTATGTATATCTATTTGTGGGTTAGATTTGTTTTGACAAGGCTAATACTTAAAATAAAAAATCCACATTTTCTGAGGACATAGGAAATGTGCTTCGGATGAGAACATTCTCAAGTTTACAGTATCCTACGTTCTCACAGCAAGGTAGCTGGCAAAGAGAGCACACACAACATGTATGATCCAAACCTAGCATTATGCTTCTTCATCTGAATATTTTTCTGCTTTAGGTACTTAAAATAAACCCACAAGGATATATATTCACACATAGATATTTATCTACTTAGTAGCAAGGAACATGACATTTGGGGGTAGATAAAAATACCTAAAGAGACTAGTTTTCCTAACACTAACTAGGCGCTTTTCTTAAGCACAATATTTTCTAGTTGATAAGATCAGCTCTTCAGTGGTGAGGCCTAAAACTAACTCTGTTATTTCATACTTAGGGTTAGTATTAAAAGAGTCCAATTCTGTAATGTCAGCCATATACCACAATTATGCAGTCCCCAAGAAACCCCATTAGTAACAATGTCAAATACACTACAGTTCATTCACGGTGGAGTTCCCCACAATTGCGACAGTGGTTGACATGATATAGAGTAATTAACCCGTACATTGCCACCAGACTGGAAACTGCTCAAAGATCAGATGACGTCAGGCAAACTGACACACAGCTACACCTAAAATAGACTGACAGTATGATAATCTGCTCATAGTAATAGGATTTACCTCTGTTTCTTCTCCCAAAACATCTTCTTCATTTGCTTCTTCTTCAGCTAAAAGAATTTTTTTAAAAATCCACAGATTAGTGAGAGATTAATTCCTAGAAGGCTGATGTTCTCCACACTAATAAGTAAGTTAATGTTGTAAAGATTCTGTTCAGGGTCTTACATCAGGTCCATCACCACAATGTGTAAGCATATATTCTAGGAATCATTTTGGAGAAGCTCTGTAGCCTGTGTTACACAAAATGTATACACAGACACTTCATAAACTTGGGGATTTTTAGGGGGTGGGAATTGGGAGCAAAGAAGAAAAGAATACACCTTGAATTACTCAATATTACAGTCACTCTCCATACATAGACTTGGATGGGAGGTCCACATGAGGAACACCTGAAGAATTAGGCCTATCACCAAGAAAATTCTGAGGACTGTCTCATTAGGGAGATTCTCAGAGGCTACAGCCACAGGACAGCTCTTATTGAAAGAATATCACAGCAAGCCCATGTAATGGGGACCGTTCACAACAGCTAGAATCCTATAAAAAGGAACCAATTAGGGAGAGTTCAAAATTCCTGTAAAAACAAAGAGGCCACAGCTGGGCCTTGAGTCGACCTTGCTAGAGGGACCCTCGATCTGCAACGCTTGCTCCAGCCCAGCACGTTACCCACCGTGTTCATCAAGGTAGGCCTGGAGTCTGTTTATGAGATCCTGTTTGTTTCCTTTCACCTCCAGGCCACGGGCGAGACATTCTTGTTTCAGTTCAGCAAGCTGCGTACCAGAAGAGACTTCCCATTAGCATACTTAATTCATTCAAGTTTGCAAAGAACAGGAGGAACACCACCAAAGCAAAAGGATCAAAACAAGCAAACAATAAGCAGACCAGATAAACCATGGGCATTGGCACTGACAAAAAAAAGACATTAAGACTAGTGGTTAGAGTTGGGGGGGGGAACAAGGAGTCAATGACTGGGTTCTTTCCAGCTTTTTCATTGGTTCCCTTTGTGTAGCCTTGACATTTACTTTACCACTGACATCTAGGATTCCACAGAAAAATGTACTAGAAGGGAACAGTGCTGCACTAGAAGGGAGTCGGATAATCTACTGGAATGTCTTCATCACAATTTCTGTAATTCTCTCTGTGCCTCCATTTCTCCCATTTGTAGACAGGCACTTCACAATACTTGGACAAAAAAAGCTTGAGAAAGACATCATTATTATGAGGATCTGAATCTGTGCTATGCTCCCCCTGAGAACTGCTTTACATCCTGCAGATTCTGAGTTCCTCTGGGGACTGGAACAGAAACAGCTGCAGACATTACACTCCACATTGAACAAAAGCAGCAGAAAAATTACATCTCTCTAGCCATACTCCTTAAGTATAAACCTTCCTACACTCACCCCAAAATACCCAAGATATGAAGAACTTCAAATCATTACTTGCTACCATTAGTGTTATCGTAATAGTCAACTGAAAATTCTGAAGATAAGAGCATAGAGGAGATGATGCCTAGTGCCCAGGGACTGGGAGTCACAACTGCTGGGTTTTGAGAGGAGTGTGTTCTAGTGGTTAGAGCAGGAAACTGGGAGTCTGGAGTCCTTGAATCTACCCTCAACTGTGCCAGTGATTTATTGATGCCTTGGACAAGTCCATTCATCTCCCTCTGATCAGTTTCCCCCCAAATCTAAGAAATAAAAATATTTGCCTCTCTGTTTAACTGTTTCAGAGACATTAAGATGAAAGGCCCTTCTGTATGACACCATAGTCATGTTACTGAAACCACAGAAGTCAGAAACAAAAGAGCCGTTAGATTATCCAGTCCATCTGCCTGGGCCCAATGCAAGATTATCCCCTAATGAGTTCTTTGTAGTGTTCTGTGCAGGCTAATTTTAAGAGTCCTAAATACAGGCTTCAATCGCAATCCTCGCAAGATTATATTACAGTCAAACATCTTGCTGGCCAAGTTTCTTCCCCTGCAGAAATTTGACATTGCCTGTTTATTAGCATCACACAGGTCTGGTGATATGTCTTACTAAGACAAAGACGAGAAGATCCAGAACGTTGATTATTCTGGGTAGGCGAATATAGGTACCTGGTGTGCAATGATTGACGTTTAGCTACCCTGCAATCCTCATTCTTTTGCTGCGGCGAAAGTAGCCTCAGTTAGGCGTTCTTCGAGCAGTGCCCGCGCTAGGGCGTGAAAGCCAGAGCGAGCACAGGCGAACAGGTGGGGGAGCTCACCACCACGAGCTGAAAGAGGCTCCACTTCCGAAGCCCACACCGCCTTGTGGAAGTCCCGTGCCAGCGACCGCATCTTCCCCCGGGCCCCGGCGGGCGGGGTTTCTCGGCCGCGGTAGCATTTGAGGTGGGCGCCCTGCCCCCGGGGTTGGAAGGCGGCCTCCGGCCCCGGGTTGTGGGAGCGGCCCCCGATTTTCCTCCCACGGGACACCCAGCCGAAGCCCGCAGTTCGCACGCACTGGGGGGCAGGCCCAGTCCATGGCTGCAACCCCAGGCCTCGCCCGCTCTCCCCACGGCTCCGGCGGGGCCCCGAGCGGCGCAGGGAACGGAGGAATGACCCCGGGCTGGGGCACCCGCTGTGGGGGGGGCAGCGAAGCCCCCAGAAGCAGCCCGGGGGGAGGGGCCGCAGCCCCCTGGGGTGCCCCCACTCGGGGCCGCTGGGAGGCGCCACGAGGACGGGAGCCCGCCCAGGAGCGCGGGGAGGCTCAGCCCCCAGGGAAGGGACGCGCACGTGCTGCCGGCGGGGGCGCCCGGCCTATCCCGCAGGCGGGGGGGGGGTCAGGCTGCCCTGCGGTGAGGGAGACCGGGCCCCTCGCCGCGCCCCCCTCCGTTACCTTCAGCTTGTGGAGCTCCACGGTCTCGGCCGCCATCTTGTCGCCTCCTCAGGTCGCTCCCGCCGGGCCCCGCCCGCCCCGCCAATGACCCGCGCTCTTCCTGAGCGGGCGCCCAACCCGCCCCTCAATATCGCGCCTTCCTACTGGCCCAGCGGCACCCGGCCCCGCCGCTTCCTATTGGTAGCCACGGAGGGAAGGGCGGGGACAGAGGTCAGCGACGACGACGGTGACCAATAGGTGCGCAGACGTCGGAGGCGGGCAGCCAATAGCGGGCGGCAACGGGGGAGGGGCGCAGGCAGCGGCACTTCCTGGAGACGAGCCGGGGGAGCTGTGTGGAGGTTCGGCGGCAGCCGCCGGGTGGGTGAGCGCCGGGGGGCCGTTAGCGGGGCCCGAGGGCTCTGAAGGGGGAGAGCGGCGCTCAGCGCCTGCCTGTAGGGGGCGGGGCACCTGGGGGTGGGCGGCAGGAAGCTAGGTAGGGGGCGGGGGCACTGATGGGGGCGGGGCGGCCGGGGCAATGGTAGGGGCGGATGGTGGGGGGGTGGGGCAATGGTGGGGGGCGGGGGCACTGATGGGGGCGGGGCGGGGCGGCCGGGGGGCACTCACGGGGGCGGGGCAATGGTAGGGGCGGATGGTGGGGGGCGGGGGCACTGGTGGGGAGCGTGGCAATGGTAAGGGGCGGGGCGGACGGTGGGGGCACTGATGGGGGCGGGGCGATCTGTGGGGGCGGGGCGGACAGTGGGGGGCACTGATGGGGGCGGGGCGATCTGTGGGGGCGGGGCGGACAGTGGGGGGGCACTGATGGGGGCGGGGCGATCTGTGGGGGCGGGGCGGACGGTGGGGGGGCACTGATGGGGCGGGGCGATCTGTGGGGGCGGGGCGGACAGTGGGGGGCACTGATGGGGGCGGGGCAATGGTAGGGGCGGACGGTGGGGGACACTGATGGGGGCGGGGCAATGGTAGGCGGACGGTGGGGGACACTGATGGGGGCGGGGCAATGGTAAGGGCGGACAGTGGGGGACACTGATGGGGGCGGGGCAATGGTAGGGGCGGACGGTGGGGGACACTGATGGGGGCGGGGCAATGGTAGGGGCGGACGGTGGGGGGCACTGATGGGGGCGGGGCAATGGTAGGCGGACGGTGGGGGGCACTGATGGGGGCGGGGCAATGGTAGGGGCGGACGGTGGGGGGCACTGATGGGGGGGGTTGGCAATGGTAGGGGGCAGGGGCGCCTGTAGGGGGCAGCAAGGGTGAGAGCAGGGTCTAGTGGTTCCTGCAAGAAGCCAGTCCTGAGCCCCATTTCTGACAGGGAGGCAGTGCTCAAACCCCTATAGAGGTACTAGTGGCTAGAGCTCTGCTCAGGAGACCTGGGTTCTGTTCCCAGCTCTGCCATTGGCCTGCTCGGTGACCTTGAGCGAGTCATTTCCTCGCTCCGTGCCTCAGTTTCCCCATCAGTAGAATGGGGAGCATGATACTGCCCTCCTTTGTAAAGAGCTTTGAGATCCACTGATGAAAAGTGCGATTTAAGGAGCAAGGTGGTGGCATTATTCTACTGGAAGGGGTGACGGGGCCATATAAGGGCTGAAAGGAGGAACAGGGGGAGGAAGACATATGGGATGCAGGATGAGCAGTAGGTACTGCGGGGGCAGGGCAGTATGGCCATAAAGATGGGGAGAAACTAAGATCTGAATTACAGAGCAAAAACAACTCATAGGGTCCCTGCACTTTCAGCTTTGCTTGTGGGGTTTCCAGAGTCACTAACAAGTACCGTACAGTGGATGAGAGTGGGGGGGTAAATGGAGGGGAGGGGAGGGGAGGGGAGGAGGCTGGGAGTCAGGATGCCTGGGTTCTATTCCCCAGCCCTGGGCAGGGAGTGGGGTCTAGTGGCTAAAGGAGGCAGCTATGCCTGGGTCCCACTTCTCGTTGCCGCTACCTCAGTTTGTGGCCGTGGGCCGGTCATTTCCCCTCAATGTGACTTGATGTTCTGCCCATAAGATGGGGATACAGAGACTTACCAACCAGTCCAGGGGCTGTGATGATTCATGCATTAATGTTTTTAAAGCATCTGCGCATGGCGGAATCAGAAAACCTTGTCCTCTCAGATGAGTAATGTTTGACTCTTCTCCTACACCCATCTCTCTTTCAGGATGAATGTTGGGGTGGCCCACAGTGAGGTAAATCCCAACACCCGAGTGATGAACAGCCGTGGCATCTGGCTGGCCTACGTGATCTCGGTGGGAGTTCTCCATATCATTCTCCTCAGCATCCCGTTCTTCAGCATTCCAGTGGTCTGGACCCTCACTAATGTTATACACAACCTGGTGAGTCAAATCTCAGCCTCCCGACTCATTTTCCTGCCCTGCTAGAAAAAGCAGCGTTAGACTCGGCTCTTTGGGCCCTTGCCCACTGGGCCTGGAGGAGCTGGGATGAGGCCCAGTCCCTCCCTGCTGGGTCAGCACTCAGAGAGATGTAGCTAGAGGGTGCTGTATTTGGGAAAACTTAAGGTGATATAGGAAGTACTTTCCTGACTCCCACTGATGATCAGCTATGGCCTGGTGCACGACATTTCGTTATCCTTTTCCTATTTTAGGAGCAAGAACTCCTGAGTTCTGGTTCCAGCTGCCACTCTCTTAGGCAAGTCACTTTACCTAGGGAGAACTTACCTGCCCAGCCAGCCCTTTTCTAAAACCAGACGTGGTGTTTGACTCTGGCCTCCTGTAACAATGAGTTCCACAGCTCAGCGGCCCTCTAGCTTTGTTTCCTCTCCAATCCCTGCCCCCCTCTTGTGTTGATGATACAACAGTAAAAGGACCGAGGCCCTCTCCTTACATCCTCCCTTCTCACCATGGAAATTGCAGGTTATGTACTGGTTTCTTCACACTGTGAAAGGAACCCCGTTTGAGACGCCAGACCAGGGCAAGGATCGCCTGCTCACGCACTGGGAACAGATAGACTATGGGACGCAGTGCACCTCCTCCCGCAAGTTCCTCAGCATCTCGCCAGTAGTTCTGTGAGTGTCCATTCCTGCTGCAGCAGGTCAGCTGTTGACCTGCCAGGACCTGCTTGCTCTGGAGGAGGCCTATGGTAGGAGTGCTCCAAACCTGCCCAGAGCTGCAGCTCCCAGGCATTCAGTGGGGCTCACTGCAGTTCCCTTCCTCTCGATACCCCTGCGTAGCCCACGGAGACCAGAAGCACACTGTGTAAGGCTCCAGCTGTAGGGGGGCAGGCGTGAATGGCTCAGGGAGAAGATGGGATTGCTGTAGTCTGCGTGAAGCCATACTGAGAGACTAGCCTATGCTGGGCTTCCCGTACGCAGGGAAAGCCACCGCGGCTATAGAGTACGTTGCTTTTCAATGGAACTGGCCAGAGCCCTGCATGCCTTAGCTAGGTGACTGCCCTCTGCCTACTGCACTGGAGGGCACAAGCTCTCGGGCCTGAAATGAACCAGTGGGCATCAGGCTAGTCCTTGAAGGCTTGTGCACTGAGTACCCTGACTGCTAGCAGCTGGCCCCATGGCTGGCAGCACAGAGGCACCAAGGGCAGCATGGGCTTTGGTGACTGAACTCTGCCCGTGCTGGGGAAATGGTTCTGCATCAGGCGTGAGGTGCGTTGGCTGGGAAGTTTGCATCACCGCTTCTGCTGTCAGTCAAGCCTCAGAAATAGCTTTCATGTGCCCTCACCCCAGCTGGGGGCTGGATGGCCACAGAACTAACCCTGCCTTTGTCTCTCTTCCAGTTACCTCCTCACCAGCTTTTATACCAAATACGACCCTGCACATTTTATAATCAACACAACGTCCCTCCTCAGCGTCCTCCTCCCCAAGCTGCCTCAGTTCCATGGCGTGCGCGTCTTTGGCATCAACAAATACTAAGACTCAGCGAGCCCAGCGCTGCCAAGCCAGCTGCGAGGGAAGAGAGAGTCCATCCCAACAGGCTCCTGCTCTGGCAAAGAAGTAATGAGCCCAGCGTGAAGGTGCTGTCCTGACTGTGAACTAGGGCGGCGGCGCAAGCGAGGGACCAGCCATTGCTTGAGCCCCTTGCAGGGATTAAGTTACTCTCCCTAGTAATCATCGGTATTTGGGCTTTATCTTTTGTTTGGGTGGAGAGAGAGAGGCAACTGAGGAGGGAGGGGGTCTTAGTGTCTCATGAGCTACCCTGTCAGCTGCTCATGTAACTGCAAGAGAGGAGAACTGCTGCCCAGCAGGGGGGAAAATAGCCAGTTTGTGCATCCTCCCCATCCTTGTGTTTTATTAACTTCTACTGTAATAAAGACGTTTGACAGACAACAGTGGTGTTCTTGCAAGAGGGCCCTAGGCTTAGGGGAATCAGTCAGGGGTGACAGTAAAGAACAGAAGATATTCACTGGTGGGAGAGGATGTGGAGTGGATCCCACAATCCCCTGCTTGTTCCTTCCCCACCTCCCAGAGGAGACAGGCTTCTTCAAATCGTATTTTAATTTAACAAAAGTGATAAGAAAGAGATACACAATCATCTTAAAAACCTCCGTGCTCAGCCCTCAGGACAAAGGAGGTGAACAGTGAATACACCCGACATCAAACACTCGCATGGCAATACAGGTCAGGAAGAGTGATTGATTGTCCAAGACTTATTTTTTTGCAAAACGTATTTAAGCGTCTTAAGGCAGCTCTGCCCCGCAGCAGCCCAAGCAGATGCGCTTCCAGCCAGTCCGCTTCCCCAAACCTCCACTAGCACCGAGAGGCTGCAGAGCTACATCGACAGGAGCTCAGTTGCTCGGAGGCAGGGGGGAGAGGGAACGTGCCTACAACTCGGTTTCTGGCTCCCCCGGCGTGAACTGAGTTAGGCAGCCCTGGCAGCAGAGCCGCAGAAGCCACGCAAGCTCAGGGAGCAAAGAACAGAGCAAGCTGGCAGGTGAGACCAGGTAAGTGTCCTAGGGCGTGGCTGCTCAGCTCAAAGCAGCAGCGGTGAGCCTGTGGCTTTGTGTACAGGGAGGGAGTCCCCAGCGAAGGAGAGGCTCTGGTGTCTGCCACCGGCAAGCTTTACTCTACTCGCTCATGATGAAGAGACAAGCGAAGGAGGCTGACAGCCCAGCAGTAGACAGACTCCCCCGTAAACGTGAAGGGGTAAGGAGCAGCAAGGTGGCTGAGGCAGCTGCCCGAGAGGAGCCAACAAGAAGCCCCGAGCATACAGACCAAGGGACATTACAATGCTGGAGTTGCTTCATTTCCTGCCCCATGTGATCGCAGCTAGAACATGACTGGAGGAGGGGTATATTTCCAAGGCCCCTTAATGTACATTTTGGGGTCACCAAGGCACTACCAGCCAAGGTGTCCGTTGCAGCTGAGAACTAGAGAGAGCAAATCCCCAGCAGCCCGGTTCTCCATGAGTGTGAGCCAGGGTGGGTCTCCCTTGGGGAGAGCTTCCAGGTCAGGAGATTAAAAACGGGATGGCTCAGCTTGGAAAAGAGATGGGGGGTGACAGAGGTCTGTATAGTCATGACTGCCGGGAAGCAAGCGACTAGGGATGTGCTATTTACCCCTTCCCATAACAAACCAACCAGGCATCACCCAATGCCATTAACAGGCAGCAGGTTTAAAACCAACCATGGATCCCACAACACAGTCAACTTGTGGAACTCCTTGCCAGGGGATGTGGTGAAGGCCAAACCTAACTGGGTTCAAAAAAAAATGAGTTACGTTCATGGGGAAGAGGTCCAACAATGGCTGTTAGCCAAGATGGGCAGAGACACAGCCCCACGTGCTCAGTGACCTTAAACCTCTGACAGCCAGATGCTGGACCTGGAAGACAGGCTGGATCTCTCAATGTTTGCCCTGTTCTGTTCACTCTCTCGGAAGCACTTGACACCTGCCCCTATCTGAAGGCAGGACACTGAGCTAGCGGGACCATTGATCTGACCCAGTCTGGCCGTTCTTATGATTAGCTCCCTTCCTGGCCCTTCCAAATGATCAGTTGTATGCGCAGCAGGACTACACGGCTTTACATTGTCCATTCATCCCTTGTGCACCAGTGACCGTGATTGGCCCTGTGTTAAATACAGCTTCCTCCTCCCACCACCTCCAAACCTAGAGCTAACGTCTGCCTGCTCAGCTCAAGGTAACCGAGCCCAGGAGAGGGGATGGGGCGCCCAGGAGAGGGGATGGCCACCTCTCCACAGCCCAGGTACAGCCCTGGTAGAAACAGTCCAAGCTGCCCCCCCACCTCAGAGGGAGCACAGCTTGCACCTCCTCAGGGGTCTGGTCAGGCCCTGCGGTCCTGCATACAATCATGCTGCCCTCTCTGAGGACACCACATTTGCACCCCCCATAGCTGGGATTTTTAGGGACATGGATGCACGTCTGCAAGGAACCAGCTAAAGACCCTTGATTCACTTCACGTAACACCCCCCAAATAGCCATGTGATGCTGAGACTCGCTCCCAGCTCAGTGGCCCTTAGAACCAGTTCACCAGACGGAAAGAGCTCTGCAGCCCTGGTCCCCGCGTCGTTCAGTCCTGCTGCCCAGAGTTCACCCTGGGAAGAGGAATCAGGGTTTGCAGGTGAGTGACACCTGGGGGGAGAAACAGTTGACAGAGAAGCCAGCCAGGTGGTTCCCATCACACCCTTCAAATAATGAAAAGGGGCTCAAATAACAAAGCTCCTAGAGGAAGGCTGAGCTGGGAGGGCTTGTTTTAAGAGCTTAGTCTTGTCATTCTAAGGACGGTGATGAGGAAATACCTGCCCTCACCCTCTGTTCAGTGCGGCCTGCTCAGGCGTTAGTTAACCGACAGGCACCACAAACTACAGTTTAGTGTGTCCGACCCCAGCTTGGCGCCTGCTGGCTCATGTCACTTTGAGACAGTTTTGATAAATAAGGACGAGTGCCTGAGTTACTGTCCTAGTTTTCTTCCACTAGCCCGAAATCCAGCTTTAGCAGGGGCCAGGCCTCCTGCTTGTTATGTCCCCCTTTTTCACAGCTGCACAGTGGTGTCTATACACAAGTTGGGTGTGTAGAGAATACTCTTATGTAATCCTATGGGGGTTTAGTTTGCAGGGGATGGGTAATTGTAGAATATACACTCACCAGTTTAATCCTAAAGCAGAGCTTTCTGCTCACACCCACACAATTGTTTGTGTAGGCCCTACCCTAAATCCAATTCATTTTGGAAATTCAGCAGTGAAATGCCATAAACACCCTGACAAGGAAAACGAGTCTTACTTCCTGGAACAACTTAAAAATCAGCTTTACTCCAACTGGGGTTAGAGTAATTCCGCATCAGCTCTGTGAGCTGGGTGTATGTTAGCGACCGGAAGAGCAAACCTAAGGAGGTTACAGAAAGTGCCTACAGAAAGCCGAGGTGTAATACATGGAACGGACTGGCGCTGCCCAGGGAAGCGGGGGAAGCACTCCCCCAGCTGCTCTCAGGGATTGAGCTAGATTTATCACAAGGGGTTTGCACAGGGGATTAAACAGAGATATGTACAGACAAATAGGAACCGGCTGTTAGAACCCAAGACCAACCCTTCAGTAAGAGGCTGGACAGTTACAGACCCGTCTGACTGACTGCCAGGAGCTTGCCCAGCAGAAGCAGACCAGGGTTTTGATGGGTTGGGGCTGGGCTTACAAACTTGACCTAGCTTCTTTGGAAAGCCTAGTCCCCGTATGTGAGCGGCTGGCCCCAGCCAGCATCCCTGTGAACAGTAAAGTCAATACTGGCTGCACAGATCAGAAGACTTGTGCAGACAGCATCTCACAACTGAGCTCCCAGAGCAACCCGCTGGGGAACCGCTCTCCCAAGTCTCAGGACTATGGCTGAGCCCAGCTGGCAGAAAAGGTGTCCATGGCCGGGAAGCAGGGCTGAGGGGGAATCAGCAACAAAAATCCGACGGGGGGGTCAGCATGAAGCTAGGGGCCAGCATGTGCTACCAGCACAGTGGGAACGGAGCCAGGCACAGCACAGGGAGCACCCACCCACGCCTCATTTCACCTCTGGGGCAGCAGGGCTCGGCAGAGAGCACAGACAGATGCCCTGGCTCCAGGAGTAGGCATGGATAAGACCCTGCAAGAGTTAGACAAAGGGCTCAGTCTTGTCTGCCGGGGCCAAGGCTGGGCTGCTCTCTAGGAGCATTCTCCAGTCAGCTGAGCAAGCCGCCCTCCAGCACCGGGGTTCAACGCTTGGCGTGGTTCTTCTGGGGTGATGAGCTGTGCAGATGGGAGGGGTCAAGAATACCATCTGCTGCAGAAGCTTTAGAGGCCAAATTGCGATTCAGTTCTAAGGGATCCTGCTCAGTGCTGTGTGTGACCCATTACGGCTCCCTGCAGCTCTCGGAGGGCTGCAAGACGCAGACATCAATGGGCGGGGGAGTGAAGGGGAGCTGCGCATGAGAAATGGGGGGCAAGCGGAGGGAAGGGACATGGCTGCCTCCCAATGGATCCCAGATGTGGCCTTTATGGAAATGAAACATCCCCTGATTTTTAAAGTAACCCTGAAGAGATTCCATGGCTCTGTCCAGCTTCCCCACCCCCCAACTGCAGGGACACCCTCCTTCCACACACACTGGGCTGGTGTCTCCAGGGATCCTGCAGGGCACCCCCTGCTGGAGTTCTTTGGTATCACTGGGTCTGGTTCTTTACACTAGAAGTTAACGGCATCAGCCAGAAATTCCCCAAACGCCTGGTTGGCTTTTAAATATCTAAAGAAAAAAATAGATTCTTCTTCTTGTAAAGAGCCCTTTTAGTGCCCGACCTAGAGCCCAGGACGCGCCCAGCTGCCTGCTGGGACATACACAGGAGCTTCGTTTCCTGTCAGTGCTTGTGGCCTCCTGCCGGGCCAAGAGCAAAGCAGCCCCCACCCGGTTACTCTCCTGCACTGGCCATGCCGCTCCTCAGCGCTGGAAGGGACGGCGAACTTTCTTCCGCCTTTTCTGCTTTGAGTCCCCTTTTGGGGCTGCACTCTCTGTCTTCGGGGCTGAAGCAGAAGGAGCTGCTGCCTGGGGGTTGGGCATCTGCCCCGGGGTCCCCTGAAATACGCGGTTGAAGAAGTCCTGCAGGTCTGCAGCTGAGGCGGGGCTGCCTTCAGAGGCAGTTCTGGGGGAAAACAAGTGTTTATAGACACGACACTTACACATGTAGTTGGGTCTCAAGAGGCAGTTCAGTGGGCTCTAGTGGTTACAGCAGGGAGTCAGGACTCCTAGGTTTGCATGGGCTAGGGGGTTAGAGCAGAGGGGTCGGTACTCAGGACTCCTGGGTTCTGTCCCCACCTCAGGGAGGCAGTGAGGGTCTAAGTGGGTTTGCAGGGGCTCCTGGGTTCTATTCCCAGCACTGTCATGGGCTCTCAAGTCACTCCACTCCTAGTCTCCTCACCAGGGAAAGCACCCACACAGCAAGGGAGCTGTGAGGCTAAGGGGCCAGATCCTGCCAGGGGCTCAGTGACCTGCCCTCTGTTAATTTCAGCAGCATTGGATGGCACTTGGCAGGGGTGTCTGGGATCAGTGTGCTCCCGTGACCCTTCCACCCAATGGGGGAGGCAGCTGGAAACGCAGGATGGGTTGACAGAGCGACAGATGACGGATCGCTGGCCGGCGTTGGTTTAAAACGCATCTGCAAGGACCCGGGACGGGCGGGGAAGAATTCCTCCAACAGCCCACAGAAGGGGGGGGGATTTTTATCTATGCAGAATCACCTGTCCTCAGACCACATGGTTTAAAGCAGCAGTGCAGTACTCTGCCACAAGGGGGCAGTGCTCCAGAGCCCAGCAGTAGCACGATTAGGAAAGGGGGGAGCTTTGCTGACCCCAACAAGGAGACTCCCAGCGAACACTGAAAGAAAAGGAGGACTTGTGGCACCTTAGAGACTAACCAATTTATTTGAGCATAT
Organism: Lepidochelys olivacea; assembly: GCF_965140295.1. Classification (NCBI taxonomy): domain Eukaryota; kingdom Metazoa; phylum Chordata; order Testudines; family Cheloniidae; genus Lepidochelys; species Lepidochelys olivacea. Next base: position 2,178,613 of record NC_140430.1, read on the forward strand.
GCATCCGATGAAGTGAGCTGTAGCTCACGAAAGCTTATGCTCAAATAAATTGTTAGTCTCTAAGGTGCCACAAGTACTCCTTTTCTTCTTGCGAATACAGACTAACACGGCTGTTACTCTGAAACCAGCGAACACTGAGTAACTCAGCTCCCTTCGGCCCTTTGATAGGGGGAAGTGGAATGCCAGAGGGAACTTATGGCTGGCCACAGCTCCCCCAGAAGTGCTCAAGATTGGAGATTTGACCCATCCCCACCCACTCAGACCAAGGCGAGAGCATGAAGAAACCAGAACAGCATGCAGTACCAACCTCTGGCGTCCACCCAAGCCGGAGGTCCTTGATCCAAACGATATGTGATACGGGGCACGGTGGGTGTCGGGAGAGATTCCAACCCGCTGACAGCCAGCCCACTCTGCAGACAGACAGGCAGGACACACCATCAGCCGGCAGGAGGAAGCAACCGCAGCCATCACACCTCCCGGCCTCCGGAGCACAGGAGCAATGACACAACCCAGGAAAAGGAGGAGAGAGCCGCAACCCCACCAAGGGCTGGCATCCTCCTCTCCAGCTGGGCTAGGGATCCTGAGGGGAAGGATTGCTAGTCCCTGAAACATTAGGAGCAGGGGACTGTTTAAACCTGGTTCATCAGCCTGGTGTAACTGCAATTCAAGGGGCTGGCAAACAACTGGTCAGTTTCACGGTCTGGTCAGGCCGCACATCCTGGCCCCACGGACGCCTCCCGTACCTGTGATGTCATAGACTTTCCCATCCATCAGGGCGAAGTAGGTGATTTTCAGCCCCAGCATGCTTGATTCGGCCCAGAAGTCTCCCTCCTTGGCAGGGTGCAGCTTGCCGCACTCCGCGCAGTAGCGAGCGCTGAGCGGATCTCGGTCCATCTCGAACCTCCTAGAGCAGCAGGGAGATTGCCAAACGCTGTTAGAGTGGGGCCAGCTTTGCCATGTCCCGTCCCAGAGGGACGCGTCCTCCCTCCCACAGCACTCGAAATTCCCAGGATGCTCTAGGACAACCCACACCACAGAACACTTGTGCTTAAGGAAGAAGCACAATGGTCTTAAGCGCAGCTAACTGGGAAAGCCAGGACATGAGCCCACCAGCTGCAGGACTGTCTGGCTGATCCATTCCGGCCGCCACGCAGGGCCAGACCCACTCCTGAGCTCCAGGCCCCAGGGAGGGGTAACGCTTGGTGCCCCAGGAGGAGGCAAGGCACCAGGGCTGCAAGCAGGGGGTTAAAGCAGTCACCGAACGCCAGCACCTACTTGTGCTTCCCCTGGCACTTGCTACACATCATGGTGTTCATGGCCTCTTTCAGGTCGTCCCGCAGCTTGGTGAGGAACTCATTCATGGATTTTGTCAGCTCACTTTCTGCCATCTGCTTGCTGCAATCACAACGGCATGGGGGTGAGTCACACCCCAGGCAGGGAGCCCACAGGAGGAACCGGCACAGGACAGCCTCTGCACCCAGCAGTCAGCCCACGCCCCTCCCTGCTGGGCTCAGCCCCCGTTGGCAGCAGGGCTGGCTTGCACGAGGTTCTTGCTGCAGCCAGCGTGGGGGCACACACCCTACCACCTCCCCAGGCCATCGCTGGCCGAGACGCGGCGTCAGGAGCCGGCAGAAGATTGGCACTCACAGCTCTAGGGAGGTTGCCACACCGGGCAGCCGGGCCTGGAGAGCCTCAGCTTCATTCCATCGGCCCAGGCCTGACCCCACACCAAAGCCCCACCCACGCACCCCGTTCGCTCCTGTCACCTATGGCAGCTCCCCATTAACCCAGGCAGTAAGCTCCCTAGGACACATTTGTACAGCTCCTTGCACAACAGCGCCCGCACCCTGACCTGGGCCACCGGTGATCGCAGGCAAGAAGAGAAGAGCAGCTGGAGGGATTTCACTTATAATAGGACACCTCAAATTCCCACCTGCCAGTTCTCTGACAGAGACTCTGGCCCCCTAACAGCGACTTCTAAAGGGTATTTAAGTACAGGAGGTTTCTCGGCTAAAGCCCTCGTGCTCTGCCTTTGCTCTCATGACCCACGGCTCATCAAAAGCCCTTGGTGCCTCACTCAGAAATTCCTGGCTGTGTCCTCCCAGCAAAGCACAGGAGCATCATCCACTCGGGCCTCAAAGCAACGTCTCGCAGTGGCGAGTACCGGAAGAGGACCGGTCCCACTCAAGACACCAGTCCAAAGGTGCCATCCTTGCTCCCCCAGTCAGCAGGGGAAGTAACAGCCCCAGGGCAGGCCTGAAGCCAAAGTACAGACTTCGGTGGGCAGATCAGATCAGCAAGTCACGGTGGGGCTGAGCAGCACAGCCCAAGATCCCAGCCCACCTTCCTCCCCGTCACCCGTCCCTCAGGTACACAGAGATGTGACGGAGGAGGCCATGTTCTCTAATCCGCCACCAGCAACTGCAGGCTCCCCTCCATCCCTCGCCCCCGTCCTGCCTTAGGGGGTGGGAAGGGGCCCCCAACTCACATCTCGTACTCTTTCCTCTTCTCCGGGTTGCTCACGATATCCCAGGCAGCTCGCAGCACCTTGAAGGCTTCCTCCGCCCGCGGATGCTCATTCTTGTCGGGATGAACCTGCAAAGCAAGACATGGGAACCTGAGACCACCAAGAGGCTCCTTCGGCGCTGACCTCGTCTGGTGCGAGGGGTCTGGCCGGGACGGAGCCCCCTCCAGGGACAGGACAGGACAGCACCGCCAGATGGGTCGGGGGAGGGGGAGAAAGAAGGAGTGGGTGCTACATGTCTTCAGACAAGGCCAAATGGGCCACTCTGGTCTGGCCAAGGCCAGGCTGCTGAGCCTCGGCCCCCACCTGTCGCTTCCTGTCTTCCTTCTCAGGCACCACAAGCAGAGCAGCAAAGGCAGGAGGGCTCCCCATCCCGGCCAGGGCAAAAAAGGGGGTGCCCAGCTGATGAGCTGGGGCAGAAGGGACAGCCAGCACCCAGGGGAGCCTCAAAGCCATCAAGCTCTCCCAGCGCGGCCCACGCCACAACTCCACGGTGCTCACATGGCGACTCCAAGTGACAAAGCAGCATCAGTCCACTGCCCCTAGCCATCAGGGCCGGGAAGCACGCGAAGGCTGCCCTGCACCACGGCTTGTTAGAGGAACCCAGGAAAACAGGAAGAACATGGGGCAAAACATCAAGCAGAAGTTTCACTTTATAAAAGGACAGCAAAAGCCCAGCATCCCCCGCTGAGATACCAGGCAGCTCCGGGGACTAGAGTCAGTCAGCTGCTCAGTCCTGCAGCCCACGCCAGGCTCAGCACAAGCCTAACTTGGGAGCTGCTGCCAGTTATTAACACCGATCCCCATGCCTCTGGCCTAGCAGTGGACCCACCTTGCGGTGGAGGCCTTGCGGTGGACCCGCCAAAGCAAGGAATTCGCAGGAAGGAATCTGGGTCTCAGCCCAGCTCTGAAACAGACACGTTACGTGGCCTTTGGACAAGTCACCCTAACAGTGCGTGTCTCAGTTTACCCATCTGTAACATGGGGGCAGGGGATTAAGCGTATTGAGCCTCAGTGGGGAGAGGCTAGAGAAGAGTGGCTCACTCTCTCCCCGTACGAGGACAATGCAGCTCAAATGGAGTTCCTGCCTCATGTCCCCCTAGGTGCTCGGGTGCCATGGGGCTGGGTGCGATGTCCATCCCCCGCCACGCCAGGGTACACTCACCAGCACAGCCAGCTGACGATAGGCCTTCTTCAGCTCTGAGTCTGAAGCAGTCGCCTCCAGCCCCAGTACCTGAAAGGGGTTCAGCTCTTCCTCGGGCACGTCGGCCAGGGCCAGCAGCCGTGCCACCTCCTGGCTGGGCTGGTAGCGCCCCCCTGCGCTAAGATCCGGGCCAGTCGCAGCCGCTCCCAGCTCATCGGTCCTTAGCCCTTTGGCTGCCCCAAGCAGCCCTGGCCACTTTTGCAGCAAGTGTGACACGTACTTGCAAGTCCTGGTTTCTTTGAAGAGAGCCCAGGTTCTGCGGAGGAAGGGCGAGCCCAGGAGCGAGAGGAGCCAGGCCATGCTGCTGGTTCTGCCCAGCTTACCTACCCCAGCAAGAAGCAGGGACTTGGAGACTCGCCAGCACAGCCGCAGGCTGCCCAGGAGCAGCATGAGCACCAGGAAGAGCAGGGCACCCAGCATCCTGAGCAGCCGCCACAGCCAGTTCCCCCAGGAACCCAGCCACCGGGCTGCCTTCCCCGAGCTGCTCTTGGCCCGCTGGATCCACGTCCTCGTGCTGCCTTGGGCTAAGCCCAGGGCCCAGGCGTCGAGCTGACAGCACGAGTAGAGGAACCTCCCACCAGCTTCCACATACTCGCCGCACTCATGGGTGATGACCAGCACCAGCTTGATGAGCTTCTTGAAACAGGAGACGCAGACCCGGGCCAGCTCTTCCAGCTGCTTGGGGACCTCAGCTTTTAAGTGGCGCCGCCGGTCCACATGGCTCCTCTTCCTGGCCTGCTTGTGCTTCCCACCAGCCGGCACAGACCTACCCTCCCGCTTGGCATTCTCCTTCCCCTCCTCCTTGTCCTTCGTGCCAGAGCGATGCCTCTGGCGTCTCCCATTCTTCCTACCACTGAGCAGCCTGCCAGAGCTGTACAGGTCCTCACTGGCCTTGGACACTCCGTCATCTTCCTCGTCTTCCTCCTGGCCCTGCGGCCATGGTGCTGAATCAGGACCAAAGGCTTCATCCTCAGCTGCAAGGGACTCCGAAGCCCAGCGCTGGCAAGTGAAGCTACACGAGCAATTCCCCTTCTCCAGGTAAGTCCTGGAGGGATCCAGACTCTCCCCCTGACAACTACAGGAACGTTCGTAACTGGACAGACAGGAGCCAGAGGCACTGTACTCAGTGAAGTGCAACAACCTGTCCCCTTCCAGCAACCCCATCGGTACTTGGTCACAGCTTCCATTCCAACCAACATCCTCCCCTGTAGTGCAGGAAGTCCTCTGCTCTCCGCCTTCTGGAAAGCCCTGAGGGGGAGAATGGCCGGCCTCCTCCACCTTCCCTAGCCTCTCGGCTGATAGTTCAGCTAGCAATGTCTCACGTACACTAGGAGTCCCAGTAGCAGCTGGCCCCCGAGCCTCCATCGGTTCCAAGCCTTTGGCGGCTCTGTGGAGTTCTTTCGGCCAGCTTTGGCTTGGAGACATACGTTCTGGGCCTTAAGAACCGCAGCATTCTTGGAAGAACTGGCAGCCGTTAGGCCCAGTGCTTCCCAGATCCCCAAAACTTGAGAACAAGGATCTGTTATGCTCACAAAGGCTGGCACCTGGTGCACCCCTGCTCCGGGAGAGCTTGCCACTCCAGCAGCAGGAACTATCCAGTTTGGTTTCACACATCCCTCTTCCTCCAGAGATCTGCTTCTCTATTGCCTTGCCCCAAGAGCTGTCCTGGACCAGCAAGGGTTAAGTTACAACTGTCATTTTGTAGCCTTTGTCCTGCAAATTAAACAAAATAAAATAAAATCAAAGGCATCAAAACCAGGCTCAAGGCCAAGACACAGAGCATGAGGGATCAAAGGGCAGCCCTGGCTGTGAATCAAGAGTGGTCTCCAAGGCTTGTTCTCAAATCCACAGTCCATGCGACTGGACCTACCTTCTGACACACACTGAGAGCAGAGCGGACTGGGGGCCCCTGGAAGGGGAGACAGAGCTTCCCCCACCTCAACTCATTCGTAGCTCAGCAGCAGCCACCCAATAGCTGCTTGCGGCTGAGCCACTGAGATCAGCAGACGGTCGTAGTCCGGATCCCAGGTATTCAGATCTCAAAGATCTACCACCGCAAGTGCCAGTGAATTCCCCTCTCGCCCCACATGGGAAGCCGACGTGCTAGCCGTGGCGATACAGAACTTCCTTGCATGCAGCTTTCACCGGCACTTGGAGAGAAATCCACTGGCCAGTGCTTAAATCACCAGGTTTCCTGCCCTGGCCCCAAGAATCAGAAGTGACCCTCTGTGAGGCTGTTCCTGCAACCCAGCAGGGGTCAGTACAAAAGCACAGCCGTATAAGTGCCTATGAGGAAAAGAGATAGTAAAGTGCAGTCATTTGACTCTGGATTACAAACAACCCACACGAAATGGCAGAGTCCCAGTGAACCCACGCTCACTATTAGGACAAGCTTGAGCTCTCTTGCTTGGATTTAACCCTATCAATGGCCCTGAAATCCTTGCCCAAACCTTGACTAGCGAAACCAACCTAATCCAATTGGGTGGTGGCATCTCTGTACCAGACCCCTATTTCTAGAGGGCCTCTCACCAGGGTATCAGGGCTCTAGCTACTTCACATTCATCCTGCGTCAGTTTCCTGTTTTGCCAACTGCACTCAGATATCACACTGTCAGGCCCCAACAAGTGGTGAGATTGGCTTCAAAGCCGGGAGATTTCAAACAAAAAGCTTGGGGGGGGGGGGGAGCTTTTTATTTGCCTTGGGCTTAGGAAGCGGAAGGACAGAGCAGTGGTTAGAGCAGGAGCCTCGGACTTGGTCCCATTCACTGCAGGTGTCACTCGGCCTCCCTGTGCCTCGGACCCCCCCGTACAATGAGGATACCACCACTGCCCAACCGCACCGGGCCACAGGCACCAGAGAGCGGGGGGCCGGGGGGATCAGACAGACCCGGCCAGGTCTTGGTCCTCTCCCCCACTGCGGGGCCTCAGCTCTGACAGGCTCCCCACATGCCAGGGGCAGGAGACAGGCGAGTCGGGGGGGGGGGGGTCTGACAGCCCCACTCGCACCCCTCGGGCTGCTGGCTGAGGTGGGGGGGAAGGGAAGCTGCCAAACTCGCAGTGATGGGGGGGCACAAGGCCTCCGGGACCCTCCCCCCACGTCAGCGCCCGCTGAGAGACCCCTCGCCTGGGCCCCCCACCACAGGGGGCAGCGGGGGGGCAGCGACCCCCGCTCCACGGGTAGCACCATGAGAAGGGGGCTCAGCCTGGGGGGGAGGGGCTCCCCCCCGTGCGGAGTGGGGGGCAGACCGGGGGGGAGGGGCAGGGGCTCCCCCCCCGTGCGGAGTGGGGGGCAGACCGGGGGGGAGGGGCAGGGGCTCCCCCCCCGTGCGGAGTTGGGGGCAGACCGGGGGGGGAGGGGCAGGGGCTCCCCCCCCGTGCGGAGTTGGGGGCAGACCGGGGGGGGAGGGGCAGGGGCTCCCCCCCCGTGCGGAGTTGGGGGCAGACCGGGGGGGGAGGGGCAGGGGCTCCCCCCCCGTGCGGAGTTGGGGGCAGACCGGGGGGGGAGAGGCAGGGGCTCCCCCCCCGTGCGGAGTTGGGGGCAGACCGGGGGGGGAGAGGCAGGGGCTCCCCCCCCGTGCGGAGTTGGGGGCAGACCGGGGGGGGGAGGGGCAGGGGCAGGGGCTCCCCCCCGTGCGGAGTTGGGGGCAGACCGGGGGGGGAGGGGCAGGGGCAGGGGCTCCCCCCCCGTGCGGAGTTGGGGGCAGACCGGGGGGGGGAGGGGCAGGGGCAGGGGCTCCCCCCCGTGCGGAGTTGGGGGCAGACCGGGGGGGGGAGGGGCAGGGGCAGGGGCTCCCCCCCCGTGCGGAGTTGGGGGCAGACCGGGGGGGGAGGGGGAGGGGCAGGGGCTCCCCCCCGTGCGGAGTTGGGGGCAGACCGGGGGGGGAGGGGCAGGGGCTCCCCCCCGTGCGGAGTTGGGGGCAGACCGGGGGGGGGAGGGGCAGGGGCAGGGGCTCCCCCCCCGTGCGGAGTTGGGGGCAGACCGGGGGGGGAGGGGGAGGGGCAGGGGCTCCCCCCCGTGCGGAGTTGGGGGCAGACCGGGGGGGGAGGGGCAGGGGCTCCCCCCCGTGCGGAGTTGGGGGCAGACCGGGGGGGGGAGGGGCAGGGGCAGGGGCTCCCCCCCGTGCGGAGTTGGGGGCAGACCGGGGGGGGAGGGGGAGGGGCTCCCCCCCGTGCGGAGTTGGGGGCAGACCGGGGGGGGGGGAGGGGGAGGGGCTCCCCCCCGTGCGGAGTTGGGGGCAGACCGGGGGGGGAGGGGCAGGGGCTCCCCCCCGTGCGGAGTTGGGGGCAGACCGGGGGGGGGAGGGGAACTCACCTACTCCCGGTGCCCGGGGGGGTGTCCTCCTCCTCTTGCCCCCCCGGGTCCGCCTCTCTCCCCACTTCCGCCTTCCGCCCGCCTGTGACCGCGGCAGCTTCCACTTCCGGGGCAGAGGGCGGGGCTTCCCCTTAAAGGGCCAGCGCCCCAGGAGCCCTCTGCGGTTCTGCGCCTTGTGCTGAGCGCGTCGGGCCTCAGCCTGGGGCTGGGACAGAGGCAGCGGGTTTGAATCGGGCCCCAGCTTGGCCCCGGGCCCCATTCCCCGCCCCCCCGAGCCAGCCAGTCCCCTGCCCTGGGGCCAGCCGGGCCCCTCCCCGGGCCAGCCAGGCCCCCCACAACGCTCCATCACCCTGGGCACTGCCCAGCCCCCTCCGCAGAAAGAGGTTCCAGAGAGACGGAGCCGGGACTTCTGGGATCTATTCCCGCTCTGCCCCGGCCTGCTGGGTGACCTGCGCAGGTCACGACCCCGCTCAGTGCCTCGGTTTCCCCACCTGTAAAACGGGGACCATGACTCTGTAACACACCACGAGACCCCCTGGTCAGCAGAGCTCAGTGGGGCAGAGGCGATCTCCTTGTTCCAGGTCTGTGCCCCACCTGGCACAAGGGAGCTACCAGTGCCTGACCGGCGCTCCCATGACACGAAATGGGTGTTTCTGCTTGGAGAGCCCCCGATGAGAAGCATCAGCCCTTTCTCCAGCAGAAAGCGGCGTGTGCCTTCGAACCCCACTCCAGCCTGCTGGCAGGGAGGCAGCACCCACGGCTATTTCGGTTGGCTCAGGGAAGGGGGAAGCAGATCTGCACTGGGTGGCACGGCACTCCAAGACTAGGCGCTGGAACTGGGGGTGCTGGGGAGCTACCGCACCCCCTGGTTTGAAGAGGTTTCCATCATATGCAGGATTCACAGTTTGGTTCAATGGTTCTCAGCACCCCCACGGTACGAATGATTCCAGCCCCCTGATTCCGAGTGCGACTCCCGAGTGACTGCTGGTGGCCCCTGTAACCCAGGGAGGCAGAGACAGCCCTCGGGAGAGTCCCGGAGGCTTCGCAGCTGGATCACGGGCAAGACAACCTGATGGAGGGGTAGGAGCAGTCGTCTAGGCTGCTAGGACTGTAACAGGGTTTACAAGGGAGCTGGACACATTCATGGAGGTGAAGTCCATTAATGGCTATGAGCCAGGATGGGTAAGGAAGGGTGTCCCTGGCCTCTGTTTGTCAGAGGGGGGAGACAGAGGGCAGGAGAGAGGTTCACTCCCTCCGGGGCCCCTGGCACTGGCCACTGTCGGCAGACAGGACACTGGGCTGGATGGACCTTTGGTCTGACCCCGTCTGGCCGTTCTTAGGTTCTTATTCCCACACATGCGCCCCCCACACAGCTGGGGCCAAACTTCTCCCCGGTGTAACTCCACCGGGGCCAACTGAGTTGCACTGGGTATGAATTTGGCCCATGATCCCACACAGGTTCAGACTGGGGCCTTCCAGTCTCCCAGCTGCCCCTTTCCTCCAACCCTTTGGGACTTTCCTTCCGAGCCCCTGAGAAGATAAAGTCCAGATCTTGACCTCGGCTGTCCCACTGTAAATCCACAGTATCTCCATTGGAGCCGATCTGGATTTACACCCATGTAAACAGGACCAGGAACTAGCCCTACAATTGGATGTGGATAGGGGCACCGAGGCTTTGGGCTGGCTCGTACCTCCTAGGTCAATCCCCTCCAGAGATGTGAATCCTGGAGCCAGTGGGTCCTTTCCCACCATGTGACCTTAATTAACCAACCTCAGTTCCTATTGTTTCCATTGGATACAGTCTTCTTCCTTTCTACCATAATGTGCATCCCACTGCTACCTGCTGTTAAACAGACGGAGTGCTCCACCCCAGAGACAGCTGCAATTCCCTCCTGGGTAGCTGATCCCTGTTCATTGTTGCTGTGCACTGGTAAGTAGCTACCATGCTCCACCCCAGGGACAGCTGCATTTCAGTGTTGGACAGCTGAACCCTGGGAAGTGTTGCTGTCCTGGGCGAGGCGCTTGCCATCTGAACTGTGTAAATCATGTTAGGCTCCCCCATGAGAAGGGCTAAACAAAGAAAGATGGTATCAGGGGTTCTCTGTGTTTCCTTAGCACAGGGGCAGTCACCAGGCAGCCTGCGGGCCAAATCCAGCGTGCCAGGCACGTGTGACCAAACCCCAACTTCTTCTCATTTACCTACTGCCATGGTTGTTCTTTTTGCATCATTTTCTCTGGAGTCTGGACCTTGAAAAAAGATAATTGGCCCCCCTGGTCTTAGCAGCGTCTTTCCAAGGGCAGCGACTAGCTTCGCCCGCGTTAACGCCGGCTCTGCCCCCCTCCGCCAGGTGGGGCCACTACGCCCCTGGGTCTCCAGGCCGGGACGAGTGGGGCACTAGGGCTGTGCCTAGGTGAGGCAGCAACTCAGTAGCAGAGCCCGGCCCTCGCCATGTGAGAAAGAATCTGACATCTAGAACTGGGCCTAGGACCCCACTCCCCTCCCAGAGCTGGGGCGAGAACCCAGGAGTCCTGGCTCCCAGTCCTAGGGACCAATCCACTAGACCCCACTCCCCACCCAGAGCTGGGGCGAGAACCAAGGAGTCCTGGCTCCCAGTCCCATGGACCAATCCACTAGACCCCACTCCCCACCCAGAGCTGGGGAGAGAACCCAGGAGTCCTGGCTCCCAGTCCCATGGACCAATCCACTAGACCCCACTCCCCACCCAGAGCTGGGGTGAGAACCCAGGAGTCCTGCTCCGAGTCCCACTGCACTAACCTCCCCCTGTGGTGGCCAGAGGACATTGCTGACCCTGTTGCTAGCATGTGCAGCCCTCCTGGGGGTGCCGGGCCCTGGCAGCTCAATGCGGGAGGAGGCTGCCCATCACTATGAAGGTGGAGCAGGCATTGGGGAGGCCCCTAAGGCTGCCCCAGCCCCTCTGCCAGGAGGTGCCCGCTGCCTGGCTCTGGCTGACGCAGTGGCTGTGGGCTCGGCTGGCGGATCATGTGCTGTGCTCCCTCGACCTCGGCGCTGGGGAGACACAAAGCTCCCTCTGTCTCCAGTGTCGGGGCCTGAGAGCTTCCACTGTGCCATGGAGGAAGGAGGGGGCGGGAGGGGGGAGGGGTGCTGTTCTGCATTGTTCCAAGACACGGCGTCCCCCGTGGCCTCCCGCTCCCACAAGGGCTGGGGCGTGAGAGACAGCGAGACCGAGGACTGCGTTAGACCGAGGTCTGTCAGTCCAGGCTCCTGGGTTCTATTCCGAGCGTCCCCACTCTGTGCCTCAGTTTCCCCACAGGTAACATAGAAAAAATGACATTGACATGCCTCTCTCAGTCCTGATCCAGCCCTGGGCTCCCACACCTCACCCCTGCAACTGCTCTGCCGATGCCCCTCACTCCCAATCCGCAGCCCCCTGCTCTCCCAGCCCTGGGCTCCCCCCCAGCTCTGCCGGTGCCCCTCAACCCTGACCCACAGCCCTCTGCTAGCCCGGCCCTGGACTCCCCCCACCAGCCCGGAGATCTGCAATGCACCTTGCACCTGATCCACTCAGAGCCAAACAGACAGTCCCTTCACATCCTGGCTGCAATCCTGGGCGGGAGGGCAGGGCAGGGTGCACTGGGCGAGGGATCAGCTCTGAAGCGGGGGGAGCGAGGCGGGTGGCAGCCTGCTTGGGGGAACCCCAGGGCCACGGGGCCCCAGGAGCGTGGCTCTGCCACGTGCTTGGCAAAGCTCTGACCCTGACCCCCCAGGTGTGGCTAATAGAGATAGCTCCGGGCAGCTGGTGCTTCGTGTTCCTGCCCCTCTCGCATGCTGGGGGGGAGGGACACCCGTGCCAGCCCCACACTTCACCAGTGGGCAAGGGGCTGCCCTGGCCCAACTCCCCTATTCCGCAGCCCCCTGCCCCTCGTCCGCAGGAGCCAAGCCCAGGCCTGGAGGGCTGGTCGCAGCGGGTCCTAGTCACTTCCTGGGCCTGCCCCCTGCCCCTTCCCCCCACTCAAGCAGCGCTCTCTAACTCCAAAGGAGGCAGGCTTGTGGGGCGATGAGTGAGGTGTTTTCAGCGGAACCCAGGCGTCCGGGGATCCCATAAGGAGGAAGATGAGATCCATCCGCTCCCCAGGCCTGGACGGCAAAGAGACTCCTGGTGTCTCTGTCCCGTGGATGCCAGCTAGTGCCCTGCTGGCCCTGTGGGATCCTGGCACTGCGCTGGCGGGGAGGCCGGGTCAGGGCTGGCCCAGCTGGCTGGGGAGAGGGTGAGAAAATCCGGCTGCCAAGAGCCAGGCTTTGGCCGCAGCTCAGGCTCCCACAGGCTCCTGGCTCCTGTGAATGGGCCGGGTGCTTCTCTGCAGCTCTCCCTGGCACCGGCCCCGGGCAGGGAGGGCACCGGGATGGCAGGGGGGGGGGAATGGGCAGGCTGGGGGAAAGGGCTGGGGCAACACAGACCAGGGGAGTAACCTGCCTCTGGGAAAACGAGGCGGGGGGCAGGATCAGGGGGATGGGGGGCACCCAGGTGTGTTGGGGGAGATGGGCAGCTCCCAGGGCGGTGTTGGGGCATGGTCACTCCTGGGACTGGACCTACTGCCCCAGGGCCACTAAGGCCCCTCCAGGCCAGGCCAGGGAGGGAGCTGGTCTCCCCGGGGCTCAGTGGTTGCTGGGGCTGGGGCAGAGGCAGGGCCTGGGGGCAGGTTCCGGTGACTGTTGGTTGTTGCTGGCACCATCTGTCCCCACAGCTGAAGCTGGGTCAGAGCAGATTGCAATGGGGGAGGGGTGTCTGGGAGTCAGGACTCCTGGGTTCTACCCTCAGCTCAGGGGGGGCTGGGAGCCAGGACGCCTGGGTTCTATTGCACAGTGCTCTTGTTCCCATTATAGCCAGGCCCTGGGAAGGAGCAAGGGGGCTGCTTGACCCCGCGAGGCCCTCCCCTCCCCACAGGACAGAGGGACCCCTCTGCTGCAGCCCAGCTGGCGTCTGGCTGGTTGCTGGGACGCTGGCGTGGCTTCAGGCACCTGCTTGGGCCCGTGGCCAGCAACTGCAAGCCCCCAGGGAGAGGCCGGGCCGCCCAGGAACGGGGCCAGGGCAGCGCCGCATTCCAGGGAGGGAAGCTGAAAGGGCCCAGCTCCACCTGCAGCTAAACCAGGTCAGTCACCACTCGGTGTAGTGTAGACACGGCCAGGAGCCCTGACTCCAGCGTCCCCTGCCCTCGCCACTAGACCCCACTGCCCTATAGCCAGGATAGAACCCAGGCGTCCTGACTCCAGCGTCCCCTGCCCTCGCCGCTAGACCCCACTGCCCTATAGCCAGGATAGAACCCAGGCGTCCTGACTCCAGCGTCCCCTGCCCTCGCCGCTAGACCCCACTGCCCTATAGCCAGGATAGAACCCAGGCGTCCTGACTCCAGCGTCCCCTGCCCTCGCCGCTAGACCCCACTGCCCTATAGCCAGGATAGAACCCAGGCGTCCTGACTCCAGCGTCCCCTGCCCTCGCCGCTAGACCCCACTGCCCTATAGCCAGGATAGAACCCAGGCGTCCTGACTCCAGCGTCCCCTGCCCTCGCCGCTAGACCCCACTGCCCTATAGCCAGGATAGAACCTAGGCGTCCTGACTTCAGCGTCCCCTGCCCTCGCCACTAGACCCCACCGCCCTATAGCCAGGATAGAACCCAGGCGTCCTGACTCCCAGGGCCCCCTGCCCTTGCCGCTAGACCCCACCGCCCTATAGCCAGGATAGAACCCAGGCGTCCTGACTCCAGCGTCCCCTGCCCTCGCCACTAGACCCCACTGCCCTATAGCCAGGATAGAACCCAGGCGTCCTGACTCCCCGGGCCCCAAGGCGCCGGTGTCCTGGGGGCAGAGGGCAGGCAGCTTGGCTGAGGAGCCAGAGTCCAGGCTTGGCCACGGGGGAAGTGACAGGCCTAATTACCTGGCTCTGGACATCCTGGGCTAAGGCCCCGTCCATGGGACGCTGGCTCCAGGCCGCGGGGGCCTTTGCCCGGGCGACAGCGACGGGGCCAGGATCAGAGCCCGGGGCACCGTGCTCCAACCACCAGACAACGCTGCCCGCTGAAAGGTTCGGATTCCCGGTTCTGCCTAGGGCCCCGCGTTAACGCAAGATGGGCCCTGCCCCGTGGCCTTTGCAGTCCTGCCCAAGGGGAACCGAGCCCGGACTCCAGCCCAGCCAGACCCACCCTGGGGCTGGGGTCCGGGAGCAGGAGCCTGGGGAGCCGGGGCTGGGCGTGAGGGGCTGGGCCCCGGGCAGCGCCCTTGGGTCCGACGGGCCCCTGGAGCCCTGTGGCCCCTGGGAGCCCCCCCCCCAGCCCCCAGCTCGCCCCTTTCCCGGCCAGAGCCTCCAGCTGGAAGCATCCGGGACCCGCACCCAGCGAGCGGCGGGGGCCTCCCGGGGGGGGACGCCGGAGCCGCCCCAGCAGTGGCCCCTCCCTGCCGCTCTCCCCGGACCGGGGGGGGGGGAGGCTCGGCCCCCTGGGTCCCCCCGACCCCGCCCCCTGCCCCGGCCACGCGGTTTGCGGCCGCCCGCGGCTGATGTCACCCCGCAGCTGCTGCCGGACGGAGCCGTTGGCGGAGTTTAATCCGGAGCCGGACCGGAGCGGGCCGGGCTCGGGGGGCCCGGGCTGGCGGCGCTTTGCGGCCCCTTCCTGGGACTCGCCCCGCAACAAAAGGACCGAGCTGGGATGCGCCGCTAGCCCCGGAGCGCGGGGCCCTTCCCGGGCAGCCCGGCCGGCGGTGAGTGCTGGGGGGCCGGCGGTGAGTGCTGGGGGGCCGGCCGGGGCTGGGGGGCGGGCCGGGGCCGGGGCTGGGGGGCCGGCGGTGAGTGCTGGGGGGCCGGCCGGGGCTGGGGGGCGGCCGGGGCCGGGGCTGGGGGGCCGGCGGTGAGTGCTGGGGGGCCGGGGGCTGCCCGGGGCGCTTCTGAGAAGTTTGGGGAGCGGTCGGGTGCCCGGGGGGGTCGGTGACTCCCCCCGCTCTGCCCCCGGCTCGCACCGGGAGGCGAGACCCGGCTCTGGGGCCCCCGCGGGAGGTTTACAGCAAAACAAAGTATCGAGAGAGCGATGGGGGGGGGGCCCGAGACCCCTCAAACTTTTAAACAATCCCTGAGTATCGGGAACCCCCCCCGTGTCCCGTCCCCCGGCTCCCGGACCGAGCCTCCCCCCACCCCTGTGTCCTCGTCGGTCCCCGACCAAGCCCCGCACCCCTGTGCCCCCCGGGCTCCCAGACCAAGTCCCCCCGCCCCGTGGGCTCCCGAGCCGAGCCCAGCCCCTGTGCGCTCCCCAGCTCCCAGACCGACCCCCCCATCTGTGCCCCCCACTATTCAGCCTTGTCTCCCTCGCTCCCAGCATTTCCCTGGTCCCGTGGCCCCCGAGCCCCTCTGGCCAGGAGCCTCATCCCCCTCCCGCCGGCCCTGTGCAGGGTGCCCAGAGGGGGCTGGGGGCTGGGCTGGTGTCCCTGAGCCTCTGAGGGCAGCATGTAGGGTGCCAGTCCTGACACAGAAGTTGTGCCCCAGAATCTCAGCCCTGCCCCCCCGGGCGGTCTGCCGGTGCCCCTCACTCCCGACCCGCAGCCCCCTGCGCTCCCAGCCCTGGGCTCCCCCCCCCCAACTCCGCCGGTGCCCCTCACTCCCGACCCGCAGCCCCCTGCGCTCCCAGCCCTGGGCTCCCCCCCACCCAGCTCTGCCGGTGCCCCTCACTCCCGACCCGCAGCCCCCTGCGCTCCCAGCCCTGGGCTCCCCCCCCCCCAACTCCGCCGGTGCCCCTCACTCCCAACCCGCAGCCCCCTGCGCTCCCAGCCCTGGGCTCCCCCCCCCCAACTCCGCCGGTGCCCCTCACTCCCGACCTGCAGCCCCCGCTCTCCCCGCTACAGAATGGTACAGGATGGTTCACAGAACGGGTCCCATTTGCTGGCATTTTGGTCTGTTGTGGAATTTCTCTGTCTCCTTGGTTTAACCCCTTTCCATTAAATCCTACAGGCCTTTCTCCGAAGAGCAGTGATCCCCCCTCGCTCACAGGTACCCACCTGGGCTCTGCAGGGCTAGTGCACAAAACCTGAGTCCTTGGGCCTGGCCCTCCCAGTCCTGCTCCAGGTTACTAGTGAAATGAGTTTAGTCCCGTCTATGTCCCCACTGGTTTTTGTGTCTCCTAAACTACCTCACTGTCGGGTGCCTCTGCAGCCAGAGAGAGCTGGGGCTGCGGGGCGGGAGTGAGGGGCATGGGCAGAGCTGGGGGTTGGGGGGGAGCCCAGGGCTGGGCTGCAAGTCAGGAGTGAGGAGCATCAGCAAAGCTGGGAGGAGCCCGGGATGGGCTAGCAGGGGGCTAAGGGTCAGGAGTGAGGGGCACTGGCAGGTCTGGCTGCAGCAGAGCAGGGCTCTGGGATGTCATAAGGCCCCTATAGCCCCATCAGGGGGAACCCTGGGATGTGGGGGCTCAGGGCCCTCCTGCCCCCCCTCCCCCAGCTGGGAGGGACTGACTCTTTCCCCTCTGGGTGATTAATGATCGAGAGAAGCACAGCCCATCCCCCACCCCAGCTCTGGCCCCAAGGATGGTGGGGCCCTTTTGCTCCTGGCGCCCTGGGGAGGGGGTTCATCAGGATTCATGCGGGGGGGGGGATGACTGTGGGCTGGGATCAAATAACAGGGCCCCCTTCATGCAGGAGGCCGCCTGCTCCACGCCCCCACTCCCCTCCCAGCCGGGAGGCCGCCTGCTCCACGCCCCCACTCCCCTCCCAGCTGGGAGGCCGCCTGCCACCCCATGTCCCCTCTGTCTCTCCAAACCCCGCCTGGCTGAGAGCCCTGCCATTTTGGCACACCCCCATGGAGAGATTAAACCCCTGCAGGGAGAGGAGCCCCATTCCACAGAAGGGGAAACTGAGGCATGGAACTAGGGAAACGGCTTGCCAAGCAGAACCCAGTGTGGGGGGACTCTTCTGATACCCCCAGCAGGGCAGGCGGGTAATGGGGAGCTGAGAAAGGCCCCATGCTGCTCACAGGCTCTGTCTCCCCTGGCTGTGGGGGGCCGGCCCAGTTCCCACATCGGGTTCTGACAGGACGATGCCTGAGACCCTGTCCCCAGAGGGAGAGGCTGCCAGCCCCTGGATTTTGCAGGATTCCCTCATTTTGGGGGTGGATGGGTCTGAGAGCAGCAAGTCATGGACATTAGCTGGGGAGGTGAACCCTTGGTGGGGGGCTTTAGGGCAGGTGGGAGAAAGCTGGGGGGAGGGTAGCTGTAGGGAATGAGAGGGGGGTGTCTTCCAGGGAGCTGTGGGGCCAGCAAGGGTGCAAGTGGGAAGCAGTGGGGATGGGTGCAGTACGAGCACCCAGGGGAGATCCCCCTTGTGCTTCTCTGATTCCCCACCCCATGCTCGCCACGCCCCGAGGAGAGGCTGCCAGATGTGTCCCTGTGTCCTGGCTCTGGAGCAGCCGCCAGATGTTGGGGGGGAGGGGCTGGCGTTTTGCGTGTTGATTCCAGCTGTTGGGGGGAAATTAGTCATCTTTTCCATGCCTGGGTCGTGTGAAGAGATTAGCCTCTCCTGGGCAGGAGGATGGGGGGCGGGGAATGGATCAGACCCCGGGAAGGGGGTGCTCAGGGGAGATCTGGGCCGAGAGGGTGGGGGTTAGAGGGAGGGGGTGGGGCGGGGCGGGGGAGGAGAGGTGCGGGGTTGACGTGACTGGCTCTGGCTGCACAGGGGGGTCGGGGGAAGCCAGGAGCTCAGCCCTAGAGATCTGTGACCCCTCCGAACACCAGGCGCCCCCCCACAGGTTCGCTGTGTGGATGGCTGCAGGGCCCTGGCTCCCACCCAGCATGGAGCCCGACCTCCTGCCCCTCGTCCTGACAGCCGAGCCCTGGGGCTTTAACCAGCAGGCCACGGAGCTGGGGCCCAGCGCCCCCGGCCTGGAACCCTGCAGCCTGGAGCTGGAGCGTCGCTACCAGGCCGTGCCCGCCGCCGTCTGCGCCCTCTGCTGCCTCTTCGGCGTCATCTACAGCTGCTTCGGTGAGCGGGCGGCAGGGGCTCATGTGGGGCTGGATCCTGTGGAGCTCCCCCCAACTTCCACTGCTGCCCCTCACTCCCGACCCGCAGCCCCCGGCTAGCCCAGCCCTGCCGGTGCCCCTCACTCCCGACCCGCAGCCCCCGGCTAGCCCAGCCCTGGGCTCCCCACTTCCCCAGCTCTGCCTGTGACCCGCCCTCCTGACCCACAGGCCCCCCCCATCTCCTGCCGGGGGGAGGGATTGCTCAGTGGTTTGAGCATTGGCCTACTAAACCCAGGGTTGTGAGTTCAATCCCTGAGGGGGCCATTTAGGGATCTGGGGCAAAAATTGGGGATTGGCCCTGCTTTGAGCAGGGGTTGGACTAGATACCTCCTGAGGTCCCTTCCAACCCTGATCTTCTATGATTCCTACACACACCCGGAGCCCCTGCCCCACGCGCTGGGTCCTGCTAACCTCTCCCCCTCCCCCCCGGCCCCACTTCCCAGGTTACCGCTGCTTCAAAGCCATCATGTTCCTGTCGGGGCTTCTCTTCGGCTCCCTGGTCATCTTCCTGCTGTGCTACAAGGAGCGAGTCCTGGAGACGCAGCTGAGCCTGGAAGTGAGCGCGGGCATCGCGCTGGGCATCGGGGCGCTGTGCGGGCTGGTCACCATGCTGGTGCACAGCGTGGGGCTCTTCATGACGGGGCTGCTGCTGGGGCTGCTGCTGGCCACGGCCGCCCTGGTGGTCACCGAGCCGCTCTACCAGCCGCAGAGCCTGTGGGTGCCCGTGGGCAGCCTGCTGGGGCTGGCGCTGCTCTGTGCCCTGCTGGCCCTGCGCTGGCAGAAGCCGCTCACCGTGCTGTCCACGGCCGTCTTCGGGGCCGCCGTCATCGTGGTCTGCGTGGACTATTTCGTGGAGCTGCTGGCCCTGCTGCACCACGTCTACGACCGGCTGCGCCTGGCGCCCTCCTCCCCACTCTGCTGGCACAGCTGGGCCGTGCTGGGGCTCTGGCCGGCTCTCAGCCTCCTGGGCCTCCTGCTGCAGTGGAAACTGACGGCCGGGGGCTACTCGCATGCGGACGGTGAGCGGGGGACAGAGGGGCAGCGGGGGGGACGGGGGGGCAGGGATGGAGCGTGAGTGGGGGTCCTGTGGGTGGGACCCGGGGCTGCAGGGCAGGGGCAGAGCAGGGGTGCTGGGAGGCAGTGAGCCAGCCTGGGGGTGGGGTAAGGGGCACAGGGGTGGCGACCTCCTTTACCCCTGGCTCTTTTCTCCCACCTCCGCAAGCTGTATTGAGACCCCCTTCCTGGAGGGGCTGGGAGCCAGGACTCCTGGGTTCTCTCCCTGGCTCTGCGAGGGGAGTGGGGTCTGGTGGGTTAGAGCCCAGGGAGGGTGGGGTCGGGGGAGGGAATCAGGACTCCTGAGTTCTATTCCCAGCCACTGACCCTCTCTTGAGTAATTCCCTCACCTGGCCGTACCTCAGTTTCCCTGCCACACTGAAGGAGCGAGCCCCAGCTGGTCCAGTGCTTCCCACATATGGGGCCTGGTGCGGAGTGGGGGGGCAGCGCAGAGCGGGGGGGGTGCAGAGCAGGGGGGCCCTGGCGCAGAGCCAGGGGGCCCGGTGGGGGGGCCGGCGCGGAGGCTCACGCTGACTCACCCTCCCAGTGATCATCAGCCGGCGGCAGCAGCGGTTGCAGCTGCTGCGGATCCGGCAGAGGGAGGCCAAGAAGCGGCAGAGCCTCCCCCCGCAGGAGGGCAGCTACCGGCGCAAGCCCAACCCCGTCAAGCGCTACGCGGGCGACGTCCTGGCGCCGGTAAGTGGGGAGCCCCCTTCTCTCCTTCCCCGGAGTGATCACGGAGCCCTGCTCCCTTGTCAGAGGCCGAATAGCTCAGCTGGGATCCACGTTATACTTGGCTGCCATGCTCTGCCCCAGAGCCAGCTGGATTTGGGCAGGGGAGAGGCCCAGGCCGTCTGTAAGGGGTAGGAATGGGGATGCCGCACGTCCAGTGTATGGGGTGAATGCTGGGCTCTCCTGCCTAGCCAGGGGTTGGGGTCCTGGCGCCGTGGGATGAAGGGGGATCTTCGTCCGCGGTGGGTGGGAGGCAGTGGGCCCCCCTCAGGGTGCACCCTGTGTTGACCTGTCCCCTCCGCGCACCCAGAGCTACATCCAGAGCCTGCGGGATCGCCAGCTGGGCACCGGCACTGCCCACACCATCCTCGACCTGGACTACGACTGTGGCTCCACCGTGCCCCTGACGGCCCCCACGCCCGGCGGGCGCCTCTGACGGGGGCAGGGGCTTCACTTCATTCCACTTGTGCCTTAGGGGTGGAGGCGGCAGTGGTGGGGGGAAGGCAGGGGGACCGTTTTGCTGGTGACACTTGACCCTCCCTCGCCCCTCCTGGCGCCCTCTCCCCAGTCCAGCAGCTGCGCTGCCCACGTGGCCTGGGCACCTGCCCGCCTGCCCCTTTAAATATTCAAAGCAGCTGCCTTCCCTTGCCCCTATTGGCCTGTCCAGAGGGGAGGCGGGGCTCCGGGGCCCACAGCTGGTTCCGTTCGACCAGTGTCAGGTTGGGGACCCTCCTCTGGGTCCCCCTATAACGTCCAGAGTTTCAGAGTCCCCTGTTCCCCCCCCCCCGGCACTGCTGCCCATTGCTGGGGGGTTCTGCCTTGGGGCCCTGAGTTAAATCTCTCCCAAGGCCGGGTGGGGCCGGTGGGGGCTGCGGTGGAGCAGCTGCAGGGGCCCAGACGCCGTGCGGAGGGGCTGGCCTGGAGCCCTTTGCTCTGGGGCAAGCCGCTGCCTTGGTACAGAGCATTCTGGGAAGTCAGCAGCCGGCCCCAGGGGGCACAGGGAGCGCCCAGGCTCGGGGCACTGGAGCCATCGGAAACACCCTGCAAGGGGGGCGTCCCAGCGTGGTGGGGCCCAGATCCCCGCCCCGGCCTGCGAGGATGCCAGCTGGAGCCCGGCCCTGCTAACTCTTCTCGCAGTACTTTGCTTTTGTACTTTTGTAACCCGCGGGCTCTGGCACTGGCCATGGGGGTGGGGGGGCCTGGCCCCACATCTCAGCCCTGGCTCCAGGGGGGAGCCGGTCCCCGTTTATACGCTATGTACTGTACAGGGGGGGCCCATTAAACTGCCTTACGGAGCGGATCTGGCCGCCTGGCTCCGTGTGTCTGTCTGCAGGGTGTCCTCCAGGCTGCGAGCCCTGGGGGCGCCGGTTCTGCCCCCTTCGGCAGGACCCCAGGGGCCAAGCAGCTCAGGGCTGGGGTTCGCCACTGCAGGGGGTGCCGGATTTCCAGGGCGGGCTGGCTGGTGTGGCGACTGGGGGGCAGAAAACAGCCAGGCCCCCATCATCTGTCACTCCTAGGAGGCCCACCGCCATGCTGCCCTGGCGCAGAGCTCGCAGGGTCCCCATGACGCTCAGCCCGCTGCCCGTGCCCTGGTGACGGGGTTTATTGTGCAGGGAGGGAGCAGGGGCTCCCTGGGGTACAATGCCCAGGCAAGGCCCCCATTCCCCCCCAATGTCCTGTCCCGGAGCCGTTCCCGCCAGCTGCCTGCAGGTGGCGCCTCTGGCCCATTAAAAACCCCTCCCCCCCTTCTCCAATCCCTTGGCCCCGATCCCAGGGCGCCCGGGCCCATCCCGCGGGGGCGCCTAGGCCTCGCAGTGCATCCAGCGCTCGGCCGTGCTCAGCGGGTAGCCCTTCTCCACCCGCAGCTGCGTGTTGACCCGCCAGTACTGGCCCCCCTGGAAGAAATAGACCCGGCCGTTCTCCCAGGCCACGGCCGCGTCCAGGTGGGAGGGCACCCCGGTGAACAGCTTGGCGATCTTCTTGGGGTAGCCGCTGAAGTCGCTCCAGGCCAGTTCGTCCCACTGCCAGTAGCCGGTGCCCTGCGCAGGGAGGCAAAGCGGAGGGGTGCTGGCGGCTCGGCTCTCCAGGGCTAGGTCCCCCTCCCCCATGCCGGCTGGGGGCCCCCCTTTGCCCAGCGCCTGGCTTGGAGCCAACAATGTGCCAGACGGATTCTCCCAGAATGCATCTGGCAGGATGCTGGGGCGGGGCGGGGCGGAGGGAGTTCCTCAGGACCAGCGTGGAAATGGCCACTGCAGGAGGTGAACTACACTTCCCAGGATGCTCTGGGCCCAGGCGCTATTATATAGCCCAGGAGGGGGGGCATGGTCCTGCACAAAGCGGGGCTGCGTTGCCATTGGCCGACTGGTTATGCCTGCCCTGTCGGAATCTTTGCCAGCCAACCCGCGTCCTCCTGTCCTGGGATCAACCCGCCCTCAGGACGGAGGCAGCTGGGCACCATGGGAACAAGGCGAAAGGCGGGGCCCGGAGCTCCCTGCCCCAAGGGGCTGGCAGGGCAAAGGGGCGGGGCTGGGAATTCCTGCCCCAGCCGGCTCCGCTTGCTGGGTCCTAAAGCCGGAGTGGGCCAAGGCTGCCTGGGCCGGGGGAGGGGCGGCCTGGCTCAGGGGCCAGAGGGGAGGCTGGGGCGCCCCGGGCTGGGGCCCTTGAGAGACCAGCAGCACCCGGGCCCCGGCGCCTACCTTGAAGAGGAAAATCTTCTTGTTCCCTGGCCAGTAGAAGGCAGCGTCGATCTTGGCCGGGACGCGGGTCAGGGCCTTGGGGTAGCCGGGGTCCAGCTGGAAGCCTCGGTACCGCCAGACCTTGTCACCTGCAGCAGAAGCGGGGGTGTCTCTGCGATGCAGAATGGTGCCCCCCACGGGGCAGGAGCCAGCCCCCCCAACCTACCCTTCCCCATCCCCCATCTCCCCTTTGACACCCCCTGGCAAGGCTCATCCCACCTTTGAAGAAGTAGCTCCTGCCGGTGCGGGGGGAGTGCACGGCCGCGTCCAGCCGCTCGGGGAGCCCCTTCCACAGGGCCGGGATCTCCTTCAGGGGGCCAGTCCCGAAATCCGTCACGGTCCAGACATAGCCCCCCTTGAAGGCGTAGGTCTGCTCATAAGGGCCTGGGAGGCAGAGGGGAGCAAAGGGTTAATGCCCTGTGGGCTGCCCCCAACCTCACAGATGTGGGGCGCTGGGGGGAGGGCTGTGCGGCCTGGAGCGATGACACATGCTTGTCTTTATACAGAGACGGGTCGCAATGCGAATTGGCCCCAAAATCTATTTCCTCGCTCGGCATCCCCTGAGCCGGCGCAGCCTGGGCCCCCTGCAACGACGGCACAGAAGTCGGGGCCCAGCCCCAGGCCCTGCTGCAAACGGGGGCTGGGCTGCACTGGTTCGCACACACGTTTTAGCTCCCGGGGCTGGGCTGGCAAACGCTCGTGCCGCTGGCGTGGGGTTTACACAGGCTCTGGGCTGAGCCCACGCTGAATGCGCGGAACCAGGGACACGGCCCAGGGTGGGCGACCGTTAGTTCCTCAGCAGTGAGCAAAGGGGGCACAGGCTCAGTTTTAGGTGGGTGCTGCCTGGCCCCCACCACTCGCCAAAGGGTCATAAACCCACTCGTCCTGCTCAGGGCCCCATCCCCCCGAACGCTCCATTTCAGCTCAGGCTGGCAGCAGCGGGTGGCCCGGTTCCCATGCCCGTTGGCTCAATTATTTTATATTCACGTCTAATTCAGTCCCTCCCTGGGCAGCCCTCCCCGAACACCCGGCATCTGTCTCCGTCCCCAGGTGCCAACCCTGGAGAATCCCGGGGGCTTCGGTTCCTTCTCTTTCATGGCCCGTTGGGAATCCCCCCACAAAAGAGCCCCTCCGGCTCACCGAACATCAGGGCGTCCAAGCCGTCAGTGCAGGGGTCGGGCACCTTGGCGGGCGGCAGGCTGGGGGAGGTGGGTGACAGGCTCGGCAGGGTCCCAGGCAGCGTCACTGCCGGAGTCTTTTTGCCTTGAAGTAACACCAGACAGTGATTATTCTGGCCCACTACGGACTGGGCGGGGGATGAAGGGGCTCCAGGAGGGCATGAGGGGAAGGGGAGCTGGACCCAGACCCAGGGGGAGACATGGGGCAGGAGGAGTGGGGTCCCCCCGTGGAACACCAGAGGTGGTCAGGATACCAGGCCCAGCAGGACTTGGGGGGGACAGAGCCAGTGGGATAGTGGTGTGGGAGGGGGAAGGACCCGGGCGGGGGAGATCCCGGCATCCCTCACCGTACAGGGCCCGGATGCCGTCGATGTCGTCGAAGTGCAGGCGGAAGTGGGGCCGGTAGCCACTGTAGACAGGGGCCATGAGGGCGGCGGGGTAGCGGGAGTGGCCCAGGCCCAGGGCGTGCCCGATCTCGTGGGCCGCAATGATGCGCAAGTTGACACCACGGTACGTCCCCTCCGTCCACAGCTCGTCCTCATCGAAGTGCACCGTGCCCTCCTCGGGGACGTCGGCGTGAGCCAGCACCTTCCCTGCGCCCAGAGACGCGACATGAGGGCGGCCCCCCCAGCCCGACGGAGCCCCCCGCCCCGCTCCCTGCCGCACACTGCGGGCAGCACGGCCTGCCGGGGGGAGCGCCCCTCCCGCTCAGGGCAGCACCTCGAGGGGAGGTCTCCCGTCCCCGACCCCTGCCCCGGGCGGCTCCGTGTACCAGGTCCGTCGAAGGGGCGGGAGCAGGTCCAGGAGTAGGCACCGTGGAAGGAGAGGCGGATGTCGGCCGTGCCGTGCCGCACCTCCCGGAAGGTCAGCGGGGCCACGTCGCTCCAGTACCGGAAGGCAGCCTGGATGGCCCGGCGCGTAGCGCTGGCCGCCATGTCCGGCGTGGAGCTGTAGATCCGGTAGGTCAGGTTCTTCCTGCGCCAGCGGCCTGGGGGGCAGAGGGAGGAGATCGGCTGTGCCAGCAGGGAAGGGGTGGGAGCCACCAGCCCCCTTCTGAGGCCGCAGGGGATGCTGGGGCCCAGCCTCTGGCCCTCAGTGCCCAGTGGCAGGAGAGCACCGGCCCCTCACTGCCCTGGCATTCGGGGTCGAAGGGACACCCTGATCCTGGCTCCATCCCCCTAACTTCCACCTCTGGGCCTAGCCCCATAACGCCGACTTGACCCCCGCCCATCCCTAGCGCCAGAACCTGGAGCCCCACCCAACATGACCCTAACGCCTTAAAGTAGCTCCGGCCAGACCCAGCTGGACCCCCAAGCCCCTCATTTGACTCCAGGTCTGCAGAACGGAGAAGTCCCCCCACCATGGGGCGCTGAGCACCTTGTGCCCCCGACCCCACCAGGCGGCCCAGCACTCAGCTCCCCCCACCCCCACCGGGCGCATCGGGTCACGCGCAGTCTGTCCGCCCCTCACCCAGGAGCAGGTACTTGAGGATTTTCTGGTTGAAGGGGTCCTCGACCCCGCAGCGCGGCTGCCTCATCTGCGCCAGGGTGGCATCATCCAGGAGGCCGGTGGCGGGCAGCTCGGAGGCCAGCTGGAAAGACCTGGATGCGGGGGGCACAGACAGCAGGGTCAGCTGGGGCGGTGATGCTCGAGGGAAGAGGACTCCCACATGCAGCCTCGAGGAGATGGGTTCCCCCCTGGCGCAGGCTGGGGGGGGCACCAGGAACATCTGGGTACGGCCTAGCCAAGGCACCCGGTGGCATCCCCTCTCTGACATGGCACAGCACGCACAGGGGGCAGCATGCCACTGGTCACGCACACGCCACGCCCAGGCCCCGCTCTGCCCACGTGCCCCAGCCTGGCCCTGTCCCCTCCTAGGGCGCTTGGCGCCCGCGTTACCTCATGGCCTCGGTCAGCTCGGTGTTGGTGAACTCCTCCGTCAGCCTCTCCAGCGGCTTCTGCAAATACCCGAACTGCTGCAGGAAACGCTGGGGGGTGATGGGACATGGGTCAGCAGGACACTTCCTGCCCCCCCGTCGGTCACCAGGGACCTGGGCATCGCTACGCAGGTGGGAAACGGGGCCCTGACCAGAGGGGTGCAGTGCCGCCTCCAGGCTCTGGGCCTGGCAGGAGAGGAGCTGCGGGATCTCATGCTGGGGCACTTAGGGGCTAGCATTTCCCATCGTGCTTTGAGGAGCTCAAAATGCTGTCCCCTTAATTAAGGTTCACAGCCCCCCGGAGCGTGTGTGTGGGATCATTATCTTCATTATACAAATGGGGAAACTGAGGCAGGGGGGAAGAGACTTGCCTTGGGTGCCAGAGCCGGGGACAAAACCCCACAGTCCTGGCTCCCAGTCCCCTTGCTCTAACCACTAGACCTCACTCTGCTCCCAGAGCCAGGGATAGAACCCAGGCATCCTGGCCACCAGGCCTACGTGGCCCGCACAGCTGGGTGAACAAGCTGACAGGAAATTCCCACGGCCTGCTTGGCGCATCGGCGGGGGGCCTGGCCAGGCAGTGAGATTGGCCTTCTGTCCCAGTCGGGGACAGGGCCCCCTTCCCATGTCCAGCCTGGGTTCGCTGCCATGTCCCGTTAGCCCCAGGGGCACAGACCAGCCACGCTGCAAGGCCCCTGGCATGTGCAGGGACCCTGCACTGGTAGGTCGCCCCCGTCCCCAGCTCACCCCCCACCTCAGCACAGATTGGAAGAGGTCTCAGGGCTGGCGTGGGAACCCTGGCAGGGTTGGGCTGGGGAGCCCCGGGGGACCATCAGATCAGGGTCGGTGTGAGCAGCAGCTGGCGGAGCGTCCCAAGCCCCAGCTCTGGGATAACAGGGGGCTGTGGGGCAGGAGTAAGGGGCACCGACAGAGCTTGGCGGCATGCAGGGAGTCCTGGGCTGGGATGGCAAGGGGCTGCAGGTCGGGAGTGAGGGGCACCGGCAGAGCTGGGGGGATCTCAGGAATGGGATAGCAGGGGGCTGTGGGTGGGAATTGGGGGCACCAGCAGAGCTTCCCTTAGGCAGTTTCTCAGCACTTGCCTCTCACTTTGCTCAGCAAACCATTCCGCCCCATCCCCGGTCCCCCCAACGCTCCCTTTGGGGCAGGAGACCAGCCCCAGCTCCGACTCACCACGGCTTCCTGCTCCTCCGAGGGGTCGCTGGCAGCGGCCCTGGCGAAGAGGGCGAGGGCACAGACCTGGCAGAGCAGCTCCAGCCCAGTCATCCTCCCCTGAGCCTCCAGCCGCAGCGGCAAACGGCGGTTTCCAAGGGGGGGGCACTAGATACTCCTCAGAGCCCTTGGAAACCGTCTTTCTGGGCCTTGTCCCTCGTCCCCTCCTACCCGCCGGGGTTCCTGCAGCCCTTCTCTCCTCTCCAGCCCTCCCGTCCCTTTCCCAAGTTTATAAACCTTGAACAGCCCCGATGACTCATTCCAAACTAAACCATGTTGCAACCGCAGGCCAGAGCCCCTGGGATGGCGGGGGAGATGG
This sequence comes from Lepidochelys olivacea, assembly GCF_965140295.1. Taxonomy (NCBI): domain Eukaryota; kingdom Metazoa; phylum Chordata; order Testudines; family Cheloniidae; genus Lepidochelys; species Lepidochelys olivacea. The sequence continues at coordinate 2,205,859 of NC_140430.1, forward strand.
ACAGTTAACCCCTTCCCCAGCGGGCTGGCGGTTCCTGACTGCAGGATGGACGGAGGGCCCGTTAGGCCAGGTGCTGCAGATACAGACCACGGGACGGTCTCTGCCCTGAGCAGTTTGGGCACCAGAGTAGGACACAGGACTCCTGGGTTCTAATCCTGGCTCTGCTGCGTGACCCTGGGACAACCATGCCCCCCCCGGCCTCAGTTTCCCCTTGTGTACTCTCCCTGTAAGATGCTGCCCAGGCCCAGCCCAGGGTGACTCATGTGGGATGCTCTCAGGTGTCCCCCTGGCCTAACCCTGGGGGCAAAGTGGAGTTCAACAAGCCAGTAGAATGAACCCTCTGTCCCCGGACCAGACAGCCCCAGCCCCTCCCCCACCGGGATCTCTCCAGCCCACTGGCTCCCAGCTGGACACCCAACATTGGGGTCAGCTGCTAGGGGTCTGCAAGGTGCCCCTAGGAACTGGCTGGGACCCATCCCCCAGGACCCCAGTGGGTGTAAAGCTGGTGAAGTCAGTGGGGCGCCGACCAAGTCGCGCCAGCTGGGCTCTGGCCCCATTGATGCCCCGGGGCGCCGGCCGGGGCGCCGGCCGGGGCGCGGCAGCCCATTCTCCTCGCAGACTTACTCCCTGCCCAGCAAACCTGCCCCTCAGAACAGCTGCCAGGAGAACTGCAGCAAAGGACCAGGATGTGACAAAGTGGGACTGTTCTTAATGTTTCCTCTGAATAGTGTGGGGGTGCCTCAGTTTCCCCTAGGCAGTTCTTAAGTATCTAGGGGGTGGGATAAGGGTGTATAATCATTGCGGAGCCCTAGAGGGCAGGTGTGTGCAGGGGTCTGGACACAGAGAATGGCCGACACCCTGTTTCCTGGCAACTGAGGGCCTGGGCCCTTCCCCCCTGCAAGGTAAGAGCTAAAGGGTTGGAGAACAAAGGAATCTGGTGACCTCCTGGCCCGGGACAGGGACAAAGCGGGGGCAGGGGGCTGGAGGGAGTTTCAGTTTTGGGGCTGGCTGGGACATGGAGTGAAGGGCAGACGTGGTTGTCTGGCTCACTGCCCCCAAAATGGACCCAGCTGAGGGGTCCCGTTCTCTGCACCTACAAGCTCTGTGTTAGACCATGTTCCTGTCGTCTAATAAACCTTCTGTTTTACTGGCTGGCTGAGAGTCCCGTCTGACTGCGGAGTTGGGGGGCAGGACCCTCTGGCTGCCCCAGGAGCCCTGCCTGGGTGGACTCGCTGTGGGAAGCGCACGGAGGGCCAGAGGATGCTGAAGGCTCCAAGGTCAGACCCAGGAAGGTGGAGCCGGGGGAGCTGTGTGTCCTGCAGACAGGCTGCTCCCAGAGAGGAGACTTCCCCAGAGTCCTGACTGGCTTCCTAGGGAGCAGTTCCAGAGCATCGCCTGGGGACTCCGCGACACAGGGCTCCCAGCAAGGCCCCGGGGCCCACCCCTCGGGACAAGCGTGGTCAGTCTCCCCTCTCTGTCTCCGGCCCCTGTGTCATGGGGTCCCCGGGCGATGCTCTGGAACTGCTCCCTACGAAGCCAGGCAGGACTCTGGGGGACCCTCCTCTCTGGGAGCAGCCTGTCTGCAGGGCAAGAAGCTTCCACAGCTTCCACCTTCCTGGGTCTGACCTCGGAGCATTCAGCATCCTCCGCCCCTCCGTGCACTTCCCACAGCCAGTCCGCCCAGGCAGGGTCCTGGGGAAGCCAGAGGGTCCTGCCCCCCAACTCCGCAGTCAGACGGGACTCTCAGCCAGCCAGTAAAACAGAAGGTTTATTAGATGATAGGAACACGGGCTAACACAGAGCTTGTAGGTGCAGAGAACAGGACCCCCCAGTCAGGCCCATCTTGGGGGGGCAGGGCTTGCTTTCCCCAGCCAGCTCCAAACTGAACTCTCCAGCCCCTCCTCCGGCATTTGTCTCTTTCCCAGGCCAGGAGGCCACCTGATCTCTTTGTTCTCCAACCCCTTCAGTTGGCACCTTGCAGAGGAGGGCCCCAGGCCATCAGTGGCTAGGAGACAGGATGTTGGCCATTCTCTATGCAGACTCCATCACACTGGCCCTCTCGGGCTCTGCAACAATCGCACCCCCTTATCCCACCACCTAGGTACTTAAGAAATGCATAGGGGAAACTGAGGCACCCACACCGTATTCAGAGAGAACATTAAGAACAGTTGCACTTCATCACACCCTGTTCCCCCCAGGACCGGGCATCAGGGAATCAGCCGCAGCCATGGCAACGCAAGCCCCATATGCACACCTGGGAATGGGTAGCTCCTTACACAACCAGCTGCTGGGCAGCCTGAGGCTAAGAGCTGCCCCCCTTTCACAGCATGTTGAGGAGGGTACCAGGGCAGTTCAAGGGTCCCCCCTTCCCCTCCACTCACCTGCAGAAAGGGGGGAAATAATTGGGGTGTGATGGGACAATTAACCTGGGAAACTCACTGCAACAGGATAGCACAGAGGCATCGGATTAAAGGGGGTTAGATATGTATAGGATTAAGGACAGGACCTAGCCATGATAAAAGTTACAAGGGCCCATGAATCCACATAGCAATCAGTTCCTCCACCACTGAAATGCAGCCACCTCTGGGTTGGAACGTGGCAGCTGTTAACTCCTGCACAGCAGAGCTGCCAAAGCCCATAGACAGGCAGAACCCCACCCTGGCTGAAGCTGCAGAGGGATGTAGGGAGGCAGACGGGGAAGACGGCCAGGACACTGGCTCCCACACCCCAGCTCCCTCCTTCTGCCCCACATTTGCTATTTTGAACGACAGGTATTTTCCATGCTGCCGGCTCCTGCCAACTCCTCAGCTGAGAAAACCATCAGGGCGCGGCTCCAGGGCTCCCGCCATCACCAGCTGACAGGGAGATGCAGCCTGGCCAGGGGGATCAGAATCTGGCACCACACCAGCCCTGCGGGGCTAACAGGAATGAGGGATGGGGCACAGCATTGGGATCAGGGAACAGGGGGAGAAAGAGGGCCGTACCAGAGGGAAACTGAGGCAGAGAGGGGCAGGACCTTTCACTGTGCCAGCTTGGGTAAGTTAGTGGTAGGAGCTTGAAGTGGGTCTCCAGAATACAGTATAAATGCCCCAATAGAACTCGTTCAGACCTCTCCCCCAACACATGCTGAGGACCCGGAGTCCTAACTCCGAATCTGCCCAGGCCCTGTCCCCCTCTAACCATTAGGCCTCCTCACTCCAGGAAACAGAACGCAGGAGCCCTGACTGAATCCCACTCCCTGCTCTGCTCTAACCCAGACGAGCCCCCTCCCTTCCCAGAGCTAGGGCCAGAACCCAGGAGTCCTGGCACCCAGACCCCACTGCTCTAACCACTACTATCCCCAGCTCTGGGGTCAGAAGCCAGGAGTCTCAACTCCCCCCTAATCCCCCTGAGCAGCACCTCCTCCAGCCACCCCACCCCAGGCCATCTGCCAGCCCAGCCTAGCCCCCAGGAAAGAGTTTAACCTTCAAGCACAAAAGCCGAACAAACACCCGCGTGGCCATTCAGGTCCCTGGGGCTCGCCCCCGCCTTGGGCTGGTTCAATTGGCATGGGCGAGCAGCTGGGCAAGGGGCAGTCAGTGAGCCAGCACTGCCAGGAACTGCAGGCAGGCGATGACTGGTCTGGCAGAGCCAGGCGCATCACTGAGCGGGAGAGCAGGCCAGGGGATGACACATGGCCTTTGTATCCCAGCCCCGGCTCCTGCTCCAGCCCGCTCAGCTGCTTTCCTCCCACTGTCCAGTGGTTAGAGCGCCAGGGTGGGAGTCCGGACCCCTGTGTTCTACTTGCTCTTCAGCAAGTCACTTTCCCAGCACTGTGCCTCAGTTTCCCCATTTCCACCTGGGTCTGTGCCTTTAGCTCTCCACGACAGGACCTGGTCTCTGTGTTCGCCCAGCGCCCGACCCACAGGGACCCCACTCTCAAAACAATGCTAACGGGTTCCCACAGTTGGAAGGGGCTGCAGGGAAACAGGGTTGGGGGGCCCATCAGGTCACCCCAAGCACCGATACTGGCTCAGCTCGAATAGACGCAGCGAGGGGTTTCATGCCCGGCGACAAGCTCAGCGGTGGAACGGAGCCGCATGCCCCGGCCGCTGCATAGCCCGGGGAAAGGCCAAGAACCGTCTGCTTCCCAGCCAGCCCAGGGTCACTCACAGCCCAGAGGCTCTGCGAGGAGTCCAATCTCACAGCCAGCAAGAGTCCCGCATAAGCTAGTGAGCCCCCCTCCGCCCCCTAGAGGTGGGGCAGGAGCTGGCACAGGGGCAGATATTTACACAGCTGTGGGCCCAAGGCCACTTCTGCCACCACCCCCGGCAGCCTCCCGCAGGCCAAGCCTGGCAGGATCCTGCTCTCCCCTTGCTTTGGCCCCACGCAGCCACGTGGTCTAGGGGTTACCACAGGCAGAGTGAGAGCCAGGACACCTGGGTTCTGTTCCCAGACCTGCTGCTATCTCATTGCAGGAGTTTAGGCGAGTCACACCCCCGCCCCGCGCCTCAGTTTCCCAAAGAGGCAGCCAACCTGGTAACAAAGTGTCCTCTGCACACCCAGGAGACGCTCCTGCTGACCAGGCCCTGCAGAGCAGCCCCCCCGCCCACCCACACGGTGACACTGACCAGACCCAAGCCAGTCACGCTGGCATCTCTCTGGCTTAGTCATGCTCCGCTCGCTATGGCAGCGAGCGAGACAAGCTGTGTTCGGTGCAGCTTTCAGTCAGTCACCACATCTGTGACCTAAAGACCCATCACTACCCAAAAACCCGCCAGCCTGGGTCATGCACAGGGGGCTGCTGTCCCAGCCCCACAGCTGCAGCTCGTTAAGGGCAAGGGAGGGATGACTCAGCCATCTGTCAGGGGGAGGAGGGACATATCATTCCCATGAGACACGGGGGGGCTGCTGCCCCTGGCAACCCTCATCCCACACCAGAGACCACGGGGTCTGCACAGTTCCCACCCCCTTTGCCATCCATCGCTCTCCCAGTGCTGGCTGGGGAGCAAGGGGGCAGATGTCCCCACATCTACCCCCTGCAGGGTCTTCTGCTGGGAGATATGGGGCGAGATGGCCCCGACTCTGAGTCGCTCCAGCAGCTGTTGTGTTACGGCGCAGCTGGGGAAACTGAGGTACTGCCAAATCACCTGCCCAAGGTCTCCGGAGGCCAAGTCGGAACTAGACCCCTGCTCCCCCCCAGGCACCCCACGCCCACTGCGCCACCTCTCCTTGGCCGTGCTAACGCACTACCTCTGTGGGACCTACAGGCCAAGCTGATTCTGAGCCCTGATCTGTAGGCCACTTACAGCCCGTTAATGGGGCTGGAGCTTCCCGCCTGGGCCCTTTGAACACCCGGCTGCACCAACAACCCCGAGTGCGTCAGCGCATCACAGCCCCAGGGCAGGAGCAGACAGAGGGGAGATGCCGACCCGATGCTGAGGGGTCCGCTGAGCTGCTCTTGAAGCAAACTGGCCCTGCGGTGTGGGAGTGCACACGGGCGATCAGCCCCAGCTAGTTCGCAAGGCAGGCAGGGAAGGATGCTGGTGGCAGAACTGTCCTCTCACAACCAGTCTGCGCACTAAACTGAAGAGGGGTTGGCTGGTCAATAGCGGGTGGCCGCAGGCAGAGCTGTGGCTTGCAGAAGACTCGGCCCTATTATTTGCACCCCAGAGGTAATTGGGGGCCCAGCATGCTGCACAAATACAGAATAGCTGCCCCCGGGAGCTCCCACCAGCATCCCCACAAACCCAAGGCAGACAGGCACTGCCAGGCCCTGGGCATTGGAGGAGACAAACATGCCAGGGGGATCTAGGCACTGGGGTCATGTCCAGGCCAGTCACCATTGTCCATTAGCACCACCTATCAAGGTCTTCCAACCTTTCCCATTACAAGACCCTGTTTTCTTGGCTTAGAACTTGGCTAAGCTTTAAATTTCAGCTCGAGCTGAAATTTCCCACGCCCGGCATCTGCCTCCTGCTGAATTCTCTGGGGGAATTTCAGCCAAAACTCTCCAGCTGTTTCTGAGAGCAAGGCGAAGGGGAGCAGGAGCCATGGGCCGTGTTCTGGAGAGCCCAGGCAAAGGGGATCGAGGCCTTGCTCCCTCAGCTCCCGCCGAAGCCACCAACAATCCCAGAAGGGTTTTGTTTAAAGCCCTTCGCAACCCCCTCTCCAAAAAGAGACACAAATCAACGGGATCCAAAGCTTCATTCGGTGTCAGCAGCAGTAGGACACACCCGCCCACCCAAGCCCCTGACTCCCTCACCTTCCCAGCAGCGCTGCACTGCGGCTTGGCCTCCCACACCCCCCAAAATGCAACACCCACCCCCGCCTGCACTCTAAGGCCAAGCGTTCCTGGCTCCCGCTGACGTTGGGCTGGCAGAACCCGCTCACGGGCCCGCACTGCACGACCAGACGAGGTGGCTCAGATTTTGCTCTTGCGGGCCCCCTGCCCGCGCTGCAGGGGGACAGGCAGCATTAGGGCTGGCCACCACACTCGAGGGACTAGACAGGCCCTACAGAGCCCCTGGTGGCCAGTGCCAGGCAGAACAGGTCCCCGTTCTCAAGCCAGTTACTCTTACACCAATATACCCCCAACACACGAGGGGCTGTGCTCACCTTCCTAGGGGTGTGCTAAGGACCAGCCGGGGCAGTCAGCCCCCGCTCCCAACAGTTCTTCAGCCTCAGCCCCCGACTGTTCTTGCAGTTATAGGAGGCTCTAGCAGCGAGACTTGCACAGAAGAAACTTGGAAAATTGGATCTAGAAATTGGAGCAGCACCTTCCTGAGTTTGCAGAGAGCCTAAAACAACCACTGTGGGTCACTCCAGTGGGTGCTGTCTCAGACGCTGATGAAGATACGTTAAGGGCCAGCAACTGTTTACTAGTTCTCTGCTCATCAGATCATGGAAGACACAGAGCAAGCATATATTCCAGAAAGCTACACAATCTACTCTGGGTAGCCACGCATTCTGGGTAGGCCTTTACCACACTGTGGGGCTGAAGTGGGAAGGATGGGCGTGTTCTCCTGAGGGAGGGGCGTGCGCCTCAGCTTTCCCTCCAGCACGCAGAGCACAGACTCTCCAGAGAAGCCAGCGAGACTCTGCAGGGGCCCGAAGGCAGCTTGGCTTGAAGGCAAAACAAAATCCCAGACGCCGAGGACACTGCTGCAATTTTATTATTGCGTCATTTTTAAAAATCAAAGGAGGAGTGAGTGGCTGGAACACAGAACACTGAGGACCTGGGAATCCTACAGGGCTGGGGAAACAGCCATGGGATGCCAACCCCGCCCACCCCATCCCAACAACATCCCCAGCCTTCCCTCCCCCCACCCCCCAAATAAAACAATGGAAAAGGAGAGAGGTACATGAAGAGTTGTCGAGTTTCTAACCTCGATAGCCGGGAAAATTGTTCTTAAAAACCGGGCAGCACCCAACCAAAAACCCAGCAGAGAGCAGCGGGGCAGCTGGGGCTCTGGTCAGCACAGCTGGCAGAACTCATTCACCCTGCGTGCACCGAGTCTGGGTCAGAGTCTCCCCCCCGTCCCGTCCCCCACCCCCTACAAACCCAGCTCCAGGTCCTCCAGCTCCTCCTCCAAGGCCTTCCGCCGCGCCAGCTTCTCCAGCTGCTCTGCCGTCGGCTGCTTTATTTCCCCGGAGTCCAGCCGCCGCTGCAGCTCCTCCACCTGCCGCAGCTTCTTCTGCAGGTTTTTCATCTTCTTTGTTTTCTCAGAGGCTGAGGAGTCCCCATCCCCCAGGGCCTTTCCGCCGCAGGCCTGCTGCCGCCGTGGGGCTGACTTACCATCCCCTGGGGGGGGCCTGTCCCTGCTGCTGCCCCCCGAGAGGGTGGCCTTCTCCAGCGACTGGATCAGTTCGTCCGTCTCCCTCTCCCCTTTCTCCTGCTGCTGCTTCCTCTTCTCCTTACGTTTCAAGTTCCTCTTGGCTGTCTTGGACAGTCCTGTCTCGCTGCTCTCCGCCTTGGCGGCCTGCTTGCCTGGCTGCACGTTGGCCTCGGGGCTCAGACCAGGGGGCAGGTCTGGTTTGCTTTTGAAAAACTTCACATACTTATTCTCATACCTGCACAGAACAAAATCCATCAGGACTTTCCTCTCCCACACACGAAGAACAGGAGCCAGCCAGCTGGTACATGTGGCGGCCATGAGCTCCAACGCTCTCTAATCCCACTGCAGCGGCGCTTTGGACACACCCAGAGCCGCAAGGCCATGCCCCTGCAGATCCAGCCCACCGCAAGACGTGCTGAGAACCCACTGGTCCAATCACCACCCAATGAGTCATGAGCGCTCAGCCCCACTCTTCAGGCCCCACAGAACAGCAGCATCACTGAGTGAGAACTCTAAAGGGCAAAGGAATCACAGCACTTGGCCGCCACCCTCAGGGCGGGAGGAGACGCCCAGGACCTGAGGAGTGAGCCTCCATGGAACAGACACACTTTGAACATTACAGGATTTGAGCACTGTTTGCGAGTACCTGAGCTCTATGCCTGAGACTAGCAATGCCAGCTGAGGTTATCCTCGCAGGCAGGACCCATCCAGAGCCCTGCTGAAGCCACCCACCAGAATGATTTATAAGGGGAGTTAATACATACCGCCAGGTTACATCTTATGGTATAAGAAGGGGTCAAAGTTGGTCAGGCACCTGAAAAAAGACTCAGATCTCACGATGTAACCCAACAGTACATACACATGGTTATAAATCATTACAGCCGAGGGGGCACTGGGGGGGGGGGGGGATTTTCAAGGGGCTTGATTTGGAAACATGGGACAGCCTCTCTGTTTCACCGTTCCTGACAGATGTTGCCCAATGGGAGACAGGAGGTTTTGCTGCCCTGTGGCCCCTCTCAGATCAACTCGCGCTGGGCCAGCATGAGGATGTTTGGTGTGTAAGTACAGCACTAGCATGCTGAAAACACCTCACAAGATTCCCAAAGCAGAGACTCCCTCTGAGGCAGGGCAAGGCCTCGAGAGACGGGGGCAGGGAGGCCATCTTTAGTATTCCCCAAAGGGTTTGGAGATGGCAGGTTCAACTCCAACAAATGGTCACATTCCCAAAACTTTGTGGCCCAATCTGGAAGCCTAGAAAGTTGACAGCCAATTGGCCTTGGGTTATAGCGAGGAGTGGGAGCCACATCCCACGTTTGAGAGTCGATGAGCCCCCATGGGGGCCGACATAGATCCACAGCGCCATGCTAAGCCCAACCCCCATTTGAGCTCACTAATTACCTGTCTGGGGACATGGGAATTCTCAAGCCAAGCCAGATGCCCTGGGAGCTCACTGAACATGCTCTGCCACGTGAGAAGAGCTGGGATCAGCACTCCAGGGGCTGACAGGAATGCCTGGCTTGCATTAGGGAACGAAGAGAATTCATAGATTTAAAGCCAGAGACACCCTTGGGATCACCTAGTCTGGCCTGTGGAGCACTGAGCTCTCCTCTCTTTTTAAAGAACGTGTTTCAAACTCTGCCACAAAGCCTCCCATGGATCCTTGGGGGAAAGCAACCCCAAGCAGCGAGCAGGCCCCAAACGTACAACTGCCTGGCTCGTCACGCTGCACCCAGCTAAGAGGTGGGCCGGGAGAGGACTGACAATGGTAAGATGTGCCGTTACCCTAAAGGGAAGCTAGCTGAAGGAAGGAGGGGTCTCAGACCTACATGCAAAAACTGTAGCAGTTTAACCTATATCAGTGCAAACCCATGGGGACAGTTATTGCGGAGACAGTTATTGCGGAGAGACTGGCTTTCTTCAGGCTAGTTTATGGCCTTTAAGAACAGGGTTAAGCTAAACCAAAAGAAAACGCCCCGAATCCAAAGGAGTGCACACACAACAGTTCGCACCAGCTTAACATCACACCTTAAGTGAAACCAGTGCCACTTTCTTGGGTAGCCCAGCTGAGGAAGCAGGCTACCTGTCTGCCGAATGGGCTGAAGCTCCAGGCACACATTCGGTGCTGTAGAAGCAGACAATCTCACAGCATTAGGAGCTGTCGAGGTTTCCAGACGTGAGGAGTTGGACTGTGTAACAGCCCACACACTATGGGCCATACAAGAGATCCCAGAGACCCTCCCCTGCTCTAGGGAGGGGTCAGCCATAAGGACTAGAATTCGACTTACACCGGCACTTCTTCTTGGGGCACGTATCCCTCCTTCACCTTCCTCTGCTTCCTCCAGGTCCCATCAGGGCGCTGTGTGGAGGCAATGTACTTCCCTGAAACGTTACAAGCATCTTTGTCTGTGATGGGATATTTTAAAGAGGGGGGAAGGGAAAAAGTGATTTCAATATTCACCTAAAGGCTGCTCAGTAAGACACGGCCAACCAAGAGCCCCCGTCCAATAAAAGAGGTCACCTGCCCCACCTTGTCTCTCTGGCAACGTTCAGACAGCTTACAGACAAACTGAAGACCAGCTCCTCCCCGCCACGCGCCCCTGGTCAGCGCTGGACCTTCGGATGGGGAAACCGAGGCACAGGGCAGGGGAGGGAATTAGGTCACCCAAGGAGTCAGGCCTCCGAGGATTAGTCTAAGGCTGCGCCAGGGCGGCCGGCTCATTGGGGCCGTCCTGGAGCCGCCTCCTACCGCAGAGGAACCCCCGTTCCTTCGCTACCCCAGGGCCTGCCCCGCGGCCCCTCCACCAGCGCAGCCCCCCAGGCCACGGACCGGGATGGGGCTCCTCGGGGCGGGGGGGCCACAGGGAGGAAACAGCCCAGCGCGGTCCTGAGTGAGGCTGAAGGGGGGGCCCGACACGTGACTGGTTAAGGGGGGCAGGGGACAAAGTGGGGGGCTGCACGACACCAAGGCACGGGGGAGGCAAGGGGCAGGATGGGGGGGGATGCGGGCAGGGGGGTAGGGGAGCTGGGGGCAGGATGGGGGGGATGCGGCCCAGGCGGGGGGGAGGGGGAGCTGGGGGGGATGCGGCCCAGGCGGGGGGGGAGGGGGAGCTGGGGGCAGGATGGGGGGATGCGGGCGGGGGGGGAGGGGGAGCTGGGGGCAGGATGGGGGGGGATGCGGGCGGGGGGGGAGGGGGAGCTGGGGGCAGGATGGGGGGGGATGCGGGCGGGGGGGGAGGGGGAGCTGGGGGCAGGATGGGGGGGATGCGGGCGGGGGGGAGGGGGAGCTGGGGGCAGGAGGGGGAGGGGGGATGCGGGCGGGGGGGGAGGGGGACCTGGGGGCAGGAGGGGGGGGATGCGGGCAGGATGGGGGGGATGCGGGCGGGGGGGGAGGGGGAGCTGGGGGCAGGAGGGGGGGATGCGGGCGGGGGGGAGGGGGAGGATGCGGGCAGGATGGGGGGGGATGCGGGCGGGGGGGGAGGGGGAGCTGGGGGCAGGAGGGGGGGATGCGGGCGGGGGGGAGGGGGAGCTGGGGGCGGGCGGGGGGGATGCGGGCGGGGGGGAGGGGGAGCTGGGGGCGGGCGGGGGGGATGCGGGCGGGGGGGGAGCTGGGGGCAGGCGGGGGGGGATGCGGGCGGGGGGGGAGCTGGGGGCAGGCGGGGGGGGATGCGGGCGGGGGGGGAGCTGGGGGCAGGAGGGGGAGGGGGGATGCGGGCGGGGGGGGAGCTGGGGGCAGGAGGGGGAGGGGGGATGCGGGCGGGGGGGGGAGGGGGAGCTGGGGGCAGGAGGGGGGGGATGCGGGCGGGGGGGGAAGGGGAGCTGGGGGCAGGAGGGGGGGATGCGGGCGGGGGGGGAGGGGGAGCTGGGGGCAGGAGGGGGAGGGGGAGCTGGGGGCAGGAGGGGGGGATGCGGGCGGGGGGGGGGAGCTGGGGGCAGGAGGGGGGGATGCGGCCCAGGCGGGGGGGTGAGGCCGGAGCTGGGGGGAGGGGCCCGGGCGGGGGGAGGGGCCGGAGCTGGGGGGGCTCCCACCTCCCGGAAGCGGTTTCCGCACTCACCGGTCTCGTCAGTCACATAGGGAGTCGCCATCTTGGAAACGCGACCCACTTCCGGCCACTCTGCCCCGCCCCCCGGAAGGGGCGTGGCGGGCGGGGGCAGCCGGGCCGGGGGCCATCTTGTTTTTAAAGAGACACCGACCGCCAGAGGGCTCGAAGGGGTGGGGAGACATTTCCCAGAATCCTTTGGGGCTCAGGCTAAGCCACCCCCCACACACACACAGAGAGTCACGTGGGACACAGGCCTCCACAGGGACATCTTGTGGGGGGGGAGGGGTTCCGGGTTCAAACCCTGCCCCAGGGGGATGGGCAGAAATGGGGCAGCTCATGGGGGAGTCAGGGGTTCGAATCCTGCCCGAGGCTGGGGGAGACGGTGCTGCCCGGGCATCTCGGGGGGGGTGGGGGAGTGACTAGCCCCAGGCTGGGAGAGGAGGGGGAGGGAACGGGGCATCTCCCAAGGGTGGGGTGCAGGGTCGGAGGTTGAAACCCAGCCCCACATTGGCCTGGGCTGGGGGTCAGCACCTGCGGCCCTCTGCGCCTCGTGACAGCCACATCCCCCCCACCGCCAGGAGCCGCAAACAGCCCCCGGCCCCCCCATCCATCACACTCACACGCAGTAGCAGCAAGGAGCTGGGGGGCAATTCTCCCTCTGCACAAGGCCCAGCCTGGGGTGGGGCGTTTTTAAAAGGATGCCGAGGAAGCGGAGATGGCGCCGCCCAACCGCCACGAGGGCTGGCGAAAAGGCTCCCGAGGAGATACCCGGAGCTCAGCCTGCTTAGCGCCTCCAAGAGACCGGGAAGGTGATTTTGGGTCACCAGCCAAGCCAGGCACAAGAACCTGCCTGGAAGCCAAAGCCAGGCTGATTCCAACGGGACATAACCCCCTCCCTGCTAACGTTCTGGGGCTAAACCCCTGGACTCAGCTCCCCACAGTGGTGGGTGATCATCCATCGCTTGGGGTCTCCTGGCTGCCTTAGCCACACACTAGCTCTCCGGCTCCACACAGGGGGCACTGGGCGAAAGCCTCTGTTCTGTGCTAGGCAGCAGGTCAGAGCAGGTGATCGAATGGGCCCCTCTGGCCTCCAGGCTCTAGAATGGATTGTTGGACACTTGGGGTTGGAAACCCCGTGTCCATACACTTCCCCCACCGCGAAAAGCCAGCCCCCACCTCAAGGCGCTGTCAACCCAAGATCTGACAAGTGGCAGCGGGGCGGGGAGGCAGGCCAAGGGAACAGCACGCTAGGGAAGCTGTTACAGTGGCTGATCACAGCACAGCAGCTGCCTGATCACTTTTGGCAGTGGCAGACGGTATTTCCACCCTTGCTGAGCTGGCTGTCATAGGCACGTATTCAGCCCCCAACAGTTAGTATCGGAGCCTCTCACGTTCTTACCCCACACACCCAGTGAGGCTGGGAAATGCAACGATCCCCGTTCTACAGGAGGAGAACTGGCACAGAGAGGCTCTGGTCATACTCCCAGGGCAAAGAAAGGACATAACCTGGGTTTCCCCCATCCTAGACAGCACCATAACCATTGGGCCATCCTGCCTCCCCAGGGAAGCGAGCAGACGGGCCGAGCAGACCTCTTGCGGCATATTCCACCTTCTGATTAACACTGGGGTTGACGTTTGCAACCCAAGAGATTTGTGTTTTGTTTTGTTTCTTTAGTTAGTGACAGAGAAGAGCCGCTCGCCCTGCCCAGCTATATAGCATTTCCTCCCTGCCACCCTTAACAAGGCATTAGGACAGCTGGAGAGCCAGGCCAGATGGCAGGGAAAAGACAATTTCCCCTGGAGATGCAATAAAGCCTCTGATTTGATTCACAACCTCCAGGTCAGTAGATAATTATTTCCATATCAGCAAAGAATCTGGTTTGAAAAGATCGGCTGGAGTTCATTAACTAGTTACAGTGATCAATCCAATTAGTAGAGCATGGGGTAATTTAGTTACGCAGGGATTAGATCCATTCCTCAGGCAGGGAACACCCATAATTTATTTAGGCAAAACCCAGGCACTCCCTATGCATTTAAAGCCATAAAGTGCACCTTGCTTTTGGAACAGAATGACAGCAGCTTAAAAATAGACTCTGTAAACAGCAATGCCATGAGGCCAGCCTTCCCACAGGCATGGGGCCAGCCTGCAGACACCCTATGGAGCCCCCCTCTGCACCCCAGCAGCTGCCAACTAAACAGAGAAGCACCTCTCAGGGAAATAGGATTCTCACGCTATAGGGATCTCACTACCCTCACCTGTTGCACTAGGGTCTCCAGCAGCAGCCATATTGGGGAGAAAGACAAGCGGCTGATTGGACTTTATAGAGGCCTTGTGGGTGGGGCTGTGGGCTAGGCTCCACCCTTCCACTTTTTCTTTGTATGCTGCGAAATTTAGTAAGACTCTAATGGGGCAGGGGGGCCTTAACACCGCTACTACTACCTGGTGGGGGGGGGGACTTAACACCGTTTTCCCTGAGGACTGGGCTGTATGGAAGTTTCTCAAGGGGAGCAAAAGGGAGGCAATCCAGCCCCAGGGGAATTTCTGGCAGCAGGGGCAAGGGAGGGTGAGCATGTGTTAGCCAGAGAACCACAAGGCACCTGCGATCCAAGGAGCTGGCCCATCCGTGAATGGCTGCTCCCTGGGGCCCTGGTCAAGATGTGCGCTTTGTCACCCTCATTTTACTGCTGGAGAAACTGAGGCCGAGGGAGTGGAGGTTTGTCCCCCAGGGGACAGAAGCCAGGCGCCCCAGGCCCTGCTCTCGCTGCGTGACGTTTCTGCCTTTCTGCTGTTCCTACATGGGGGCAGCACAGTGCCAGGACTTTACAAGTCTCTGTATTCAAACGCTATGGACACAGACAGCAGCTGCTGGGCGCTTTATGCAGCAGCTGATAAAGGGTGAGGGATAAAAGGCCTGTTGGGTGAGGGATAACGGGCCTGGGTACGTCCCTCCCTTCCCCTCAACTGCCAGCGCACAGCTGTGCCGGTGCCCCTCACTCCTGAGCCCTCCCAGCTCCCAGGCTGAACTCCCTCGGTATCCCCGCCAGGTGGGCAACGCCAGCAGCGTCCCAGCCAAGCAGCCCTCCCGCCGCGGGGCTTGTGGCACGGGGGCGCTGCTGCCAGCCTCGGCACTCAATCAGCGTGCTCCAGTCATCGGGGCACACCCTGAGGAGCCTCTGTGGGTGATCCCTATCTGCAGAGATTTGAGGTTTATCAGTCAAGTGGCCAGCAGGTAGGGAAGCCGTGCTGGCAGGGCTGAGCTCTGATGTCAGTGAGAGATACACACATGCCTGTTCAGGAAGCGGAGCTGCTGATCTGTGTCTGCTTCCCTCGAGCGGCTGCCTGCACAGACCCAGCTTGAGCTCAGGAGAAACCAAGGTCCCAGAGAAGGTCCCTCCGCCTGCCTTATGCTGCTCCCGCCTCACCGTCCTGCGGCAAGTGCCCAGCAGACGTTGTGCTGAGCGCTGGGGAGACAGGGCAAGACAGCACGGCTTTGGCCTGATCATTTCCACCTGGGCGAGGGGCCCAATGCTTTGGCTCTAGTGGGCCCAGGAAAGGGGGTGGGGACAGGCTGGATGCCCCCCCTCATCAGTCCCAAACCATGGCTTGGACACAGCTGCACTTGGCCCCCGCAGAGCCAGACCGGGCTCCGACTCCCTCGTCGCTTACACCAGTGCAAACCAGTGTGAAACCCACTGGTAAACTTTGCACGGGGGCAAGGCGTTTGCACGCTCGCTTGGCTCTAGTGTAAACAACGGCACGAGGGCTCAAACACATGGTCCGTCCGGGCACTTGCAGGGTGGGCTGGGCTTGAGCCAGTAGAAAAGCAGCGTGACACAGGGGATCAAGCCTGATTCCCACTTACACTCAGGCTCTGGCAGCAGGCTGGGGCCTGAGAGGGGCAGCGTGGGGGAGTGGCCAGAGCATGCTGCACTGTGGCTGTTCCCTGCTCCCCAAGGGCCAGAGGGAGCCAAGGGAGTTTGAGTGTAAATTAGACCAGCCTCAGGGCGTCTCTGTGTCTGTCTGGTCTGTCTGTCTGTCCAGGTAGTTCTGGAGCGCTGCTCCCCAGGGTCATGCGTTCTAACACACACACACACCTCCCTGCCTCTCACTCCATTCCTCCAGTCTGCCACTTTCCCCCTTCCCCAGCTCACAGGTGCAGGGAGACAGACCGTGATGAAGCTAACATCCAGGCCATGTGCATTTCGTAGAGCAGATGCTGCCTGTGAATTCCCACATGCCGTCAGGCTGCATCAGTTAGCTCCGAGCCTGGCGCTTTCGGGGCTACGCGGAGATGTCGGTGGGCTGCCCAGAACAACGATTCTGCTCCTTCTTTTTTGTGTGTTTTTCAATCATTAGCAAAGCGAGACAAAAACCTCGCAGCTCTCTGCTCCAGCGCTCTGGGCCAGGCAGAAATCCACAGTGGGACTACTGCATCGTTGCTTCTGTTCTAGTCTTGCTCAGTAATTTCAGTGGTTAGAAGGGAGGGCTGTGAGTCAGGACTCCTGGGTTCTCATCCTAGCTTAGGAGAGAGTGTTGTCTCATGGCCAGTGCAGCGAACTGGGAGTCAGGACTCCTGGGTTCTGTCCCCAGCTCTGGGAGGGAGCATGGGCTCATGGCTAGAACACAGTGGGGCGGAAAGTCAGGGCTCCTGGGTTCTAGCCCTGCTTGAAGGAAGTAGAGCTTATCTGTGGTGACGTGGGCGCCGGGGCCCCGCTCTGCAGAGTGCGGCTCAGTTGTTTTCAAGCAGCCTCGCTCCTCCTTTCCTTTCCCTTTGTTCTCTGGCAGTTTCTCGCTCTTGCTCAGACGTGGGCAGCGGCACTGGGGCTGGCAGGGAAGTGGGTGCCACAAGTGGGCAGGGCCCCACCCTGTGACTCATCCCAGGGCAGGAACATACTTACTCCTCTGTACCTGGCTTCTCTGCACTTCCCCACGTCCACCCCCTTCCCTCTGCCATCTTGGTCCCAATGGGGGTGAGCCTTCCAAACACCATCGGCGCCGCTCTGTTTGCAGTCTCTAGGGCGCAAAGCTGGCTCCTGCCAGCTGTTGTCATTGCTCAACAGAGTCAGCCTCAGCAGGCTGCCTGTCTGTGCATGGGAAGGCTGTTGGCCTGTGCTGGAAAGGCTCTCCCCGACTTGGCCTGAGTTGGGGTGCATGGTTGGGGCATGCATTGTTTGTGGACAATGATCAGACACACAGATAAACACCATTTGCTGGGGAAGAGTCAACATGGCTTTTGTGAAGGGAAATCATGCCTCACTAATCTATTAGAATTCTTCCAGGGGGCCAACAAACGTGGACAAAAGTGATCCAGTGGATCTAGTGAACTTGGGCTTTCAGAAGGCCTTTACCAAGGTCCCTCACCAAAGACTCTCAAGCAAAGTGAGCAGTCATGGGATAAGAGGGAAGGTCCTCTCACAGGTCAGTAACAGGGTAAAAGATAGGAAACTAAGGGTAGGAATAAATGGTCAGTTTTCACAGTGAAGAGTAGATAGCAGGGTCCCCCAAGGATTAGTTCCGGGGCCAGTGCTGTTAGACACATTCATGTATGATCTGGAAAAAGAAATAAAGAGTGAGGTGGCAAAGTTAGCAAAGGATACAAGATAGTTAGGTCCAAAGCAGACTGTGAAGAGTTACGAAGGGATCTCACAGAACCGGGTGACTGGGCAACACAATGACAGATGAAATTCAGCATTGATCAGTGCAAAGTAATACACCTTGGAAAACAGAATTCCCACTCTACATATACGCTCATGGGGTCTAAATTAGCTGTTACCACTCAGAACAAAGAGATCTTGGAGTCATCGTGGATCGTTCTCTGAAAACATCCACTCAATGGGCAGCAGCCGTCAAAAAAGCAAACAGAATGTTAGGAACCATTAGGACAGGGATAGATAATAAGACAGGAAACATCATAATGTTGCTATATAAATCCAAAGTACACTTTAATATTACATGCAGTTCTGGTCGCCCCATCTCAAAGAAGATATTTTAGAAGAATTGGAAAAAGTACAGAGAAGGGCAACGAAAATGATGAGGGGTCTGGAACAGCTTCTGTCTGAGGTGAGATTAACAGGCCGGGGACTGTTCATCTTAGAAAAGCAATGACCGTGGAGGGATCTGACAGAGGGCTATAAAGGCATGACTGGTGTGGAGAAAGGAAATAAGGACGTGTTATTTACCCCTTCGCATAACACAAGAACCAAGGTCACCCAATGAAATTAACAGGCAGCAGGTTTAAAACAAGCAAAAGGAAGTATTTCTTCACACAACACACAGTTAACCTGTGGAACTCCTTGCCGGGGGATGTTGTAAAGGCCAAAATTATAATGGGGTTCAAAAAAGATTGAGATCAGTTCACGGAGGATGGGTCCATCACTGGCTATTAGCCAAGATGGTCAGGGATGCAACCGTGGGTGTCCCTAAGCCTCTGATTGCCAGAAGCTGGGACTCGATGACAGGGGATGGATCACTGGATAATTGCCCCATTCTGTTTATTCCCTCTGAAGCACTTGGCACCGGCTGCTGTCAAAGAGAGGAAACTGGGCTAGATGGACCATTGGGCTGACCCAGTCTGGCTGTTCTTATGTTTGACAAATGGCGGAGCTTTTAACAATACGTAGCTTCTAGTGGCCTGGTTCATGTCTATGTTCAACACTGCCCTCTACTGGATGGCAATTGTGTACCATAGCACCCGACTGCTTTCAGCTATTGGGGATTCTCCTTTAAGGGGTAGCAGCAAGCAGACCTGGGTTCTAGCCTTGCGGTCGCGGTGAAGTCGTGAGTGTGAGTCATGGTGTGTGTATACACACATACACCCCGTTCACGGTATATCCCAACCCTCACCTCTTCTCCAAACTGAGGCTGTCATGCACTACACAGCGTGGCTAGGAACCCCCTGGGCACCCCTATTTTTCAGATCCCCCCAACCTGAATCATTCCCCTCCCCCATTCCCGTTGGGGTCCACAGTATGGTAAATATGCTCCTCCCCCACCCTGGCTGTCGTTTGAAAGCCTGACGAACCGGCTGCCTTCCAAGAATTCATCAGCCGGAGCAGGGTCGGCCCATGGCAGCCCATGGCAGCCCTTGTCCCCGCCGCAGCTGTGTGATTCATCCGAGCTGGGATTTAGACTCGACAGCCCTATCAGCAGCACAGTCCTCTGAGTGAACGCCGGGCTGGGGACGCTGCCCGCTTCATTCTGAGAGCCAGGGCCACAGCACAGTGCCATTCCCCCGCCCGCCGCCATGGGGGCCTAAGCCCCAGCCTGGAGGGACCCCTCCTGCCCCACGAGCTCCATCACCGTGGCTCCTTGGATCCTGGGCCTTCCCACTGACCGAGGGGCCCGTTCAGCCAGCTGGGGCAGCCACGGGGACACGGTCTCCAGGCACAGGGCAGCCCACGCAGGCTGCCAGGCAGCAACGGCTTTCCCAGGTGGCTTCTGCACTGGGTGTCCCAGGAGCGAAATCCCCCCTCGCCACATGCTCGGTCGTGGGGCCTTCCCTCCATCCTCCCGACGTGACCCGTGTGTACAGGCCTGGGCACACGTGCTCACACGCACAGCCATTGACTTCGTTCCCTCCAAGGCCCGGGACGTGGGACGCTGTCTGCCGCTCCGCTGCGCCCCACGCTCGCCACCCTGTGGGGGGAGGATTCCGGGGGCTGGCTGCAGCACCGGTCTGCATGGTCCTAGGGGCGAGCCGGAGCGCTGGGGGCTGCTTGAGCTGCTCCCGGCGTGAGCAGCTGGTTGGGTGCGGCTGCTGGAGGCTCTCCCAGGCTCTGTAGTAAAAGGGGGGGATGTATGACTAGAGAGGGGGGCAGAGCACACTGCTCCAGAGTCCGGCCCCCCGGCTCCAGGCTGGTGTGCTGCATTGAGGGCAGTGTGCAATCCGTGGAGGGAAGCACCGCCCGGGTCTCCATGCAGTGGGCCAGGAACTGCCAAGCAACTCTGCCACTAACTCACTGCGGGGCCTTGAGCAAGTCCCTTCTCCTCTCTCGGCCCCGCTGTCCCCAGCTGCAAAGCCAGGCCGCGGAGCAGGCCCCGGGCGGATTCGCGAAGGAGGGTAGCAGGGGAACGTGAGATGGAAACAGGTGCAGAGGCGGCATCAACTCCCCGCAGCACTCGCACCTCCCGCCCACACACCCGCTCAGCCGGCAGAGAAATGCTCGGCAGCCCGCGAAGGGGAAATTCCAGCTGACGGGTTTGTGCCTCGCCGTGGGGTTCTGGGGCCTTCCGCCCTCCAGACTGGGCTCCTCTGTCTGCAGACAGCCCCAGCAGGGGTGCCAGGAGTCGAGTGTCCCAGGCCCGTTCAGTCCTTGGCCTCTTCTCCGAGCCTGGCTGGGAGGGGGTCCGTTGGTGCCGTCACATGGCCGCATCTTTTGACCACTGAACTGGTAGCCCAGGGGGCAAGGCTCTGGGCACCTGAGCCAACTGCTCCGGGCAGCACCGCTCACCTGACCAGACTGCAAGGGCTTTCTGGTGTAGTGAGTTTGCTGGGTCTCAGTCCAGTTCTCAGGTGGGACCCTTAAGCCCCCGGCACCAAGGCCAAGGGCTGGCTGGGGCCAGACTGAACTTGGGGGGGGTACCTTTGCAGCACGCGTGTGCACACAGATCACGCCTGGGGGAGAAGGATGAGGGCGTAGAAAGGGCCGAACGGCTCAGAGGTGACTGGGGGAGGAGTTCCCCTCCTGCTGCCCACTGTTCCTAGCGAACGTCTCCAGACCAGTGCTGCCCCCTCGCACCTGGCAGCCTGGCCTCAGTCCCAGAGAGCACCCGGCACCCACACGCCCGGAGATCGCGGGCCTGGGCAGGCTCATGTGCGCAGAGCTGCCCGGGCAGGCTCCGGCGCACCCACAGATCGGCGCTGAGGGATGAGCAAGCAACGCGTACACACAGGGGCACCCGCCCGCAGAGATCCACGCTGAGTCCCCCTCCGCTGACGCCCAGGTGTGCACCTTGGCACCCCTTTGACACGCACTGAGATGGATTCCTCGCACGCGGGCTCACCCAGGAACCCCCCCACCAGCGCACAGACGGGGCCGGGCCCAGGACTCAGCTGCCCCCACGGCCCCCTCGAGTCAGGCCTGCCCACAGCCAGAGACCACCGCGTGCTGCCAGGCAGCCTGTGGGCGTGTGAGCACGAGCACACCCGGCGTGACTTGTGTGCACAAATCGAGACCCCCCCTCCCCCGCACACACACTCAGGGGCACAAGCAGGCCTGGCCAAGTCGGCAGCCGGGCTCACACCCCTGAATAACCTGCCCAGGGCGGGGGTGAAATCTCCGTCCCTGGAGGTTTTTAAGGGCAGGTTGGACAAACACCTGCCAGGGACAGTCTGGATAATCCTTCATCCATGAGCACCGGGGCTGGACTCAGCCCCTCGGGGGCCGTCCAGGCCCACGACCTGGGGACTCTGATGTGACCTCGCGCCCACCCAAAGGTGGCCGGGGCAGCGCTGAAGTCAGAGCTGCTTGCACCACCCCTGAATTTGGCCCCTAAGCCCCCCCCTGCGGTTCAAGGCCAAGGCGATCCCTTCCCAGAGGGTGGCTCCCAGAAAAGCCCTGCTGGCAGCTGGCCAGCCCCAGCCCCCCAGCGCAGGGGCCGGATTCTTGCTTTAATTAACCCCTGGCAGGAAATGGGGGGGGCTCTGGGGGCCCAGGTGACTCTCCGGGGTTTGTTCTCACTGCAGATTGGTGCAGCCCGCCGCTGTCCCTTTAAGTGTGTCCCCCCCCCCCCCGGGGCTCGCTCAAATTGGCGGGGGCAGGAGGCTGCGGGCGGGGGGCAACTGGGTTCTGCGGAGGCTCTGGGCAGGGGCGTCGCAAACCGGCTGCAGCGCGGGGCCGGGAGCACGGCACGGCACGGCACCCTGCGGGGTCTGTGCGCCCCGGAGCCCGTCGGGGCGCCCCGCTTCGCTGCCGGCGCCGGGAGGGGAGCGGCCGCAGGAGGAAGGTGCGGGGGCCCGGGAGGGGAGGCGCCGGGGCGGGCTGTGATGTCAGCGGGGCTGGGCTCGGGCGGGCGGCGCCCCAGGCTCGCCCCGCGCTGCCGAGCTCCGGACAAGGTAGGGCGCGCCCCGGGGGAAGGAGCTGCCGGGCGCCCGGGACCCCCGCGACCCCCGCCCGGCTCCGCGGCCCCCGGCGCTGGGGAGGGGCAAAGAAACTGCGGCGTCCCGGGGGATCCCGGCGCTTCCGCGGCTTCCTCGTCCCGCAGCGCCGGGGGAGGAGGAGCCGGGGTCTGGCCGCGTCCCGGGCCGCTTTGCCCCGGGTCCGGCCGCTCCCCGCCCGGGCGATTGACCTGGGTGCCCGGGGGGTCTCTGGGGCGTGACCCCGCGCCCTGCAGTGCCAGGCGCTGGGCACAGGAACAGGAGCTGCCCCGGGGGCCGGGCGCTGGGCAGGGGAAGGGGCTTCTCTGGGCCCCTGGTTGGCCCCAATGTGACCCTCTGGGCTGAGCTGCTTCAAGCCATCCTGGCCCCGGTGGGGCTGCCGGGATGGGGAGGGCCGCGTGTCTGGGCTTTTGCACCCATTCAGAGAGTGTGTGGCCAGTAGGGATCCTGCACTCGGGCTCTGGCCTGGCCAGGGCCAGAGGGTTCCCCCATTCCCCCTGGACTGTAGGTTTATAACCCGCGGGATGGCCCCTGCCCCAAGGAATCTGCAATCCCGAGCCCCCGCCTGGCGGGCAGCGCCATGCCCAGGTTTGCAGAGTGCTCGCCACATCTGCCATGGCTTCTCCTGCCCGGTAGAAAGGGGCCAGGGCCGTGCCAGCTTTCCCCACCCACCCCCCTAAGCCGCCACGAAGGAGCCATTGCCATGCAGGGGGGGCTGCAGGGACAGGAAGGGGCCGAGCAGGAGGAGGCTTTGGGGTGTTTGGCTGAGGGCGGCACAGTGGGCCAGGCAGGGGGCAGTGTAGCGAGGGGCAGAGGTTTGACCAGGGGGAACAGCGAGGCAGGGCAGAGGGGGAGACCCCTGCCTGAGCTGATGGGCCAGACTTTCCAGCCAGCAAAGCACCCCCAACCCAAATCCGGTGCCTACTGGCTGCTCCGCTCTGGCTCCAGGCGCAGCTGGTGAATCTGACCCCCAAGGGCTAATCCAGCTGGGATCAAACCTCCATCCTGGGCCCTCTGGCTCTGCTAAATCAAGAAGCCAAGCCAGCTGATTGGCCCTTGCAGGGGGAGCCAGCGGGACTGGGCCTGGTGCTCGGTGGCATGGGGGAGCACTGAAGGTGGGGGAACACTAATGGATCGGCTCCCTGTGGCCTGGATTTTTTTAGGGGTTCAGCCTCCCATGGGATTTCGGAGGCAGGTTTCTGTGTGTGATGCACTGGCCCAGGCGAAAACCACCCCCCAGGCCTCAAGTAACAAAGGCAATGCCAGCTTGTTTAACTTTTATATATGTAAAAAAAACCCAACCCTTCCTGGGCCAGGCTGGGGCTTCGTCCGGTCCGGCTCCCTCGCCGCCAGGGCAGAAATCATCCCGAGTGCGTCATGACTGGACCGCCAGTGTGGGCGCCTTCCTTCAGTGCTGGGAAGGCTGAGTCAGTCCATGGGAAATGGAACCCAGGAGTCCTGGCGCCCAGTCCTACCCGCCCCTCGGTTGGCTGACCCTCGGGGCGAGTTTCATGTTCTCTTTGGATTTGACGCTGTCTTTCCTGGAGCCTGGAACAATCCACTGGGAGAAACCAGCACTGCAGGTGTGCGGGCTGGCTGGGCCCGGTTTGTCCTGCCCCCAGCAATTCTCCTTAGACGGGAGAGGCCCCGTGCAGCTGTGCTCACCCAGCTCCAGCCATGTGCCAAAGGACACGTTTGCCCAAGAGCTCGAGCGGGCACTCCTGGTAAATAATGCGCGGCGGGGGGTTACAATCTGCCGCCAGAGTGATTGTTAATTAAGGAGAACAAACTAACTTCCTGCCAAGGTCTGAGCGGTGGCCAAACAATAACGTGCGATTTCCTAGCGCCTTTCCTCCCCCAGCACTGGCTATAGACAGGTTGTCTTCTGCCATGGAGATGCAGCCACCTCTGGGGTGGGGCGCAGCAGCTGTTTGGACAGTGCCCAGCAGAGAGGTGGTTTGCGGTCTGAGGGCAACGCCAGCACCATGCAGAGGGAAGAGTGCCCCCATTGGGCCGCCAGCCCCACTTCCGGCAGCTCCTGGCTGTTTCTTGGCCCTCCCTCGTCCAAGCACTGACCCAGCTCGGGAGGCCAAACGGGGGGGGGACCCAAGGCTGGGTGGAAACTCCCCCCCCGCCCCCACATGCTCATCCCTTCTATGGGTCAGGTGGGGGGACAGGGCAGCAGGGGGTCAGGCTTGTTGGATCCCTCTGACTGTGGCGAGGCAGGCGGGAGGGGGTGCAGGGTCCAGCTGACTTAACCCCTTCATGGGGGTTGCAGCCTAGAGTGGCCCATTGCTCTGGGGGTGGGGGAGGCCGATCAGGCTTCGCTGTGAAGTGAGGCGGGAGGCACGTTTGCAGAGGGACCAGGATGAAACAAGAGCCTACCTTAGTCAAGGGGCCTTGGCGGCGCCCTGCCGGGTGTCATGAGTTTGGTGGGGGCTTGGGCCAGGGAGCCACGTCCCCTGCACTGGCAGCCTGAGGAGAGAGGCCGAGGGCCGAGTGGGCCGCGGAGACCCTGGACTAGCCTCCCTGTGAGGCTGGTCCCGGGGTGGGGGAGAGCCATATTCACCGCTGGCAGTGGGGGCGTCTTGGTGGCGCTCAGCTTGTGGCTGCGTGAAAGGGCCTCCCCACACCCTTCCCCAGCCAGCGTGGAGCTGGGATCAGGGCTCTTGACCCCACCCTGGAAACTCTGCGAGTCACTTAGAGCTGCCTTGGGGCTGCTGTAACCCCTGCGGGAGGCAGGCCAGGCCCTAGGCTTTGGGGAGTGCAGTGAGTGAGGGCTTTGCCCTGCCCCTGCCTAGGAACAAGGTCCCCCAGAGTCAGACACCAGGGTGATGGGCCCAGCACCAGCAGAAGCTCCGAAGGCTCTGGCCCCGGGTGCTGGCCCTGCAGGTGCCAGGGCAGGAGCATTTCCTTCATTCAAGCCTGCTGGTTCTACAGGCCTGAACTCCATGGGAACGCAGGGTGTTGGCCTGACAAGGGCAGGGAGTAACCGGCTCCTGGTTCCTTTGCTCTGCGGCGTTTGGATCTGGCTGGGGCTGCGTCCGAGCCGATGGCTGGGCTGGTGGAGAAGCCGGGGAGATCAGACCCTCTTTCGCTTGGCTCAGCTGTTCCAGGAGGGGTTGGGGCAGCTGCCTTGTGTCCAGTGAGAGTGAGTTAAGATGGAGAGTTCCTGCCCTGGAGTCCTGGCACCGAGCCCCCTCCCCAGGCATTGGCCCCCACTCACCTCCCAGAGCTGGGGATAGGACCCAGGAGCCCTGGCTCCCAGCCGCCCTCGAGCTCAACCGCCTTCTCTGAAGCTTCTCCTTGTGCTGTCCCTTTAAGACTAGCCTGAGGGGGGACAACCTGACCTGACCCCCACCCCTCCCATCAGTCAGGTGGGGGCTGGCAGCTCAGCTGGAGCATGGGTGGGACCAGCCAACCCTCAGGCTCCTGGCAGTGGGGCCAGGCTGCCCCTGCCTGCCTGGGAAGTCCCATGCCTGTCTGGGACAAGTAGGGCTAAGCAGAGTGGGGGAGACAGCTGGATGTGAGGGGGGTTGTTCTGTGGGCCTGGGGCTAGTCCCAGAGCAGGACACTGAGCCATTCTCTTGAAATTCCCACCCCTTCTGCACGGTTGGTCGGCCCCCTGCTGAGTCCTGGACCATCCCCCCAGCCCAGTGCAGGCTTCACCCCCCCAGCATTCCCCCCCCAGCTCGGCTTCCCCAGCGCACCAATAGTCAGTAAGTCAGGGAGGTTGGATCCCATTAGGGGTTTAGCCATGAATCCCAGAGGGGGTGGGCGGGGAGCCTGCCAGCCTGGGCCAGCACCCCAGCGTTCCCACCCCCTGCCTCTGGCCAGCACTGGCTGGCAGGGAGCGCGGGCTGCTCCATGTGTTGGCACTGAACCAGGGAGCGTGGGCTCAGCTGGGCCAGGGGTGGGGGTTGGGGGGCAGGATGTGATGCTTTGAAGAGGGGCAGGCCCAGAGTGGGAGTCGAGACATCTGGGTTCTGTTCCGGGTGCTTATAGGCAAGTCCCTGCCCCTCTCTGCCTCAGTTTCCCCATCTGGAAAGCAGGGACGATTCTGGGGAGGCTGTGAGGCTAAACTAACGACTCATGTTTACCAAGCACTTTGGGACCAGGACTAGGGGGCACCAACAGAGCTGACGGGGAAAGCCCAGGGCTGGCCTAGTAGGGGGCTGCCAGTCAGGGTTGCTAAGAAAGGTCATTTCTCCCCCCGAACACCCTTGGCCGTGCACTCGCTTGCCTTGTGCAGCTCCCAGGTGCCGTGGCGCTTGCTGGGGGTGGGCAGCTAGAAGCACGTGGCAAGGGTGAGATGTGGTAGCGGGGGGAGCTGCCCCCTCCCAGGTTGGGGAGCTGCCGCCCCATGCGAAGGGGGGACGGGGGGGGCTGTTGGCACGCCAGCCACCTTGCCAGAAATCGGCTGGTTGGTGTCTGTCGGCAACACGAGTGTGAAATCTCCTCCATCCCGCTGGGATAAACTGTGCCCCCCCATGAGGAGTGATGGGGCTGGGCCTGGCATGGGCTGGCGAGGGGGGGGCCCCTGGTGTCCCAGGGAAGGAAGCAGCTATTTGAGCCCCCCCCCCTCCCCAGCCGCTGCCCCACCCATGACAAAGGATCGTGGGGAGGGGCTTTTCCCGGGATCGCCTGGTCCCCGGCTTGTGGCTAGGGTGCCGAGGGGTGTCTGCCACCCGGGGTCGCTGGGAGCCAAGGGCTGAGGGGGACTGGCTGGACCATTAGTTGGGGGGCTGCTGGCGCAGCAGCGTGGGTCCCTGGTGTCCCCTCTCTTCTCCCTGGCCTGAGCCCGCGCGTGTGGCCAATTGCTGTCCCAGGAGTGGAGTCAGTCCTGCCGGGGGCCAGGCAGAGCCAGGCTGGGTCAGAGCCGAGGATTCTCCGCGTCGTGTGCTGGGCACGGCCAGATGATGGGGGCAGCAGGGCCAGGGCCCCTGCTCGGCCGTCCCCTGGGGATCACGGTGTTAAGCTTTGGCCTCCAACCCCGAACGGCGTCTCCTGGCATCTGGTTTCCATTTGCCGTGCTCGGCTGGTGGAGCCAGGGGCAGGCGGGGCTGAGCTAAATTTAGCGCTGCTGATGGAGTTAGCAGGACTCAGTAACCTCAGGATCACTGGGATGTGTCCAGGGCGGAGTCGGTGCCCTTCCCCCTGGCCTGGGGTGCCAGCCCTCCTCCGAACGGCTCAGGGAGAGCAGCGGGGATGGGAGCCAAGACTCCCAGGTCCTGTTCCTAGTTCTGGGATGGGAGTGGGGTCTAGTGGTTAGAGCAGGGGAGCTGGGAGCCAGGACTCCTGGGTTCTTTTCTCAGTAGTGCTGCTGGCTCACAGTGTGTTGTGACCACTATGTGCCTCAGTTTCCCTTCTATAAAGGGCAGGGGAGCAGGATCCTATCAGGGGCTGTAAGCACATCTGACAGGTGCTAGAGAAGGTTCATGGCGCCATTAACAACAGGGTTTTATTAGCTTTGCCGCTAAGTTTGTTCAATCAGATGCAGCGCCCGGCCCCTCCCCGGCACTGGGTGCACCCCTCAGCCTGGCTGTGGCTGCATCTGCCTTCCCTGCTCTGATTGATGCTGGGCTCAAAGCCCACAGTTTCCTCCCCACCCCTGTGTGATTACCCTGTGGAAGTCACTGCTGCAGGATCTTCTGGGAGCAAAGGGGGAAGTGAGTTGACAGAAAGGCCAGGCCCACTGTAGGAGCGAGGCTGGAATTCTCCCAGGGAGCTAGCAATCCTCATGCTCCAGGGCCCAGCCTGGTCCCCAGCTGGGGTCAGGCAGGAATTTCCCTCTGGTCACAAGTGGCTGCATTGCACAGCTCAGCTGCACCATCCCTTGACTGGGCTCCGTCTTTGAGGCCTGATCGGGCTGGGGGGTGTCAGCTGCTGCCAGTCAGAGGTGAGGGTGAAGCTGAGGACCCGCTAAACTCACCCCCTGGGGGTGGCATCGACAGCAACCTCCTTGAGAGGCATAGGGAAGCCCCATCATATCCCATAGCCCCCACCCCTCGGTGTGCAGCGGGGCCAACTCAGTGCCCCACTTCCCTGCAGGGCTGGGAGCTGCCAGGGGGTCGGTCCCGTGGGGTGGGGTGGAACGGCCCCCGAGCCAGAGCAGGGATGCAGGGGGCTGGCAGGGATGCAGGGAGCTGTTAAATTGATCCCCCGGGGGTTGTGGGGAGCGGGCTCCCAGCAAGACTCCCATTCAGCCGGGGGTGGGCGGGTAGCTAGCCAGGCCCCTGGGATCTCTGCAGCCATGTCGCGGGTGCCAGGAGCCGTTTGCCTGAACCACATTTCATGCCAGCACTCTCTGTTTCTTGCCTCCCCCTTTCCTTCCTGCCCCCCCCCTCACCGGGGGGGTGTCCCTGGGGGCGGGCGCTGAGCAAAGCTGTGTTCGAATCCCAACCCCCTGCATGAAAGTGGGGGGTGCTGAGCAGCTGCCTGCTCCCCATGGCTGGGCATGTACCTAGGCGGTGGGGGGCTGTGTGCAGGGCATGTGCATGGCTGGGCAGACCACGGGGGGGGTGAGGTTTGTGTAGGGTGAGGGTGGTGTGCATGGGTGTCGGGGCGGGGGGTATGTTGGGGGATGTGGCACCAGTGCCCTGCCCCCACCCCTGGAGCCCCGGCTCGCCCTGTCCCAGCGATTTGTTCCTCGCCCCGGGACAGCCCCATGTTTACCCTGAGAGGGAGTCATTTCTTGATGGGGGGATCCCTGTGGGCACCCCCCCTGCCCGCAATGCTCTAAAAATGGATCCACCGAAAGCAGAAGTCGTTCGTTAAGGGGCTTGGACTGGCTTTGTCATCTCCTCCGGCACTGGCCGCACCCGGAGCCAGCACAACAGGGTGGGAGGAGGGGGGCTCCTGGCCCTGCTGCCAGGCAGGGGCTGAACTGGGGGTTGGTTGGTCACATGTCTGGGATGAAAGGGGGCGGCTGGGAATTAGGCAAAATCAGAGCCCCCTCCCCGCCCCCCGATTCAGGGCCTTGTTGCTAACAGAACAGGGGTGGTGCCAGTCGGGGTACAAGAAGGTTGGCAGAGCTAACCACTGGCCCCCACTCCCCTCCCAGAGCTGGGGATAGAACCCAGGAGTCCTGCCCCTCGCCCTCCTTCATTTTCATTGTTCTGCGCGTTAGCCCCTCTGCTCATATTAGCTCAGCCTGGGGTCCCCCTCTCCCTAGCCAGTGCCCCCAGTTTTGCACCTTTCTCCAGCAGCTCGGCCGGTGCCCCTCACTCCCGACTCACAGCCCCTTGCTAGCCCGGCCCTGGGCTCCCCTCCAGCCATGCTAGTAGCCCCCGGCCCAACCTGGCTAAGGGGGTGAGTTACCGCCCCAGCTTCTCCTTGTGATGTCTTCACAAATGGTTGTATTGAGGGACTGATTTACTCTTGTTCTATAGCCCCTGTCATCCTGAAGGGCCACTTTTGGGGCAGGCCAGGGCTGGGAGAGCAGGGGCTGTGGGTCAGGATTGAGGGACACCGACAGAGCTTGGGGGGACCCAGGGCTGGGAGAGCAGGGGCTGCGGGTTGGGATTGAGGGGCACCATCCAAGCCGCTCTCTGGTCTCAGACTTGCTGTCCGGGCTGCGAGGGGGCTGGCGTCCAGGGGGGCCGTGCTTGGTATTAGCCCCATTAGAGTTAATGGGAGCAGCACGTCCTGTCCTCTCCCTGCCCCACAGAGACCTTGGAGCACTTCGTGCAGCCCGGCAGCTCCCAGGTGTGCGCCGAGATCTGGATTAATGTGAATAAATCATCGTAGTAATGGAGTGAGCCGAGGGCTTTGGCGGGCAGCGGATACTGGGAAAATACTGCTGCCGGGGAAGGAAACAGGGAGGCAGACATGCGATTCCAGCCCGGGAGCAGGGGGCCCCTGGCGTGAACAACCCCTCGCTCCCACTGGGCGGGCGGATCTCAAAGCACTCAGTGCTTTATTATCCCCTGGTGGGGAAACTGAGGCACAGAGTGGGGAAGTCAGTGGAGAGTCTACGACATGGCTAGGAATGGGACCCAGGCATCCTGCACTAACCATTAGACCGCACGTCCCAGAGCTGGATGCAGTGGGGGCACAATACTAGTCAAGATCTGGGGGGTGGGGCTGGCGCAGCGGCCCCTCCCCCATGCTGCTCCCCCCCCCCCCCCCGGCATTGCTGTTGCTCTTGGACCCCAGCCGGTCCATACGCAGTTTGCAGCCCGCTCTGCCTAGCGCCCCAAGCCCCAGCCTATGCTGAGAGGAGCTTTGCCTGTTGCCAAGACCCACCTCTTTCCTGCCCCCCCCAGTTCATGTCTCTGAATCAGCCGATCTCCCCCCCATCCCCAATTCACAGCGGCAATTGGAGAAACAGGAACCTCCCCCTCCCCGCCCTCCAGCCATGACTTGGCACCATTAAATATTTAGCAGTGCCGGCAAAGTGGCCGCCTGCGGAGAGGTATAAAGCACTGGAACCAGCTGCCCATCGCTACCAGCTCCGTGCCAGGCTGCTGGGGCACGGGCCAGCCCATGCGCCTCCCAAGTGTCCCGCTCTAGACCCCCGCAGCGCTGGCAGGGGTGTCTGCACTGGCAATGGGGCTGTTCTGGGGCAAATGGTGCCCCTGTCTGTTGGCCGGCGGCCAGCCCACCCCAGTCGGTAATTGGGTAATATCCCTTTAAGAGCCCCTGCCGCTGGGGGTCTCAGCGGTGGGTCCAGAAGAGGCACATAAGGACATCGAGTGGTGGTGGCCCCACTCCCACCCCCGACTGCCGTGGGTGCCAGCCCGGCCTCCTCCGCTGGGCTCCAGCCGCCCCAGAGCAGGGCCCCCCCGGGTTGGGATACCAGGGGAGGTTTGGGGGGCGCCGGGGGCTTGGCTGGCATTGCCTGGGGGCAGCGGTTGGTGCTTGGCTCCGCCGGGGAATGTGCTGGCTCAGCTAATCCGGGAGGGGCGCTGCCCGGGGACACCCCCCCTCGGTCGCTCTCGCCGGCACCTCGCCCGGGTCCGTCGCGCTCTGCATCCTCACTCCCCTGTTGGCTCCTTTTGTCTCTTCCCCCCCCCAGTCACCCCCCGGGAGTCTGTTTCTAACTGCCCCCCCCCGGCAGCCGCGGCCCAGAGGCCCCAGAACATCATGTCGGAGAGCAAGGATTGGGCCACCCTGAGCCCCGAGGAGTTCGCCCACCTGCAGAAGTACATTGACTGTGAGTGACCAGCTCCCCCCCCAGCCCTGCCCCCCCCCAGCCCCACTGGGGCAGGTGCCCAGCGCCGTGGGGACAACCCTGCCCTCAGAATGGTCCCACTGCCCCGGGGGTGGGGGGCTGCGGTAGGGAATCCCTGTGGGAACAGCCTGTGGCCCCCAGGGCATCGGGGCCCCAAGGAAAAGGGCCCCCCTGCCCCGTAACCAGTGAGCGCCACCCCCACAGACCGGGCTCCGCCTAGGGTGCGGGGCCGGTGGGGAGAGTTGCCACGGCTCTGGCAGGAGCAGGATCGGGCCCCAGGCGGGGGGGATGCAGCTGAGCTGGGCAGCTCCCTTCACCCAGCCATGCCAGCGTTAACCCCACCCACACCCCGCTGCGCGCTGGGGGGTTGGCCCCACTGGGACCCCCCGTCAGGTTCCGCAGTGGGGGGTGGGGTCCCCTCTTTTGGGGATTTGCCCTGATACCAACGCTCCAGGCCTGCAGGGGGGGCCCATTTTCTGCCGGGGGGGAGGGCTGACCTGGCCCCCCGTCACAGCCTCACAGGTCGTGCCCCATAAGGCTAGGAAGCTTGGGGTGGCGGGGAGGGCGGTAGAGTGGCTGGATCTGCCCCCAGAGCAGGGCGGGGGCCACGGTGGCAGAACTGCAGCTCTCGCCCCCCCAGCAGGGGAGGGGGAGGGCTTGGCCCCGGGTCTGGGCAGTGTCTGCCCCAGGCCAGGGCTGCTCCCCACTCCCGGCTGGGGGGGACCCTGGGATCGTGACTCTCCCCATCTCCCCCCCCCCCCCCCAGACAGCAGCAAGAAGGTCCAGGACGTTCTCCAGGAGTTCTACGGAGATGGCACCTTGGTGCAGCACCTGCAGGGAGACGTGAGTCCGCCCTGATGCCCCCCGTGCCCCACGGGGGTGGCCCAGTCTGTCCCTGGAGCCCCTCTGCTCTGAGCCGGGCCGGCCCCCTCCCTCCAGCTTGGAAGCGCCGAGCAGAAGCCCCCCCAGGCCCAGGATGCCCCCTAACTGCCCCCCCCTCTGCTGCCTCCCCCCAGTCCATCGACTTCGAAGGTTTCAAGCTGTTCATGAGGAGCTACCTGGAGGCCGAGGAGATCTCGGACGCGCTCTGCCAACACCTCTTCCTGTCCTTCCAGACCTCGCCTGGGAGGGCCCCGGGGGAGCAGCCGGGCCTCGGGGAGCAGCCAGGTAAGGGCACGCACCGGCCCCGCCTGCTCCGTCAGCCTGGCAGAGCCGGAGGACAGTCCCCATCAGATGCCGACTGTACGGGGTATATGACACACAGCGGAGCAGTTCTGATCCCAGGCAGTGGGGGGCAGTCACTAGCTAGCTTGCTGCAGTGGCCAGAGCTGGACTGATGGGGGGGGGGCAACATGGGGCACAGGCTGCCTGGGGCTAGGGGACTGCAGCTCATACTGGGCGGGGGGCTGCAGAGGGTCCCCCATTTCCCGTTGCTGCTTACCACTTCCCGCCCCCTCCCACCCCTGCTGGCAGCTGAAGCCGAGGAGTGAATGGGCCTTGGGGCCTGATCTCCTGGGTCCCTGCTGTGTGGGGCAGGGGGGCTGCAGGATCCAGTGCGGGCTCTGTCTCTTTGCAGCCAGCGGCCTGGTCTGTGTCAACGACGTCTCCTGCTACTTCTCGCTGCTGGAGGGGGGGCGCCCTGAGGACAAGCTGGAGTGTGAGTCTGGGGGTGGGAACGCTGCGGGGGGGGCTGTCCCACCCACCCCAGCCCCATGGAGAGGTGACAAGGACAGGGCAGCTCTCGGGCTCAGACCTGAGTTGGGTTCCTAATGGGGCAAGGGCTGGGGGGGGAGCCACAGCGGGGGGTGTCAGGGTCCCCGGGCGATGCTCTGGGACTGCTCCCCAGGAAGCCAGGCAGGACTCTGGGGGGTCTCCTCTCGGGGAGTAGCCTGTCTGCAGGACACACAGCTCCCCCGGCTCCACCTTCCTGGGTCTGACCTCGGAGCATTCAGCCTCCTCTGCCCCTCCGTGTGCTTCCCCCAGCCAGTCCGCCCAGGCGGGGTCCTGGGGGGAGCAGAGGGTCCTGCCCCCCAACTCCGCAGTCAGACGTGACTCTCAGCCAGCCAGGAAAACAGAAGGTTTATTAGACGACAGGAACATGGTCTAACACAGAGCTTGCAGGAGCAGAGAACAGGACCCCTCAGCTGGGTCCATTTTGGGGGGCCGTGAGCCAGACAACCACGTCTGCCCTTCACTCCTCGTCCCCGCCAGCCCCAAACCTGAAACTCCCTCCAGCCCCTCCTCCTCTGGGCTTTGTCCCTGTCCCGGGCCAGGAGGTCACCAGATTCCTTTGTTCTCCAACCCTTTAGCTCTCACCTGGCAGGGGGGAAGGGCCCAGGCCATCAGTTGCCAGGAAACAGGGTGTCGGCCATTCTCTGTGTCCAGACCCCTGCACACACCTGCCCTCTAGGGCTCTGCAGTGATCATACACCCTTATCCCACCCGCTAGAGACTTAAGAACTGCCTAGGGGAAACTGAGGCACCCCCACACCATTCAGAGGAAACATTAAGAACAGTCCCACTTCGTCACAGGAGGCTCGTGGGAGACCTTTGGGGTTAGAGGTCTTTCCCCAGAGGGGTGGAGGCTGACAGGCTGTGCTAGGATGTGGGTTGGATGGGGGCTGGCATAGGGTGGGGGTGGGGGGGCCATGGAGGTCTGGGCCTGGCTGGGGTCCCCCCACTGACTCCGCTTTCTCCCCCCCCCCAGTCACCTTTAAGCTCTATGATAAGGATGGGAACGGCCTGCTGGACAGCTCGGTGAGTGCCGTGGGGGGACCACAGCCCCCCATTACTGTCCCCTTCACCCTAATGCCCCCCACTGCCCGCTCTGAGCACCTGGGTCCTGCAGAACCCGCCACACTGTGCCTGGCAGAGGCTGGGAGCAGCCCCCCCCATCTCTATGCCCCCGCTGGGTCCGGCCCTGCAACAAAGGGAGGCCTTTGTGCCCCCCCCCCAGGGATCCACAGGTGCTTCCAGCCTCAGGGCTGAGCAAGGGGTCCATCCCTGGGGGGCTGTCTCCCTCCCTCCCATGGGCCAGTACTGACCCACTCTGCCCCCCCCCGGGCCGATTACTGACCCGTTCTGCCAGCCCTGCCACCCCCCATGGGCCGGTACTGACCCACTCTGCCCCCCCCCCGGGCCGATTACTGACCCGTTCTGCCAGCCCTGCCACCCCCCATGGGCCGGTACTGACCCACTGTGCCCCCTCCGGGCTGGTTACTGACCCATTCTGCCAGCCCTGCCCCCCCCCATGGGCCGGTACTGACCCGCTCTCTTCTCCCCGCTCCGGGCCCCCCAGGAGGTGGATCGGATCATCACCCAGATGATGCGAGTGGCCGAGTACCTGGACTGGGACGTCACGGAGCTCAAACCTGTGAGTACCGTGCTGGGGCCGTGGGGTGCGTGGGGCTGCCCTGGCCCTGCCCCCTCTTGCCTGGAGGGGCACCAGCCCACGGGCACTGCAGGGGACAGTGTGTGCTGGGGGGGCTGCCCTGAGCCCGTGGGGAGGGAGGGGGTGCAGGGCTGGGGGTGAAGTGGCTGCAGATGGGGAGTCCCGTGCCCCTGCCGTGGAGAGTGGGGGGGAGATGGGGCCCTTGGAGGGGGTGCTGTTGGGTGGGGGCTCACCCAGCCCCTCTGGAGCCCCTGAGCCATGTCCCTGCCCCCCCCCCCCCAGATCCTGCAGGAGATGATGAGGGAGATCGACTACGATGACAGCGGGACGGTGTCGCTGGCCGAGTGGCTGCGTGGGGGGGTCACCACCATCCCCCTCCTGGTGCTGCTGGGCCTGGAAGTGGTGAGTCCCGGGGGGCGGGGGGGGACACAGAGAGGGGCGACCCCAGGGGGGTCCCAGGGGGGCGAGGGGGGCAATCCCTGGGGGTGGCAGAAATGCTCTGAGCCGTGTGGGAATTCGACCCCCTCCAACGATGGGGATCCCCGTTGGGCAAGGTGGAAAGCAGCCAGGGGCATGACGGGCGGGGCCGGGGCGGGAAGCTCCCTACCCCCACCCCGATCCTTCCTGTGGGCCTGGGACCCCCCACGAGCCCTGATTTCCCCCCCCGCCCCCTGGCCCAACCAGTGGTAACCGCGAGTGGGTAACGGCCCACAGGTGAGCCCCACGCCCCTCGGGGAGAAGCTCTGTGTAGCCCAGCCCCACCCCGCCCCGCCGACTCCCGCCCCAGCCCCCCCAGGGACCCCCCCGGACTCTCTCTCGTCTCTCCCCGCAGAACATGAAGGACGACGGGCAGCACATGTGGTGTCTGAAGCACTTTAACCGGCCCGTCTACTGCACCGTCTGCGAGACCCTGCTGCTCGGCCTGCGCAAGCAGGGCCTGGCCTGCACCTGTGAGTGCCCCGGCCCCCCCCCCGCCGGCCCCCTCCCTCTGCCCCCCCCGACACGGGCCCGGGCCCCCCCCCGCCGGCCCCCTCCCTCTGCCCCCCCCGACACGGGCCCGGGCCCCCCCCCGCCGGCCCCCTCCCTCTGCCCCCCCCCCGACACGGGCACGGGCCTGCCCCCCCCCGCCGGCCCCCTCCCTCTGCCCCCCCCCCGACACGGGCACGGGCCTGCCCCCCCCCCCGCCGGCCCCCTCCCTCTGCCCCCCCCGACACGGGCACGGGCCTGCCCCCCCCCGCCGGCCCCCTCCCTCTGCCCCCCCCCCCGACACGGGCACGGGCCTGCCCCCCCCCCGCCGGCCCCCTCCCTCTGCCCCCCCCGACACGGGCACGGGCCTGCCCCCCCCCCGCCGGCCCCCTCCCTCTGCCCCCCCCGACACGGGCACGGGCCTGCCCCCCCCCGCCGGCCCCCTCCCTCTGCCCCCCCCCCGACACGGGCACGGGCCCTCCCCCCGCCGGCCCCCTCCCTCTGCCGCCCCCCCCCCCCGACACGGGCACGGGCCTGCCCCCCCCGCCGGCCCCCTCCCTCTGCCCCCCCCCCGACACGGGCACACACCCCCCCCGACACGGGCCCGGGCCCCCCCCCGACATGGGCATGGC
Source organism: Lepidochelys olivacea (assembly GCF_965140295.1). Classification (NCBI taxonomy): domain Eukaryota; kingdom Metazoa; phylum Chordata; order Testudines; family Cheloniidae; genus Lepidochelys; species Lepidochelys olivacea. The sequence continues at coordinate 2,241,977 of NC_140430.1, forward strand.
CCCACCTCTGTGCCCCTCCCCCAACACGGGCCTGGCTAGGGGAGGGGGATCCCCCCCACCTCCGCCCCCCTGGAGAAATGGGCACCAGCCAGGGAAGGGCACCCAGGGGGCGCTGTGAGTTGTGTGGGGCTGGTGGGGCCCAGCCTGGGGTGACCCCACCCACCTCTCATTCAGCCAATGACACACCAGCAAATCAGCATTGTGTCATCAGCTCAAACTGCCATTGGCTGGCCTAACCCCCGCCCTTTTCCCTCCGTTCAGATGTGATTGGCTGGCCCACTCGAAGCCCCGCCAATCATTGAGGGGGGATTGGGGCGGGGCTAGAGGAGGAGCTAAGCCCCGCCCCTGCCCAGCTTGTGCCCCGCCTCCCTGGTCACTAACCTGCTGGCGTGTCTTTTCTCCCTCCAGTCTGCAAGTTCACGGCCCACGAGCGCTGTGCCCGCCGGGCGCCCCTCAGCTGCATCAGCACCTACGCCAAGTCCCGCAAGGACACCAGCGTGAGTGGGGGGCAGGGGACCCCCCGTGTCTGTCTGGCCACGTCCCAGCGCGACGGCCCCCGGTCCCCAGAACCATCCTCCCCCCCCAAGTACCTCCCACGTGCTCGCTAGCCCCATTGTACAGACGGGGAAACTGAGGCACAGAGTGCGGCAGGGACTTGCCGCTGATGGGCTGACAGACTCTGGGATTAGAACCCAGGAGTCCTGACTCACAGCCCTCCCCTCACCACCCTCCCAGCGCTGAGGAGAGAACCCAGGCATCCTGGCTCCCAGCCCCCCATAGCCCCTGGCTCTAACTCACTCAACCCCACTCCCCTCCCAGAGCCGGGAGAGAACCCAGGCATCCTGGCTCCCAGCCCCTGCTGGGCGATGGGAGCGCTCACTGCCCCCCCCGCCCCCCCGCAGGCGCAGAGCCACGTGTGGGTGAAGGGCGGCTGCGAGGCCAGCAAGTGCGACAAGTGTCAGAAGAAGATCAAGAGTTTCCAGAGCCTGACGGGGCTGCATTGCGTCTGGTGCCACCTCAAGGTGGGTGCAGGCCCCCCCCTCCCGCCCCCCCCCGGTGCTCCTGCCAGGCACTGGAGGCTGGGGGGCAGCTTCAGGGGAGGTGGGGCCAGGAGCGTGTGCTGGGCTAACCCCCCGTCCCCCCCAGATCCACGAGGAGTGCCAGCCCAGCGTGCCCCCGACCTGCGACTGTGGGGCCCTGCGGGACCACATCCTGCCCCCTTCGGCCATCTACCCCGTTGTGCTGGTGAGTGAGCCTGTCACGGGGTCCCCGGGCGATGCTCTGGAACTGCTCCCCATGAAGCCGGTCAGGACTCGGGGCAGTCGCCTTCCTGGGAGCAGCCTGTCTGCAGGACACACAGCTCACCCGGCTTCCACCTCCCTGGGTCTGACCTCGGAGCATTCAGCCTCCTCTGCCCCTCCGTGCGCTTCCCCCAGCGAGTCCGCCCAGGCAGGGTCCTGGGGGGGCCAGAGGGTCCTGCCCCCCAACTCCGCAGTCAGACGGGACTCTCAGCCAGCCAGTAAAACAGAAGGTTTATTAGACGACAGGAACATGGTCTAACACAGAGCTTGTAGGTGCAGAGAACAGGACCCCTCAGTCAGGTCCATTTTGGGGGGGCAGTGAGCCAGACAACCACGTCTGCACTTCACTCCTCGTCCCCAGCCAGCCCCAAACTGAAACTCCCTCCAGCCCCTCCTCCCCTGGGCTTTGTTCCTGTCCCGGGCCAGGAGATCACCGGATTCCTTTGTTCTCCAACCCTTCAGCTCTCACCTTGGGGGGGGGGGGGAAGGGCCCAGGCCATCAGTTGCCAGGAAACAGGGTGTCGGCCATTCTCTGTGTCCAGACTCCTGCACACACCTGCCCTCTAGGGCTCTGCAATGATCATACACGCTTATCGCACCCCCTAGATACTTAAGAACTTCATAGGGGAAACTGAGGCACCCCCACACTACTCAGAGGAAACATTAAGAACAGTCCCACTTCGTCACAGAGCCCCCGCCGGGCTTATGGACCAGCCCGGATCCCCTGGCTAGGGCTTTATGGACCAGTCCAGGTGCCTTTGGGAGGCCTGCCAGGCTGGGGAGTTCCCTGGCCCCACACTGGGGAGAGACCAGAGGCCACCAGCAAGGGGCTCTGTGCCCCATTGGGCTTTGAACCCAAAGGAGCAGCTCCGCCCCTTGAGCCCCACGGAGCCCTGGGGGCTGTTGGTTCCTCTCCCAGGGCTCTGGGCCCCTGCCCCCAGGTGACGCCCTGGCTCTGGGTTCCAGGAGAGGCAGAACAGCCAGAAGAGCGACGGCGGGACCCCGGTGGAGGAGACGCCGCAGCCCTGCACCACGCCCGAGGGCCAGGCGCTGCGGGTGAGTGGGGGGCGACGCCCCAACGGCGCTGCTCTTCGACTGGCACCTGCGGGACGCGGCCACTGGGGGGCAACGAGAGCCCAGTGACCCGAGCAGCCAGGTCGCTTGGCCCAGTAGGGGGCAGCAGCATGTCGGGGGGGCTGGGAGGGTGGGAGCTGGCTGGGGGCCCTTGGGACGCTGCGGGGGGAGGCCGTGCCCCAGCCCGGAATAGACCCTGCCTAACGGGGCGAGGCCCCCCAGCAGGGCCCCGGGCGGGGGTGGGGCCGGGATTTTGAAAAATGAGGGCGTTTATCCCTGCCCAGAATGAGGTAACAACCCCCCCCCTCTCCCCAGGGCTCCCCCCCCCTTCACCCTGGTCCATACACACAGAGGGCTCTCGCTATTGGCTCATACAGGGCCAGTGGCTCCCTCTGGTGGCAGACGGTGACCATGCAACTTGGCCACAGCAGCCGCCTCCCCTGAGCAGGTGCTGCTGGACAGAGGGTTTGGTGAACCGTCTGCAGGTGCAGACGCCAAGACGTGCACTTCTTCCCACGCCCGCTGTGGCCCCAGCAGGCCCAGGCTTTGCCTTGCCCAGCCCCTCGGCACGAGCCGCGGAGCCGCGCTCCGGCCCTGCAGCGGCCGCCGTGGGCGGTCATTTCCTGGAACCCGTCTGCGGTTTGCTGCGCCCGTGACTCTCCCGTGTCTCACCCTCTCGTTTCCCCTTTCCCGTGCTCTGTAGATCGTCCCCATCCCCGACACCCACCCCCTGCTGGTCTTCGTCAACCCCAAGAGCGGCGGGAAACAGGGGGAGAGGTAAGGGGGGGGGTCAAGCCGAGCGGGCTCTTGGGAGCCAGAACTCCTGGGTTCTATTTCTGGCAGGGCGAGATGTGTGGGGTCTAATGGTTAGACATGGGGCGGGGCCGGGGGAGGCAGGGCTCCTGGGTTCTGTTCCTGACTCTGGAAGGGGAGTAGGGTCTACTGGGTCTGTGCAGAGAACAGGGAGCCAGGACTCCTGGGTTCTCTTCCCAGTTCTCTGTGTGACCTTGGGCAAGTCTCTGTCTGTGCCTCAGTTTCCCCACCTAATATGACGGGTGGAGGGGTTTGGGAGGGTTGTTCCAAGGTTGCCAGGCAACAGTCTCATTATCGTGATGTCATTGCTCCACCCTGGTCTAAGGGATATGCCCCTGGACAGCCCCCCCCCACCTCCCTCCCCATGATCTAGACTGTGTCGGGGGGGGGGGGTGTCCATGGCGATGCCTGGTGTGGGTTCTCGCTCCTGACGCCCCCCCCTCGTCTCCACGACCAGGGTGCTCCGGAAGCTCCAGTATCTCCTCAACCCGCGGCAGGTTTACAACCTGATGAAGGGAGGCCCGGCCCCCGGGTGAGTGAGAATTCAGGGGCCCCGGGGCCCTTCACTGGGGGTCTCGGCCCTGCCCCCTAGTGGACTCTTGCCCACATTGCAACACCACGGGGCAGCTCCACGGCATGAATGGGAGGGGGGTCAAAGGGCATCGGCCGAGGGAGGGGAGTCGGGGAGCCCAGGGCTGGGGTAACAGGGGGCTGCGGGTCGGGAGTGAGGGGCACCGGCAGGGCTGTCGGGGAGCCCAGGGCTGGGGTACCAGGGGGCTGTGGGTCGGGAGTGAGGGGCACCGGCAGGGAGCCCAGGGCAGGTCAGGGGGTAACTAACCCTTGGGGAGGATCTGGCAGGGAATGGGGTGCGGGAATCTGGGCCCCGGCGCTGACCCAGCTCCGTGTCTCTGTTCGCAGGCTGAACTTTTTCCGGGACGTGCCGGATTTCCGGATCCTGGTGTGCGGCGGGGACGGCACCGTGGGGTGGATCCTGGACGCCATCGGTAGGTGGAAGCTGGAGGGGGGGAGGGGCAGGAAACGGGGCCCGATTCTTGGCCCGGGCTGGGGCAGGAGCCACTTGGACCCTGCCCTTGGAGGGCCAAGGAGCCCGCCCCCCCGCCGACCGTCCCTCTGTCCTTGCAGATAAAGCCAACCTGCCCGGGCGCCCCGCGGTGGCCGTGCTCCCGCTGGGCACCGGCAACGACCTGGCACGATGCCTGCGCTGGGGAGGAGGTGAGTGACGCCCGGGGGAGAGCTGGGCCCGGGGGTCTCCCTAGCCTGGCACCCGCCCCCCAGGAGACTAACGGGCGCGGCCTGCCTAGCTACCCCCCACCCCCCGCTCAGGCCTATGGCCCCATCCAGCCAGGTGCCCCCCTGCCCATCTCTGCCCCCAGCCCCGCTTAGGGAGAGGCGGGGGGGGTGCCTGGCACTGTCCCCTCCCGCTGAGGCCGTGCCCCTGCCCCCAGGCTACGACGGGGAGAACCTGCGAAAGATCCTGAAGGACATCGAGAGCAGCAGCATCCTGCCCATGGACCGGTGGCTGGTGCAGGTGACCCCCGAGAACCCCGTGGAGAAGGGGGACCCCGTCCCCTACGAGATCATCAACAACTACTTCTCCATCGGCGTGGTACGGCCGGGGGTGGCTGTGGGGTCTGAGCCCTGGCACTGAGGGGGGGGAGGAGGGTGGCTAGAGCCCAGTATGGGGGGTGTGGTTGTGGGGGGCAGGATGGAGCCCCCAGGATGCGATGGGACTTCTCCCTGTCCCATGCTCCACATGCAGGAGCCTGGCTCGGTGTCACTCCCGTCTGGCCAGCATAGGAACCGCGGGGGGGGGGGGGGGCTGCTACCCCCCCCCCCGTTATCCGCGCTGGGCTCTGACTGCGTCTGTCTCGTCTCCAGGATGCCTCCATCGCTCACCGCTTCCACCTCATGAGGGAGAAGTACCCTGAGAAATTCAACAGCAGGTGTGTGGGGCCGGGGGGGAGACGACGAGGGCAGGCTGGCGGGTAGGGGGTGGGCGAGGCAGGTGGGCATGGCAGGGGCTGGGCTGCCAGCCACGCTGTGACCTCGGGGGTTCCCGGAGGCACGGGGGCCCTGGCCTCCCGTGTGGATCCCGGCTGGGGCGCAGGGAAGCTCGGAGCGGCTGATCCAGCCCTTGGGGAGCCCGTGGGAGGCGGCGACTCTGGGTCCATGGCCTGGGCCTCGCCCATCGCACTGGTGACTCCCTGAGACGCCCCCACCACCCAGCGGAGATGGGCCGGGAGCCAAAGCCAGCACCCTGCCCCCATGGCACCCCCTGCTGGGACGGCAACAGCCGGGCGCTCCCCCTGCCCCCCCCGCCAGTGCCCTGCCTGCCCCCACGACACCCCCTTCTGGGACGGCAACAGCCGGGCGCTCCCCCCCGCCAGTGCCCTGCCCGCCCCCCTCCCGGTGCCCCCTGGTGTGGTGTGGTTTGTTCAGTTTTCCACCCGTGGGTTGTGGGGCTGTTTCCTCTCCAGGATGAAGAACAAACTCTGGTATTTAGAATTCGCCACGTCCGAGACCATCTTCGCCACCTGCAAAAAGCTCAAGGAATATCTGACCATTGAGGTGAGGGACGGAGCCCAGCGCTGCCCCCCGCCCCCTGCCCCACGCATGCCCAGGGCCCCCAGCCATCGCCCCCTGCTGGCAGAGCCCAGGGCTGGAGCATGAATTCTCTGCCTGGCCTGCAGGGCGAGCACCGGGTGGCCTCTCTGGGGTGGGAGCTGGTTTACGCAGGTCTCCAGTTGGTAACGAGGGCTCTGCCCCCCCAGTGCTGCGGGCAACCCCTGGACCTGAGTGGAGCCCTCTCGGGGGTCGCTGTCCTCAACATTCCCAGCATGCACGGCGGCTCCAACCTCTGGGGCGAGACCAAGAAGCCGCTGGGCGAGGCCCGGAACAGGGCCACGGGGAGCCAGCCCGAGGCCGTCACCGACCCGGAGACGCTCAAGACCTGCGTGCAAGGTGTGGCGCTGGGGGGGCGGGGCCTGCATGCAATGGGCGGGGCCAGGAGTGCCGTGGGGGGCAGGTAGTCATCCCGTGGGTGGAATTGGGGGCGGGGCCTCGGGTGGAGCAGAGGTGGGGCCTTTTCTGCCTTGGCCCCTCCCACTAAGTGGAGCTATTAGAGCCCCGCCTCCTTAAAGGCACAGCACCCTATTGGGGGGCTGGGTCCATGAGGCGCTCCCCAGAGCAGGGGCCCACCTGCCACCCCCTGGCCCACGGAGCTGGTTGGGAGGGGGGGAGCCGGGTGTGGGGGCTGGGCTCACTCATCCCCTGGCCCTGGCCCCCCGGCAGCATGGGGGGGCCAGCACTGACGGCCCCTCCCTCCCCCCAGACCTGAGCGACAAGCGGCTGGAAGTGGTGGGGCTGGAGGGCGTGATCGAGATGGGGCAGATCTACACCGGCCTGAAGAGCGCAGGCAAGCGGCTGGCCAAGTGCTCGGAGATCACGCTGCGGTGAGAGCCGGGGGGGCACCGGGGGCAGAGGGGGTGAGGTTCCCTGGGGGCAGTCAGCCCCCATGATCTTACGGGAGGCAGGCTTGGCCCTGGGACCCGCCACGCGGTGGGGAAGGTCCCAGCCCCCTGCGGTGGGCAGGCTTGGCCCTGGGACCCGCCGCGCGGTGGGGAAGGTCCCAGCCCCCTGCGGTGGGCAGGCTTGGCCCTGGGACCCGCCGCGCGGTGGGCAGGCTTGGCCCTGGGACCCGCCGCGCGGTGGGCAGGCTTGGCGGGGGGGGGGGGGCTCTGTGGGGCTGTCTCACACCGGGGTCTCCGCAGGACCCTGAAGTGCCTGCCCATGCAGATCGACGGGGAGCCCTGGATGCAGCCGCCCTGCACGGTAAGGAGCCGTATGGGGGTCCCCCCCCCCGCACTCCCCTGAGCCAGCAGTGGAGATCCAAGCCCCCTGCAGCTTTCCCAGCCCCCGCGAGAGGCCTCAATAGACCCCCCCCCGCCCCCCCCTGCCCATCCGTCTTGGGGCGCGGAGGAAGCCGGGGCCGCCTGGTGTTGGGAGGGGGGCTGGGGGCCAGGGCAGTCGGCTCCGCTACCTACCCCGGGCAGAAAGGGGCCCATTTGGAGTGGGGGCGGCACCCGGGTGCCCCTCGCCTGCTGGTCGCATGGGGCCAGGGCTAGCAGGTGTTGGGGCGGTTCGGAGCCATGGGGCTGGGGTGCTGGCAGCCACGCGCCCCCCCCCATAGGCAGGAGGTGCCGTGGAGGGGTAGGTGCATTACTAGGGAACCTGCAGGGTGGGGGTTGTGTGGCTGGAGCTGGGGGAGGGGACGCTTCCCTGCCCACACCAGAAACCCCCCCCCTCCCCCCCACGTGTCCTTCCTCCCCCCAGCGTGTCCTTCCTCCCCCCACTCTCTCTCTCTCTTTTAGATCAGGATCACGCACAAGAACCAGGCGCCCATGCTCTTGGGCCCGCCCCCCCGCTCCTCCAGCTTCTTCGGCATCAAGAAGGGACCCCATGAGTCCTAGGGGGCATAGCTGGGGGCCAAGGATGCCCCCCCCGGCCCGGCCACCTTGGCTCTGAGCGGGGAACAGCCCAACTCCAGGGGCGCTGGTGGGTTTGGTTCCTGCCCCGCCCCCCCCGGTGCAGCCTGGATGTCCCGTGTAGACCATCGCGTCATTTGGGGGGTGGGTGTCACGCCTGTGGGCCCCTTCCCTGCCCAGGCCCCCCTGCCTGCTGGCCGCCGTAGCGAGCGGGGGGCGGGCGGGAGGCCTTGGTCTAATCCCCCCCACCCCCGCTGCTGAGAGTCCTGGCCCCCACTGCCCACCCCCTCTTGGGTGTTTCTGCCCCATGGTGGGGAGGAAGGGGGCATCTGTATCTGCCCCTCCTGTGCATCTCTGGCCCCGGCGGGTGGGGTGGGAAGCAGCGTGCTGGGCCCCTGCGTACCCTACATTCCAGCCCCCCTATTTATTGCCCCCACAGTCCAAACTCCCACCCCCCCTTGAGATTTCAAGTGCCTCGTCTTACTAATAAAGGTTGGAGGCTTTTGTTCTCCCCCCCGCCCCATCGTGGTTGCTGTTCTGGGCACAGACACCCGGCCCGGGCCTCAGGCGATGGGCCATGGTTTGGACCCACCCGTCCTGCTGCCCATCCCCTGGGGTCAGAGGCAGCGCCATTCAGGGGCAGGGCGAAGGGGGAGGGGGCTGGGCTCTAGGGCTCAGAGCACAGTGTCACAGGACACCTGGGTTCCTACTCCCAGTTCTGGGGGGAGGCGAGGTCTGCACAAGGTTCCAGGACGCCTGGGTTCTATTCTAGTGATTAGGCACATCCCTGCCCCCTGCTGGAGGTGAGTGCGGAGCTAGACCTATAAGGCGGGGTGGGGGGGAGCTGACTCCTGACTGTCCCATGCCCCCTCCCCCCCCCCCTGCACAGCCAGCCCTGCCCCCCCAGGATTCACCCAGCACCTTCCCTGGCAGGGACAGAACCAAGCAGACGCGGGCAGGAGTCTGAGTGTTTAATAGCTGATAAGGACGAGGGCACCTGAACCCCCCCCCCCCCGCAGGGTGCCAGCTGGAGCAAGGAGGGCTCCCTCCTTCCCCCCGTGCTGGGGGGGGCAGGGAGCACTGCAGCTCTGGGGCTGGGTGGGTCGGGCATCCCCAGCCCCCACCCCGAATGGCAGGAGCGGGGGCAGGGTCCTTTCGGGGGGGCGTCACTGGCTCTAGACCACGTTGCCTCTGAGCAGGGGGCTGCTTTCGCCGGTGGGCACGGTGCTGAAGGCCTGGCGCAGGAAGAGACGCAGGGCGGCACGGTCAGGTAGCCAGGCCCGGGGCAGAGGGCTGCGGGCGGGGCCTGCGGGCAGGGGTCTGTACTTCACACGCCTGCCAAGGGGCAAAAAGAGAGGGGGGGTGTCATACCTGGCCAGCTGGGGCCCAGGGCTGCCCCCCCTCCCCAAAAAAAACCCACCAGCTGGGGCCTGGCTCCCCAGAGGGCAGCCCACAAAGCAGGAAACTGGGTTAGCCCCAATTCTGCCACTGATGCACTGTGCCTCAGTTTCCCCCCCATAACTGGGAGCTCATAACTCTCCCTTTGAGCAGCGGGGAAGCTCTTTGGGGCTGCGCCTGGTGCAATGGGGCCCTGATCTCGGCCCGGGGATGCTGGGCAGCCCGGGGATGCTGGCCTGTAAAGCTGGGCTGGGCTCTGGGGTGGCTCCGTTTGGCACCCCGGCTCTGGGAGCAGTGGGGCCTGGCGCAGCCCCGGCGTCTGAAGCGGGTGGGGGCTGGTCTCACCTGTAGGCGTAGGACACGGTGCCCAGGGCCACGGCCACCAGCATGAGCCCCACGATGAGTGTGATCCTGGGCGCGGCGGGCTCGGCACCTGCAGGGCACAGACACGGGCAGCGGTGAGGTGGGGCTGGGGCCGCACCCAGCAGGACGGGGCCAGCCAGCCTCTCCGTTACCCCTCTCCGGGCTGGGGTGTCTTGGAGACGGCTGGGCCCCAAACTCCCCAGAGCTCGGGGGGGCTGGCTCAGGCCCCGCGAACAGCTCCGTGTGCAGCCGTGAGGGGGTTGCCCCGCCCTGCACAGCCCCCCAGCCCTGCAAACCCAGCCCCTACCTCGGATGCTGACTTGGGTGCTGGCGACGGCCAGGCTGGCGGGGTTGGCCAGCGAGATGTTGAGGCAGTAGAGGCCGCTCTGGTTGAAGGCCTGGCGCAGCACCAGCTGGCAGGCGGGCGCCGGGGGCACGGGGGTGCAGACGCTCTGCTGGGGCGTGAGGCACGTGGGGTCCAAGACGGTGGTGCAGACCTCTTCTGGCAGGCTGGGGGGTGGGGGGAGAGGGCAGGTAAAGCGTGGCCACGGGGGCAGGTGGGTGGGGGGCACCCGCAGGAGGTGGGATGGGCCAAGTGCCCCTGGGAGCCAGGCTCGGCAGGCGTGGGGGACGGGACGATGCTGGGGGTGGCTTGGCCCAGGGGATCTCCCCCAGCACGTGGCGGAGCAGAGCCCGGCTCCGAGGTTCTGCTGCAGGCCCCGGGGTGGGGGTGGGGGGATTGGGGCATGAAGCCACCCCGCCAGCAGGAGCCATGCCCGTCCCGATGCCGCCCCCCGGTGCCCCCTACCTCCCCTGGCAGGTCACGGTGAGCTCCACGGCGCTCTCGCCCACCGCCGGGGCCACCTGGACGATCTCCATGCTCTCGATCCCCTCTGCAACGGGCAGGCGTTAGGGGGGCATGCGCAGCCGGGCCCTGCCCCGAGACTGTCCCCCACCCAGCCATGGCCACCCCGGGAACCAGCCTGCCCCCTCCAACCTGCTCCCATGGAAATGGCCAGCAGAGGGGCCGGGGGCTGGCCCAGAGCCTAGTGTCCATCGCTCTGGTCCAGATACAGGGGCTGGAATGGGAACGGCTGGGGGGCTCCCTGCACTGTGCCCCATTCCCAACCACATGGGGGGGCAGGGCAGCCCCCCCAGTCAGGGTGAATCTCAGGCCAGGCCTTAGTGCAGACTAACCCCCAGGGACCAGGGAGCCCCCGGATTTCACCAGCCGGCCCCTGCCCCGAGCCCAGCCAGGCTGGGATGGCCCCTCCCAGGCCCGGAGCTTTGCAGCTTGACACTGCCCTGCGGCTGGACTGAGCCGGCTGCGGTGGAGGAAGCCCCCCATTGCTCGGGGCCAGGGGCTCGCTGGGACCCCGGGCTGGGGGCAGCCCCCCGCGCGCAGGCCGCGCCACGCCCCCAACTCACGGACGATCTCCAGCTCTGTCGAGAAGGTGCCGTATCGGTACAGGACGCAGCCGGCGGGCGCCTGCCGCTTGGCCAGGACAAGAACCTCGGGGGTGGCAGGATCCGCGGTGCCGACAGCCACGTCTGCAGGGAGATAAGGGGCTGAGAGAAGGGAGACCCCCCCGGGACCGGCCCTGCCCACCCGGTGCGACCCCTGGGTCACGGCCACCCCGCCCGGGGGACGCCCAACGTTGTCCAGCTCTCGCCCACGTTGACATGTTGGCAGCTGGGCCTGGGACCACGCTGCCCCCCCAGGCCAGGCACAGCCGCGACCTGCTGCCTTCCACCCCCTGGGCCCCTGTGGTGCTTGGAACCACAGCCAGGGCCCCATATCAGGCTGAGCCGAGCCTCCCTGGTCTGGGCCGGGCGCTGACCAGTGTCAATCCCCAGGCAGCCCGGGCAAGGACCCTGCCCCCCGCAAACTGAAATCGGGCCCAAGCTGGACCCCTGAAATCATTGGGGGGCAGGGGGGTCTTTTGGGTCAGCCCCGTGGGACCCCACCTATACAAGGCGAGCACCCACCTGCTGCTTCCAAGCTAGTGTTGGCCACGATTCCTGCCACGCTGGCCAGCGGGTTGGCCACGGAGGACGCAGTCGTAGGTGGCGAGGTGCCCGGCGGGTTGGCCACGGAGGACGCAGTCGTAGGTGGCGAGGTGCCCGGCGGGTTGGCCACGGAGGACGCAGATGCTGGTGGCGAGGTGCCCGGCGGGTCTCCAGCGGCAGAGACGGAGGCAGGGAGTGGCGGATCCGCAGAAGCCACAGCCAGGTCTGAGCCGGCGGCGCCAACAGTGACCACGGACCCAGGTGCCACGGCGGGCACGGTGCTGGTTTCCAAGGCGGGGGTGGGAGCCGGGGTACCGCCAGCAGCCGAGGTCACAGCACCGGGCAGGGTGGCACCCGTGCCGGGCACCACGGGGCTGGGAGGGATGGAGGCTGTGCCTGCCGTGGGCGTCACTGGCTCGGCCGTGGCGGTGGGCACTGTGGGCAGAGAGCACGAGAGCTGCAGCCGGTTCCGGACTGGCACCCGCAGCCCAGCCCAGCCCAGGGACACGTCCACCACTTACCGACGCTCAGCGGCTGGCCCGGTGTCTGCGTGGGGCTCCCGCTGGGCGCCAGGCTGGCTGGAGCCGAGGTGGAGGTGGGCTGCCCTGGGGGGACCGTGGTGGGGTCCACGACCGGTGCCAGTGAGGTGATGCTGCAGGCCACGGGGATGGCAGCCTGGAGCACCACGCGGGGCTGGAAGGTGCCAGGCTCCAGGTAGGTGTGGGTGACGGTGCGGACGCGGGAGAGGAGGGTGCCGCTCTGGTCCCCGAAGTCCCAGGAGTAGGAGACGTCGGCGGCCTGCAGGTAGTGGCTGGGGTCGTGCAGCCGGACGCTGAAGGCCACGGCCCGGTTCCGCACGAAGCGCCGGTCGCCCCCGTCCACGTCCAGCACCTGGGCGATGTCCACCGCGAAGGGCACCTGGTCTGGGGAGTGGGGGTCAGGGAGGCTCCAGGCCTTTATGGAAGGGCCCCCCTGCCCCTGCAGACCCGGGGGGCCCCTGCTCCCTGGAGCCCCACAGACCTGGTGCCTCCCTGCCCCCAAGGACCCTGGGGTCCCCCTGCCCCCACAGACCCTGCCCCCTGGAGCCCCACAGATCCCAGGGCCCACTGCCCCCACAGACCTGGAGCTCCACAGACCTGGTGCCTCGCTGCCCCCACCGGCCCAGGGCCCCCTGCCCTGGTTCAGGTGCACACAGGGCTCCTAGGACCTGCTCCGTGCCCCAGTAACGCCCCCCCGACCTGCCCGGGGAGCTGCTCTGGGGCAGGGGTGAGCAGAGCCAGCGGAGCGAGGCCGTGGCCACGGGATGGGGCAGGGAGGCGGAGGAGGAAGGGGGCCAAATGGAGCCTGCGGTGCCCAAGCCGCCTGGTGACGCATGTGAAACCCGTCCAGGCCCCCCGCCCCGCAGCCCCCGGCCGGTCGGTCGCCCCCCAGCCCTGCCTGGGCCTCACCCGTGATGCTGAACTGGGACGTGGCCCTGCCCATGGGGATGAACTTGCGGCGCCCCCGGTAGTGATAGACCTGGACGTCCATGGCGTAGGAGCCCAGGGCCACGCCGGCCGTCTCCACCGTCAGGAGCGAGGAGGGGCCGTCTACCACCTGCCAGTACTGCCCTGTGGGGGGCAGGGGGAAGGTCAGGGTGCAGCCCAGGGAGGGAGCAGGGGGTGCAGAGACTCCAGTTCTTACTGGAGAGGGTCCCGCAGCATGGCCAGGTCGGGGGGGCTAGTTGTTAGAGCAGGGGGCTGGGAGCCAGGACTCCTCGGTTGTATTCCCAGCTCTGCCAGTGAGTGTGACTGGGTCTCGCTCTGTGCCTCAGTTTCCCCACTGAGAGGAAATGCTGCGGGAAGTCATTGGATAACGTTTGTTTGGCGCTTTGAAGAGCGGAAGATGCCGAGGGCTATTGGGGGGCCTGGGGCCAAGCCTCAGGCTAGCGCTCCCCATGGGGCGCCGGGGGCCAGCTGTTCGTGTGGGACGGAGGCTTCTGCCATGGCCCTGCCTGTGCCAGGCGCTCTGAGGGGTGTGCAGGGGGTCCGGGGGGGTGGGTGGCAGGCGCAGGGGGCTGGCTCTCACCCCAGGTCTGCCAGACGTAGACGAACTTGCTGCGCTTGCCCCGGGCGCTGGGAGGGAAGAGCTGCCCGTCGGGGAAGACGCCACCAGGGCCCTCGCCTGGCTCCTCTGGGAAGACGGCGTCCCCCCGTCTCACCTGGGTACCTGCAGGAGCGAAGGGGGCAGTTAGTGCTATCCTGGCTTGGGGAGGGAAAGGGGGAGGGGTCTAGTGATTAGAAGGGGGGAGCTGGGAGCCAGGACTCCTGGGTTCTATCCTGGCTTGGGGAGGGAAAGGGGGAGGGGTCTAGTGATTAGAAGGGGGGAGCTGGGAGCCAGGACTCCTGGGTTCTATCCTGGCTTGGGGAGGGAAAGGGGGAGGGGTCTAGTGATTAGAAGGGGGGAGCTGGGAGCCAGGACTCCTGAGTTTTAGCCCTGGTTTTATCGGGGGGGCTGGGATCCCAGACTCCTGGGTTCTATCCTGACTCTGGGAGGGGGTGTCTCTGCTTCGCTCCCCCCCCCCTTTCTGGGGATGGACAACCAATCAAAGGTGCAGCCTGCAGGGCTCTCTCCCTTCCCCCACCCTTCAGCTACCAAAGCCCTTTACACAGGAGGGGAGGGGGCTGGTCTGATGAGGGGTGGGATGGGGTGCAGCTTGATCTGGAGATTGGGGGCAGAGCTAATTGCCAGATCGGGCTGACGTGGGGCATGAACTCCTGCAGCAGGGCCCAGAATCCCCTGCCCCCAGACGCCTGGCAGCGCCATGTGCCCCCCCACACATGCTGGGCATGGCCCAGGGGCCGCCCACCCACTGCCCGGCCTGGGAGCAGGCTGGAAAGGGGGCAGATCACTGCTGGGCAGGCAGATCCTAGGGGGCTGAGGGCAGCTGCCGTTGGGCGGATGGAGCAGGGAAATGGGGGGCATCAGCACATCGGGGAACCTCCTGGCACCGGCAGCACCTGGGGGTGGGTGTCCAGCCCCACAAGAGGGTCCTTTCAAATCCAGGGGACGAATGCGGGCGGCTTTCAAGGCTGCTCCCTATGGAAATACCAGATTCCACCCCCCCACCCTATAGAAATCCTAGACCCACTGCCACCCCCATATAGAAATATTGTGCGTACAGCTCCCCCATGGAAATATAAGGTATCCCCCCAAGCAACAGTCTCTGCCCCACGTCCTGCTGAAATACACCATACTCCCCTGCCCGCCCTCAGAAATACCGGGGGGCTGGGGGGGGTTAGAGCCACGGCCCCTCCCCAGCTCCGGACGGGCTCGTTGCTCTGGGTGCGAGTCGCCATCGGGGAACACGGCCCCCAGACGGGCGCTGTGCTGGGGGGGGGCCGTCGCGGGGGGGCTCACCGTCCACGGTGCAGTCCTGGCTCCACACGACCCGGCCGTCGGGCAGCACCGTCTGGTTGCCGGGAAAGCGCAGGGCGATGGCGAAGGTGGCCCGGGCGCCCGTCATGGTGGGGGCGTCGTTGCTGATGTCAAAGGTCACGGGGCCGCCTGGGAGGGACAGGGGAAGGCAGCCAGCTGGTGGGGTGCAGATTGGGGGAGGGGTGCAGCCCCCCCCCCGGTGTTTCCAGCTTCTCACAGGGTGAATCCTTCATCCCTAAACCCGCATCTCTGCCGGTGCCCCTCACTCCCGACCCGCAGCCCCTGCTAGTCCAGCCCTGGGCGCCCCCCCTTCCCCAGCTTTGCCGGTGCCCCTCACTCCCGACCCGCAGCCCCTGCTAGCCCAGCCCTGGGCGCCCCCCAACCCAGCTCTGCCGGTGCCCCTCACTCCCGACCCGCAGCCCCTGCTAGCCCAGCCCTGGGCGCCCCCCCTTCCCCAGCTCTGCCGGTGCCCCTCACTCCCGACCCGCAGCCCCTGCTAGCCCAGCCCATGGCGCCCCCCAACCCAGCTCTGCCGGTGCCCCTCACTCCCGACCCGCAGCCCCTGCTAGCCCAGCCCTGGGCTCCCCCCAACCCAGCTCTGCCGGTGCCCCTCACTCCCGACCCGCAGCCCCTGCTAGCCCAGCCCTGGGCGCCCCCCCTTCCCCAGCTCTGCCGGTGCCCCTCACTCCCGACCCGCAGCCCCTGCTAGCCCAGCCCATGGCGCCCCCCAACCCAGCTCTGCCGGTGCCCCTCACTCCCGACCCGCAGCCCCTGCTAGCCCAGCCCTGGGCTCCCCCACAGCTCTACCATTGCCCCTCAGGCCCTACCCGCAGCCCCCAGTGGCACAGCGTTGGGCTCAGAGGGGCCAGCCCCTACCTTTCCAGCAGTTCTGCTGCCGGGGGTCGCCCTCCTGCCAGCGGGGGTACAGCTGGGAGTTCCACGACCCCTCAGCCAAGGGCTGTCGGTTCCGTCGGTCACTCCCCTGGCCTCTGCTGCCGGCCCCTGGAGAGAGACGGGATCCGAGATCCAGAGCTGGGATCGCGGGGGGGATGACCCAGTTCCTGAGCCCAGCCGGCAGGATCAGACCCTGGCCCGAATCCCTCCAGGGCGTGCAAAGACCCGTCCCTGGCCAGGGTGGATCAGGCTAGAACAGAGCTCGAGTGTTCCCCAGAGGCTGGCGTGGAGGGCTTGGGGGGTGGGGGCTAGAACCCAGGACTCCTGGGTTCTGTGTGGAGATCTGGGTAGGGAGAGGTGTCTCGTGGGTTAGAGCGGGGAGGGGAAGGGGCAGGACTCCTGGGTTCTGGCCCCAGCTCTTGTGTGGAATATGAACGAGGTGCTTTGCGATCCACGGTGGGAAGGCTGCAGGGGGGCAGGGCGGATAATTCCCCACAAGGAGGATGGTGGGAGATTCGCTGCCCCAAAGCCCTGGGCATGGCCCCTGCGCCCTGGGCACCACCTGCCATCCCGGCAGCGCGGGCAAGGGGATTCCACCCGAGGCATCTCCAGGCCCCAGCAGACAGGCTCAGCCCCGCAGGCCCCCAGGCTCCTCCAGGCCCTGCTCCATGGGGCTCCATCGCCGCACCAGCTGGGGGGTGGCTCCGCCCTGCACCCAGCCTGCCCACAGCCCTCCCACGGCCTGCAACCCGGCTGGCTGCAGGGAGCATGTGACGGATCTTCCACTCGGCACTTGGGGCTCCAGGCAAAACCCCTCACATGGGCCTCTAAATCCTCCGCCGAGCCCTTGCATGTGACTCTCAGCTGAGTCCCTGGTGCAGGATGCTCCAGCCAGCGCAGGGTTAATGCACCCCCCCGCACCTCCACTCAGTGGGGAGGGGGAGAGTCCCAATCACCCCTGGACCAGGCAGCCTCTCTGGGTGGGAGGGGGGATGGAGCATGCCCCTCTGTATCACTTCTGGATAGTGTGACCCACTGGGGGTGAAGAGAGGGGGGTCCAGTGGCTGGAGAAGGACCGGGGCTGGGAGTCAGGACTCCTGGGTTCTCTGCCTGGCTCTGTGAGAGGAGTGAGGGTTAGAACAGGGGGACTGGACTCCTGGGGGCTAGTCCCAGCTCTGGGGCTGACTGATTGTATGACTTGCGTCATGTCCCCATCTCCCTTTGTGCCTCAGTTTCCCCAGCTGTAAGGTGCAGGGAATGCCAGTGACCCTATTGTGAGGCTCAGCACCTGGCAGTGAAGTGCTTTGGGATGCTCGGGCAGGGAGGGGAGATTTCCCAGGGAAATGGTCTGACTTGCAACCCCCCACACCCTGCGCCCCAACCAGACGTGGGGCCAGACAGGCAGACTCCCCACAGTGTTGCTCCACTGGGAAGTGAGGTTTCCAGGGGGGGGCTCCCTGCTGCAGACAGGCCCTAGGGGAGACCAGCAAGGGTGAAGGACAGAGGGACGGAGAGTCAGCTGCACCCTGAACCTGCCCCCTTAGGGGATCCCCCCTGCGAGCCCCTTGGCCAGGTGTCCAGATCTCGATGGCCCAGTGGAGACCCCCCCCCCGCGGCGGGTGCAGTGTTAATTCTCAGCACAGGGCAGGGGGTCTGGGAGGAGGCAGCAGGGTCAGCTACGGGGGGATTGCAGGAGGGCAAACAGCAGGGGGCAGATGCCTGGCTGCAGGGGTCAGTAGGTAGGTGAGGGGAAGGGTCCTTGCAGCAGTAGGTTGGGGCTGGGGGAGAGGGGACATCCCTGTGCCTGGCACAGCGCAAGGAGCTGTACGAATATTACTCGGCAGCTGCTGCCCCGTCTCCTCCCCATCAGCCCCAGGAGCAGCAGAGCAACCCGCAGCCACAAAGAGTGACCAGGCCCCCAGGCTCCCTCCTCAGTGTGGGGATGGGTGTGAGCATGGTGGGTTCCCCCTCTGGGTACCCCTCCCCGATTTAGCCCCCCACATGCAGGGAGCAGGGTGCGGCCTCATTCCCATCCTTCCCAGATGCTGGGCCTAGCGTGGGGGATTAGCAGGAGCTATGAGCCAGCTCCCCACGCGGTTCGGCTTTACCGCTACCCCCCGCCCCCGGCCCTCATTAATCTGGCAAGACAATTCCCAGCGGGGTGGGGACGCATCCCTGCTCCAGCCCGGCCTGGGGGAGACACTGGGGCGAGGCGGGTTAAACCCACCGCAGCACCTGGCAGCACCAGCTCAGAACCGGGCCGGAGGGAGCCCAGCCCATCTCCCTACGCAGCCGCTCGGGGGCAGCCGACGGACGGTGGGAGGCTGGTGCTGCCCCGCGCAGTCCCCGGCCCGGCTCTGCAGGCTGGCCTGGCGCAGACAAGCTTTGAGGCAGGGGAGGTCGGGGGGTAGGCAGGCCGGGCAGTGGGTTTGGCCATCGTCTGGGTTGTGGAAATAATGGGGATGGGTGAGGGGCAAGGGGGAGGCCCCGGAATAGTCTTGGCCCGGGTCCCCAGTGGGCCAGCACCGTCTCTGTTCACTCTCAGCCCGCGGGAGCTGACCCAGCCATGGGAGTCTGTCTGTCCATCTGTCTGTCTCCTCTGCAGGGGAAAAAACCCTCTGGACGCCTAAAGGGGGCACATTAGATCTGGAATCGCTACGGGGGGGCTATAAGGGATATTCCCGTTCTTCCCCCACACACGCATGCTCCGTGGCAACTTTATAGCCATTTGGCTGACTCCCACCCACCCCTGAACGGGACTTTAAGGTCCCTTAACATTTTAGCATCACTGCATCCAAAAACACCTATCACCCCCCGCCATCCGGAGAAACGTGCTCCCTCCTGCAGGGGCGGATCTGGGGTCTGGGTCAGTTAATGAAGCCAATGAAACCCCAACAGGGCTCTTCACTGCCCCATTTGCATACCAGACACGCACCCCCCTGCCCCGACCCATCTCCCATTCAGCTGGGACCATCCTCCCCACACAGCAATCTGGGAAGGGGAGAGGGGGTGGCACTAAGTTTGATATGCCCAGTGTGACCCCCTGATCTAGGACATGGCAGGTAAATGCCCCCACTGACCCCCAAGGGTATCAGAGAATCCCCCCCCACACACACACTCCTTGAGGCAGATGGAGATTCTGGGGTTTTATGGGTACCAGCTCCAGCGTTTTGGAGTCGGGAACAACGCGTGACAGGGATTGATCCTGCCTTGGCTGGGGGTGGGTCAGATGGGGCCCTAGAGATCCCGCCTCCAGGCCCTTTGCTAACCCCAAGGACCGGGCCCCTACTCACTGCGTTGAGCTGCAGTCGCAGCCAGAAGGGCCCAGGCAGCCACCAAGTACCAGCTGGTCTGCATCTCCCAGCCCGTCCTTCGCACCCGCCCCCCGCGCTCCTGGACCCCCTTGACGGCAGAGAGGCGAAGCATCCTAGCCGCCCTGTATAAGAAGGTACCTCATTTGCATAGCCCCGCCCCCTTGCACAACCTCAGGAAAATTTCATTCCCCCCCAACCAGCAGTGGGGCGTGTGGGTGAGATCCAGTCAGAAGTTTGTGTTTCTAACACAATGGGGCCTCACTAGTTTTGCCTCCAGACAGAGCCTGGAATTTCACGGGGAGAAGAACAGACACGGGTTTCCGCTCTGACAAGAAAGCGTCTCTAATGATCACAGGAGGGACGAGTAACCCGTGATGCAACTTCACTACAGGGTCTTGGGGTGAAATTACAAGTCACTCCAACGCTGAGCAAGGCAGATTCCACTTAGCTCATGGCATCCAGCTGCTTCTATTCACCCTCTCCCCAATACAGGAGCGAGGAGACGGGCAGTGCATTGAAAACTGATCAACAGAAATATAACACACACACACACACACACAAAGAATTAGTGGGTGGAACTCACTGCTACAGGATAACAACAAAGGGTCCGGTGGCACCTTAAAGACTAACGGATTTATTTGAGCATAAGCTTTTGTGGGTAAAACCCCCACTTCTTCAGATGCATGGAGTGAAAATTACAGCTGCAGACATAACTATACTGGCATATGAATAGACGGGAGTTGGAGAACCCGGGTTGATGTAGGGACTGTCCGGTTTGGTCAATGTACATGGCAGAGGGGCAGGTACCCGTCTCGCTCTGTCTGAGGAAACAGATTGACAGAGCGAGACGGGTACCCAGAAATCTCCTACTACAGGACAGGCCCAACAAGGAAAATAACAGAACGCCACTGGCCATCACGTACAGCCCCCACTTAACGCCTCTCCAGCGCATCATCAATGATCTACAACCTATCCTGGAAAACGATCCCTCACCCTCCCAGACCTTGGTAGACAGGCCAGTCCTTGCTTACAGACAGCCCCCAACCTGAAGCAAATACTCACCACACCACAGAAACACTAACCCAGGAACCAATCCCTGTAACAAACCCCGTTGCCAACTCTGTCCCCATATCTACTCTAGCGACACCATCAGAGGAGCCAGCCACATCAGCCACACCCTCAGGGGCTTGTTCACCTGCACATCTGCCAATGTGATAGATGCCATCCTGTGCCAGCAATGCCCCTCTGCCATGGACATTGGCCAGACTGGACAGTCCTGACGTAAAAGAATAAATGGACACAAATTGGACATCAGGAATGGTAACTTACAAAAGCCAGAGGGAGAACACTTCAATCTCCCTGGCCATTCTATAACAGATTTGAAAGTAGCTAAACTTGAACAAAAAACCTTCAGAAACAGACTTCAAAGAGAAACAGCAGAACTAAAATACATTTGCAAATTTAACACCATTAATTTGGGCTTGAATAGGGACTGGGAGAGGCTGACTCATTACAAAAGCAGCTTTGCCTCTCCTGGAATTGACACCTATTATTGGGAGTGGACCTGATCGAATTGGCCCTGTCAACACGGGTTCTCCGCTTGGGAGGTCACTCCCGTCTCTTCATGTGCCAGTATATTTATGTCTGCAGCTGTAAGTTCCACTCCGTGCATCTGAAGAAGTGGGGTTTTTCCCATGAAAGCTTATGCCCAAATAAATCTGTTATTCTTTAAGGTGCCGCCGGACTCCTTGTTGTTTTTGTGGATACAGACTAATGCGGCTACCCCGCTGATACTTGCTACAGGATACTGAAGCCAGGCACTTGCGTTCCAGTGGTACGTCCTATAACACTAGTGACATAGATCTGGCCAACATACAGAGCTTCACCTGTTTAATTTAAGATGTGATTTAAAGCCTCTCTAATTAAAGTGATGCAAATTTTATCTGTGGACACTTAAAAATGGCTTTAAACCCGGCTTATAGCGGTTTAGTGTGTCTGTGCTTGTAGACGCAAACTAAACCGATAGATCCAGTCGTAAATTGCTAGATGAGGGTGCATACGGGGATGGGGGGTGTTTGGTGTCACTAATCCATTCTCAAATCAATTGCCATTAAACCAGCGCGACTCCAGAGTGCTCAGTTAGCTTGTGAACATAAAGGAAAGACACGTCTGATCACCCCGGTCCTAGGCCAAGCAAGGGAAACCGGAACTGCCAGTTAGTAGAACAAGGGCAGGTAATTTGAGGGACCCCAATTTACTAATTTGGTTGAGAACCGACCCCGAATAGAACTATTGCTGGGACTCTTTACATTGCAGTTATCATGTCACTTTGCCTGGCCATAAACCTTCCCCTGGCCCTGTTTGCACCCAACCATCACAGCCTGGGGCGAGCCGGAAACTGACCAACATGAAACTGACTAGCCTGTGTTCCTCCCATACACAGCATCAGCATCAGAGCTGCCAGCCCTGCAGGGAGCTGGGGGTGTCGAATGGACCCACAGGAGGAGTTTGGGACTAGGGAGTGGAATCAAGCTGCTGTGGGATTTTTGGTGGGTCCCTGAAGTGAGGCACAGGACAGAGCTGCATCTGGGGAACTGGGCAGCGGTGCTGTAGCCCAGATGTCTGGATAGGAAGCCTTGGTCTGCTCCGACCTCCATTCAAGGGAACAGGAACTTTGTACCTGTTGTAAGCAAACAAGTCACACTAAGGAAATACCTGATGGTATCACCGATTTCTGCTCGAGACAGGAAACTGACCCGGCAGGCCCCAAAATCTGCTACTGCTCAGCAAAAAGGGCAGCAGAATACATATCAAATCCTGTTCTGAACCCTGGTAAGCTCTCGGCCTTGGCAAGACATTGTAGCAGTGAATTCCACACGTTAATTGTGTGCTGTGCAAAAGGTATTGGTAACACGGGGAGGGAATTTGTTTTTGAAATGTATTGTTTTGAATCCATGTGTGTCCCTTTAATAAAAGGAACAAATTGGGAGGGATAATTCACAATGGTTATTGAATACGACCTAGATCATTAGAGGTACTTAGAAGCCGAGCTCCCATTGATTTTAATGGGAATTATGGGCCTAAATACCTTTGCAGATCTGAGCCTATGTGTTCAGGATATTATCCTGCTAAGAAAATGATTTCTGGGTAACTCCTCCCCCAAACACCAGACATATCAGCAAAATCCTGTTTAATAAACCCATGGCCCAAGTTTCCCCTGTGACAGACTGTGTTCCTGTGTTCACCACTTTTACAAGACTGTGATAAATTTTGTACAAAGTATGCCTTGTGAGGTGGCATTTGAAAACTCATAATTCACTGATCATTATTGTCCTGGTAAAATTGGTGTGGCAACATTGTATGTAAAGTTATACACTTCCACTGTATGATGTTACTAAAGCATATTTCAAATCTGGGGAAGCAGCCCAAACAAGTTCCTTAGAGACAAAAAGGCAAATTGATGCCTGAGCCAGGTGTCAACAAAATCAACTGGACTATCACCTGATTAAGCAGCCGTTCTTTGGCAGGAAGAAGGATGTCAGTGAGAAATTTACATCTTGGCAAAGACCAGATTTGCTGTTGGCTGAACCCCAGTTGGAAATGATTCTCAAAGAGGAGGAAAAGATATAAAAATGAGGAACAGAGCCCCCAAAGCACGTCTCTCCCCTCATCTCTACTCACGGTTTCAACAACGTTTGAAAGACAAAGGAAGCATCGGTGGACTGGGGAGGGGTCCTGGCCAAAGGAATCCAGCCAGACTGCTGTGAGCATGTGGTGAGAGAAATCCATTTACTTTTAAGTTCACGTGGCTCGTTAAGTTGGGTATTAGTTTGCGTTTTACCTTTTATTTCTTTGTAACCAATTCTGGCTTTTATGCCTCATTCCTTGTAATCACTTAAAATCTCTCTCTCTGTGGTTAATAGATGTGCTTTCTTGTTTATCTAAGTCAGTGTGTTTGGACTGAAGTGTTTCGGAACCTCCCTTTAAGCTAACAGGGGGTGTGCATAGCATTTGCTATTAATGTAATGATGGACTTTCTACGAGCTTGTGCTTCACACAAGGAGAGAGCTGGGCAGAACAAGACGCACATTTCTGGGGACAAGTCTGGGACTGGCAATTTGCTGGCGTCACGCTGCAATGTAAGCACTGATATATTCAGCTGGCAGTGATCTGGCACGCTAGAGGCTTTGTGAACAGACCAGGAGTGGTTGTTCTCACTGCGATGCAGTGTAAAAGGCACTCCAGATTCAAAAGTTGAGGGGACACAGCTGTCCATCAGTCCAGATTGTACCGTGGGGAATGTCACAGCCCCCTTCGCAGAACTACATAAAGTTTAATATTTGGAAGAACTCAGGTCACATTCCATTAGCTCATTGGTCACTTATTCTTGTAGCAGAGATTTGGTTTGACCAGATTCAAAGTGAATGGATTTTATTTATTCTAAGCATCAGCCAGATTGTGGGTTCATCAGCCAGATTGTGGGTGGAGTATGGTCTAGTGGTTAGAGCACAGGCTTGTGCATCAGGACTCCTGGGTTCTATTCCCACCTCTGAAAGTGAGGTCTCATGGTTAGAGCAGATGATGGCGTGTCAGCCTAAGCCCAGTTTTACTACTGTAAGACAGGGGGCAAATCACTTACCGCTTCTGCACCTCAGTCTTTCCACCTTAAAATGGGTCTTTTTATTATGTGCATTGCAGTAGTGCCTGGGGTGCAGTCATGAACCCTTGCGCTAGGTGTGGTATATACCCACTGCAAAATACCAGCCTGTCCCTGGAGAGCTTACATCTACCTCTTAGGAAGATTGTGAAGCTCAAGTCATTAATATTGGGTGAAGTATTTTGAGATCTTCAGAGACAAGCCTCAGGGAAGCCCAAAGCAGAGTGAGTTTTTATCTTGTGTGGTTCTAGCCTTTTAATTTGCACAAATTTAACGGCGCACAGCAAGGAAGGGACTGGCCCACATCACCCAGAGGAGCGGTCCTCTCCCACCTCCTACCGATTTGCAGCTCCAAAATGAGACCTCGCTTACAGTCGATGGTACAGATCCCCCAGTATGATCCTCCCGCTCCCTTCCTGCAGGCTTTGGCTAGCAATGAAATCGTTACCAATGGCCATCTGTGACGTGACTCTGACACACAAGTGCTGTGGAGACTTTGTCCCCTGGCAGTGGAAGGATGCCCCAAAGCACGTCCCCAGGGGATGTCAGACTCTGTATGGACCTGGGCTTTCAGAACAGACCAGCCAACGCTATCCAAGACACGCACAACTGTTAGAGCTGGATCCCTTTGGGGAGGAGACCCCGGGCTCCGGGAAATGAGAGAGAGCGGAAAGGAAGGAGCCGATTCAAACAATAAACCTGCAGCACAAAAGCAGCCCCCCTGGCTCCGCGTTCCCAAGCTGAGCCCCGATGGGCAGCAAGCAAAGCGCATGGCCGCACTCCCTCCCAGCCACACCGCACGCGAGCTCGCCACCCGAAATGGCAACGCGCAGAACAAAACCAGTTCAGCAGGAACTTGGCTGCCTTCCACTGCCAGCTCTTTTGTCTGCCGGATTAAAGAGCCCCGAGCAGGTGCTTCCAGGCCGTGCTCAAGTCGCCGGCTGGCCCTTCTCGTTGATCAGCTGCACAGTTTGCTTGTGCCGCCCCTGCTCGGAATGGCCAGGGCTGGGCGCAGCTCAGGGTGCATGAATCCCCTGGGGGCGAGGGGGGCGCGCGTTTGGCTGGCTGCTTTCGGCTGCTAGGTCTGACATCCCCCGAGCGGAGGAGGCCTTAGGCCCAGATCCTCAAAGGAAGTTTGGAGCCTCCGTACTTTTCAGGAGCTGGGCCTCGGGTGTGGTTTAATTTTTGGAATGGAAGCTGGAAGCCCAGTTTGAGTCCTGGTTCTGAGCGAGGTCCTCAGGGCCTCCGAGGCTTGGTACAAACAGGGTCCCGAGCGGGGGGGGACACATGTCATGAGAAATAAAAACGGAACTGATCACAATCTTAACACTGGGAATCCCCCTTCATCTTCTGCCAGGTGGAGCCTAGGCGGGAGGGGGGGGGAAAGGAGGGGGAGCAGCTCCCTGGGATAGGGGGAGCACCTGGAGTTAAACCACGGGGGAGGGGAGTCTCCTTAGGGAGGGGGACCCTGGGTCACCCCCCCTCAGTCACAGCTCAGGAGGGGGCTCAAGGAATCCTGGGGGGGGCTGGGGAAATCACCCCACGAATAAACATAGCTGGGGAGCAGCCATTGGACTGGCGTGGGGTCACCCGGGGGGGGGTGTCACCTAGGATTTAACCGCAGCTCCGGGTCTGGCCCACCCCGCCACCCTACGGCGGGCGGGAGGGGACAGCCGCTTTCTCGGCGCCTGCCCCTTTAAGAAGCCTCCCGCGTCGCTCCCAGCGTCCCCCGCCCAGGCGCCAGCCAATGGCGCGGCGCGGTGGGCGGGGCGAGTGGAACGCGGGAAGCGGCCGGGCGGGGGGCGGCGCTACATTGTTGCCAGTTGGGGGGGTTTGTAACCGCCGGGGGGTGCGGAACGTTCTGTCCGGGCCGCCGCCGCCGCCCCAGGGGCCGCGATCCCCGAGCCCGAGCCCCGGCTCCCACCCCTGGAGCCCTCCCCGGGGCGCGCGGGCGCCGGGCCCGGCCCCGGCCGCCGGGCCCCATGGAGAACTTCCAGAAGGTGGAGAAGATCGGCGAGGGCACCTACGGGGTGGTCTACAAGGCCAAGAACAAAGTCACCGGCGAGGTGGTGGCGCTGAAGAAAATCCGCCTGGATACGTGAGTCCCCCCCCGGGAGCCCCCCTGTCTCCGGCTGTGGGGCCCCTCCTGTCGCTCGAGGTTTGGGGGGGCAGCGGGGGCTGTGTCTCTTTTGGGGGGCACGAGGAGACTGGGCCGGGCGGACTCCTCGCCTCGAGGGCTCGCGGGGGGGGGCTTCTGCAGGAGCCCACCCCCGGGGGCGGGCGTGTTGCACCTTGGGGCTGCAGCTCCGGCAGAGAAGGGGTCCGAGGCTGGGCTGGCCCCCGGGGGGCTGCGCCAGGTTCCTCCCTCCCTCTGGGGCTGGGGTGCCCGGGGGGCGGAAGGCGGGGGGGGGGGCTGGCACTTGGCATGAATGCCGGGGGCGAGGTGCATCCTAGGTGGGCTGGGTCCGTTCAGCTGGTGGAGAAGCCAGGAGAGCCCTGGGGTTCGGGGTGCGGGGAGGGGGCTGCATGTCCATGGTGGTGCATCCATGCAAAGGGTTTTAGGCTTGCTGCTGCTGCCCTAGGCTGCAGCCTGTGTGGGGGGCGCTGGGCTGGGGGGGCTGGGGCTGGAGTTCTTAGGCCACCTGGCAGAAGTGATATTGGTGACACCAAAGCACTGTTGTTGGGTTGGGGTTGAATGGAGCCCCAGACCTCCTGCGTGTCTCCAGGCTCCCCATGGCGTCCCTCCCCCTGCAGAGAGACGGAGGGCGTCCCCAGCACCGCCATCCGGGAGATCTCCCTGCTCAAGGAGCTGAACCACTCCAACATCGTCAAGTAAGTGTGTGGGGTGGGGCTGGCGGAGTGAGTTAATGAAGTCCCTGCCAGGTGGCACTGCAGGGTCGCCGAGCTACTGGGATCCAGAGCCCCTGGTCCCCTGGGGCCGGTGGGGACCCAGAGCTGTGGCCCCCATCGTGGTTGGTCTGGGCCCGGCTCCCCAGCGGGATGTGTGCCCCACAAGCTCGTCACGCCGGGTGCTGCCCGCTGCCATCGCTGGCAGCCTCGGTAGAGGCCAAGCCGGGCCTGGGACATGGTGAGCGAACGCCCCCACCCCTCCTGCAAGGGCCTCTCCGGGGCAGGAGCGGTGACGTCTCCTCGTTCCTCTCTCTGCGCTCCCAGGCTGCTGGACGTGATCCACACGGAGAACAAGCTCTACCTGGTCTTCGAGTTCCTGCACCAGGACCTGAAGAAGTTCATGGACTCATCCTCAATCAGCGGCATCCCTCTGCCCCTCATCAAGGTAACCGGCCCGGCCGGTGTGCTGCTCAGCCCCTTCCCTGGCGTCCTCTCCTCCCCTGACCTGACCTGCCAGCTGAGGTCCCCTCTGACCCCAGGCCTGTCTGCCCCCACTGCAGAGTTACCTGTTCCAGCTGCTGCAGGGCCTGGCCTTCTGCCATTCCCACCGGGTGCTGCACCGCGACCTCAAGCCCCAGAACCTGCTCATCAATGCCGAGGGAGCCATCAAGCTGGCGGACTTCGGGCTGGCACGGGCATTCGGCGTGCCGGTGCGAACCTACACCCACGAGGTGCGTCCGGGCCGGGCTCCCACCTCCTCCAGCTGTCTGGCTCCTGCTGGGACTTTGCTGGGAGGTGGGATCCAGGGGCTAGGCAGTGAGATGGGGGCCACCTCACCCGGGTAGGTGCCCGCTGACGGGCTGAGTATCCCTGTCCTCCCTGCACCAGGACCTCCGGCTCCAGCTGAGCATGGCCACCTGATCCCGCCCCCTGCAGTGCGGAAGTGACAGGACTGGCCCATGTAGGCTCCCCCATTGCTTAACCTCCTTGCAAGGGCTGAACCTGGCACCCATCCTCCTGTGGACTCCTCCAAGGCTGTCATGCCACCACCAGCCCCTAGCGGGTGGGAGAGATCCGGCTGCGTCCCCTGTGCCTACTCCAGGCTACCAGATCCAGGGCGTCACACCGCCCTACTGCTCGATCCCTGGGCCAGAGCCCTACTAGGGAGAGGAGCGTGTAACGGTCACCCCCACAAGGCCGGGAGGTCAGACTCATGGGTTCTATTCTCAGCTCCCCCCAAAATTTGCGGTCTCCCCTTGGGTGAGTTTCCCTTTCTGTGCCTCAGTTTCCCCTCTTCAAAATGGGGATTACGACGTTTCCCAGGGGGCCTGTGGTGCGTAAAGCTCTTTGGGGTCCTTGGAGCGGAAAGGGTGAGAGACGTCCCGGTCATGATTAACAAGGATCCCCCCCCACACACCCCACTTCGCTAGGTGGTGACTCTCTGGTACCGGGCCCCTGAAATCTTGCTTGGCTGCAAATACTACTCAACGGCTGTGGACATCTGGAGCCTGGGCTGCATCTTTGCTGAGATGGTACGTGCCCCCCGTCCCCGGCACGTGGTTTTTCTCGTCCTGGAGTCAGGGAAGGGCCACGTCTGCCCCCTGCAGTGGGGGGAGCAAAACAAGCACAACCCCCATGCTGGGGGCCTGATCCTGCCCCTGCGGAAAGTCGTGTGTGTCTGTGAGGTGGGGGGGGGCTTCACCCTGCTCCTCTCTGTTCCTAGCTCGTCCTGTCGCATGCTGGGGGAAGAAGCATGAGTTAGTTGCACTGTCCTGCCGCTTGCCAGCGGGGGCAGCAGGTTTCGCTGCCTGGCCTGATGTTAGTTTCCCCCCAGGCGTGAGAGGCTGCATTGAGAGTGCTGTGGGGCAGATCCCAGCCTGGCCGGCTCTGATCAAGGCCCCCCCACCCCACGCACGCTGCCAGAGCTGCTGATGGTGTCAGATGAGCAGCCTCTGCCTTTCTTCCTCTGCCCGGGGGCAGCTCTCGGATGCGCTCAGTGACATCGCCCCGTCCCCGGAGAGGGGTGCTGACCTGCTGAGCGGGAAGCAGGAAATAAAAGGGCTCTGTTGCGTTCTCGGGGGGTGCCCTGCCAGGCATTTCCCCTGCCCTGGGGGAAGGGGTTGTGCTGGCAGCGGGGGTACAAAGAGGTGTGTCATGTGGAACACGTGGGCTGGCGTCTGCATCACGGGGTGGGCGAGTGGGGAGCCGACCACAGAGCGGGCTGTTTCCCATGGGAGCCAGCTGGCCATAAACCTTCGTGCCCAGGTCACCCCCACCCCCGCTGGGTAGAGGCTTTGCTGCAGTGGGGGGGTCAGTCACGAGGCTGTAGAGCGAGGGGACGATTCATAGGGTTTAAGGCCAGAGGGGAGCATGAAATGATCCACGCAGGCCATTAACTTCCCCCTGTGCTGAACTCAGTAATTGGTGTGTGGCCAAAGCATCCCTGGCTCTCAGATCCCTCTCTTGGGGAGAGAGGAGGGTGGGAAAGCCCCTCTCGTAGCTTTGAGCCACTGGGAGGTGGGGCTGTGCTGGGACCTCGCTTGACCCCTCTCCTGCTGTCCAGATCACCAGGCGAGCCCTGTTCCCTGGAGACTCGGAAATTGACCAGCTCTTCCGCATCTTCCGGACGCTGGGCACTCCGGACGAGGCCGTGTGGCCAGGGGTCACTTCCATGCCCGATTACAAGCCCAGCTTCCCCAAATGGGCCAGACAGGACTTCAGCAAGGTGGTGCCCCCTCTGGACGAGGAGGGGAGGAAGCTCTTGGCTGTGAGTAGCTGGGGCGGCTCCAGGATTGACCCGGTACCTTGAGGGCAGGCGGGGGGAGAGGAACAAGGTTTCTTGGGAGAGTGCAGGGCTGGATCTGGGGACTAGAAGCCACTTGCCATGCAGCCGTAGCCAAGCTTCTTAGCCCTCCACTGGTGCTACATGGGCAGCAAGCAGCCTCCCCCACTGTGTCGTGTGTGTCCCCCCCCCCCACCATGGGGCAGCCTGAGACACGGGGGGAAGTGACTTATCCTGGCCATGCAATCAGTGGCAGAACCAGGAATAGACCCCAGGTCCCCATGCTGTAGCTGCTCCTATCCCAGAGCTGGAACTAGAATCCAGGAGCCCTCTGCTGTAACCGCTAAGCCCTCCTGCGGCGAGAGGTGTTAGCCCTGGCATCCGGACCAGAGTCCATCACATCGTCTCCCTAAATTCCCCCTGGAGATGTGGCCGGGCTTGAGATTCCATCTCATTCCCTGTCCGTGGTGGTGGTGATGGAACAGCGACCACGTTCCACCCCGAGACAGCTGCGCGACAGCCTTGGGTGTGACCCGCCTTGGTGCTTCATGGTGAAAGTTGCCCTGGGAATGACTGGGTTACCACCAGACCCATCCCCCTCTCAGTTCCCCCCACCCACAATAACCACCCACCCCTCTCCTACCCAGCAAATGCTGCACTACGACCCCAACAAGCGGATTTCGGCCAAGTCAGCGCTGAACCACCCCTTCTTCCGGGACGTCACCAAGGCCGTCCCTCACCTGCGCTTGTGAAGTGGTTTCGGGGAGGGGGCCGGCCCAGCCAGGACTCTGCTGCCCCCACTCTGGCTCTGTCTGGCCTATGCCTGTATCTGGATCTGTCTCCTGGGGCTGGACCTGCCCCGGGGGTCCTGAGACTCATCCCGCCCCAGCGGACTTGCACTTAGCCTCCCGAACGGAGAGGGTGGCAGCCCAGCCCCCATTGCCCTGGCTGGAGCTCCTAGTCTGTGGCTCTGACCCTCCCTGGAGGGCTTGGATTCCAGCACCAGCAATGGGACCTTGCTCGCTGCAGCTGGGAGCATCCCTCACCAGCCGCCCTGGTTGAGCCCCTTCTCCTTTCACCTCCCTCGGCATGCCCCCATCTGAGACTCTTCAGTGATGTCTCACATCCTCCGCAGCCCCCCGAATTCCTGCTCCAACACAGGGTGAGCCCTCCTGGAGCCCCCATGCCTCCTTGATGGGTGGAAGGCAGGGAGGGTCTGGCTGGGGAACCTCCCCTCCTACCTTCGAGATTAGTTCAAACTGGATACGCTCAGCTGGCCCCGGTGAACTCACTCGCCCGCCTGCTTCTCGTCCAGCACCCTGGAGTCTGCTGCACTCGAGACTCGAACTGCAGCTGGTGCTCCTGGCGACTCCTGTTCCTGCTGCAAATTGGACCCTGCAGATTGGCTGCCCGAATCCCCAGCAGCTCTTTGCATTGGGGGGGGCCCACAGGAGTGGCACACGTCCCCAACCGCTCAGGCAACAAGAGTTGTAAGGGCTGATCCTGCAGCGTGTTGGGCCCACTCGACTCCCCTCCTCCCCTGGCAGGATCTGACCCTAATCAGGGACTCTGCTCACTTATCATCCCCCCCACCTTAGTGTCCCATGGGCAGAAGCGTTTTGACCGACAGGGCCCAAGACCCTCACATGTCCTACGCTGGCATCCTGCCCCCCCATCTCACCAGGTGCGACCTGATGCATGTAGCTTCTGCAGGGAAGCAGGTTCCTCATCCGCTCCGGGGAGAATCTGCACCCACAGGAGGGGGTTTGCTCTAAAGGCTTCACCCTGCACAGCATGGTGGAACGGGAACCTAGCAGCTGAAAGCGATTGTTGCGGCCGGCTCTTCTCGTGGCCCCCCTGCAAGACGCCCCCCTATTCTCTGCTCCCTGAAGGGCTTTGAAAGCAAAGGGCTTTGTCCCCAAAAGGAGCCCCTGGCCTGACAGTGCTGCAGTCTCCTCCGACAGATTCTCCCCCCACCGCATCATTGGCCGCTCATTCTGTGGTACTGCCTATGGCCAAGTGCGATGCAAGGGGACAGATCCTCGGTGGGTGCCGATCAGGGTGGTTCCACTGATTTGTCAATGGTGCTATGGCAGTTTATGCCAGCTACAGATCTGATCCCAGAATCTGACATACACCTCACTAGAGCTGGTGCCCTCCACCAGCTGGGCTGTTTCCCAGCAGGGGTGGGACTCCTTGTCACTTTTCTTTTGGCTTAGATCTTCCCATGCCAGACACACTTCAGCTCGTGGAAAGGTTGGCTCTGGCACCTGGGGCCAGATCCCCAGCTGGTGTGGACAGCATATCTCCACTGCCTTCAGCAGAGCGATGCGTATTTACACTAGCTGAGAGTCTGGCCTGTGAAACGGGCATGTGCACCTGTTTTAATTCTCCCTCCTTTCCTGTGGGCTTCCCCAGCCGCGTTCTCTAGGGGAGCAGGGGCAGCTCAAGGCGTTAGGGGGTGCTACTGAGTCTCAGTTGGAGTAGTTGTCCACTTAGATTGTCCTGGAGGGTGGGGAAGGGTGACACCCTGTTCGAAAGTATCCCCCATCACCTAGCCCTCAGCAGCTGCTTCCTTTTAAGGGCCGTGCAGATGGGGTGTTTGGATAGATTGGAAGGCTACGATTGAGATCACTGAGGTAGCAGCTGTTGCTAGGGGCAGCTCTCCACCAGAATAACATGATCAGTTTCAGATGAGCTGGTACTGTTTCCCTACGAACAGCTCCATTTGTAAAAGTCTGGGACATCCCATGGTGTGGATGGTGCGCTGCTGTCACCTGCCCACCTCCAGGCTCTTGGGGCCTGCTTAAAGAAGGGATGCAGGGGGGGGAAATCCACATCTAAACCAAAATTGAACAGTTGACAATAGATGAATAGAATATTTAAACACAGACTTAGTGTATTTTATAGTAAAGCATTTTATATTTAAGGATTGTTTACAGAAGTATTTGAGGTACAAATTAATATTCAAGGAGAGGAATGATCATTAAGGGAAGCTGTGGATTTAGCGCATAAGCCACATAGGCCTTTTCCAGATGAGGGTTAAAAGTCAGAATGGTTCTGTTCCTATCACAGCTATTTTGATCTCTTGTATCTTGAGTTTCTTTAGAGCAGAAGGGTTGGGTCTCGTGTCCTTCCACAGTGGACTAGCTTTTTTTCTCAACTCAGTTGCCTAAAGAAAAATGTAGGGTTAGGACAGCAACATAAAGTGCCTGATGGAAACCAGTTTGAGGAGGGAGGGGAAGCTGAGCCGCAGAGATTTCCCCAAAACAATGCTGCTGCCAATTTGTGATGAAAACAGAGGGAAGGAGAGATGCAGATGGGATTAATAGCTATAGTGACACAATATCTGCGAGCATGAATATATATATTTTTTGGACTGGAACAAATAGGGAAATATTTATAAGGCCATGTTAGTTTTAAAGCAGAGCTCTGGATTTGTATAAAGTTTGTTAGACAAGCACCGTGGAGTTTTTGTAAGTGAATATTTTTAAAAATCAAACCCTAGAATATATTTGTCGTCCTTGATTCTTTGTAGACTGTTGTTTCTTACCAAATGTTAAAAATATTATGGGGTTGGTTTATAAATCATTAAAAATATTCTTAGTTTTAACTTGAGTCATGAATGTGCTTTGTTTTGTTTTTTTCCTCCAAAGGGGGTAGCTACAGAGGAAAATATCTTCTATTAGATGAGAGAGGAAGTCCTGTCCAGTGGGTAGGTCACTTAGAAACAGGTTCTATTCTCAGCTCTGCTACAGACCTTGGGCCAGTCACCCAGGCCCACATCCACAAAGGTATTTAAGTGGGCATTAGGCACCAATTTCAATGGGAGTCACCCATTCCAATACCTTTGAGGCTCTGTGCTTAAGAGCTCGTCATGGGCCAGGCCCCCATTGTGCTCGGTGCTGCAGACAGCCCCTGCCCCAAAGAGTTTACAATGTAAGATGAGAGATAACAGCTGACAGAGCATAAGCAGAATAGTACCAGTGATATGCACAGCTGAGCTAGGGTCCATTAAGTTTATCTGTGAAGGTTCTTCCCTGCAGCCTTGTCAATTGTTTTTCCTTTTTAAAAAGTGGAGTGATTTTAGTGATGAGGGCAATAGTCTAACAACTCTGCCTTACAGTAGGTGTACGGATGTTGGACGAAGCTCCCATTAGCTCTGGCAATGTTACAAGGGGCAGGCCCCCTGCTATGCCAGCCCTGGGCTCCCTACCCACCCCCATGGATGCCCCTCAGTCCCCACCTACGACCCTCCCTCCTTTTGCAACCTTTCTGGAATAGCAGCTGCCATTTTTGCCAAAGGGTTGTGAGCTCCTGGAGGCAGGGGCCAGCTTTTTGGTGTTTATGCAGCTGCTGACCCAGGCCTGCAACTCTGGTAATATCCATAAGCAGGGGGCTGGCAAGACAGGCTCAGGCCCTTTCCTGGGTCACAGCAACACCCTGTTAGCCTCGGGTCTGGACAGGGCCCGGTGCCCCACAGGGGCAACGTGCCCCCTCGGGCCTGGCTGGCTGCTGGCAACTTGGCCCCTGCCCTATCCCAGCCCTTGGTGCCTGAACCTAGGCCCTGCCCTGGGTCATCGGACCCCTGGGCTCCTGGTGCCTAGACCCCGCGGTCCCTCACCCCGGGCTACCTGCCTGGGCTACCATGGCCTTAGGCCCCTCCCCTAATCTTAGGCCCCTCCCTTATCTGGGCCCCACACCTCAGGCCCCTCCCCTGTCCTGGGCCCAACTCCCTGGGCTCCACCCTCCCCGGCCCCCTTGGGCTCCTGGTGCCTGGCCCCGCCCCCTGCTCTCTGGGCCCCCCCCCACCGTCGTCTATTTTTAGCTCAATTAAGCTAATTGGGGAGAGGTTCATGACAAGGTCAAAGGTCAGATTCCCAGAGGCCTCCGTGCTCACACCTCCCTTCTCAGCCCCACCCTGCCAATTATTCCCCGGCCCGTCTCTGATTGGTCAGAGGGGAGGCGGGCCGTCCTTTAATTGGACAGAATAGGGAGGGTGAGACGCCTTCGGTCGCTTGTCAATCATCGCGTTCTGGTCTCAGATTGGTAAAGCTGGAGGCTGTCTGCCCTGTGATTGGAAAGAGGGGACGGAATTTCTGATTCTGATTGGACAGCGGAGCTCGAGGGTCCCGCCCCTTTAGGTCACCTTATTTGTTGTTGCTGCAGCCCCCGGAAGAACTGCTGTTTCATTGGCTTCAGAGTCCGTCAGTTAACATAAGATCCACCCTATCATGACGTTTTTCCATTTTATTGGTCTGTTACCACCATGCTGTCCCAGTTGTCATTGGCCAAATTTTGCGCCCGTCCGGCCACTTCTGAGCTCTCATTGGTGAATCGAATTGGGGGCCCGGCGATGCGTTTTCCGGAGCGGCAATTGGGCGAGACGGCTGCCAGGGGCGGGTCCGCTCGCCAGGTGCCCGGCACGGATTGGCGCGGCCGCCGCTTAACCCCGCCCACCAGCGGCAGGTTTGGTTGAGAGCAGCTGTTTGTGTGTTCGACACTTTAGGGGCCGAGACGGGGGGAGCCGGAGCCGGAGCCGCCTCAGGTACCGGGGAGCGGGGGCGGGGCGCGGCGCGGCCGGGGCCCTGGGTGGGGGCCTAGGGGGCGGGGAGAAGAGTTGGGAGGGGCCGGACCCCGGAGGGGGGGGGCCCTCGGGTGGTTGGGGGCTGGGCGCGGGGGGGCCCGGTCCGTGGCGGGGGGGGGGAACTGGTGTCCGTGGGGGGGGCAGGGGGCGGAGCCTGGGGGCAGGGGGCGGAGCCCGGGGTTGGGCTGGGGGTGGCTGCCCTGGGCAGGCTGGAAGGAAGGGGGGAGACGTGGGTCTCTCTGGGGGTAGCGAAGGACTCGGGGGGCCCAGGGTAGTGGGATGGAGGGGGCTCGGCAGCTGGTAGGGCTGCCCCATTGCGGGGAGGGGAGATCAGGGTGTGTCTTCCTGTAGGATGGCAAAGGGGCTGTGTATCTCCCCCCCCCACCCCGTGCCCCTGCCCCAGGGTTTGGGGTTCTTGAGGTCCCAGCAAGAACCTGCTGTGCCCCCCCCCACCCCAGCTGTGCTCTGTCTGCCTAGGTGAGGGTACAGAGACTCCTTTCTGTTTCCCCTGTCCCGCTCTGCTCTGCACACCGCTCTGCTCGAGGCCTGAATGCACCTGTCCCCAGTGCTGGGGCCTGAGTTCATTCTTGGTCCTCACACCTGCCCATGTTACTAATGTGCCTTTTCCATAGTGAGGGACGATACAGCACAGATGCTCGCCCCTCTTCCTCCTCCTCCTGGTCAGCCCACCAAACACACCAGCAGCTTATAGCCCTTAACAGTAGGGACACCTGGGGATGGAAAACTCCACCTCATTGCGTTTCTGTTCTTGTGAGCAGACCTGTGCACGCGGAACCATAAGTGTATAATTAACATCTCGGGCTGGTCTGTCGACTCAGCCTCCAGCGTGTTCCTGGCTGGGCACTGCTGGTGGTTCCACTAATCCTTGTTGGTAGCTCCTGGATAGTATGAAGACGGGAATATTAGAAATTCATGGATAGAATCCCACAGCCCTGAGGGGCTTCTAATCTTTGTCTTCCAATTTAACTCCATTAAAAATGCATTGGAACAGGAGATCTTCCCAGAGGGACAAAGTGGAAAAGTGATAAATATTTCTTTTATTGGAGAGAGCAAAAAGGGACTCTGCCTTCTAAATTGGGGCAGCTGGGAAGATGGGATAACCTGGTGTACCATCAATTATCAGGTTTGTCTCACGGGTCGTTCCTACTAGGGGCTGATTGCCAGACTCTACCTGGGAATATGGGTTAGTCTCTCAGCTGGAATCCTATGGCTGTCTCCAAACATAAGTAGAGGCTACAGTGATGGGCATGTTAGAATGCAATATGTGCTGGAATGTTTATTTTCAGAGCACTAGTGCCTCAAGGGCTCTTGGTATTTAGGTTAGTTCTTTCCCCTTCTGGGATGGCCGCAGTGCTGTCAGCTCGTGTTAAATTTTCTATGTTGAATCGGATACTTTATTATTTGCATGTCAATTAAGGAAAGGAGGAAGTGAATCATGGAAGTTCAGAGATTGGGGAGGCCTTGTAGATCATCCAGTCCCCGCTATATTAGTGTGTAATTGCTACTGACAGTCTTGTCTCCTGTATCCGGTCTAGTTTTAAAGATTCCTGCAGTAATGGTGCTTTCACCAGTTCTCTCTGGAGATATGTCTACACTGCAATGTCGGTCCAGGGCTAGTAGAACTCAAATTAGCAGACCCTGGGATTGTTAACCTAAGGTTTGAGCGTCTACATGCATTTTTAACTCCAGGTTAGGAACTGTAGAACGCTGGGACTCCAGTGTCTACATTTCATCTTGCAGGCCCATGTTCAACCACCTGTATCTCAGACTTCCTAGCACCCTCCCAAAGTGTAGCTGCTCTAGCCCTTTGTTTGTGGTGCAGTGTGGGAAAACTTGACTGTCCGGAGGACAAAGAAAGTCAGCCTGTGGGATTGTGGAATACTTCTGGTGGACTCCCATGGTACATCTACATTTTGATAAAATATCCATGGCATGAGAGGATGGTCTCAGCTCCAGCCTGAATGTCTACACTGCAGTTTTTAGCCCTGGAGCCTGAGTCAGCTGACCTGGGCTTTGAGGCACAGTGCTGTGAGTTTTAGTATCCGTGTAGACATACCCTCAGAGCACAAGTCCAGTGGGGCGGGGCTGCATCTACACTGCAAAGCAATAGGGCTTGAACCCTGGGTCTGGACTTGACTCAGCCTTGGACCCTCCGCCCCTGTGGGATCCTGGGACCCTGGGTTAGCACCATTTGTGTGTAGACAGAAGGGGGGTTAGGCTTGAGCCTGAGTTCAAATCCTGGTCTTAAATTGCAGTGTGGGCTTACCCTGAGAACTATTTCATCCTTTAGCAGATCTCTGCTTTTGGGAAGCTTTTCCTGACATTCGGGCTGAGCTTGCCTCCCCTTAATCTTGTCCCATTACTCCTTGCCATTGGCCCAACCATTTTCATTCTCCTTGCTTACAGAGTAGTAAAGCAGTGATGTGAACAACTTCCTCTAAGCGTGATGGAGGGGAGGAAGCAGATCTCCTGCTCTCACAATGGTTAAGCGGGTTCACTCCTCCCAGTGCTGAAATCCTTAAGGGTCACAGCTGTGCTATACTCTCTCGAACCCTACCCTGAATTTTCCCCTAGTCTTCAACTCAATCTCAGAAATATTTTCTATGTTCTTTAAGTGGCTTCACATATGCAACGCTTTCCTCCCTGCTTATTAATGTTTGATGACTGGCCTAGTACCCATATGAATTTTTCTAACTTCTTGTGGAGGGAAAGGAAGAGACGCTGCATTGTTAATAGCTAGAGCAAGGGACTGGGAGCTTGGACTCCTGGCTGCCACTGCCAGCTTTGCCACAGCTTCACTGTGTGAGTGGGGAAATGGAGGGTACATAGAGGGGAAGTGACTTTTAACCTCCTTTGGGTGTCAGGATCTATTAAACATTGCCAAGTGACTGCTGATCACCTCCCCATGCTCGCCTAGAACGTGGCTGTGTTGTTGTTAGCCCTTTGGCCTGGCCACTAACATTGCTAGTGTAGCAAGGAGAGCTAACTCTCAAGTCACTCCTTTTATTTAAATCATGGTGTCTGGAGAGCTAATGCTTGCCCTGGGTGCAAAGTTTTATTAAGTCTTCCAAAAATCTAGTTGATCCTTTCCCAGATCACTACATCGCCCAATGCCTGCTGAAAACAAGCTTTAATTTAACAGAGTTGCTATATTGTGCTGGTTAATTCCATCCATGTATCGCTGCCTTCCACTGGATGAAATCAAAACTGCTCACCTGTGTTAGGTAGGCCTTGTATTGCTAAGGGAGATCCTACTTTTTCCCCCCTCAACTGAAATGGACGTGTGTTTTGGAGCAGGAGAGGCTGGGTCCTGTCTCTGCGGCTCCTCAAGTTCTGTGTGAGTGTTGCATTAATTTGCGGACAACAGGGCATTCCTGGGTGACTGCAGTTGTTGTACAGGATATGCCTAATCTGTCTAATAGAAAGAAGACTGGTGGCCCTTGATCCACCGGATATCAATATTGTGAGTCAATGAGCATTACCTCTTTAATGGTCAGTGGTGTGGAGTGACTTTACATGTAAATACCCTGGAGACAGAGGTGCTAATTATCCCAGCGGTGACTCTTAAAGCTTTGTTTGGTGACTGTAATTGGAACCGAGCTGGGTAGAGGTGGCCGGACTGCAGCGTAGTTCAGGATCCAGGATACTATTGAGGAAAGAACCAGAGGCAGGAATGTACGCATTTTAATGGCAGCTATGACACAGGACTCTTAGTTTCAAATCCCCATGTAGACAAGACCCTCCATCACCTGTTGCAAGTGGCTTTTGGGCTTAGTTCTCAACAGTAAACTGGAGGGGAGGATACATGCACATTGTGTAAAGAGTTGTCACTTTGGATGGGCTATCACCAGCAGGAGAGTGAATTTGTGTGGGGGGGTGGAGGGTGAGAAAACCTGGATTTGTGCTGGAAATGGCCCACCTGATGATCACTTTAGATAAGCTATTACCAGCAGGACAGTGGGGTGGGAGGAGGTATTGTTTCATATTCTCTGTGTATATATAAAGTCTGCTGCAGTTTCCACGATATGCATCTGATGAAGTGAGCTGTAGCTCACGAAAGCTCATGCTCTAATAAATTGGTTAGTCTCTAAGGTGCCACAAGTACTCCTTTTCTTTTTGTCTCTTTCCTGTGGATGCTGAGGATAAACTAGTGTGTAATGCACTTTGAAGACTAGAAAGGCTGTGTAGGTAAATGTCTCTTGTCTGAACAGTGGGTATGCCTGGGCCCCTGTTGAGAAGTCTCATACCTGGATGGGGAAAATGGTGGATCCATTGCAACCTTATTAATAAACGGAACAAGCTCCCAGCGAGCTGTATCAGGCTGTGCTCCTGTTATTTTGTATCTGACGGTGCATCACCAGGGCTCTTCAGGAACATAGAATATCAGGGTTGGAAGGGACCTGAGGAGGTCATCTAGTCCAACCCCCTGCTCAAAGCAACTAAATCATCCCAGCCAGGGCTTTGTCAAGCCGGGCCTTAAAAACCTCAAAGGAAGGAGATTCTGCCACGTCCCTAGGGAACCCAGTCCAGTGCTCAAAGAGTCTCAAAACATCTCAGAGTCCAGAGCAGTGGCTCCCTTGTAATATGCTCTCATCTTCTCATTCCTGTGAGGAACCTGATCCTGCAGCCCTTGCCCCGGCAGAATGGCCCACTGAAGGGAATGGGGTTCCACACTACTTGGGTGTGCACCGGGGTCGGATCTGTAACTCCTGCATTTCAGGCTTTCAAATACTGGGTGGTCAGGGTAGGATCCAGTTCGTTGCATCCTCTTCGCTGTCTGGCTAGGTAATAAAGCGGGGTGGGGAGAGAGGGCTGATGGCAGATTTAACCCATGCGTGTGGTTTTGATGGCAGTGGCTTATGTTGTATGTGATTAAGACATAGGAAAAGTAACATTGGCAACAGGAAAGCAGTTAACCCAGACAGGCTGTTGCAACTCCAACTCCTGGGGGTATCTCCTGAACAGGCCCTTCCCTGAAACAAAGTTCTGCTATTAACACTCTTAATGACTGAATTGCAATGGATCGCATTCATCCCTGCCGCAACCCCACTGAAGTCAGTGCAGTGAAACTGGGGGTGATCTGATCCAAGGGTGGATATCTAGCTAGCTCCCTATGCCACGTATTTGTCCTTTCAGTGCCGGTAGTAGGGGGCAGGGAATCGGTAAGGAATGGGCTGTGTGGATCTCTTTCCCAGTTCTTTCACCCTGAACTTGCTCAGTGCATCAGAGCCAGTTGTTGAGCCCTGCTCCGCTTCTCAGGGTAATGAAATGGTCAGCCAAACTGACTCCTGAATCTCTAATGTTGGCAATGGAGATGTCCAAGTCGGCTGCCAAGCTGAAGCTTGTCAGCTGACTGCTGTTAAAACACCTTTATTGTAACTTGTGCAAGCTAAGGGTTGTGATGTGTATGTCACTGATGCAGAGTAAAATGGGGCTCCAAGGGGGTCCTCAATTTCTGGTCTAGCTGTTGGATGCTTTCTGGAAATGTTTTGCTTTGGTAAGTAACTTTCTGGACGGTAATTGTGGTTCCAACAGATGTTTAATATTAACGCAGATATAAAATTACTCTGAAAATGTCCAAAGGATGCTACGGCAGGTTACACGGATTTACTGAAAGATCTGAAGAGCTAATGGACTGAGGGCTTTGACCTGTTAGGGGTCGGATACCTCATTCTAGTTATTTCAGGTAGTCAATGAAAGAGAGCCAAATTTGGACAGTAGCCTTTTAAAGAAAGGTATCTATATAATCTATAGCAGTGGTTCTCAGCCAGGGGTCTGGGGCCCCCTGGGGGTGTGTGACCAGGTTTCAGGGGGTCTGCCAAGCATGACTGGCATTTGGCTTTCCGGCCTGGGCCCTAGTGAGTCTAAGTCCTGCCATGTGGGACTGCACCCTGGGGCCCCGAACCACACCAGCTTCAGCCCCAGTCCTGGGTGAAACCTGAGCAACATAGCTCTGCCGTGCCTCTCCTGGTGTGGGGCTCCAGACAATTCTCCTCCTGACTTTTATATGCAGAAAACCAGATGTGGTGGCACAGCTGGGCCAGGGAGGTTTTTATAGCATGGGGGGGATTTGAGAACCCCTGATCTGTAGAAGCCCCCTTGCTTCAGAGGAGGGCTTTTCCGATTTAATTTCTTTGAGTTAAATTCATTCTTGATATTGGTGGAAGCTTCTGTTGGGATGGAGCTCTCTGTTTAGCGAATATGAGTGGACGGCTGGATCAACTACTCTGATCGCGTTCGGGGTGAGTTCCCGGAGCTTTCTTGGGATTGTAGTAATGTGTGTTACAGCGGTGGCTAGGGACCATCCAAGAACAGGACCTCACAGTTGGGCGCAGAGTAGACAGTCCCTGCTCCGAAGAGCTGAGTCTAAAGGGTGGCTGCAGCACTTGTATTCAGCGTCCCATCTCCATGCCAATCGCTGGTCACCAGTAGTACAACAGGATTTGACTTTTCTGGGAACCTCGATGAGCTGTGTTGGTTTGTCTGCTCTCGTGGCGTGTTTACGCACGAGTGTGCACACCTCACTTTCAAACACCATGAAGAAGCTTGGTCTGGTCGTGGGAGGGAAACCCAAGTAACAGAAGAAGCTCTTAGGAGCTCTTAGGAGGTGCGAAGTAGCATGCAGGTTGAATGTTCTTATGCCTGACACACGGCTCTGCCAGAGTCGCTTTATGGCCGTGGCAAGTGACACTTCATGTCTGTGCTTTCCCTTCCCCCTCTCTGAAATGGGGGTGCTACTCCCTGGGGTATGGGAAGGCTTAATTCAGCTAGGTTCGTAAAGTGCTTTGAGATCCTTGGCTTGGAAGGTCCTGTCTGAGTGCAGAGAATTGTTGAGAGATGACCATTTTATCTGGTACCAATTTACTAGGCACTTAGGTGACCTGAGCTGCAGTGAGGAGGAGGGTAGCTTGGCTTGTGTCAGCATCTTTATGCTGTAGAAGAATCTGAAAAGTGTCTGTTACTTTCCTGTCCAACCCCCCTGGAAGCCTGTGGTGACTTAGGGAACAAATGAAATGAGCACATCACCAGGAAGCGGAAGCTGCAGCAGTTGCGGAGAAGAGATTTGTCAGAATGGTTACAGCATCTTCTCACCTGCTCCCCAATACCAAACACCTGCTCGGGGGAGAGAACACCTTTGTTCAGACTGAACAATTAAGGTGTGAGAGCTCAGACCTCCAGAGGGAAGGCCAGACAAGGTTCCTGATTTCTGCAGAAGCCTTCAAAGGCAAAGCTGTTTTAAAAAACCCAAACAAACCACCCTTTGCAGGTCACCTTTAAGGGTCTGTGGTGACTGGCTTTGCAATGAGGTGGTGCTGTTGTCAAATCCTGGCTGTTGCTCTGAAATGTCCTTTGTGTTTAGCCTCTTGTGACTTGCTGAAGCCAGCATACAAAGTGTTGTAACTATCCAGTGATTGGCAGGTTGAGAGAGAGGGTGGGGTGACCAGCAATTCACCCTCTGGGACAAGCAATGGGAATGTCTTCAGTTGGAGAAGCCCAGTATTCTTATTCTTCCAAGGGCCGGACTTCCGAAAGAGATCAGCTCGCGATGGGAGGCGCTGAGGACTTTCAACTCTGGCCCTAATTGTAGTTGCTTAACCCTCATATTGCTCCCTCTGTATCTCACTCTCCCCATCTGTGTCTGGCCTAATTTGAAGCTGTGCCCCGGTGCCGCAAAGCAGAGAGTGGCTTCTAAGCATCGGAACACTCTGGCTTGTGCCAGCTTCCCCAGAATCACGCAGGACTCTCCCCAGGAAACTCTCATAGGATGCTGACGAGGTCATTGCTTAATCATTCCTCTCTCACATATTTAACAAAACAAGGTCCTCGAAGCGGAAGGAAGCGTTTCCCTGTCTTTAGCCAGCTCAGCTCCAGGAAAGCTGACGTGCAGTACTTGGGTTGCTACCAGACAGCTTTGGCCATTATGGGCTTTGAAACCTTTTCCCGTTGTCCTTGGATTCTTGCTTTTTGAACAATAAAATGGTGACTGTCCCTCTTCCTTGGTGGGACTGGGAAGTATTGGGCTGCCCAGCGTTCAATTTGTACAAATCACAGCGGTTACAGTGAGCATTTCCTGCCAGGTTTTGGCCTTTAGTCTGCTTGTCTCAAAGCAGATGGGGAACGGGAAATGGCCAGGCTTTTCCTGGCTGCTCGCTGATAAGTCTTCAGATGACCCTTGTTTTCTTGTATACTTGGCCCTGTTAATGCTAACAAATCTTTGCTGCAGGGTCTGCCCTATAACACACCAGTCTTGGATCCGATCTCTCACCTCAAGACCTGGAAGCCCTTCCTTTAGGGTTTGAACTCAGAAGGAAAGGCCTGAGACACTGAAAAATGGCTAGTGATTTTTGGGTGTCTAATTTTAAGAGGCCTCAAGGGGACCTGAGCGCACAGCCTCTGATTCAGGTCTCTTGAAGGTGTCTCAGATTTGATAGCCACAATCAGGACTTCTGGAAAAATCTTGGTCCAGTTGCCTGCATTTGAGAAACCTGTCTGCCCTTAGCTCCAAGGTCACCAGTGCTGGCTATGGAATCCAGAAATGGGCTTCGGAGAGTAAGTAGGCAAACCAACCAACACGTGCTTTGCTAAATTCCCCCGACTCATCGCTGGGGGTGAGAATCCACTGGAATAAAGGGCTAAGCTGTGCCTCACAATTTAATCGGTTAAATGGTGAAATAAACAGACTCTGAAGTTTAATGCCATTTTCTTTCATTGCTCCCGATACCTTTTTGGCAGTTACTAACGTCCTAACACAGATGTAGAGCTATTTGAATTAACACAGGTCAGCATCCGTTGTTTTCTAAGGGGATTCTAATAAGCATCGCTAGCATGCATGTGTTTTGAGGTCTTAAAATGCATTTCACATCAGATCGAAGGAACCCTTTCTCACAGTCTCCTAGTGCATTGCACAAAGGATTGAGCTGAAGGCCTGGTCTAAGCTGCCGGGGTGCGGGGGATTGATCTAAGATACGTCTACTTCAGCTACGCTATTCTCGTAGCTGAAGTCGACGTATCTTAGATAGACTTAGAATCACTTATTTCGCTTCCTTACGGCGCGGGATCGGCGGCCGCCCCTCCCCGTCGACTCCGCTTCCGCCTCTTGCTGTGGTGGTGGTCCGGAGTCCACGGCAGAGCGATCGGGGATCAATTTATCACGTCTACACTAGACATGAT
The DNA here is from genome assembly GCF_965140295.1 of Lepidochelys olivacea. Taxonomy (NCBI): domain Eukaryota; kingdom Metazoa; phylum Chordata; order Testudines; family Cheloniidae; genus Lepidochelys; species Lepidochelys olivacea. The sequence goes on from NC_140430.1 coordinate 2,286,134, forward strand.
AAATCGATCCCCGATAGATTGATCACTATCCGGGGGGTAGTGTAGACGTGGCTGAAGTCCTGAGAGACCTTAGGGACATATTTCAGAGTCGCAGCTGTGTTAGTCTGTATTCACAAAAAGAAAAGGAGGACTTGTGGCACCTAGTCTCTAAGGTGCCACAAGTCCTCCTTTTCTTCGTAGGGACATAAACGCTCAGCCACTGGCAGACCCGAGGTGTTGGCTACACACAAACTGGAACCAAAACAAGAGTCTGTAGTTCACACCTCTGCGATGCAGATGTCTGGGTGCTTATTTCAGATTGTGTCCTATTTCAATTAAAATCTATTCCAGTTATATCCCTACCTGGTTAACCCCCCTCCACCCACCACTTGAAATAGGACCCTCTGTTGTTGACTGTACACATACCACTTTTGCCAAACTAGTTCACACCTTTTGGATGCTTCAGGTTTCAGAGTGGCTTATTTAGATCTTGTTTAAACCTGTTCCTAGTTGACTTCACGTCAACTGCAGTCAATTGTTCACACAGCCTCTGGCACTGGTCTAACTAAACGGGGTTAGACTGGTTTAAGTTAAACCAGCACAGCTCTGGGTGTAGTCAGCCTTCTGCTCACCACGTCTTCTTCTTGAGAACTCCCAGCAGTATGGTCTTTTCACCCATTGCCTGGGCTGGGGGAGAACTTCTTTTGGCCATGGGTAGTGGCTATGTGAAACTGACCAGGATTGCATCAATTTCACTCTGCAGCAAGAGCTGGTAACTGAGCTTTTTCACAGGGAAGGCTTTAAAATTTGGCGGGGTGGTTAACTGGGCAGGGAGCGTGGTCTACCCATAGCCCTGGTGCGATGGCAGTGTGCCTGCACTGTGCGTGTGAGTGGGGATCTCAAAATACGTGAACAAAAATTGACTCCACTGTCCCTCACTTAGGAATTTCCCTTCAGAACGGCAGCGATGAGATAGGTCAGTCCCTCCGTCCTGCCCCCAGAGAGCCGGGGCAGGGAGGGGAGACGAGCAGATGTGGAATTTCAGGCCATTTGCAGTAAACAGAACAGATGCATTCAGGCTGCAAATGGGGCCTGAGCTTGTTGCTGCATAACAGAGTTCTTGAATCCTCCTGCCCCTTCCTAGAACAGGTCAGAGGCTCTGCCCTGGCCCTTGGTACCACATGGTGCAATGCGCGTTCCTATCCAGGAGCTGTTTGCTACTTCTCCAGGAATGCAAGTGAGACATCTGCTAGGATTGCTGACTCACTCACTCAGTTGTAAGGATCCGGCTTTTTCTTTCCCTCCTTGGCCCGATTTCTGCTTGTCAGCTTGCTCCTTTTTTAAAGCTTACCTGCCAGTGAGGCTCGGGCATCTCTCTACCTTAATGTATGGGAGAATCGGAGCTCTTGGCAGGAAAGGGAGCGTGTCCTAGTAGGTGCAGTAGGCAAGTCGGACTCCCGGGTTCTATTCCTTGCTCACCCTGGTGTGTGGTATGCAAGGCGGTTACTGATCCATAAATCCAACGGAGTTAACGTCTGAGACCAAAAAACTCGGAGCCCTTCAAACTCTGTAGTGTTGTATCTGTACCATGTGCTAATTCGTCTCTCCCTCTTGTGTTTCAGGAGAGTTGAGCCTCTAGGATACTGTTCCTTGGCTCAGAACCAAGCCAAGAACTGGTCAGTGGCACGAAGGTTCTCCGATCCGCTGGGGCGCAGGCTGTGACCGGAATCCAGGCCATGACCAGCAGAGGAGCTGCCAGGCCGAATGGTCAGTCCCAAGCTAGTAAAATCTGTCAGTTTAAGCTAGTGCTGCTGGGCGAGTCCGCGGTGGGGAAGTCCAGTCTGGTGCTGCGCTTCGTCAAGGGTCAGTTCCACGAATACCAGGAGAGCACCATCGGGGGTAAGTGCTGTGCGAGAGCATGGGGGTGTGTATCGAGGGGGTAGATGCAGACTTCCCCACAATCCTCTGGAGCTCCTGGCTTCCCTTGCTCCCCACCTGATTAGGGCCCAGCTGCCCTTGGTTGGCCATTGCAGACCCTGCCTTATCACTGTGAGCAGCCCAAGGCCTGTCATGCCTTCAGAGGGGCCCAAGTGAGTAGCAGGGCGAGGCACAGTGGTAGTTGGCGTAATGAATCCATGCTCCTTCCAGAACTACCTGCAGCCTCACTGTATGTACAAGGATGTAGCTGTGACTTGCTGACGCGCCTGAAAGAATCCCATAGTGCGTGTGAAGATGGTACAGCCAATTTTCAGACCACGGCTGAGACAAGATAGCACAATGCACCTTGGATTAATAGGTGGCATGTCTGTGTAATGGGCAGTGAGCCAGTGTTGTCCAATGGCTAGAGAACTGAAGCAGGAGTTGAGACTTGAGTTCTGTTCGTTTGCATGCGTCACTACCCTCTCTGTAAAGTGGGGACCACCCTGACCCACCTTTCATTGCGAGCTTGGAGACTTGCAGTAGGGGAGGGCTGAGGAAGTGCCGAGTGATCACGGGGTGAATCCCCCTGGAGACGTGTTCCTGACTCCTTCAGGGCCCAGCGGTGGTCTGACACCTGGGTTGCTCGCCACCTGCGTGCTCAGTCTTGGCTCCTGTAGAGCCTTTTTAATGTATTTTTTGCCTTCTCTCAGCCTGTCTTCCCCCCTAGCTTGGGGGGACCGATAGTGCGCTCACGTGGCCAGACAAATCCATAGACATCAGTTAGCGTGTGGAACTGGGAGCCAGGACTCCTGGGCTCTGCTGTGGGCAAACACCACCCCATTGTGTCTGTTTCCCTACCTTTGCAAGGGGGACTTAAGGGTCAGTTAGGTTTGACAGTCACGTGCAAACCCTTTTTACTGAGGGGGAGGGGGGCGCTGCATGTCACCAATACTCTGGCCCCAAGAGCTGCGGGGAATGGAACCAGGCTCCTGAAGGCTTATGTCTTTGAAAGGCGCTGGGGCTCCCAACTTAACACCAAAGGGTGCTGTGCTCCTCTGAAAACCAAGCCCCTTTTAACATGATTGCTAGTCCCTCTTGAAAATGTAGGTCACAGTATCCTGCTCTGGCTCGTGTTGCATCCCGCAGGACAGCATTGGGATGTGCCAACCTGCCTGGGCACAAACACTGTTCCTGTTTGTATCCCCCACGTATGAGGGATCGGGAGACGCTAGTGTCTGTCAAACTCCTTAACGCAGCCACAAACCCCCAGCTCCTTCCTGAACACAGGACTGGTTCCTGATTGCAGATGCCATGTGAGCCGTCTTCAATCTCCACATAAGCGTGCAGCTGGCGCACAGCAGCTGGGTTTCAGCAATAGGGGGTGAATGTTTATGTCAATGTCCAAACTTGAAATGATTAACCTGTTCCTGTGTGAACGATGCCTAGAGAGCAGCATGCTCCAAGGTCCTAGATTCGGAGTCAGGAGACCTGGCTTTGCCAACGACTTGCTGTGTCCCCTTGGGCGAGTCACTTCCCCTTCTGGGCTTTGCCTGTCAATCTACTTAGATTGACAGCTCTCCAGGATAGGGCCTCTCTTGCTGTACGCACAGAACCCAGCGCAACGGGCTGAGTGCTACTTGTACCACTGTCTCCTTTCCTCTCAACAGCGGCGTTTCTCACACAGTCCGTCTGCCTGGATGACACAACAGTCAAGTTTGAGATCTGGGACACAGCTGGCCAGGAGAGATATCACAGTCTGGCCCCAATGTATTACCGGGGGGCACAAGCTGCCATTGTGGTCTATGACATCACCAACCAGGTACATTTGGAGTTCTCCCTTAGCTTTCCTGGTGCCAGGGGGAATAGGGAGGCACGGAATTGTCCCAGTCTAGGAGGAAGGATGGTCTCAGGGTTAAGGCAAGGGGCTGGGAAACCTGGGTTCTGTTTCTAGCTTGGCTGCAGACTCGCCCAGAGTCTGGCAGGTCGCTGACTTTACGCTGTCCTCTCTCACCTTTCTCTTCCAGGAAACGTTTGCCCGAGCGAAGACATGGGTGAAAGAGCTACAGCGGCAAGCCAGCCCCAGCATCGTCATAGCCTTAGCGGGCAACAAGGCTGACCTCGCCAACAAGCGCATGGTAGAATATGAAGTGAGTAGCTAGGGTTTGTGGACTTGGCTAAGGCTTCCCAGCCCCCCGAGTTTGAAAGCCTCTTGGCATCTAGCTGCAGCAGCCCGGGAGTCTCTGCTCTGGCCAGGGGCCGGCCAGCCGGCAGCTTTTGGGCCCGTTGGGCACATGCTGTCAGGTACGCCCAGTGGCAGTGAGAACCTGAGTGTGGATTAGATTTCCCCTTCCTAGTGCAGCCACCACACAGGAGCGGGGGGGTCTGCAGCAGCATCGCTGCCCACAGTAAACAATCCTTGCCGTGTCAGCAGCCCCTCTGAGCGGCACGGGGCGTTCTCCACCCTGCCCTGCGAGGTGGATCACTGCTCCCGTCTCGCTGGCGGGAATCCATTTCCACTGCTCAAAGGGCAGCTGGCTAGGCCTGTCAGCACAGCCGAGCCCCTGCAAAGCGCTGAGCGGCATAGTCTCTGCAGCAGCCTCTCAAAGCCTCCGATAGAGCAGCGTTTGCTGCTTCCTGCCTCCAGTCCATTGTGGTTAACGGTCCATCTCTGGAGCTGCTGGCTTGGCTGCATAGCAGAGGACCTCGGCCTCTTCTGTAGAGGCGGGACTGTCAGTGCCGGTAAAAGGGCCTCGTTGGTGGGTCTGGCCACCACTCACCCTTCCCACGCCCTCCAGGCAGGAACCCCCCGGAACAGTGATACTTGTGTCTCTGTTACAGGAGGCACAAGCCTACGCTGATGACAACAGCCTGTTGTTCATGGAGACGTCTGCCAAGACAGCGATGAACGTTAACGATCTCTTCCTGGCAATCGGTAAGGTGTGGGTGCTGGACGGCATCCGCCCCAGGGCAGTAGACAGGCCGAAGGTGCCCCTGGCCTGCTGCAGATCCACCAGGCTTCTGTGTCAGGAGCTCTGCACCAGGTGGCTGCGGGAGGCAGTTCCCACCTGAGCTCTGTACAGATGCTGATTCATGCAGCCCATGTGGAGGGCTGGAGCCCCATGGGGAGCCCCCCTTCCTGTCCTGCTCCAGGACATAACATGGTTCCTAAGGGCGTTTCTGGGGGTGGGGGGGGAGCTTACTGCTGAATATTCAGTAAGGAAGCAAGCCGTGATTTGTTGTCAGGCTCTGGTGCGGGGTCAACGTGGAGGCTCCATGCTGAAGCAGCATTAGCCTTGGAAGACTCGGAGGGGACCAGGGACGAAGATCTCCCTTAGGGAAGTGCCAGGCTAGCCTTTGCAGTTACGGATTACGCTGCTGGGTCTTTGCCCTCGAACACCTTCCACATCCCTGCTTGGTCACGGAGCCGACTGAAACCGTGGCTCCTTCTCACATCTCCAGGGCTGCCTCATTTCTGATTTTCTTAGCACCTTCGTCTTTAGTGCCTTCAAATCCACCTGGGCAAACAAAAGCCCTGGGAGCTGCCACTTGCGCAGAATCTGCATCGCCTGGGACGTTTCCAAATCTCCGCGTCCACGTAAAGGCCCTGGGAGCTCGGCTGGCTCCTTCTGGCCTGGGTGGAGCCTGTAATGGTCGGTTGTGCAGCAGGACCTGCACGTGAGCTTTGAGGGGAGCAGGAGCGACTCCAGCCAGCTCTCCTGGTGCTGGCTCGCTCTGGAGGGCCGTGGGGGACACAGCAGGACAGGAGCTGGGTTCCCCCGAGAGCAGAGTGGTGGTGGCGGCAGCTGGGAGGTGGCTCTGAAATCCAGACTGGAGTCTCAGAAATGGGCCATCTGAGAACCGGCCCTGGGCAGAAGGTGGTCAGCGGCGTTGTTGTGGCCCAAGGGGCTGGGAGGGGAGCGGTTGCTGTTACTGCTCCCCTCCGTTGGCCTCGCTCACTCTCCCCTCTCCCCCCCCCCCCTCCAGCCAAGAAGCTGCCAAAGAGCGAGCCCCAAAGCACGAGTGGCGTGGCGGGAAGGAGCCGAGGCGTGGACCTCCACGAGCAGAGCCAGCAGAACAAGAGCCAGTGTTGTAGCAACTGAAGGGTGGCTTTCGAGAGAGGCCGACGCGAGAGGAAGAGCTAAGATATAACCTCCATTCCCACCCCTGCCCACCACACTTCACCTCCCCTAACACCGGCACACCGACACCCGTCTGAACCGAATCCCTCCTGATGCCTCTAACTGCACTTTTTAATGCTTCAGAACCACCGCCAGACACCTGTCCCCCCCGCGCCCCCCAGTGACAGTGGAACTAGATCGACCGGGGACTTGACTTCCAAAAACCAAACTCTTCGCTTTGTATTACAGGTGCAAATAGCTACCTAATTCTGATTGATTCCTCCCTCCCCCCCACCCCCTCTGTGTTCTCGGTCCTGTAACACCTGTCCTCTTCTGCCCATCCCCCCCCTTTATTTAATGCTGGGGGGAGGGGCCCAAAGGAGGTGGAAACTTAACCCTTGTAGGTTTATTTCATGAAGAATAAGTTGAATGGGGACCTACAGAAAACGCTATTTCTGAGGGTGTCTTGTGGGTTTTCTCTTTAATTTTTATCCTGTTTTTTTCATCTGTTTCAATGTTTGGGGGATGGGGGAAGCTGCAGTGTCCTTAATTTCTTCCTGGGTGGCCTTTCCGGCAAGGGAGTGGAAGTGGTGGGGGAACGGGGGGAAGTGAGGGGTGGAATCCTGTGCTCTAGAATCAGGCCTCCTGCTGGCTAGCATGGATCGCTGTGAAGCGAACACAGACAATGACTCTTCAGTGCTGCGAAGTCTCAGCAGCATGAATAGAATCATGAACTACGTTCCCGTAATCCCCCTGATCTTGGTAACGCCAGGCCAGTGCACCCAGCGTCAGCTGGTGGATGGATTCTACAGCTGTGTGGCAAATGGTATCATTAATACTGACTTGGGTGGGGGTGTAAAACCCCAAAGTTTCGGCTGCGCCCAGTATCTTGCAGTGATACGCCCCTCAAGAGCTCCTGGCCTCTCGGAGCCGTTGGTTTATTCTTCCCCCATCACCAGGCGCTCAAATTCTCTGGTTTGCACTTTAATCTCCCGTCTGTCCAGTTGAGCTTATTTTGTCTTGGGCCACATTCAGTTTAAGCTAGCTGGAGGGCTCCTGGGGGGGGTCACCGCACTGATTTCTGCTGCTCCCTCCGCGAAGAGGAACCCACCAAAGGTTTTATTCTCTGGGCTCCAGTCTGCTCCTGTGTTGTGTAAGCTGCAGAGCTCCACACTATGTGCAGGGAAACTGGGCTCGCTTTGTCTGTTACACTGCAGTCCCAAGTGACTAGCAAGGATCACTTCAGAATGGGGGGGGGGTCATAAAATAGTCCCAGAGCAGGGGTGTCCCCTCTTTGTCTGTAGGAGGGGGTGGGGTGGTGAGCGTGCTGAGCAGCAAACCTAGGGAGCTCCAGGAGGGACATGGGGCTGGGAGTTGGTGTTAAAGAAGGTGAGGCCATGCAAAGGCAGGGGACCTGCCTTCCTGGTCCTGGGAATGGCAGCTGTGCTGTGTACTTCCCCTTCCCTGGGCCCCTGTCCAGCTCAGCATGTGTGGATCGGCTCCCTTGCCTTTCTAGCATGGGCTGGAACTTGGGTGAGGTGGGGAGGGCGGATGATGCAAGGAGAGTCGTCTCCTCCCTCTGGGACGCTGGCGAGGGCTCGGCCCCTCCCCATGGAAGGGGAACACACTGGTTACCTGGAGGTGCCTGCCAGGAGAACCTGCAGGGGGAAACTGACATCAAAGCACAGTCCAGTCTGCCTCCTCTCTGGGCGCTGAGGGAGAGGGGTGTCACTGCTCCCAGGGAGGGTCTTTCGCACCTCACACCCACGCCTGCCCCAGCTGGTTACGTCGGCAGGTCACAAGCACCCAGCCTGGCTGCACGCACTCCCTGTCTGTGTAATGTCACAAACTCCGCTCCACCGCTGAGGGCCCCTTGGAAATACAAGCTCTCATGTGCAAAGTAGCCGCATGTTTTATTTGGGCTGTAAATAGCGCTTGGTTCTGTTGGGCTGGATGGGAAGCCCCCGGGGTAGTCCTGGAACAGCTGATTCCCAGGGCATCAGAGCAGCACCCCCGTAGCTTTGTTAATGATAGAGCCGCTCGTAGCGGGAACCTCCTGTTACAGGGGTTGCCTGTTCAGACAGTCTTCCCTGGGGCTTAATGTACTGTAGCAGGTTCCAAACTGGACAGCAAAACGGTCCTGGTGCCCTGCCCAGATACAGGGGGAGACCAGGGCACGGAGTCTCTTGCCTCTGGCTCTGAGCTGCCCTGAGTTGCCCGTGGATATGTTGTGACCTGCCGAGGATCTTTGACGCACCGTTACTGCTGGCACTAGCTGGCGGCTTTCCTTCGGTGCTTTGGAGGCTGACAGGGCCACAGGCTTAACTTTACGTCTTGTGGGAGTCTCCCAGAGCAGGGACAAAGGGAATCTTGCACGTCCCCCTGCACCTGTTCTCTGGATGAACTGCCTCCGGTGCTGTCAGTCCTGGCCCCTTCTGCCGGCTCAGTCGTATGTTGAGAATCGGCCGGCCCCTCCGCACTGTTCCTGCACTGGCTGTCCCGGGGAGAGCCTGCGAGGGAGCTCGTGCCTTGCTCAAGGTTCCCAGGCTGAGATGAGGATGTTGCCCTGTGTGTTTATTGGGGGTGTGTATGCGGGGGGTGGCTTTGAAGTGGGATCTCTCCAAGGGGGAGAGGTGATGCCCTCCCCCAGCACTAGCCAAACTGGAGCCCCAGCATCTTGCAGGAAGCAAGCTCCTGTCCTCCTCTCATTTTGTATTGTCTAGTCAAGCAGAGTTGAAGCAGCGAAACAACTAGGCAGGGGAAGCACCAGGCCCAGCCCAGGACGGGTGGGAAATAGATTAGGAAGTGGCTGGGAGGCTGAGCTAGCCTTTACCATCACTCCTCGCTGAGCTGGGCTGTGCGCGGGGGGCCCTTTCTTGCGGCCAGGAGACCTTCGGGAGGCTGAAGCGTGGCATGGCCTCGTGGGTATTCGGTTCTTTTCTCCTCCAGTCCCTGCAGTGACATGACACGTAACTTCCCCCTGCCACTAACACAAGGGCGTTGTTGGAGATTTCAGGCTGCACTTCTAACGTACATGGGGGGCTTTGTCCTTGCTGGAAAGACTCTGCTTACCTGTCCGACAACCAGTGCTCTTCGTGCAGCATCCACCCTGCTGGCAAAGCTGGAACGCACAGAGCCTGTGTCCAGAGTCCTCTACATTCACCAGTGTCCATAACCCTCTTACAGGAGTGTGTGTTTTCTGGCTAAATCCCTGGACCAAATTGGGACACTGCAGCTTTTGAACCCCCCCCTAATCCCGCTTGCCTTTTTTTTTTTTTTCTGATCAGTTGTTTTTGCTTTGAGAGCTCCTACATCGCATTTAAAATAACAATCATGGTAACAGAATTTAACGGCTGATTTACCAATGTATTTAATGTCAGAAAAAAATCCGTGTATTAAATGAAGCTGCTGTTTTATTGTGTCTGGAGCTAGCTGGGGGGGTATGGAGGGTTGGCTTCTCCATCCCGGAGAGAACCCGCTCTCCTCCTGGCTCCTGTGGGGTCAGATCAGGGGAGCAAAGGAATTGTTTCTGAACCCGCAGCCAGCCGGGCAGTAGACTTGTGAAAATCTACTGCCTGTCAGCCCCATCCACGGACCCCAGGGACCGAAGGGGGGGAACAGCTGAGATTTTAACTCACCTGTGCTGGGCCTCCCCTTCACGCCCGCAGGGTCTGTGCTCGTGACCAGCCATTGAGGCAAACCGGAATGATCCTGGGTACGCCGAAGGCAGTTCCCTTGCCTGTGCGCCCAGCTCCCCCAGCCCAGGCCGGGCTCTGATCCTGGGGTACTGAGCACAGCAGGATGCAGATCCCCTACGGCTATTGCAGAGCTGCTCTCGCCCCCAGCCCTCTCTGGAGGAGGGTGCCTGGAGCACAAGGCTGTAGTTGGGGGCTTAGGCTTGTCCTTTGCCTGGCTGGTCAGCAGAGGGTGCAGTTGAGCAGCCTGTAAGCCAAAGCTCATGACTGGCAGGGCCTGGCCTGGCACCAGCTTAGGGGTGTCACCGGATTTATCAAGGTGCCTGTTGGAGGGGGTTGAGTGTCACATGCCCCCCCCCCCCCGCTCCCAAACAGGGCCAGCCTGAGCCCAGCTCCCCAGCACCCACCTGCACTTGCTTTGATGTGAATTCCTGGGCTGGGGCAGAATCCCACCATGCCCAGTGAGCACAGGTGGGTTGCCCCCCTCTGGGGGGTGATAGACAAGGGGTTTCAGTCAGGCCACCTGATACTCCCACTGAGGGAGTGTGACTGGCAGGAAACCACCTCTAGCCTGCAGCCAGGTCGGGCTACGGACGTGCTTCTCGGGAGCTGAGAGACGCAAGTTGAAGGCCCAAGTGGATGGGACTGGGTGTCTGTCTGTCTGGGCACCAGCTGCTTCAGGCTCCAGGTGGTCAAGTGGCCTGAGCAACCTCTTTCCTCGGCTCTAGCAGTCTCTGTTCCTAACGCCTCTTGTGACCAGCAGGAGCCAGGAGTGTGAATGCATGGCACAGCGGGGTTGCCTCTCTGCCCCCGCCTGCTAAGAGCTGGGCTGATGTCACCATCCACAGGTGCAGAGTTAAATCAACAAGTGACAGGAGGGGTCAGATTGGGTCCTAGGCGAAGGCGAGGGAGACTGTGATTTCTCTGCGGCTGGGGCAAGTCCAGGTCGGAAGCGGGGGGAAGTCCTGTGTGTCCATGGGCTGGCCTGAGGCTGGTTCAGCCCAGTTCCTACTGGGCGTGATTGGTACCAAGTGGCCTCCTGCCTGGCAGCCTTGGCACTGGCCTTAAGGGCTCGTGTCATAAATATACAGCTAAGGGTAGCATAAAATTCCTCCTTACCTGCAAGGGGTTCAGAAGCTCAAATAACCTGGTTGGCACCTGACCAAAGGAACCAATGCGGACAAAAGATACTTTCAAATCTGCATCAGAGGGGAGCCGTGTTAGCCCAGATCTGGAAAAGCAGCCAAGAGTCCTGTAAGAAGAACAGGAGGACTTGCGGCACCTTAGAGACTAACCCATTTATTTGAGCGTAAGCTTTCGTGAGCATCTGATGAAGTGAGCTTATGCTCAAATAAATGGGTTAGTCTCTAAGGCGCCACAAGTCCTCCTGTTCTCTTTACGGATACAGACTAACACGGCTGCTCCTCGGAGACATGAGTCCTGTGGCACCTTAGAGACGAACAGGCGTATTGGAGCATAAGCTTTGGTCGGCTGCATGGGGGCGAGGAGAGGCTTTGGTTTGGGTTCTGTGTTTCTGTGTGTGTTCGCTCCTGGGATTAAGCGGGACTGGACATCAGTCCATGTCCTCCAAACCCTTCTGAGCCAGTCTCTCCTATTACAGAAATTGTAAGTATAGCCAGGTAAGGGAGATTAGTTTATCTTTGATTTCACAGCTTGTGAATCTTCCCTTTGCTGGAGGGAGGCTTATCCCTGTTTTGTTGTAACTTTGAAGCTAAGGTTCGGGGGGGGGGGGTTCCTCTGTGTTTTGTGCATCTTTTGTTACCCTGTAAAGTTCTCTTCCCACCTGACTTTACAGAGGGGATTTTTACCTTTTTCTTTTTTTTTTTTTTTTTTAATTTTAAATAAAATTCTTCTTTTAAGAACGGATTGATTTTTTTTTCTCTTTTTTTTCTTTTCAGTGTCCAAAGATCCAGGGGTTTGGGTCTGTGTTCACTTTGTAACCAATTGGTTAGGATATTATTCTCCAGCCTCCCCAGGAAAGGGGGTGAAGGGGTTTGGGGGGATATTTTGGGGGAACAGGAACGCCAAGTGGGCCTTTCCCTGATTCTTTGTCTAAATCACTTGGTGGTGGCAGCGTACTGTTCAAGGGCAAGATGGAATTTGTGCCTTGGGAAACTTTTTCATCTAAGCGGGTAAAAATAAGCTTAGGGGGTCTTGCAGGCGGGTCCCCACATCTGTACCCCAGAGTGGGGAAGTAACCCTGACAGCTCGTCCTGGGCAGGGGCTGAGATGCACTGTGGGGCAAGCCCCTGGCACTACCTGAGGGCAGAGCGCCTCTTCCCTGTTCATCATGAACACTTCTGCCTGGCTGGTTCTCCCGAGGCTGATGCCAGGAGGGAGGGGCTCAGCATGGGGAGGGGGCAGGGGGAGGTGCAATGGCTTTGTGCGAACTCCCACGCATGGTAATGAGCATAGGCCCCGGTCTGCCCCCTCAGAAGGGGCTGAGGCATGGTACACTTGGCATTTGACAAACTGGGCAAGGTGGCACCTTGCTGCTCTTCTCTTCCTGCGTGTGCCAGGGGCTGGGGAGTTTGGAGAATGGGGGAGGTGGGAAATAGAATCTGCTCCTTCCCAGCTCTCAGCCATGCTGGTCCACAGTGATAAACGTTCTCTGGCACTGTGGGCTGGCCAAGGCTGGGCCCTGCCTAGATCTTGGGCAGGGCGAGGGACCCGCAGAAGGCTAGTTCTGCTCAATGGCCTGTTGCTGGCCCTATGCAGCTACCTGCTTCCCCCCACTTCTCCATGGATTAAGACTTTCCTCTGGCTGAAGAAGCCATTCATAGGGAGGGGCTGAGCTGCCTGGGTGTGTGGGCCGGGGGGGAGGTTTCCCAGGGCATGAGCTGGCTGGTTGTAGGGTAGCTGCACCCCTCCACACACATACGGCTGGGTCTGAAAGGGGGAATTGCTGCCCCTTGCCAGCTGCCGAGTGGGTTCCTGGGTTTGAATTGGGCTGGCAGGGGTATGGCCCTGGGAGAGATGGCTGATGGAGTCTTGCACTGAAAGGTCATGGGTTCAAAGTCAGCTGCTGGGGGCACTTGCCAGAATTTGCTCCTGTTTCGTGTCCGAGTGGGTCTGTCTCTGGTTTCCAGGGGTTGTGTCTACGCAGCAAAATGTGTCCTTACAACTGGCACTAACAAGCACCCCTCCCCTCCCCGCACCCCTCCCCTCCCCACACCCTGCCTCTGCTAAGGCTGAAGAGGGCCGCGGAGCTAGCTCCCTCCAATACCACCCCTCACCTCGGCTTGCTCTGGAGCGAATTCAGGATCGCAGGACGGAGTCTCACTTACTCTGGTTTTGCGCTTGGGGCTGGGGGACAAGGGTAGATTTTTGCAACCTTTGCACTTCTGGTCTGGAGCTGTACGGAGACTGGGCTGGTTCCCAGTGGAAATTAGAGCAGTCTCAGGGCTGCTCTAACGTACTGAGCTGGGCCATGCAGAACAGCTATAGGGTGGAGCCCTTCCTCCCTTGGTCTGCTGCTTAGCAGCCAGGGCTACTGTAGAGCCTTTCCACAAGCTGTATGCCTGTGACCGAACCCCCCCTCCCCCCTCCGGGGCAGGGCCTGTGAGTTTCTTGGGGCTGTTGGAGTGGTGTCCCAGGACCTTAGCCCAGGGCAAACTCCTGCATTCAATTCACAGCCAGGAGCAGCCCCCGGGGCTGGGAGCAGTGGGCGGATTAGGCTGTAGGTTAAGGTAAGTGGCTGTGTATTTCGTGGTGGAAAGATGGTACCCCCCTACTGTGGCCTCCGCTCCCTCCTGTAGCCAGGAGCCCCGGGCTGCTGCCAGGGGCGAGGAACCGCGTGTAATTTACGGTACTGCCCCAGCCCGGGCGGGGAGCCAGAGCTGCACCCTGGTCCTAGCGCGGCCAGGCCGGGCCTTACCCCGTGAATCGCTGGCGGCTGGGTTTTGCCCTGGTGCCCCAATGAGCTGTGGGGAGGGGGAGGGGTCCCAGGTGAGTTTGCAGGTGCCCTGACGAGCCCCCCCGCACCCCCAAATCCCACCCTCCCTCACTGCAGCCACGTCACCCCCGGGGTCAGGGCGGCTGGCGCCCGCCCTCGCCCCCTGCGTGGGAACCAGCAGGCACGTGCTGCTCCTGGGGCAGGCCCCGCCCCCCGCGGCTGCGCGCGGCCTCTGGCCCTTTAAATCGCCGCTGCCCCGCCCCAGGGGGCGGGGTTCGGCTCCACCCCTGACGTCACTCCCCGAGGACACGCCCGTCCCCGGCCCTAAAGGCGCAGGCTCAGGGCAGGGGGCTGGTTACGGAGCGCGGTGACGTTTCTTCCCCCGCGCGCCGTGGTCATAGGTGGGTGACGGGGGTGCGCTGGGGGTGCGTGGAGGGGTTGCCCTGGGGGCTGTGGGGTGCATGGAGGGTTGCCCTGGGGGCGGGGCGCCCTGTGGGGTGCATGGAGGGTTGCCCTGGGGGCGGGGCGCCCTGTGGGGTGCATGGAGGGTTGCAGTGGGGGGGGCCCTGTGGGGTGTATGGAGGGTTGCAGTGGGGGTTGCCCTGGGGGCAGGGTGCTCTGTGGGGGGGTTGCCCTGGGGGCAGGGTGCTCTGTGGGGTGCGAGGGGGGCTGCCTGGGGGCAGGGTGCTCTGTGGGGTGCATGGAGTGTTGCAGTGTGGGGTGCCCTGGGGGCTGTAGGGTGCATGGAGGATTGCAATGGGGGCAGGGCGCTCTGTGGGGGGGTTGCCCTGGGGGCAGGGTGCTCTGTGGGGTGCATGGAGTGTTGCAGTGTGGGGTGCCCTGGGGGCTGTAGGGTGCATGGAGGATTGCAATGGGGGCAGGGTGCTCTGTGGGGTGCGAGGGGGGCTGCCTGGGGGCAGGGTGCTCTGTGGGGTGCATAGGGGGCTGCCCTGGGGGGCAGGGCGCTCTGTGGGGGAGACTGGCTGGGGGCGGTGTTCTGGGACTCCATGGTGCTCTGCCTGTACATTGCTCCTTGCCTGGTGGGCGCTAAGGAGCATTTGGGGGCAGAGTCTGTACATTGTTCCCCTCTCCCACCTGTTCTGGGCTCCCCCTGGCAGGGTCTGGATAGGGATTTGGGCCATGTTGGGCCTCCCCTTCTTTCTCCATGTGCAGTGCCCAGTTGTATGGGGAGCCTGGTCCCCAAGTGTTTGGGGGGGCTGCAGGAGGTGGCAGAAACACCCCCCAGCTGGCTGATGGGGGCAGGTGTGTTTGTGGGGATGGTTCCGGGAGGGGGTGACTGTGTGTGGCCTGGGACAGATGGAGTAAGAAGTTCTTTCTGGGTTGATCTGGTCCAAATTCCTCTGTGCTCCTGTTCCCTCCTTCCCCAGCCTGGCCCCCACGTCCTGGGAGCTGATTTGCATTTGGTGACTCTTTAGCGGTTATTTTCCCTGCGGGCCAAGCTTGCTCTGACTCTGGCCGACCCAAGCCCCTGGCTGCAGCCCAGTTTCTCTTTCATCCAGTTCGTAGATCCGATGCAAAGAAATCTCCGTCTCAGTGATTAGATCCCAATGGGCCGGGGCGGCTGCATCCAGGAGTTTGGGCAGGTTCCTAAGTCAGCTGAATCCCGTGGTGCCGGATGCCCAGAACTGGGTGTTGACTTGTCCACCTGCCTCATCCCCATCCCAACAAAGATCCCGTGCGTTCGCCCCCAGGAGCTGTTTGAACACGAGGTTAGGGGCTGTGTGTGTGTGTGTGGGGGGGTTAAATCCGGACACGCAGTTGGTCTGGGCTGTGCTGTGGCCCCTACCCTGGGGGTTTAGAATAGAAGGAAGAGATACTGCTGGGTAATCCCTCCGGGAAAACGAGGCCTGAACGCTCCAGGGAAACACGGCCTGAGAGGCTGGCGCTGGCAGGACCGAAGCCAGGAACTCTGCCAAGCTGGAGCAGGGCTCGGCTGCCCATTCCAGCCGCTGGATCAATGTCCCGCCTTCCTGAATGGTGGTTCGGCTTTGCGGACAGCTTCTCCGGTGGGGGCGGGAGGATCGGCCAAGCCAGCCGCGTCCTGCCCCGATCCCTTTGCTGACTGATCTGGGAACTGTGGCTCGGACATGGCTCCTGGTGGCTGGTCTCCGGTTTGAGCTGGGACCCCCAGCAGAGGTGTGCTCATTGCTGTGGGATCTGGGATACCTGCCCTGGGAGGAGGAAGCTGCTGCGTGTGCCCCTCGTCCCCCCCCTCACCCCCCCAGGACTGTTCCTGCCTTGCTTGTTTGGGCATCTCAGGGGTTTGTGGGTTGCAGACGAGGTCATTTATCTCTTGTTCTTTCGCTCCCTGCACAGGTCTGGCAGAGATGCTGCTGCTCAGACCCATCATGAGAGGACCCTGGGGCCTCCAGAGAACACCTAGGTATGAGAGGCATTACAGCTCCCCTGCTGCTCCAGCCCTGGGCCCCCCAACACCGCTCTGCTGGTGAACCTCGATCCTGCCCTGCAGCCCCCTGCTAGCCCAGTTCCTTGCCTCCCACAGCTCTGCCGGTGCCCCTCACTCCCCAGCCCCCTGCTAGCCCAGCCCTGGGCTCCCCTGCAGCTCCGCTGGTGAACCTCAGTCCTGACCTGCGGCCCCTAGGATCACAAAGAAAAAAGCAGGGGAGGGAACTGGAGTGAACTTCCTTTGGGATTCTCTTTAGGACAGCTGCTGCTTTGACACCTTGCCAGGATTTTGCAAAATCACCCAGGGGCTTTAATCTGATCTGGGATCTAATCTAATCTCTGCGGTCCCCCTGCAGACAGTTCTCAGCCCCAGGGGAGCCCGAGCCCGAGAGCAGGAGTGTTTCATCTGGTATGGCTCTATGGCTGGTAATTTTGTCAGACCTGTGGGGGAGGAACACTGGGTTAATGTTCCACCGGGTTCTGGACTGGGAAGGAGTCCATGGACCAGCTGCCGAAAGCAGCTCTCAAAGGAACAGCTCACACCAGAGGGAGCCCGGTGGCTGGAGGCTGAAATGCAGCCACCTCTGGGGTGGCAAGCGGCAGTTGCTTAACAGCCGCACAGCAATGGTGGCCTAGCAAAGGAGGGGAACAGGACTCCCGAGTCTGGCAGGTATTACTTTAGAGAGGCAGAATGTAATTAGCTGGGTTGGAAGTGGGCCAGAAACGTGGGGAAGGGGGAGAGCACCCCTTGCTGAGCCCCACCTTGCTCAGCACAGCACCCCCTAGGGCCCCCTAGAGAGCACCCCCTGCTGCACAGCCAGTAGATTTGGGATAGTTGGCAAGCAAGCAGGACTGGTGATGGGCTTGCACCCTGGGTGTCCTGTAGATCCCAGGGAGGTTGCTGAGGGATTTTTGCCCTCACTGAAGTCCTGGTTTCTCCCCCAGGTTGGCAGCTGTGGCCTGGAGGTCCCACCCCCAAGTCTGCACCCCCTCCCGCACTTATGGCACCTGGAGAGCTGGTGACGGCAGCCAGAGATGGAAGGTCATGGCTGTGGGTGCTCTGCTGGGCCTGGGCGCCGGCCTGGCCTATGGAGATCACCGCAGACAGGTGAGAAAGGAGCTGGGACCAGCATCATGGGGTCGGTGGCTCCCCGGAGCCTCCGTGGAGTGGGAGGGGCCCGTGCTGGGGGGAGGCGTGGAAGCAGCAGGTGGGGAGGCAGTGGGTACTGGTGCTCAGCTCTCTGCCTCAGGGCACAAAGGTGGGGAAGGAGGCATGGTCTAGTGGTTAGAGTGGGAGGGCTGGGAACCAGGACTCCTGGGTTCTCTCCCCAGCTCTGGGAGGGGTGTGGGATCTAGTGGTTAGAGTTGGGAGCCAGAACTCCTGGGTTTTGTCTCTGACTCTGGGTGGGGCATGGGATCCAGTGGTTAGAGCTGGGAGCAGGACTCCTGGGTTCTGTCTCTGGGAGGGGCGTGGGATCCAGTGGTTAGAGCTGGGAGCCAGAACTCCTGGGTTCTGTCACTGGGAGGGGTGTGGGATCTAATGGTTAGAGCTGGGAGCCAGAACTCCTGGGTTCTGTCACTGGGAGGGGCGTGGGATCCAGTGGTTAGAGCTGGGAGCCAGGACTCCTGGGTTCTGTCACTGGGAGGGGTGTGGGATCCAGTGGTTAGAGCTGGGAGCCAGGACTCCTGGGTTCTGTCTCTGGCTCTGGGAGGGGCGTGGGATCCAGTGGTTAGAGCTGGGAGCCAGGACTCCTAGTCCCACTCCCAGTTCTGCCCCTGATGTGCTGCATAGCCTGCAGTGCGTCCCTTCCCCCTCTGAGTCCCATTCCCCCGAGGCGGGTGGGGGGCCGGGCCCTCAGAGGCCTGTGGTGGACGTTGGCGGCCGCACTCGTGAGTCCATCTCTCTGCAGGCGTCAGAGGCCGAGCCGAACGCTGTGGCCGTGCCCGGGGCGCCGTACCCCGTGTTCACCCGCCAGGAGGTGGGGCGGCACCGCAGCCTGGCCGAACGGGTCTGGGTGACCTACGGAAGCGAGGTCTTTGACATCACCGACTTCGTGGAGCTGCACCCGGGGGGCAAGAGCAAGATCCTGCTGGCAGCGGGGGGCGCCCTGGAGCCGTTCTGGGCCATGTACGCCGTGCACAGCCAGGAGCACGTGCTGGAGATCCTGCGGGGCTACAAGGTGGGGGAGCTGAGCCCCGAGGAGCCGAGCCAGCCCGCCCAGGGGGACCCCTACTCCGGGGACCCCCCTCGGCACCCTGCCCTCAAAGTCAACAGCCTCAAGCCCTTCAACGCGGAGCCGCCGGCTGAGCTGCTGACCGAGAACTACCTGACTCCTAACCAGCTCTTCTTCAAGCGCAACCATCTGCCGGTGCCGGCCGTGGACCCCGCCCGCTATCGGCTGGAGGTGGAGGGGCCGGGGGGCCGGGTGCTGGTGTTCTCGCTGCCGGAGCTCAAGCACCGGTTTCCCAAGCACGAGGTGACGGTCACCCTGCAGTGTGCCGGGAACCGCCGCTCGGAGATGAGCCGCGTCCGGCAGGTGAAGGGGCTGGAGTGGGGCGTGGCGGCCATCAGCACGGCCCGCTGGGGCGGCGTCCGGCTCCGGGACGTCCTGGCGCACGCCGGTTACACGGAGGAGGACGAGGAGGCCGGGGAGCGTCACGTCTGCTTCGAGGGCCTGGATAAGGACCTGAGCGGGGCAGCCTACGGCGCCTCCATCCCCTACCGTGCGGCCATGGGCCGCGGGGCCGAGGTGCTGCTGGCCTACGAGATGAACGGCGAGGAGTTGCCGCAGGACCACGGCTACCCGCTGCGGGTGGTGGTACCAGGCGTGGTGGGCGCCCGCAACGTCAAGTGGCTGGGCCGGGTCTCTGTGAGCCGGGAGGAGAGCCCGAGCCACTGGCAGCAGAATGACTACAAGGGGTTCTCGCCCGCCGTGGACTGGGACACAGTGGATTTCACCACGGCCCCCGCCATCCAGGAGCTGCCCGTCCAGTCGGCCATCACAGACCCCGCGCCAGGCGCCACCGTCCCACCCAGGGAGCTGACGGTCAAGGGCTACGCCTGGAGCGGGGGCGGGCGCGGCGTGGTCCGCGTGGACGTCTCGCTGGATGGCGGCCGGACGTGGCACGTGGCCGAGCTGATGGGCGAGGAGCAGCGGCCAGGCCGGGCCTGGGCATGGCGCCTGTGGCGGCTCACGGCCCCTGTGCCCCCCGACCACACGGAGCTGGACATCGTCTGCAAGGCCGTGGACACCAGCTACAACGTGCAGCCCGACACGGTGGAGCCCATCTGGAACCTGCGGGGAGTGCTGAGCAACGCCTGGCACCACGTCCGCGTCACTGTGGCTGAGGATTAACGGGGGGGAGAAGCACAGGGGAGACATGCAGCCCCCCCGCCCTCCCCCGCAGCGCCCTCTGTCTCCGGATGGATAGAGATGGGTGGCCAAGTCAGGGAGGGAGTCCCTGAAACGGATCCACCCAGCCCCAGGGGGAGCTTGGAGAGGCCGATTCAGGGGCAGCTCTCCCCTGCCCCCCCGCTTCTCCAGGGCTCCCTTCCTGGGGGCCTGGCCTAGGAACGATTCCCTCTCTGGAGGGGTCTGATGGGCAGGCAGAGCTGAGCAGTGACCCTCAGGGAGGAGGCGGGGGGACAGAGTGGGCTAGTAAGCCAGGGGCTGCGGCCCTTTGTGAGATGAGTTTGGTGGGTCTCAGCCTACTTCCCACAAGGACAGGGGAGTGGGTCCTTGGCACTGAAATACCATTCCAGCTGGCCCCACACGGCCCCTCTGCTGGCAGCCCCGACGGGGAGCCCCAGCCTGGACCGGGCTGTGGGGATGGTGGTTATCCCTGGAGGCAGGTGGCCCCCGGAGCGGGCTGGGGCAGGCTGGCAGGGGCACGGGGAGAAAGCTGTTCCAGGCCCGGGCCAGGACGGCAGCGCCCAGTTCTCCCGCTAGTGCTGTTATTCCTGCCCACGTCCCCCCATTAACCCAGCGTAAAATCCACCCCCCGCCCTTTCCCTGCTGGCTGCCGCCCCCTTCTCCTCACCTGCCCTTAGTGCTCTGGGCCCCCTCTGCGCCAGCCTGTGCCTTCTGGTTCAGAGCCTCTTCATCCTCTGCCCCCTGGCGCTGCCCCAGCATGGCCCAGCGCCCTCCTGCCACGTCGCTGGCCTGTTCGCCAACCTATCCACTGCGTCTCAGCCTGGGCCCTTCCTCGTTGCTGGGCTCCCCCCATGGGAAGTGTCAGATGCAGGCGGTCATAAAGATTGTGCTGGGTTATGGACTCGTCTTGTTAATTTACAGGCCAGCTGGCTGCCCACCAAGGCTTTCCAGGGTTAACCATTGCCTGGGGTCAGGCTGAGGTTAAAAGTCCGGGGGTGGAAGTCCGGGGCACCTGCTCTGTGTTCTCCTCGCAGCAGGAGCTGAGCATGAGTCTGACGAGCTCATGTCCTGGGCCGGGGAATGATCCAATTTCTAAACAGATCAAACCACCACAGCCAATCTGCCCAGCCTGGCTCTGCTGGTGCCATCTTCCTCAGGGGCTGGGATCGAGAGTCGGGTGAGGGGACTTTCCTCTGATCCCCCACTAGGAAGATGCTACATAAATGTCCCCCTGTGCTGTGGTCAGTGGCTCCCTTGGCTGGTCAGTCTGCAGGTATGTTAAAAGCCATAAGCTGTATGCTGGCCAGGAATTCTCCACCAGGATGTGTGGCTTCCCCCAAAGTGAAACTTTTCCCCAGGAAAATTTCAGGTTTTTTTTCTGTTGAGAAAATGTTTAAATAAAATCTTTACTCTGAGGCAGACCTGACTGTGACCTGTCTGGTTTGTCGAGCTCTACTGAAATGGTTCGTTGCAGGTTAGTTCCGCATTAATCCCACCCACGTGCCTCCTGGGGGTTGTGATTTTGGTGCCTCGTCCCCCATTCTCTGTGGCCCAGCTGCCTCAGAACTACTAACCAGGGTATGTGATCGATCGCTGAAGTCAGCCTCTGGACCAGTCGCCTGGAGGGGAGCTAATGTGATGCGGATCTTTTTAAAAAGGCTCCAGCAGTGATCCTGGCAATTACAGGCCGGTAAGTCGAACATCAGTACCTGGCAAATTGGTTGAAACTATCGTAAAGAACAGAATGACCAGAGAGCAAGATGAACGTGGTTTGGTAAAGGGAAATCATGCCTCACCAATCTACTAGAATTCTTTGAGGGGGTCAACAAATGTGTTGATCCAGTGTACTTGAACTTTCAGAAGGCCTTTGCCAAAGTCCCTCACTACTGGGTCTTAAGCAAAGTAAGGAGTCACGGGATAAGAGGGAAGGTCCTCTCGAAGGTCAGAAACAGGTTAAACAATAGGAAACAAAGGGTAGGGATAAATGGTCAGTTTTGACAGCTATCATCATCGTGTTCCTATTACTCCTCTGGCATTTAGGGCAGCGACGAACCTCCTCCCCTCCTGTCTGCTTCTGGCAAGTCTCTCAATGGTTCCCCAGCTCTGCCCCAGATTTTCAGCTCAGCTTCCACAGCTCTTCGCCAGGTTGTTTTCGGGCGGCCTTGTTTTCACTTGCCTTCAGGTGTCCGTCTCATTGCTGCTCTGGGGATGGAATCACGTGACGGATCCATCTCCAACGCCTCCTGGCAGTGATGGGGCTCAGATCCTCTTGGCTGCACAGTGTCAATAGATCTTGGTGTGAAATTGTTCTAGGCCAAAAGATACAGAGGATTTTTCTGTGGCCGGTTGTGTGGAATGAAGACGGTGTCCGACTTTCTCATTCCCAGCTTTCTGCACTATTGAGTAGCGTTGAGAGTACGCAGCTCTGATAAATCTTGAGTTTGGTTTTGCTGTTGTATTTTGATAATTTCCAGACTGTATTTAAGCTCCTGAAGGTGTTCCTGGCTTTATTGATTTTTGTTCCGGATGTCCTGGCTTGTTCCACCGTCCGGGCTGATGGTGCTGCCAAGTATGTGAATATTTCTACACTGGTGAGAACATGACCCTCGATCTGCACTGGGGATGGTGAGGCAATATTAAAGGTCATGATCTCTCTTATTGCGGTTGATTTTCAGTCCAATCTGCTGGCTGAATGCATTGAGTCGAGTTGTTTTTTCTTGTATATGGTGTTGGGTATGTGATAGGAGAGCGAGATCATCTGCGAAGTCCAGGTCTTCAAGGGATGAGAACAGTGTCCATTTAATGCCTCTTGGCATGACTTCTTCTGTACACCGCATCAGTCAATGGCAATGCTGAAGAGGATTGCAGACATGACACACCCGGACGTACTCCTGTTTCAATTTCAAAACTGAGCTCACTGTGACCAACACTGCATGTAAAATTGGAATAGAAGCTTCTGATGACGTTGATTATAGGGAGAGGAATTCCATGCGCCCACAGACTGCCAGAGGCTGGCCCTGTGAAGGCTGTCAAAAGCCTTCTCAAAGTCTGTGAAATGTATGTTGAGTTGCCGTTGCCATGCTAAGCACCATTCTGCTCTGTTTCGTAGAGTGAAGCTCTCGTCTGTGCAGCCACGCCCTTTCCAAAACCCAGCCTGCTCTTTTCTGAGAACGCCATCAACTGCCTCTGATATACGCTGGGCTATGATCTTACACAATACTTTGCTTGCCACAGAGAGAAGTGTGATACCACACCAGTTATCACAATCGCCGAGAGTTCCTTTCTTTGGTATCTTCACTATAACGCCATCGGTCCACTCATCTGGCACCTTTTCCCTTTCCCAGACTGATGGAAATAGAGGGGCCAGGATAGATGCTGCTAATTTAGGATTTACCTTGAACAATTCTGCATTCAAGTTATCCGTGCCAGGAGCTTTCCCATTTCTTAAGGATTTGATGATGTGAATGATCTCTTCGTTAGTAGGGGGTGTCGTCTGTGTTGATATCCAGATCTTCTTCTGCCTCCTGGATGTTTGCTTCCTCTTTAGGTGGCTCCCTGTTCAGCAATTCTTTGAAATGCTCTGTCCAGCACATTTCTTGTTCTTTTTCAGCTGTCAGTATGTGTCCTTGTTTGTTCCTGATGAGTGTTCATTGGTGTCTGCCGTTTGCCACCGATAAGCTGCGTGATTTTGTAGACTGTTCCTTGTTCACCACGAGCAGCTGCATCCTCTGCTTGTGTTGCCAGATCATCAATATCATGCCGTTTGTCCGCTCTCACAAGGTGTTTTGACCTTCCAGTGGGCCTTGCTGTACGGCTCACGGTATTTGTCCTTTAGCTTCGAGGATTTTTTGTCTAAAACTTTTCTTCAGGGCTCGTCTGGTTTCTATGGCATTCCACATGCTGGGTGTAATCCACTCTTCTGCCTGTAGCCTAGACAGGCTTCACTGCTCTGTTTATAAATTGTTGTTACTTTGTCCCACTTGTTGATCTCCTCATCTGCATTCCCCTTCTCTTCATCAAGGTCTGCAAGTGCTTGAAACCTGTTCTTTAACTGCAGAGCGAAGGCTTTCTGTATTTCAGGGGACTTTAGCTTGTCAACATCATAACGTCTATGGCCCTTGTTTGGTGGCCCCACACATCTCCGTTTTAGCTTGATGGAGGCTGTCACAAGGTGGTGGTTGCTGCCAACATCTGCCCCCCTTCCACATCTGTCAGTGAGTGTCGTCATTTGCCATTTATCATGATATGGTCAATCTGGTTCTTACCTCTGCCATTTGGAGAACACCATGTCAGCTTGTGAAGTTCACAATGTTGAAATAGGGTTCCGCCGCTGACTAGGTCATTCATATTCCAGAAATCAACAAGCCTCCTTCTGTTTTCATTCATAGTGCCACACCCATGTCTTCCCATTGCTCTGTCTTTGTTTGTGTTGTCCTTACCGACCTCGACATTCACGTCTCCCATGACGATAGTTAGGTCGCGGCGTGGTACTCTCTCTAACTCCGCCTGGAGTGTAAGGTAGAATTTGTCCTTTACTACTTCATCACAGTCATTTGTTGGAGTCTAGCACCGAATCAGGGTTATATTATTATGATTCCCTTTGTCTGGCTCTCATAAGGCTGCTGCTGATGGATTTCCACTCAAGCAAGGAATGCTCCACTCCCTTCTTCAAAAGGATGGCCACACCCTCATGGTGTTGTCTATCATCCCATCCAGGAAAACGGCCAAGTTTCTCCCAAGGCTGTTCATCTTCCTGATCCCGTCCATCTGCTCTCACTGACCCCCAGGAGCTGTAAGCTGTAGTGTCTCATCTCTGCTGGGACCTGAGCTAGCTTCCCTGCTTCGTACATTGTCCGTACATTCCAAAAAACAAGTTGAGCACTTCAGTCTTCATGCCAGTGGCTTCCTTGCGGCTTTCACCATGGGCAGTCCTACGGGTCACTGACTCCTGAAGGCCTCGCACACAGTAATGACAGTGGAGAGAGGTAACTAGCAGGGTCCCCCAAGGATCTGTACTAGAATCAGAGCAGTTCAACGTAATCATAAAATGATCTGGAAAAGGGCGTAAACAGTGAGGTGGCAAAGTTTGCAGATGATACACAATGACTTGAGAGTTAAGTCCAAAGCAGACGGCGAAGAGCTACAAAGAGATCTCACAGAACTGGATGACATGACCTAGGCAAGAAAATGGCAGATGAAATTCAATGCTGAGAAATGCAAAGTCATGCACACTGGAAAACATCATCCTAACACATGTACAGTGACGGGTCTAAATTAGCTGTTACTGCTCAAGAAGGAGATCTTGGCGCCATTGTGGAGACTTCTCTGAAAACATCCACTCCGTGCGCAGCGGCCGTCAGAAAAGCGAACAGAATATGGGGAAGGGGCACAGATAGTGACAGAAAATATAATGCCAATATATAAAAGCAGGGTAGGTCCCCACCTGGAATACTGTGTGCAGTCCTGGGTGCCCCATCTCAAAAACAGATGTATTAGAAAAAGCACAGAGAAGGGCACCACAAGTGATTAGCAGGAGGGAACAGCTTCCAGCAGAGGAGAGATTAAGAAGACGGGGACCGTTCTGTTTAGACCGTGGAGGGATATGAGAGGGCTATAAAATCGTGCCTGGTGTGGTGAAAGGGCCTCAGGAAGTGTTCTTTACCCCTTCCCCTGACACAGGAACCAGAATCACTTAATGAAATGAACAGGCAGCAGGTTTAAAAACAAACGCGAGGAAGCATTTCTTCACACACCGCACAGTCACCTGTGGAACTCCTTGCCAGGGGATGGGGTGAAGGCCAAAGTATAACTGGGTTCAAAAAAGAACTAGAGAAGTTCATGGAGGACAGGTCCATCACTGGCTATTAGCCAAGATGCTCAGGGATGCAACCCTGGGCTCTGGGTGTCCCTAAGTCTCTGACTGCCAGAAGTTGGGACTGGATGACCGGGGAAGGATCCCACACTAAGTGCCCTGCTCTGTTCATTCCCTGAGGCACCTGGCATTGGCCACAGGGGGAAGACAGGAGCCTGGGCTAGACGGACCATTGATCTGACCTAGTATGGCTGTTCTTATGGACACCTCCCAAGATATGCACCATGGTCAGCCCCTGGTTGAACCACCATGGTGCATCATGGGAGGTGTGGTGCATCATGGGAGGTGTAGTCCATCTGGGGAGCTTGTCCCATAGAAGAGAGTGGGGCACAAGGCACCCAGACTACCCCTCACTTGAGGCCCTGGGGTGGGACGTGATGCAGTAGTGAAAGACGATGGCTTAATGTTTCCAAGTTGAGATGTTTCGGAACTTTCCATTCCACGATTTCTAATTTTTTTTTTATATTTCAACTTTTTGGTCCGAGTTGGGAGGGAAACACCTGTCAAAATCTCGGAATTTCCATGGGCTCAGGTCTAATCAAAGCGGAAAGTGGGGATCCCCCACCCATCCCCAGAACTGGCTCATCAGCTCTTGGGGCCGCTTGTCTCTCCTGTGCCCTGGCACGAGGCTGCAATGTCTGGACGGCCTCCAGGGAAAGGAGCCGTCTTTAAACCCGTCTCCCTGGGAGATCAGACCTGGACGCTAGGCCCCTCTGCTTTCGGCCCGTTGCCCTCTCCCGTAAGTCAGGAGCGCTTTCGCTTGATGCAGCACCAGTCTCCTTTATTTACAGTGGTTTTCCCACCACCGCTTTCCACCTACGGGGGGGTTTCACAGCCAACTTTGCCAGGTGCAGGCCTGGCCAGCAACAGGCCAGAAGGCTCCCAGCTCCCTCTGGGCCTGGCCTTTCTCTTCCCCACTCCCTCTAGCTTCCTCCCAGCCTTTCTAGCCCTGGCTAGTGCAGGGCTATCCAGCCAGCCCCAATCCATTCCCCTTGATTGGGGCTGGAGTGGCAGGGGGCTGATCAAGTGCTTCTCACTCAGCCCCCGTCACAGTCCCACTGGCATCATTGTGGGCATGGCTCCACCTGGCGTCTGGCACCTGCCCCTGCCACAGCTTGCTCCCTGCTAAGGTGTAAGGGCTTGTGAGCTTGGTGCTGAAAGCTGCAGGGGGTTGAGACCCAGGGCCTCTCTGCTGCACGGTGCGGGGACGCTGCCTCGGGGATTACAGGATCCAAGGGGACGGGAGCTTTGAAGGCTGGTTGTTACGTAGCATGGGAACTGCAGGTGGTTTGGGGGAGTGGGGCTCCTCCCCCCGGAATACCTGAAGGAAGCTGCTGGTGCAGGAGAAGTTTATGCTCTTCCCACTCCGCCCTGGAACCCCGGGCCCCTGGGGAGCCTGTCCCCCAGTGTCTGTCTCTAACTCGCTGCTGGTCTCTGAGCCGTGCCCAGATACCGCTGTGCTGGGCGCGTTGCTCGGGGCGGGTGGGACTGGCTGCGTCCCGCCCTGCCGGCCTGACTGTTAAGTACTCAGCAGCAGGAGCCATGTGCATTGTAATCAACCTCCCTGGCTCGTGGGCTGAGGCCGTGTGGAGCGTTGGCTTGTGGTGACGTGTCGTAGGGTGAGAAGCAGGGGCAGAGAGAGTACGGGGGGGAGGGAAGGGGGCTGGCGTGTCTGTGTGCCTACGGCTGTGTGTCTTTCAAAGATTCAAGCAATCTCAGCTTCTGAGCCAACGTCCTGGGTTTCTCACTGCTAGGCCCATGAACTCCCCCAGCTCGGTTCCTTCTGCACCTTGTACGATCCCCATCAAGAGCGGACCCCGGGGCAGAACGGAGTTGGCGCCTGTGCAGGGAAGGGAGAACAGAGCCCTGCCCGCTCTCCCCAATCCCTCCTGGTGCAGCCGCCGGGGTGGCTGTTCAGATTCTGGATTTCACGTGGCTGGGACGGTCTGACCAGCATGTCTAGTGGGCAGCTGATGCAGAGCAATTACAGGGCCCCGAGCCGCAGTGGAGGTGGGGTGGGAATACACAGCGCTGGCTCGGCCCCCACAGAGGGAATAAGGGCACCGTCGGGGAAGCTGTGTCTGGCCTGCGATGGGAAGAGATGGGCCCACGTTGGCGCGTAGCGGCCCTTGGGGAGGGTAGTGGACACAGGGCCACCCGCAGACCAGTTGTGTTGAAAGGCAGGAGCGGTTAGTAGGCACCCCCCCCCCCCAGCTCCCTTTGGCTAA
The DNA here is from genome assembly GCF_965140295.1 of Lepidochelys olivacea. Taxonomy (NCBI): domain Eukaryota; kingdom Metazoa; phylum Chordata; order Testudines; family Cheloniidae; genus Lepidochelys; species Lepidochelys olivacea. Next base: position 2,313,663 of record NC_140430.1, read on the forward strand.
GACAACCAACCAGCCCTGAGTCAGGTGGGAAGGAGCCCGCCGGGGGTGTGCTGTGGACTCGCCAGGAGCCCGCAGACATGGGGTCGGAGTGGGCCAAAGGAGTGGATGTGGGTTGGTTCTGGAACCTCACCCCTCCAGGATACGCACACCCACCTAGGGAGGGGAAGGATATGAGGGCTAAGCTTGGCGGGCCTGGTTTAGAAGGGACGAGGTGGCAAAAGCCCAGGAGCTGCTTCTGGGAACTGCTCCCCCACCCCCAAACTGGAAACAGCCCCTGAAAGAGGCTGTGATGGGAGAGAATGTGGGGTCGGGGGGGGGGGGGGAGATTCCCCCTCCTCAAATTGGGGTGAGGCTCTGGGAGCTTGAAACCCCCGCCCTATGGGGATGGGGGGTGACACACATAGTGATGACGTGTCCTCTCAGCAGCCCCCTCCCCACCTCTAACCTCAAAGGGGGAGTGGAAGCCCTGGGGAGGGTCAGTCCCATCGCAAGGAGGCTCCGGGCCTGACTCCTTGAACTTTGGGGAAAAACCTATTCTTCTAGCTGAACTTCCCTAATAAAAGCTCCAGTTTGATTCTGATTTAACGGCCCCAGGTTGTTTTTTTCCCACCAGGGCTGCAGATTTGCCCTGGGGCGAAGGCTGGCCGTGCCCTGCAGCTGTCTCTGCATCGCCCGCTCTCCAGGCACGGAGCATACAGCCCTGGTGTCCCTGCACCGAGTGGCCCCCCAAGGGCTTGGGAGCTCTCCAAGAAAACACCCCAGATCTGCCTGGTCCTCAGCCCCCTTACACCCCAACCCCCACCCTTGGGCGAGTGCGTGGAGGGGGAGGGAATGCGGCACTCCCGCGGCTGGGGGCTTGTCCTCTCCCAGGCAGAGCAGAGTGTGTTGGCTCGGGGCAGGAGTGGGGTGAGGGGCTGACTGCTCAGTGGGACCCAGGAATGCTGAGGAGGGTGGGGGTGTGTATGTGTCTGGCCGTGCCACCAGCTGGCATTGCCCAGGTTTGACTGACTGGGGGGGAATTCTCCCCTCCACAGAGAGCATGTGATAGAGACTCTGGGAGGCAGCAGGGCCTAGTGGAGAGAGCCTGCCCCCATGTTTATGCAGCACCTGGCACAGCGAGGGCCAGTTGCAGCTAAGGCATCTAGATTCCCCTATAACACAAGTGGCAGGCATAGCGGATCTGAGCTAACCTCCCTTGGAGTCAGTGGAACTCGCTTCCACAGGCTTTAGATCAGGCCTGTAAACAACCACCCAAGAAATGGGCTACTCAGCCTGGCCCTGAGCCAGTGACAGTGATTCGTGGCTAATGGATTCATTGGTATGTGCTGTGTGAGTGGGGGGTTCACAAGGCATTTAAATCAAAGGGCAGGGAGCTAGACCTGAGGCCACTGCCTATTTGAATAGTCACGGGAGGCCGGGAGCCGTGGAAACCTGCTCTGCAGTAGGAAGATGTGCCATCCCTGCAGCCTTTCCATGATCCTGTTAATAACAAATGTTACCTTACTTCTCTAACACTTTCCAGCCTCTCTACCTGCCACGGAAATGCAGCCACCTCTGGGGTGGAACATGGCAGCTGTAGAACAGCACGTGACAAGGCAGCAGTGATTCCAGGTGGGGAAATGAAGAGGAACATTGTACCCAATTGAAATGACAAAAGGAAACAGACTAGAATGATCAGGGCCAGGGCACTGAGGCGGATACAGACTGTGTCATGGGGTCTTTGTCATCCATCTCTGGTGCATTGATTTGGACCCAGATCCTCAAAGTGCCTAACTCCCATTGACATCAGCCAGCGCCGACCATCTGCCCCCATTGGATTTCAATGGGAATTAGGTGCCTAAATGCCTGAGGATCCAGCCCTCAGTGCTGGCTCCAAGGGAAGACTGCCACCTACCGAGTCACCAACGCACTTCAAGTGATGAAGGGCCCCAGGTTGCTTAGGGAGAAATGCAGATAAGCCCGGCTACCTAGGAATCAAACCTGACTCCTGGGGTAACTGACACAGCATCATTCACCAAGAAAGCAGCGATCACTGTGTAAATAGCAGGGGCCGTGAAATAACATGATGTAGCCAACAGAGGGGCCCCTCACTTTATGGCACATTTAGCAAAACATCAGATTTCATGCAGCGAGCCAGCAAAGGTTTGAAGTGGCTCATGTCTGGATCAAAGGGAAGTTCTGGGAGCAAAAGGTCATTTGACTCTGAGTCAGCTCTGAGGCTCTGCGCCATTTGCATATTGGATAAAACGATTGAATTAGCTAATTTGGTCAAAAATTCCCAACTCCAAAGAGATCAGAATTAGCGTATGCAGGGAATTGATTGCATCCTTCAGACAATGCCTCAGGCTTCAAAGGGAACTTCAGACTTGGACTGACCAGACAGAGCCTGAAGAGGGGGAGAAGCAGCGAGAGGAAGCGGCCCAGGGAGAGTCGCCGTTTGAGCTTTGGTAAGAGTTCTGATGATGATCATTACCTATAACTTGTAGTGCAGTCAGAGCCCCAGTCATGGCCCCGCCGTGTGAGGTGCTGTACAAACACACAACAAAAGACCTGACGGTCTATGCAGCGTAAGCAGGTGTAGCTCCCAACTGAAGCCTGAAATTGCACCTGCTCGTGGCAGGAGCGAATCTGGCCCATCATCCATATTTCTTGTCTTTAATTTCTGTAATGAAATTAATTCTGCTAAGCGCAGGTCAGTAATAACCCTACCTTCAGGATGGGATTTTGCAGCCAAACGTTCAAAATGGCCAGTGATTTTGGGAACCCAACTTGAGACCTGATTTCAGAGGTGCCCAGTGTCGACAGCTCCCGTTGACGTCAGGGAGCTTTGCTCTTTAAAAGGGCCAGGACCACAATGAAACCGACTCTGGTCCCCATCCTGCAGGGAGCTGTGTGTAAAAGCAGAGCTCGTTGCTGGAGCGGCAAGTCCTGCAGCTGTTTTGGGTCCTGCACTGAAAAGGCAGGCAGGCAGGCAGCCAGCAACTACTCCCAGAAACAGGTGGGAAGGAGAGGAAGCGCATGGTGGCGCTGGGAGGCCATGAGAGGCTGGGGGTTGATAGGCAGGGACACACACACACTGCACATTCATTCGTAAGGAATGAGCTTAATCATCAGTTCGCTGGTCATTGGTGGGTAATGCCTTTAGGCAAATGAATCAATTGGGAAACAGTTCTGCACTAATGAGTCACGAATGTTACGTCTTCAGCAGGTTCTGCTGATTTTAGAACTTCGCACTGGGCTCTAGTGGGCGAGCTAGGTTTCTGGTGATCGATTATTGGCCAGTTATTTATGTGGCTGAATTGTGTTTAACACGTTATTGATGAATTGTGACTTACTGCCAAGCCGTTGTCCTGTTCTTTACCCGAGGGTTAGGGTGGAGTGATTATCAGCTGATTATCGATCATTAATCAGACGATTATCGATTATCGATGGATATGATCAGCCGTCGCTTTGGAAAATCATTTGCTAATCCAAATAAATAATGACAGTCCGTTGAGGGGGAGTTAATTCAGGATCGATTATCGATCGTTGCCAATACCGCTGATCGATCATTATTAATCGATTATCTCCCATGCCCTCCACCCCGCCCTGCAGCCTGCGGGGCCAGCCCTGCCCATCGATGCTCTCGACGCCGGCCTGCTCCCCCAATCGATGCTCTCGGCTGCTCCTGCGGCAACCTGGCTATCGACGCGCTTCGCCGCTGCCCGGGGCTTCTCCCTGGCTCGATGCTCTCGGCACTCGCCTGCTTCCCTGGCTCCCGAGGGCTCGGTGCCCAGTGGCTCCCTGCTCGCTCGATTCATTCGGCGCTCGGCTGCTGCCAACGCCCCCCCCCCGAACGATGCTCTCGGTTGCTCCCTGCCAGCTCGATGCGCTCGGCGCGCGGTTGCCCCCGCCTGTCTCCTGGCAGTGGGACCGGAAGTGGCTCGGGGCGGGGAGGGGGGCCCGGTCCCTCCTCAGGTGAAGCCGCCGCCGATGGAGCCGCCGCTGCGGAGCCGCTGAGCCCCCCAGTCCCCACCCCGCAGCGGCCGGGCCGGGGGGCCCCTCCCCGCAGCCCCCCCTCAGGTGAGAAGGGGGCGGGGCAGCCTGGCTGGGGGGCCTGGAGGAGGGTCAGTGGGAAAGGGCGGGGGTGGCTGTGCAGCGGTGGGGGGGGTCAGCGGGGAGGGGGGTTGGCGGGTCTGAGGAGGGCTGTGGGGAGGGGTAGAGGGGGGTGGGCTGTGGCTATGGAGAGGTGATGGGTGGGGAGGGCATAGAGGAGGAGGGGCTGGGCCGTGGGGTGGGGATAGAGGAGGAGGGGCTGGGCCGTGGGGAGGGTCATTGGGAAGGGGAGGGGCTGGGCTGTGGGGTGGGGATAGAGGAGGAGGGGTAGGCCATGGGGAGGGTCATTGGGAAGGGGTGGGGGTAGGCTGTGGGGAGGGGATAGAGGAGGAGGGGTAGGCCATGGGGAGGGTCATTGGGGAGGGGCTGGGCCATGGGGAGGGTCATTGGGAAGGGGTGGGGGTAGGCTGTGGGGAGGGGATAGAGGAGGAGGGGTAGGCCATGGGGAGGGTCATTGGGGAGGGGCTGGGCCATGGGGAGGGTCATTGGGAAGGGGTGGGGGTAGGCTGTGGGGAGGGGATAGAGGAGGACGGGTAGGCCATGGGGAGGGTCATTGGGGAGGGGCTGGGCCATGGGGAGGGTCATTGGGAAGGGGTGGGGGTAGGCTGTGGGGAGGGGATAGAGGAGGAGGGGTAGGCCATGGGGAGGGTCATTGGGAAGGGGAGGGGCTGGGCCGTGGGGTGGGGATAGAGGAGGAGGGGTAGGCCATGGGGAGGGTCATTGGGAAGGGGTGGGGGTAGGCTGTGGGGAGGGGATAGAGGAGGAGGGGTAGGCCATGGGGAGGGTCATTGGGAAGGGGAGGGGCTGGGCCGTGGGGTGGGGATAGAGGAGGAGGGGTAGGCCATGGGGAGGGTCATTGGGAAGGGGTGGGGGTAGGCTGTGGGGAGGGGGTTGGCAGAAGGGTTGGGGGCGGGGGCAGCTGTCCAGGAGTGGAGGGGAGCTAAGGGAGGCATCTGGGGTGGGTGGGGGGAGGTGGGGTGGGTACAGAGGCATCACTCTGGGTGGGAGGGGATGGCTGAGAGGAGGCGGCTAGGGTAATGGGGTGCAGCTGGCTGAGGGTGGAGGGCTGATAGGGGAACTATTGGGACTGGGGAGGGGGAAGAATTGGGGAGTGTTTCTCTGTTGCACAGGAGACCCAGACTTCCCTTTTGAAGCCCCTTTTCTTCATGTTTTAAAGGGGGGAGCACTGGTGTAAGAGGGGATAGACCGGGGACATACCTGGGTCCGTCTACTTTCCCTTCTCTGTTCCTCTCCATATACTGCCTTGCAAGCTTGGTAGCTTTAGGGAACTGGGGAGGGGAGGGGGTTACACCCTTCCCTCTACAGGGATCAGACTAAAGAATCCACAATAAATCATTGCCTCCTAGGGTTTTACTTGTAGTTACTTTTGGAAAAGAGGAAAGAAATGCTCTCCGTTTCCCCCACCCCCACCCCCAGCCTTGTTACCCTTCTCCCTTTACGCTGGCCACTCCCAGCTCTCAAATGGTCCTGTAGTTTGAAATGATATTCCTCTAGAAGAAAAAATAAACTTAACTTGACTGTTTCGTTGGCGCATGGTGATACCAGGCACCCTGTGGGTGTGTGGGAAGAGTGAAGGGTTTCACGTTTTTAGAAATGCAACGAAAGTTGCTTATTTCTAGTCCTTCAGGGACAGTGAATCTTGTTGGGTTTCCATAAAATTGCTTTGCTTCCCTGCTTCAGTCCAGTGTCTTGTAGGTTGATTTGTCTGATCATCTTACGTTCTTGGAGGAATTATTTTTTTTGGTTGGGCAAAGTAACTTACCCTTTTCCTAGCCCAGCAGATGCAGCTGTGTGCACATTGTATTACGTACAGCCGGTGTGATGGTGAAATGGAATACTGTCTTGTAATGCACACGCACAAGATGGCGGAGTTAAGGTTAAGGCTGCTGTTGGATAATACTTAGCACTTTTCGTCTGAGAAGCGTGAAACTGTCAGGTTGGTGTCTGGCTTAGATGATGATTTCCTTGCTCAGCTTTATCTCTGCACTAACAGTTCCATTTGTTGGGGTATTTGGAAGATTTACTCATAATCTTGAATGTCTTTACCCGCCTCAAACCCCCCTGACGGGGGGAAGGGCTGCTATCCTCATTTTACAGATGGGGAGCTGAGCCACAAACAGCCTAAGTGACTTGACCAAGGTCATTCAAGGAGTCAATGGTGGAGCAGGGAACTGAACACAGGTGTCCCACGCTAGCACCTGTGATTACTTTATTTGTATTACCATCATGCATAGGAGTCCTAGTCATGGACCAGGCTCCGTTGTGCTAGGCGCTGTTCAGACCTAGCCAGTGGACCATCCTTTCTTTATCACCTGATGTTCGGTACATCAGGAGGAGGTTTTGTGCAGAGTGCCACCTGCTGAATGGCACCTGACCAATGATGTATGTTGTTTGCCTCATGACTGAAGACGACTTAGATCCAAGCAAAATCTAAGCTTCCTTCCTACATGAGGAGTATTGCCTCACTACAGCACACGCAAACCCTCCACAAAAGCATTCCTTGCTGGGACAAGGCATTGTCCACAGGTGCCATTCAGAAAGTCGCGGGCCCGGTATGACACATTCAGTAGGGCCCCACCCACTCCCATTTCACTTTATTTATGCAGAGGTGACAGATGTTTTGGGGGGCAGCCCTGAGCTCAGGGTCCCAGTACAATTGCCCCTTATCAGCCCTGGTTGTCCATGCAGTCCGTGTGCATTTCCACAGAGGCTAGGCTTGGGTTCTCCAGCAATCGCAGGGGAGGGATGTATTAATTCTTTTCTATCCACATGCAGTACCTCAGCATAGGTAGGGGCCGTGGAGGCTTAAGGAAGAAGGATCCAAATTTCCTAGTGTGGCAGGGGTAAGGCGCATGAAGAGACAGCGGCAGCAGCAGCTTTGCAGCGAGACGTTCTTGGACCACAAGCTGTTGTTGGCAGCTTGAGGATAAACGTAGCTGCCTCTTCTGTGTACTCCTCTGTCTGGTTGTGGGGCTTTTGAACTCTCGAGTGAGCTGACCAGGCTTAGAAGTGGGCTGTCCTGGAACCTGTGTGCTAGAAGCAATGATATTTCTTATCTGTGGTTCAGCTGCCCCCAGAGGGAGGGCTGGTCCTGTGACCAAAGCACAGGGCAGGAGTCCCTTGCTATGTTTCTAGCTCTGCCACTGACTCAATGTGTGCTTTTTGGCAAGTCAGATAATGTCTCCATGCCTCAGTTTCCCTATTAGTAAGGTGGGGGAATATCTTGAGGAAGGTTAAGAAAATGTAACGCTTTAATCATAATATTTGTAAAGTGTCTCAAGGTCCTCAGATAAGTGGTGCTGTGTTACTGGAGGAAGCACTCCATTCCTCATGCCCTACGTCTGCTCCTCTGAAACAGTACGTTTGGCGTACAGAAGTGCCAAGTGCAACGTTATCTAGGCAAAGCTTTGGAGTGTTTTCAGACTAGGATTCAAGGTGTGTTCTTACCACTAAAGACAAGGCAGTCTGTAGTTGTCATGTGTGTTAGCAGGTTGAGGTACACGCTAGGAAACTAGAATGTGAAAACGAGCATGCCTTGTCTTCCCTAGGATTTCACCTCATGTTATTTAGCGCGTGGTATGATCGCTCCCCTTCTTGCTTGGTGAAGACCAGGGCACGGTTATTGCTGAGTTGTTGATCAAGGCTGCAGAGGTATCGGGAGGAGAAGGGTAAGTATTGTCCTCACTTAGAACTTGTCTTGTGCATGTAGTGAGAGACCCAGTGCAGATGGGATAATGATTTTGGGCTTCGTCTTAACTTTCACTTTCAGGGACTCCATGAAACCTCAGAGACCTCAGTGAGTCATGTCCCCCAGCTTGCAAAGGCTGAGCTTGGAGACCTAGTGAAAGGTCACTGTTTAGAGTGGGAGGCAGCTTGGCCTAGTAGTTAACTTGATTCCCCAAAAGCCTTAATTCCTTTGGGAAATTTATACAGCAGCAGCTTGTACTCTGGTAACGGAATTATAGGACCACAGATATTAGGTTTTGGTCTCCCATCCTGTGAGATGGAGATGGGGTTATGTGAGGTCACCAGAGGGGGAAGAGGTAGAAAGTGCCAATGCGGGGGGAGAGAGAGCGTGTGAGGATTATTTATTCTGTTTGCAGTGGATCAATTCAGTTGAAAGCTTGTGTGTGTCTGGCATTGGTACAGTTAATGTTAGTCAAGTACTTTGTGTTTCTGTACTGCCTCATGTTGGATCTCAAAATATTGGTGTTCAAAAGTGCAGTACGCCTTTATTTGTACAGATCGCTGTCACTCTAGGGTGGTGGGTGGGAGTGGGACTGACTTTCCATTTGTCTGTGAATCCGTCTAGGCAAATGCCGAGGAGGTCGGGTTTTCCTTCATTCCCTTAGAAATAAAAGAAGCTTCTTGCATTTCATGCTACCTCTTATAGTTTTGAGCAGAGCAGCCCATGATTATGGTGGTTGTTGATTCAAATTGTGGTAGTGTCCCGAGAACTCAGCAAGGACCTAGATGCTGTTCAAAACCACGGTAAGAGGCGGTCCTTCTTGTTATGCTTTGAATTCAAACTTTGTTTTACAAGTTTTTTAATCTGTGTTTAGGAGCAGTAGTTGAACTTCCTATTTTGTTATGCCTCTATCAATAAATAAAAAGTATATTGCTACGTGGGAAACGTACACATAGGCCTCCTATTAGCATTATTAGAAAGTTACATCTCTGAGAGACTCTTTCCAATAATATAATCCTAAAAAAAAATAAAGCACATTTGCTTCAGTCAAATAGAGTTCTTGTAACAGTTCATATTTTATATAAAGCCACTAGGTTGGACCTAATTTTGGGTGTTGTCCAAAGGAAATGGATTTAGATCTCTAAAGTAGTTTATCATATCACTTGCGCGCACACACACCCCCCACTCTGATTTTTCAAGCATTATCTTCATAGAAGGGACGGAATTTTGCTCATATTTACGCAGCCTTTAGACTAGGGGACTCTAACATGGGAGATTTTTTAAGAGCTGCTTGGTGTTAAGTTTGCTTGTCCACTGATGTTCTTAGAGGGGAAAATATCCAGCTTATCCTTATAGCTTAGGATGCTGCGAAGTGTAAGAAAAAGGTGGTGATGAGTTGACCAGAGCAGTAAAGGGGATCTGTTTATTAGGATAAGTCCCTACGACAAAGGGATCTCACTAAACTGGGTGACTGGCCGAGGAAATTCAATGCTGATAAATGCAAATGCACGTTGGGGGGAAAAAATAATTCCAACTATACGTACAAAATGATGTAGTCAGAACTAGCTGTTGCCTCTAAGATCTCTTTTGGGAGCGTATCCTTGGTAGTTCCCTAAAAACATCTGCTTAATGTGCAGCCGTAGTCAAAAGAGCTCCCGACGTTAGGAACCACTAGGAACGGGATAAATAATAAGACAGAAAATATCGTGATGTCACTATTATAAATCCATGGTATGGCCACACCTAGAATACTGTGTGCAGTTCTGGTCACTTCATCTGCAAGATACATTAGAATTGGAAAAGGTGCAGAGAAGGGCATTGAAAATGATTAAGGGTATAGGACAGCTTCCATCTGAGGAAAGATTAAAAAGACGGGGACTGTTTTTCTTAGAAAAGAGATGACTAAAGGGGGATATGATAGAGATCTATAAAATCATGAATGGCACAGAAAAAGTGAATAGGGAAGTGTTATTTACCCCTTCACATCACACAAGAATTAGGGGTCACCAGATTAAATTAATAGGCAGCAGGTTTAAAACAAACAAAATAAAGTTCCGCTTCACACAGCGCACAACCAAACTGTGAAACTCGTTGCCAGAGGGTGTTGAGGGCCAAAAGTATAAGTGGGTCCAAAAAAACAATTAGGTAAGTTCCTGGAGGAAGGTCCATCAATGGCTATTAGCCAAGATGGCCAGGGACACATCCGCATCCTCCAGATATCCTTAAACCACTGCTGCTAGAAACTGGGACTGGATAAAGGAGGGGGTGGATCACTTGAAATTGCCCTGTTCTCTTCATTCCCTCTGAAGCTTCTGGCAGTGGCCACTGTTGGAAGACAAGAGACTGGGCTAGATGGACCATTGGTCTGACCCAGAATGGCCGTTCTGATGTAGTAATCTTCTGTCAAGTGGATGAGTTAGATTTATTTCTAGATCACATTTCTTTCTCCCATTCTTAAAGCAGTAACTTAAAAAGGCTGCAGCTTAACACCTTATTATTGCATTAAATTTGCCCAGTAACACCTCATTAGACAGCACGCTTCATAATAAGCGCCCAAGAGCATCAGTGGTCCCTTCCCAATTCAGAAACAATGCACAGGTAGACACTGCCTTTTGGTCTAGTATTACATTGAATTCATTTTTCCAGTTATACTGCAGGCTGTTTACTAAGCTATTACAAAGCATTAATTTTATCCATTGCAGTTGAGTTTTCATTATTTAAGGGACAAAGACAACATCCCGATGGGCTAGCGCTGTGTTTTGATTTTGTCTATTTACTTGCTAATTTGTCCAAACCACTCGGCTGCGAAGGGTGTTCTCCAGTTCTGCTCTAGCAGATAATTGCAGCTAGCCGCGGCAGCGTGTGAGTACATACTCGGAGCTGGGAAAGCCGCTTCCTTGGCATTTAAATCATTGGCAGTTTGATTAAAAACAAACAGTTTTTTTTAAATCCTTTGCGCTGAGCTTGTTTTTTGAAATGCTTCCAGTGACCCAAAAATAAAAAAAAAAATGGTTCATCCGATGAGCGTCTGCCTGTAGCAAAGGTGGAAAAAAGTCCTCATGCTGGAAAATAAACTGCTGGTGATGGAAACAATGGGTTGGAAAAAGAAAATACAGGGGCGTTTATGGCTCTTATTAATTCTTACCCTAGCAGAGATGCTAATTATGGCTGCGTCTGCCCTAGATCTATTTCTTCACACGTCCCACAGTTGCAGTTCAACTGGTGGTGTGATGCTTGTATAAATTCTACTACTACCCGCGCTTGTGTAGGGGCTTCTCATCCATAAGTCTCGAAGTGCTTTACCAAGGAGGTCAGTATCATTATCTGTAGGATGGGGAAACTGAGGCACGGAGTTAAGGTGACTTGCCCAGTGGTGGAGCTGGGAATAGGGTTCAGTGCTCTGTCCTCCTAGGCCATGCTGCCTCAGACCAGAGTCCTCTTCTGGACTCTGTATACGTTAGCACTCCCACCATTAGTACTTTGGTTGGAGCTGCCAATGTGCACAGACCTCTTGGGTAAGTTTATCCTCTGTCAATGACTCCGTGGCTGACCAAGTCATTAGAAGAATGAAGATGTTCTGAAGAGTTTGCTTTTAGACATTTGCTTTCCCTTGTTTGAATGATTCACTTGTTGAACTGACACTGCAGTCAGCTTGTGAGGCCTCCCTGTGTTCTTCCTGGACAGCCCTATGTCGGAAGGAGAAAGGTAGCCTACGGTGCAGTGTTTGCTCTTGGCATGTTTTCCATGGGCATGTTGCAGGATTGGGAATGTCTCTGTCTGTTCCTGATTAGCTTCGTGTCAGGACTGAAACTATTTCAATTATATCCCGTCACCCTAGTAAAATAAATTGTCTTCAGTTTTCAAAGCATTCTTCTAATTGGTAAAACCAACATAGAAAAGTCCAAGCAGAGAGAGGTTCTGCAAATCTTTGAAGTGATGTCGCTTATTAAGCACTTGCTTGTCTACTGATCATTGTTATCTCAATTCCTGGCCTTTGGCTTTAGATCTCAAAGTGCTGTACAAACATTAGCTAATACTCACAACTGATGTTACAAGGATCTTCACCTGTATTTTACAGATGGGGAAACTGAAACACAGGAGATGAAATTTACTTGCCTGTGTCAGTGGTGGTTGGGCGTGGAACTCTGAAGTTCTTGATTGCCAAACCTGATGCTCGGACTGCTAGACTATGCCATCTCTCTGATGTCTTATGTTGTAGGAAGGCAGCAAGGATGTATTTCAAAGTTCTGACAATGCTTCCTTATGAAACCAAGTTCCTGAAGAAAGTTTAATAATATAAAGCTGACCCGCAAAGGAATAAAAAGTTTGTCTTTTTTTTGTATTTTATTTACTTATTGCTTCCTTGTGATGATAAAATGTAAGGTTTTTGTTTGGTTTTTTAACTGTCAGCAATATCAAGTCTTGTCTGTCTTGTTTTTGATGGAAGGTTCCTGCAGGACTAGAAAATTGTTGTGGGAACTTTCTCAGCACTCAGTTGAAGTACCAGTTTGAATCTTTCACACACAGTTTTTGTCCCAAGAGTGCATCAGATGTTGGAGTTAAATAGATGCTTAGAAAAACGATGTTTGGAATAAGTCTGGCTGAAAAATAAACCAACAAATCTTCCTCTTCTTAATTGCTTAGCTTTCCGTTTTTATGGCTGATTCTTAATATAAAACATTTTTGGTGATTGAGAAAATAAACCAAATTCCTATTACAAAAGGAAAGTAAAATTAGAACAGGAGCATAAACTCTGGCAAATCAAGTGTAAAAGTATAATTAGGGAGACCAAAAAGGAATTTGAAGAGCAGCTAGCAAAAGACACAAAAACTAATATTTATTTTTTTTAAGTATGTCGGAAGCAGGAAGCCTTCCAAACAATCAGTGGGGTCGCTGGACAATCGAGGTGCTAAAGGAGCACTCAAGGAAGACAAGGCCATTGTGGAGAAACTAAATGAATTCTTTGCATCAGTCTTCACTGTGGAGGTTGTGAGGGAGATCCTCACACCCGAGCCATTATTTTTAGAATGACAAATCTGAGGACCTGTCCCAGATTGAGGTGTCAGTAGAGGAGGTTTTGGAACAAACTGATAAACAGTAATAGGTCACCAGGAGCAAACGGGATTCACCCAAGAGTTCTGAAGGAACTCAGATATGAAATTACAGAACTACTAACTCTTGTATGTAACTTATAGCTTAAATTGGCCTTTGTACCAGAGGATTGGAAGACGGCTAATATAACACCAATCTTTAAAAAAGGCTCCAGAGGCAATCTTGACAATTACACACCAGTAAGCCCATTTGTTGAGGAAGAGTCAGCATGGCTTTTGTGAAGGGAAATCTTGCCTCACCAATCTATTAGAATTCTTGTAGGGGGTCAACAAACATGGTAACTGAGTGGATGTAGTATACTTGGACTTTCAGAAAGCCTTTGCCAAGGTTCCTCACCAAAGGCTCTTAAGCAAAGTGAGCAGTCGTGGGATAAGAGGGAAGGTCCTCTCATGGATCAGTAACTGGTTAAAAGCTAGAAAACAAAGGATAGGAATAAATTATCGGTATTCACAGCATAGAGAGGTAAATAGTGGGGTTCCCCAAAGATCTGTACTAGAACCAGTGCTGGTCAACATATTCATAAATGATTTGGAACAGTGGGTGAACAGTGAGGTGGCAAAGTTTGCAGATGGTACAAAACTACTCAAGATAGTTAAGTCTAAAGCTGACTACAAAGAGTTACAAAGGGATCTCACAAAACTCTGTAATTAGGCAAGAAAATGGCAGATGAAATTCAACGTTGATAAATGGAAAATAATGCACATTGGAAAACATAATCTCAACTATACATAAAAAATAATGGTGTCTTAATTAGCTGTTACCACTCAAGAAAGAGAGGTTGGAGTCATGGATAGTGCTCTGAAAACATCTGATCGGTGTGCAGTGGCATTTCAAAAAGCTAACAATGTTAGAAACAGGTAGGGTGACCAGATGAAACGGAGAAAATATTGGGACACATGGGGGAAGCGCAAAAAAAAAAAAACACCCCACGGCCAAAGCCAAAATATCGGGACATCGCTTGGGACGCTGGACAAAGACCTAAAAATCGGGACAGTCCCAATTTTATCGGGACGTCTGGTCACCATAGGAACAGGATAGATAATAAGACAGAAAACATCATAATGCCACTATATAAATCCATGGGATGCCCACAGCTTGAATACTGCCTGCAGTGCTGGCCGCTCCATCTCAAAAGGCATATTAGAATTGGAAAAAGTACAGAGAAGGACAACAAAAGTGATTAAGGGTCTGGAACAGCTTCTGTCTGAGGAGATATTAATAAGACTGGGACTGTTCAGGTTGGAAAGAGACTAGTAAGGTGGGAAATGAGAGGTCTGTAAAAGCATGGTGTGGTAAAAGTGACTAAGGAAGTGTTATTTACCCCACACACCTAACATAAAAACCACAGGTCATGTGCTGAAATTAATAAGTAGCAAGTTTAAAACAAATATAAGGAAGCACTTCTTCACACAACGCAGAGTCAACCTGTGGAACTCCTTGCCAGGGGTTGTTGTGAAGGCCAGAAGTGTGACTGGGTTCAAAAAAGAATTTAGATAAGTTCATGGAGGGTAGGTCCATCAGCGGCTATTTCCCAAGATAGTCGGGGATGCAACCCATGCTCTGGGTCTCCCTATACCTCTGACTGCCAGAAGCTGGGACTGAACAACAGGAGATGGATCACTCAATAAATTGGCCTGTTCTGTTCATTCCCTCTAACACATCTGGCAGTAGCCGCTGTCAGAAGACAGGACACTGGGCTAGATGGGCCATTGGTCTGAACCAGTCTGGCCATTCTTACGTTCTTAATTCAGAAACCGTATTGGACAGTTATTAGCTACACGGATTTAAAAGCAGCTTGAAATCTCACTTCTGCCATGCAGTTTGGATTAATGGTAACATAAAAATTAAATTTTAAAATGTCCTTATTTGAAGAGGGCTTTGTCTAGGGAATGTTTATAACAGGAGAGGAGAAATGTCTTCAACCACAAAAAATGCAGCTTTCTATTTGATGAACACAGTTTGGCTTGAAGGTGTTTTGATTTGTATGTTTCCTTTTTCATGAACAAAAAGTGTTAATGTCTTCCCTCTTGCCTGTGAAGGAAAATACATAAATTCTCAAACATATTCCATCAGGTACAGACCCTACATGGGCTTGACTGAAAAATCAGAGTATTTTATCCAGTGTATGTTACCGGCTATTCTGTTGCTTTTTTAAAACATGGCCCTCCTGCCTCTTTTTGCATTACAACTTTATTTGATATTGTATTTCTTATACCAGCTATGTCCCAAAACAAAGTTCAATAACAGCTGAAGAGGGGGCATAGAAATTCAGAGGTTACAGGCAGGAGAGAAAAGATGGATTTTGGCTGCAATTTGGGATCTTTCAGCATTAATAGGGCCATTTTAAGGTCACGTCCAACTCTGTAAATGATTGGAAGCTAAGTATACATCTTGCAATATCTTCTTAGCTCTCCACCCCCTGTGCAGAATGGGGGCCCTAAACTCACGCAATTATAACGTATTTCCCCAGCTCTTTCAGCATAATAAGCGGAGGCATGCTAACCCTAAAGGTCACTGAAAGATTCTCAATCTAGACAAGATCCGTCTCCTTGAAGGAGAGGATGAAGCGAGTACGTTTTAGCACCATCGACCCTGTGAGTATCTTGTTTTCTTTGCACCCTTAGTGGAGGGAAAAATAAATGCATAACACTCTGAAGCTGGTGGAGGCAAGTTTGCTTCTGAGTTGAAAAGCCCAAGCTGTTGCTTTTGCCTTGATTAGTGGATTCACTGAAGCTGGAAGTTTTCATCACTCCTTGCGATCTGTTGCTTTGCTTTTGTCGGTTAATTGTTTTCATGCCATTAAAATGTGAGGGTGTTCATTTCATCCGTTCCCTAGGGAGGCTCCTGTTTATCCCAGCGCACAGCTTGAACGGCACAAAGAGTCCAATTTGTGCATCTTAAACAGTGAATCATGGCGAGCACAAAAATAAAATGTACGTTCTCTCCAGGGAGACGATTCACATGCAGATCAACTTGGAGTGTTGGGCTCTCGTGAGGACCTGAAGAATTTTAATCATTGTGGCCAGGCTTTCCATAACCCTGCTGTAGGATCCGGACGGAGGAGATAGAGGAGGGGGTTCCGATCCTGGGCGCCCTCACGAACGAACCTTCCACCGTCACGCGCTCGTGCCACCCGCTCCTCCTTCTCTCTCTCCCTGACTTTCTGTCGCCCACCACACGCTTCCTCCTGGCGAGTCTCGGCCTCCCACGCCCTGACCGCGCCCCGGTCCCGGGCACCGCCGTGACCCGGGAAAGGGGAGGGGACCGGGACCCCGCGGGCGGCCATGCCGCCACAGCCAGCCATGCAGGGCAGGCCCGTCTCCCCTTGGGACCCGGGAGCCGGCACCCCCACAGCCGACCTGCTTCCCCGACCCCAACGCAACGTCCCCCGAAAACTCCACCCCACTTCCCGCGTTTCCCTCACCCAGGAGCCAGGTACCTAGCGCTCTCCGCGAGCCTCACGGCCCGGGGAAGGCGGTGGTTCAAAGACTTGTGCGGCCTGAGAGGCTTCTTCTCATTAGGGGTTAATGTTCATTGTGATCCTACTTGTAATAATGCAGATGCCTCGGTATAATTTGGTTGGAATTTAGTGTTCTCGTTCTTGCAGTTATGGCATCAGGAATCTGAAAAGTGTTCCACGGCTGACGTTGGGATATTTAAAATGCAGAGCACTATTTCACAGTACTTAGGGTATTATCAGAGTAATGGGATGAAATTAAGAGAAGAAAAATTTAGGTTGTCTTCCAGTGAGAACAATAGGACTGTAGAATTGTGTCTCAAGGGACTGATGGAATCCTCGGTTTGAGATGCTTGGAAGTAGACAGAAGTCTGGGGACAGATGGACTAGGTGTGACGTAACAGGACTTTTCTATCTCTAGAATTCTTTCATAATCCAAATAACTACTAAATACATTGTGATGCAGCCCTTTTCACCCCTCCATAAGGCATTCCACGCCTAGCTTTTCTCAAAAGCCTCTCTCAGTGCAAAGGACATTTACAAACTGCATCACAGTGAGATTTGAGATTTTGCTTTTAATTGGGCTATTTCTAAGGTTTTTTCCCCTGAGTCTTGTCACTAGGGAAAAAGTCCTTATTTCAGAGGGGATGAGAACTTCAAGCAGTTCTAAAGCCACTCTGCTCTCATTTTAGTGCATTTAAGTTCCTAATGCTCAACCTGACGATCAAGTCTGAAAGCTAGGAGGACAGGGTAGGTATTGGCCTGCTCTCTGCCACAGTAGCAGCGTGAGATGGGATGACTCAATGGTCAAAGTGTGAAGTTTGACATGTTTCATGTCCCTGTTGCTGCAGGGTCAAATCTCCAGAAGCATGGACTATCTCCTTGGAAAGGGTAGAAACTGTTTTGTGCATTTTGCTCTGGATCTTTCACACACGACCTTATAAACCAAGGAGGGTCATGACTTTTCTGTGTGGACATCAAAGATCCCTTGGGACACTGTTCTTAAGAATAGGGGATCCTCCAGTGATCTAAATAGCCCCTTCCCTTTCAATTGTGCAGACCATTCTGGAGGCAGCTGTATTTCATAGGGGCTGATCATTCAGCATTTGTAAAAGGCTTTGGGACAAAGGTAGTGTTGTAAATACAAGCGCACTCCTATCAAGCAATTGCTAACTGGCAATTGAGCGCAAACCTGAGAACGTAACCATTTGATCTTCCTTTATAATCAGATTCCTTCCAGACCCAGCGCGTGTCACCAAAATGTAAAATTCATCCTTTGAAGCAATCAGTTCCTTTAAACCCGGGATTGTTTTCGATCACCGGGCATTGCTGACTTTGAGATCTAGGGTCTGATCAGTGCAGATGGTGTGTGTGTGTGTGTGTAAAAATGTGTCTCAGAAAAAAAAATCAACAAAACTCTTTGTTCAGCTGAGGGTCCTGAAGGCCAGTCATTGCTAGTGGGTTTAGATGAGTAATGCCTTATTTACCAGATGTAGCCAGTCTTCAAAAGTAAAAATTCCTGCTGCTCTGCACCTGGCTTGGCCAACTGCTGTAAGGAGTTCCCGGTTCTCTTCTCCTCTTTTAAAATACAGAGACGGCGTCTGAGCCTCGCTTCCTCGATGCTGGGCCCAGACTCATTGACTCGACAGGGGCTGCTGGTGTGAATAAGGAGTCATGGCTGCAGACCTGGGCCTCCAGCTCGGCAGCGCTCGCGGCATTACTTTCCGATTACTTCGCTTGTGTGAAATGAGTCGATCTCGGTCCTGTTCCTTGCCAGCCCCTGCGGACAGTTGAAAACAGAAATTGAAATTGTTCTTCGCGTTGGCCAAGATGCCAAGGATTGAATGGGGCCCAGAGTTTCCTCTAGGACGGGGCTGAGGCATATTGAGGGGCGTACAGGGAAGCTTGCACTGGTTGTGTGTTCAAGTGATGGTGCTCTGCTGAGCACCAAGTCGGTGGAAAAGCAACGAACATGCTGGCTGCAAGAGTAAGTCCGGTTTGGCTTGTCCTGCATGTAGCGTTACAGAGCCAAAGCAAACTCTGCTTTGTCATTAAGGGTCTTATGGCAATAGATGGGGCCGTGTTAGTTCAAGTTGGCGTCAACAGAACATGATTTGAAATGGGCACCTGCTTTATTAAACAATAAAATCAATTGGGGAAATCTGAGAAATGGTCCCAGTTCATACCAAATAATCCACTTTTAAACATCAATAAACACTCATCTTTCGAAAGATTTTAGGATAATCCCTTCGCATTTTGTTTTGGTGCTTTGTGTTTTGTTTTTTAATTGAGTGTTTTCAATGGCTTCTTCAGAGTACAGGGAAAGGGGAGGGAGTGCGCTAAATAACCATTATTTTTATTAGCGTGTCGTGTGCCCTTTGTATGGAGCCAGGCAAATCCCCAAGTGTGTGTGTATAACATTAAACAGCAAAATTATGGATTCAACAAAAATAAAAATGCAGGAGGCAGTTACTGTATAACCTGGGGTTGAAATATATATTTCAACCTACATTATTTTCATCTCGTAAAGTTAATCGCCACTGTGGGTAGGAAGCTTTTCCTGTGTAATTCAGCCCTTGGAACTGAATAACTGACAAATCCAGCGTTTTGAGTAGCAGGTAGAGTAAGGACTCGTTGTCTCCAGTTTTTTTAAAACTGGGATGACAGTAAAAGAAGAGAGCCTCTCTGCTTGATTTTTTTTTTTTTTTTGGTCAGTTTATTTAGCATGATTAACTGTGAAAATGTGAGTGACGCATCGGGGACCGAGTCCTCTTGTTTATCTACGAAATAGGAGCAAGCAGCCACATAAACTCCCCCACACTCCCACCATCAAGGTTTGTCTTTGCTTTGGAGATTCCATACCACCTTTAGGACTGAAAGGGCAGTTTCTTACCAGCAGCAGAGCCCATTTTAGTATTTGTAGTGGGGATACTTGCGTTACTGGAACTGAGCGGAGATCCACCAGCTCACAGGAGAAAGACAGACTGACAAATAGCTCTCCAACGGAAACCACCACCACTGCTGACCTGGCCTGACTTTAAACTGGTGACCCAGGAGCGAAAGGCTCTGTGTCGTCAAAGCCAGCTTGTTTTTATGGATGCTTTTCGACGCAGTGGGGGTTGGCAAGACCTAAACTTCATTTAAAAATGAGTAATTAGAGCTGGTGGCTTAATAGAAAGCGATTAGTAAATTAATGAAATAAATAAATATGTCCTACTTTTCATCCAGGAATCTGAACATGCTTTACAAAGGTGGTCAGTAAACTTGTCCCTGCTTTGCAGATGAGATACAGAGTGACCTGGCCCAAGCTGGGACTAGACCCAAGCTTTCACGAGTCCCAGTCCATTGCTCAAGCCACTAAGCCATCCTGTCTCCCTGGTTGCCCTGTCTATTTCTGTAGTGATCTCCTGTATGCTGGTAGCAGTTTGGTTATAAAATTGGTAACATTAACACCATTTATTGTGTGGGGAGGGATAGCTCAGGGGTTTGAGCATTGGCCTGCTAAACCAAGGGTTGTGAGTTCAATCCTTGAGGGGGCCATTTTGGGATCTGGGGCAAAAATTGGGGACTGGTCCTGCTTTGAGTAGAGGTTTGGACTAGATGACCTCCTGAGGTCCCTTCCAACCCTGATATTCTATGATTTGAGTTCCTTTGGTTAAAAAAAAAAAAATCCTCTCTAAAATGGGAATGATCCGAAGGGGGTAACTCAGATTTTCTCTGACCTTTTTGAAAAAAAAGAAAAAAAAAGGGGAAAAAAAAGCAGTTTGCACTGTCTTTAAGTAACATTTGATCATTAAAAAAGGGAGGAAAAAAGTTAATTCTATTGGTCTTTTCCCCTTTGTGTTCACATTCTGCAAATGATCACTTTTAATTGTTCTCTGCAGCAAATTCTCTTAGTTTCTGAACATACCAACTGCCAATTACAGCGTGAATTCTAAACAGCCAAACTTGTGTTTTTTGAGGCTGTCCTCATTTTGTTTTTTAAACAACCAATGTAATTGACAAAAAGCCATTTGGATGTATAAAATGTTCATTATCTCTGCAGGGCATCAAGAGGCAAAATAGAAGGCAGATTTTGCTTTTATTCGAGCGTGATCTTTGGAATGGCTGTTGCCAGGCTGCTCAGTGGCACGTTGTGTGCTAGTTTTCAGTCTCATTGCCCAAAGAAGCATCTTCTTTCATTGACAAAATGAAGCTGAATGCTTCAGTTAAACACTTCTCCCACTCCAGACTTCATGTACCTGCTGCCACCCCATTTATACCAGCATCGGTTTTCAATAGAGAAGTCCCCTGTTGAAATGGGGCAAAGACTCAGGTGGATTAAATGAATTGTATGTACAACTGCTATCATATCTCACCACTTGAGGTTTCAAATTAATTAGCAGCGGCCTGCGGGCACTTGTCCTTCTGGACCAGTGAAGTTTGAATCAGGTCTTGCCTTGTTAGATGCTCCAGGAGAATTGACAGCTGCTTTTCCCTCCCGTCTTACACCACTTCAAGTGTTACAAGTCTGACTTTTAAGAACTAATGCCATTTGAAAAACAGACTCCCATGTAACTGCTGCAGAACTGTGATGGCAGAGAGCTGAAGGCAGAGGCTCGGATGAAAACACACTGTATTCGTTTTGTTTGTTGGGAATCATTGCTTGTTAGTTGGATGCTATGTACTGCAAACTGCCATCCCTTCATTGCATTGACCACTGTATAATAGCTACAGCTTAAAACCAGTTTTTGCTTTCCAATAGAAAGTTGTTTCTCGGTGCCTAGAAAGTAGCTCTTTAGTGGGCAATAAAAATTTAGTTCCAAAGCGGGGATCAAATCAAAGTTTTAGCTTGTTCCACTGTGTCAAAGTCAGTGCTGCAAGCTGGCATTTATAAATCAAGGCTGGGTAAGTAATTCATCCACTATCAGAGGTTGATGGCCCCTTTTACTAAAGAGGTTGTGTCTGGGAAGAGATTCCAGCCCTGCATTTCCAGAGACTTGCTGATAGACCCCTGCTTTCTCTTTCAGCAAAGTACCTTAAAGATGGATATAGAAGACTGCAATGGACGCTCCTACATATCTGGTATGTCACTTGTTTTGCTGTTGTCCGATATTTTGGATGTCTATATTTCAAAAGGCCATTTTCTGATGCTCAGCAGTTACCTGTATGGGAGTCTAATGCCGGTGTGTTGCTTTGCTCCACAGCTCTACCGTAAGGCACATAATTTATGGTGGTGATATGGATTGTTTTCAGATTATCTAGCGTATCTTGTTAATACTAATATCTGAAAAGTATTAACACAAGTTGTTGGCCTTCCCCTTCTCAGCAACAAATACGTCCACTGTCAATAAGGACAGTTTTAGAAACTGAGTTAGACTTTAGTTTGCCAGGATCAATTATAAATTGATTATACCAGATTTTAAAAACTTGGTTACTCGTGTGTGATGGTCCAGTCTGTTCAGGGTGCAAATCCAGGCCAGTGAGAGGTTGTCTCACTACTTGCTATGCAAACCTGGGTGCCTTACAAGGCCTTGACACTGTAGTTCTCGGCCTGCTGGAGATTAACGTCCAGCTCACAGTCAGCAAGAAGTGTGCAGATCACATCCTGAGTGTCTGTGCTTAGTTGGTTCAACAGCCTGAATATAGCCCCATTCTGGCTTCCACCAGCCTGGGTTACAACCATTGAGATGACCCCAATGCACCCTCCTTCCCGAGTTTCCCCAAAACCGTATGCCTTGACGTGTCCAGCCCTCTCCTGGCCAGCTCGGGGAAATAATAAGGTTGATTTGCTCTTGTGAAGAGTCCCATCCCACCAGCTCATCACTTTAACTGGAGTTGATACTCACTTCCAGTTCAACACAGCACTCGCTTGGTCTATAGTAAAAATAAACTCTTTTATTAACAAAAGAGCATGCATTAAGAGAGTTCAAGGGAATAAAGGTAGAAAGGACTCCAAGTAACACACAACAAATCACACTTCCAATGGCTAAGACTTCATTTACCAAGCTACTGTCTGGGTTCAAGGTAAAATCCTTACCGTGTGCTCCCAGCAAGATAACTCAAAATGGCTGATCATACCAAGGCCAAGACCTTGTCATAGAAGAGCAACAGGCTAGCTTCCCTTTTCTCCCCAAGTGAAAGATCTTCGGGGCTCTCTTCCCCTCTCTCTAGTCCAGTTCCCACAGACCTTCAACCCAAGGGGGTGGGGGTTGCTGAGCCTAGAGACTAGTACACAGCTGCCTCCCCTACCTCCCCGTCTTGGGGGGAGCTGTTCCTTCTCTTCTTAAGCCACACGTTTTAAAAGATACTACTAGTGAGTCTTCATAATTCCTCCTAGAGCGTTAGTACAGACATTTCCCAAGGACATTAATCTCCAGCATGTTCCAGGCATTCATAAATGACCTGTTGTTGTATTCAGTCAGTTGATTCAGTTGCATATGATTTGATGTTTAGACCCCGTGTCTCTATACCTCAAATAAAATTTCTCTTCCCTGCTGGGGTGTAACCATACTGTCTCCCCCTCTCTCTTCATGATCATGGTGATCATTAGTACCTCGGGTCCTCCAGACCACAGGTCAGATCTCAGCCCTCGCTGCAAACAGAAGGAAAAGTGTCTTTCCAGTGACATCTCGCTTGATCTGCAATACTAGATAGTCAAAGGTGTTTAGTACCCCGCTTATGTTTATAGGATGGATATTTTAGTCTCTCCTGTTAGACTCCGTTCTTCTGCACACGAATACACAATGGTAAACTTGCAATCACATGTGATGTTTAAGACCCCCATGGCGTCTCTGAAATCTGTCCTGCCAGACAGCGTGCTATTGTTTGTTAGAGAGTGTTAAGATTAAATCTGGAGCCATGAAATATTGCGAGGTGTGTGCATGGGGTGAGTTCACCTCTTTGTTGTTGATTGATTGTAACAATCTGTTGGCAACAAGAAGGCCCTTTTGGGTGTGGGTGGAGAGAGTGGGTCAGAATGATAGTGTCAGGCCATCAGTGACTTGTGAACACCTCGAGATATGGGCTCAGGAGTGCCAGTGAGTTTCAGAGACTAGAGGGTTGCTGCTGGAAACCTGGTGCCTAGTCTTTGTAGGTGAGAAGTGAATGCTAGCTTGGTGGGGCCCTGCAGTTCTCTAGTGGGTATGCATCCATATCATCTTTCAGTTTGAAATTCAGTCTCTGCTCAAGGAAAGCCTTGGATAAGGATAAGGTTTGGGGTAGATTTATCAATTATAAAACCAGAATGGAGCACTGAAGGCATCTGTCTGACCTCTTGCATAGCACAGGCCATAGAGCTTCCCTGAATTCAGATTGTAGATGAAGGTGATAAGCGGATGGAGCTGCATGGGCAGTGACCAAAAGATCTGGACTTCCAGGGGTGAAGGTGGGAAGTGAAGTGCATTAATATAGAGCTTTGGGGCAGAGCCGGGGCTGTTAAACAGGGGTACTGCCACCGGCCAGGATTGGGGTGCACTGACGGAGCTGGGCAAGGAAACTTGAACAGCGTCTGTTTGCATCAGAGTCCTGCCCTCCCTGACTGACAGAACCCAACGAGCTTGAGTCGGTCGTTGGTTTTTTGTTTTGTTTTTAAGAAAAGAAGCTTCCTCTGATCCCTGGAGGATGAGCGCTGGTGGCTGGATTGTTGGTTTTTGTCAGTGCTGTGCTTTGACTGGGTCTGGGTCGCCGTAAAGCCCTCGGTTCTGGCCGCCAGGATGCCCCCTTGTTAAGTCACAAAATGCTTCCGTGAGGACGAGGGTGGGCGCTGGCTGGAAGTGGCTGCTTTGCTAGGTTAGTTCAGTTTCCCACTTGGCAGAGCTGCGTCTCCCTGCTTTGCAGCAGCCGAGTTTGACCATGCCTGGGTGCACTCTGCTCCAAGGTTTGCATTGTCTTGCAAGCTGTTGCTTTCCTTTTCTTTGGGAATTTTCTGGTGAGCCTGGCCCCTCCCCGCCGCCTTTGCAGCAGGTTGCCGTTTGCCCCTGAACTCCATGGAGATGCTGTAGTTCCATAAGAATGCTTGAAATGAAAAGAGAGCCGCTCCGTTGATGTAATTTGAATCCTGCGTGAGCTTAGGGTGCGGGAACTCTGAATTGCAAGCAGCTGCTGGCAGCTTGTCAAGGAATAAAGTAGCGAAGGGACTGATCAAGGAGGGGAGAAGAATTGGAGTCACACAATCAAATTCTCCTCTTCCCTGTGGGGTAGCAAAGCTGTCCAGGTCGGTGTTCGCTTTTTGTCAAGGATGCCCTACACATACTTGCCCTGTAGCCACCTGGTGCAAGAGGGAAGCGTGACCAGAAGGAATTCAGAAGCTGCTTATCGTCCCAGGCTGCGAAGGGATGTGGGCAAGGGACTAAACACACTGGCATACCTAGCAGGAAACCTTTCGCCAGGAAAATGGGAACTAATGATCCAGAGGATTGGGCTCCACCTTCCATTCTTACTGATGCTTTGATACCACATTAGTAGGGGGCGAAAGTCAGGCCCAGTGGAAGCCAGTGGAGTTGCACCTGCTTACACCACATCTAAATTTGGCCCAGAGTGCAAGCCTGCAACATGGTGAGTGGCGCGTGGAGCGGTGGCTTCATCAGAAAGTGTCTTTTAAAGTGAGTTTAGTGCCAATGAGAAGTGCCTGATGGATCGTGCTGGAGACTGAAGTCCTCTAACCCCAAAACGAGAATATTGTGCTCAGCTACAGCATAGACCAAGCCCTGCCCTGAAGGCCCCCCTTTGGGGAGTGGGGGAATTTACTCTCCATGGCCCATTCGATCTTTGACCTCACAGTTTAGACAGTCTGCAAGGGGGATCCGTGTGATGTTCTCAGCGTTTACCTCTCTGCTAGGAACCAGACCACGAGCCACCCAATCATTTGATTCAGGTCTTAACTAGCCAAGGGTCAGGAATGACTAGAGTTGGTTCAAAAAGAAAAAAAACAAAACTAAAACTTGTGCCAAAACTCTCTTCCACAAAAACCGGCTCTGTAATTAAAGGGAAACTTTCACTTGGGAATTTCTGATTTTGTCAGATTTTCAGGCTTTCCTTGGACAACTGAAAAGCTGAAAATGTTTTTTAAGAAAATGGGAACTTTTTGTGGGAAAATTAAAATACAGTTTTTGATCAGCTCTGGTAATGACTCAGTTACTACCAGTCACGGAGGCAGTAAACAACACATATGGCATCTGAGTTCCCTGAGGCAACAAATCCTTGGGTTGTGTAGGGAGAGAACACTATCTCCATGGTTTTTAAAAAGAAAGTAAGAGCCATTCTCTGTGATTAGGACTTTGCTGTCATGTTACCATCAAACACATGTGCTCTCTGACACTGGGACAGTGGGGTCCTTGCTACCTACTGACACCATCTGTTTGTCTCGCCTTTTGCCTGAGGTGTTTGCTGGAAGCAGAGGTGTGTGTGTGTGTGTGAGGCTGGGGGCATGGGAGCAAGGATTCCTGAGTTCTGTTCCCAAGTTTGCCGCTGATTGTCATCTGGGTGAAAGTAGTTGCTTTCGGTCTCTCTTTGCCTCAGTTTCCCCATCTGTGAAATGGGGATAATAGCATACAGCAGCTAAGTGAGGTTTAATTACTTTGGACAACAGGTGCTATAGACGAGCAAATTGTTATTTTGTGTTGTGTGCAAGACTTATGCACACATTTAGTTAAGTGTTGCTTTACTCTGCCTGAAGTCTTAAAGCTGGAGGAATTATTTGAGTCAAAAACTCTGAAGAGACGATCAGAAGCCATACACTAGTCCCTCCAAAAAGTAGGTCAAAGGAGTGGGACAAAGCTGCAGTTCTTCTTTGTGTGTGTATTGAAAGGAAACCTGCTAATTCCATTGTGAGTTCCTGGGCCGCTTTGATAGGTGCAGGTGACTTAACCAGAGCAGTTTGCAGGAAGAAGGAAAGGGTTAAAGTCCTCTTGGAGGAGGGGGCACTTGGCTGTCTTGGAGCTCCCCAGGACCCCGGTCGCTTGCCAGGATCTGGATTGCGTTAAATATTTCCCCACCCATCTTCAATCCATGACTAAGATTTAAAGACACCCTCCCCTCAAAACCCATTACAACAACTGACAGGGCTACCCCAATGTTCTGTCCTTAACTGAATGCTTGGAGGGTGGCTTGTTAGAGGCCTAGTCATGGGTTACGTGTACTAGGAAAACACTCCCTCCCGCCCCCCACCCGTTGTATTTCATGGTACTTTGCCCAGTTGCGTGGCGTGTCCGTGGATTGCAAGGTCCGTGATGGCAGATCTGTAGCTTTGCAGTGTGAGGTGTATTCCCCCCTCTGCAGCATTCAGTCCCTCTTGTGTGGGTTTGGACAATGCTCTGTGCGTGCTGGGTGCCTTGCAGCCATTTCCCATGGAGACAGGGCTCCAGGGTTAGCACCTTTTTCCCTTAACTGGCTTGTTAAGGGGATGGCCCAGCCTTGCCCTCTGACTGGCTGTGCTATTTTCGGACACGTGCGCCCACCCGCCGAGCAGCCGGGGGGGTGGCGAGCGTGCATCTCTGCAAAAGGGGATGCCGCAGCCCTGAATTCCTGCTAACTATGCCGCTTGACTGTAAAATGACGGCCGTTTCTCTCACTTCCAGGAATCTGCTCTTCCTGGAAGGTGAGTGGCTGAGTTCACCCTACCACTGCCATGCAGACATGCACACACAGCCTGTATTCCAGTGCTGTTTCCAAGGAGTTGGCTGTGAGAACACTCCAGGGTATCTTCAGCAAGGTAGAATAATGTAAGTGAAATGGGAGGGCTGAGGGGATAACTCCGTGCCATTTCTGTCTCTCTCCACGTTTGGTGTCATTGGAGGTGGGGAGGAAAAAGGGGGTGCGGGTTCTTTAACATGCTGTGCAGAAGAAATATCTTTAGATGGAGATCAAGCGATGGGGGGGGGGAGAGGGAAACACTTGACCATTTGAAATGCTACCGCGGGCGTCTGACCAAGGAAGAATGACAAAAAGGCAAATGCTGGCAGGGCTGTGGGAACAGAGCATGGTTCATAATCAGAGGTGCTAAGTGTCTTTAACAGAGATCAGGGTACCCCTGTTCCCCCTCCCCAAAGTGCCTTTTCGGAGAGGCTTTCCGGCTGTAGAATGTACGCTCCGTGCATCTAGTCCAACCGTAACACCTAACTCATGCTGGCAGGGACTGAGCCGATGCTGGGTCCAGCTCTTAGGGTCTGTTAAATCGCTCTGACTGAACCCTGCTGCATCACTGGGTTTCTTAGTGTTGTGTGTGTTTGTCTGAAATTGTCTCGTTAACCTGTCCTAATTCAGAGCTAATATCCATTATCCGTGGTGTGTGGCTTCTGCTGGTGATGCGTGTTGTCTTAGCATGACTCAAACTTTCCAGCAACATCTTATTGAGCCAGTCAAAGCATGGGGGAGAGGATCTGGGGGATCTCAAGCACTCCAACCCAGGGGAACAGAAAATCTCTTAAAATATTGCTCCAGGGTGGGGCTAGAGGGGGCAGAAAGCTGCCTGGGGAGTCCCAGCTCAGCGCGGTGGCCGAGTGGTGGTTTGCAGCCCACCACATCACTTCAGAGCATTTATGGTAAATGACTCCCCTTGCCGGCTTGGCCTCCTGATGCAGCATTCCCTCTGCCCCGTCAGACAACGGGGTGAGCTCAACGCTGCGTGTGTTGGGACACGGGTTTATCCAGATGCAGCTATTGAAAACAGTTTTACCATCTGCATTAAAAGTTCACACTGCTACAGCCTTCTTCATCCCAAAGCTTCTCGCCAACCCTGTTCATGCCACACCACTGAGACGCAGCCACTTCTGGGGTGCAGAGCAGCAGCCAGCATGCAACAGCGGTGGGGAGGGGACATTCACTCGTGCGCCGCACGTGTGAGCTGCCCCAAAGGTTCTTGCGTGTCTGTTTGCAGCAGGTAGGCTGTTGGCCCGTAAGGGTTTGTCCAAGCAAGAAGCCGTGCTGTGCATCATTAATCACAGGAGGGTGAAGAGCTGAATCTACCCTGCTGGATTGAATTAACCCTGGCCTCCCAGGGCTGATTTTTTGACAGCCACCTTGTTGTGGGAAATGTCCACTCCCAGTTGGTGGTTGCAAACCAGCGTGCATCATGTGCTCGCTCACAGTCCCCGTTGGGCTACAGAAAACAGACCTCCACCTGGGGAGAGCTTCAGCCCGTCTGACTGCTGCCCTGTTGTACTGGCAAAGGGGATCCCGTGGGAGCAGTCCCAAACGCTTGCGTAGCCAGGGGGCCAATACACCTGTGATCCACCTTTCCGCTGCGGCCCGGTGGTCATCCTTGCACATAGATATGTGGATCCTTTCAAGTTTGCTGGGGTTGTCTGTCCACTAACCACTTCACTGGAAAGTAGAACCCAGTTTGCATGGCACCTGGAATGTACCTAGGTCCGTGGCCATCGTATTCTCCCCACACGCACACACCTACCTCCCGGTAAGGAAGGGTTTGTCTTGCTGTGAGCAGCACGCTGGTGTTTGTCTTCTGACAACGAAACAAGAGGTGCCTGAGAGCCAGCCGGAGCCTCTTTCCCGGGCTCCGGGGCTTTGGTTATGAGGGAGATGATTTCACTGACTGAAAGCGATCTTAAAGCTGGCAGGAGCAGCCACATCTCATCTGTGTTCCCTGCTTCTTATTCCCAAAGGTAGTGGGGATTCCTCTCTGGAGAAGGAGTTCAGCTCGGCGATCGTGGGACCCACGGTGAGCACCCCAAACAGCCAGCACTCCTCCCCGAGCCGCTCCCTGAGTGGTGAGTACAGCGTCCCCCTCGCCAGATGCAGCCGGCTCCTCCGGATTAAGGCTGGGCTCTCTGATAGGCCAACCAGGAAGTTTGGTGCAATGAGTTTCCTTTAGAATTTGACTCTTCAAACTGAAGAGGATAAATTCTGACTTCAGTTCTTGTGTTCATAGCCGCAGTGGGGTTACTTACCTGAGCTACGGGCCTCTCTGCCTTGAGGTTTAAAGTCACCTGTGTGTAACCCTGCCCTGCTAAATTCCATACTCCCCAAAAAAGCGTCATTTGTTTGTTTGGCCCAGAACCAAAACAGCTGCGTGCTCCCGCCTCTGTTAACAGGAGAGGAGTTTGCGCGGGGTGGGGGGAGAATAAACCCCAGGGGCTGCATAGTAACGAAGTGCTCATTGCAACCACCAGGTCGATGCATGGGAAATGGAACAGGGCCACCTCTCTGTTACCCTCTCAAAGGGAGTTGGGGCCGGCGTGGAGTTGGTGGTGATGAGGCTCTCTGCGTTCGCATCCAGCAGAGAGTGGGCACTGTGTGTCTAGAGCCGTGTTGCAGCTGGGAGCGTGTGTTAGCAGGAGCGGGATTGTTCTGGGGCGACGGTAGGGTTCTGAAAGCTGCTGAGCATGTTGAAATGAACCTCTCCAGCTCGAGACCGACGCATGCGCCCCTCTCCAGACAAGTGGTTAAAAGATCTTGCACTGTCTGAGACCAGACCTCGGCATGAGAACATGACTCTGGACACAGCTCCTGTGCATCTGGAGCCGTGCGTAGGGCTCCCTCCTAGCCCAGCTGGCTGAGCAAGGTATCTGGAAGTCCAGCAACATGCAGGGCCGGGTTGGTGAAGGGATGGGCAAAGCAGTAAGGTTAGGAAGGGCAGCTCTCAAGTGGCACTGACATGCTGGTAGGGCTGGTGAACATTAAATCTTAACCTCGAGCCTAGGAGACGGAACGAGCCGGAAAATCGAAGGAGTATGCCGTCTTAACGCCAGCCATGACCGATGATTTGCAACCTCTGATCACCTGAGATTGCAGGCGTCGTCAAGTCGATCCAGTTCCAGCACACTCTGGAAACGTTCTCCCCCTCCTTCGTGGAACTTTAACGTCACAGCCTGGAGTTGCATTGGCGTGGCCCGATAAAGGCTTGTCTGTGTCAAGCTGCTGCTTTGGTGGACTATCCCATAATGTGAGAGTGGCTAGGATGAGTGATGAGCCAGGCTGGGGTGGGAAGGAGCAATGGAGTTTGGACGCCCTTCCGATTGAAAGTTTGTAAGGTGAAACATTTCAGCTCCGTCTCTGCATTGCAACTGAAATCTTTCTCCACGGTCCAAAGATGAATTAAGCTGCTTTTTAAAATACATTTCAGAGCCCACATCAGTAAAATAGGCAGGTCTGATTTCAGAATTGCCCCCGAAATCCTCCATCTACTCGCCCACCCTTCACTGCAGTGATTGCTGAGAAATGTAATGTGTCACTTGCATGTCAAAAATGGCATGACCCTAGGACAAGTGGAACTTAGCAAGGCTGATGTAGGCTTCAATTGTAAACATGCTATTTACATCAAAGGCTTCCGGGGCAGGGGCCGAGTCTCCCTACAGCTCGTACAGCACTGTTATCCCTTTAATAAAATAGCATTAAAGCAAGAGAACCGAGAACTGATTCCTGGTCTGCTTGCAAGCCCTGAGTTCAGTCCTCCCCCAAACTGAAACTGAACGGGTAACATCGTTCGCTCTGATCTCTCCTCTCTCTCCTGTAAGCTCAGAATTTCCTTTCCATAAAAGAGAAATTGCTGCATAGTTCACCCACTTTCAGCACGTGCTTCCATTAGCTCCCAGATGCTCGGATCTGGAGGCTGCCCTAAGGGTTCTAGGACAAGTTAGACCCAAAGCAGTAAGGTTGCACGAGGGTGAATTAGCCCTAGTCTGTTCCCTTTTCTCCGCTATTATTTCGCATGTGGCTCTTGTTCTGTAATAATGGTTAGAAGGCCCCCTCAAAGAATCAGATTTTAGGTCTCAGGCAGGAAAACCCAGAGAGACGCTCAACTTTTCACTTGGGCATATGCAGAGAGAATCCAACCCATGGACCGATCTAAAGAAAAAGAGAGCTCTCTTCCCCTTTAACAGAGGGATGCTGGTGATGGTATTGCTCCTGATCTGACTTGACTTCACAGCTGGTTCATCCAGCGAGCATTGTGCCCCAGAGGAGCGGGAATATTATATAACCTGCCGTGCCAGCAGAGAATCGCACTCCAGCGATAACGGACCCTGCATTGGTTCTGAAAGGAGAATGGCAGAACAATAGTCAGCCTCCCTCTGCCCAGAAAGAAAATAAGTCCTCGGGGGGGGATAGAAAAAATCAAAGTGCAGCAAACATCCGCGTATCCGGGCAGCTCCTGCCAAGGGAGAGGAGCTTTTCACTTCGTGTTTGTGCACAGAGGCGTCCGGTCGTGCTCTGTCTCCAGGATGCACCCAGTGGAATGTGGTGTTTTTTGAACTTTGTGCTTTTCCCTCAAGAAAGCGTTTCAGCCTTAGAGTCGATCCCAGCCAACTTCCAGCAGCAGGCTTGACCGGTGGCATGCCAGGCAATCTGCTATTGCCCAAGTCCGAGCAGAAGCTTTGTTCCTCTCTCCAAGAAATTTTTGGGAAACAGCGTTGTCCGTTAGCTACAGCGGGGACTGGAAAGCCAGAGTCCAGCTCAGCCACTGACCTAAAGCAACCTCAAATGAGCCCCTTCTACTCTTCATTCCTCCATTTCCCGCATCTGTGAAAGCGGGCCTTCTATATCACTTGGAGATCCTTAGGTGAAAGGCACCAGAGATGTGCAGAGGGAATGTAGCATTCACCATCCTTCTCCAGACAGTCCAAGCAGCTGCCTTGCTTGCACTTGGGCCACAGAGTGCAGGCGACCGAGTCCTACAACGTGTCCTGTTGTGAGCCACCCGCTCACTGGGAAGGCAGTAGGGACCAGTCACTTCCAGACAGCAGTTTGGATTCACTTATCTCCAGCATGTGGGAAGCGAGGTTGCTGAAGAATGTCAGTGCTGAGCCTGTGGTCCCAGGAGGTCACCTAACAGCCATCTCACCTGCCACACTGAAGGGCCGTGAAAACCTGCAACATCCCAGCCAATGCACCCTGAAGGAACGTGCGTGCCCTGCCCCAAATCCAAAAATTGGTTCATTATTAAGGCTCTAATCCCATTGACCGGTTGATAGTCAAATCACTGTCCTCTTTTGTTGAATCACAGCACTAAATCCATGCCGAGCTCTTCAAAGTATGTTGTACACGTTAACTGAACCCCCTAGGCAATAGGTAAGAATTGTCCCTGTTGCACAAGGACATGGCTTGCATTGCTCCTTGGGGTGGTGTCCGCATCAAACCTGGGATCAGCCCTCTGGAGTTCATGGTGACTAGTCCCACATCCAGCCCTCACACCCATCTCCAGAAGGCAACACGGGCTCTGTGAGGGAATCCAAACGTCAGTTACCCTCCAAGCGGGAGAAAAGCCCCTCTGTTTGTTTGTAATCTGAAGTTCAGACCTGTCAATTTCCTGGCATGCTGAGAGATCAGGAACAGCCACATCTGGTACATTTAAATGGAAGAAATAGGACTCTGATATCTGAAAGAAGGCAGTTAAGATTCTATGTGGCTTAGTGGTGGTCTTCCCTCCCATGGGGGTGACCTGTTCAGTTCCCCGTCTCTCACTGGCCCACCCCAGCCCTTGCAGGAGCGCTAGGAAAACGGCTTGGGGGGAGCTCCATTACAAAGAAGCAGCTCTTGCTGTCTAAAGAGCAGCATCAGGAATCCCCGGAGGGAATTCCCTCTAGTTCTTGGCTGATGGGGATGGCTTAAAACAGCAGGAAACTTCTAAACTGAGTCATGCACAGACCTTCCTCTCCAGGTGAAACACACTTCACGTGAGGCTAACGACACCCAGATGGAGACGCTGTGTCTTGTTAAGGGTGTGACTAGTGTTAATGAACTGAGGTGCTCTCTTCCGTCTCCTCAGGCACTCTGAAAACTACCTGTCCCAGGATGGGCTGAAAGCACCAAAGATCTGGAGAGAAATGCTCAGAAACTGTTCAGGAAGGAGCAGGCTGGGGACAGGGAGACCCAGGCCTTCCTCTGCCCACCAGGCTCTAGCTTGCTGTCAACAAAATAAGCAG
Organism: Lepidochelys olivacea; assembly: GCF_965140295.1. Taxonomy (NCBI): domain Eukaryota; kingdom Metazoa; phylum Chordata; order Testudines; family Cheloniidae; genus Lepidochelys; species Lepidochelys olivacea. The sequence goes on from NC_140430.1 coordinate 2,346,892, forward strand.
GGAGCTATCGCTGTCCAGTTGCCTTGTGTCTTCTGAAGGACTGTTTGATCTGTGGCATTCCACAGATCATTAGAATAGCTGGGAATGTAGGTCACGGCTGGCACCGCCGTTCCGATTTCCAGTCTCGGCCTGTGATGCTGGAGAAGCGAAGAAAGGTAGCAACCAGGAGACGCGTGCACAGACGCAGCTTGCAACCGGGGGGGCTGGGAAATGCGCTGGAGATCAGGCACACTGTGCGGTGTCAGTTAGAAACCCCCCAAACCGTGCTGTATAGATTACCTTGGCAGCAACAAAGAGCCAGGCAGATCAGTACGGCTAACTGTCCCCATAAACCTCTGTGGCCAGCACTCTCCTCCTCATTCCCTCAGGGTGAGGGGCAGGGGCGTACAGTGTAGCCCCACTTCCAGAAGTGCTCTCATGCAGCAGGATCCCTTTCCATGGCCCCAGCCCTTCTCCCTCTTGGTTCTGAAAGTGTATTTCACTAGCCCCTGGCCAGTCTGGCCAGCCACCATTTGTAGACCTCTCCTCCATAATGGCCCGCACCATTCATGTGTCTTTCCCCGGCTTACCACAACGCGCCTTTTTTCCAGAGGCTCTGGATTGTTCCAAGACCTTTTTAGTAACCCAGGGCCCTATTGCAGAGCATCTACCATTGTAGCTACCTAGTACCCCCACTGGGGATGTCTGCATCCATGTTCCCTTTCATTGTTCATGTTAGTGTCGTGTGGCTGCTCACACTCTTGTCAACTTTCAGGGAATTGCCACTTGAATTGCGGAGTTGCCTTGCGAGTGTGACATTGACGCAAAGCACTACATGAATGTCCTACGCTGGACACGTGCATTTCAAGGCCTGCTCTGACAGCTTGGCCGTCCCTAGTGGGAAAGTGGAGCATTTGGCTTCAGGCGCTCGGTGCATGGCCTTGCTCCCTTTTCCTACTTTTAACTATGTGATGGATCGCGTGCCATACAAGTTTAAATGACACAAGCCATCCCTTCATTCTCATGCAAATGTTCTGGGGTGATGTGATTTTGCTGGCTCTGCCATGCGGCTGCCCAGCAAAGCTCTCATTCCGCTGCCAGCGCGCAGACGTGGTGTCTTGCCCGGTGACTGCTCTCGGAACCCATAGTCTTCCGCTTCTTCTCGAGTGACCCTTCTCAACCCGGCAATGGTCTCTCGGCACTACTTGCCAGCCCTGACTATCGAAAACAGAGAAGTTTCTTGTTCCATCTGGCCACTTTCCTGTTGTGTTTCTACTTGTTGTCTCGTGATTCTTGGCTCCCATGAGCCATCGTTTCTTTAATGTCCTGCGATGGGAGGTTGCTGAGTTTTCCTGTGGAAATTGGAGCAATCTAGGCAGTACCATGGGGAGCGGTGTCCTTATGCACCCTTAACCAGTTGTGTTGCTGCCAAGCAACTCATTTAACTTTCTTCCCTGTTTTCTTTGCCATGACTCACAGAATGTCAGTGATATTAGTTGTTTTAAATGGCCTATTGAGTGTGTTCCATTCACTGTATATTTATGTATTGTCCCTCCCATCCCCCTGCAGCAAACTCTATCAAGGTGGAAATGTACAGTGATGAAGAAGCCAGCAGGCTGCTGTCACAGGACGACCGCCTCATCGAGAAAGAGGACAGTGTGATTGTGGAGGACTCCCTCTCTGAGCCCCTGGGGTACTGTGATGGCACAGGGCAGGAGCCTCACTCTCCTGGCGGCATCCGGCTACCCAATGGCAAGCTGAAATGTGACATCTGCGGAATGGTGTGTATCGGCCCCAACGTGCTGATGGTGCACAAACGGAGCCACACGGGTAGGTGGTCGGGGCAGAGATGCTCAGGACTGAATGGGCTGTGGGCACTTAACAGTGCTCCCACCTAGAGGGCCTGGGGGGGGCGGGATGTGTTCCCTGCCGGGCTGTCAGTCTGACCCCCCTCACCCAGCATGACATTTCAGGGCAAACATGAAGGTTTTCGTAACCCACCCTGCAGGGGCAGGTGTCTCACGAGCTGCTTGCGTTTCAGGAGAGAGACCGTTCCACTGCAACCAGTGTGGAGCCTCCTTCACCCAGAAGGGGAACCTCCTGCGGCACATCAAACTGCACTCTGGCGAGAAGCCCTTCAAATGTCCCTTCTGCAACTACGCCTGCCGCCGGAGAGACGCGCTCACCGGCCACCTCCGCACACACTCAGGTGGGTAGCTCGGGGGGCAGGACTCCTGGGTTCCATCTAGCCTAGTCTGCTCCCCCATCACCAGAGTGTCCGAGCACCTCCCAGTGATCAGTGTATCTCTCCACACCACCTCCCTGCTGCGAGGGAGGGAAGTGCTGCTGTTCACAGAGGGGAACTGAGATCCAGAGAGAGTAAGAGCCTCGCCCATGATCACACAGGGACTTGAACCCGTGTCCCAGGCTGGCGTTTGAACCGCTGACCCAGCCTTCCTCTTGTGTCGGCCTAACTTCCCAACTGGCTCCATGGCTTTGAGTGAGTCACTTTGTGTCTCTGCCTCAGTCCGCTGAGCCGGTGAGTTTGGTGCAGTGGGAGCCCCGCTGGTGTCTTGCCAAGAGTCTGGGAACTTCCCTGAACGGACTGAAAACAAAATGGTTTCTGTTTGGGGGCCGCACCTCTAGATTGCAGAGGAGAGCCCCCGGGATTGCCTTCATGTTGTTCATGCTGGCGTCCTCGCTCTGGCTCCTACCAGCTGCAGGTGCTGGGCTGGCCCTATCCAGTGGAAACAAGCCGCTGGGGTTTTCTGTTGGTGTTTTGACAGTGTCCTTTTCAATGTGGCATTTGAGATGGGGCTTTTCCCCTTTGGTTCCATGATGTAACAGCTGGCTGAGAGGGCGTGGGGTGGGAGTGAAAGATACCAGTTCCCTCAGAGCTCCGCTCGTTTTCCTTTGACTTGTGTGCAGGAGTGTCTGTGGGGTTTTAAAGTTCACACAGGTGTTTGAAGCCATCTGTGACTCTCTCCCATTTAACCTTTTGAGTGCCAAAGGGAAACAGGAGTCTCGTGTGCCAGCTTCCTTCTCTTTTCTCTTCTTTTCTCTTCAAGGGGGCTGCAAAAAGCAACCTCTGCAGGAACTTTTCTGATCGGGGTCTTGCCCGGGGTCCTTTACTGAGCTGCCACAGAACTCTTTCCCTTCCATGGCATTGACGGAGAGCCCTGATTATCTTAACATCCCCACGCCAGGAGCCTCATGTTGCAGCCCCCAAGCTTTCCTTTCACTGGGGCTGGGGGCTTTGTCTCCCCATCTTTTGGGAACCTGTCAGGTTCCATTGGTGACTTGCCTGAAGATGCCAAAGGGGCATCTGAGAAACGTGAGGCACCAGCAACCCCAGAGCAGGAACCCCCGCCCAGGGACTGATCTCTGATTAACCCACGACTGGCTGCATTTCAGTGCTCTGTCTGTGGTGGGTTTTACAGCAAGTTAGTGGGTTTGAGCCTGTTGCATCTCTGGATGTTTCTGCAGGACAGGGAACAGACTCTGGTGTCTCTGCGTAAACCGTAACTGAGCAAAACGAAGTCAACTTGCTGGTGAAACGCTGGACTGAATGTGGCGGACATTTCTATTGTAACGATTCTTTTCTGACCATCTTGACGCTGTACTTGGTCAGTTTCACCCACCAGCATGAAGTGAGATTAGTGTCTTACGGCTGCAGGGATAACAGGGAGCCAGTAACAAGAAGATCCTTTCCCCCAGACCGTCCCTGCCAAAAAAATTAAATAAAAATAAAATAAGTCAATGGCTGGGAGCAGAAACCTTAATGAGCCTCATTCCAGAGGGAGCAAAGAGCCTGTCTGGTTTATCCAGGCTCATTTGGAGGTTGAGAAAAGCCAGGCAGCAGCAAGAGCTCTCTTCTCTGCACCCAGACCGCTGTACAGTGCCAGGGCTGGCTGATCTGTGGCCTGTTTGCCTTGATGCCTTCATCATCCTGAAGAGGCCTTCAGTCTACAGCAATCAACACCAGCTGTTGCCTTCCCTTCCAGCCCCAGCTTCTCCTGGTTGTTCATGGCGACAGCTAGTAATGACGGCTCCGCTCGATCTGCTAGGGAGCAGGCTGGGAGGTACCTGCCAAGCTCGGCACCAGCTGAGTTCCATCTTACCTGGTGCTGTTTGTTTCCGAACAGGGGAAGAGTTACAAAAATGGGACTTAAAAATAGCAGAACAAAGTGCTTTGACACTTGCTCTGTGTGTGTGTCGCAGCCCGAGCAGGTCTCTCTGTTGTCCCTGAGGTGGGGCTGCTAACAAGCAGCTTCAGAAAGGGTCAGTAAGTGCAGTATTTTGGCGAGAGAGTGGAGCACAGGAATTGCCATACAGGACCAGACCTGTGGTCCTTGTTTAAACTGATACCCTGTCTCCAGCAGTGGCCAGGGCCACTTGGTTCAGGGAATCCACTAGTGGACAATTACAGAATAATTTTGCCCTTGAGGGAGGTTACTGCCTGAGTGGCTGGCATATGCCCTGAAGCATGAGGGTTCCTGTTTGTCTTATTTTCTCTGTTGTACCTGGAAGGTCTCATTATCTATATGAATGTTTTTGTTTTAGTTCTCTAAGCTCTTGGCCTTAGTGATACATTGGGGCAGTGAGTTCCATAGGTTGGTTTTTGCACTGTGTCACTCAGCCCCATTTTGGGAGCTGGGTGTGCATAAAGGTGAAATGACCAGCCTTAACCAGTTGCATCTTGTAGCGTGTGGCTGTGAATTAGGCCCCTGGCAAGGGATCCAGCAGTGGCTTGGCTCCGTGGGTCATGTTGGCTCTGAGCTTTGCACTGCGAGCACCAAGGCTCTCATCTGTTCTCCTTAACGTGAACATGACGCGTGTGAAAAGGAGCTGGTTGCCCTGGCTGTTCCCTGGCAACATGCAGGTAGAAGCAGGGCAAAGGGTTCATCCCTGTTCTAGGCCATGCCTCCTCTTAAGCAAAGACTCGCCAAACATCCCCAGTTAGATGCTACACAGATCAGCCATTCAAGTCAGAGAGGGTGGCTACTTCACGTCTCCCCTGAGACTATCCATTGATGGTAGGGTTTTGTCCTGCCACTCATGCACTTTCCACATCAAACAGATTGGCAGTAGCAGAGTCCCTCGTGACGTTCTTGTCGTGAAGGCAGGATTCAAACCCATGTCTCCTTCCTGTGCTTCAGAGGCCAGCTGGTGCAGTTGCAGGGCTGCACTCGTGGCACAGGAAGGGTCCCTTAGAGCCTTAGTTCTTCTTGTATCAGGCATGGAAATAGGACAGGCCCTGGTCTGGTTTAGAATAGCAAACATGAATCTTTAGAACACCTAATTATTAAGAAAAAGTCTCGTCAGTGTGTGGATTTCTCAGCCACAGAAAGGGGGCTGTCCTGCGTTCCTGGAAAGGAACTGGGGGCTGGTTTTCCTCCCACCCCCTTGGTTAAAGGCATGTGCGTTTCATGCTGTCCCCCTTGGGCATGCCCAGGCTGTAGTCTCTGAAGATAAGCTGTCCAAAAGAGTGAGGTTTTAAAATCTAGATCAAACGTGCCGCGTCGTTCTGAAACAGATCAGAAGCTGCATCCCACGCATGGGACAGCTGTGATGAGACTCCCATCCCTGGAGACCGCCTTCTGTTTTAGCATTTGCTGCTCCTCGCGGAGCCTGTGTTCACATGAGAGCTTTTCCCTGCTTACTGTAGAGCCTTTCCTGAAGAAACCCCCCTGCCCCACTCAGGATTTTGAGAGACTGGACAGTCAAAATAACCCCCTTACTTCCTTGAAATAGTTACACTGCGTTCGCTTGCCACCAGCCGTGCGTTAGGTGCTTTACAGATGATTGAACGAGAGCTGGTCCCCGGCCAAAAGAGCGTTCAGTCCATGACCGATGAAAGCAAGGGTGGCGGGAGGGAGGCTCTATGCCCAGCAGTCCTGTAAAGTAGGTAAGTGGTACTGAACCTGTTTTTCAGCTGCATAAACTGAGGAAGAGAAATGAAGTGACTTGTCACAAAGCCAATGAGTGGAAGACTTGGGAATAGAACCCAGAAATCCAGTTCTCTAACCATTACATCATTCTGCCTCTTTGTCACAAATTCCCCCCATGTGACCATAGAGTGATACTTATTCTCTACTCGGGTGAAGGCTGGTCCCAGGAGAGTAAGCGGCTGATACTGGACAGAGCCGAGGTATGTTAGCAAGGGTGTGTGAGGAGGCTCAGCCCAGGAAATAACAGGTTTGTGCTCCGAGACCTGTACCAGTGTTGTGGCAAATGAATGCTGAAACCCAGACTCCTTTGCAAACAGGAGCTGGTCTGGGTCATGTGTGTTCTGCCATCACTTTGTGAAGAACTGGGAGTGGTCTGTCCAGAGCACCCTGCAATACAGGCCAGGTCAGCAGAGAGAGGAAAGAGTTGGATCTAAGGGCAGATTCCCCCAGAAGGGAAAATTAACTGTGGGGCTTTTCATCCTAGAGCTTCAAAACTCTGGCCTAGAAAACCCAACTCAAGACCCCAGCCTGGTTTTCAAAAGATTTTTGTGAAGCCAAAAATAAATGCAGATTAAAAACAAACAAACCAAGCCAGTCAGGGATCTATTTTACATAAGAGCTTTGAGAGCACTAGACTAATGAGAGGCAATGCAACTTTTAGTCAAGTCACTAGCATCTAAATAGCTAAAGATTTGGGAAATAAATTCATGTTTCTAACACAAAGTTGTCTGTCTGTGGTTGCAGACTACATTAGCCGGTCTCCCTCACGGCTGGGTTAAACAGATTTTTAGTTGCTGTATGAAAATAATGCTGTTTAGTTGGGGAGGAAGGAAGGGGTTTACAGCTGCAATCAACTCCTCCGAAGTGATTTGTAAGTAGGTGTTTTCAGGCTGAAAATAACACTGACGTCTTAGTTCCAGTAGCCTGGACTGAGGTTTGATCCAGCACTGAAGCTGGGGAAATCAGAGAGGAAGCCAAGTGTGGAGATGACACTTGCTTTCTCATTGTGTAGGGCATTAACAAGTGGCCATCTGCTCCTGACATGCAATATTGGTGAAGATCTTGGACTTAGTTGCACCACTTTGTCTGGGATGGGGCCAGTCCCCTGGAGATCCAGGTCCAAACCCATCCATCCTCTCCCTGTATAACCACAGCAATGGTGTAAACCTCGTGGGCTTTGTGAAGATGCCTCACCCTTTACCCCAAGGCTGAATTTGGTCCCTGGACTACAAGCCAGTTCCATGTTGGTCAGTTCCTACTCACAGCAGTCAAACAATGGCTTTGCAAACTTACTCATTGTGGCTTTGCTGGGACAGAGGCTTCCTTGGGGTCTGGGTGTTGAATTACCAGGTGTCCAAATGTTGTGATGCTCAGGTTGTATTTGGCATCTTCCCAAGAGCCCGACAGTTGCACATAACTTCCCTCTATTAGAATCCAAAGCCAGACATTTCCTGCAGTGTCCTGTGTGTGACTCGTACCTTTCTCCATTTCAAGTGTAGAATCATAGAAATGCGGGGCTGGCAGGGACCTAGAGTGGTCAGCAAGTCCAGCCTCTGCACTGTGGCAGGACCAGGTAAACCTAGACCAGCCCCGCCAGGTGTTTGTCCAACTTGCTTTTAAAAGCTTCCAACAATGGAAACCTATTCCAGAGTTTAACTCCCCTTAGAGTTAGAAAGGTTTTCCTGATGTCTCCCTTGCTGAAGATTAAGCCCATTGCTTGTCCTGCCTTCAGTGGACTTGCAGAACAATCGATCCCCGTCCTTTTTGTAACAGCCATTCATGTATTGGAAGCTGTTCTCAGGTCCCCTTTCAGTCGTCTGTTCTCCAGACTAAACCTGCCCGGGATTTGTAACCTTTCCTCAGGGCAGGTTTTTGGTAGAAGTTTTTGTTGCTCTCCTCTCGACTCTTTCTAGTTTGTCAACATCTTTCCTAAAGTGCAGTGCCCAGGACTGGAGGCAGTTCTCCAGCTGGGACCTCACGAGTACTGAGTAGAGCGGGACAATTAGGTCCTGTGGCTTACATACAGCACTCCTGTTAAAACACCCCAGAATCATATTAGCCTCTTTTGCAAGTCCATTGCCTTGTTGACTCCTATTCAGTTCCTGGTCCACTAGAGCCCCCAGATCCTTTTCAGCAGTCCGACCACCTAGCTAGTCATTCCCCCCATTTGTAGTTTGTGCATTTGATTTTTCCTTCCAAATTGAAGTCCTTGACACTTGTCTTTATTGAATTACATCTTGTTGAATTCAGACCAATTCTCCAATCTGTCAAGGCCATTTTGAATTTTAAACCTGTCCTCCAAAATGCATGCAACCCTCCCAGTGTGGTGTCATCTGCAAATTTTATAATTTAGTTACAATTACATTACATTGTAAACTGCTTTGCAGTCTTCTACTCTGAGATTGTGAAGTGGAGGTGTGAGTGGGCGGAGCTTGGGGTCCTGTGTTTTTCGCCAACGAACAGAGTAATACTCTGATTCTGGCCCCAGTTACTAGAATCTGAAATGCTTTGCCAGAGTTCTCTGAACCATTCATAGGAAGTGCATGGGTGGAATGAACGTGTCGCTCATCAGATACAGTGGCGTCTGCGTCACGAACGCAGTTCGAATGTAGTTGACCTCCACAGCAATAAACTCCCACAAGGGGATCGGCTTTTCTATTCTGTCTAAATTTTGGTTCTTGCCCACCTGGGCACCTTGGAACTAACATGCAACTGAAGGTGAGAAAGATTTGACTAGTAACTCACGTCCTGGGGCCCTGTCTGCAGTGTGGAGTATTTCATAAGGAGTGGGGAAGGGCCTGAGATGAGCTCAGGTCTCTGGCTAGAATTTTTAAATTTACCAAGTGCTGACCTAGGATGTGGTTACTGACTGACTCTCTGACCTCACTTCCTAGCTCTGTGCTTCAGTTTCCACCTTCTGTAAGGTGGGGGTAACCATACTGGCCCTGGTCCCAGAAGCTTGAGGCTTACCTAAGGTGTGCGAAGTACCCTTGAGGTCCTCCGGTGAAAGAAGCTTTATACATAGGAAGTGATTTTTATGAGAGAGCAAAACTTGACATAGTAAAGCTGCGTGAGCGGATAGGGGGATAGCAATCATTTTTTTTCTTGAAAAATCAGAGTAGTTAAAGGTTAAACCACACGTTGCAAAACAAATAACCGTTTTTTGTAACGTGACTCAATAAGTCTGGTTCGGGCAGGTCTGAGCATGGCGGTTTCAGCGAGGGAAAAACTCCACCGGAGCCTCAGACCCCAAGATGGTGCATTCGTGACGCAGGTGCCACCATATCTGATGAGTGACAGTTTCGTTCCACGCAGGCACTTCCTCTGAATGGTTCAGAGAACTCTGGCAAGGCGTTTGAGTCTCGCAAATGGGGCCGGTATCCGACTATTACTCTGGTAGTTGGCTAAAAACCTAGGAATCCCCCCGCCACCCTCGCGCGCACTTCACAATTTCAGAGAAGTCGACTGCAAAGCAGAATACTACTCTAGCTCCAGTCTAAAAGGGAACCCAGGAATCCTGACTTGCAGTCCCTCGCTGTACCCATCAGACCACACTCTTCCCTGTGGTGCATCTCTCCATCGGCGGTAATGGCACGTTCCAGTTCCTTAGCGGTGCCCTGTTTGCGCCCCCTCGTCTCGGGAACGGGCTTCCCTTTCCTGCCGAGCGTTCGGCAAAGGTCAAAGCATGGCTTAGTGGTTAGAGCAGGAGGCCTGGGAGTCAGGCCTCCCGAGTTCTGTTCCTAGCTCCGCTGCTGACTTGCTGCATAACCTCAGGGCCTTTGGGTTTTTTTCAGCTATGACACGGGGAGGCAGCTTGTCACTAACATGCTTAGTGGGCGTCTGGTCCAAAGTACTGTTAGCTGCCGTGGTGGTACGCTCAGCCCCTCTGCTTCAGAGCACAGGGCTTGTCAGGCGGCGTGTCGAGCGTTGTGATGGTTACCGCTTACCTAGAACTCGTGTAAAAGGCCTTTGAAGGGTTTCAGGGAAGCTCCACGCTCCCTAGAACGTCTTCGTAGGAAAAGGCCTGCTCTTTGCGGAACTGCTCCCTCCTGGGCAGTAGGGGGCCAAAATCATCCTCTGGCGGGACTTAATAAATAGCTTCTGTGGCCACTACACCAGCAGTGCAGGATCTGGGCAGCTTCCAGACTCCTCTGACATCAAACACTTGCGATCTCTTGGCTGAGAGGAACGAGCAGCTAGGGGCCCGTGCCCCACGCATATGGGGATAAAAGATTGTGAGCATTGCTGCTAAGAGTGAATGAGTCCCAGAAGGCGTATTACATTCACCTGCAGGATTCACATCCACAAACTCCACCTCTGGCCCATCTTCCCTTCTCCTCCCATGAGCTGCCCCCTTCTCCCTTCCCTTTTCCTTCCATTGAGCGTATTCCTGCCTGCCGAACCCCCCTCCCCAAATGGAGCTCATGTGACGTTTGCCGCCATCCCATGGATTGCTCTGCTTGGGTTTGTATCCCCCTTTGTGCTGCCTGTGTCGATGAAGTTCTTCCGGGCAAGAACCATCCCCTGCTCTGTTTGTACAATGCCTAGCAAAATGCAGCTCCATCCTTGCCTGCTCCCCGGCACCAGGATTCATCATAATACAGCCAATTGTCTTAAAACAATGCAAAAGTGCTTCCCCGTCCTCAGCACAGACTGCAACAGCTGCTCAGGGGTTGGGGTATCTAGGATGGCTGTCACGATTATATCTGCAAATCTGTCTGCCTCTTGAAGTACTCAGCTAAAAGTTCCATACTAATTCATCAGTGCAACCTGCTGTATGCCCGGCTAGTGTGGCCCAAAACGTTCAATGGCTCTGCTGTGTCTGTCGACCCTCATGGAGCAGAACCGAGTGGCCGAACCGGAGATAACCATCAGCCATCAATGGGAAAATTAGCAGAGGTGAGAGTGTTGCCCTGGACCCATCCCTAAGCACTTCTCTTACCAGTGCTTTCGGAGCCCACAGGCTCTCGGCAGCAATCAGTCACCAGTCAAAAACGGCCGACCGTTCTGCAGTGAGCTGCAACAGGCCTGGCGCGGGTGTGCTGAGAGATGTAACGAAGCATTGGGGATTTCCAGCAGGGCTCCAGCAGCATTTTTAAATATTGCCCTGGCTTCCAGGGTCCAATCCTGCAGACCAGCCACACTTATGCAAGAGGGGCAGGACAGTGTGGCTGGCCAGCTGTTAGAGAACAAAGCATGCACCAGTAAAGGACGGGTCAGAGGAGGCTGGTGTCCTGAATCAGCACTCCACAAGCTCAAACCTTCCCCTCCCCTTTCAAAATCCAGGAGCGTCTGACGCCTTGTTGCTGGGTGAAGACTGCTTGGGAGGAGAGAAACCTTCAACAAAAGGAAGTGAGAGCCACTGGAACGTATTCAGTAACATTGTGTTTGGGATGATGTGAAGGAGCCTGGTTAGATCAGGAGCTTGGGGGGCAGGACTCCTGGGTTCTGATCCTGGCTCTGGAAAGGCCGTTCGCCCAATGATTAGAGCCAGGTGAGTGGCCTGGGTTTGAGGTCCTGACTCTTCTTAAATTGCTGCAGTCTTCAGTGAGACATCTTAGCTGTGTTGGACCTGATCTGTAAAGAAGGGATCGAGCTTGCCTGCCTCCTACGAGGACTAGGCCAGGCATACTGGTGTGTTCGTTTATTTTGGAGGAAACATCTCATCAGCTCTTGGTTCAAAACAGCATCATTTTAAATCTGACACGTACGTGAGACACTAACTGATGCATTGGATAAACTTAGTAAAGTTATTTTATAAAAGCTGTTACGGACTAAAATGTAGAGGAGGAGAAACATGTGAAGGGTCCGTTTGGAGTCTGCAAGAAGGGCCTGACCGATTTGGTGCCCAGCGCAGACGTGCTGTGGCATCAAACGCCAAGAGGTGCTTCGATTACTCAGTGACCTTGCACATCAGTATCCACTCCTTGGCAAATCCGCCTGCTCTGTGTCTGTCTGCTTCGGTCCCAGCCATGGTACGCCCTTAACCCATCTGAGTTGCTGCAGCATGTGGCTGGCCCGCACGTAGCTGTGACAGCTTCCGGGTAATATCTGGGTTTCTGTGTAATGTCTGTTTTGATGGCCAGGATCTGTTTTTTCATTTTTTCCAGTCTCCTCCCCCACAGTCGGCAAGCCCTACAAATGCAACTACTGCGGCCGGAGCTACAAGCAGCAGAGCACGCTGGAGGAGCACAAGGAGCGCTGCCACAGCTATCTGCAGAGTCTGAACACTGAACCGCGGCCGCTGGCCGGCCAGCCAGGTCAGTACGTTGTCCAGTAACCGGCGAGTGACTAGCTAGTCCCAGGCACCCGCTGGGACATCTAGTGCTTAGAGCAGGGGAGAGAGTCAGGACTTCTAGCTTCTCTTCCTGGCTGTAGAAGGGCATGTGGCCTAGCGGTTAGAGTAGAAAATGGGGAGTGTGGACTCCGGGGTTCTGTTCCCAGCTCCACCACTGACTCTAGATTAGGAACCATTGGGACATGTCACCTCCCATTTCTTTAATGGGATAATGGCTCTTGGAAGCAGGAGGGCGTAATTAATTGAGGTTTATTTAAATCAAAATGCTCTAGGGACCCTGGGATGGACAGTGCTACGCGTGCACAAATTCTTAATATTGCGGCCCAAGTAAGTGCAAAGTATTCCCTCGTTATGAACATCCCCTTGCCCAGAGCCTGTCATTTGGTGAAGTTGATCGTTTGGAGCATAACCTTACATCCTTTTATAAATAATTCTATTAGGAGAAAACACCTTAAAGCATTTCCCAGTAACAAACAGAACTTTACTGTGCAGAACCATGCTCTAGCCTCCCTTTGCATCAGGGGATGGATCACTCGATGATTACCCTGGTCTGCTCATTCCCTCTGAGGCACCTGGCATTGGCCACTGTTGGAAGACAGGACACTGGGCTAGACAGACCATTGCTCTGACCCAGTGTGGCCCTTCCTGGGCTCTGTTACAGCAGATGCTCAGTAAGCAAAGAATTGAACCTTACAAAGCAGGAGTCTTGCGAACGACTGGAAAATCTCCAAATTGATCCACACCAAACTAACAGCCTCCAGCAGTGTGTAAAGCACTTCCAGCTCCCAGAATGGCCCCTCCGTGGTCAGGAGATCATTCTGCATCCAGACCACGTTGGGCCAAAACAGAATCTGTGCACGTCTTCCTTTGCACACCAGTTCCCCATACGCCAACCTGCCCCACGGGACAGGCCTGGCGTTGCGAGTGTGTCTCTCACACGCTTTTCTGTGCGTCTCCATCAGCTCTGTGGAACTGAAACTTGTGCTCAGCTCGTACGAGCGGGCTAGTTTCAACATCTGCACCTTGGTTCAAAGGAAAAGTCAACCCTAAAGATCATAAAGACCCGCCCTGCTAGCGAAGTCTAACCTGGCTGACGGGCTGTCGAAGGGGGGCAGCCAGCTTATGGTGAAGCTTTCTTTTTGCAGATCTCCAGGACCTGCTCCGTGGCTCTCCCCAGCCAGGGCAGGGTAATCCCCTGGAGAGAGGGCAGATCTGATGCTGCACTGAATGTTAGCTACAAGGCCAGTTTGTCTGAGATTCTATCAGCCTCTTTGTAGTTCCAATTTTCTGTACCATCGTTATTGTTCCTAGGCTGCCAGAGACATAGGTGGTACTTCACAGCTACAGGAAGGGCAGGGCTCTGCTGAGGCCTTTACAATCCAAATTAAACACAACACCAAGGGTCAGTCAGATGCCACATTGGGACCCGGCACTCTGGGGAGGCCAGGCAGGGAAGGCAAGTTGAGGAGCAGCACATGCCCTTTCTTCCCCAACAGCCTGCAGCCACCCGTGCTGTCGGAGCACTGTCCACGTACACTCGGGGGGCAGTAGCAGGGCTCCGGCTCTTTGCCCAGAAAGCCCTGCTTGGGAGTGGGTCTCCCTGCGGGGCAAGGGGGGAGTTGTAGAACCAAGTGCCATGCCAGTCCGGTGAGGGCGTAGTCAGTAAGTAACGCTTTAACTGGCTCATCTCAGCCCCCGAGTAGCAAAGGTGAGAGAGACAGATTGCCGGCAGGGGTGGAGACGCCTCTCCTGCCACAAAGCCCTTCTCTAGCGCCGTTGCTGGGCAGAGAGTCCCTTCCCCAGAGCGGTTACGGGGCCGCACAGCCGTGGCCAGGCGGGGCAGGCTGCTCAGGCAAAGGAGCGTGTGGTGGGTGGCTGGTGGTGCTGTCGGAGGACTGATCCGTGAAAGAAGTGGGTAAGCGTTTGGCTTGCAGACTGAGCCAGAGGCAGTGGATAAAAAGAGAGGTGTGACCATGTGCCCCACTCTTCAGCTGCCCTGCCTTCAGCTTGGGGAGTGGAAGCAACCTCCCCGGTCCTGTTCACCCCTCCCGCATCGGGTATTGGCTGAGTGGGTTTCCTTTGTCTTGGCAGGCGATGAGATGCGAGACCTGGAGATGGTGCCGGATTCTCTGCTTCACCCCTCGTCCGATCGGCCGACGTTTATCGACCGGCTGGCGAACAGCCTCACCAAACGGAAACGCTCCACACCTCAGAAATTTGTGGGTAAGGGGCTCCCCTTTGCTTCCCGGGAAGAGCAGAGGGAGAGGTGAGGGTGGGTTGGCAGCAGTTCCTTGGCCCTACGTGTAGGAACTGACCGCTTCTACGGGGCCCCCTCTGAATGAGCTTACGGCCCTGTACATACAAATGCCACTGACCTTACCCAGCGCCTTTCATCCTGCAGGCCCCCAAAGTCCTGTACAGACAGGGATCCTTCCACCCCCCTCCCCCCGAAATGCAGCCCCCTCGGGGGTGGGGCAACATGGCACCTGTTCTGCACTGGGACCACAGCGGTGTTCAGAAGGGGGCAGCGTAGAACCGTTCCTCCATTCGAAACTGCCGAGGGCGTTTGGGAGGAGGGGGTGCAATTCCAAGGGCTGACCAGGGACCTTCACTGGGAAGCCTGTGCCCCCCAGCAGCACTGGACCACGCTGAGACACTGCAGTCAGCGTGTGTGCACAACAGGGCCCTGATCATACTGTAAAAGCGGAGAGCACCCCCTGCTGAGCCACCCTTCCCTCCACACACCGCTCCCCCTGGCCCCATCCTGGGGCAGGAGGGTTGGTACTGATCCAGAGGGAGGAGTACTAGTCACTGCCAAGGCCCAGGCCCGCGTGAGTTGCAGTGTGAAGGGATCACAGGTTGAGCCATGCAGAGCGGAGCTCGTCTCTAGACGAAGACCCTCTGCAGAGTGTGTGGGGCTTGCCCTGGGTTCTGACCCCTTGCTCCTTGCCCCCAGGGGAGAAGCAGATGCGGTTCAACCTCTCCGACCTCCCCTTCGATGTGAACTCCAGCTTCGAGAAGGATGTGGAGCTGGTGGCCGCCCACCACCCCATCGACCCCAGTTACGGCAGCTCGCTGTCATTTGTTGGGGCCGAGCACCTCCGCCCCCTCCGCCTCCCCTCCACAAACTGCATCTCGGAGATCACACCTGTAATCAGCTCCGTCTACACCCAGATCCAGCCCATCCCGGGCCGGCTGGAAATCCCGGGGAGCCGAGAAGCTGCTGAAGGCCACGAGGACATTCCTGAGGGGGCGCAGATTGTGTACCGGGGGCGCGACCAGGGCGTGTCACCCAGCAACGGCTGCCAGGATTCCACAGACACTGAGAGCAACCACGAAGAGAGGACCTCGCAGCTGCCGGTGGGGAACTGCACCAGCAGTCGGCAGAGCCCAGCCTATGCCAAAGAGGACCCCAAGCTGCAGGAGGGCACCCCTGCTGCCCGAGCAACACCCAGCTCAGCCAAAGACATCCTGCGTGTGGTGAACGAGGAGGGGGAGCAGGTGAAAGCCTTCAAGTGCGAGCACTGCCGGATCCTCTTCCTGGACCACGTGATGTTCACCATCCACATGGGCTGCCATGGCTTCAGAGACCCTTTCGAGTGCAACATCTGTGGCTACCACAGCCAGGATCGGTACGAATTCTCCTCCCATATAGTGCGGGGGGAGCACAAAGTGTAGGCTAACTCAATCCTGCCCCTTCGCCCTGATCTCCCCATGACTCCTCCCCCTGGCTCTAGCTCCGCCCCCTCCCATTGGGCATGGACCTGTTTTTCTTTTATACTCCTTTGCACTGACTTTGGCTACAAAATATTTAAAAAAAAAATCACGAGGGGAGCTCTTAACGATTTGCCTTTTTATAAACGGAGTTATTTAAATATTGTTAACGGATTTTTTACATTCTTTGTGCTTTTCCTGGTTCTCCCTTAGTTATTTATTAAGCTTTTTATTTCTTTATAACTCTCTCCCTAAAGCTCTTTGAATTTTTGTCAGAGACTTGATCTACTTCTCTCTCTGCCGGGAGGAGCACATAAACCTCAAGCACACGTCGACGTAACACGCACACGCGTGCACACGCGTCTTACGGTTTAAGCCTCTCGCCCCCGCCCCTTCCTTCTAACTCTTTTCAGTTTCAGTCCTGGCCACCGTCGGGCGACGAGAATCTCAGAGTCAGTGCTAAAGTCAAGAGAACTCCCCTGGCCAGGAAAGCCACGAGCGAGCCACAGGGGTCCGTAGGGTGACCGTGCCCCAAGCTTTAATGGGTGATATCTCTGTGGCATGAAACTGCCTGGAACGCAGAATAGTGCCCTCTGTCCCCAAGGCGGCTGTTCGACAGCTTCGTGGTGAAGTCTCCTGTAGGCAGCCATCACAGTGCCACCTGTTTGAAGGAAGGTGGAGCTGAGCAGGACGTTTGCCAGGGCTGCGACGCTCGTGGCTTTTAAGTACAAACTCGGTCTCAGATCAGAGGTAGGAGGGTAAAGACTTGGACGGTCTGGGTGGGATCCAGCTGTGCCTGTGATGAGATGAAAGTACGTTAGCCGGGAGGATAGCAAGCGTCTTTGAGTGGCGGCTTTGTTCTCCCCTGCTGGGATCTACTGGCGTGGTCAGCCCACTCCGCTCCCAGAGAGCTGAGGAGAAACTGGCTGAATTACTTCTTCCTTGTCACACCTGTGTCTTGAATAGCCTTGTAAGTGTGAGTACGAAACAGGTATAGGCCTCCGTCCTGGATTGGGCACCTGTCACTGACCCCCGCTCCCCCAAAGCACTTTGCTTCCTTTAGCAAGCATAGCAATGACCCCTCCGTCTGCTGAGCACTGGAGACCTGGACCTGATCCCAGGAGGACTTTGGTGGTGTCACCTAGTGAACTGTTGTCAGGGTCAGGCAGGGGACAGTATCCAGGGAAGGAAGGTCGGTCGCTAAACGGGTCAGCCCCTAGGAACCCTAATCCCGTCGCTTCATTCTGTGCTGCATGGTTGAAGTTTCTTCCTTTTCAGCAGCTTTCCCCAGGGGTCACTGTTGGGCACTTTGCCATCTGATTCCGTAGCTTCCCCGGGAGTGCGTATCTGGCTCTTATTTGCACAGAGGAATTGGGTCAGTTGCATTGGCCCTAAAGAGCTGCACTTTCAATGTGAAAGCTTGTTGTTGAGTTGGTTTGGGGTCGTTTGGTCCCACAAATAGTTGTGACGCTGCGTGGCACAGCAGAGGGATGTGGAAATTGCGTCTCTAGCACGTCTGCGTAAGCAGAGTGTGTCTTTAGAGTGATGTTAAGTGTGTGTGTGTGGGGGGGGGGGATTTGCTGCATCAGAGAAGTGGCTTCTGTTGAGAGTTGCGTCTGCTCCAGCAGGCTGCTAACTACTGGTACGTGCTCAAGCCTCCTGAGCGAGGGAATTGTAGGGAAACATCCAAGAAATGGGGAAAGGTGACTGCTAGCTTCTGGGACGTGCAAAACCAGCAGGGGATGTGGGTTCTGCTGTCGCTTCCCAGAGTAAGAGGATGAGTAGGAAATCATGGCAGTGTAAGGCCCCAAACTAATGAGGGGGAGGTCCCCAGAATCCTAGAACTAGCTGTGATCCCCGTGAGAGGGATTTGAAAACAGTCCGTTCAGTCCGCGGACAAAGAGCGGGAGGGATGCAATGATGGGCAGTTGGTAGCCAATGGCCGGGCTTTCACCTGCTCCAGAGAGGAGGCAGAGAAACATGCAGCACCCACGATTATTTTATTTTTATAGAGAAAAAAACCTCCACCTCCCCTGCAACTGGGATCCTGATGGTACTTGCACTTCGAAGGGGCGTGAGAGTTACACCAGGCCACAGTGCACAAAAGGGGTAGGAGACTGTGCATTCCCCTTCCCTGCCATAAATTGGTCAGTAGGCCACAGTGTCGATTAACCCCACTGCTCTGTCTTGGATAACGCTGCCCATCGGAAACAGATGAGTCGCGGGGTGGGGGAGGACCCCAGAGCCTGACTGTGTTCCAGTGGCCATAACTTAGGGGCGTGAGAGGAGGGAACCCTGCTTTATACCAAGGCCCACGATGCATAAAAATAATCACTCAACAGCAGCCCAACAAACTGCTCCCTTGAGGTTTAAACCAAAGGCTTGTTCTTTTTCTACTAAAACAAACAGAACCACCTCACAAGTTGCAACACTCGTTGCTCTTTATTTTCTTCTTCTTGCTTTTCTGTTGACGGTGTTTGTGTATCCAGATGTGAAACGAAATCGCAGAGCCGTTTTTCTTTGCAGAAGCCCGTTGACGGCACAGACCGGCTTGGGCAGAAGGGCATGTCATGTCTGATGCGATGTTTCGAATTCATTCGAGGAGGTTAGGAAAGTTCCCTAGAAGACATTCTCCACACACCCCCTTTCCAGTTTATAAATATAACCGTTGTGGTGCAAACTCACTTATTCCTTTCTGGTCTCTTCTCCAGAGCCAGTGGTGGTGGCTCAGAAAGCATTTTGTACTAGTTTCTACCAAAGCATATTGAGCCCTGGCAGACCACAAGAAAACAGACCATAAAATCCTAGCATTCTGATTACCATCTTCTAGCTGAAGTGCGAAATAAAGCCTGATTGTATCAGTCATTCTGGAGCATGACCAAAGTTAGATTGAGACTAAAATTTTGCCTAAAATTGAGCACTGACCTCCACATTTGGACTGGGATTTTTCAAAAGGCACCCAACTCTCATTGACTTTCATTGGGAATTGGGCACTTCATTTCCTCAAGCATCTGTGAAAACCCCAATCCTTAAGCTTCTAAAATAAGTGGTCTGACTATTTTTGTATTTCTTTTATTTGGAATTGGAGAGCACCCACAGCTGCTGTTGAAGACCAAGAGATCTGTAGGTGCTAGCACCTTTGAGCATAAAGCTACTTATTCAGGGGCGGACGTGTAGATTTAGGAGCCTGATGTCATCCTTGTTTGAACATGTTGACCTCATACTTTATACCTCTCAAGAGGTGGGATTCCTGAGCTGCCGATGGGGGTTTTAAACTCTAGTGGTTCTTGGGCTAGCATCTGCTTTGAACAGAACTGAAGTGAGAAGCAAGATGTTAATCAGAATGACGTGATTCCGTTACTTCAGAGCATTCAGTTCAAGGCCTAGTGATTTGAGAGAGCCAACCTTTTCAAAGTCACTGCCTTAGCAGTTCTTTTTCAGCACTGGTCCAATCCTCAAAATACCAGGATCTGGAGTTCAATCCCTTTTCATAAATATGCTCAGAAATAATTTCTCTTGCCATATGATCTGACTGCAGAAATCTCCATCTAGGTACGACATGAATACGAAAACCAGGCAGGCCCCTTGCGGCAATTTACACAGGGCTGTGCTATGCCTTTAAGACTTTCTGGATGTTAGGGATAGCACTTGTTAAATTGGCAAGGAACTGCTGGTTTTCCACAAGGTAGCAATAAAAGGCAAAATGGATTGATTGTGTGCAATTTTTGAGAAGTGTTCTCCAACGGAGCCCCAAACTGTCGGTTCTCATGCGGAAACGATGCACTTTCCCTGCTGCTTGTCTGCAGCTGAGCTGGCAGAGAGAGAAGGAAACAAACATCATGTAAAGCGGTCTTCTCTGAGCAAAACTGGAAACGAAGCGGAGAGCGAGACGTGGGTCTCCTTTTCTGACTGTCATTTGGTAAACTCCGTCATGGAAAGCCAGTGCCCGGGTTGGCTGCCGTTTGGGGGATTTTTAAAGCACGGTTGTGGTCTGAAAAGCAGACTTGTAAAGGTGACATTATTGCTACTGTGTGTGCTCTCTCCGATTCACTTTGAAAAATCCACCTTTTGACTTGCAAAGGCAACTTCTGTGCCACCAACCATCTCCCACTCAGTCTGAAAAACCGGCTGGCTTAGTTCTACCTCCAGCCTCTAAAGTCCACAGGTGGACCAACGCTGCTGACCGTTGATGCACACGGCAGGACATAATCACCCTTCGGGTGCTCAGTTGGCTCCTGCAGGGCTCACAGAAGTAAAAACTCCTTTGCCCAGATCAGATCTGCTCAGCTTCCCTGACAGCCAAGGAGCTAAATGAAAATGTCCGTTTTATAGTCACTTTCGGACCACAACCGCTGCACTGTCCTATTGTTGATTTAGTACGAAATTCAGTTAAGCTCAACCTGACTGTTCTCTCCAGTAGACTGTGAATAAGTATGAAGAGCCCCACAACCGCGGCCCCCATGCCTCCCATTCCCCTCTTCAAAAGGTAAAACCAACACAATATTGGGGGGGGGGTGTTTTTTAAACAAAGGGAAAGGGAAGTTCTGAACTTTATAAACACCTTTTTTCCGCATCTTTTTTCTTTTACCTGTAAAAAGAGTCTAAAACAAATGTAGGAATTTTGTAAAACTCCAGGTTGCTTTACTTGTGTAAATATATATATATATATATATATATATTTTTAATCAGATGTATGAACAACAAAAAATATGATGTGCAATACCCCAACCCTCTTCCAGCACCAACAACTCCTCCTTCCTTTCTAATGACTTTTCATTTGTATATCGTTAATGGATTTGCTGTTGTCTTCGGGTTTTTTTCCCTTTTTTGTGAGGTTAGACTCGCTTTTCAACAGAACTCTTACCGCAAAAGCTTTTTGTATCTGTAATATATTGTAAGTAAATATTTGTGTAATGGAGATATACTACTGTAAGTTTTGTACTGTACTGGCTGAAGGTCTGTTATAAATAAACATGAGTAATTTAATGCCCCAGGCCTCTTCCTGCTCAAACGTCATGACTTCTGTAGCCCAAAGATCTCCCCATCCTCAGGAACACCTCACAAACATGGCACAATCCTCCCAACCCACTGTGCCAGAGGGAAACGGTTTCCCCCGTCTGTAACAGGGATAATGAGGCACAGAGAGACTCTGGCTTGCCCAAGGCTAGCAGAGTCCCCAGCACAGTGTCTTAGTTACAAGACTAAAGCTGGCTGGAGAATGACTATTCCAGTTTGTGAGAAGTTCCGAGGGTTTAATTTTTTTTCATTTTGTGTTGGAGTGAAACCAAAACCTTTCAAAAGTCCCTCCCTTCCCCTGCTAAATGGAATTGTCTCAAAATACCCTTCTTTGGATCGAGATGTTCGGGTTTTCAGTTCAGGGGTCTGTCTTTGGAAGCGACTGATGAGTGGACCTCAGAAGCCTTCCGATCAAAATGATCCAGCTCTGCAAATGTTTCAGCTTTGAAACAGCGTTTTTCCATGAGAAACCATTCCATGGACACTGTTCCAACCGGCTCCGCTAAGGACTTGTCCGCAGGGAAACTGACTAGTGGGCGGAATTATTTGGGAATCATTGTTCTGCTCTGGTTCTGTTGGTCAGTTCCCTGCATGACAAGCCCCGTGAGAGCAGAGAGGGAGCACGTCTGCATGCGCATCTGTACGCACGTTGGAACAGAACAGTTGCCAAGTTGAAAAGCAAAGAATCCTTTGTCGCTTCTTTCTCATTGTGCCTTGGTTATTGTTACCCCAGCCTTGCTGCTTGCCTGCCTAAGAGCTGCACCATAATAGCTCACAGATAGGGAGACGTCATGACAAACAATTAATGTGTTTGCCTTGAATGGCACTCGAGTAACCTTGCTCACAGCTGTATTTTTATTTTGTTGTTGATTTGAGGCTGCCAGGGAAAGACGGGGGCTGTGTCTGTTACAGCTACAATTTAAAAGGGGGAAGGGGAGAGGACCCTCTCTGGGGAAGGAAGGAATTGAAACAGCTGAACCTGAGAAAGGCAACATGCTGGGGAAGGATGCCAGATTGATGGCCTTGGACGTGAGTCCCGATAACCGGTACAGCCTGATTCACAGCAGCTGATTCTGTTACTTCATTCCTGAAGAGGAAAGAGGTTTGTGGGAGAGAGCCCTATAACTCCCTTATGAGCTTCTGGTATTGTGGGGTCCTGCAGAGTCCTAACTGGCACACCGTGTAAGTTACAGCAGCCTTGGGGCTGCTCTAACTCGTGCTCTACATCCCACTGATCCTTGTGGCCTCTGGGTATTCGAGAATAGCTGTAACTGCATTCTCCAACCATGCCCCAATCCACCCCCTCCGCTAGGAGCAGGGGCAGCTCCAGAACCTTTATGCCATCTCTCCACAAGCTGGAGGTCCTTTAAGGCAGGAGCAATTATCGGGGTGGTGGGCATTTCTGCCTATTTTAAGACCTCTTGACACTGTCAGAGCATCTTAAAGGGGCTGGAGAGTAAATGAGAACAGGGCCTAATTGCTTTACCGCTCAGCCCAACCCAGCCATGCAGGGCCATCTCTAGGGCGAAGAGGGAAATTTGGCCACCACGGCCTCATCAGTCTTCAGCCTCTCTTCTCAGGTTGCCAGCAGGGGTCCAACTGCAAGGGGTATATCTGTAATATGGACACCAGTTCCCCGGGGCCTGGATATTCAGACTAGAACCCGCCAGTCGCTGAGCCAGACTAGTGTGGATTCCATCCTCTTCCTTCCCCGCTCCTTTCCACAGCCGTGAAACAGGTCTCCATTCCCAGAGCGGCTCTGAATAGAGGCCAGACCAGACCAGGGTGCATCTCTGACCTCTGCTGAAAGCAGGGAGCTAGAATCGGAACAGGAGCCCCAGCGGGGAGGGAGGCTCTGGGAGATGAACCTCTCTCCCCGATGGAGTCCCCTGGGATTCCAGCTGAGGTCCTGGGAATGTCGTTCTGCAGTGTAGCTGAGCCAGAGGCAGGTGGTATCTGGAAAGGCCTCACCTCGCCTCCCCAGAGCGCTCTCCTTCGAGACGAGTTTCCGTGCTGTTACCAGGACCAATTCCGCATTCTAGACTCCAAACTCATACAACCCCCTTGACGTGAATGGAACAACAGCAACTTCCTCCCCACTTCTGAATTCGGCTCCATCTCTGGAAGGTCACTCTGGGTCACACACCTTGTGGGTGTGTCTATATGGCGGCTGGCCCTGCTCAACTGCCCCAGGCTCAGGCTGTGGGGATAAAGTAGTGCAGTGTAGATATTCAGGCTTGGACTGTGAGTCCCCGCAATGGGGAAGGGTCTCGGCCCGGGCCCCAGCCCGAATGTCTACGCTGCCATATTTAGCCCTGGAGCCTGACCCCTGAGAGTCCCAGTCAATTGACCTGGTCTTTGAGACTCGGAGCCGTGGGTTTTTCGTTGCAGTGTAGACATGGAACCTGGGCTCCGCTCCCTGCTGTGCGTGTGTGATGGGGGCAGGTTATTTCCCCTCTCGGTGCTCGTTTCTTCATTGCTACTTCCCAGGCCACTTGTGAGGCCAGTACCTAGGAAGTTAATTCTGTCCGATGGGGAGTGCTTATAGCCGCCATTGTTCTAGGTGCTGTACAAACACCAGGACCTCCGGAGCTCACGGTCGAAAGAGACCAGACGAATGGCGGCCCAGACAGCAGACGCGACCTGTGGAGTCAAACAGCAGGTCAGTCGCAGAGTGTCAGAGGCCAGGTTTTCTGATTTCTGCTCGAGTGCCCCATTCACTAGCCTGCAGTACAGTGAGGGTGTGTTGGAAACCCACAGAGAGGGGCTAACAGGGCTGTGCCAGAGCTCTTCCGCTCAGTCTAATCACAGATGGTTCTTATCTAGCCATTAGCATCGGTATCGGTGTAGGTGCAGTGCCCGGCCATCTGTATTATTTATATTCCTGGAAGGCCTAGTCCCACGCCAAGCCTCCATTGCGCTAGGCGCTGGACAAACAGAACGAGAGCCCGATCCCTGGGAGCTCTCTGGGCCAATCGAAGTCTAAGACGAGAGAGACCAGCTGCAGACAGACAGAGAGGTGGGAACACGAGGACACAATGAGACAGCACTGGGCAGTGGTCCTAGCATGCTGCTTTGTACACGTGCTGGAAAACGTATTAAAGCTGCCCCCCTCCTTCACCACAGCTTGGAGTAGTGTCGTTTAACTCTGAGTGGGAAATGCTACTTGGAGAGGGATTATTTTTTTAAAGGTTGCCCTCTGGGTAACTTACAGGCTTTTGCGGACAGCCTGTGCTGTACGGTGAGAGCACAAGGGATTTCACTCAGGTGAGGGTCTGGGGCCTTTGGGATCTTCTCGTAGCAGCAGGAGGAAGCTTTGAGCTGCTGGGAGGGGGAAAGGGGTGAGACATGTTTATCCCCTGTGTGCTACCCGAGGTAGAAAAGTCAGAGCAGCCTTCCTGGGCAGATTAGGATCTCTGACCTTTTCGCGCAAGAGCCGCTGATGCGGGGCCAGACTTTGCACTGAGCTTTTTCACTGTGAAACCCAAGCCCATGAATAACCTGTGAGCGGTTCTGCCCGACGGAAGGATAGCAAAAAGCGTTCGGGGGTTTTCGACGCGGTGGGGGCGTCTGGCGGTGACGGAGGCCTCCGCCCCGGGAGCCGTTCCCCAGGGCAAGCGCAGGGAGGTTTCGCTCTGTGTGCAGCTGGCCCAGGCCATGCCGGGGTCCGTTATTCTGCAGCCCCGCGCCCCAGGTTTCACCCCAGTGGAGGCCACTGAATGCAGGGGTGGGGGGGGGGGGATGTGTCTTTTTCCTCCTGCTTTTGCGGCTACAGTAAACTCGTAACTTGATGCTTCTGAGGCCTGAGCTTGTTTTTTGTTTCTTTATCGTCACTGTGCTCGGGAAGGGCCAGGGCCGAGCGGCCGGCGTGAAAACGCTGGGCAGCCAGGACTCCTGGGTTCCATCCTCAGGAGCAGGGCTGGGGGGGATGGAGAGGGGACAAGTAGAGGAGGGTGGGGCCAGGGTGGAAGGAGAGTGGGAGCAGGCTTCCTGGGTTCTCTCCCGGGGAGGGGGGCTGGGAGCCAGGACCCCTGGGTCCCCCCTTCCCGCCCACGGCTCAGAGCCAGGGCCATGTGGCCCGCGCGTGGACTACAGCTCCCAGCATGCAATGGGCCCTACTGGGCAAAGAGGACTACAGCTCCCAGCATGCATCGCTCCCACGGGCCTGCGGCCGGCCTGGGCCGAGGCTCCTCCGTGGTGCATGCCGGGAACGTAAATGTATAACACGTGACGTGTGATCCCTCCGCTCAGCGAGAAAAAAATAGTCCCCTTCCGAGTCCCCGAGAGCCGGGACCGGCTTCCTCCGCGCCCGCAGCCAGCCGGGGCCCTTGCTCCGCAGGGCGAAAGGGACGTGAGTCCGGAGGGGGGAGTCTCGTGGCCTCCCCGGGCTCCCGCTCCCCTGGCGGAGGCACTTCCGGGACGGGCGGAGGACTATATAAACGTGCGGCGCGGCGGCCGGATCCTCTTTCGCCTCGTCTGTTCCAAGATGGTGAGTGGCGGCGGCGCGAGGCGGGGAGCCGGGCCGGGGGGGGCGCGGGGCGCGGCCGGGGGGGGCGCTGCCGGGGGGGGCCTGTCCCAGCGACCCCTGCGTGGGGCCCTGGGAGCTGGGTGGGGGGCTGGTGCGTAGTCCCGGTTCTGCCCCCCCCCGCACCGGGAGCGCCTCTGACCCCCCCCTTCTCCTCCCCCTCCCCCCCCCGCACCGGGAGCGCCTCTGACCCCCCCTTCTCCTCCCCCTCCCCCCCCGCACCGGGAGCGCCTCTGACCCCCCCTCCTCCTCCTCCCCTCCCCCCCCCCGCACCGGGAGCGCCTCTGACCCCCCCTCCTCCTCCTCCCCTCCCCCCCCCCGCACCGGGAGCGCCTCTGACCCCCCCTCCTCCTCCTCCCCTCCCCCCCCCCGCACCGGGAGCGCCTCTGACCCCCCCTCCTCCTCCTCCCCTCCCCCCCCCCGCACCGGGAGCGCCTCTGACCCCCCCTCCTCCTCCTCCCCTCCCCCCCCCGCACCGGGAGCGCCTCTGACCCCCCCTTCTTCCCCCCTCCTCCTCCCCCCCCGCACCGGGAGCGCCTCTGACCCCCCCTTCTTCCCCCCTCCTCCTCCCCTCCCCCCCCCGCACCGGGAGCGCCTCTGACCCCCCCTCCTCCTCCTCCCCTCCCCCCCCGCACCGGGAGCGCCTCTGACCCCCCCTTCTCCTCCCCCTCCCCCCCCCCGCACCGGGAGCGCCTCTGACCCCCCCCCTTCTCCTCCCCCTCCCCCCCCCGCACCGGGAGCGCCTCTGACCCCCCCCTTCTCCTCCCCCTCCCCCCCCCGCACCGGGAGCGCCTCTGACCCCCCCTCCTCCTCCTCCTCCTCCCCCTCCCCCCCCCCCGCACCGGGAGCGCCTCTGACCCCCCCTCTCCTCCTCCCCTCCCCCCCCCCGCACCGGGAGCGCCTCTGACCCCCCCTCCTTCCCCCCTCCTCCTCCCCCCCCCCCGCACCGGGAGCGCCTCTGACCCCCCCTTCTCCCCTCCCCCCCCCCCCCCGCAGACCAAGAAGAGGCGGAACAACGGGCGTGCCAAGAAGGGCCGTGGGCACGTCCAGCCCATCCGCTGCACCAACTGTGCCCGCTGTGTGCCCAAGGACAAGGCCATCAAGAAGTTCGTCATCCGGAACATTGTGGAGGCCGCCGCGGTCCGGGACATCTCCGAAGCCAGCGTCTTCGATTGTGAGCCCCAGGGGGTGGTGGGGCCTGTCACCAGCCTCGTCTCGCACAAGCGAGAGGAGGGGACAGTCCAGTAGTTCCGGCACTTCCTCAGTTTGCTTATCTGTACAATGGGGACGGTAGCCGCGCCCTGCCTCCCGGGGTGGTTGGGATCAAGGTGGTGAGGTGCTCGCACGCTGCAGGGATGGAGGCCGGATGAATGCCATAGGGCGTGGGTGGAGAAGCGTTGTACCTCTTAATTCAGCCGAGCATTAAGTGGCAGTGAAGATTTGCCCGAAGGGGCGTGATCTGCTCCCCACCAGATGCTGCCGTGTCTCCCGGCTGATTTCGGCCTAGGGCTGGTGCTTCGCGCTGAGCTGGCAGGGCAGTGAAGTGCTCTGCATAGGAATGACACTCTGCCTTTGGGCGCGGGTCCCAGAGCACTTGGTTGCCCGCCTGGGTGGGTTACGTGGTCTCCTCCTGTTATGCTGGGGAGGAGGCGGAGCTGAACGTGTTCGCCAAAGGCGGCCAGGTGGGCAGCCAAGCTGGGTGTAGAACCCAGGTGTCCTGGCTGCGTGCTCTAACTATTAGGCCCCACTGCAGCAAAATGGTGCCTGGAGTTTCAGGTGGGGCTTCTGGTCCCGACAGGCGCCCATTGGGGTGGAAGTCCCGGACCTGGAGCCATCGGGAGGTCCAGCATTCCCGCCACAACCCAATTGCAGGGAAGCAGCAGGAATGTGACCTGTTTGTGCACCTGGGAGCAGACTGGCAGCGTTACCTTGACGAAGGAGCTGAGCCCACCCTAGCCGCATGTCCCATCATGCAGCGCTCCGGCCTTGCTCCGGCAGGAGCGTGGCTGTCCTGTGTGTAAGCCCTGGCTCAGCAGTGGGCTCTCCGGCACCCTAGCTCGCAGTTAGCCTCTCCTGGGGCTGGGGCGACACTAACCGATCCCTCCGCGGCTGGAGCGGGACTGGGGAAGCTGCGGCTTCAGACTCCTGGTTGACGCCTCTCCCATCTCTCCCCAGCGTACGTGCTGCCCAAGCTGTACGTGAAGCTGCATTACTGCGTCAGCTGCGCCATCCACAGCAAGGTGGTGAGGAACCGTTCCCGGGAGGCCCGGAAGGACCGTACCCCTCCACCCAGGTTCAGGCCGGCGGTACGTATTGTGCACAAATCCCTCCAGCCTGGCAGGCCAAGGGCAGGCGCCTCGGAGCTCATTGCACACGCCGGGAGCTCTTTGCATCCCTCTGTTCCTCCCCTTGTGGCTCAGGGACTCCTGCCAACCCCCCGCAAACCCTTCTCTGCCTGAGATTGTGGCGCCTCCCACACCAGAATCCCCCCTTCCCCCTCCATGCCAGTGGCTCGGTGTCCACCCCATTGCTCTGTACAGCAGATCCTGATGTCGGCATGGCAATGTTCCAGTACTGACCTGATCAGAGCTGTCCAGTGAGGCACCCCAGCACAGAGCTAGCAGGCCGTGACGAGCTGGAATTGACTCGCACCTGGGGTCTGAGATTCTCTGTGGAATAGTCTCTTCAGAGGAGAAGCCCCCCTGTGCTTGGGACACTAGTGAATGTGTGGTGAGGGGAGGTAGGTGGGTGGGTGAGCTGGGACCAAAGGGATTGGTCCATGTGGGTAAAGGGGATAGGTCGTTATCACGAGTGACACGTCCTGGTGGGATATTAAACCACTTGCATGTTTGCCCACTGCTGGGTTCTTCCACCTTCCTCTGGAGCATTTGGTTTTGGCCACTGTCAGAGACAGGATGGTGAGGTAGATGGATCTCGGGTCCGATCCAGTCTGGCGGTTCCTCTGAGCTGATGGGCCTTTCCCTGCCTGGATGTGTCCTAACGTTCTCCTTGCTCTTCCCCTCTAGGGCGCGGCCCCGAGACCTCCCCCCAAGCCCATGTAAGGAGATGGTGCTGGAAATGTGCACCTTGAGCCAGTGCCTCAATAAATGACTTTACATCTGGTCTGTGTGTGCGATTCTGTGTGTGGGGAGGGGGCTGCACCAGGCCCTTGCACTCGCTGGGAGCTTGTGGGCAGGACAGTGACTCTTACTCTGGAACAAGCGGGTGAGGATTAGATGCTCTCTGGGGTGGCCAGGCTCCCTGTGTTGACTGAGGGGGGCAGGATTTTGGCTTTACGGACAGATCCCAGCTCACAGGCTGGGATGGGGGGCTGCCAGAAGATGCCATGGGAGGGGCCTCTTGGTTGCCAGCAAAGGATCCCAATAACTGGCCGTGGCTTTGCAAATGGAGCTCTGGGGTCTCTGTGCTGGGGTTATGGCAAGTGGTTGACAGGAGCCCACAGCGTAAAATGAAACCTTAGGCTGGAAGTTTTTGCATGGAAGGCTGAAGGCCCGTCAGTACTGCGGGGAGGGGAAGGGAATATTCTGGACTGTGGCCGTTACCTGCTATTGTGGTAGGACTTTGGGGGATGTCAGTGCTGCCAAGAGCTCCATAAAATCAACATCGTCCAAAAATGCAGGAAACAGAAAACCCGTGAAGCTGAACATGTGCGTGAAGAAGCCGATCCTGTCCCTTAGCTGCTTGCAGATCCAATGCAGGGAGCGTCTCCTACCCCGTCTCATTCCTCCCCTGGGCTGTTTGTGGGCAGCCAGCAGGGGGCGGGAGAGGCAATTCCTCCAGCTCGGCACTTCCCGCCCTGCCTGGAGAGGGGGCTCACCGTCTAGCACGCATCATCTGTGAGAACTGTCGGCTTCTCTGGGCTTGGCAGGGCCCTGAGCTGATGCCAGGTTAGTGGGGGAGGCTGCACTGAGCGGGTTCAAGTGGCGCAAGGCAGCCTGGGCAGGCCCCTCTTCTGCAAGTCTCTGTCCCCCCATGCCCAAGGCTGAGAGGAGCTCCCTTACCTCTGCCTGAGGGCAGCTGGGTGTCCATGGCTGGTGCCCTACTGCTCCTACCTGCCTGGCCCCTCAGCTGTATAAGAGCCAGGTCCAGGCTTCAGTGCGGGTGAAATGCTGGGTGTGTGAAGGACTTGGTGGGGTGCAGGGGGGACAGGGGCATACGGACTCTTAAGCCCCAGTTCATCCTTGTTTTGGGGGCTCCTTTGCACCAGCCCTGGGGGTGAAGATGTTGCTTATGCCCCCTGCTAGCTGGGTCCCGGGAGGGAACCGCAGGTTTGGGTGAGAAGATAACGAAGAGAAATCCTCGTGAGCTGTGGCCTTAGCACCAGCCCCAAGAGAGGCATTCCCAGAAATGGCCATGGGGGGGCACCCCAGGGCAGGAACAGGTGTAGGCTTGGCCTGTGCCCCCACCCGTCCCCGTTGCGGCTCTGATACGGAGGCTGATTACTTCAGGAGCAGGTTTGGGGCTCTGATTCTGCCCAGTCCCATCTGCAAGAGGCTCCGGCAGACGTGGGGAAAGGTCCGGCCAAGAAGAGCAGCCCTTGAGGCCTGGAAGGGAGGAATAGAAAAGACTTGGGCCTGTTCAGTGCAGCCCTAAGAGGAGACAGGAGCAGAGGGGGGCTGTGAGGGCGCCTTCGTTCACCCTCTCTCGTAACCTGAAAACAAAGGGTGACTGTTGCCACACGGCGTGTGACTGGCCTGTGGAACTCTCTGCCACAAGAACTCACTGCGGCCGAGAGTTCAGCGGGCACCAAAGATTCTGACTCAAGGTGATTAAAGTAGGGTAAAAATAACCTGGCGAGAGCCCAGAAGAGGGCTGCCCAGTAGCTCACGTGAAATTAACAGGTTAGTCTGAGCCCAGTTATTTATTTGTTAGGTGCATAATGGTAACACCTTGGTGCCCTAGTCAGGGATCCCCCCGTGTTCGGTGCTGTACGTTACTGATTAGTGTATTGCCCTAGCACAGAGCAGCCACAGACTAGCACCCTGCTGGGTTGGGTGGTGTGTATTAATTATTAGGTGTATTAGGGTCACCCCAAGGCTCCCCCCAGCCACAGGCCGGGGCTCTGCTGTGCTGGGTGCTGTAGGTTATTTATTAGGTGCATTACGGTAGTGCCCAGCAGCCCAGTCATGGCCCAGGCCCCCCTCGGTGACACTGAACACAAAGACGGGCCCTGCCCCCCGCCTCCAAGAGCTCCCAGAGGGTGCTCCCAGCCGCCCCCTCGCCCCGGGTCACGGCTGAGGCATGCTGGCAGCGGGGCGGGAGGGGGGGTTGCCAGAATCGCTCTGCCTGGCTGGCTCCGTTCCCACCGGGGGGGCCGACGGTTACTGACGGTTGCAGTGCGGCGGGCGCCCACCCGGCACGCGTCAGCTCCCCTCCCGCCTCCGTCGCTGAGCTCGTTTCCTCCCGGCCCCCTGCCTGACTGCGCCCATTGTTCCCCCCGCCCACTCCTGAACCCGTAGCGGGCCCCCCCCCCGCCTGCTTGGCCCTGCCTTGCCATCTGCGGTGCCCAGGCTCCGGGAGGCTGCGCCGGCTTTTCCCGCACCAGCTTCGGCTGGGCCAAGTGAGAGGGTCTGGCGCAGAGCAGAGCCTGGGGGCGGTGCGTGCCAACGGTGGAAACGAAGCGCAGGTGGGAAGCCAGGCCTGGGGAGGAGAGGAGACGCTGGCAAGGGGGGGCAGGGGCGAGAGGGGGGTGTGGGCTCGCAGCTGGGGCTCCTGAGTGCGAATCCTGAGGCTGCCTTGCGGTGCCCATGGCCGCCCTCTGTGTCTTCCTCCCCAGGCCAAAGGGGCAGATGGTTATTTCCCGGCTTGGATGTCAGGGTTAATTTCCTCCCTCTGCCAAGACGGGGCCAGGCCCTGGGAGGTGTTCAGGGGATTTCAGTGTGCGGCAGGCCCCAGACTCCCCGGAGGAGCCGAGAGAGACAAGGCGGGCGAGGGAGCCTCTGCTTGGACCAACGTCCCTTGGAGAGAGGGGCAAGCGTCGGTGCCAGGCGCTTCTGCAGGGCACGAGAGCCAACACCTCCCCCAGCCTGTCTCCCTGCTCCCCTGGGACTGGCCCAGCCCCTCTGGGCCTGCCACTCGCTCTGCAGCCGGGGCCAGCTCTACCCACGATGCCAGGGCCCTGGTGCCCCAGCCAGAGCTCCGGGCTCTGTTCCAGGGGCCGGTGGGCGAGCTGCAGGGGGGCAGACTGGGGGTCCCGTGAGCTTCTCCCGCCCGTGCCCGTCTGCTCCCTGGGGCAGAGACCCGCTGGGCAGAGCCTGGCCCAGTGGGGCCCTGCCCAGGTGCTGGGACGACCAACCATCAGGGAATGGCCCAGTCCTGGGGGCAACAATGGGCTCGCCGGGGGGCTCAGACCCGCAGCCCCAGCTGTGCCCCAACCTCAGCTGGGCCGTCTCTGATTGGCTGCCAGCCCCAGCCAATGGGCGGCCGGCGGAGTTACTCCTGAATGAAGTGTGTTGTGGAGTGACTCCGGGAGCGGCGAGTGTCCCGGACGCGGATCAAAGCGGCTGCCCCGGCGGGCGACCCGGGAGCTGGGCGGCCGAAGCGGATCCACCAGCCGGGGGCCCTGCCCGGCCCCAGCGGGGAGCAGGTGGCCCGAGCCAGCATGTCCTAGCCCGCCCGGCGCAATGCGGAGCGGCCGCCCCCCGGGACGTTTCCTGGGGCTCCTTCTCCTGCTCTGCCGCCCGGAGCTCGCCGCCCCCCAGGCAGGTAGGTAAAGGCACGAGCGAGCCCCGGCGGACCCGAGCCGGAGTCTGCTGAGCGCCCGGGGGGGGGTTGTTTGCACCCTGGGGTGTCACTGGCTGTGTCGGGGGAGGGGGGATGGTTTCGGATTGAGGCGCCCCTGAACCTACTCTGCCCCCCCCGCCCCCCCCGCCGGGTTGTTTGCCCGGGCTGGGGAGCGGAGGCAGGTGGGTCTTAAAGCCACAGGGCGGGGGGGGGGGGAGCTCCCCAGCGGGTTGGATCCGCCTCAGAGGTTACGGGGGGAGGGGCGCTGGAGTTCTCCCCCTTGGTAAACTGAGGTTCCTGTCGGCAAGTGCTTTGCAGAGGTCAGGGGCTGGAGGTTGCAGCCTAGTGGGTCAGGGAGCCCCGGGAGGGGGAGACCCGCTGGGCCTTGCTCCCCCCCCTTCCCCCGGGGCTGGTGATCAGCCGGCTCGGGGCCCCGCCAGAGTCACTAGCCGCCTTTGCACGATTCTAGCCCCTGCCTTGGCCTCTGCCCATTGCAGGGTCAGGGCCCGGACTCT
Organism: Lepidochelys olivacea; assembly: GCF_965140295.1. Taxonomy (NCBI): domain Eukaryota; kingdom Metazoa; phylum Chordata; order Testudines; family Cheloniidae; genus Lepidochelys; species Lepidochelys olivacea. The sequence goes on from NC_140430.1 coordinate 2,379,634, forward strand.
CCAAAGCATTCAGGTACCTCATCCCATGGGAGTTCGGCGCGTAAATCCCTGGGCGGGGCTGGGGCAGCCCCCTTCGCCTGTTTGCGGCTTTGGAAGAGACTTGTCGCCCTTTGGCTTGGGACCCTCCACCGTCTGCTGGTCCAGGGGCTCTTGGTCGTTCTGCAAGGCATTGGTTTGTCTGAAGCGTGGCAAGGCAGCGGACGCGTCTGGGGGCGAGCTGACAGTCACGCCCGTGCGGGCAGGGCCCCGTCTCAGGATCAGGGCCTAGAGGATCCCCCCCCCATCCCCCGGCGACATAGGCTCCAGCGCCCATGGGTTTTACCAGGAGAAATAAACGAGAAATCGGCCCGGGCAGGAAAGCAAATGGTGCAGGGTTTCCTGTCTCAAAATGTCGCGGGGGAATGTGTCTGGGTGGCGGGAAGCGAGATGCCTGAGGATAAGGCCGGGCAGAGAGGGCCAAGAGCAGGACTCCGGTATCTTGCGTTACAAGTTCTAGGCCTCTCTGCGGGGCCTCGTCTCCTGAGCACACTTGACTAACAGGCTTTGGCAAGTTCAGGAACTTGGAATTGAAGGTGTTAGTCCAACGGCCGGGGTTTCCTGGAGCCGGGCCAGCCCCTCCGCTCCCTGGGCACCTGTTGTGTTTGTTTGGTGGGTGTGGGGCGGGAAAGCCACTCGCTTTCTCGACTAGGCCCTTTGAAACCATTCCTTGGGCTGGGCCTGGGGAAAACAGGGACAAAACAAATGGAGCCATGAACGGGTCTCGGGCGCAAGAAAAGGGGGTTTATTCCCAGCTGCGCAGCTGGCTGCCCGGGGCGTAAGGCCGGAAGGGATGCCACGGGCTCCTTTCAGCCGTCGCTCTCGCAGCACTTTGAAATCTTGAACGTGGTGAGACGCACATCGGGGTCCCCATCTCATCAGACTCCTGATGAGCACCGGCCATGAGGCGTCACCCCCACACGCCTGCGCTCAACCCAGTGACTTTAAGCACCGACCGTCCTCGTGAGGCTAAACTGTTGTACGCCTCGGCCAGAAAACAGGAGAAACCCAAGGGCCACCAGTGCCTGAAACCCTGCTATGGAGGGGAATTGATTGGGTGGGCAAATCACTCCCCCATTCTCCGTGCCTCAGTTTCCCCACATGATGGAGAAGGAGCACTGATTCCTCTCTTGCGGGGCTGTTTACTTCGTAGTTAAGTGGATCCAGATCCTCGGCTGGAGACACCAGGACAAAATAATTTGGGGATTATTAGAATTGTTCTCATCCTCCCTGTCCGTTAATGACCCCCATGGGAGTACCAGCCTGGGCTCTGTGCTGGCTGCTTGGAACCAGTTTGGGAGGACATTAGCAGCCCCTGCAGTTGGTTCCCTGTTTATCAAGGCTGGAGGGAAAAGAAGCAGATAACTAAGGAAGAGCCCCTGGGTGGGATTCCCTGCCCTGTGCCATGCAGCGCACTTGGTCCAAATGGTCCCTGTTTAAACTCTGCCGGCCTGGTTCTGATCTCGCCTGGCCCAGAGCCGCTCTACTGTGCGCCTCTCAATTTACACCGAGGCGTCAGGGTGAGGAAGACGCCTCCCTCACTGCGCAGCGCCCCAGCCTTGCTCTGCGCCCACAGCAGATTTGCATGCCCAAGGTTGGCTGGATTGTTCTGAACTGAATCACTTCTGCAGAAGCTCCCGTGACTGTTTTTTAGTGCTTGCAGGTCTCAGCGCAATCCAGGGGAGGGGAGCGGTGCAAAGCAACCTGAAAACAACCGTGCACCCAAGGGGTTTTATTGCAGGGGCTGGGCCGCCCAGGCGGGGGAAGGGGAGCGTCTCCAAATTGGGGGTGGTGGTGAAAGCAACACGTCACTTCATGATGTAACCCCCGGCTTGCTTTTCCTATGAGCCTGTGGCAGAGTCATCACACAGCCAAGGTGGTTGCAATCAGGGCTCCTGGTTTCCACGGCCAGCTCTGGGTGGGGTATGGGGCCTAGTGATTAGAGCTGGAAGTCAGGACTCCTGGGTTCTGGTCCCAGGTCTGGCTGTTGCTTTAGGCAAGTCAGTGCCTCTCTCTGCCTCAGTTTACCCCATGCATAAGCAGGTGCTAGTGCTTCAGGGGAAGGACCTATGAGGAAGTGCTCTCCAGGAGGGGATCTGAAATTGTACTGGGGAACATTACCCGAGCGAACCGTCGGGGGCTGGGACCCAGGAGTCCTGGAGGAATTCAGGAAGATGAGGCCAGTGCATGGTGGCTGCTCTTTACAAGGGATTCTCCTGAGTGCTCAGTGACAGTGTCAAGGTTATTTGTGTTTTCTGGATTTGCAGAGACCTTTGCTCTTGTTTTGTAACCAATCTGCTGTAGGCGCATTCCCGGGCTATCCTTTGGGCCGGATTTTTCCTAGCTCCTCGGGAAGTCTGGCCTTTCCTGTGGCTTGGTGCAACTTGTGCGTGCAAATGGGCCAGAGCGTGTCTGTCACCCCCAAGTGTGAGCGCCGCTTGTGAAAAGACAAGCGTGAGAATCTGATTCCTGGGCAATTGGCTCCTGCAACTTTCTGACAAACAGACGCTGCTGGTTCCCTTGCTTCTTCCTAGCCCTTGGGCTGGGCTGATTTGCCATGTCCCTCTAGTATTGGGTCTGCTCTCTACTCACTGGGGCGGGGCGGGGGGGGGAGGCCGGCCTGCTCGGGGGGGGATGGGACTGGATGCTGAAATAGACCGTTTCCATCTCTAACACCTAACACTCAACCCACTTGCGAGGACATTTTTTCCACTCAGCACTTCCCCCACGACCGCTGTGCAAGGAAACCACCCCAAGGCCCTTGCTTTCCCTGTGATCCCAAGTTCCTCCCTCCGATGTTCCCCACCTGCCCCATTCTTGCCCAGATGCCTGGATCCTGACGCCAGGAGGGGCCGAGAGGCACCAGACCCTCGTCAGTGTCACTCTCCTCCCAGCTCAGAGGAGGGGGCTGCGTTTGGGGGTGGGGGATGTCCGGGCACGGAGGCACCTGTGCTCCCAGTCACAGCTGGCTGCTCTAATTTTAGGCCTCCCAGCCTTGACAGTGTCCCTTTAAAAATGCCTTTGGAGCTTGGCTCTTGCCGCATTCCTCAGGCTCTTGCAGCCCCTTGCTTTATTTTGGGACCGAGCCGGGGAGCTGCCGGAGCAGTGGCCATGGATGACGTGAGGACGGGCTGTTTCCTAGAGCTGTTCCAAGCACGTCGCGGATGGAATAAGTGGCATGACCGAGCTGGAAAAGGAGAGGAAAGATGGTCCATGGTTAAAGTGCCGGGCTGCGACTCCAGAGACTTGGAACATGAGAACGGCCAGACTGGGTCAGACCAAAGGTCCAGCTAGCCCAGTGTCCTGTCTGCCAGCAGTGGCCAATGCCAGGGGCCCCAGAGGGAATGAACATAACAGGGACTCATCAAGTGATCCATCCCCATTCCCAGCTTCTGGCAAACAGAGGCTAGGGTCATGATCCCTGCTCATCCTGGCTATTAGCCATTGAACTTATCTAGTTCTTTTTCGAACCCTGTTATGGTCTTGGACTTCACAACATCCTCTGGCAAGGAGTTCCACAGCGTGACTGTGCGCTGTGTGAAGAAATACTTCCTTGTGTTTGTTTTAAACCTGCTGCCTGTTAATCTCATTGGGTGACCCCTAGTTCTTGTGTTACGAGAAGGAGTAAATAACACTTCCTTATTGACTTTCTCCACACTCTTGTCGTGATTTTATAGCCCTCTATCCTATCTCTCCTTAGTCGTCTCTTTTCCAAGCCGAAAAGTCCCAGTCTTATTAATCTCTCCTCATACGGCAGCCGTTCCAGACCCCTTTTGTTGCCCTTTTCTGAACCTTTTCCAATTCCAATATATCTCTTTTGAGATGGGGCGACCATATCTGCATGCAGTATTCAGGGTGTGGGCATCCCATGGATTTAAACAGAAGCAATAGGCTATTTCCTGTCTTATTATCTGTCCCTTTCCGAATGATTCCCAGCGTTCTGTTCGCTTTTCTGGCGGCCGCTGCGCACGGAGTGGAAGTTTTCAGAGAACTCTCCACACTGACACCAAGATCTCCTTCTTGAGTGGTGACAGCTAATTTAGACCCCATCATTGTATGTGTAGAGCTGGGATGATGTTTTCCAATGTGCATTACTTTGCATTTATCAACATTGAATTTCATCTGCCATTTTGTGGCCCCATCACCCAGGTCTGAGAGATCCCTTTGTAGCTCTTCGCAGTCTGCCTGGGAATTAGCTGTCTTGAGTAGTTTTGTATCATCTGCAAATTTTGCCACCTCACTGTTTACCCCTTTTTCCAGATCGTTTATGAATATGTTGAATTGTCCTGGGCCCAGTGCAGACCCCTGGGGACACCACCATTTACCTCTCTCCATTCTGGAAACGACCATTTATTCCTACCCTTTGTTTCCTATCTTTTAACCAAGTGGTTCTCAGAGCCGGTCCACCGCTTGTTCAGGGAAAGCCCCTGGCGGGCCAGACCAGATTGTTTACCTGCCGCATCCGCAGTTTCGGCCGATCGCGGCTCCCACTGGCCGCGGTTCGCTGCTCCAGGCCAATGAGGGCTGCGGGAAGGGCAGCCAACTCGTCCCTTGGCCCACGCCGCTTCCCGCAGCCCCCATTGGCCCGGAGCAGCGAACCGCGGCCAGTGGGAGCCGCGATCGGCCGAACCTGCGGACGCGGCAGGTAGACAAACCGGTCCAGCGCGCCAGGGGCTTTCCCTGAACAACCAGCAGACTGACTTTGAGAACCACTGTTTTAACCAGTTACTGATCCACAAGAGAACCTTCCCTCTTATCCCACGACTGCTCACTCTTCTTAAGAGCCTTTGGTGAGGGCCCTGGTCAAAGGCTTTCTGAAAATCTAAGTACACTACATCCACTGGATCCCCCTTGTCCACATGCTTGTTGGCCCCCCGCAAAGAATTCTAGTAGATGGGTGAGGCATGATTTCCCTTGACAAAAAACATGTTGACTCTTCCCCATTTCCAGCGGGCACAGTCTCCGTATGGACCCAGGGCCAGTCCCTCCAGCTCTCTGCCCAGTGTCTGTCCAGGGCCCAGCACCATGGGGCCCCTGGGGGCTCTGACTGTCCGGCCGGTGTCTGTACAGTTACAGAGCAGCGGCCGTGGCTGATTGCGTAGCGGGGTGGATCTGCTGCAGGGCAGGGTCGTTCTCTGTAGCACCTCTTCGGGCTCTGCCGTTAACCATCCCAAGCAGTCGGTCTCCTGGCACCTGGCAAGTTCCCTGGCTTTCCTTATGCCACCTTGAGTTCCTTCGTGGGTCCTTTATGACTCAACCCCTCCAATCTCGCCTTTCGGCTCAGAGGCAGAGTCCAAAAGCTCTCCTGAAAGGAAGTGAACGCCCAGCCGTTGTTTTGAAGCCCAGCAAGGAAAACAGCAAGACAGGTGGCCAGAGAAGTGACTAATTGCAGGGCAAACACCCGGGCTGCGTGTGGGTTCTCTCCCTGCGGATTCTCTCCAGGTGGATTTCAAAGATGGCTAAGACCCAGCCTGGCTCTGTTCTGTGAATGTCCCATTTGCACCAGGAAATGATTTCTAATTTATTATGGGTGTTAAAGTAAGGCCTAGGGGATCCGGCTGAGATTGGTGCCCCAACGTGCCGGGCACTGCCAGACCCACAGTGTGAGATGGTCCCTGCCCCAAGGAGCTTCCAGTTGGCATAGGCAAAGCAGGCAGGAAACAGTTTCACACATAGGGAAACTGAGGCAGGAGAGTGGCGGTAATGAGCCCGGGGCTCCTGCCCAGGGGAGGCAGGAGATGGAGTGGGGGCCCTGTTCTGTGGGACAGGGGCAGAACCCCGGTCAGGTGCCGCAGGGGATTTGTCTGATCTGGATCTCACATGTGTTGAGTTTGTCGGGCAACCATCTGGCTGAGCGGTGGGTGTGTCGGGCTGTGTGGGTGTTTGGGCTCAGCTGGGTCGCAGAGCCAGGCCTAGCTCCCGATCTCTCTCTCTCTCTCTCTCTTTTTTCCTCGCCTTTATCTGGTTTTCGTTCAGCTTCTGCAGCTCCTGCGTGCGACTCAGAGCCCAGGCCGGGAACTCCCCCCGTCCCCTCCCGCCGAGCACCCGGGCTTTATCTGGGGCCAGGACATGATGTTTCCCTCTGTAGCTCTTTTGTTCCTCGCTGGTAGCTGCTCTGACCAGCAAGATTTTTTTCAAAAGCCCCTAATGGGCCGGAGCCTGGGAATGAAAAGCCAGCCCCACGCCCAGGCGGGGTGTGCGGATAAAGGCGCCCCATTGTGTAGCCACGACAGCCGTGGAACTGAAGGGGGCACAGGGTCGGGACCCCCAGCCTGGCTGCCCAGGGCTGTCGGCAACTCAGCCCCAACCCTCTGTGACAGCACCGCTGCTGGCTGGGGGACCAGGACTCCTGGGTTCTCTTCCTGGCTCGGGGAGGGGAGTGGGATCTAGTGGTTAGAGCAGGGAAGGGCTGGGAGCCAGGACTCCTGGGTTCTAACCCTGGCTCGGGGAGGGGAGTGGGATCTAGTGGTTAGAGCAGGGAGGTGGGAGCCAGGACTCCTGGGTTCTAACCCTGGCTCGGGGAGGGGAGTGGTATCTAGTGGTTAGAGCAGGGGGGTGGGAGCCAGGACTCCTAGATTCTATTTCCACCTGTGCTACTGCCTCTCTGCCAGTCATGTCCCCTTGCTGTGCCTCAGTTTCCCCTCTTAGTGGAAGTCTTTGCTGGCTGCCCCCTCCTTCCCACAGCTTCCTCCTGATACTCCCCCCCACACACACACTCACCAGAGGGGGCTCTGGTGGGGGCAGTAGCAGGAGCTGCCCACCCAGCTCAAGGGCATCTGTACAACCTGGTGGTGAAAATGCCAGGGGCTCACAGTCCCTGGTCTGCACAATCCCTTGGCTACTGCCCGGTGGGTCATGGTGGTTCTTGTTCCACGGAGCCCACAGCCCCCATCAGACACAACTCCCCACACCGGCATATTTCACCTGCGCAGTCGTTTACTTCCTAGTATCCAGCCTCACTTCTTCCCCCCATGCTCACCCCGTGGCTCCCTGCGATCCCCCTGCACGCCCAGCTGCTCTGGGGCTCTCTGGGCATCGGCTGCAGGCTTCAGCTGCCGTGGGGCTGGGCTCGGTGCGTTCCCAGCATGTGCAGCTCGCTGATAACACACGGCAGCTCGAGCTCTCACCCGCCACCCCGGGCACGTTGACACGGGTTCTCTGCTCTGCTGCTGGCTGGGTTCGAGGGACCGTTCGGGGAGACAGCTCCGCCGGGGGGGTGGAGGGTCAGCCAGAGCCGCCGACCTCTGGGGGGGTCCACCCCCCACTTGGAGTTTGGAACAAAGTTCCCGCCCCAGAACTCCCACCAGCAGAGGACTTGCCAGGCTGGAACCCAGGTCCACCCAGCCCAGGGCCAGGCTCTGATGCTGGGCAGCGCCAGGCCAGAGCAATTCAGACAAAGATCCAACGTGTGACGACCCGAATGCTCCTGGTTTGGGGAGGGAGGGGGGGAATGTGATCAAAGGGGAAGTTGCTAGAGCTCAGTGACACCCCCCCCCCACAACGAGACGTTAAGTCCCTGCCCCGTTGATTGTTACGTGTGTCCCGTCAGGCCTGGCGCTGCCCAGACAACAGGAGTCAGGCCCCAGCCCCAAGAGCGGAGAAGCCGAGGGCTTGGCTTCTCTCCCGTTAGCCCCTCCCCGGCTCCCCTGCACCTGCCAGGCTGGAGACGGAAAGAAACGAAGGACATGCCCATGGCCTGAGCTCACCCTGTGCTGGGGGGACGTTGGGGGACCCTGCCCTCGGCTGCAGGCCCGTTGGGTGCAAGGGGAGTCCTGGATCAGGCCCTAGCTGCAGGAATTTTGCTGCCAGCCCCACCCTGTGTGAACCCAGCTGCCTGTCAATCAAAGGTAGCAGCCCCCCACTTCTATGCCATCCTCTGCTTCCCACCAGGAACCCTCTCCGGACCATTCGCATGCCAGTGGCCTGAATCCCGACTCTGGATGTCCTGCCCCAGGTCTCCGCGCCCGCTGTCTTCTCCACCCTGCCCGGTTTGATCCCCAGTGCTTGGCTGCCACCTCTGCTCCCGCCCGCGGGCCAGAAGGGAGGCATCAATTTCACGGTGTGCAACGCACCATGGAAGTGACCTGGGTGCCCCCGCAGGCTTCCCACCCCAGAGTCCCCTGGGTGCCCCCGCAGGCTTCCCACCCCAGAGTCCCCTGCGTGGAGTTGCACTGCCCGGCCCAGAAGCAGGGATGGGGGACAGTTTGCTTAGATTGACCCTCCCCCCACCCCAGCTCTAATCCCCCCTCAGCCAGTCGGGGCCCAGGACACCCCCGGGACGTTGGAGGGGAAGCTGCAGCTCACGCTTTGTAAAACGTTCAAGGGACACTGACGTGTTAAAAATAACTCCTCTCTGGGCTGCTCCCCGGCCTTTGCTTTTCCCGTCTTGCTAGTTTCTTGTCCTGCTGAGACCTGAGCAGGGAGGTTGGCGCTCTTCCTTGTGGGCCGTTGTCCAGTGGCCAGGGGAGAAAGGGGCTTGGGGACTCGGACTCCTGGATCCTTTTGCAACTCTGGGAGGGGATTGGGGCCTAGGGGTTAGAGCAGAGGGGCTGGGAGTCAGGACACCTGGGTTCTTTTCCTAGCGCTGCTGCTGACCCGACACACAAGCCCTTTGGCGAGTCCCTGCACCCCGCTGTGCCTCAGTTTCCCCCTCAGCATTGTGGGGGTGGCGACGGTCAGTAGGCTCAGGGCTGGAAGTTTCTGGGGTGTTCAGCCTCTGCGGGAAAAGCAGTGGGAGCTGCCGGGCATGCGGGGATGCCCAGACGCGTGCGCCTACTGAGGGTTTGGGGGCTCTTGGGGGGACGGGGGTTACTCTCCCCCTAGCGGGGCTGACGACTCTGCCTGGGGAGGCAGCTCAAGGAGCCCCTGCAGCCCAGGGCCGGGCCTGGCCGAGTACGTGAAGGAGACTCCGTCCCTTTATGTGTCCAGTTAATGATTTAGCAGCTTTGCTGGCTCTCGCTTTTATTTGGAGTGAAAGCACCTCTGTTCCCAGCCCCCAGGAGCAGCGTCTCTGGGGCTGAGCCAAGCTCCCCGGACCCTGATCTCTCCGCTGGATTGGGCCCGGAGCCGGGTTAGACTGAAAACAGCTGCCAGAGCCCCTGATCCGTGTGCACGGGGGCACCTGGCCTGGCTGGAGCACCTGAACCCGCGTGGCCAATGGACTTTGTGTGGGTGCCCTAGCGGGCTCTGGGCGGGCAGGTTTTCTCTACATCATCAGATCACAAACTTTCAGCTCAAGTCTCCATCTCTGCTCGCAGGAGGGCAAAGGCTGAAATAGGGTGGGGGAGGGCTGCGGGTCAGGAGTGAGGGGCATCGGCAGATCTGGGGGGAGCCCAGGGCTGGGGTCGCGGCGGGAGCTACTTTCCAGGGCCGAGTCAAACAACACTGCGGTTTCGTGGATTGTTGGGGCCCGACTGGCTGGGCTCGGGGGGGCCCAGATGGGTGATGGGGGCTCAGCCTCTGTTATCCTTGGGCCTTTCGGGGCTGGCGGGGAGATGGTGGTGGCTGCTTGGAGCAGTTTAAAGTGGAGATTGGGGGGTGGGGAGGTTTGTGGATTCCAGGGAATTGATAAAGTGAGGTCAAGCGGTGAATCTGCCGCAGAACTGGGGACAAAACCCAGGAGTCCTGGCGCTCAGCCTCCCTGATTTAACCATTCGACCCCACTGCCCTCCCAGAGCTGGGGACAGAACCCAGGAGTCCTGGTGCTCAGCCTCCCCGATCTAACCATTCGACCCCACTGCCCTCCCAGAGCTGGGGACAGAACCCAGGAGTCCTGGCTCCCCGCCCCCACCAGGCTCTCTCTCTGGCTGGTGTCCTGCAGGCCACGTGTTCTGGAGCTGGCCCACCCCACCCCATTTCCATGTGATGGGGAGGGAACGTTTCTGGCATCCCCTGAATGGCCTCCCGCAGGGTCCAGATCCCTCCATTCACTCTGCATCATGGGGGGGAGGACACTGGGTGTGTGTCAGGCCCCCCCTTGCCTGCCCTCTTGGAGTGGTGTGGGGCTGGGAGTGAGGCGTGGCCCAGCCCAGGATTGAGGGGTGGCCGGGGGGCTGCACTCGAAGGAAAGCTGGGGAGGGAGGGGTCAGAGGTTTGATGGATCCTGAGGGGGGGAGCAGGTAACGGGGCCCTTTGTTACCCCACCGCCTGGCTGAGGAGCCGCAGCCTGTGCTAGACACAGGAGACCCTTTTAATGGGGGGCAGTGGGGTGCCCAGGCCCTGGGGGACTGAACCTGCAAGGCAAGGCCTGTCTGTCTGTCCCTGGGGGGGTCTCTCTGTCTGGGGCTGGCCGCTCCCCACAGTGTCCCCCGGACTGGCTGGCTGGCCGGGCTCCCTCCCCCACCCAGGGGCCTGGCCCTGCGGGCCCCCCGCCCCCCCCGGCATGCGGCTGGGAATCTTTTTTTAAACGCCCACCACCCAGCTGCCCGGGGTGGGGGGCGGCTGCTGCCTGTCAGTCACCACGGCCCATCCCCCGCTCCCATTGGGGGGTGGGCCCCCTGTCCGCCCCCCGCCCCCCGGCTCTGAGCTGGGGTCATCAGAACCGAGTTAAAGGCGCTTTCTTCCCCTGGGCCCCGCCGCGGGGGGCAGGGGCTTGCATTTTTCTGGTGTCCCCCCTGCCCAGTGAGGCGGGGGGGCGGGGGGACTATTGGGGGAGACAGAACAGCCTGGAGGGGAATCCAGCAAAGGGCTAAAAAATCCCTGGAGCCCCTCAGGGCAGCAGAGCACAAAGGGTTAAAACACCAGCCATGTCTGGGGGGTCGGGCAGCAACTGGGGCTCTCGCCTTCCTGCCCCATCCGCACCCGACTCCCACCCCACAGCGACGAAAGGTCCCATTCCCTGCCCCCCCTGAGCAAGCCAGATCCCTGGGGCCAGATGGGAGCCGGCGCCCCCCAGAGGGGAAAGGCCCCATGCCCCATTCCCCGCCCCCGTGAGCCAGTCAGCCCCCCACCCTGGGGCCGGATGGGAGCCAGCCCCCCCAAGAGGGGAAAGGCCCAGGGCCCCATTCCCCAAGCTGCTCACGCCTGTGACAAGGGGGCAGGGGGCGTATGGGGGGGCCAAGAGGAGGAGTGGGGGGCTGTGCTTGGATGCTCCTCCTGAGCCGCAGGCATCACCGGGGCATCCGCCCCACCCCTGTCTCCCCCAACCCCCTGGGGGGGTCCCGCTCTATCCACCTCCTCTGGTGCCAGCCCTCTGTGCTGAAGCACGCCTCTCCTGGCGGCTGGGGGGGCCGGGAAGGGGGGCCCTTATCTCAGCCCGGAGACAAAGACCCTATTTAACACAGGCTGTCTGAGTCTCGTCTGGCCCCTTGGTACCGGCCTTGGACTGGGCCAGCAGGAAGGACTCGGGGGGCGGGGGGGGCTGGGCTGGCCAGGGAAGCCAGGAGCGTCCCCCGAACGACTCCCCCCAGCCTTTATCGGGCAGGAAGGGCCGGGTGCTGTCTGGCTGATGGGCCTGTACCCTGGCCTGGAGCCTCCTGTCTGGACCTGGGCTGGGGGGGGGGGGTGACGGGGGGAGCGGCTCCTTGCCTGAGCCTGGCTCCGAATGCCACTGGACCTGGCGGGGGGGCGGGGGCTCTTGTAGCCCCCCCATTGCTGAGCTGGCGGGCACCGCCCCGGCCTGTGGGGATAGAGCGGGATGAGCAGGGGTGTGGAATAGTGGGGGGCTATTGGAGGGGGGCTGCTGGGGGGGCTTGGGGGTGGTGCTTGGGGTGTAGGGGGGCATTTGCCAGGAATGGGCCTGGGGGGGCTGTCTGGAGGGCTCTTGGGAGGGGGTTAGGGGGCTATTTGGGGTGCCGTGGAGCTTTGGTGGTGCTCTGTGGTGGGGTTGTGCTGGGGGGCAGCAGAAGCACAAAGGGTTTGGCAGGATCTGCCCCCAGTGGCTGGCCACATGCCCGGGGGGGGGCATTTCTCCTGACTCCTTCCCCCCCCAGGTGCAGGGGCAGGAATCTCTGGGGGGTGGGGAGGAGCAGGGATGCCCCCACACTGGAAACAGAAGGGGGGGCAGGGATCACCCCCCTGGGAGGGGCAAAGTGGGCAGGGATCACCCCCCCAGGGGGCTCGGGGGCTCTGGGAATCGGATGTAAGGGGGCAGCCCCCCCAGGAGCTGATAGCTGGAGCTGTTCCTGGTGGGCGGTGCTCCCCTCCCCACGGATAATCCCCCTATTGTAAAGGCAGAACATGCCTGGGGCCCTTCCCCCCCCCCTTTCCCTTGGCCGCACAAAGGGCCCCTCGGAGCCTGGGGAGCAGATACGCCCCAAATCTGCAAGGCGGCTGCATCCTGCTGGGCCGGGCACAATGGAGCCCCTGTGCATCCCCCGCCCCCTCCCTGGAGCTGGCAGGGCCGCCCGGCCCCCAGCCCAAAGGGCCGATTCTTCTGCACTTGGGGGGAGGCGGGGGGGAGGTGGCATCTGACCTTTGCAGGGACTGTCAGAGATGATGGAAAGTTCAGCTGGGCGGGGGGAGGCTGAGGGGGTTGGGGGGCAGTGATGGGGGTGGGGTGGAGAGAGAAAGGGGGGCAGGAGATGGGGTGGGGAGGAGGGGTGGTGGGGAGGGCAGGGCGTGGGGGGTGAGGGGCAGGGGCTTGGGGGGGAGGGGAGGAGAGGAGAGAGGAAGGGGGGCAGGGAGTTGTGGGGGGGTTGTAATGAACCCACAATAAAACAGGGGGAACGGGGGTGCCTGGGCTTCCCTTCGATTCTGTCCCAGCCAAGAGCTGGACGCGGCTCCCAGCTCTGGCTCTAACCACTGGCCCCGCTGCCCTGCCCGTGCTGGGAGCAGAGCCCGGCATCCAGGCCCGGGCTGGAGGCCGCGGCCGGGCTCCGGGGTGTCTCTGACTCGGGCCGGGTGCCCCCAGCCAGGGCTGCTTGAGCTGCGTGACGCCAGCCGACAGCGCCCAGCCCTGGGGGCGCGCGAGGCGGGTTGGTTGTTTGCTCCCTTGCACAAGAAGCGCCCGGGCCGGTTCGGCACCCCCCAGGGGGTGGGGAAAGCTCGCGCGATTTGGGAGGCGCCGATCTCGCCCCTCTGCAGCCGGGACCCAGGGGTGAGGGGCCTGCGTTCGAGCCCACTGCACAGCAGGGGAGGTCGGGCCCAGAGAGGCGCCCACGGACGCGCCCCCTGTCTGTGGCCGCCCTGGCAAGTGAACCCAGGTGTCCTGGGTGCCAAGGCTGGTGCCCTCCCCGTGCTCCGTCCGCCTGAGCAGTGCCCGGGAAGGACGGTGGGTGGCAGAGGCCGGGGGCAGATGGCCTGGCCCAGGGCCGGGAGCGCGGGAGCCGTCGCGGGAGGCAGCTCGTGGGCCTTGGCCCCACGGCAAGGCAGGATCAGGTCCATCACCCGCTTGGCTGAGGTGCCCCCTAGCCCCTGCCGCCTGCTGGCATCGGCTGCCCCCTGGCCACATCCCAAGCGCTGCCTCCCCCGGCTGGTGTCACAATGGAGCTTTTCTGGTGCTGCGAGGGGGAGGGGAATGGCTCCTCATTTGTTTACCTGCAGGAGGGTGGGGCTGGGTCCCTGGGTTGGTTGGCAAAGGCCCAGAAAGGGCCTGGCTGGGAGTATCCGCTGGAAGGCAGCCAGGGAAGGAGGGTTGGGGGCACCCAGCGAAATGGAGGGGGAAAGAGCAGCCCAGCCAGCCCCCCCCCCGGACTGCTTTCTGTCCTGGCGTGAGATTGAGCAGCCAGGCCTGGTGCTGAAGAGAATGGCCATTGCAACAGTGTTTCCCCCCTAGGGAGCTGCCCGGCAGCGTCCTGCCAGGAGGGGCTCAGCAGGCGGGTTGTGAGCGGGGTGGGGGGCAAGTGTGTGATTAACCCTTCCGTGGCTCTCACGCCCGCGCGTTCCTCGTTGCAGTGTGTGCGGGGACCCTGAACGGGCTGAGCGTGACGGGCGATGCCCAGCACCAGTACCAGACGCTGCACAAGATGTACAACAACTGCGAGATCGTCATGGGCAACCTGGAGATTGTGCTGATCGACCACAGCCAGAACCTGTCCTTCCTGCAGGTGAGGGCGGGGGCTGTGCCGCCTGGCGAGGGGGGACGGGCACGGCTGGGTGGAGAAGGGGGTGCTGTGGATGAAAGGGTGCTTTGCTCTCTCCTCCCTCCCATCCCGTCTGCCTGCCAGGTGGGAATCTTTACTCACCCGGCCTGCTTTCCCGTGCCAGCTGGCGACCTGCTCTGACATGCCCAGCTGGCAGCACGGGACCGGGCGGGAGCAGGCGTGCCGCCCCCCGCCCCGTGCTGCGCCGTGCAGGGGGCCAGGAGGGAGGGCGGGGGATCTGGGAGCTCCGGGGCCGGGGAGCGTCAGCGTGGGGTGCAGTGGTACAAAAGGCAGAGCTGGGCTCCAGCCCGTTCTCTTGTGCTGCCCTGCGGCTTGGGGATGCAGACATGCTCCGGGGTCGCTGCCTTGGTGAATCTGGCTTAGCACAGCGGTGCCCCAGCCCCCTGGCAGCCCGGAGCTAGTCCCCGCTGGTGGGAGCGGGCGGTTCAGACTCCAAACTGCCCTGGGAGCAATCAGGCCGGGTTGGGGCCACCCGTGTGCCGTGGGATTGGAAGAGCACACGGGCAAGTGCAAACGTCCGGACACACGTGTGTGCAAGCAGGGATACATGTGCAAATCCTCCCAGGTGCAGGTTGTCGCCCGGGCACGGGGATCACGCAGGCGTGAACTTAGGGACTTCCAAGGCCCTGGCGGTTTGACCGCTGCTCCTGGGGGCACGGGGGGGCGGGGCGGAGGGGGCAGCGCCAGGATCAGCCAGGTTCAGAGTGCAGAGACCCGGAGCTTCTGGGACACCCGCCAGCCCCAAAGCGCTTCGTCTCCGTCCCCTTGTATTGAAACCCCCCTCAACCCACAGAGCTGGGCCCCAGAACAGGAAAACAGGTGAATTCTTGGAGCCTCTGGGCCTTGTCTGCTCCGGGGGGACGGGGGTGAGCTGCATTGGTGTAAAAAACCCTTTTGAAATGGATCTTTCATGGCCCACAGCTGGGCAGATGCTACTGGTACCAGTGAGAATTCGGAGCCCAATATGCTTAATGCACCGTCCCTTAGATGGGGAAGAATCACGCAAGCCGTTAAGGTTACACAGCACACATCTTTCCCCTACGCCTCGGCTTCTCAAGCATCAACTCTCAGTAACTATGTTGGCCTTACGCAGTATCCTGAGTGGCAAACAAAGCAGGCCGAGCTACCAGTCCTAGAGGGAGACTTTACTTTTTTTCTCTTCTTCCTCCTCCTCGCAGGTACTTGGTCTGTCAAGGGTCCCCTGAAGCAGGGTCTGGTCACCCTGAGCCCTTTTGTTGTAGAATCCCGCCAACATCCCTCGGAGTTGCCCTGAGCCCTCTGTCTTACAATGCCTTCATATGCTAATTGGGGAACTAACTTCACTAATTTACTTTGCTTCGCATTTGTACCGTTTTGTTCTCAAAGGAGCCAGATGCTCCAGAACTTGTGGGCATGTATGACGAGTTTTTTCAATTAATATTTTGGAAGGCGGGGGGGGGGCTGTAGAACAGACGCCAGCCAAAGCGCAATCCACGTTTACTCTCCCATCAATCATTCACTTCAGCTTTCAGCACGATGCCATCCACAGTGGCCATTTTGACCCACGTTAGCTTGCGCCAAGCCCACTGATCGCATGATATTACGTTTTCTTTACTTTGTGAGCTGGTCCCCTGCTGATATATTCCGAAGTTCGATGTTGAAACCATACAGGCTGATGGAGCCGTTTTCAACCATTAATTCCAATGCAGTTTCAGCATTTCCAGACATTGTTCTCCTCATTGATCTAATACTAAGAGAACCCGGCTCCCAGAATCCTCTCGCAAGTTCAAACCTACCAAGCCGCACCAGACTCATGCTTGCCACATTCATTCAGATCAGTCACAGCAATTCATAATAATTTGGTGCCGGCCCCAACGCCCCCCCGGCGGGGACAAGGCCTTAAGCTGGCAGAGCCCAGAGAGTCTCTTTCCTAGCTGGGAGCTCAGGAGAACTGGAGAGGGAAGCTGACCAGGGCTGGCTGTGGTGTGCAGGGGGGCATTGCAAGTTGCACAAATATGCCGGAGGCGTGTCCCCCCGTGTGCGTGTCCCCCCGTGTGCGTGTCCCCCCGTGTGCGTGTGCCCCCGTGTGCGTGCGGGGGACTCTCTCCCTGCTCTGGGAATACACCTGCGCTCCGTCCGTCCTGGCGTCCCGCGGCTGGGCAGGGGCATGCTGCGTTTGGAAGGCCCTGGCCGTGCTGACGCTGGGCGAGGGAGCTTGGAAGGTCTGGGCGCGGTGGGGGCTGACAGCGCTTTCTTCCGCGGCTCTCCAGACCATCCGGGAAG
Organism: Lepidochelys olivacea; assembly: GCF_965140295.1. Classification (NCBI taxonomy): domain Eukaryota; kingdom Metazoa; phylum Chordata; order Testudines; family Cheloniidae; genus Lepidochelys; species Lepidochelys olivacea. The sequence continues at coordinate 2,395,974 of NC_140430.1, forward strand.
TGACGGGCTACGTCCTCATCGCCATGAACGTCTTCACGTACCTGCCCCTGGGGAACCTGCGCGTCATCCGGGGGACCCAGCTCTACGAGGACAAATACGCCCTCTTCGTGCTGCTGAATTACCACACCAATGGCTCGCATGCCCTCCGCCAGGTGGGGTTCAAGCAGCTCACGGGTGAGTCAGCCGGCCCCGCAGGGCTGGCCTGGGGCTCTCCCGCCGCCCCCGGTGGCCGCGCCTGACGCGAGTTGGGCAGTTCTCAGCCCACTGCCGAGTGAACGGATAACGTTGCGCAAGCCGCGTCTGACGCTTGCCAGCGCCTGGCTGGCGGAGATGCTCGTGGAGCTGCCCCAGCCTCTCTCGAGCTGGCACTCCAGGGCAGGGCGGGGACACGCTGGCAGGAGGCGGGGGCGTGTATGGTGCTGGCTGCATAAACACGGTGAGCTCATCCTTGGCCACTGTTCAGATTCGCAGGGGGGAGGAGAGAATCCATTGCAGGCTCCAGGTGACGCATCCCGCCCTGCCAATGCCCTGCAGAGCTTTCCCCCCATGCTGGCAAAATGCAGCCACTTCTGGGGTGGCTGGCGGGAGCTGCTCACAACACCGCTGTGGGGGATCAGAGCAGTGGGCCGCCTTGTCCGGCATCCCCGTCTCCAGGCAGTGGCCAGGACCAATTGCTCTGGAGGAAGATGCAAGCAGCCCCAGAGGTTGCAGGGGGGATGTCGGGTAGGTGAATGCATCCCCCGTGTTGGACTTCGGCTGGGCTGATCCCCCTGCTCTTACCCAAAGCACCAGGGGATCCCAAACAACCTGAGCGCTCAGGGTTTCCCTCTGGGTCAGACCCGCTCTGGGGTGAGCTCAGTGCTGGGACGATGCCCCCCGAGGCTGAGGTCACGTGTTTATCTGCAGGACCAGCAGCTCACGCGCACCAGCCCCCACTTACCTATTCTAGGGTTAGGCTGCTGCCCATCACCAGGGTGTCTGGGCGCCCTCCACATGATAGCAACAGCCAAGTCCCTAGTGCTGTTCCTTGGGGTCTCTGATTTTGGGGGTCAAGGCTCTGCTTTGGGGGGGACATGGGTGTGGAGTCAGGATGGAGCATCATTCTTTTGGGGGGGCCTTTCTCAGAGGGGTTCACCAGCAGGGCATTCGCTCCCCGTGCCCCGTTCATGGTGCTTGGCCTGGGTGCCAAGGCGGGGGCCGTGATGGTACCAGTCGTAAACTGCTGGGGAGGGGGGGTCCCCAGCATCGTGGAGCTGAGTGTGAGCCAGTGAGCTCCTGTTGCTGCACTCTGTGTCCTGCCCCCAGTCCCTGAGCCCTCCGAGAACACGCCTCTGACCTGTGCCCTCCCGGGGGCTGGTGGGGTGAAAGTCCAGGGGCCAACGGGCGCTTTATGGGCGCTCCTGGCCAATGGGACGGCGGGATGGGTAATCAATCCCCTTATCGGCTCCTAGGCAGGTTTACGAGCGCTTCCCGCCCCCTGATGGGACAGAAGCAGGTGAACAGTTTGGGGCAGAGGCTGCTCCAAGGTCAAATCCACCTTGGCTGTGGGAAGAAGCAGGGTCGGGCTGGGCTGGAAGGAAAACCCAGGGTGGGTGGGGGGTGGACGGTGAATCGGCTCTAGGGGGCGCTGTTTAGCAAGGAGCAGGATCAGTTGGGGGCGTTGCCCCCTTGGCGTCAGGGCTGACCCCCATGGCCCAGGATGGGGCTAGGCGGTGCTGTGGGGCGGGGGGCTCAGGAGGGGGCTAGCGGCTGCTGGGTTTCACCTTTCAGGTGAGACAGGACAGAGGTGATGGTGGGAGATCCCCTAGCCAGTGGTCTGAGCGCCGGCCTGCTGCCCCCTCTCCCTGGCTCCACGCCGAACCCCCCTGCGCGTCCGGCTATTCGCTGGACTTCTCCTGGCTTTCTGTCCTGGGCTGTCGGGTAGCAGCGCGGTTAGATGTCATCCCACCCAGGGGTGGCTGCACTCCGGGGTGCGGGGGGAGGGAATGAGCCCTCCTCTGAGCTGCAAAGCTCAGCCGTGGGTCCGCACGCAGCCCTGACCCCTCTTGGACCCGTGGTCAGCCCCACGCCTTGTGTGTACTTTGCAAAGCCCCCTGGGATACTGGAGAGGAGTTCAAATCAGCAGCCAGGCGCCCTGGCAGCCCGCGGGGGGCTCACGGGTGCCTGGGAGGGGCGTGGATGTTCGACTCCCGGGGGAGCCTGCCGCGGCCCCGTGCGCAGGTGCCAGGAGGGGGAGCCGTGTGCAGGCTGGGGCAGTCCCGGCGGGGCATTCCCATCCCCTGGTGCCCCGGCCTGACCCTCTGGCTGGGCCAGCCTGTTTGCGCTCCAGCCCGAGACGGCATCCTCACCACCCCATGGCAAGCGCCCAGCCTGCCCCGCCCCAACGCTGGGGCTGCCGTCCCCACCCGCCCCGACTCCAGCTGTCAGAACAACCCGGGCTGGGCACAGCCTCCTGGAGCCGGAAACCCACCCTTGGGTGGGGGACGCTGGCCTCTCCTGCGAGGGGCAGTGGAACGGCCAGCTGTAACCCTCTGCTCCCGGGGTGCCCGGACCCAGGGCTGTGAGTGGGGCTCCATGTGCCCGGCCCCAGACAACCCCCACTTCCGGCTCTGTCCCTCCCCTGCCACGGGGGCACGAGCCCCCTGCTCTGTGGCAGCCCCCTCCCTTTGCCTGCCCTCACCCCCCAAATCTACCACCTGGCTTCTGGGCACTCCCTGAGTCCCAGGGTGGGGGAGGTCAGGGCCGCGGCTCGGCAGGGGTCACTGCCCCAGGGCAGAGCCCGGTCCCAGCGGGTCCTTGCCCTGCAGAGATCCTGGCGGGCGGGGTCGACATCGAGAGGAATGAGCAGTTGTGCCACGTGGACACTATCGAGTGGAGGGACATCATCCGGGACCAGCTGATCGACCCGGTGGTTCGGCAAAATGGCAGGAATTGTGAGTGTCCTGAGGGGGGTGGTCCCAGCCACGGCCCCCACTACCTCTGGCCTGCCAGTGGCGGCCCCCGAGCCCTGGCTCCCCTTGCTCCAGGAATCTTAAGCCCAAGGATCTGGTCCCGAATCGCCCTCCGCGTGCTCCGTCTCCTGCCAAGAGCCCCCCCCCCCCGTGCCCGCTTGGCTCCCCATCTCCCCTCCTCTCTTTCTCACCCCCGCGGGCTCTGGGTGCCTTTCCGGGGCGCTGCCCTGGGGCAGGTTTGCCCTGGTTTCTGCAGGATGCAGGCAGGGGCCACTGGGGCCGGGGCCAGGCGGGTCCCTTCATGGGCACAGATGTGGTCAATTAACAGGGGCTGGGCAGGGGCTCAGGAATGGTGGGTTCTATTTGCAACTTCGCTACTGACCTGCTGGGCGACCCTGGGGAAGTCATTTGACCCCTGTGCCTCAGTTTCCCTTTCCTCCCTGGAATCTTAGGGGAAAGGACTGTCCCCTGCTCCCTTTTTGCAGCACCTGGCACAATGGGGCCGCCTGGTCTGAGGTGGGGCCTGCCAGAATCACAAACCAACAGGGAGGCAGAGTCAGGATCCTGCTCCACCCCTGGATGCGTTCAGTTCCCCCCTGTGACGCCTCACCCAGCCCCGCCTTTGCAAATATTAGCCCTCACGGCCAGTGTCCAAAACTCCTTCCCAAGGCAAACACGGCCTGGCAGGGCTCCCAGCTGTAGGGAAGAGCTGGTCCAGCCCAGCCTGCCAGAATGAAGAATTGAGGATGCTGCTCTAACCACGAGACCCCACTCCCCTCCCAGAGCCAGGGATAGAACCCAGGAGTCCTGGCTCCCAGTCCCACCTCCCTCTAGGGTTCCAGCCTGCCTCTGCGGGGAGCAGCTCCCCGATGAAGCAGGCAGTGACTGCGGGGCGACCTAGTGCTCATTAGCAAGCTGAGTCGGGGGGGGGGGGTCCAAGCCCTGGGCCGACTTTCCTGTCCCGTGCTGCGGCCCTGCCCATGCGAGGGGCTGGCTTCGGCACCCGCCATCGCAGCCAGCGCCCTGCTCTGCCCACCTGGCCTGCCCCACATGCGGGCACTGGAGCAAGACCCCGTCCCCTCTGCCCCTCTCTGATGCTGGGCGTTTCTCTTCCCCCAGGTGCCCCCTGCCATGAGAGCTGTGACAGACACTGCTGGGGCCCGAACCCAGAGGACTGCCAGAAATGTGGGTACCGGCTTGGAGCCTGCCCAGCGTGGGGGGCGGGCAGCTGGCAGGGCTGGGAGCCAAAGAGGGGGTCTCTGCCTTGCAAAGAGAGACCAGAAAGTTGCAGTCCGGGGGCTGGCTCTGCAGATCTAGTCGGGGAGCTGGGCGGGGTAGCAGCGGGGCTGGGGAGGGGGCAGGGGACCAGCCAGGGGGCTGGGAGGGGGTAGCAGCAGGGCCGGGGAGGGGGCAGGGGACCAGCCAGGGGGCCGGTCAGGGGTAGCAGCGGGGCCAGGGAGGGGGCAGGTATCCCGGGCTTGGGGGAGGTGGGTTTGAATCCCCCTGGGTGGCCCGAGGGCTGGGTGGGCTGTGGACATAGGGCTCCCTTTATCCACTCAAGGGGTCCTTCTGGGCCGGGGGGGACAGGGAGGGGACCTGGATCCGGCACCGTTCATCAGGCTGCTGGGGCTCAGGAGCTGAGCTCATGGGGCCGGAGCGGGGGGGGGGGCGGCTCAGAGAGGGCTCAGGCCACCGCCCCCCCCCTCACCCATCTCCTCTGCTCCCCCCTCAGTGACCAAGACCATCTGCGCCCCCCAGTGCAATGGGCGCTGCTTCGGGCACAGCCCCAGCGAGTGCTGCCATGACGAGTGTGCGGGGGGCTGCACCGGCCCCCGCCAGACTGAATGCTTCGTACGTCCCCTGGGGGTCTGCGGGGGGGCTGTGCTGGGGGGGGGCTGTGCTGGGGCAGGGGGGCTAGGGGTCTGTACTGGGGGGGGCTGTCTATGCTGGGGGTCTGTGCTGGGGGGGTCTGCCCATGCTGGGGCAGGGGGGTCTGTCTGTGCTGGGGCAGGGGTTTGTCTGTCTGTCTATACCAGGCTGGTGGCAGCGGGGGGGGGTCTCTGTGTCGGTCCCCGTGGGCTGGGCCGGGGTCCCTGACACTCTGCCCACCCCCCAGGCCTGCCGCCACTTCAACGACAGTGGGGCCTGCGTCCCGCTCTGCCCCCAGCCGCTGATCTACAACAAACTCACCTTCCAGCTGGAGCCCAACCCCGACACCAAGTACCAGTACGGGGGCGTCTGCGTCGCTGAATGCCCACGTGAGCCGGGGCCGGGGGCTCCCCGCGGACGCCCTGATCTCTCCTGGGGCGGGGGGGGTTCCCAGCCGTCCTACCCCCCATGAGACCCTTTGCTGGGGGGCGGGGTAACTAAGCCTGGCCCTGTTGTGAGATCCCCTCGCATGGCGGTCTTGTGCCCCAGCTCTGTGCCCCACACCCACCCTTCTGGGGAGGGGAAGTCACTGGGGAATCGTCCTTCCCAGCATGTGCCCCCCCCCACCAGCCAGGGGTGGCAAAGGGCTTTGCAAAGAGCAGAGTTATTATAGCCCTGTGGGGAAACTGAGGCACCGAGCCAGCTGGGTGCAGCGTGCCTCGAGGGCACAACAACCGGCCTGGCAGAGCTGGGAACAGAATCCAGGAGTCCAGGTTCCCAGACCGCCCCCGCTCCAACCACTAGGCGCTCGGCCCCCACCCCCCTTCCCACTCGTCAGGTCTCGCCTCACCCACTCCCCCTGCCGGCAGATAACTTCGTGGTGGACCAGAGCTCCTGTGTGCGGGCCTGTCCGAAGGACAAGATGGAGGTGGAGAAGAACGGCCTGAAGATGTGTGAGCCGTGCCCTGGACTCTGCCCTAAAGGTATGGAGGGGTGCGGGACGGCCGTCCAGCCTGGGGCTCATGCTGGTAGAACCCAGGAGTCCTGGCTCCCAGCCCCCCTGCTCATAACTCACTGGACCTGTGGCAGAGGCCAGACAAACTGTTTGCCCCCCGTGGGGGCTGGATGGTGCGTTGGGCAGCCCTGGCATTTCCATGGTGCCCTGCCCCGGGCGTGGGGTGCGGGTGTGTCGGGTGGCTCATTCCCTCTCCCCTCCTGCCTTCCAGCCTGCGAGGGGACGGGCGTCGGGAACAAATACCAGACAGTCGATTCGAGCAACATCGACGGGTTCATCAACTGCACCAAGATCCGGGGCAACCTGGACTTCCTCATCACGGGGCTGAACGGGTGAGGCTGAGCCCCTCTGCCCGGCACTGCAATGCGCTCCCCTCTGGGGTGGGGCACAGCCGTGATTAACAGGTGCACGGCACCGCTGCCCCGGACCCGCTCTCCCAGCGCGGTGATGCTGCGGCTGGGCTACAGGGCGGGGGGAACTTGTACCCCTTGGAAGAGCAGAGATTCGGGAGGGGGCATCTGGCCGGGTCGGCAGGTCAAAGGGCAAGGGGGATTTTTAACGGCTGGGGCAGGAGGGCGGGGCTTCGGTTTCATGTCTCATGGGAGAGATGGCGCCCCCTAACCCCACGCTGCGGCCCTGGGGCCAGCACGTAGAGCCAGGGGAGAGCGCCCCCTGCTGAACCCCCATCCCGTTCCCTGCAGCACAGCGCCCCCTAGCGTCCAGCCCGGAGAGGCAGGGGAGAGTGCCCCCTGCTGGCCCCCCCGGCTCCCTGCAGCACAGCGCCCCCTAGCGCCCAGCCCGGAGAGGCAGGGGAGAATGCCCCCTGCAGGCCCCCCAGCTCTCTGCAACACAGCGCCCCCTAGTGCCCAGCCCGGAGAGGCAGGGGAGAGCGCCCCCTGCTGGCCCCCCCCGGCTCCCTGCAGCACAGCGCCCCCTAGCGCCCAGCCCGGAGAGGCAGGGGAGAGCGCCCCCTGCTGCCCCCCGGCTCCCTGCAGCACAGTGCCCCCTAGCGTCCAGCCAGGGAAGAGCGCCCCCTGCTGCCCCCCCGGTTCCCTGTAGCACAGCGCCCTCTAGCGCCCAGCCCGGAGAGGCAGGGGAGAGTGCCCCCTGCTGGCCCCCCAGCTCCCTGCAGCACAGCGCCCCTTAGCGTGCAGCCAGGGAAGAGCACCCCCTGCTGGCCCCCTGGCTCCCTGCAGCACAGCGCCCCCTAGCACCCAGCCCGGAGAGGCAGGGGAGAACGGTATCCTCCAGCCTATCAGGCCAGTGGTTCTGACGGTGTCTGGGTCTCGTTCCCCCCTGCCCCCGCAGGGACCCCTGGTGCAACATCTCGGCCCTGGATCCGGAGAAGCTGAACGTCTTCCGGACGGTGCGGGAGATCACGGGTGAGGAACGGGCAGGGGTTTGGGGGGACTGAACGGGGGGGGAGCAGGGGCAGGGGGGACTGAACGGGGGGGGAGCAGGGGCAGGGGGGACTGCACGGGGGCGGGGGCAGGGGTCCAGCCCGGTGGCCTGTGGGGAAGCCCTGGGTGTCTGTATACCGACTCCGTGACCCTGGCGGCCAAGAGGGGGCTTCATGGGGGGAGGGTGCCGGGGGAAGCGCCCGTCCCAAGCCCGGTGAGGGAGCAGCGTGGGGGGGGGCGGCTGGAGATGCAGAGGGGGCGTCCCTGACACGCCGGTTGCTCCCCCCGCAGGTTATCTGAACATCCAGTCGTGGCCCAAACACATGCATAACTTCAGCGTCTTCTCCAACCTCGTCACCATCGGGGGCCGGAGCCTGTACAAGTGAGAGACCCCCCAGCCCAGCCCGGCCCAGGGGAGAGGCCCCTGACCCTGCCCCCCCAGCCCTTCCCCTCCCTGGGGGAAAGGCCCCCCTGGCCCTGAGAGGATTGGGGGGCTTTCCCCCAGCCCCTTGCCCAGCGGTGCCGGAGTCCCTGCATGCAGGGCTGTGGCTCAGGGCTCTGGGGAGAGCAGGAGCCTTTGGTCCAGGGGCATCTGTTCAAACCCAGCCCCACATGTTGGGGGCTGAGAGCCGGCCCCTGCCCGTGGCCCCATGTGAAACGAGGCAGCGGGTCTCAGCCCAGTTCGCAGTGGGATGGGAGGCTCCATAACCCGAGAGCAGCCCCAGGCCCCCTGCTCTGCGCCCCTAGACCCCGAGCTGGGAACAGACCCCAGAAGTCCAGGCTCCCTCCAGGCCACGTGAAGCTGCCGGGGCTGAGTGGCCACCCCCCGGCGGCGTGGGGCTGACACGGGCGTGTCCGTCCCCAGCCGCGGCTTCTCCCTGCTGATCATGAAGAACCTGAACGTGACGTCTCTGGGGCTGCGCTCGCTGCGGGAGATCAGCGCGGGCAAGGTGTACATCACCGAGAACCGGCAGCTCTGCTTCCTCCACACCATCAACTGGGGGGCGCTGTCCCGCCGCCGGGGCGACCTGGAGATCAAGGACAACAAGCCCCGGGGCAAGTGCGGTGAGTGTGGGGGCGGGGCGAGATCCTGTGTCACAGGCAGTGAGCGGATTAGGGGGTGAGAGGCAGGGGCAGGGGGGCTGGGAGCCAGGACTCCTGGGTTCTATCCCCAGCTCTGGGAGGGGAGCGGAGGTCTGGTGGTTAGAGCATTGCGGGGGCTGGGAGCCAGGACTCCTGGGTTCCGTCCCCGGATCTGGGAGGGGAGAGGAGGTCTGGTGGTTAGAGCATTGCGGGGGCTGGGAGCCAGGACTCCTGGGTTCCGTCCCCGGATCTGGGAAAGGGAGAGTGGAAGAACATGGGGCAGGGGGAGCAGTGGAGGCTGGGGGGGGGGTCTGGGAGCTCACCCCACTGCTGACCCCTGGCTCCCCTGCAGTGCAAGAAGGGAAGGTGTGTGACCCGCTCTGCTCAAGCGACGGCTGCTGGGGGCCTGGCCCCGACCAGTGCATCTCCTGCCGCAACTACAGCCGGGAGGGGACCTGCGTGGCCACCTGCAGCTTCTACCAAGGGTGAGGGGCAGCTGAGAGCCTGGGGGGGCCTGCGTGGAAACATGGGGGGTGGGGGCAGGAGAATGCGAGACCCTCAGAGGGCAGCATTAGTGACCCCCCCCACACTCTCTCGTGCAGGGCGACCCGGGAATATGCCCGTGAGGGCGAGTGTTACCAGTGCCACCCGGAGTGCAAGAGGATGGAGGGCAACCTGACCTGCCACGGCTCGGTGCGTGACCCCCCTCCCCGGGCTTTTCTCCTCTCGGGCACCGGCTCAGTGGGGGTGGGGAATGGGGCCCGGGGCCTTTCTCCTCTAGGGGGCGCCGGCCCTGATCCGGCCCCAGGTTGGGGGACTGGCTGGCTCAGGGGGGCTGGGAATGGGGCCCGGGGCCTTTCCTCCCTAGGGGTCCCTGGCTCCCGGCCCCAGGACAGCGGACGGGACACGGGGCCTTTCCACTGTAGGGGGCGCCAGAGGGGGTTCTGGGTGCTGGCGGGGGAGGGGTCCGTCCCAGCCCTCTCCTGACTCTGTCTGGCCCCCCCAGGGCGCCGACGCTTGCGTGCGATGTGCCCGGTATAAGGACGGGCCCCACTGCGTGGACAGCTGCCCCGAGGGCATCCTGGGCGAGCAAGGGCCCATCTACAAGTACCCGGACGCCAACCACGAGTGCCACCCCTGCCACGAGAACTGCACGCGGGGGTGAGAGCAGCAGCCCCCCCCATCCGGGGCACAGCCGGGAGGCCCCGATCCTGCAGCCCGGCCCCCCAGGGACCTCGCTGCATGGCTGAGATCCATGGAGTCTGCAAGGCCAGACATGGGGGGCAGGAATGTGGGGAAAGGGACAAAGGACCCCTCTCCCCCCCCCAGCAGCAGCAGCCGGGGTCCCCCAGACCTGAGACTTGGAGTAGGCGAGGAGCTGCGGCCGAGCCCCACTTTCGGCTCCCGAGCCAATCGGGTGGGCTCTGAGAGGGGCCCCCAGGCTGTGGGACCTGACGCTTCCAGCCCCTGCCTGGGGAGGTGCAGCCCCAGGGTGAATGGCAGCGGGGTCTCTGCTGGACGTGTCTCCCAAGAGAGAACCCAGGAGCCCTGGCTCCAATCCACTAGATCCCACTGCCCTCCCAGAATCAGGGAGAGAACCCAGGAGACCTGGCTCCCAGCCCCACTGCTCTAATCACTCGACCCCACTCCAGCCGAGAGCTGGGATAGAACCCAGGACTCCTGGCTCTTAGCCCCCTGCTCTAACCACCAGATCCCACTCCCCTAGAACTGGGGAGAGAACCCAGGAGTCCTGGCTCCCACCCCCCGCCTGCTCTGACATCCTTCCCATAAGCCTGGTGCTCTCCGTGGCGCCCCTTTGTCTGTCTTTCTGTCCGTCCGTCCGTGGGGTGATCGGCGGGTTCTGTCTCCCGCAGGTGCCTCGGGCCGCAGATCCAGGACTGCGTCACAGAGCCCCTGCCCGTCGCCAGGTACCCTTCGCAGCTGGCTGCTGCTTGCTGGAGCTCTGACCCCGGCCTGGGGACCCTTCAGCTGGGCTCGGGACAGGCAATGCCCTCCCCATCCCGACGCCCTGACCCAGGGCGGGGCAGGGCTGGGTCAGGGGTGGGGCTGGGCCCCTGCGTGGATTAAATTTGGCAGTTCTCAGCCTGGCCCCAGCGGGACATGTGCAGAGCCCCGCTCCCGCTCCCCAGCTGTGCCAGGCCCCCTCGCCCGGGCGATGACGTGAACCAACCGCTGAGGGTGGGGTTGGGGCACCCCCTGGGGTGGTGACCCCAGTTGCCCTGCAGCCTCTTCTCCCAGGCTGGGTCTCGCTGGCGCCCAGCCCCCTTGGCCTCCATGGGAACAGCCCCACGACTGCTCCAGAGACCCAGGATCCCCCGGGCCTACGCAGCAGAGGGGGAGCCCCTCAGCTGGTGTGTGGTCCCCGACGCCCCCTCTCCCCACCCCGTCCCTCCCTGCCTTCCCTTGGGTTCCTTTCCAAACCCGAGACCCTTCCCGTGCCTCCGCCAGGGAAGCAGGGTGGGGCTTGGGCACTGCAGGCCCCACGGATGGGATTGCACCAGCCCTTCGCTCCGGCTCCCCCGGGGCTCCGGCCAGCCCGGTGCCCAGGCAGGGGCCCGGCGCTGACACCCCCCCCCCCCGTCCGTCCCCAGGAAAAGCCCCACAGTCATAGCGGTGATGGTCGTGGGCTGCCTCTTCATCTCCTGCTCCTGCTTCCTGCTCACCCTCCTGTACTGGCGCGGCAAGAAGATCCAGAAGAAGCGGGCGATGCGCCGCTACCTGGAGAGGGGCGAGGTGAGACGCCCCCCAGCCCCCGCAGCCCTTGTGAACAGGGCTCCCGGCTGCCCGGGGGAGGGACGTGGGACGGGGCTGAGGCAGTGGGCGGGAGCCGCGGGGGGAAGGTTCTTGTGCCGCAGGGCGCTCGGATGACGGGGCAGAAAGGAAGGTTTGTGCTAAGAGAGAAAAGACTGGCACCCCTCAGCCCCCTGCGCTCCCAGCCATGCCCCCCCCCAGCTCTGCTGGTGCCCCTCACTCCCGACCTGCGGCCCCCTGCTAGCCCAGCTTTGCCCTCCCAGCTCTGCCGGTGCCCCTCATTCCCGACCCACAGCCCCCTGCTAGCCCAGCCCTGGGCTCCCCCTTTCCCCAGCTCTGCTGGTGCCCCTCACTCCCGACCCGCGGCCCCCTGCGCTCCCAGCTCTGCCCCCCCAGCTCTGCTGGTGCCCCTCATTCCCGATCCGCAGCCCCCTGCTAGCCCAGCCCTGGGCTCCCCACTTCCCCAGCTCTGCCCCTCACTCCCGACCTGCGGCCCCCTGCTAGCCCAGCTTTGCCCTCCCAGCTCTGCTGGTGCCCCTCACTCCCCACCCGCAGCCCCTGCTAGCCCAGCCCTGGGCTCCCCCCTTCCCCAGCTCTGCCCCTCACTCCCAACCCGCGGCCCCCTGTGCTCCCAGCTCTGCCCCCCCAGCTCTGCCGGTGCCCCTCACTCCCGACCCGCAGTCCCTGCTAGCCCAGCCCTGGGCTCCCCCCAGCTCTGCCCCTCACTCCCCACCCGCGGCCGCCTGCTGTCCCGGCTCTGTCCCCCACAGCTCTGCATGGGGCTCTTCAGTCCTGACCTGTGACCTAAGTCAAATGAGTAACCCAGGGAGAGAGGCACAAATCACTAGGGCCAGGGGCATCGAGGCAGCGGGGGGTCTGGGAGGGGTGGGGCCCCCCAGCACTGGTTCAACCCATCTTTCTCCCTTGGCAGAGCCTCGAGCCCCTGGACCCAAGCGAGAAAGCCAACAAGGTGCTGGCCCGGATCTTGAAGGAGACGGAGCTGAGGAAGCTGAAGGTGCTGGGCTCGGGTGTGTTCGGGACGGTGCACAAGGTGAGGGGGGGAAGCTGCAGCCCGGGGGCGCGGGGAGGCTCCGGGGCTGCTCGAGCACCGCAGCTGCTGCGGGGGCGGGTGGGACGGCGTCTCCACGCGGCCGTGGGGGAGCCCTGAGTGGGGGCTGGGGCAGGGCAGCCCCGGGATCCCAGCTCGGTTCACACTGGGGGTTCCTCTCCCGCCAGGGCGTCTGGATCCCGGACGGAGACTCCATCAAGATCCCTGTCAGCATCAAGGTGATAGAGGACCGGAGCGGCCACCAGACCTTCCACGCCGTCACCGACGTGAGTGAGGGCCCCGCCACCCCCCTGCCAGCCTGGGGCCAGACCATTGGCCCATCCAGCCCAGTGGCCCTGCCCCCCATTGGCCTATCCACTCTGATGTCCTATCAGCAACCAATGTCAGTGCTTCAGAGCGAGGCTTAAAACTCCCATGATGCACTTCAGTGTGCCACATGAAACCAGGGGGTGGGGGAGCCCCCACCCCCAGGCCGTCCTTGCGTACCCCAAACTCCCCCTGGCATCAGTGGGGGCTCTGAGGGTGCCAGCCCTGGCCGGCGTCACCCCTAGTCCATTTTCATTTGTCTGGGATCAGATCCCAGTGGCGGGGAGTTCCACAGGGGAGCTGGATACCGGGGGCGGAGCCAAGGCTGTAATAGGCTCCCGTCTCCCTCTGGCCCTGCAGCACATGCTGGCCATTGGCAGCCTGGAACACGCCTACATCGTGCGGCTGCTGGGCATCTGCCCCGGGCCGCAGCTGCAGCTGGTGACGCAGCTCCTGCCGCTGGGCTCGCTGCTCGACCACGTGCGCAAGAACAGGGACGCCATCGGGCCGCAGCTGCTGCTCAACTGGTGCGTGCAGGTTGCCAAGGTGAGCGGCCCCGCGGCACTCGACGGCGCGTTCCCGGGGTCCCCTTCCCACCGGCATCAAAGCGGGGCACGAGCCCGGCTCGGGGAGCTGGTCTCTGGGTGAGGCGTCCTTGGCCCCAGGCTCGTGGGTGGGGCTGGCCAGGCAGCACGAGGAGACAGAGCGGAGAAGGGGCAGGGGCTGGGGGTAGCAGCTCCTTTGGTTCCCACACCCGGCGGGGGACCCTTCCAAAGACCTGCTCCCGAAGTGCCACGGCCCTGAAGGGAGGGTGAATCTGGCCTGTTCATCCCCCCTGTGGCGTTTACCCTGAACCCTAATGAGGGATGTTCTGAACATGTCAGTGCTGTTAACTCTTCCTCTTCTAATCAGTGTTGTCACAGACACTTTTGGGGTGGAGGGAGGAGCCTGTGGTTGTGGGTGGAGCTTTGGGACAGTGGGTGAAACTAGTCCAGCCTGCTGCCCATCACTGGTACGAAACCCAAGCGACTCCCCCCCCACCCCCGCGCACACACGCACAAATGGGTCGGCCCCACGCTCTCCGCCTCTCGCCCCCAGGGCATGTACTACTTGGAAGAGCATCGCATGGTCCATCGGGACCTGGCCGCCCGCAACGTCCTGCTGAAGTCGCCCAGCCAGGTGCAGGTGGCGGATTTCGGGATCGCCGACCTGCTCTACCCCGATGACAAGAAATACTTCTACAATGAGATCAAGGTGGGGTGTGGCCCCGGGGCCCTCATCGTCGTCCCCCGTGCCCGCTCCGGGGCCAGCTGAGCCTCAGGTCCACTCCAGCAGGATGTCCCCCAAGGTTGCTTCCCCTTCCTGCTGCACTGGGGCCGCCCCAGCCGGAGTGGGCTGGTGTCAGAGGTCTGGACCCCCCCCCAGCAGAGGGGGCAGATTGGGAGGGTAACTGGGGGGCCCTGCATTCAGGGTCCGCTCTTCTTCCCAGGGGAGCAGACCGTGCATCAGAGCAGCCCTAGGGCCCCATGAAATCGGGCCCCAGGGGTATCTCTGGCCCAGGCAGAAGCAGCCCCCAGGCACCCCCCACCCAGGTAACGCTCCTTCCCCGCCTCTCGTCCCACAGACTCCGATTAAATGGATGGCGCTGGAGAGCATCCACTTCGGGAAGTACACACACCAGAGTGACGTCTGGAGTTACGGTCAGTGCCCACCGTGCCCCCACCTTGCACCCGCCCTGTACCCACCCCTGCCCGCAAAGCGTCGCAGGCCGGGGCTGGAGCAGCCGGGAGCCGCCCCCCCCAGCCAGCACCCTGCCCCGCTCCCCACAGCGCCCCCTGCTGGGTCCCATGTGCACACCCCCCAGCGCAGAATTCCCCCGACCACCTGCCCTTGCAGCCCCTCCTGGCCTGACTGTCCCCCCTCTGCCCCCCCCCGCCTCCCCGCAGGCGTGACGCTGTGGGAGATGATGACTTTCGGGGCAGAGCCCTACACGGGGATCCGGCTGGCTGAGGTGCCCGACCTGCTGGAGAAGGGCGAGCGGCTCATGCAGCCCCAGATCTGCACCATCGATGTCTACATGGTGATGGTGAAATGTGAGTTGCTGGGTCTGTCTGTCTCCCTGCCACCCCCTGCAGGTGGGGTGGGGCCCTGCCTGGGGCGTGGGTGTCTCCCTGCCCGGGGTGTTTACGTCCCAGCCCCTGGGGGCTGTTTGCAGGGGATATTGGCCCTGCCCAGGGGCCGGGTTGCACCCAAGTGGTCCTGCCTGGTGGAGCAGGGCCTGGGGCCGTGGGGTTGGGGGGAGGGGGGGGCGCAGTGGCCATGGGGACTCATGGGAGGGGTGTAGGGCTATGCTCTGCCCCTCCCCCACCGGCAATCTGCACGGACCCCGATATGCCCCGGGTGCAGGGAGGGACGTCACCCCGTGGTGCCAGGGGACAGCTGTGAGCTGGGGGGCAAGCGTGTGGAGGGGGAGCGCTGGGAGGGAGCCACACAGCTGGGGCCAGAGCCCTGGGGCGGGGGCTGGAAGGTCGTTGTTCTGTGCCCCCCCCCGGCCCCAATGCACTTTTCCAGGCAGTCCTTCTCCCCTCCCGTCCACCTGTCTGAGCCCCTCTGGTGGGACCCGTGGTGCTGGGGCGGTTCGGGGGGCTGGGTCTCACCTCCGGCCGGATCTCACCCCTCTGTGCCCCCCGCCAGGCTGGATGATCGATGAAAACGTCCGTCCCACCTTCAAGGAACTGGCCAATGAGTTCACTCGCATGGCCCGCGACCCGCCCCGCTATCTGGTCATCAAGGTGAGTGCGTGGCCCCGGGCCGTTCTACAGCGGGGGGCTGCCCTGGGCCCTCAGCCAATCCAGCCCCTAGTGTGCCCGCCCCCCATGAGCCACCTGGTCAATGGCGCATTAGCCCTTTAAATCCCCCCCGCCCCAGCCTTAAGCATCCCAGCTCCTGCCCCATCTGCCCCCTCCCCACTCCATGCCCGGCTCTCTGGGCTCCCTGCCTGACATATGCACCCAGGGAACCCCCCCCGGCCCCCGCCCCTGGTGGGGATCCTGTTGCTGGGCATTCCCAGCCTGCCGGCTCCCCACTCCTCGGCTGCGGGTGTGCGGGGTGGATCCCTCCTGCGGGGGGGGGGGGCAAGACCTGCTCTAGACAAGAGTCTTATCTGTCCCCCTCCCTGCCTCACACCCCCCATCCTGCCCCGCTAAGCGGTAAGGTGGCCCTGGCCACTCAGCGTTGGGGGCTGGGCCCCGTTAACCCCTTGCCAGCCCCTGACGCGGTGTCCCTTCCCCTCCCCACCCTGTGCAGAGGGAGAGTGGGCCGCTGCCCCCCGCTGAGCCCCCCCTGAGTGACAAGGAGCTGGAGGACATGGAGACGCTGGAGTTGGAGGACGAGCTGAGCTCCTTCAACGCGGCCACCGGCCTCTTCGCCTCCAGACAGCGTGTGGACTACGCCCGGGTGAGAGATGGCCGCCTCCCCCTCGGCCTGTACCCCCCCCCCACCAACAACCTGGCCCTTCTGCGGGGAGGCTAAAAATCCTTCCTGGAAAGGATGGGAGGGGGGGACCCTGTGGGGGAGGGGTTTCCTTCCTGACCCTGGCAGCGCTCGGCCTTGAAGCATGAGACCCGGTTCCATGGGTCGTAGCTCAGGGCTGACCCCCCGGCCCAGCCTGCGCCTGGGGGTCCGGCAGACTGTTTGCGCGCCGTCTCCCCAGGTCCCGGTGCCAAGGACCCCCTGCCCTGGGCCGAGCAATCACCACCTGCCTCTCTCTCTTTGCAGAGCCCGAACCTGAGCCCCCCAGCTGGCTACATCCCCATGAACCAGACTGGCCTCAGCAGCTGCCGCCAGGTACCCAGCACAGCGGACAGGGGGTGCACCCCATGGACGTCCTCTGCCGGAGGGTCCCAGGGGGCTGCGGGTTGGGATTAAGGGGCACCGGCAGAGCTGTGGGTGGGGAGCCCAGGGCTGGGCTAGCAGGGGGTTGCGGGTTGGGATGGAGGGGCACCGGCAGAGCTGTGGGTGGGGAGCCCAGGGCTGGGCTAGCAGGGGGTTGCGGGTTGGGATTGAGGGGCTCTGGCAGAGCTGGCTGGGGCAAAGCTGGGCTGGCTGGGGGTCAGCAGTGGACTAGCCGGGCTAAAGCTGCTCCCGTGGGTCTTGCCCGTCTCCGTCGCAGTGAGCAGGGGCAGGTCTGTCGTGCAGCCCCGTGTCCGGCGGCTCCTTCCCTGACCCCGTCTCTCTCCCCCTGTCTCCCAGGGCGCCGGGCTGGGCTCCCGGCAGACCCTGCGGGCCAGGCAGGAGTCGGTGGGGCGGACGGTGTCGGAGTCGTCAGAGGGCCGGGGCACGGCCTCGGAGTGCGAGCTGACGGAGGAGCTCTCCCTGCCGGGCAGCCTGTGCCACGGCCTGCGCTCCCGGGGTGACAGCGCCTACCTCTCCCAGCGCGAGAGCTTCCCCCTGTCCGCGGGCACCGCCGACGGCGAGGAGGACGTCAACGGCTACGTCATGCCGGATCTCCACGGCCGAGGTAACGGCAGCCCCTGGGTCCGACCTCAGGGCCCCATGCTGCCACCCCCAGCTTCCCCGGGCGGGACCCTGCTCCGGGAGTCGGGGGGGGCGGTCTGGGTCTTCCCTGCCACGAAGGGGCCTGTGGGGGTGGTAGTTACCAGGCCACCTGGGCTGAGACCCTGCAAACTCGCTGCAGCTGGGGACTGGATGCCGGCTTGGAAACCCACCAGCCGGAGGTGGGAAATCTCGGTGCCCCTTCCCCTGAGCCACTCTGTCCCTCCCGCCTCACTGGGGACTCTGGCAGGAAGCCGCCGAGGGGGTGGAGAGCCAGCTGCCTCCTGTCTCCCATTGTGCCCGGGATGCTGTGCCCCGGCTGCCCCTGCACAGGAGGCAGGCGGGCGAGAGGCCAAGAGGCAGATCAGACCCCCCCATCTCCAGCTGCCACCCCCCGCCGGCTGCACCTAACGCCGGCTTGTCATCGGCTTCCGCCTGCAGAGCGAGCGGCCAGCGTCGCCCGGGCTGCGGAGGACGGGCCCCTGGGCCGCGCCTCGGAGCCGGAGGAGGAGTACGAGTACATGAACAGACGCCCCTCGCAGCCCCAGCAGAGGCCCCCGCATCCCCGGCCGGCCTCCCTGGAGGAGCTGGGCTACGAATACATGGACCTGGGCTCGGAGCGGAGCGCCTCCCTGGGCAGCATGCAGACCACCCCGCTGCCCGCGGCCGGCTGGGCCGAGGAGGACTACGAATACATGAACAAGCAGCCCAAGCTCAGCCAGTCCCTGAGCAGCGTGCTGAGCTCGCCGGGGTCCGGGCAGGACGACTACACCTGCATGAGCGCGGCCGTCCCACGGGGCTCCCCCGAGGAGCAGGGCTACGAGGTGATGGAGGCCATCCTGGCGCCGGGGAGCGGGCTGGGCCCGGGCTGCCCCAGCTCGCCCTGCCCCAAGAACGGCTTCATGAAACCCCTGCGGAGCCTGGAAGCCTCGGACTGCGCCTTCGACAACCCTGACTACTGGCACAGCCGGCTGTTCGCCAAGGCGGACGCCCTGCGGACCTAGGGGGCAATGGGGGCGTGCCCAACCCGCCTGTCCCTGGGGGGGCAGGGCCGTTGGACTCGGGCTCCTGCCTGCTCCTCGCCGAACGAGCCCTGCGGGGGGGCTGGGAGCGAACATCCTGCCCCATCCCCAGCGGGTATTTACAGGCTGCTGCGACTCTGGGCGGAAACGGCGAACGCCCCCTTAACGGGGCAGCGGGGGCGGGGGCCTGCCCCTGTGACTGGGCCCACTGCATGCTGGGATGCAGGCTAGTTCTGGCAGCTGGGGGGCAATGCGTTGCCCCACTGTGAAATCAAACCAGTCTTGGGGGGGGGCAGCCCCCTCCCCCTTTCTGCCTCAGGATCACAGACATACGGACGCAGGAGAGATGTCTACGTCTGGTGAGGTGGGCAGGGGAGTCAGGGGCCGCGTCCTCCCCCCCGTGGGAAAAGCTTCCTGTCATGAGCTCCCAGCATAGGTGCTTTGGGCGTTTGGGGTCCAGCTGTGGATCAAGCATGGAAGGGCCCCTGGTGGGGAGCAGCTGGAGGAGGGGGCTGCCTCATTCCTCACCCCCAATCAAGCAAACAGTGGGGTGGGGGTCTGTTTACACCTGGATATGAAGAATCCCGGAGCTGCTCCAGGCAGGGCCGTGGGGTGAAGTGAACAGAAGAGGGGGCTGCTGGTTTGGGGTCTAGTGGGTAAAATGCTGGACTGGGAGCCAGAACTCCTGAGTTCTGTGTCACAGACTCACTGCTCTGGGCCTCAGTTTCCCCTTCAGGGCCACGTAGGGAGTAATAGCTATAGACCTTTATAAAACGCTGGGAGAGATCTGGGCAGACCTGCCCCAGCCTTCTCTCTCTCCTGGCCCCCTGCAAACCAGGGGTTCCCCAACAGCTGCTGCCCCCTCCCTTGCTGCCACCGAGCTAGGCGCAGCGTAGGAGAGAGTTGGTGGGTCGGGCTCTGTTCCATTCCACCCGATTTCCACTGGTGTAAGAAGCCGGCGTCTGCTCTCGATCCCCCAGAGTTACTCCTGATTCACACCAGTATAAACTGGGGTGATCAGAGCCAGCGCACACGCCTTGGGGTGATCGCAGCCGGGGGCCCAAGAAAAGGAAGGCCAGCAGGCTCCAACCTCTGCCCTCCCCTCCCGTCACCCAGTGGAAGCCGTGCCCGATGAGAGGCGTGGGGAGATAGTAACCAGCGGGGCAGGGGGCGGGTACGACACCCCAAGCCCGTGGGAAAGCAATGAAGTTGATGTTTTTGCACTGAATCTCGTGGCGTGGTTCACTCCACGTGCAAAGCTGGAGCAGGGTGGCCTGGCTCGCGGGCTGCGTCCCTGCCCGGGGCTCTAACCCGCGTTCCCCTGTCTTTCCTCTCCTCCGACAAGGGCCTCTGTGTTTGTCACGGGCCCGCGCTGTCTGTTGTGTCGAGTGTCTGTTGTTCCCTGAGCTGTGTGTCTGGAATCGCCAAAGGGCTGCTGAATTGTTTCTGTCCTCTGCAGGGAGCAGAGCACTTGTGCCCTCCTTGCCACCCCCAATGAAGCAAGTTCGGGGTTCTGAATTCTTTCCGCTTGAGGCTGTGGGATGTCAGTGAAATTTACCTGGGGGACTCACAGCGGGTCTGAGCAGCCTTGGTTAAAGTGGCGGAAGGCGACGACTCCTTGGGAGGGGAGCATTGTCTAGGGGTTAGAACAGGGCGCGTGCGAGTCAGGATTCCTGGGTTCTGGTCCCACTCTTAGAGGGAACGGGGTCCTTCCTTGCGCTCCCAGCTGCACTTGGAGCCAGGAATCCTGGTTCTGCTCCCAGCTCCAGGAGGAAATGGGTGTCTAGCAGTTAGAACAGGCTGTCCCCCTCCGTTCTCTGAGTTCTGTAAGGGGCAGGGGCAGGTGCATTTCCCCCCAGCTCTCCCCCCTCTCCCCCGCCCTGCTCAGCCAGAGGATGGGGCGGGATGGGGGACAGATGATAGTACGAATGTCTGACTAGAGCGGGGACCTGCACGGGCCTTTGGAAGGGAGCGTGTGGCAGGTCTCCCCGGGCTCCGCCCTGGCACCTCCCCTCCCGGTTGCAGCTGGCCAAGCAGGGGGAGCCAGCCCCATTGCCCTGAACTGGCTGTGGAGATCAGAGACTGGAGATCAGATCTGGGGTGTCCAGTGAGACCGTCTCCCCTCTGCTAGAGCCCTGGGGAAGTACCGACTCGTGATTCCCCTCCCCCAGCGTGGGGCAGGGTGCGTGACACGTCTGTCCTAAAGCACAGCCCTGCACGTCCAGGCTAAGGAACCAGCGCGGGCACCGGGCCCCTGCTTGGCACACGTCTAAAAGCTGCCACTCTGCCCCCTGCTGGAAAGTGGCACTAACTCTGCAGAAAAACGTTCTCACGTGGGAAGGGTTTATTGTATTTCAGAATGAAAAGTAGAAACAAGCCTGAGGTCTCCCCACCCGTTCTGTGCTTTAACCAGGCTGCACTGCTCCATCCGTTTTTATTTGTTTTAAATGCAGGAGCCGATAGCCTGCTAGGCCCGGACTCCTGGGTTCTAATAACAATCAATAGCATGACAGGGTGCGGGGTTTGCTGTGTTTTCTTCCCAGCCTCTCCGAAGGAGAAAGAACTAAGGAACACACCAAAAGCCACCTGGCAGAGCTGAGCACAGGGGCAGCAGCTCTGGGCCTGCACCTTCCTACTAAACTCAAAGGGGCTGATCCCGGTTTTGCTTCCAACTGGACTAATTCTGATGAAATCACCGGGTCCAAATCCTCTTCAGGTTGTTTACACCTGTGCAAAGGCCATGTAAACTTGGCAGCTCGCCATAGCAGCATGCTGCAGGGGTGCCAGGGAAGATCAGGTGCAAACTGAGCCAATCCAATTTGCTAATTAGTTCTTTTAAAGAAACACATGCAATGCCTCCAGTAGCCTTGCCTGGATCTTCCAGAAGAGCCCCCTCCTTGTACATTTTCAAAGTATAAAGATTACCGTTCTGGAAAGTGGGGAGTACTTTTTTTTCCCCCCTTCTGTCCTTGTTTCCATTGTCTTGCTGTGTGTCAGAACTGGTGGAATGAAGGTTAAAAGAAATCTCTGAGCTTTACAATTTTACCTGTGGGACTCTCAGCCGCAGGATGAAATAGCTTTAGTGTTTTGTTTTTTAAAAGCATGAGACACTTACAGGAATAGTAAAACCATTTGTAGTGACACAAGCTAGGATAAAAGTCCCAACATTCGAAGGGAATAGACTACTATTGCATATTTAGGCTCTGGTCGTGGAAGGAGATGCATAGAGTTGGACTCATTTGTAGCAACTGGGGATGTATTTATTAATAGAGAGGCCCTGTCAACAAATTTGCTGTGGCATGAGCTCAGCAAACCAACTACATACAAACTGCAGTGTACGATATACCATGGCCATAATGAATACAACATTGGTGAAGTCAGGAAATTGTACGCTGTGTGCTGTGCTCTGCGACCGTGCAAACAAATATTCTAAAGTCAAGGAGGGCTTTATGAGCAGCGGTGCCAACTTCAAGTATTCAAAAATCACAAGCTCAGCTGGATGCTTTTTAAATGAGTTTGGTTTGGGTATTCTGTTTTAATTTGCCTTCTGGTGTCTGACCCTTTAGGTCTCACAAGGAGTCGTATTTTCAAGCTTTTCGGTGCAGCCACTAAGACTAGAACCATACTTTATTTAATATGAAGCTTTAAGAACACACAAAATGCAAAAACATACACTGTGAGCGTTGGCAGTGCAAAGGAAGGGCCTCTCCAAACGCATCTCACTGCCAGATCGGGGCCATAGGTGCGTTGTTACAGGTGGGTGGGGGTTGGTGCCTTCCTCTCAAGCATTGGGCATCCGTCATGCTCAGGGCTGGGACGCGGGGTTTGGCTGGGCCCATGAACCCCCACGTGGGAAACCCTCGCTCGTGCCGTCTCTCTCAGTTTTCTGTGCTTCCCGTCACTGAAGGAGTTTTAATGTTGTTGTTTTTTTAAGACAAAATAAAAATGAAGCTGATGAACATGGGGTGCCTGCGTGTGTCCCTGCTGGCATGGCTTTGGGAGGGGAGATGGGCTGGTGTGAGGAGTGGGTGGGGCCAGGGCAGGCAGACCCTGGAGATGCCCCATGCCAAGGGGCGCTTGGAGGAGGCAGCTTCTTCCCCCTCCCTTGGGTGCCATTGCTGCAGCTCAAGGTCCTGCAGGGGGTATCTTGGGGTAGACCCCTCCCCACAGCATGCACCCTCAGTCCCTCCAGTTCCCCAGGTGCTCCTGTGCCTCCCCCACTTGGGGTGTCCCTCCCCCTTGAGGTGCCCTTTCTCCCCCTCCCCCCGTACTCCCCTCCCCCCCAAGGGTGCCCTTTTCTCCCCCTCCCCCTTGGGCTGCCCCTCCCCCCGTGTTCCCCTCCCTCCCCCTTGGGGTGCCCCCTCTCTGTCCCTCCCCCCGTGCTCCCCTCCCCCTTGGGGTGCCCCCTCTCTGTCCCTCCCCCCGTGCTCCCCTCCCCCTTGGGTGCCCCTTTCTCCCCCTCCCCCTTGGGGTGCCCCTCCTCCATGCTCCCCTCCCCTTTGGGTGCCCGTGCCCCTCCCCCTCCCACCGTGCTCCCCTCCCTCTTCCCTGAGGGTGCCCCTCCCCTTTGGGGTGCCCCCTCTCTTCCCCGGGCCGCACCCCTGCGTCCCCCCACCCTTAGGGCTTCCCCTCCACTCCCAACCCTCTTTAACTAAGGGCCCCTCAGGCCGCTGGGACTTGTAGTTCAGCCCCCCCGCGCTACAACTCCCAGCGTGCACTGCGACCCGCCATCTTGGAAAGCGCGACTCTGCCCCCTACTCTCGCGAGAGCTCCCCCGGGCGCGCTGCACGCCGGGAGCCGTGGTCTTCGACGCGGCGGAGGGCGGGGCCGCTTCCCCTTCGCGCGGCGCCTGCCGGGAGTCGTAGTCCGGCGGCCCAGCAGGCGGGGACTCGCCTCCCCAGCGTGCCCCGCGCGGAGCCCGCGCTCTCTCCGGCTCGCTCGCTCCGGCCGGGTCTCTCCTCAGGCGGCGGCGGCGGCGGCGGTTCCAGCGCGGGGCGAGGCCAGGCCGGGCCCGGGCGGCGCCCACCATGTCGGGCGAGGAGGAGGCGGCCGAGCTGACCATCGCCGAGGACCTGGTGGTGACCAAGTACAAGATGGGGGGGGACATCGCCAACCGTGAGTGCGGGGCCCGGGGGGCGCGAGGCCGGGGCGGGGGGGGGACGTGACGGCTCTGGGCAGCGCCGGGGGGGGGCTGGGACCCCCGGGGTGCCCTGCGGGACCCCCCCGCTAATGGGGGAAAGGCAGCGCCCCCTCCCCCCCAGGGCCATGCCCTGACCCCCCCACGAGTGGCCGGGGGGGCCCGGTGGCAGAGCCCCCCCCGCCCCCAGTTTAGGCCGGGGAGGGCCCAGTTCCTTCCCCCGCACCTCGGAGCGCCCCTAGCACATGGCCCGGCCGCGCCCCCCCCAGGCTGGAGTGGCGGGGGGGTTCCTAGCCCCCCCCCCCGCCTTGGACAGCCAGGGGCCCGGGGGGGGGGCAGCCGGGCTTTCCCGGGGCCGCGAGCGCCCTGCCCCGGCCGGGAAGTGCCGCCACATGGCCCGGCGGCGCCTCCGCCCCTTGCCATGTGCGGCTCCCGCCGCCCGCGTCCCGCCGCCCGGGCTTTTGTTCCCGGGCCCCCGGCGGGGCTGGGGCGGGACCCCCGGGGCAGAGTCCCGCCGGCGTCTCCCAGGCCCGAGCCGAGCCTGGCTGCGGGGCGCAGCCGGGACCCGAGACCCAGCGCCCCGCAGGGTCCCTGCTTCGCGCTCGGCTTCGGCCCCCAGCTCCGCTTCCTCTTTATTTTTATTTTTATTATTATTATTTTTTGCTTCATCATTCATGGTGGCAACTGGTAACTCCGGAGAACAGTGACAGCCGCTGAACAGTCTGGCCGGACTGGTTTGGAGTCGGGATCCACCGGCCTTTCAGCGCTTCCTTGATGCCCTTAGCAATCGCTGCATTTAATAAACTCCCTTTTAAAGACGGATCCTGCTGAAGGAAGGCTGTGGCGGCATGGGGAGCGGGCTCATTATTAGTAGATTGGGTGGGGGGTTGCAAACATGAGTCTTACCAGCCATGTGTGAACGTGTATCCGCAAGCTGGATTTATTTAACTCCAAGATCTAGACAGTTTGTAGTGCAAACTGACATACTTGGCTCATGGATTGTGTTTTCTAAATGGACAACCTACCTAATTCTCAATTACTGAGGGACAACCTCCACTCATTGATATATTTTGCTTTCCACAACCAAATCTCTGTGCAACTTTTCATGAGTGATGTTACCTGAGTATTCGGATTCTGCTATCTAAACTATTGTTAAATCTATTCATCTAAATTTGGGTTATTGCTGATTGTGGACTCTATGGAGCATATGACTTTTAAAAAGAAACTTTGTATTTGTGGATAATCTAAGCACTATACACAGATGTACAGACACTCTTTTCCCAACCTGTGTATTATATAATTTTTTTAACATTAGATTTACTAAATTCTTTTAATCTGTTCAGATCAGTTTAATGGCATGTAGGGGACACTCCTCATGGGAAAGTAAAATGGTCACAGTACTTTTCTGTACATCATGGTTGTAAAACATTCAAAATCCAGAATAGTGACAAGGTTTTAAATTTTCCTGATTTTCTCTTAATTTCTTGACAACATAGTACATGTACTTAATGATGTAAAGTGCTTTTAATTCATGGAATGAGGCCCTGTATAAGTACAAAGTACAGTTAATAGATGTTCCTTGGCCAGTGCTATTAAACTGTTTTGTAACTTTCCCAGTCCCTAATGGATATTGATCGCCATTTGTTTTGCTTCTGTGTGAATTTTAACACTTCATATTTTCAGGCTGCCCATTCTTCACAACATGATGGCATACAGAAAATGCTGTTTTTGTGATGGTTTTTAGATATACTTAAAAAAACCACTTCCAAATTTACAGTTTTTATGTAGTACATGGGAAGGTGATTGTATGAGGAAACGATGAATTAAGTTAAAAAAAATTAAGTAGGCTCTTCCCCCACATAGAAGAAATTGGGGAAGATATTTCTGAGCAAATGCCTTTTATCCAGAGATCTAAAAGCACTTTACAAAATTGTAAGCTTCACGGCTCCCTTGTGAAATAGATAAGAATTATCCACTTTGTCAGAGGAGGGGGGAAATGAAGCCCAGAGGTGAAGTAATGGCATAGAGCCAGTGGTAGATCTGGAAGCAGAAGGAAAGCCCTGGCTCCCAGTGCCTGTACATACTGACTATTGGCTAATGCGCAAACCTGTTTGCTGTTCACTCTCACATAATCCCAGAGACTTCCCTGGGACTACTCTTGTGAGTAAGGCAATCAAGATTTGTTCACAGATGTGACGCTGGAGTACTTCAGCAACAGCCCCACGCTTTGAATATTTTCTAGCCATTTATAAAAGAGAGAAATTTACCTTGTATTCTGTGATGGGATCTGAGCATCCTGATAAAGCCCTTTGAAGCGATCGAAAAGCAAAACTATAATACCTCCAAAACAAAATCCATGCAGTGTTTTGTAACTTGGGAATATAGTGTTCTGTAACATCTGGTGCGGCACGTTGTCTATGAAGTTAGGAAGAATGAAAGGAAGCAAAGGGTTAGTTTGGAAACGTTTCCATGTGCAACTGCAGGAAAGGTGGCTGCACGGTGTTAAGGCTAACATAGGTAGCAAAGCTGCACTTGTTCTGTGCTGTTGCCAACTCTGGTGCCAAGTGACCTGTCCCAATGAGAAACTATATATAATAGTCCTTGAAACCCACAATAGCAGCCCTTGTTCCTTTGATGTGTGACACACACTGTCTCCTGGGTCATTTTTGAACCTGTTTCTAAAGCCCTGACTTCTGAAGGGAAGGAATGTGGGAATGCTTCCACTTGACTCCTTTATTAAACAGACCTTGCTGTGTGTGTGTAGGTGGGAGTGGACAGGTGTTTGACATTTCAAGGACATCTAGAGTTCAACACTTCAGGTGTGCAAGTCGCTGTGAAAGTTCACATGCTCTTGCAATCAGAGCACGGTAGTGCTTGCTGGACTTCCTGAGTCAGTGTCTATGGATGCCAGTCGTAAAAAATAATTTTAAAAAAATCAAATTTGTGCATGTTTGGTGTACTCATTGGGATGAAAAGTTGAGCCACCAATTTTAAACCTTCCTGCAGCACTGTCATCTATGAAGGGTCTCTTTTTTTTAAAGTTGTTGGCTGTTTTTTAGTTAACGCATCCATTTCAGATTCAACAACACTGTGTGTTTGAACCCAGGGGTCCTGCGCGCAGTGGTTGAAGCAGCTAAATCTGGAGGGTCTGTTCTCAGCCTGTGTGAGAAAGGGGATGCCATGATCATGGAAGAGACTGGCAAAATCTTCAAGAAGGAGAAAGAAATGAAAAAAGGTAAAGTACAGTTTCAAGGGTTCCTTTTTCAATGCAGGGCTCTTTTCTTTTCTGTTTGTTTACATCACACCATACAGTGAAACTACTGAAATCCATAATGAAGATTACTTTCTGAATGCTGGATTCCAGGCTTCATGCTTATCACTGTCGCCCAAAAAACCCTCACCCCACATTTTCTTCTAAGGAGCAATCTACAGCAGCTTCCACACAGCACTGGTTAGTTTGAGTTTCACACTTGAATTGGCCATGCCCACTGAGACAAACTAGTTTTGTTTTGGAGACAAATGCCTTGTCTCTAATAAGACCCACCATACTTGCTGGTCTGTAATTTTCACAAGATTTCCATGGCTACATAAAGAGCCATGGTGAGCGTCCTGGTTCCTGGCCCTGGATATTTGAGGTCTCTGTCTCTTGAGAGAAAGATGATTGCTTTAAACGCAGTTCTTCCATGTTTGTCTGTCTGGGCTGCAGTTGGTCTGACGCTGAGAGACGCAGCAAACGTTTGTTCTGTGTTTTGGCCAAAAGGCTGTGCCCAGAGCAATGCTTTAAAAAAATCCGTGCCAAACCTCAACTGATCTATGTCGGTACTTCAGTGCTTTGCATTTCAAAAGCACTGTACGCCATTCATCAGTCCTCCTCCACGGACAGGTGCTCAGCTGAGGAGACAGACACCCTAGAGGCTTTGATTTTCCCCGAATAGGAGACAGCAAGTCACAGCCAGAGCTGAGATAAAAATTTTGAAATTCATGACTTCCTTACTTGTGCTCCGACCCTCAAACCATATTGCCTTGTGGTCTCAATTGATTAGCTGTCTCCTCACTTGTATGTCATAAGAGTTGCTGACCTGTTTAGCTTTGCTTCAGTCTCACACGCTCCAAACGAGCGGAGTTCTGTTCTTGATGAAAGCACTCTGTTTGTTTTAATGTACTACATCCGTATCTCCCATATCACATACAACGTAGACAATTAAAACAGCAATAGGGACAGTTAAAAACAAATGATCAAGAGACTGGTTCTCTTCTAGAGCTGACTTGTTTTACCCAAGTTCAAGGCAGATGCCTGAGTTTATAGTAATCAAATGTTGATTTTCCACATTG
This sequence comes from Lepidochelys olivacea, assembly GCF_965140295.1. Lineage (NCBI taxonomy): Eukaryota > Metazoa > Chordata > Testudines > Cheloniidae > Lepidochelys > Lepidochelys olivacea. Next base: position 2,423,484 of record NC_140430.1, read on the forward strand.
ACATTCTTCCTGAAAGATCTCAGAGAGTTTAGCGTATATGCATACTAAACGAATCACACAAATGTCTGTCACCTCTGGGCTATTGGTGTGCGCTGTTGATGAGTTTAGGACAGGAGGTAAAACCAAATACTGTAGCCCATGGAAGCTGAAGGGGGGGTTCTAGTTACTCCAAATATAATTAGTTGAGTTGGATCTTTAATGACTACAGGTGATCAAGACAGTGCTTTTGCATCTAATCTGAAAGATGGCACCTCCAGGAGCACTGTGATCCCTAGAACTGACGCTCAAGTGTAATGTGTTGATGTCTGGGGGAATTCCTCGTTCCGTGGCGATCTCTCTTTGGGCACTGACAGGCCCGGCTTAGCTTGAGCGAGCTGCCGAGGTCGCAGCATGAGCTAGCGCAGCTCTGGTATTATACCGCTTTATTCTCCGGTGCGTCGGAAGAGACTAACACTAGACTCCTGGTTGTATCCTGCATATGTGCACAGCAGGTCGAGGCTTTGAATCACGTGTGCACTTGGACCCAAGTGCAGATCGCTTGTTTGCTGCTCTGTGAGATGGACCATGGGGTGCTGGCTGCATGGAGTCCTGTATGTAGTGCATTGGCAGCAGGGTCAGTATCTCTGAAGTGCACGCAGGTGCGATCTCACCACTATTCCTTTTGTTCATAGGTATTGCCTTCCCGACGAGTATATCGGTAAATAACTGTGTCTGTCACTTCTCCCCCTTGAAGAGTGACCAGGATTATATCCTCAAAGACGGAGATTTGGTCAAGATGTAAGTGTCTGAGCTATGTTATTGTGAGTTAAATGTTGGCTTCTGGCTTCTGCTGTTTACTGCTGCTTGATCTGTTAAGTGTGTTTACAAACTGCCTAACTCTAGGAAGTATTGGCCTGGCAAGTGATGCATTTGAAACATACCCTGCTCCTCTAATGTGTTTAGAAGTCATAAAGAAGTTTCCTGAGCTGTGAGGCCCTGCCTGCAACTAATCCTGTTTTTCCTCTTTGTGTTAGTGACCTGGGCGTCCATGTGGATGGCTTCATAGCAAATGTAGCACACAGTTTTATCATCGATGCAGCAAAGGTATGTTTCTTGCCTGTGGCTTGAGTGGAGATCTCTCCCATGCTACTTTCAGATCAGGCGAGGGTCAGCAAAAGCAGGATATAAAAGCCCACGCTTGAGTGCCCCTGGTTGCAGAGAGAGCACCTGACGTTGGCAGCAGAGCAGAAGTCTGTGCATCAATGAGTTTGGAGAACATTAACAGAAGCAGTGTGAAAACCAATCAATCAGTATTCACCTTCTAAAAGCCGGAACGCTGAACTGTTTGAACGTTAAAGTAGATCAAACACAGCACATGTGAAACAAATCAAATGTTCGCTGAGCTGCTGCAGGTGACCTGCACTTACCGGCTGATCTGGGGGGAAAGTCTGAGGGGACAGTGTCCTGGGTTCATGGAGCAGATCTGTCAAACTGGACTTGCTGCACCCAGCTGGCTAAGGTTGAGAATCCTGTTCCTTCTGCCACCACAGGAGGCTGCTGTGTTCACCTTTGCAGCTCTGAGCTCAGGTGATTTGGACAGCAAGTCAGATGGCCTCCAGACCCAGTCCCTACTACACACTTCTCCTGCCTGAACTTGCAGTTCACTGGCTTGCAGGTGGCTGTATTCACTCAGGGGCAGCGTGACATGTACAGGCCTGGTGTGTGCTGGTGGAGATGCTTGCAGGACGTGGGTGGTTGATGGCACAGTCCATCTGTTGCGGCGTAGGGAAGTCACGTACGCAAATAGCATTCAGGGGACTTGCCACCTAGGGGAAAATATATTTGTAAAATTTGAATAAACTTGTCATGTAAACAAACTTTAAACTCGCGTTTCTACCTGTAGCTCCCGGAGGAGGATGTTAGTGAATCATAGACAAGCTCCTGGGGGCAGCAGTTCTCTCATGAACATGTTGATTGATACTAGGGCTAGATAATAGAAAGAAAAGAAAGAGCCCTTAGATCCGCTTTTGCCTGCTAAAGGACGATCTCCAGGGCTTTGTCCTGTGTGGTTCTGGGGTCTCAAGCAATGGCAGACACGTTATACAGCGCTCCTGCCTGTACCTCTGGCATTTACATTTCAGTTTTTCAATGAATTTCAGCTGCAGCTGGCAGTAGCTAGCCCCTTTGACAGAGTGGAGATGGCTGAATAGGCTGGGAAGTTTGAACTCTCCTCTCCTCAGGGTCCCTTCCATGCTTAGCCTGAGATTGGTTAGCAAAGTGGGTGGGAGGGAGGGAAGGGCGTCCTGCCATACTACAGATGGAGGATTTCAGTGTGAGGTCAGGATAGGAGCTCCCACTAGCACAGAATTCATCCTAGAGAGGGGGGAAAAGACATGTTTCAAAAACAGACAACTTTTTCCAGGAAACCCCGGTGACGGGTCGTAAAGCTGATGTTGTCAAGGCGGCTCACCTCTGTGCTGAAGCTGCCCTGCGCTTGGTAAAACCCGGAAACCAGGTGAGAATGGTTTGGCGCTGCCCAGCTGTATCTAGAGGGTCAGGAATGCACACGCACGCCCTCCCCTTGCTCTGTGGCCCTGTACATGTAGAAATAGAAAGCTGTGACCTTCTCTGGAAGGGGTGGATCAACTGTGTGGGGAACTACAGCCAGCTGGCCATAGACAGCTGAGCCACATTCTGGGGTGAGCACGAGCTATGTGGCGTGGAGTGTTGTGGCTTTAATGCTGTGTACAGCATTAACTGTCCAGCAGGATTTGAGCTCTCCTTGGGAAGAAGCCATCGTTACACAAGAGCTTGGTACTACTGCCTGTGGGTCCCTCCCTGAAGACAGCTGAGCACCCTTAGCCATTTTAAGGGTTACGAGTCACTGGCAGCAGACCACATGGTCAGATGAACCTTGTTTCACAGGGTTGGTGGCTTGCTTTTCAGTTTTGAGGTGTGGTGAGCAAGAGAGCCAAAGGGAGTGAACCTGTCACGCTTGCTGGCTTGTGTCTGTGACCTGCATCTTGGAGGGTTTTGCAGATACCTTGGATAAGCCAAAGGGCTTATTTAAATGGATAAGATTTATGGGGTTTGCACCAATTTCCTTGGGAGACTGTCACATTCCAATAGAGCTCACTGTTCGGGAATGTTTCCTGATAATTGGCTTAAATTTCTCTCTCTTGATTTCTTGCCATTCCTCTTAAC